>NC_045609.1:2996234-4397484 GCF_009762305.2 Zalophus californianus | reverse complement strand
TAGTAATGATCAGAGCTACTGGCTCTAACGTGATTACATCATATGTTTTGTAAGCATCATTTTGTATAATTAGTGTGTCATTGATTAAGCATATTGGGTCACTTTTGAGAAAGAAGGAGGGAAGGGTATATTTCTAAACGAGGGCTGTCTGGAGCAAACCAGGACGTATGGTGACCCCATATCAAGTCAGCTGTCTTCGCGCGCTAGATTTATTCTGCGGCTCTGTTGTTTGTAGGATGCCAAGCATAATTCTGAGTGGCGTCTCATTCATGATTCTTGTATCTCAGCAGCTCCTCTCCTCGAACTGTCTTTGCTGTTAGAAAGGCCTCTCGTCACACCCTAGGTGCCATTCAGAGAAGGCATTAGCTCACACTTGCATTTCTCCTTCTCTCGCTCTCTGTTTCGGATTAGGAAGCTGATGCATTTCCCATCAGAAGAAGGTTGTTGGGTTTTTCTTCCCGGAAATGCTAAAAATAGAAATCTAAGAATATCCTGGGCACACACTTTTTTTTTTTTTTTTTTTTTTTAGAAAGATCTGTAAATGGAACATTCCTGGATTATTTTGTAAGGGTAAAAAATGTTTCTTTTTCCAAATGTCTAACAGACTGTCCACCTTACTCCTGGGAACAAATCTCAAGAGTGACTGTTGTTTTCCCTCACAGTTAATAATGTGGAGAGATCTGTCTCAGCTTCTTTGGAAGCAAGATAAGGGAGAGCTCATTCAGAAATGCACATTGATCTCTCATCAAAATGTGCCCTGACTGTGGCGATGATTTCTCTTTTTCTAATATATGTATTATTTAATGAAAAGGAATATCTTATCATGTTAATAGTGAAGCCCCTCACTGGGCTTGAATAGTTTTGTGCATATATCAGTTTGTTGATAAATATCATATTCAGTCATGATTTACTTATGTATGTCACTAGGTTGCATCCCAGATTTATGAAGGAAATAAATGAGTCTCCAGCAACTCTCTGTAGTCACACTTCTGCATACAGACACTGAGTCCAGATTTCACTCCGTATTGTTACGAAAAGAAAATTATCACTTATTTCTACCCCTTTTTCTATACCCACCTGACAACTTAAGCTTCAGAATATTTGCAAGAAATCCAGAAACTGTATCATTTCGTGAAGCAGCTATAATATAAGTAAGATATATGACTGAAATGTGAAATTGCAGTTTAGAATTTAGTTCTGAATGCTGTCATCCCATTTTGAAATTGACAGATTACCTAGAAGGATTCTATTCATTTATGTGATTATAGCAAAAACTCCAAAGGAATCTTCTGGAAAGTGGGAAAGTGCTGAATGGGTGGGTATAATTTGAAAAGACCTGCAGGGAGAAAAGCCATGACCAGTGAGTGGGGGGTCTGGGCCCAAAGCCCCCTCTGAAAGAAGAAAGGAAATGAAAGCCCGGCTTTTTCCCAGGCTGGAAGCGCCACCGGGCATGGCCTGTGGCAGCTTTGTGCCATAGTTTTTGAATGGGCGGAAACCCTGATGATTTGGAAATCAATAAGGGACGTTAAAACTGGGGAAGGATTATCCGAAGTTGTAGAAAAACCTAGAGAATAGCACACCCGTGTTGAGTCAGAGGAAGACATGGAGGGAGACTAGAAGCTTAGAAATAGATTTGACTGTCATCAGCCCGCTGCATCTGATCACATTGTCCCGATGCCGTCACCTCGCTCAGGTCTTAGCCTCCAGTACTTTGTGCTCCTCCTCCCTCCACCAACTCGGTCCACTCTCCTTGCTTCCTCTAGAATCGTTTTTCTGTGAATGGCACTTTAATAATCATCTCGTGGCATCTGATCTGATTTCATTCTTCCGCCTACTTGCTAAACACTGACTTTGACCCTGTAAGAGCCAGAGAGCGCGCTACGGCAGAAGACACAGCTGAAACCAAGACAAATCCAGCCCCTGCCCTCCAGGAGCTTACGATAGTCTCCCTCCAGTTTACTTGCTCACATTGCATTAAACCCTTTTCTGTGTGCGGTGGGCAGAATAACAGACCCGCAAGGGTACCCACCTTCTAATGTCTGAAACCTGTGAATATGTTGTCTTACAAGGCAAACGGACTTCAAGGTTGTCGACCTGAGATGCAGAGGTCATACTGGGTTACTCAGCTGGGCAAGATCTAATCAAAAGACCTTAAAAATGGAGGAGCTTTCCCTGGTGTTGTCAGAGAGCTGGCAGTATGAGAATTCGATGCCCTCCTGCTGCTTGTGAGCTGTCATGGGCCATGTGCACGAGAGAGACCGGCCCCAACGGATAGCGAGCAAAGAAATGCAGGCTCCGTCCTACAACGTCATGGAACTACATTCTGCTTATTCTTGTTGAACGCATGAGCAAGGAAACAGATCTCCCCCCGGGAACCTGCAGGAAGGAACACAGCACGGTGACCTCTTGGTTTTGCTCAGTGAGATCCATACTGGACTTTAGACCTACAAAACTATAAAATAATAAGTTTAAGTTGTTTTAAGCATTTAAAATTGTAATAATTTGTCATGGCAGCAATGGAAAATGAATGCACTGCACGTATCTCTATTTTAGCTCAAGGGTATATTGAAATCTGTGTAGTTGCCCGAATTCTGCACTAGCTACTCGAGGGCACGTGTTTATAACCTGTGTCCATATCCTCAGCACCTGGTACATTTCCTGGGATGTGGCAGGTGTGAAAAAAAAAACTTTAAGGAAGGATTAAATTTTGAAAAAAAAAAGGAAAATATTACTAAATGAATCTGTTGAAAAAGGTGAAACAGGATCAGAAATAAAACGGTAACATGAAACCAGGAAATGGAGTGACTAGATTACGAGCCACACTCAGAGTCTCGTTATTAAGGGAAACAACTCACACAGTGTGATGTAAATGAATTGGGCAAATAAACATTGATGGGAAAGAATACCGTAACATCAGTCAGTGTGAGAAACTGGTAAGGAGCTTCGGGATGATAGATATAGCTTAATAAAATTTCTAAAGAGAAAATTTTGGTGAGGAATGTACACAAAGCATGAGTTAAAATAAGAGGAGAATTTCACGTCAGTGTTTAAATTCTGGACGAAACAGACCAAGTGAAATGGTGGTTAATAAGCGCTGTGGTGGTGGGAATTCTAAGTTTAAGGTCTACAGCAATAGATGGCCAGGAGAGGTTGGTGCAGAGCCACGCCTAGGGCAGCGTTAACCAGCTTGGGTTTCATGTCAGCAGTGTTGGGCTCTCTTATAGGGTAACTCTATCTTGGGAGTGCTGGAGAGTGTAGCATTAGGTGCCGAGGAGGAGGAAAGAGCCTGGAGCCTGTGACGATGAGAAGCCAGAAGGACAGAAGAGTACCAGGTAGTGTGTTCAAGGACAAGGGCAGTGCGGCTGAGTCCAAGCCCCAGGGAGCTTGAGGTGGGTGCTGATGAGCTTCTGAAAGACTCGCCATCGGAGTGGCCTGTTTGATGGTTGGCTGTTGAGTTTTATCTTTGGTCCTAGATAAAAATTAAAAGAAGCGGCCTCTAAGAGTGAGGAAAAGCTGCCTAATTTTAAGGCAAAATCCTTCTGTACAAATAAGAAAAGGATTAAAGAGAAACCACCAACCGAAGTAGTGAAAACTGCCTCCAAATAAATTCAAGTTTCTGAGAGCAGAGACAGATGTTCAAAATAAGTTGTCTGAATGGGGGCAGGACCAGGATCAATACGGGCCATTACAAAAAGTGATTTTAGGGGCTCCTAGGTGGCTCAGTAGGTTAAGCATCTGCCTTCGGCTCAGGTCATGATCCTGGAGTCCTGGGATCGAGCCTCGCATCGGGCTCCCTGCTCAGCGGGGAGTCTGCTTCTCATTCTATCTCTGCCCCTGCTTGTGTTCCCTCTCTCACTGTGTGTCTCTCTCTGTCAAATAAACAAATAAAATCTTAAAAAACAGTGATTTTATAAGAGGAAAAAATAAAATAACGGATCACTTTCAAAAAAGAAAGGCCGCATTTTGTGTGATTCCACTGATGGGAGTTGTCCAGAACTTGCAAACCACAGACAGCGAGAGGCTGTGAGAGGCGACTGCCCCTGGGCCTGCAGGTGCTTTTTTGGGTGAGAAAAACGTCCCATTAACCAGATAGTGGTGACGGCTGCATCCGTCTGTGAGTGCCCTAAAAACCACTGAATTGTATACTTGGAAAGAGTGAATTTTATTGTGTGTGAATGATATCTCGATAAAGCTGTTATTTAAAAATAAATTCCAAAATTATTTCAAATGTGTCCCTCTCCGCAATAAAAATTCTTTTAAGGTGTTGGGATGTAGTCCAGTCACCCATGTGACAGCCTGTCAGTTATAAGTCTTTCCGTGAAATAATAATACACAACGGCCTTTCCCTTCCCCACTGCTGCTATTAGTTTGGAAATCTATGAGAAGGAGGGTAGGCAAGAAAGCAGCGCAGATGAGCCACCCGGGGCGAGGCATGGAAGATGGGGGGGAGAGTGGGGGTAGGCATGACAGTGACCTGTCAAGGAGTCAGGTGAAGGGTGGATGGAGCATGAAAAACAGGGACAGAAAGAAGAGAAAAAGATCCATAACAGATGGATCAATCAACAGACAAATGGGTAACAGGATAAAATGCAGGACAAGCTGACAGCTTTGCTGGAGAATATATGTATATTTCAAGATCAGGATCATTCTACGTATTTTTCCCAATCAGCTAAAGTTAAAAAGAATGTGTGAATCACTGGTGTACTGTGTCCTGCCTTTTGTATATTTCCCTATACATTCTGGAACACCCCAGGAGACAGCTATATTTGATAGGCCTAAACAGATTTTTTTTTTTTTAAGAAAGAAAGGTACACAGTTACCTTGTTATGTACTCATTTTGGAATTATTCTTGTTTGAAAAAGCAACTTTTTTTATGTTCACCTTTGTTCAGAGACAGCGTTGTGGCATGAAAACCCTATAAGACACTGTGCATTATGCTCAAAGCCAAGAAGCTGAGGAAGAAAATTCACTCTAGGTCATTGCAATGTGATGTACAGATCAGCAGTGATCTGGGTTGAAAATGGCAGAAATGAATCACATTCCCCTTAACCTGATGTGTCAGGATCGGTTATGCTTGTATTGTGTGTGCGGACTCACAAAACTAACATTTTTCTTGGTATTATCATCTTGTACATGAGTCTCTTGACCTTCAGACCATCTGATTTTATACGAACCAGAAAGATACGAAGCTTCTTTGCATTCGTTATAGCCAGTGATTGCTTATTTGCATATTCATTTATTTTTTCCCCGTATATATATTTACTTTGTGCATGCGCCAATGGAAATATAATTTGAAGTGATTTCTTTTTTTTTTTTAAAGATTTTATTTATTTGACAGAGAGAGAAACAGCGAGAGAGGGAACACAAGCAGGGGGAGTGGCAGAGAGAGAAGCAGGCTTCCCGCGGAGCAGGGAGCCTGATGCAGGGCTCGATCCCAGGACCCCGGGATCATGACCCGAGCCGAAGGCAGGCACTTAACGACTGAGCCACCCAGGCGCCCCTTGAAGTGATTTACTCTTACTAGATGCTTATACGTGAGACAAAAAATTTGCAGCAATCTAGGTAGTGAGAAATATTTTAAAAGAGGAACCAAGAAATTAATTTTCCCGTAGAATCAAGAACATTCACGTAAATTAAAATAATACCATTTTTTGCGTGGCTACTCTGTGCAGACATTTCATGTATACATCTGTTTTTGCGAAAGCTTCTTCAACCATCTTCTCTAAAATGAGGATTTTGTAAGGAGAGTGTCGTAAATTGTTGTCTGCAGAGGTTCATTTTGGGGAAAAAAAAAAAAAGACAGAAAATGACCAAAAGTCATACTTTGGTTTGTTGCTACTGTATTCAGTTTTGGTCCATACATTTTGCCAATGCATGACCACTTAAACATTGTGACTTGGTTTTTTATTCCCCAAACATTTTAGCACAGAATCTATACATCGAGAATGGTTGGTTACAACGTAACTGAAATATATTTTGCTGTAACAGAAAATAAGGCTCTCAAAGACTTGAAGGAATATACAACAAATACCCAGGAATTAGTTTTCCATGAAGAAATAGCCACGGGATAACCTATCATACAGTACTCAAAGCTACTTTCACTGAAGCACATTAAAAAAACCAACTGAGGGGCACCTGGGTGGCTCAGTCTGTTCAGCTTCTGACCTGGTTTTGGCTCAGGTCATGATCTCAGGGTCTTGAGATCGAGCCCCCTGCTAGGGTCTATGCTAAGTACAGAGCCTGCTTCAGATTCTTTCCCCGTTCCTCGCCCTCCCCCCTGCTCAGGTTCTCTCTCTCCCTCTCTGGAAGGAAGGAAGGAAGGAAGGAAGGAAGGAAGGAAGGAAAGGAAGGAAGGAAGGAAGGAAGGAAGGAAGGAAGGAAGGAAGGAAGGAAGGAAGGAAGGAAGGAAGGAAGGAAAGTCTTTACAAATAAATAAATAAAAATTCAAAAATGGAATGTTTCTCTTGAGTGCGTACGAACCACGATTCCATCCCACATTGCAGTGAAAACACAGCCCCCAAATTGTGCATGAATACTCAAAAAAGAGAGGTATCAGAACGCATCAAATCACCACACTTGTAATTATCAGATTTGTAAATGAAAACATCACGTTATCTATATAAGCGCTTCTGCCTCTTTCCATGTTGTTTAAAGAATTAAGATTGACGACTTCCTTATTTATGATTAGCATGATGGGAAAGTCTGCAATGAAAAATTCCAGTTCTGTTCTTTACCACCATACTACATACTCTACTTTCTGAGAAGAATTACATATTATTTTTTATTTTGTTTCATCTCCACAGATGAGTTACTAAGTAGGATCTTCCTCTCCCTGCAATAAACATACTTCATATCCCAATGAAAATAGGTTCCTCTGATATTTTAGTTAAAAAGAAAAAAGAGGAATGCTTTGTGTTTAGATCTTGCTGTATCTGTCAAAGATGATTCACTGAAAGGATAAAAATTCTTGGAAACAGACTTTATTTTTGGTTTTGGTTTTGCTTTTTTTTTTTTTAATGAAGTATTTATCTAAGATTTGACAAGAACCCTGGTGGAAAACATAACAAGAAATCAGTTAAAAATTAGCTCACGACAGTCTCTGTCTCCCGCCCCTCCCTCTGCCTGTCTCGTTTCTTGCTCTTTCTCTCGCAAACAGGCCCCTTTGGTTCTCTCCACCTTTTGTTCTCCTTCGTTCAGTTTCACTGGTAGAATCACTGCACCTACGAAGTTCTCAAGCCCTCACGGGACGTATCTTCTCCCATTTTCACCACTGTGCCCAATCATGGCGCAGGTTCACTTAGAGTCTGCTCTTCATTAGGAGAAACACGTATGAATATTCTTAAATTTCAACTCATTTCCTTGTGCTTGTCATCTCTGTAGCAATTGCACGGAGGCTGAAAGAGAATTTAAATCATTTAAAGCAGGGAAAATACTGAACCCCTGAAACTTGTATAGAGTAGGGTAGCCGACCTTAGCAACTCACCCAAGCCTAGTCGTTCTACAATATTGTCTCTACTGAAAACATAAACATATGCATTTTCTGAAGCACACACACGCACACACACACACACACACAAACAATAGATAAGACGTGTGTGTGTGTGTGTGTGTGTGTGTGTCTGTGTGTGTGTGTGTGTGTTTATTCAGGGAAAAGAAGTACCTCCTGCAGCTTCGGACCTCCCTCCTCCAGGGTCCTCACACAGATTCAGGCTCATTTCAAAGGATTTGACATATGGGATCAACTGTATCTCAACCTGTCTTTTCTCCTGTGTTTGCTAGCTTTTAATTAGAAAGAAATATACTCTAGAAATAGAAAATCTGACTTTGATGAGCTGATCATTGAGGACTCCTACCCTTGTCACTTCCCTGTGTACCTTGCCCTGACCCGAGTTCGAGTTCACTGCATGGAGGCAACATGAGAGACAGTTAAGAGAGGGAAGAGAAACCAGAGTCTGAAGTCCTTGGCTTCCCCTCATGCTGTCTTGCAGGATAGAGTTTGTGTCGTGCCAGTTACCAAGTCCGGTCCTGATAAGCTTTTTGTGGCTCAGAAGCCACAGAGTCAGACAGTTAGGAAGTTGTGTTCCTCGTCCTACAGCTCTAAATTCTCTGGAGGAAATAATATGCTGACATTTCATATCATTATTGGCATATAATCACATGATTTTTTAGATGGATAGTTTTGCTACTCAAAGGGTGGTCTGCTGACCAGCCGCATTGGGCATAGGGGTGCCGGGTAAAATACGGGACATCCAGTTACATTCTAACTGCTGATTAAAAAATGAAATCTGCTTTAGTATGTGTATGGCCATATGATATTGGGAACACACTTATACAAAATAAATATTTGTTATTTATGTAAAATCCAGATTTAACTGGGCTGCCTGTGTCTTTATTAACTAAATGTCATCCTACACTGGCACTGGTTGGAAAATTTTAGAAAAATTCAGGATGAGGCCCCATCCCAAATCTGATAATTCAGAATATGAATTTTAAGATGAAACCCAAATAATTTGTATACATGTTAAAGTTTGAAAAGTGCTAAAACGTGCTATTAGAACACTTGACTTATATTTCTGTGTTTCTCTCTGCTAAGCAAGGAGAGTTGAGTAGTAACTAGAATTAGCTTATGTTAGGTTGTTGACATTTTGCTAAAATAATTGCAATCAAGTGCATAATTTGTCTACAGGATCAGAAAAACCTGTTAATTTTCTATCCAAGTTCTGTTACTAATTAGAGTATACTAATACTGTGCCTTTGCAATCCTAGCTGACAATTTTGTTTTGCATTTGGCCACTCCCTAGTTACTGACCACATCCTTTGCTGTCTTGCTCTGTAGGAACATGATAATGTAATAGCAATCATCATTTACTAAGTAGTACAATGTATCAAGGGCTGTGCTTGATGCCACCTATACATAAGTCATTTTCAAGTTCGTGATAACATTGCAAGTGAAGTGTCCATGTCTCATTTTTATGGTTGGCAAAGACTGAGGTGTGGGGAGGCTAGGTAATGAACTCACAGTGCCCGGGGAGGGAAGTGCACCAGGGCTGGGGAGAAATCTGATTCTTTAGAGTTCCTTCCACCACAAACCTGCCCTGGGCTACACTCTACTGATGAAGGCCTTAATCACTTCTTCCTTTTTCTCCCTGCCTCTTAATTTCTTTGCAGTGTTTCAATTAACAGAAATTAAGTTAAAATGCTTCTTTCTTGAACTGAAGTCTTTGCAAATAGTCAGTGCTGACTTTTTTGAGGATTAAAGTATTTTGTAAGACAGATATGTTACAATGCAAATGAGTCTCCGTAGTTCTAATTAAAATAAGATTTTGAAGGTATCCGTGAGAAAATAAATTTCGAGTGGTAGGAGTGGTCTGTTGGCACTAAAATGCAATTTGTTTCGGTAGAAGATGTTTTCCTGCTTCATTTTCCTATTTTTATCAATAGCCTCTGCTTCCCTTTGAGCATAAACCCATCTGTGCATTGGTATGCATCAGTGCAAGCGTGGAGAAAATTGTGCTATCCCTCCCTGGAATGATTGTGCGGAGGACAGCAGGAAGAGATGATGCTTATTCTAACGGTGGGATTTCAGACACTATGCTGGCTACATAGAGGAGGTAGTCCTAGTACCTCAAGTCATACCGTATGGTTGACAGTTTCCCCAATGCAAAATAAAAGTATCAGCCAGGCTTGAATTTGTCCATGTAATTTGCTGATAGCCTTTTGCTGTGTCTTAAAGATTAAATAACTCAGTGCAATAAGGTAATTGGCGCTGGAACACTGGTGTTCTCTTCCAAGCCCTCTCCCAGCATACAGAGCCCCTTTGCTTTAGCCCTGCCGATGGTAACTCCATGGTGGGACCTAGGAGACGCCACTCATGTTTGTCTAACCCTCCTCACTTATGTCAGATGTTAAAAAGGAGCTTTTCTCCCCACTTCTACAAGGTTCTATTATTGTTTTTTTTTTTTTTTTTAAGATTTTATTTATTTGACAGAGAGATAGAGAGCACAGGTAGGCAGAGAGGCAGGCAGAGGGAGAGGGAGAAACAGGCTCCCTGCCGAGCAGGGAGCCTGATGCCGGGCTCGATCCCAGGACCCTGGGATCATGACCTGAGCCGAAGGCAGACACTTAACTGACTGAGCCACCCAGGGGCCCCTTCAAGGTTCTATTGTATAGTGACTCCTGCTCAGTCATCACCTGACTCACCTTCTGTCCTCGCAACGCATAAATTCTACATCCTCCATCTGAAAGCAGTGGGCGGTTGTGGAGGAGAGAAAAGTGAGCTGATTTGTAAACGTGAGGTTTTTGTGAAAGTGTAGGGAATCGAAAGAAGTTCTAGAAATGAGGAAAAATTCAGAGGTAGCCATCTATAGGATGCACTTCAAGGCGGGGATGATTCCAGTAGGACTTAACACTGAGTCACAACACTTATTTCAAAGCTCACCAACTGGAGATTCATTTGAATTAATAAAGATCCATTTAATTAAGGGGGCTGTATGTCCATTCTGCTTGGAACAGTTCTGGGTCAGCCTGCTATCTTGGCATAGTTAGTTAGTAATAGTGTTCCTTTTCCCTACAAAATGGCTGTGGTTTGGACACATTATTATGTAGTAACTCTAAGTGTAAGGAATGCGACATCTGGATGTGTTAAAAAGCACCGTGACATATTTGTTCAATAACCCACTTTTACTACTTTTCTAAGAGCTCTTAGCTAAGATCAGGCACACCCACAGAAATGGCCTCTCTGGGGTTTGGCTGCGGGGCAAGCTGATGCCCGATGCAGGGCGTAACTGACTAGACCCGGGAGGATGCTGTAGTGCAGGCTTGGGGAAGTACCAAAACTTACTGACTGCTTACTGCAGATGAACTACAAGTCATAACTGCAGCTCCATGAGGAAAGCTTCCAGGCTCTGATGAGGAGAATTCTAGAATCCCATCTGTAAGTGGCCTACTGCGTGTGCTCGCTTAATGCCAATTGTGTGTAACACAGGAAGAAAGCCTGGGAACATGATCACGTGTGCTTTCTTCATCATGATATTGATGCCATGATATTGGTGTATTGCTAATAACATCTTATGCCCCAATCAGATAATACCTGAAGAGAGACCATTCCTCGAAAAAAAAAAATCCTTTTAAATCTGCCCTTATAATTAAACATTGTTATATTCACTAGGCAGAGAGAACTGGTGAATCTGATAACTTTATCTATACTGAACCTTATGTTTATAAGGAAGGGTGATAAATGTATTGAAATGGGTTTAATTGTTTAATATCTCATAGTAGGTTGGAGCTCCAAATGGCATAGACTTTACAGATTTTGCCTATATCTTTAGACAGTGTTTGACTTTGTATATGACACATAGTAGGTCCTGAATAAATATTTATTAAATGAATACATGAATCGTTTTCAAAGAATAATAGAGAAAGTGGAACTATATTAACAAAATCATTCTAATCCTACCAACTGAGAAAAAATCAGGAGACCAGAAAGGATGGATAGTGGTATTCTTTCTTCTCTCTCAAATAATAGAAAGTGATAGAGTTTCTCTCTGGAAAGTGTGTTAGGATAATTTTTTGTATTATTAGCTATTACTCCATCTATTGCATCCTTTGTATTTCTCTATAGTATCTAAGTTTTATTAGTATCTATTAACTTTAAACACCCAACAAAATTTTAAAAATCATAAAATAAGAGGTCTAGCATTTTATTTTATGAATAGCATCTGTCTTATGCATGGATACAGTCCTTGGGTTAAACTCTATTTTCATAGTTCTAAAAATTGAAGTCAAATAATCAGGATGTTTGTATTCAGATCCATAATATGCGCTTGTCTATTTACTAGGTTGAGTAAGTTACAATTACAGTTGGTTATGAACCAAGCAAAAACTCCAGAAATATTGCTTTAAGCAAAGTAAAAACTTCTCGATCATAGAAAAGAAGCAAAGAGGCAATAGTTGAATGGCTGTTGTCAGGGAAACGGGCTTCGTCGGCCATGTTACTCTATTTTTACGGTCTCCAAACAGTCCATGATAGATGCTAACATTTCAGACATATTCTAAAGAGCAAATAGAAGAAAGTTTTTTGTTTTTTTTTTATCTCCTTGCTTTTAAGGAATCAATCTGGTTCTATCTTATAACTTTCTCTTAAATGTCTTCTTGGCCAATACTTAACCATATGGTCACCACTAGCTACAAGAAATGCTAAGAAATATTTTAGCCTAGAGGTAACACATCCAGCTAAAAATTGGGGCCTTCATTTACTGAGAAAAATACTTCCAGGATATTTAGAGCAGTTTCTTTTATGTAGAACATAGTGGAGAGAAATCAAAGAGGTAAAAGGTGAAGTTCCTCCTCTTACAAAGAACTTCAAGTGTTTTGAGTAATAAAGGCTGAAGTGCAGGCTTCAACCAGGAAAAAAGGAATAAAAATTTCAAGAAAGGAAAAGGGCAACCCGGACAGAAGTGCAGAAGACATAACATAAGCACAAAATAAACATTTGCTGAGTGAAAGAATGAATCACTGAGAGAATAAATGAGTAATTCTTTTTACTTATTTTCTTATTTTTTCTTTTCACTTGAGAACAGCTCAAAGTCATACAATACTGTGAGGCAGTTACTTTACCATTTAGTTGCTTATAATGTTGTGGTGCCCTTTTGGGGCTTTGTGCAATTAGATAGATGATGGTACCATAAATAGATGATAGATGATAGATAGATAGATAGATAGATAGATAGATAGATAGATAGATAGATAGAATCAATTATGTAATTTGGATTAAGAAAGTTCATTTTGAAGTTTGTACTCTTATCTTTCTCAAAAGGGATAAAGATAGAATATTCTGAGTATCTTTGGGACATTGTGAGTCATCAGTTAATAAAAAAATGTCCCAAGGGCACAAAACCCTCCCTTCCCTAAATGCAACAATATTTACAAAGTTCATAGATAATTGCATAGAGACAAGGCCAACCTTCCACCATGCAGAAAGAAAATAATGAAAATATAACTTTAAAACAATACTCATTAATCTCTGTGATATATCTATGAGGGAGGTAACTACGGGCGTAAATTATAAATTACATGCAAGGTGGGAACTCAAAAGAAGATAAATCAAAGGTAAGAAAAGCAGAATTGAGACCCAACAACCTCCTTGTATTTTAGTCTCTATCATTCTCTTCTGGAAGGGAAGAAGACAGTAAGTATTTCACTAGATAGAAAGCAATGCAGGGATTGTAAAAATGGGATACTGCATCGAATTTTTTTTTTATTTTTGATAATGTCTGCAATTGTTTATGAATCCCACAGATGCTTTTTTGTGTTGATGGCATTATCTTTATGGGTGACTGGTGATTACTGTTAATTGAAGTACCCATGATTTTCTCTGAACATTGGAATAATTTAATGGAAATATATTCTTTTAAGTCTTGAGAGAAAACTTACTTTTGCAGGAAGATGGAAACGAGAGGTCTGAGAAATCTATTTGGAATTGCCTTGTTGGAGGGCAAGCTTTGTCACTGGGAATTTATTCTCCATGGTTGGGGTTTGAAGGAGCGCCATCAGAGATGCAGAAAGTTTCTCATTGTATGGTCCTTGAAGGTGCTGCTCTTGTAAAGAAGAAATGCTAACCTAAGGGAAGCAAAGAGAGGGATAATTAAATTCTCAGTTGTTAGAGCCTAAATGCTTTAAAATAAAAGAATGCCCTGCTTCTCTTTCAGAAACTTGAGCCTGCCCAAGTAAAGGGGCTCATCCAAGCCCAAGAGGCTGGGGGAGAGCAGGGCCCGTGCTCACTCTCTTGTCTCCTTTGAAGAATGTCAAGGCCCAAATCTATTTATGTTAAAAAGGCACTGATGAGATAATCCATCCTCAGTAGGAGAGCTGTTCTACATTTCATAGAAGCAGATTGCCCTTTTCCTCCATCTTTGAATTTCTGAGTCTTGTCTTTGTTTTATCTTCACTCTGATTTCTAATTTTGCTTCTCCCTTCATTGGGTTCAAATGATCTAGAGCTATATTTAAGTCAGGTTTTGGGCTAGAACGTCATCACACAGGAAATAACAGAGAATCATGAACTTTGGAAATGATGGCATCCACTGAGCATTCTGTTCTATTCTGTGCTATTCTATTCTATTTTTTTTGAACTGTCTTAATCCTTAAAATCGTATTCTGATTGCACAACACTATTCTAATCGGCCTCTTTCTGCTGCATCCTCAGACTGCATGGCTTCCCCTCCATCCTTGTTATATCTGCATTTATATTTGTGTTTGCTCTGAAAACCATTATGTTTCAGATGCTTTGTGAAGCAAGTTATAAGATACATCCACCCTCCTAGAATGTAGAATTCTTAAGGGTAAGGCCATTTTTTAAATTCATCTTTTTTTTCTTTACTAATTCACCTAAATTGATTGTGATCAATAGGTGTTTAAATATTTGTGTATATGTATACACATATTATCCATAAACATGTATATTATAAATGAATATATATTTCTTCAAATTATCCTAATGCATTTCGTACACCCAACTATAAAGACAAGTATAAAATAAACCTATTTTTATCATCACGGCATATGTTTCTTACAGTGGGAGGCACGCAGTTCCATTGACGAAATAACTCAACTAGCTGTTAATAAATAATGACAGGTTAAATGTCAGTGTTCTAAAGATAGAAAGATCCATGAAAAGTCTTTTCACATGATTTCTTTGTTCGTTTTTAATTAATTTGCTCATCGTGCACACCTAAAAATATTCCATTAGAGAAATATAATGTAGTTCAAAAAGTACCAAAAGTATCATTCTTATGGAGTTTTAGAAAAATGCTTAATTTAAAACCCACTTTCCTTTTTAAATGTGTGTCTCTGTAGGAGTAACTGCGTGTACATATCATACATCCCGAATTTCCCTTTCCTTCTTCCCAGTTGGGAATGCATTGTTAAAAAGAAAAGGAGACAAAATAGAGAAAAAATAATGATGTAAATCCCGTCCACAGTATTAATACAAAAGCTCTTATTTTCCTGGATTTAAAAAAAAAATTTAATGCCTCTATATGCTTCAGTTCTCTGGACAAAGCATTAGGGTAAGCATTAAAATTATCTATAATAGGAGGGGCACCTAGGTGGCTCAGTCAGCTAGGCATCTGACTCTTGATTTCAGTTCAGGTCATGATCTCAGGGCCCTGAGATCAAGCCTCGCGTCAGGCTCTGCATTGGGTGTGGAGCCTGCTTAAGATTCTCTCTCTCCCTCTGCCCCTCCCCCCACTCACACTCTTTCTCAAAATAAATAAATAAAATCTCCAAAAAAAATTGTCTGTAACTGGAAACCAAATTATATTCCACAGGGGGAAAAACACAAGAATAAGATATATTTTAGGGAAGGCAAAAATGATATAACCTGTTATCAAATAACTATGAAAGTGATATCTAGGTATCTGATTAGAAAATGATGAATAATTCAAAGCTATATCATTATATTCTGTTTCAAAATGATAAAGTACAGACTTAAAGCCATTAGCAAGGATCATATTAACCATAGATCAATAGCAATAATTACAATGAATCATTACCTGAGACTATCCATACCTATGAAAGTCTGCATATGGACTCCTGTCTCCCCATTTCAACAGGTTATGCACATATCTGTGCCCAGAAGGAAACATTGCAATACTGTTCTGTATAATTTGAAGAACATAATGTGAAAAAGAAATCTGAATTACTTGTTGTGTAAGTGGTACTAACAATGAAAGCCAATACTACGTACATGTGTTGTCTACTGTTAAAAAACATTACTTCATTTTATTCTCATAAGATTTTTTATCAAATGTTTATTAATTGAGAATATTCTATTTATGTTAGTCTGTATGACTAACTGACGTTTAGATAAGTTAAATAGCTTGCTTAAAGTCAACAGCCTAAGAAGAAGGAACCCAGAAGGGTCTCCCAAGTTGTACATGTTGTACCCTGTACACAGGCTTTGTGCTAGGTGGACAGGGAGCTAAACCCAATTTATATATTTTGGGCACTAACCCTTTATTGGATATGTCATTTGCAGATCTCTTCTCCCATTCAGTATGTTGTCTTTCAGTTTTGTTGATGTCTCCTTTGCTGTGCAGAAGCTTTTTATTTTGATGTAGTTCAAATAGCTTATTTTTGCTTTTGTTTCCCTTGCCTCAGGAGATGTATCTAGAAAAGTGTCACTGGAGCTGATGTCAGAGAAATTACTACCTGTGCTCTCTTCTAGGATTTTAATAGTTTCAGGTCTCACATTTAGGTCCTTAGTCCATTTTGTGTCTGTTTTGTGTATGGTGTAAGAAAGTGGTCTAGTTTCTTTCTTTTGCGTGTTGCTGTCCAGTTTTCCCAACAGCATTTGTTAAGAGATTGTCTTTTCCCATTGCATATTCTTGCCTCTTTTGTCAAAGATTAAATAACCATATAATTATGGGCTTATTGCTGGGCTTTCTACTGTATTCCATTGATCTATGTGTCTCCTTTTGTGCCAATTCCATTCTGTTTTGACCACTACAGATTTGTAAATATATCTTGAAATCTGGAATTGTGATACCTCCAGCTTTGTTTTTCAAAAGTGCTTTGACTATTCTAGGTCTTTTGTGGTTCGATAGAAATTTTAGGATTGTTTGTTCTAGCTCTGTGAAAAATGCTGTTTGTATTTGATAGAGATTGCATTAAATCTGTAGATTGCTTTGGGGAGTAGAGACATTTTAACAATATGTGTTCTTATAATCCATGAGCATGGAATGTCTTTCCATGTGTTTGAGTTGTCTTCAATGTCTTTCATCACTGTTTTAGAGTTTTCAGAGTGTACCCCTTTCACCTGCTTGGTTAAGTTTATCCCTAGATATTTTATTATTTTTGGTGCAAATGTAAATGGGTTTGTTTTCTCAATTTCTCTTTCTGCTGCTTTATTATTAGTGTATAGAAATACAGTGTATTACTGTATTGTATCCTGCAACTTTACTGATTTCATTTATCAGTTCTAGTGTTTTTTTGGTGGAGTCTTAAGGGTTTTGTATAGAGTATCATGTCATCTGCAAACAGTGAAAGTTTTACTTCTTCCTTACCAATTTGGATGCCTTTTATTTCTTTTTCTTATTTCTTTTCCTTATTCCATTCTTCTTAAGACAGCAAAATCTGGTTAGTTCAGATGCTCCCTGTCCAAATTGCATGGGTGTTAGAGAGAAGCGGGCCTTGTGTATGTCATAGTGGATCCACGTGGAAATAGCAAGCCATCACAAGCGTTACTTTGTGATCTACAATTTAAATACTAAACATGGAAAACCTGAACAAACCTATAACCACTAAGGAAATTGAAGCAGTCCTCAAAAATCTCTCAAGAAACAAAACCCCAGGGCCAGATGGCTTCCCAGGGGAATTCTGTCAGACATTTAAAGAAAAATTAATACCTATTCTCCTGAAACTATTCCAAAAAATAGATATGGAAGGAAAACTTCCAAACTCATTTTATGAGGCCACCATTACCTTGATCCCAAAACCAGACAAAGACCCCATCCAAAAGGGGAATTACAGACCAATATCCTTGATGAACATGGATGCAAAAATTCTCACCAAAATACTAGCCAATAGGATCCAACAGTACATTAAAAGGATTATTCACCACGACCAAGTGGGATTTATCCCTGGGCTGCAAGGTTGGTTCAACATCTGCAAATCAATCAACGTGATACAATACATTAACAAAAGAAAGAACAAGAATCATATGATCCTCTCAAGAGATGCAGAAAAAGCATTTGACAAAGTACAGCATCCTTTCTTGATCAAAACTCTTCAGAGTATATGGATAGAGGGTACATACCTCAATATCATAAAAGCCATCTATGAGAAACCTACAGCGAATATCATTCTCAATGGGGAAAAGCTGAGAGCTTTTCCCCTAAGGTCAGGAACGTGGCAGGGATGTCCACTCTCACCACTGCTATTCAACATAGTATTAGAAGTCCTAGCCACAGCAATCAGACAACAAAAAGAAATCAAAGGCATCCAAATCGGCAAAGAGGAAGTCAAACTCTCACTCTTTGCAGATGATATGATACTGTATATGGTAAACCCAAAAGACTCCTCCCAAAACTGCTAGAACTCATACAGGAATTCAGTAAAGTAGCAGGATATAAAATCAATGCACAGAAATCAGTGGCATTCCTATGCACCAACAACAAGACAGAAGAGAGACAAATCAAAGAGTCGATCCCATTTACAATTGCACCCAAAACCATAAGATGCCTAGGAATAAATTTAACCAAAGAGGCAAGGGATCTGTACTCAGAAAACTATAAAATACTCATGAAAGAAATTGAAGAAGACACAAAGAAATGGAAAAACTTTCCATGTTCATGGATTGGAAGAAAAAACATTGTGAAGATGTCAGTGCTACCTAGAGCAATCTACACATTCAATGCAATCCCCATCAAAATACCATCCACTTTTTCAAAGAAATGGAACAAATAATCCTAAAATTTGTGTGGAACCAGAAAAGACCCCAGATAGCCAGAGGAATATTGAAAAAGAAAAGGCAAGCTGGCGGCATCACAATTCCGGACTTCCAGCTCTATTACAAAGCTGTCATCATCAAGACAGTATGGTACTGGCACAAAAACAGACACATAGATCAATGGAACAGAATCAAGAGCCCAGAAATGGACCCTCAACTCTATGGTCAACTCATCTTTGACAAAGCAGGAAAGAATGTCCAGTGGAAAAAAGACAATCTCTTCAACAAATGGTGTTGGGAAAATTGGACAGCCACATGCAGAAGAAAGAAACTGGACCATTTCCTTACACCACACACAAAAATAGACTCCAAATGGTTGAAAGACCTAAACGTGAGACAGGAGTCCATCAAAATTCTCAAGGAGAACACAGGCAGCAACCTCTTTGACCTCAGCCACAGCAACTTCTTCCTAGAAACATCGCCAAAGGCAAGGGAAGCCAGAGCAAAAATGAACCATTGGGATTTCATCAAGATCAAAAGCTTTTGCACAGCAAAAGAAACAGTCCACAAAACCAAAAGACAACCGACAGAGTGGGAGAAAATATTTGCAAATGACATATCAGATAAAGGGCTAGTATCCAAAATCTATAAAGAACTTATCAAACTCAACACCCAAAGAACAAATAATCCAATGAAGAAATGGGCAGAAGACATGAACAGACATTTTTCCAAAGAAGACATCCAAATGGCCAACAGACACATGAAAAAGTGCTCAAAATGGCCAACAGACACATGAAAAAGTGCTCAACATCTCTCGGCATCAGGGAAATCCAAATCAAAACCTCCATGAGATACCACCTCACACCCATCAGAATGGCTCAAATTAACAAGTCAGGAAAGGACAGATGTTGGCGGCGATGTGGAGAAAGGGGAACCCTCCCACACTGTTGGTAGGAATGCAAGCTGGTGTAACCACTCTGGAAAACAGTATGGAGGTTCCTCAAACAGTTGAAAATAGAGCTACCATATGATCCTGCAATTGCCCTACTGGGTATTTCCCACAAAGATACAAATGTAGGGATCTGAAGGGGTACATGCACCCCAATGTTTATAGCAGCAATGTCCACAATAGCCAAACTGTGGAAAGAGCCGAGATGTCCATCGACAGATGAATGGATAAAGAAGAGATGGTATATATACACAATGGAATATTATGCAGCCATCAAAAGGAATGAGATCTTGCCATTTGCAACGACATGGATGGAACTGGAGGGTGTTATGCTGAGTGAAATAAGTCAATCAGAGAAAGACATGTATCATATGACCGCACTGATATGAGGAATTCTTAATCTCAGGAAACAAAGTGAGGGTTGCTGGAGTGGTGGGGGGTGGGAGGGATGGGGTGGCTGGGTGATAGACATTGGGGAGGGTATGTGCTACGGTGAGCGCTGTGAGTTGTAAAAGACTGATGAATCATGCATCTGTACTTCTGAAACCAATAATGCAATATATGTTAAGAAAAAAAAAAGAAGAAGAAGATAGCAGGAGGGGAAGAATGAAGGGGAGTAAGTCGGAGGGGGGAGATGAACCATTATAGACGAAGGACTCTGAAAAACGAACTGAGGGTTCTAGAGGGGAGGGGGGTGGGGGGATGGGTTAGCCTGGTGATGGGTATGAAGGAGGGCACATTCTGCATGGAGCACTGGGTGTTATGCACAAACAATGAATCATGGAACACTACATCAAAAACTAATGATGTAATGTATGGTGATTAACAAACAATAAAAAATTATTAAAAAAATAAAATTAAATACTAAACATAGTATCTATACATAGTATATATAGTCTTGTGATCTGAAAATTCCAGGTAAGCAGAGCAGTAACTGACACCAACCTCAAGTTCTAATTTAGAATTATAGTGCATAGGGAGCAGTAATAGATTTCAAAGCTAAATACTGGGCTTTTAGTATGGATATTTGATTTTTTTGTAATTTGTTTTGATGGAATATCTTAAGATCTCAAATTGTAATTTTAGTTGACAATAAAAATGAAACTGAAGAACCAAAAGTTAAAATCCATAAAATTACACTTAGCTTGAAAGCAATTTTCAGATATGCATGATATTGGGAAACATATTTACTCTGTGTATTATGCTTTCAAACACATACTGAAGTCTTAACATAATAAACAGTTTTTGAAATAGTTCTGTATCAATTTAGGTTCTAGCTATGAACCCAAAATAAGTGTGACAGGAAGAGGGACTAAAATGTATCCACTGTGTGCCTAGATAGAGTTCAAGAGACTTTGAAAATATAGTTTACTTGATTCTTCGCAATAAACTGACTAATCTTCATGATTTCCATTTGATAAATTAGAGAATTATATTATGATTAAGTTGCCCAAGGTCATAATTCCAAAAGTCACATTCTTGGCCCTGGGCATGAAAGGTGACATAATATAAGTGACATTGCTCTCTGGGTCAAATCATTTTCTCTAAACCTCCCTCACTTAGACAAGGCCCATCTTTTATCACCAGAAATGCATTTCGTATTCTACCCTCTTTCAAAAACCTGCTCAAAAATTTTCTTTAGAAAATATAATGGATTTGAATAAAAAGAAAACAAGAACAAAAACAAGGCACACAAATATCCTTTATGTACTTGGTATTTCGTAATGTAGATCTTCTAAATTACATGTTATGTAGTGCAGTGCACTGTGTTGTTTCCGAGTTAATACCCAGATTGAGGGAAGGGACTATGAATTAATGTAATTCTTTCCTATTTATTCTTTTCCTCTTCATGCCCTCTATAGTATGTACACATTCAGGAAATCATGGCACAAGCCACCAAATAGTAAAACATTTGGCTCACCTTGAAGTATACACAATTGTGAGCTACTGAAGTGTTATAGATTGAATACCCACCTGGAGCCAAATGCCCCCTTTCTGACAGGTGTTTCTGCCCGAGCCTCTCGAGGGTTCAGCTGACTGTAAATGCAAGGCAGACACTGCTACAATGCTGTGTGGATTCAGGGATGACGGAGACAAAGGGGGGGGGGGGCGGTGAGAGGAAGAAGCAGAAGCAAAGGGAATTCAATTCAGATTTCTGCAATTTTATTTAAAGCCAAGGACAGTGACCGTTAGTGATTGCAAGAAGAGGTGTTTTACTTGCAGTAAAGACATTTTACTGCTGAAAATTTTCAGGGTAAAATAGAAGTTCAGTTGAAATATAGATTTGGTACTTACGTGCTGACTTTGATTAAGTCACTTAACCTGCCTAAGCCTTAGGTTTTATTCTTTATTTCTGATAGAAATTGGGTAGAATGTAGGCAACCTCACAGATTTTTCAGTAGCAACTAAATGAGAGAATGTATGTAAAAATATGGCATAGCCCTGGAAATGAATAAATAGTGATTTCTTCCCTCTAATAAAAATTTTAAACAGATGTCTGGTTTAGGCCAAGATTGGTCTAGTTTTTATTATTTGAAAATACGCACATCTGTTTGAATTCACTCTCAGCTTTTTCAAAACACTAGCATGGTTTTCCCCTGGAAGTTTTCAAAGAGGGAGCAGATTTCCCTGCAGTTTCATGGAGGAAAAAGATCATTTAAATGTATGCCAGTTGATTTGTTAACTCTATCAGTCTGTTGGATCAACCACTGTTGATCCTTTCTCTTAGCTCTGTTTAATTGCCATAATCTGTTGGGCCTTTCCCTTTTTAACAAAGTGAGGGTGTCATATCACTCTGTTCCGATAAGGAAATTCTTACTGGTAGTCAACCTCACCCATTGCCGTGTGTACCCCTAAGAGATTCACCTGAAGAGAGAAAAGCTTACTAGCTCAGGAATCAGTCTCACCAGGATCCGAAACTGTGGACTCACGTTGATGGTTTTCTTAATGTCTGATGTAGTATTCTCTGAAAATGCACACAGCAGGGCGGGCTTCTAAGCATCACATTTTGGGGTGGGGATGCTATCATCGGTGACTTCCAAATTCGGGCATTAAACTATTACTAATTCATATAGCTGTTTCAGTAATTAAATTGTTAGATCCTGATGACATTTAACCTTGGCATTCTGACGGAGGAAGGAGAAACATGGGAATTCATCTTTCCTTTTTAATTTGGTAAAAAGTTAGATTGAGACATATTTTAAAGGAACCAAATTATTAGAGTAGTTTTTAATTTTGAAATAATCACATATGTCTTAACATTTTCCTGTATAATTATTAACTGGTAAATGCTAATAGGAAATTATAAAAAATACATTTTGAAAATGATTGCTTCGTCTGTTTTGTATCTTTTTTTTTTTTTCAATGTACAAATTAATGCAGACTGGCCTGGGAGCCTGTGATTTAATACCTCAAAATGGCATGACCCAGCATGACTATGTAGCCGAGGGTTTCAAGGAGTCATTGACATCTAATGCAATAGCATTAATTAGAGAGCATTTCCTTATAAACACAAAATTGCATTAAAAATAGCATTATCCTAGAATATCATCTCAGGGACTTAAGAATGTCGGGTTCAGTTATAATGAAAAACTGCCTTTCTCCAAAACCAAAATAAAACAACAACAACACTATACTAAATGAAGTAAACCCATGGAATTTATCAGTGAATATCTGCAAATAGTACAAAAACTCAAAGATGAGAAATAATGACTGTACAGTGGGAACCCCTACCTGAAGCTTAGCAGAAGAGCAATGCCAGAAAGAGTCCAGATTATGGGACAACGTCACTGGTTCCTAGTCAGTGTCCATAAAGTTGATGGTAGAGACCATATTATTCCCTAACTTGGTTAGGTATATTGTAATTAATATATTGTATAGGGCGAGGTTAGTGTTGATTTGTCCAAAACTTGGATCAGAGGCTGGATCCGCAGACTGGGAATTGGGCGGTAGATATACGTATATCCACCCATCCATACATACAGATAGTTGCATTGTGCTTTAAACTTTCTAAAAAATCTTTTATTTGCATTATTGTGTCATCATCTCCAAAAATGCATTGATGGCGAATACTTAACTGCTTTTAAAGATATTAAAAATAGCTTTAGAAATGTTAAAAGACGACCTATCGTGATTTATTTTTCCAAGTTCTTAGACGACTGTAATGGATCAGATCTGTATCTTGGCAGTGGTGACAAGGTTTAAGTGTTGTATCTGGTGCATTTGATGGGAGGTTATTCCGAGGCTCTTCCTGAGGTCACAGTAGAGTATCTGGAAACGGAACCAACAAGAGATGGCCATTTCCACTCCACGCAAGAACGTTGTCACGGTGAATCAGGAAACACAGTGACTTCACACTGAAATAAATGTGACTTGATGGCTGAAGTGAGATGATGAAGGTGTTTTTGAAACAGTCTGGTTATTTACGTGACATTTCAAATACCTGAAAAGCAATAAGCATCAAGGTAATGCTATTAAAGTAAAAGGTGATACAGTTGAGAAAATCTTTGTTCATCCGGAAAAAAAATTTTTTTAGTTATAACTGCACAGTATTCTCTGGCATGAATATACCATACTTTATTCCACTGTTCTATTAGGTCTGTGCGTTTAGATTGTTTCCAGTATTACAAGTGGTGATGCAATAAGTAACCATATATATATATATATATATGTATTTCAGTGTTTTGTGGGGTGAATTTTCAGAGGAGAGACCTAAAAGTGGGATTATTAGGTCAGAAATTAAGTTTGTATGTCTTGTTAGGTGTCAGCAAAACCTCTCCAGAAAGTTTGTATTTTCTGCCAGCAGTGTAAAATTGCCCATTTCCCTACAGGCTCCCTAACAGAATGTGTTGTCACTCTTTTTAATCTCCGTCAATGTGATAGTAGGTGAAAAACAGCATCTGAACCTTGTCTTAATTGTATTAATAAATTATGAGCAAGTTTAAATATTTTATTTTGAAGGCCAGACTTATACATGTTTTGGAATTCTTTGTTCATGTCTTTTTCACATTTTTCTATTGGACTTTTGGTACTTAGTCCTTCCATTTCTACAAGTTTTTTATATGTCAAAGTTATTAGCCTTTTTTCTACGATGTGCATGGCATATACCTTCTCCCAGTGTGTGACTTGTAACTTGCCTTTTGACTTTATGGGGAATTTGCCAGGGCTTTTTATTTTTATTAGGAGTCAAATGTTATCAGTCTTTTCTTTTGCTGACTTTGGATAAGCATTATCTGGAAAACCTTCTCTTTATATTAATGAGAAATCTATCCGTATCTTTTTTCTGATACCTACACAATTTGTTTCAACATTTGGGTCTCCAACCCATTTGGAATTAGAACTTGTGTGTTGCATCAGGCCTGCAGAGCCGGGAGCCCGACACGGGGCTCCATCCCAGGATCCCAGGACCCCAGGATCATGACCTTGAGCCGAAGGCAGAGGCGTAACTGACAGAGCCACCCAGGCATCCCAGTTTTAAACAATTCTTTAGTTTATTTTTTGTTGCAATTTTAAATAGGGGTTTCTCTAATATTGTATCTTTTAATTAATTACTGCTCTATATATGAAGGCTACTGATTTTTGCATGTTTCATTTATTTCTTTTTTTCTTCAATTTTTAATTTAAATTCCAGTTAGTTAACATACAGTGTAATATTAGTTTCAGGTGTACAAATACAGTGATTCAACAATTCCGTACATCACCCGGTGCTCACCACCACAAGTGCATGCCTTCTTCCCCGTCACCCATTTCCCCCAACCTCCCACCCCTCTGGTGACCATCAGTGTGTTCTCTATAGATGAGAGTCCATTTTCTGGTTTGCCTCTCTCTTTTTCCCCCCCATGTTCATCTGTTTTGTTTCTTAAATTCCACTTATGAGTGAAATCATATTGTACTTGTCTTTCTCTGACTGACTTATTTCACTTAGCATAATACTCTAGCTCCATCCCCATTGTTGCAAATGGCAGGACTTCGTTCTTTTTGATGGCTGAGTAATATTCCCATGTATATAAATGTACAGAGTGTACACTCTTGTACATCTCATATATATGTATATGGCACCTCTACGTTATCCATTCATCAGTTAATGGACGTGGGCTGTTTCCATAGTTTGGCTCTTATAGACAATGCTGCCGTACACATTGAGATGCACGTATCCCTTCAAATCAGTATGTTTATCCCCTTCGGCTAAACACCTAGGAGTGCAATTTGCGTGTTAATTTTAAACAGAAATGCTGTTGGGACCTAAGGTAAGGAAGACAGCACTGTAAGTCTGAGAAATTGTGGCTCAGGGAGAAGGAAGGTTCTCAGGTTTTCCAAAAGATGCTCCCATTTGGGCACCTGCCCTCTTTTTTGGGTAGTCATTGGAGTAACCAAGGAGGGCAGGGCTCCCAAATTCTAAGGAGAATCTGAATCCTGTTGGAAATGCTGACATTTCTAATCCAGGAGGCAAAGCAGTAAAATGTGTGTATCAGCTGTGACTACTGCCTGAATCCTTATTTCTTTACCCAGGACTAGGACCTCGACAAATTTTACTCCATTTAAAATGGTCCCATCACAATTTGAAGTAGAATAAGAGACGATATTAGGGGAATGGGTGCAAATATATTTGAATTGGGGGTAAATTTAAAGAAAACCATTTTATCCTATTCTGGGTAAGGAATGAATCTTAAACCAAACTTCTTCAGTAAATTTACATATAATAATTTGACTACTACAAATAAAACACATGTCCTCATTGAAGAGCTCCAGCCCACACACTGTTTGGCTTTACACCTGCTATTAAGGCAACATTTCCAACAATTAGATGAGCCAGAAGCTGTCATTATTCCCATATTACAGATAAGGAAATTGAGTCCTGGAACGTTAAGTATCCTGTTTCTTCAATTCTGAGATGCACACATTTTTCCATTTTGAAATCTTCTAAGTAAGAATGTTCCTCAGGGTCAAGGTCTTCCTCTCACACCAGTGAGCCGGGCTGTGGTCAGCATACTGTGATCAGGCCTGCCATGCTCAGACCTCGCTGTTACTCCCGGGGCCATAAAGGTTGCAGCTGCAACCCCTTGGGGTTTCCGTTAACAAAGCACATATGCTATATAGGGGGAAAGAAATAAGAGTCCTGTTGTCATCTCCAAGCTCTCCACATGTACGGATTTGGGGAGGTAACGAGGTGATAAGCCTGAGACGGAAATGCCTGTGCGGATGACTTACTGAGAGTGCCCTCGGGAGAAAACGGCAGTAGCAGGAGGGGCAGGCTGGGCCCTGGGAGCAGCCAGACCAGCAGGTGCTTGCAAGGGTAAGCACAGCCGTAGCCTGGATCGGGGGAGAACGGACGCAGGGTGTACACTCTTGTACACCCCATAATGCACACCAATAACAACAGGGGCGTCCCATCGCGGAAGCCAGTCCTGAATGAAATAAGATACACAGGTTTCCCCCACTTTCTGAAAGTGGAGCATTCATTCCTGTGAAAACTTTTGTAAGTTGAAATGGCGTGAGTGAAGAGGTGATCATTTATATGGAAAAATTTGTGCGTGTTCCCAGACTTACAGAATAACTCTCTTAGACATTTCTGATAGGCGAGGACACATCTGGCTAAGGGAGCCACACGATGAATCGAGGAAAGGAACACCGGCGGGCGCAGCTCAGAGCCCTGGTGGATGGATGCTTGTGTTGCAGGGTGTGCTTCTGGGGGAGGCGCTGAGGGGCCACTCCCGCGGCCTGGGGTGCACGCTGCCCCAGAAGGGTTCCCCGCGGAACAAACGCTCAACGCTAGTTCTGTTTTGTTGCCCTTTTTTCCTAAAAGCAAAAAATCTTCAAATTTCTTTCAGTTCCTGAAAACAGGCACTACTGTAGGTCTTTCATAAAAGTGAAGGGGCGTAGCATGAACTTTGGAAGAGACGGGGCCACCGGCATAGGAAAGCTGGAGCTCTTGGCGCCATGATGGGGGGAAGCTCTCAGGGAATAGGGGATGCGGGCAGGATTAATGCAAACATGAATGTCAAGGAAATGGAGAAGTAAACAGACTGCAAATGTGAGAAACCAGTAATAACACCAATTCCTGGAAGTCAAGGAATTTTGACATTTTTTTTGACATTTAAAAAACTTTTAGTTATTTCCTGTTATTAGCCATCAATATTCTGGGGAGAACCCAGAATATAAAAGTAAGATGATCAGGTAATTATCTTTAGAAGCATAGTAATAAGCAAAGTGTACTTTTATGTGAGCCTACATAAAAAGGCAAATCGGAAGGAGGGGACACAGGAGACCCTGAGAGGGGGACCTGGTTGCCGCGCTGTAGGAAACACTCTGGGACAAGCTCTCCCTCTCACCCGGTCCCACTGATCCAACTCCATCTTCATTTTACATCCTACCTGCCTTGACCCTGGACAAGATGTATATTTAACAAAATGATTTTGTACCTTGAAATTACATGCCCCAGTATACTCCATGAGGTGATATATTGCTACTAATTCCTTCAGTGTACCTGAAAGAGAGATACAGGTCAACCCCCTGCAGAGAAGATGCATCTTTGAATACTCTCCCAAAACAGAGGGTCACACAGCAGCTTGGTAGCTGCCCACACATACTGATTTCAAGTAAGTTCCCGATTCTAAAGGAGTACCTTCCAGTGTTATGCATTGCTACCAGAGAGATCTTCTAGGGGCTGAATAGGTGATTTCTGGTTCTCACAACCAAGTCACTTTCCTTAGAAAATTTATATACCTGTGTGTACCTGTGCGCGCGCACACACACACACACACACACACTCACACACACACACACACACACACACGCACCTCGTCTTAGCTGCCTAGCCAGAGTTGACTGCGATTTCTCCAAGCCCAAATTCACCAAGCCCAAATTCAGTTGCTGTCATCCATGTCAGTTTTTATTTTTGCCACCCATTTTCTGCTATTTTAGGCCTCAAATATTGCCGGCAGTGAAAGATGGAGAAATGAGAATATATGTGGCCATTAGGTCTAATCCGATCACAGGCACTCCTGGGGACAGTGGTGCTAAAGCATCAGTATGCTTCCTCTTTTACTCAGCCCAGAGGTAGGAAATGGAACTCGAATTGTCTGTCAGTCAGCTGGATACTAGGGAAGAAAACCGCTGAATCACCAAACTGCGTGCTGTGGGCAGAGGGTTGGGTGAAAAGCTCATAGAAACAGGCAGGACTGTGGCGGGTAAATGCACAGAGGGTCCCGCTAAGGTCCTGAAGAGGACATTCATCATTTCAGAACACTAGGGAATAGTTTAACTACATTTAACTTAACTAGGGAAATAGCATAAAAGTTCATTCTTAGGAAGTCTCTGAAAAACCTAAAATTTTCCTCTACTATCTCTCATCTCTCCTTTGCAGTCTTTTCTCTCTCGGGATGTGGGGTGCACTTGGCAGTTTCCCTTTCCCCCCGTGCCTCTCGCTGGTTGCCGATTCCTTAAAGCAGGTCTCACTCGGCCTGACTTCTGCCGACTCTGGCCTTTCATTTGGATTTCCCCTGGTTTTTTGTTGTATTTATTCAGTCCTAACTGTGCATCAGGTCCATGATGAAAGTCACGCTCAACACGTGCCCCTGCTTTGTACCCGGTCTGTTACTCAGAATGCCAGGGGAACAAGACTGCTTTATTGGACATTATTTAACTTGTTTGAGGGCTCAAAACGAGTGAAGTGATGGTGCCTGACATTAGAACCAAGCTCTTCCTATATTCTGAACGTACATGCTCAGCAGCCGTGCGTTCTCTGTGCTGGGAACAGCAGCGCTGAGCCGTAATCATAGTAATTCTCGCCCCCCTCTTGATGCACCGCCCCCCCACCCTGGTCTTCCTTTGCTCCTCCTCTCACTTCTCCTTGTGCACTTTATCCTTCTCCCCGACCAAAGACTCGATCCCCATGCTTTTGCCAATCCAGTATTTTAAAAGATCTGCCTAACAGCATTAAAGGCTTGCACAGTTCCCAGATTCATATTACCCTCTGTTCCTGAGACCAGAGAGGTTGCCCAGGATCCTGGGAAGAGCACTTCACCGGTCAAAGACAGTAAACTCGTCTCGTAGGTGGTGTTCTATTTGTCTTCCCTTTGTCCCTTGGTGAGTGGAGCCTGTGATGTGACTTGTGTATCTTTTACCAGCTTCTCCTTCAAGCCATTTTCAACTGGGAAAATTTGCATAAGCTTACAGCATTGAGCCTCAACACAAAGGTTACTGTTGGTGCCCAAGCCCCACACCTGAGACCACACCCTCCTGGTCCATTGGGGTTCCCTTTGCTCTTCCCATCTGTGCACACCCCTGGGTGCCGCTGGTTCTGCCTGTCACAACCAGCAGTGAGTAGAGAATGGTCGAGGTGTAGTTCACAAGTCCTGCCTACAAATTCATACATATACAGCTTGTGGTCTCACACAGATCCGCCGACTTTGGAGGTCTGTAGTGGGCACTGGGAGCATCTGCCTCGGGTTATAGGTGTCAGCTGCCTCAACAGAAAAATGAAGGAATTCAGAAGTCCGAGGCTCCTTCCAGCTCTGCTTTCCATATGCAACACACAAGTCATAGGTGTTCTCCTAGGTCATTACCTGCTCTTTCCTCGATCCTGGGCCTGTTTTCGCTATTCCCAGCACTGATGGGAATATCTCAATTTCGGATGAGTAACTTTTCAACAAACTTTTCTATCAACAAGCTAAATAAAGAATCCATACTACAAAACATATCCGTGATGATGAGCATATGCGGTAGAGTTGACAGTGAAGTTTCAGGATCAAATGCAGTTAATAAATAATTTACATGTTCTGTACCTACTGATCAGGCACAGAACACATAGGAAGCAGCCTCCCGTCTTATTTTTCGCCTCCATAATATTCCAGAGTCCTCTCTGGTTTCTTTTTGCATCCCTTCCTGGCTCTGTCTTTAAGATATAATCACTGGACTAAATTTCTCTCACATTTCTCAAAGCCTTCACAGAGAGCATTTATGCTCCACTGGAAGCAGACAGAAAAATCTCATCGGACTTTCGTGAACAGAATTCTTCTGTTGCTGCTTTGTGAGCCCTGGAAATCATGAGGTGGTCACTGGCTGCCTCTTCCTCACTCTCTCCGTGAAGCCAGAGCCTAAGGGCTTCTGCGTGGTCCATGGGAAGAGAAAGAACCTTAGCTTTCTTCCACGGATGGTGGCCACCTTTCCGATTTCTACAACCTCTCACAGAGCTCTGTTCTCTTTATTACTGACTCCCAAGGCCTGAGGTTAGAGTTGAAGGCAATTATATCATGAGGAATTTCCTTTCTTGCCTGAGGTTAGGACAATTTACTGAGTGATCATGATATTACTGTGTTCATTTTAAAATCATTCATTTATGTTTTGCATATGTAGGCCACGGAAATCCCTTCTTCATATAGGACAGAAGAGCATGGGTTTGACATCTGCTTTCTCTGGTCTAGTATGTTCTTTCTGACGTTCATGGTAAACAGCACTTGAAGAGGCTTTTGAATCAGCCTAGAAACTGTAGCACCAAGCCTCTAATCAGTTACCGTCTGAGAAAACCAGACTAGGCTGCCAGTCCCTACCAGGACTTCAGAAAGCTATAAATAATAAACTGGAGGCAGGGATGGCATAAATACTCTAGAACAGTGAGATAAATGAGGGGCGCCTGGGTGGCTCAGTTGGTTAAGCGACTGCCTTCAGCTCAGGTCATGATCCCAGGGTCCTGGGATCGAGCCCCGCGTCGGGCTCCCTGCTCCGCGGGAAACCTGCTTCTCCCTCTCCCACTCCTCCTGCTTGTGTTCCCCCTCACGCTCTCTCTCTCTCTGTCAATTAAATAAGTAAATAAATAAAATCCTCAAAATAACCCAAACCACTCTGTACGTTTAAAAAAAAATAAAACAGTGAGATAAATGAAAGTAACAGCATGATGATTGGTTTGTAAACGTTTGGACATTTAACCTTATTTTTTTAAAAGACCTATTTATTTATTTTAGAGAGAGATTGGGTAGGGGGAGGGGCAGAGGGAAAGGGAGAGAGAATCTCAAGCAGACTCCCTGCTGAGTGCAGAGCTTGACACAGGGCACGATCTCATGACCCTGAGATTATGACCTGAACCAAAACCAAGAGTTGGCAGCTTAACCAACTGAGCCACCCAGGCGCTCCCATTTAACTTTTTTTTTTTTAATACTATCAACTCCACAGTAGCAAAAACAAAGAAATATAGGTAAGACTTCCTTCTGCTTTCTATATAATTTGTGCTATTTAACAAAATGTAAATATAGGGGCACCTGGGTGGCTCAGTCGGTTAAGCATCTGCCTTCAGCTCAGGTCATGATCTCAGGGTCCTGGGATCAAGTCATGTACTGAGCTCCCTGCTCAGCGGGGAGTCTGCTTCGCCTTCTGCCTGCCACTCCCCCTCCTCATGCTCTCTCTGTCAAATAAAATCTTTCAAAAAAATAAAAATTAAAAATTAAAAAAATGTATGTAAAGGGGTGCTTGGGTGGCTCAGTCAGTTGACGATCTGACTCTTGATTTTAGCTCAGGTCGTGATCTCAGGGTTTAGATGAAGCCCCGTGTCATGCTCTATGTTCTGCATGGAGTCTGCTTGAGATTCTCTCTTACTCTCCTTCTGCCCCTCCCCACCCTTAGCACATGGGCACTTTCTCTCTCTCTCTCTCTCCCTCTCTCTCTCTCTAAAACAAATAAAGAAAATCTTTTTTAAAATGTATATAAAACTGGTCTGACCTTAGTTGTAGTTGTTTTTTCAGTTTTTCTTTCCACAATCCATCTCTGTGTCCTTTGGTTCTTTCTTTCCACATCTGAGGACCTGTATTATAACTGTTTCATGTTGGTTTGAGATTAATTTGTCAGATATACGTAAGAGCAAATAAATGAGGTAATAAGTATTACTTTGCTCCAAATTATGTGTAACCGTCAAAACGCTTTCATCTGAGGTTCAGGCACATGGTACCCACTGAAGACTGAGGGTTCATAAAAATAACAGAGTTCAGGCTCCAACGTTAACCCCACTCACCAGGGCAAAAAACAACATGGAGCGAGGAATATACATGCAGCAGGCTCTGTGCAAGGCACAGAGGAATCACAGAGAAGATGAGGCTGAGCATGGAATCATCATCAGAAAAAGAAAAAAAAGAAGAAAGAAAAATCTCTAGCTGAATCCCACTCTAAACACAAGAAAATGCTAGCTTAATTTTGACTGTACTGCAGGTAACCATAGCAACAATGAAACTTCAAATCCCGTAACACATAATTTGATTATTCAAATCCTGCACTGAGGGGGCAGCAGAAGGAACAGCAAGCCCATTTACCGTCATAAAAGCAATTTATCTCAGTCTTCACTGTTCCACATACGATGGCTGATATCTGCTAACAAATTGAGATATATAAAAATACAAGAAATGACAGTCTCAAGAGAAAAGACAGTCATCAGAAGCAGACACAGATATGACACAGCTGTTAGAACGGTCTAACAGAGAGTTTATGATTATGGTGATTAATATGTTCAAAGTAGTAAAATGGAAATGTGAACAGCATACAAGATCAGATTGGCGATTTTAGCAGAAAGAGGATTATAGAAAGAAGCGAATGGAAATACTAGAAGCAGAAAACACAGTAACAAAGATGAAGGATCCCTTCAACTGGCTCACTATTTGTCTCAACATAACTGAAGAGCTGATTGTTGAAATTAAAGATAGGTCAATGGAATTTACCAAAAGGAAATGCAAAGAGAATAAAAGGGTTAAAAATTAAATTTTGAGGAGAATGTATTTAGATAGTTTTATACATTTCCTTCTAGTCGTGATAAGCATAAGGACTCTGTCTTCTGGGGCGATTTATGCTCACAATGCTAAATTTGCTTAATGCTTTTGCAGGAATGGTGAATTGGGTGAATCTTACTGTAGGTCCTTAAAAAAATAGTTTCTCTCCCAGGACTCCCAGTTCATACTCATGTAGGACTAGGTATATACATTTCACTGAGGCATTATATTGATTGCTCTTTATAAACTACCCCCCCCAAGTGAAAGGGCAAGTAACTATAAAAGTCAAGAAAATTGTCAGTCCTGATATATTATAAAGAGTTTTTTATAACTGAAAATCCAAATTCTAGCTGCTTTCATAACTTGCTATATTCTTACTAAATCCTTTTTGAAATGAGTTTACATATATCTTTTCTGCCATCCTGCAGAATTTATATAACTTTTGTTTTATGTTATTTAGATCTAATACTTGCAATAGGCATGCATTGACATAGAGCACTAATGCGTGTGGAGTTAAAAAGGAGAGTTTCATTTTCATTCTCTGCCCAATCAGTAAATGAGCCCTTTCAGACCTCATAGGCTCTGGAGACAATTGGTATTCCAGACAATTGGAAAGCATTAATTTATTTAATTTATGCATCCTACTGATACAGTTAGTTCTCCAAACACTACCAGTATAGGTGTTTCGGTACCAGGCTTGCATGAATCAACAAGCTATATTTGGTGTGAATCTTCTCTTTGTAATTTTATTACAATGTGTAAAAACTTTAACTTCGGTGTATGACAGTTGACATACTGGAAAAACTATGACTTGTGATAGAGATCTTTAGGGACACAGAAATTGAATGCATTTCAAGTGCTGTCTCCACTCAAAAATATCCAGGTTAAATTGTCAAGTGTAATTTTACACATAAACAACTCAGGGAAAATGTGCTTTACCCCCTACTCCATAGAGACAACCCCCAACTGAATGAGTCAGTAATTATGTAAATCTGATTAATTATTATGTGCCTAAAAATGGTTTGATATGGAACAAGGAAAAGAAAAAAAATATCATGGATCATGCTTTCAGAAGATAGTATTATTTGGAAAATGAGATTCTTAGATATAGAAAACTACAAAGAAACAAAAGACAGTATATGCTCATTGAAAAATTTGTTTTGGTGAAAAGTATGGTGGAGACCCACAAAAAGGAATGAAAAATTTAAGTGGCAAATGGTTTAAGCAAGAAATGACTAATATATTTAAAATAATTGCCTCATTTATTCAAATTATGGATTTTTTTTTTTGCAATTCTTTGGTACACTCACAAAATCCACTATCAAAGACTAAGCATACTAAATTTCTGTACAAATGCAGTTATAATTGCAGGCATTCAATATTCACTCTTTCCAAATAGCTATAGGACAGTAATTTATGCTTCAGTTCCATATTTAGGGGAAGAATATTTATCTCCAGAGATAGGTATTTCCATAGCTTACATGTTTCCATGATTGTCCTGGCCAAATACCCTCTGAAATATTCATAATTTGAACTGATCTATTAAATAGAAGGTTGGGGTAATTTCTGCTTATTTTTTTCTATTTCACCACTAAGATACATTAAATGACTTTTGGGATCAAAGAAATGGCCTCTGAATTGACAGCTGTGATATTTATGAGGTTTTCATCCAAAAATATTTCTATTTTTGAAATACAGGGGAAAGTCAGTGAAAAAGCAATTTGATGGTTACTCCAATTAGCTTTAAAAGATAAGCTACTCCTCAGGTATTGGAGCATAGAGTACAATTTAGCTGCATGGAGGGTACTCATCAGGCTTCAGTTAGGGCAGATTCTGTCTTCAACCATCGGCCTTCCCGATCTCTGTATTTAGAACAGAACTGACACCAGTATCTTCACACTGGAAAAAAAAAAAAAAAAGACTCAGTAAATATTCGTTGGATGTCATATTGTCAAAATTGTTTTCATTTTAGATTGGAGTGAGATGGGTAGAAACATTTATATAATCATCAAATTCTAGGATAGGGTGGCAGTTGGTTAAGGAGCATCACATCTATAGTCTAAACATAAAACAACAAGTTGCGGAAACCTAAATGCTGGGACACGTGTGAATAGGAAGAAAACCAAGGGGGTAGATCCACTCGCCCTCCGTGTATTTTAAGTCAGTTCTCTAGACTCTGGATGCACTCCTTGAGGCATCTGATTCTTCTTGTGGTTTAGATGTGCACTGTCCACTGTAATAGACAGTTGCCCCCTGGAGCTACCGAACACTAGAGATATGACCAGTGCAACTGAGAAGCAATATTTAATTTAATCTTAATTAATTTCAATTAAATAAAAATGGATACACAATTCAGTTATTGGAAATCTTTTAAGTATATTTAGCATGAGTTGGGTATGAGAATCTACTTTTGAAATGTAAATTTTATGAAATCAAAATACAGATCAAATATTTACAAAGAAAATTTAGTGTTTGAATTGAGATACACTGTTAGTGTAAAATACACACCAGATTTTTAAAAAATAATGTGGGAAAAGAATGTAAAGTATAGCATTATGAATGTCTTATGTTGCATATGTATTAAAGTGATATTTTGGTAATATTGGGTTATATAAAAGATATTATTAAACTAAACTTTCTTTATCCTTACTTTTTAACAATGTGCTACTAAAAATTTATAATACGTATGGGGCTCACACTATGATTCTATCAGCAGCTGTGGTTTATAGCTTGTGTAATTCTTCCCTAAAGTGTCCACCAGGACTCCTGATACGTGAATCTGTTCTTGATGGTCCACCTCCCGTTTCATGACCATTATCCAGTCCTGCTGAACAGGCTCTGCTCCTCTGTCAACAGCAGCTAAAAGAGCACTGCCACGAAACCCTGCACTCACCAGAGTGAAATCCACGGTCTAGTATTAAGGGAACTGTAGAGTTCCTTTACGTCATATTTTATTCTGTTGTAATCCTAGGGCCATGGATTAAAGATAATTTACTGCTTGTCTGAAGTTTATTGAACTTTCCCCAACTAAAGTTTGGTTTTATGTTAGTTGATGGAGAGAGATGGAAAGCGAAATCTTCCAATAATTTTAACAATAGTTATATTTTTTCCAAAGTAATAGCCCAATTAACATTGAATAAACATGCCAGTGTCTGCTATTGTACCAGGCAGAGTGCAAAGTATTGAGTACATACACAGACCCTCCCACTCACTCGATGTGAGGAGTGGACAGCTGAATGGGCAGGTGGTCATGATCGGGTGTGAGTACTGTGATGGGAAGAAGTGTGAGTGCTGTGAGGTACACATGGGGACTTCAGTGTCAGGGAAGACTTCCCAGAACGGGTGTCAGTAGGGCTCCATCATGAACAACTGGATTTGCCAAATGGAGTTGCTGCAAACACTTATTGAATGCCTGTTATATGCCAAGACACAATAACATGTCCCAAGGATGAAAAATGAAACATGAACAAGACAATATTCCTGCCTTTGCTGAGTTTATCCTTGGAGCTAGGGAAGGCAAATATGAATAAATGACTTAAACATTACATTATAAATATTACAACTATAAATACAAATTGCTGTTATTTTTAAGGGCTAAGGAACAGAAAGCTTTGATGGCACCAAGGAGAGACACTTTCTTGTTAGGCAGAAGGAGCATGGTCAGTGAGGTTTGCAAAGTGAGAAGTCCTGCTCATTTCAGGACTGCAGGTAGCCCAGGGGAGCTACGGACAGGGAGGATGAGGGAGGATGGGAGAACAGAGCTTTTGGAGGAAGCTATGTTTTTATCCTCATGGATATGAAGAGCCAGCCTCATTCTAGAAGCCATAAAAGTGACTGAAATGTAGTGATAGAAATTATAGGACCTCAGGATTCCTTCTTACTTGGTCAACAGACCACCTCAGGTACATTTATATACTGAAACTATCAGAAAAGTCAGATTATTGGTGAGTGCATTTTATGAGTTGTTGGCAGACGTCCTTTAGAAATCAGTACAAAATGCTTTCATTCTCCCAAGGTAAACACATCTCCCTAACTAATCATTGCTTATTATTGGAATTTACAATAATGACAGCAACTAAAGTGCTGAAATCCATTTAGTCAATTAGACATCATATTAAGGCAACATTCTGAAATAGAGCTTCCATTTTGATGCCTCTCCAAATGCTCTTAAAATTAGAACTCTAGGGCGCCTGGGTGGCTCAGTTGGTTAAGCGACTGCCTTCGGCTCAGGTCATGATCCTGGAGTCCCAGGATCGAGGCCCACATCGGGCTCCCTGCTCAGCAGGGAGTCTGCTTCTCCCCTGACCCTCCCTCCTCTCATGTGCTCTCTCTCTCTCTCATTCTCTCTCTCAAATAAATAAATAAATAAAATCTTTAAAAAAAAAAAAAAGAACTCTACACTGATGGTAATTATAAAAGTCTTCATATTATACCCTCTTAAATGATCTAGAAAGAGTTTCAGTGTCTTTATCATTCCTAGGGTGACAGTTGCCAATCAAACAGTCTGCATCCCCCTGGAAACCATGACCACCATCATCTGTGCCCACAGCTCTACCACCTTCATAATATATTAGCCACCAGAGGCTCATGAATTGACTTTTTGAAGACAGAAGTTGGGAAGCGTTTTCAGCAGTGCAAAATCACCAACTGTGTCCATGGAACATTCTACTTCTCAGAGTTTAGGAGACTAAAAATTGAAACGACAGCTCAGTCTATTAGGTGTCTCCCTTCAGCTCAGGTCATGATCTCAGGGTCCTGGGATCCAGTCCCGTGTTCGGGCTCCCTGCTCAGCGGGGAGTCTGCTTCTCCCTCTGCCTCTGCCCCTTCCTCCCTGCTTGTGCATTCTCTCTCTCTCTCTCTCTCTCTCTGACAAATAAATAAATAAAATCTTTAAAAAAAAGAAAAGATATAAAAACTTCATATCTAACAATATTTACGTTAATAATGACATTCTTACATATATCAGTCAATAGAGGGGTGGGCTGTGGTTTTTAAACAATACCTTACGACTTCCATATTTGTATTTAATCAAATATAAGAATATTCGGAGAGTACAGGAACTTAACATGGAGAGAATGTCTATTTGTAGGTACTTATATCACCTGTGGTAAAAACAACAGATTTTCTTAATTCTCGGACTCAGACATCTAAACCATCTTTAATTTGGTCAAAGACTGATCACTCATAATGTAGGAAGACATCTCTTATTCTCCCGCCATTCCTTACTTCACCCCCAACTTAGGAATTTCTAGGTGCTAATTCACTAACAAAATTCCACTTTTGTGGTTGTGGTGGTAGAGGCTCTGGTCTGAGAAGGAATGGTTAGGGAAGGGTGAACATCAAGATCACAATAGCAAAAATACACTGATTTTTATGTATGATTAGATCCTCAAATTTAATCTCATTAAAAGGAATCTCGGGTAAATTTACATATGTTTGCATAGGTAAATGTTGCAGAAAGTGCCTGAATTAAAATATATTTTTGACTCTTCTTTTATACTTTTATAGATCCGCATATAACCAGTTCCAAATTAACAAGGGGATCTCTCTTTTTTTAAAGCCTTTTTATGAATTCTGATGTGTTCTGGAAGACATATTATTATGATGATTAATTAGTCATCACATCTGTAAAGTTAGATAAAACTATTTAATGCTGACTTTTAGACTTCAAAACTACTTCCTCTGAGTACCCAAAATGGATAATACTCACTCACATATGTTCTAAATTGAGTGCCCATTGCTCTCTTTACAATTTAGTTTCTTTTATTTTATGTCATGTTTACTTTTTTAGGAAGAAAGATCCATTTCAATCATGAAAAGACCTGGAAGCATTTTAACTCTTGTCACGGCACTGATCACTGGCTTTTACTTTGTCTTGCCATTCACTTCTGATGAAATTATTTGAAATCTGGGTCATTTTGAAGCTTGGTTTCAGGAGCAGCTCTCCCATTTAGGCTTCTTGGAATTCAAAGCCATTTTCTGTTTGAGTTCTTGTCTTAGTGAGACAATGTCAGGGATTTCTGAAGAAGATGGTGAAACTGTCTTTGTTTGTTCTTAAATTGAAGTCTGCTGCAGCCTACCTAGTATTTTCTTCATGCAAGTGTCTGGACCACCAGGGTGAAGGGAAGAAAAGACAATCGTAAAGAAAACCTAAAAACAAAAGTATCACTAATTGTCATGCTACACTTTGTTCTCACAAGAAGCATGTACCTGTGGCAGGAAGCCTACATAAGAATTGTCCTCTTCTAGCGAAACTTCCAAATGCTTTTATCTCTGGTTTCTACTTGTGTGCTCTTTACTCCCAGTGTTACACTTTTCTTTTTACTCATATTATCAGTCAGTCATCATGTCTGTCCATCCCACTACAATATTGTGCCTTTTGAAGGAAAACACAGGTCCAACTTTCCTCACACTGAGTTGGAGCCCTGGTAATTTCCTTAATGATGCTTGGTCTGACTGGTACATAGATCAAATAAACATGTTCATTTTCCTGTGCCTTTTATGAGCATTGGAAGGTTTTTATTTATTTACTTTCCTTTATATTTTTTGGAGGGGGGGAGAGTATGTGAGTTGTGGGGGGAGATGGAGAGGGAGAGAGAAAATCTTAAGCAGGCTCTGTGCCCGGCACAGAGCCCAACGTAGGTCTGGATCTCATGACCCTGAGATGAAGACCTGAGCCAAAATCAAGAGTTGGATGCTTAACCAACTAAGCCACCCAGATGGCCCCTATTTATTTACTTTCTTTAAGATTTTATTTTTAAGTAATCTCTCCACCCAACGTGGGTCTCAAACAAACAACCCTGAGATCCACAGTCACACACTCTACTGACTGAGCCAGCCAGGCATCCCTGAATGTTTTTAAATAGATTTTAAGCACTGTATTTCTCTTCATGGGATGATTCTTTGCAATTCATGAGACAATAGTCTAAAAATGTGATTGACGCAAGAAAGCCACATAAAAATAACTAATATGATTATCTCTCTAACAAATCAAATAATCCTTAGGTTATAAGTGCCTTAGAAAAATTAAAGCAAATTTATTTTATCTTTTTATTTTATTTTATTTTATTTTATTTAAAGATTTATTTATTTGACAGAGAGAGACAGCGAGAGCAGGAACACAAGCAGGGGGAGCGGGAGAGGGAGAAGCAGGCTTCCCGCTGAGCAGGGAGCCCGATGCGGGACTCGATCCCAGGACCCTGGGATCATGACCTGAGCCGAAGGCAGACGCTTAATGACTGAGCCACCCAGGCGCCCTATTTTATCTTTTTAAATGTAAATGATAGTTTGTAGTTTTTTACACATGAATGAAATAGAGTTTGATGCATGTAAGTTTACTGTAAAATGGTCAGTTAAAATAGTTATCATTGCTAATTTTGAAGTGGCCTATTATTTGTATTATTATTATTTGCATTGGTAGGGATTAATGTAACTCTTTACACAGAAGTTCATTCATTTAAGTCGGGGTATATCTCGATGATCTGAGCAAGCAACATAAAAAAAAAGTGATGTGTGGTAGTCAGAATACTAGGATAGCCCTTGAAATTTCCTGCTTCCTCGGTATAATTCCCTCATCTTGAGTGTGGGCAGAACCTGTGACTTGTTTCTGAACAATGGAAAATGACAAAGATGAAGGAACTTTGTAGATGTAATTAAGATCCCTTGTCATTTGACCTTGAGTTGATAATGAGGAAATGTAGGTGGGACTGACCTAATCAGTGTGAGCTGTAATGAGGAGGGTTCTGACGTGTCAAGGGGTGCCAGTAAAGGCAAAGATTCTCTTACTCCACTTCTGGCTCTGAGAAGCAAAAATATGCCCATTTTCAAGAGTAAAAATGAGATATCTCAATATCTACTCTATAACAAAATATTCAAAAAAGCTGTATGAAGTATACAGTGAAGAAAGAAAAGCAAAAATTTTTCAAAAAATAAATCAGTTAAGAGAACCAGACACAGAAATGAAGATGTTGGAATGGTCATGCAGGAAACTCAGAAGAACACTAATTAATGTCTTCAGTCTGTAGAGAAAAGGAGGAACATATGTACAATTAAAGTGATAATTTCCAGCAGAAAAATAGTGTAAAGAAAAATCAAATGGAAAAACTAATTTGAAGAAGATAGTAAATGGTTAGGTATGTCTTGGGTGGGTCAATTTGTAGACTTGATGCAAAGGAGGGAATAAAAGCATTGAACTTGAATGGTCAGTATACATTTACCAGAATGAAATGAAAAATAAAAAGGAGCGTGAGAGAGCAAAAAAGGAAGAAAAAGCAGAACAGAGCACCCACGAGCTGCAGGACAATATCAAATTGTCAAACATATGTGTGTTAGGAATTCAAGAAAGAGAAGAGAGATGGATGGAATAGAATTGGTATTTGAAGGCATAATGGTTTTGGACTGTGTGAAAATACTCGGTATGATATTGCAGGGATGGGTCTGTCTTTACGCATTTGTCACAAGCCACAGAATGTACAACACCAAAAGGGAACCCGAAGGCAAAGTATGAAAATTTGGGTGGTTGTGATGTGTCGATGTAGGTTCAGCCTTGGTACAAACTGTCCCCTCTGGTGAGTGATGTTGATGACGGAGGAGGCTGTGCATGTGTGTGGTCAGGATATATGGGAAAACCTTGTATCTCCCTCTCGATTTTGTTGTAAAACTAAAACTGCTCTTTAAAAAAAAAAGTCTAAAAAAAGAAAAGAATGGCTGATAAGTTTTTTTTTTTTTAATTCCAGTTTAGTTCACAGTGTTCCATTAGTTTCACGTGCACAATATAGTGATTCACAATTCTCTACGTGACTCGGTGTTTGTCATGATACGTGTACTCTCGATCCCCATCACCTATTTCCCCAATCCCCCCCCCACCTCCCCTCTGGTGACCACCAGGTTGTTTTCTGTAGTTAAGAGTCTGTTTCTGGGTTTCTATCCTTTTTTTTTTTTTTCTGGGCTCATTTGTTTTGTTTCTTAAATTCCACATATGAGTGAAATCATATGGTATTTGTCTTTCATTGACATTTTACGTAGCATTATACTCTAGCTCCATCTGTGTTGTTGCAAAGTGCAGGATTTCATTCATTTTTATGGCTGAGTAATATTCCATTGTATATGTCTACGGCATCTTCTTTATCCATTCACTTATGGGTGGATGCTTGGGCTGCTTCCATTATTTCGCTATTGTAAATAATGATGCAGTAAACATAGGTGTGCATGTATCTTTTTGAATTAGTGTTTTCATATTCTTGGGGTAAAAACCCAGTTGTGGAATAACTGGGTCATAGCTTAGTTCTATTTTTAATTTTTGAGGAAACTCCATACTGTCTTACAGAATGGCTGCACCAGCTTGCAGTCCCACCAACAGTGCAAAAGGGTTCTTTTTCACTCACATCCTTGCCAACAGTTGTTCCTTGTGTGTTTTATTTTAGCCATTCTGACAGGTGTAAGGTAATAACTTACTATAATTTTGATTTCCCTTTCCCTGATGATGAGGGATACTGATCATCTTTCATGGGTCTGTTGGCCATCGGATGTCTTCTTTGGAGAAATGTCTATTCATATCTTCAGCCCATTTTTAAATTGGATCATTTGGGGGTTTTGGTATTGAGTTGTATCAGTTCTTTATATATTTTGGGCACTAACCCTTTACTGTATATGTTGTTTGCAAAATATCTTTTCCCATTTGGTAGGTTGTCTTTTAGTTTTGCTGGTTGTTTCCCTTCCTGTGTAGAAGCTTTTCATTTTGATGTAGTCCCCATAGTTTATTTTTGCTTTTGTTTCCTTTGCCACAAGGACATTTCTAGAAAAATGTTGATACAGCCAATGTCTGAGAAATTATTGTCTGTGCTCTTTTCTAGGACTTTTATGGTTTCAGGTCTCACATTTAGGTTCTTAAACCATTTTGAGCTTTTTGTGTATGGTGTAGGAAAGTGGTCCAGTTTCATTCTTTTGCTTATAACTGTCCAGTTTTCCCAACACCATTTGTCAAAGAGACAATCTTTTTTCAATTGCATTTTTTGCCTTTTTTATTAATTAACCATATAACTGTGGGTTTGTTTCTGGACTATCTATCCTGATAGTTCCATTGATCTGTGTGTCTGTTTTATGCCTGTACCGTACTGTTTTGATCACTACAGCTTAGTAGTATAATGAAATCTGGAATTGTGATACCTCCAGCTTTTTGTTTTTCAAGATTACTTTGGCTTTTCAGGGTATTATGTGACTCTGTACAAGTTTTAGGATTCTTTGTTCTAGTTCTGTGAAAAATAATGTTGGTATTTTTACATGGATAGCATTAAGTCTGTAGATTGCTTTGGGTAGTATGGACATTTTAACAATATGTGTTCTTCCAACCCATGAATTATTATTATTTATATATTATTTTTGGTGCAATTGTAAATGTGTTTGTTTTCTTAATTTCTCTTTCTGCTTCATTATTAGTGTATAGGAATGCAGTGGATTTCTGTACATTGATTTTGTATCCTACAACCTTACTGAATTTACTTATTCAGTTCTAGTAGTTCCTTGGTAGAGTTTTTAGGGTTTTCTCTATAGAGTATCATGCCATCTGCAAATAAGGGAAGTTTTTTACTTCTTCCTTATCAATTTGGATGCTGTTTATTCCTTTTTCTTGTGTGGTTGCTGTAGCTAGGATTTCCAGTACTGTGTTGATCAACAGTGGTGAGAGTAAGCATCTTTGTCTTGTTCTTGACCCTAGGGGAAAAGCTCTCAGACTTTTCCATCATTGAGTATGATGTTAGCTGTAGGTTTTTCATTGATGGTCTTTGTTATGTTGAGGTATGTTCCCTCTAAACCTACTTTGTTGATGATCTTTATCATGAATGAATGTTGTACTTTGTCATATGCTTTTTCTAAATCTATTGAAATGATGATATGGTCCTTCCCCTTCCTCTTCTTGATATGATGTATCATGATGATTGATTTGCAAATATTGAATCACCCTTACAACCCAGGAATAAATCCCACTGGATTGTGGTGAATTATTTTTTTAATGTATTGTTGGATTCAGTTTCCTAATATTTTGTTGAAGATTTTTACATATATGTTCATCAGGGATATTGGCCTGTAGTTCCCTTTTTTGTAATGTCTTCATCAGGTTTTGGTATCAGGGTAATGGTGTCTTCATAGAATGAATTTGAAAGTTTTCTTTCCTCTTCTATATTTTCGAATAGTTTGAGAGGGATAGGTATTAACTTTTCTTTAAATATTTGGTAGAATTCGGGCACCTGGGTGGCTCAGTTGGTTAAGCGACTGCCTTTGGCTCAGGTCATGATCCTGGAGTCCCAGGATCGAGTCCTGCATCAGGCTCCCTGCTGAGCAGAGAGTCTGCTTCTCCCTCTGACCTTCCCCTCTCTTGTGCTTTCTCTCTCTCAAATAAATAAAAAATAAAATCTTTAAATATTTGGTAGAATTCACCTGTGAAGCTCTCTGTCCTGGAGTTTTGTTTGTTGGGAGTTTTTTGATTACTGAGTCAATCCCTTTGATGGTAATTAGTTTGTTCGAGTTTTCTATTTCTTCTTGCTTCAGTTTTGTGTGGTTATATGTTTCTAGGAATTTATCCATTTCTTCTATATTGTCCAATTTGTCGGCATATAATTTTTCATAATATTCTTTTACAATCCTTTATATTTTTGTGCTGTTGATTGTTATTTCTCATGTTTCATTTCTGTTTATTGAGTTCTCTCTCTCTCTCTCTCTCTCTCTCTCTCTCTCTCTCTCCTTCATTTTTGAAGACTCTGGCTGAAAGTGTATCAACTTATTGATCTTGTCAAAGAACCGACTCTTGGTTTCATTGATCTGTTCTCTTGATTTTTTAGTTTCTATTTTGTTTATTTCTGTGCCAATCCTTATTATTTCCTTCCTTCTGCTGGTTTGGGGTTTTGTTTGTTCTTTGTTTTTATCTTCTTTAGGTGTAAAGTTAGATTGTTTATTTGAGATTTTTCTTACTCCTTAAGGTAGGCCTATATTGCTATAAACTTCTCTCTTAGAAGCACTTTTGCTGCATCTGAAAGATTTTTGACCATTGTGATTTTATTTTCATTTGTCTCCATGTATTTTTTGATTTGCTCTTTGATTTCTTGGTTGCCCCATTCATTGTTTAGTAACATGTTATTTAACCACCATGTAGTTGTGCTCTGTCCAGATTTTTTTGTTGGGGTTGATTTTTATTTTCATAGTATTTTGGTCAGAAATGAGGCATGGTATGATTTCGATCTATTTGAATTACTGAGGCTTGTTTTGTGGCCTAATATGTGATCTCTTCTGGAGAACATTCCATGTGCACTTGAACATTCCACGTGCACTTGAACATTCCATGTGCACTTGAAAAGAATGTGTATTCTGTTGTTTTAGGATGGAATGTTCTAAACATATCTGTTAAATTCATACGGTCCAATGTGTCATTGAAATCCACCGTTTTCTTGTTGAAACTGTTTTTAAATTACTGTCAGTTTTTAAATTACTATCAATTACTTCCTTTATGTTTGTTATTAACTGCCTTAAACATGTGGGTATTCCCATGTTGGATACATAAATATTTACAATTGTTATATCTTGTTTTTGAATTGTTCCCTTTATGATTATATAATGTCGTTCTTTGTCTTTTTTGTTTTTCTTGTCTCTTGTTACCTTCTTTGTTTTAAAGTCTATTTTTCCAATATTAAGTATGATTATCCAGGCTTTCTTTGACATCCATTTGCATGATAAATGTTTCTACATTCCTTCACTTTCAATGTGCAGTGTCTTTAGGTCTGAAATGAGTCTCATTTATGTGGCATATAGGTGGTTCTCATATTTTTTATCCATTCCATCACTCTGTGTCTTTTGATTAGAGCATTTATTCCATTTACATTCAAAGTAATTGGTGATAGGTATGTATTTATTGCCATTTTCTTATTTGTCTTGTGGTTGTTTTGTAGTTTTTCTCTGATCCTTTCTTCTCTTGATCTTTTCTCTCATGATTAGTTGGCTTTCTCTAGTGATGTACTTGTATTCCTTCTCTTTATGTTTTGCATATCTATTACTGGTTTTTGATTTGTGGTTACCATTAGGTTTGTATCTAACATCTTTTGCATATAGCCATGTATATTAAGTTGATGGTTGCTTAAGTTTGAACCCATTCTTCACTCCTTTTACCCCACAGTTTAGATCCATGGTGACATATTTTATATCCATTTATTTTGTGAGTTCCTCAACTGATTTTTGTAGATATCCTTTGCTTTTATGCTTCCTAGTCTCCTTACTCTTGCTTATAATCTTTCCTTTTCACTCACAGAGTCCCCATTATCATTTCTTGTAAAATTGGTTTTAGTGGTCTTGAATTCCTTTAACCTTTTGTTTGTATGGAAACCATCTCTCCTTTTATTATGGATGATAGCCTTGCTGGATAGAGTATTCTTGGCTGCAGATTTTCCCTTTCAGCACTGTGAATGTATGCCACCCCCTCTGGCCTGCAAAGTTTCTACTGAAACATCAGCTAATAGCCTCCTGGGGTTTCCCTTGTATGTAATTATTTTCTCTTACTGCTTTTCAGTTCTCTCTTTATTACTACTTTTTGGCATTTTAATTACTATATGTTTCGGCATGTACCTCCTTGGGTTGATTTTGTTAGGGGATCTCTGTGCCTCCTGGATCTGAATTTCTGTTTCTTTACCTAGATTTTGGAAGTTTTCAGCTATTATTTCTTCAAATATATTTTCTGTCCCCCTTTCTCTCTTCTCCTTCTGGGATTCCTATAACGTGAATGTTATTATGCTTGATGGTTCCAGGTGTATTCTTGTTTTGCACATTTTTTTCTCTCATCTGCTCAGTTCGATTACTTTCCATTAGTCCTCCACATCACTCATTCATTCTTCTACTTCTCTTAGTCCACTGTTTATTCCATCTAGTGTATTTTTAATTTCACTTACTGTGTTCTTCATCTCTGATTGGTTCTTTTTTGTTTGTTTGTTTTCTATCTCTTTGTTAAGGGTCTCACTGAGCTCCCCCATTCTTTTCTCAAGTCCAGTGAGGGTCTTTATGACCATTACTTTAAATTTTCTATTAGGCATATCCCTTATCTTCATTTGATAGCAAGGTCTCTTACTGTGATTTTGTCCTGTTCTTTCATTTGGAACATATTTCTCTGTCTCCTCATTTTATCTAAGTCCCTGTGTCTGTTTCTGTGTGTTAGGAAAGTCAGCTATGCCTCCTGCTCTTGCAAGTAGTGACCTTATGAAAAAGAGGTCCTGTAGTGCTCTGCAGTGCAAGGTCCCCTGTTTACCAGAACTTGGCACTTTAGGGGTGTCTCCTGTGTGTGTGTTGGATATGCCCTGCGATGGTGGCTCAGCCACTTTTGCCTTCAGTCCAGTCATCTGGAATGCTGTCTTTGTCTGTTGTGGGTAGTGTCTGGTCCCTGTGGTATTAGTGGACCAGTCTGGGGCTGCCTTGGGCTTGCATTGAGTCACACCTGGTGTTTGCCAGAGATGCAACAGCAGCAAACTGCAGGGCACTCTTCCTGTGTTGTCCACTGAGAAGCTTTTGTCGGGGGGCAGGGCTTGCAGTCAGACCAGATGTCTGCTCCCAGACACTATGACCGCCCCCCCCCCCCCAGTCTGACTGGTGGTCATAGTCTGACTGGTATGTGTGGTGATCTTTTCCTTTCCCTAGTGCAGGAGTCACTTTGGAGCGGTGCTGGCCCCTGTCCGTGCACTTCCTGGGTGGGCTCTGGCCAAAGCCATATTGGAGGAGGCAGATCCTCGGTGTGCTCCAGACTGTGGGGCCGTGGTGCTGTGGTGGTACCAAGCTTTGTGCACCTGCAGTGCTGGGACTAAGATGAGCCTGGCTGGAGGGGGCAGATATGCCAAAACAGTGGTGGGTGGGGAATGGGGTGGGAGTGTTAGCAACTTAGGTAGTGCCGCCTGTGTTTATGCTTGGGGGTGGGGGAGGGGAATGGCGCCTACTAGCTTCTTTGTCCCTGGAGGAGTCCTGCAATGATCTCTGTCCCTCCAGGACATCCTCTGAGATAAGTAAACTACTCTCCCTTCTGTCGGCCACAAGTGTTTTTCAAACTGCTGCTTCTATGCTATATAGCCATGGGTTCTTTGCTGTGCTGTCTCTTTAAGGGCAGGAACTTAGCTTCCTCTCTCTTTTCTGGCTTTCCCAGAGCCAAGTCCACTGATCTGTAAATTTCCAGGTTTTTATATCATACTTGTTATAAGAATTCAGGAAATCCAGCCCCTCTGATTTTCAAAGCCAGATGCTATGTCGATTTATGTTCCTTGTGCTTGTGTGGGCTTCCTGGTGTGAGAATCTGTTTCTTTCCCCTCTGCCTGCCCACAGCTCTCTTCCCCCACCCCAGGCCCACTGGTCTGTTTAGGTCCCCGGTACATCACCATGCTTCCTACCCTACTCAGTGTGGCCTGTTCTCGACATTTAGTTATGAAGTTCGTTCTGTAGTCTTCAGATCATTTTCTGGGTTATTTACACTGGTGTGAGTATTATCTAATTGTATCCATGGGACAAAGTGAGCTTAGGGTTCTCCTACTCTGCCATCTTCACTAGAAGTCCTGGCTGATAAGTTTTCAAAATTACCAACAGGCACCAAACCACAGATCCAAGAAACCCAAAGAGGAATCTTAAACAGGAGAAATACTATAAACAATAGCAAAAGTAGGCATGCTATATATATTCAAAAGGCTATAAACCTAACACTAGAGAAAATTTTGATGGCAGCCAGAGGGCGGGGAAAGACACCTTCTACTTTCCACATAGAAACAGATAAATATTATAGCTGATTTTTTATTGTTATTAGAACTGATGTAACAGAAGACAATGGAGTATTATCTTTTTTCAAATTTTTATTTCATAATAGCTCTATTGAGATATAATTCATATACCACACAATTTACCTACTTATGTTGTACAGTTCAACAATTTTTACTGTATTCACAGAGTTGTGCAACCATCACCACAGTCAATTTTAGAACATTTCCATGACTTCAAAAAGACTCCCCACTCCCTTATCATCATCCCTCAAATCCCTCTACCACCTCTTCTGCAGCCCCACATAATCATTAATGTACTAAAATGAGGTAAAAAGAGTTAGATGAAGAGTGATTAAGTTTCCCTCTTACATTGTTAAGACCAGTAACTGTGGCGTGCGGCACTGTTGTCTAAGACAGGGAGATGAAAAGACCCAGCGTAATGAGGGAATTACCAAGAATTTCATTTTGGCCTTAATAAAAGCCTTGATAATCATGGGAAGATTATAAATTATCCAAGTAAAATTGCTAAATAGCCACCTTGGTATGAGAGTCTGGAATCCAACAGAATGGTTAGGGTTTAGAGGTCTAAATTTAGAAGCATCAGAATATAGATTTAAAGACACAGGACTGTCTTTATGTGTTACTGTCATAGAAACAGGAAAGACCAGAAGGCCCTGTACCCACCTAGAATAATGCCACATTTCCAAGTTAAGTGGAAAAGAAGAAATAAAAGGAGGAGAGAAGAGTCATCGAGAAGCAACAACAGAGAGGACCGAGAAAGAGGGAAGGATTATGTGGGAGGCAAAGTGTGTGTTGGCCAGCTGGCAGTCCATTCCAGCTAACTGTCAACTTACCGAGATGCGTGAGCTCAGCCAGACTCAATGCAGACCATCAGAGACGTGCAGTTGACTGTAGAGCAATAGTATATGGTTTGTTTCAAGCCACTAAATTCTGGAATAGCTTGGTGTGCAGTAAAACATGACTAATCTAAGTGAGTGTCAGCATCCTTAGGATCATATTGGGGTTATATTCCACCTACCATGCTGTGTCACTTCTCACTCACTGGGATGTGAGGCAATGTTAGGATGCCCACTTTGTTTGCCTTCCGCCATTCCTCTTTCTCCACATATTATAGAACCATTATTAGGGGTATGCAGCTGCTAAGTGCATCCATCCAAATTATGCCCTTGGGGGCCAGGGAAATGACCATAAGGCAGGGCTGCAGACCTCTTGCATTCAACGTGATTTGAAATAGGACCAGAACTCCATTAATTATCTGGTCTCCATATGCCACTGGTTGAGGGCTGCTCCCAGGGCCATGAATTTCCCACAACGTCCACCCAGAGCATGTTCCCTTAGCCAGAGAATATAGCCATGCAGAGAATATCCATAAAAAGCTGCAGCAAAAAATTGTTTGACATACATGGGAAGAGTGAATTCTGAAAGCTTAATGTTAGGCCACTGACATTGTCTTCTTCAATGACATTCTTCAAGAATTCGTGAAAATTGACATGGAAAGGATATTTAATTTTATTTAAAATATAACTGAAAAGAAAAAATCATTATTGTATAGTAATTATCTAGGAAAATACCTAAATACCATTAAATCCACTGATAGGCTGAATTAGCCACCATCAGAAAGACTGTTTCTCTGCCTAAGCTCATAGAGTGAGTAACCAGCCAACCAGAGATTTTAATCCAGGTTTGTATGACTCTACATGCCAGGCTATCTCAGGCGAAAAGCATGTCTAACCACTTCTACTACATTAAATGTCATAAAATATGTGTCATAAAATACTAGGAAATAGTTTTTGCCTTGGTTTCAATGATAAATTAATTTCAGACAATTTGCTTAAGCTGGTGGCTGACAATTCAAGAAAAATTGGGTATCGAGGTAAAAGATACGGACGTTCCAACTCAGATTCCCATCCATTTATCACTTAAACTACATTATTTTGCCAAAGAACAAACCCTTAGGAAATGTCTAATATAAATAGAGCTGAGTGGGTGTGTTTGAAATATTTTGTTGAGAGAGAATAAAAGTAAACAAAATTCTCTTCTTCAGACAACATTGCTATAAATTATGGACAATGAGTCTCCAGAATATAGAAAGATACGTGATGATAGATACGTAGGTAGCAAGATAGATGGATGATGGGGGGGGGGGGGAGAAAGAGGAAGAGATAGAAGGACAGAGGGAAAGAGAGGGAGGGAGAGAGACAGGGGCAGAGACGGGGGACGGGGAGGGAGAGAAAGAGAGGTGGAAAGGCACATACACATACGTACACAGAACTCACCCATGGCTCTCAGAAGAACACTTCATCAAGTGATAAGAAAAGGAGGTCAGCAAAACTGATGAATTCTGCAGTTGAACAGTTTCTGTGCTCTTCCAAACTCAGTTCCTTATATCTTCAGTTTGCTTCTTCAAAGTTGGTGAAAGTTTCTATGACTACTTGGCTAAGAAGGGACAAGAAATAGAGAAAGGCAATTATGCTAAAGAAAAGAAAATTTAGGGGCACCTGGGTGGCTCATTCAGCTGAGCATCTGACTTTGGCTCAGCTTGGGATCTCAGAGGATCTCAGGGAGGAGTCTGCTTCCCCTCCCCCCCCCCCCCGCCACTCCTGCTTGTGCACCCAATCTCTCTCTCTCTCTCTCTCTCAAATAAGTAAATAAAATCTTTAAAAAAAAAAAAAAAGAAAACAAAATTTAATAATCAAGGACCAGTCTTTATAATGTGAACGAATGAAACATATCCTTAAGTTTCTACTTGTGATTTCCTTAAATTTATGACAGATGCAAATAATTGATTAATATAATTCTTTTAGTGCCTAAAACGTGCCAGCCACTCTTCTAGCTGTTGAGATTCCAGAAGCAAAACAAACTAAGTTCTCACTCTTAGTAGACTTACATTCTAATGGGAGAGACATGACAGCGAAGAAAAATACCTAGAATATATTTTCGGGGGCACTATAAGGGGCAAAAGCAGGCTAGGATCGAAGTCATATGACACTGGTGATCGAGGACGGCAATGATGACAGTGTAACAGTTGACCAAAACCTTGGGTAAAGGAAAGCAGAAAACCAAGAGGATGTGTGGGAGGGTCACATTCTGGAAAGATGAGCTGGTAAGGACCAAGACTGTAGAAATGGAGGAATTCTTGGGATTTCTGTGAAATGGTTAGATTTGCTGAGAGCGGAGAGAGTCAGGGGAGAGAAGTATGGAATATATCCGAAAGGAAGTCGGGACCGAGATCATGCAGGGCTCCATCCTGAAAGGAGGAGTCCATGGTGAGAAGTTGGGATTCTATTCTGAGTGTGACAGGAGCCGCACGAGTATTTTGAGCAAAAGAGTGAAATGACCTGACTCATATTCTCTAAAGATCACTCTAGTCTCTATGCAGAGAGTAAATGGATGAGAGCGAGAGTAGAAACAGGAAAAGTAGCTAGGAACCTATTGCAGTACCAAGGTGGAAGATAATGGAGCCTTAGAGTACGGTGGGACAGTTATGGTCTATGAAATGGTCTAATTATGGATGTATTTTTTTAAATAGTGCAGACTATGTATATATATATTCTCAGATTCCTGTCATGTGCACAGCCATATTGCCGTTTTCTGGGAAACTGATAGCCTCCCATGGCCCTGACTGATTTGACAGATGTATGATTACTGTCTTCATACACCTTGAATACATTTTTATGGTACCAGGTGGTATATCCTAAATAATAAACAACGTATAAAAGAGCTGTCAGGAAGAACTGGAAACAAAACATTCCCTGACTTGAACATTTTGAAAGAGCAGACATGGGTGAGATTACAGAGCCAGGGAGAATGTTGTGCAGACGTGGTCTTTTTCCCTCTCTCAACCTGTGGTGGTCACCCGCTTGTCTTTCCAGGCGGGTAGATGGGCTCCTGGCAGTAGAACCTGATGGGTCTGTGATCAGGAGCAGACTTCCCTGAACTTGATATGCAGTGCTTGCTGAGGGGACCAGGGGGAAGTGCCAATTGACAGTCATTTAGATAGGCCCCCACTGGGGACAGAAAACACTCCCTCCCGCAGCTACCTGTATCAGTCTGGTGACAACTGCTTTCCCATGCATCAAGGGATGTCTGGATCTGATGAAAGGCACTTCCAATTTGCATTATCCCAGAATCCCAGAAGGTATGTGATAGATGTTGCCTCAGGGATCATTATATCTATGAAAAAGGAAAAAAAAAAAGCGAAAGAAGATGGAATTGCTCGTTTCAGAGTTGAATGGAGGCAGAGCCATAGCATTAGTGGGATTTCCTTTGAAAAGTGAATTTTAATGCATAAAAATTTAACTGGACAGCAGTTGGGGATGGTGGGTCATTGGGAATGATTTCTCTCTATAAGTGAAAAAAATTTTTCTAGAAAATTAATAGTTAACACTTACTAATCATAACAAGTACCTACTTTTATGGAAAATGGGAAGGGGAGCTGGATCATTGGGTAGCATAATGTAGCTAGCTAAACTTCTTGCAAGTCAAAATCATGCAGGTGAAAGAAATAATTACATCTGTGTCATGTGACCAGTCATTTTCCTGTGGAGGCCAGGATGCTCATGACTATGGGAAATTGCACGGAGGATAGGTTTTCAAGTATTTTTTTGTGTCATTCTCTCTATCAATTCACGTTCAGCCATGTTTGTCAGAGCCACTAGGTACCTTCAAGATATTTCCTCTCACAGGAGTATCAAAATGGCCTGTAAGGTATATTAATTTTTCCCTGCCTCACATTGTTGTAAATGATTGCTTTGTTTTGTAAGCTTGTAAATGTTTTAATATTATGATTTTTCCTCTGAATAAGGTTGCTAGATTTAGCAGAAAAAAATCCAGAATGATATATAAAATCTGAATTTCAGATTAAAAAAATGAGTAACTCACTAGGAGTATGTCCCAAATACCGCATGGGGCATACTTAGACTAAAATAATTGTGTTTATCTCAAATTCTAATATAACTAGACATATTCATCTTAGACAAGGCAATTGTAGTCCTGGGGCAAAGTAATTGTGGAGAAATCATTCTTGCAAATCAGATAAATAACACACATTTGTTACTGAAAGGTGGTGGCCATAGGTTATCTTGGTCATGGGGAAGAATAAGGACTAAGTAAGTTCACTTCTATTGGTATTATTTTTAATTATTGTATACATCTTCTTTACCTTCTCCTCCGAAGCCTCAAGACTGAACTATTTTACTCTCCATGATTCAAAATACAAGAAGTCTGGACATAATTTTATAGTATCCTTATGTAAATGAAGTCGTCCGGTATTGTTGCCAATATTCACGACATCGGAACCTACAATTAGACAACATATTAATATTAACTAATTCATGATAGTAGCTAATTACTAATTGTCTACTTCTACATGTCAAGAACTACATTAAGTACATATTATATCACTTACCATGCACTTCAGCATTTAATGTGTACAGTCTATTCTCCATATTAAGATAATGAGCTCCATAAGGGTTCAACAGTCTGTCCAGGATCTGAGTGAGTGGGTGTGTGGAATTCACACTGAACATTCTTTGATACTCATATCCAAACTGATCCTCCTACACTGTGGTTCCACTGGCATCTAATACAGAAGGGAGAATGCAAATGCATAGAGGTCCCTTTTGGAAGGTGTATTTTGAAAGGCCTAATGTTCGATAATTGTTCAAAAACTTCAGTTGGGTTGCTAAGAGAAAATAAATTACTTTCCTAACACTTTCCATGAAACCTGTTTCTGTGAAGGAGAGTATATTTTTTGGTTGCATTAAAACTAAATTCACTTATCTCCTTCATTGCTGGGAGAAGAACCCAAGTGTTTGCTCTCAGATTTTCCTTCTGGAATTTCCCCCCTGCCTTCGGCGGGGGGGTTGTTGGGGAGGGGGGAATCATTTGGATTTTTTTAAAACCATTGAAAATGAGTAAATTGGCTAAATGAGGGTTTACTCTTTGGTATACTATTCTGGGGTTGATTATAAAATTTCAGGTCTATCATACTAGTTTTCTCTTGCTGCATAACACATGACCAAACGTAATGGCTTGAAACAACACCTACTTTCTGTAGGTCAGAAGTCAGGGTGCAGCTATGCTGGGTTCTATGCCCAAGGTCTCGCATTCAGGGTTCCTTACACCAGAGATTCAGAGGTCATTCAGGTAATTGGCAGACCCTAGTCTCTTTGCAGCTGTAGGACTGAAAGCTCCATGTGCTTGCTATCAGCTGGGGACTACGCTCAGCACTTAGGCAATCTGTAACAGTTCAGGTGAGATGGAACGAAAACCAATGAGAAGGAAAATGGGAAATTTGCCAAGGGCATGTTGGTGTGTACATTCTTGAACACATTAGTTAGAACTTCCCGTGTTTCCTCTCTCCCACTTGGAAGATGGGCATAGTAATACTGTTTCCACGGGTTGTAAGGATTCATATGGGTAAAGCAGATCGAGCAACGCCTGGCACATAAGCAGTGTTATCTAAGTGCTTGCTATTACGAGGCCCAGGTACATCATTAATTCTAGTTACATAAGCGCAGTAAATGACAAAGGAGTAGCAGGGTATACCAGAATAAATGATATGAAGTTAAGGAAGGAACCATTCTGCGTGTGCTAAATATACATATGCTTTCACTGAGTGTAGATAAATGAGACAAAATACATGTAAAGATGCACTAATTACTGTTCCTGTAGTAACTGCATCGTGGGACACTTCCAATTATTTAAAACTATAACAATTTAGCACTAATCCCAACCAAGAACAGGGAGTAGTTTTGTTCACTAGCTACATGGGTCTTAACAGGTGATATTGATGTAAACGCAGCTTACAAAGTACTCATCCAGGCTTCTTTGTAATTGTAAGGTACACAGTCATTATATTTTGGGGTGTGGTGTCAGTGGAAATTTTAATTCGTATCAAAATTGGTACATAAAGTAAAATTGTATCAATATATTCCATCAGGCCATTTCAAAATAACGGATTTCCTAGGCATGAAGGGCAGCCATTCTGATGAACTGGTTCAATTCAAATGGCTTTTATTCTAGGCCAACCTTATTATAGATAGCATTTACTAAGTACAGGTATTATGTTTGGAGTAATTAGAAGCCTTGGTAAATTAAGCAATGACACATTATTCTTAATACAGTCCTAGAGTTAATATAATCCTATGAGTTATTGCTTAATTCTGGAACTCACTTGCTAAAGTCCTAATTCATCCAGCTATCAAAAGATCTGACAATGGTAACATCAGGCATTTGGTTTGATTATTTTTAAACACATACACATTTAGATGTAATTAGTATTTCATTTCCCACTTGCAACCACCCCCTGACAGTTAGCTTAGACACTCAAGGAAGCGTAAGAGAGCTGTCCTCAGGCATTTACTCCCCAAATCTCTGCTGTCACTAACTTAGAAAGGGGAAAATGATCTAGCACTAGGTTACAATGCTCTCTGACAGTCATCCTTGGCAGGAACATGGAAAAGACTCAAGAGTATCTTCCTTTACCTCACAATGCAGACCTTTTGGGGACTGATTCTAAAAGAAGTCCGATGTTTACCACAAGCCCAATCATAGACCAACCCAGAAGGTTGGATGTTATTGCTTTCCTGAACTTTATTGGGATGAGCTTTTCTCAAGATTCAATTTCAGACACCTGCAGAAGACTGGCAAGTTGACGTGTACCAGACACTGAAAATATTAGTAGAGGGTGAAATGTTCTACCTTCTTTCTGGAATTGAAACTTAAGGGAGGTTGATTAGCAATGGAGAAACTAAGGCAAAGCATGTAGGTGGAAGACTTAAGAGAGTACTCAGGTTGGCTTACACAGGGTGGGGCAAAATTTCAGTGTAGTGGAACACCAGGCCGTCAGGTATGACTGCTGTGTCAACGCTAAGGGAAACCCCAAAGTGCAAGCCACACTGTTAAAATCCAGGTTTACTAGAATATACATACTGAGTTGATCGAATATGTCAGGAGTAGGAGGGGAAACCAAGTGAAATCAGAGCTGAAGAGAATACTGAAATGTGAGGTTCGATTATTTGTGGAAGCAATCTCAGTTAACCCCAAAGTCCAGAGGGCTGTTTAAAGCTGAGATTGGTCTAGAAAAAGATAGTATCCATCCATAGTCTATAACAGTGGGGATGATGATGTTAGTATTAATAGCAACTACCTTTAAATAAGTGTTCAGTATATGGTGAGGCATTTTGATAATGCCTTTAGCTCAGATCAGGAACACTGTGATGAGTGCTTACCTTTAGTTCAGATCTGTTATTGTTCCCACTGAGGGAAGAGTAAAAGAGCTATGGGACCAACTTGCCTACATGCACTGAGCCAGTAGATGGGATCCTCATAAATAGAGCATGCTAGAAGCCAGCCGAGAACCATGAAAGCAATCCCAGTTAGTCATGGTTTCTGATGAAAATGGTTAAATCTTATTTTCCCTGTCTATTTTTATCATGTACACACTGAAGAGTTTCCACTGTGATTTTTCTTGAAGAAATTTAAGGAACAAGAAAGAACAATGGATATTTCATGAGTTTATTTTAAGAGTCATGAGTTTATTTTTATGTTCTGTCACTACTGGTACAATATTGGGCAAGAAACAAATTCTGAGCCCCAGTTTTATCATGTGTCAAAGGATGTAATAATACCTACATCACACATTTGTTGGCATCATTCATGTAAATATCTAATATGGCCACCACCACCACCATCATCATCATCATTTCTTCCTGACCTTTATTGCATTTCCTCTTACTTTCATTGCATCATGTTGTCTTTCAAGCATTATAACTTTAGCTTAAATCCTGTGGTCTCTGTTAAACTCTTCTGAGTATTTAGCTCCTCACTGATCATGGACAAAAAAGGGTCTCAGTTTTTCACATTATCACTCACTGAGCATATGACTTGATTTATCCATAATAAGAGTTTCCTGAGAACAAAAATACTGACAATCTGACACCCAAATTAAATATTTATTACTTTTAAATTGTTACAGTGGGATTAACATATTATTAAATATAACAACTGAGAGGCTGTGAGGATCTTACAGCTTTCTTCTTTTCCATGCTCTTCAACCACTGATGATCTGCCTTCCAGCATCTAGGGCAGAGTGGAGAAAGCATTATTGCTCTGATGATGAGGTGAGGGGTCATATGAGCTCATGATTTCTAGAGGTTTTGTGGTTTGGGAAATTTTTGTGGCTTTGGCAGAGCAGGAAGGCATCTACTGAAAATGTCAGCTGGCTGTTTATCTATGAGTCATTCTAAAACTCTAACACAATGGCGGGTGAGTGAGAAAGAAGGTACCATCAGTCAGTTGGCTGGACTTCATGGAGCAGGGAATGTTCTGGAATAACGGGCCCTGGCAGCTTTGATGCACATCACTAGCAGCAAGATGAGAAATTGGGAGATGACATTAGAGTGTCATCTGTGAGACAGAGAAAGTCTAGAACAATCCGTGGACTCCTGTGCTTTCTATCATTTGTTGAGGCCTCGCCTATATTTCTCTATTTTCTGTGTGAGAACGTATTTTAAAGACCTAATTTTTAGGCTATCATAGAGAAACTTTGCCTTTTCTTAAATTCAGAACCCAGCATGTAATCTTCACTACAAATTTTTTTCTTCTATTATGCGTCATTGTTGCAGTTGAAAGAATAGTGGTACTCCCAAAATGCCCACATCTTACTCCCCCAGAACCTGTGAATATGTTACTTTATATAGGAAAAGGGACTTTGCCAATGTGATTCAATTAAGGATCTTTTTTTTAAAGATTTATTTATTTATTTGAGAGAGCGAGAATGAGAGAGAGAGAGAGTACATGAGATGCGGGAGGGTTAGAGAGAGAAGCAGACTCCCTGCTGAGCAGGGAGCCCGATGCGGGACTCGATCCCGGGACTCCAGGATCATGACCTGAGCCAAAGGCAGTCGCTTAACCAACTGAGCCACCCAGGCGCCCTAAATTAAGGATCTTAAGATGAGGAGATAATCCCGATCTGCCCAACATAATCTCACGGTCCCTTATAAGGGAAAAAAGGGAGATAAGGAAGTCAACCAAGAAGATAGGATGATGGAACAGAAGTCAGAGTGATGAAGGGCTGTGAGTCCAGGAACTGATGCACCGTCTGGGAGCCAGAAACAAGGAAAAGAATTTTCCTCTAGAGTCTCCAGAAGGAAAAAGCAACCCTTTTTAGACTTCTGATCCCTGGAACTGATTGATGGTAGATTTTTTTTTTTAAAGATTTTACTTACTGATCGATGGATGGTAGGTTTATGATGTGTTAAAACACTAAGGTTTGGGATGCCTGGGTGGCTCAGTCAGTTAAGTGTCTGCCTTCGGCTCAGGTCATGATCTTGGGATCCCGGGATCGAGTGCCGCATCAGGCTCCCTGCTCTGCGGGGAGTCTGCTTCTTCCTCTGACCCTACTCGTGCTCTTTCTCCCTCTCTCTCAAATAAATAAAGTCTTCAAAAATTAAAAAAAAAGAGAAACACGAAGCATTGATCATCTTGCTACTGCAGTAATAGAAAAGTAAAGCAGATCCAGTAACTTAGAGTAGGGTGCTACTGCAACAAGTACCCAAAAATGTGGATGTAATCTTGGAACTGGCAGTCGACAGACGCTGGGAGAATTTTGAAGATCCTGATAGGAAAAGCCTAAAATGATTTCTGTACAATTCTGTATAAAAGAACACATAAATGTGTATATTTATATGTATATATGCATATATAATAATATATGTGGTCATTATTACAGCCTATTCAGACTATCAGAGTTTCTAGACTCTCTTTTCTATTTTCCCTAAAATTTTTTAATGAAATTGCATATTGTGAACATATGTATATATGTATATATAGACATACACACATATTTATATATATTAGCAACAATCGGAGTGCCAAATGTGTGCCAGGAAGATTTCTAAGGACTTCATATATGTACAAATAAAAATAATATATAATATATAATATAATATAATATAATATAATATACAGTTGACCCTTGAACAACATGGGTTTGAACCTCACGGGTCCACTTATAGGCAGATTTTTTTACAGTACTGTAAATGTATTATTTCTTATGATTTTCTTTTTTTTTTTTTAAGATTTTATTTATTTATTTGAGAGAGAGAGAGAATGAGAGAGAGCATGAGAGGGAAGAGGGTCAGAGGGAGAAGCAGACTCCCCGCCGAGCAGGGAGTCCGATGTGGGACTCGATCCCGGCACTCCAGGATCATGACCTGAGCCGAAGGCAGTCGCTTAACCAACTGAGCCACCCAGGCGCCCCTCTTATGATTTTCTTAATACTGTTTTCTCTATTTTATTGTAAGAATATAGTATATAATACATATAACATATAAAATATGTGTCAGTCAACTGTTTATGCTATCAGTAAGGCTTCCAGTCAACAGTAGGCTATTAGTAAATTTGGGGGGAATCAAACGTTAGACACAGATTTTCAACCATGCAGGGTTGGCTTCCCTCACCCCTGCTTTGTTGAAGGGTCAACTGTATATGCTTTATATATACTTTATATAAGTTTCTATATAGTTATACATGTAAATTTATTTTATATATATTATTTATATAGGGGCGCCTGGGTGGGTCAGTCAGTTAAGCATCTGCCTTCGGCTCAGGTCATGATCTCAGGGTCCTGGGATCGAGCCCCACATCGGGCTCCCTGCTCAGCCGGAAGCCTGCTTCTCCCTCTCCCACTCCCCCTGCTTGTGTTCCCTCTCTCGCTGTGTCTCTCTCTCTCAAATAAATAAATAAAACCTTTAAAAAAATCATTTTATATAAATATATAATATATATTATATATAATAAACATATACAAGTATAAATATAAAATATATATAAAGTTTGCATATAAAGTTATATGTATAACTTATTCTTCCCTCAACCTTATGACGTCATGACTATCATGAGGAAACTGGAGACTTACAGATGTTAACTAATACCTTTTAAGTTATGTACCCAGATAGTCATGATGCCGGCAGTGAACTCTTATCTATTTGATTGCAGAACCCATGCTGGTAACTTCTCTGCTGTTCATCATTCCACTTAATATACATTAATTTTAGTTGATTATTACAAAGTAATATTTGACCTATGAAAATGTGAAAGCTCCACTTTTTTACCACTTATTTCAAGAATGTACAAGCATATCACATCACCTTGTACTGATTTTTATTTCAAGTGTATTGAACACCCAAGTGATGCACTTAGAAACATCCCTTTAACTACTTCTCTTACACACATTTTAAGTTTTTACTTAAAAATTCTGGAAAATCGATAGTTGAAGTAGCAACACCTTTGATGTTGTCTCGTGGCAACCTCAGTCCTCTAGACCATAACCCTGGACCCTGGAAAGTGGTTGTGAGCACGCAAACTCATTTCCACAGTTTTAACTTTTCCGCCATTGATTTTTAAGTGTGAGCCGGAGAGCCAGTCTTATGCAGTTATTTGCTCTCTGGATGAAGCATAAAATGTAACCACAGGGCAAGGCTAACCTGTGAAAGGGAGCAGCGAGATCTGGGAAGCTAGCTGCTGCCACATTCCGAAGCTCACAGTGCTTTTCTTGAATTATATATAGAAATAATGCTGTGTAAATTGCTTATTCTATTTAAGATAGTAATTATTTATCAGAGAGAAAACACAAAGGAGGATTGGTAGCATTACTAATATATATTCACTGAGAACATCAAGGCTCTACTATAATGTATTTTCAGTGAAAAAAGTTTAATAAAATAGTTAATAGTTTTAACACAATATCACATCAGTGGAATAAATTCTTATCTAGAGAATGTTGAGAGTCAATGGAGTATATGTTTAGATAGTTATTTGACAAATGGGGTATATCTTTGGATAGTCATTTATATACAGTATAATTATAAGTGCACTACCATTTTTTTAACTGACCCAAGAAGTTATGGATTAGAATATTTGAATTTTAGGGTTGCCTGGGTGGCTTCGTTGGTTAAGCATCTGCCTTCAGCTCAGGTCATGATCTCAGGGTCCTGGGATTGAGTCCCACATCGGGCTGCTTGCTCAGCAGGGAGTCTGCTTCTTCCTCTCCCTCTCCTTCTGCCCCCCCCACCCCCACTTAAGCTCCTCTCTCTCTCTCTCAAATAAATAAATAAAGTCTTAAAAAAAAGAAAATTTGAGTTTCAAATCTTATGAACCAAAATTTGGAGGTAGAAGAAGACCTTACAAGCTTGAAATAAACATATGTACAGTAGAAGTCATTTTACAATGAAATTAGATTTTTCCTAGACGGGTTGCTGGGATGTCTGTGAATGCCGTAAGACTTCTGGGCCCAGGGGTGTCTCTGGGGTCCAGGGGCATGCTTCTTACTGTTAAGTGAGAAACTCCCCTTGGTGGCAGCTGGCCGCAAAGGATCCCAGAAAGCTGATAATGGCGATGAGTTAACTTAGTATGGAAATCTCATGACAGCCAGCCACTTTTCCTGCTCCTAGCATCGTCTGTCACCCCCTGGGTTCTAAACAGAACAGAAAAAATTACTTCAGGGAGAGTCCTTTCTCCTGAACTCAAACTAAATATCATATAAACAGACAGACTTTCCCATCAGGACATCAGTCTTTCAGCCAGGTGATGTGTTGAAATTTATCTCTGAGAAGAAACCAACTGGTTGCCCTGAACACCCGAGCCCATTTTGATCTCTTCCTTCTGTGAACAGTAGCACTGTCTGACATCTTACAGTGTAGATTCTCATTGTGCTTCTTCTTGAGCTGTTTCTTGTTCAAATCTCAATGTTACCCTATTTAATGACCCAAGATATAGTGCCTGTGTGCGTGTGTGTGTGTGTGTGTGTGTGTGTGTGTGTGTGTGTGTGTGTGAGTTACGTACCTGTGAGATAGGTTTGTGAGGCTTCCAGGCCCTCTGAAAATGTCTTTTTATCAGCTCAAGCCTGAGAGGCAGTGTGACAAAGGAGGGATGCAGACAAGGGAGTGAGAAGACCTGAGTTCTAGGCAAAGCTCAGCGTACAGCACGTCGTCCTCCATCTTCCCCTGCATGCGCCCCACTCCCTATCAACCAGAGACTTTGGTGTCACATCTGTAAAGATTCTCAACCAGATGCAGTGGAGGTCCATTCTAGATGCACGTGTGAGTTACATCAACAAAGGCACCTGGAGGACAAGGACGTTGTGTGTTCCCTTTATGTTTCCTCTAGCACACGAGTACCTGCTGTGCGTGTCCTCTGGGGGTGTGATATATGCTGGGATGTGTAGTGTCAGTTACCCTGTGGGTAAAGAGGCACTATTTAAACTAGTCTGTGTCTTTTATCGTGTTGCATCTCCTATAAAAGAAGCTGAACCCTGTCATTTCTCCTCCATGCTGTGGCTCAAAGCAAGAGCAAATCGTTAACAAAGAAAATTGCTCGTGGATATAAATACATCTTCCTTAGTTTAAGGAGCTCCTTGATCTTAGCTGCTGATTATAAGAATTGCAAGTTATTACAAAGCTGAGTCTCTCTTTTCTACTTCTATCTTTCCCCATTGCCCTGGAAAGTACTTTGCACATAAATGTTACTCAGTAAGATTTTGCTGACTTGGTTTTTTCAATTGATTGGTTGATAATGTTAGTACTGATAATGGAGAAAAATGATAAAGTAATGCTTACTAGTGGGAGGGTTCTAAATCTTCCAGTAGAAACCATTTGGAATTTGTTTTATTTTTTTAAGATTTTATTTATTTATTTGAGAGAGAGACAGAAAGAACATAAGCAGGGAGACAGGCAGAGGGAGAAGCAGGCTCCCTGCTGAGCCAAAGGCAGATGCTTAACAAGTGAGCCACCCAAGCCCGCAACCATTTGGAATTTAGATAGAGGGCTGATCTACGAGTATAAAGCAAGCAAAATGGATCTTGGCATTTGTTGGGTCTGCCAGTTTCTATATTCTTATAGTACGCTGGGTGCAGCACAGTTAGAACAAAAGGTTGGAAATTCCAGCAAAATGTACATTTACCATAAGACACAACAGCCAACTTCCCTACATAGTGTTGAAGCACCAACTTCCATCTTTCAAGCCTAGTAACAGACCAAACAATTTCACACCAGTGAAACAAGTGCAGTTGCTTATAAGGATGTTAGAACATAGGGTAGAAGAATACATAAACTATTTTCTAAATGACCTAGTCTAGAATGCTTTATAGACATGTAAAATACCTGAAGTACATGGAACACCAATTATTGGAAATCTAAAATATAACAAATCTTATGTAAACTGACTTTTTTTTCTTTCATGAGATAGGCAGTTAAGAATTCTATCTCTGCAGTGATTCTCCAGAGGTCTGCAAGATCTTGAAGTACACTGGGAAATCATAAATGTAAAATATACCTGTTTTTTTCCTCAAATGAAGTGAATTTCATTGAATGCTGAAGTTTTTGTGACTATCAAATCATAGATTATGTTTAATCAGATATTGATTATCTTCCATGAAAAAAAGCAAAATGCAAGTTGTTCGGAGAATACAAAAATAAAGATAATTTCCCTTTTCAAGTTAGTTTAAGTTAAACAATGAAGTGAATGCATAAATATTCCATAATATCATTCTCAAATAAAATTAACATGTCAGGTCATAATAAATCTCATAATGTGATATGAAAGGGATCTGTAAATATTCTTCCTAAAGGAAAACTCTTAAAATGTCTTAAGTAGATTAAAAAGAATCTTAAAAGAATTAAGTATTTTCAATGATACCTATTGTTTTCTGAATTAGAGTCATCTGCATTTGCTCTGAATGGGCCCTCACACCACAATCCCAACCTACTCACTTTTCTTCCATTATGTCCCAAGACTTTGTATTTATACCACAACAAATGTAATTTTTTTTTAATTTTCTGAACACATTCTGTGCTTTCCACACTCAGTGCCTTTGTTTGTGTTGTTTACTCCACCTGGGACATCACGACTTATCAATCAGTCAAAATCTCAAAATCCCATTGATCTTTAAATGTTCATATCCATGTTTACTACCTTCATAAACACTTCTGAATCTCTTTGCGATTCCTTTTCCAGAATTATAATGGGTCTTAGTTCTAATCTTTCTTTCAAGATGTATTTTTCAGAGTAAAAACACTTTGTATATACAGCACTACCTAAATACTAATTTATGGCTAATGAGTGAAACATCTTGAAGTGCATTGGGAAAGAAAAAGAATTTTATATATATATATATATCCACACATATATAAAAATATATACATTATATATACTCGAGTTTTATAGATAGAGTTATATATATAAAGACTTGAGTGTAGGGGCACGTGGGTGCCTCAGTCGGTTGAGCATCCAACTCTTGGTTTTGACTCAGGTCATGATCTCAGAGTTGTAAGATCGATCCCCAAGTCAGGCTCTGCAATTAGTAGGGGGTCTGCTTGAGATTCTCTCTCCCTTTCCCTCTGCCTCTACCCCCGCCTAATAAATAACTAAATCTTAAAAAAGAAAAAAAGACGACTCAAGAGTTCTTTTCTACTTGAGGTCACATAGTGTTTTCCTACAACTTCTCATCAGTCCGTGTCTGTCTTCTTTAAGCAGAACAGGAGATGTCTTTCAATATTTGATGACACAGCATGCAAACGTACTGCTCAGTATTCTCTTCTCAAGTTGAACCTTTTCAATTTCTTCAACATCCTAGCTATTTCATGGTGTCCAGATCACAGACCATCCTGTTTTCATTTCCTCATTTGTTTATCGCCTTCAAAATACAGAAGCCAGAGGGCTCCTGGGTGGCTCAGTTCTTAAGCGTCTGCCTTTGGCTCAGGTCATGATCCCAGGGTCCTGGGATCGGATCGAGCCCCACATCGGGCTCCCTCCTCAGCGGGGAGCCTGCTTCTCCCTCTCCCACTCCCTGTGCTTGTGTTCCCTCTCTTGCTGTGTCTCTCTCTGTCAAATAAATAAGTAAATAAATAAAAATCTTTTAAAAAAAAATACAGGAGCCAGAAAAGAAGGTCCCCTTCAGCCATGATTTGACCAGTGTAGGGTTGAGAAAGATGCTGAGCCTCCCTTGGTTAGGAGAATGTACTTCTATTAGTGCTGTCTGTGGTGAAAATTATTGGCTTGGTGGGGTGGGGGCGGGATTCAGCTGTGGGACTCGAATTGAACTTGCAGGCAACCAGAATCCTAAAGGCCTTTTAAAACGTGATGCTTTTAAAAATATTTTTGATACTATTTGTATATCATCATATATATACTCCTGTATATGATCGTTTTTCATCTTACAGTCTCACAAAAATTCTGATGCAAATGTTAAGATAACAAAACAAACCCAAAAAAGGAGCATGCACTGTGATAATAAATTTAATGCTCATGTTCAAGTCAGGGAGCTTTGCTCTGAGAGCTCTGCCAAAGCATCCAGAGGCCCAGGCCATCTGGGGTTATTTTGACTCCAGAGCAATGGGGGTTCACTTTGGTACCAGAAGACAATGCATGTCATTATTAAGTAAAGCATGTATAGACAGGAGCTACTCCCTCAGAGACCCGCCTCGCTGTCTGTCATCACCATTCTAAGAGATCATGAATCTATGCATCTGCTGTTTGTATGACACTTCATTGGTTATACAAATATTCAGTACACCATTTCATTTGATCATTGCGATGAATAAGCCTATGAATTTGACAGTGAAAGAATTATTATCCTACTTTGTCAAAAAAGAAATTGAGGTTCAGAAAGATTGACTAAATTACCCAGGAATAGACGGTGAATAACAGCCAGAACCACATGTTGGCTTCTTCCTAAATCATTTCTGAAGTTAGTAGAAAAATGTACCTATTTACTTACCATGAAGAGGGAAGTAATTTCAATTAATACATTCAATTCCATTTGTGGGCAGGACATGTAGAATATTGAGTCTTGACAAGGTAAATGTTAAAATGTTGATTGTATCAGAAAATGAGAAGAATAGAAATTCTATGTTCTATTCCTATGATCATGACTTCAGATCAACATGCTCTAACTCGACAAGGGTAACCTAACGTTAGCAACTTTAATATAAGCAAATGTTGTTCAATAAATTCAATATATATTGACTTCCCTACTAGCTTTTCCAAAACCAAAGGTAGCTTTGAAAAACCACATCTGGAACTGTTTGACATGCTAAGCTCATTGACCTTGGGGAATTTTGAGCAGTATATAATTGACTTCATAATTGTGTTAAATGTATTGTTGAAGTTTTTGGAAGGTTTTTGTACTCGTTTTATGGAAATAGAGTTTGATTTAATTTTTTTCCCAATTACTTTGAATCCACAACAGCAGTGATTCATTTTGGAATCACAAGACAACATAGGTCATTAATAAGAAAAGCATATGTGGCCAAGGCAGACAAATTTCTATCTACCTACTTTTAAATCCCCAGGGAGACCCTTTGTTTTATTATTGAAAGGACAAGGGAACTTGAGAGTTTCTTCTCAAAAGAAATACTAAATCAGGGTAGTCCTGAGAAGGCAAAATGGAACGAGCAGCAGGACCACCTAAGACAAACGGTCTAGTTCACATATTTTCATGAGGCCTGGGTGTGTGTGTGTGTGTGTGTGTGTGTGTGTTTTAAGTTATTTTGAATTTAGGCTTTGGTTTTGTTTCTTAGTGTTTTTTTCTCTTACACTGAGTCGACAAAACTTAAGGGATGCTCCCTTTTTATCTAGAGGAAATATGCTTTCTCTTTTCACTAAAGTTAAAAGAAGGGAAAAGGAAAAAAATCCATATCCCTGTGCTGCTGGACAGCTGGCATTCATCCTAGGGGTCCATCCTCAGGCTACGGTTGGCATTTTAATTGGAGGCATTCTGCTCTAAGCAATAAAAGGCAATTCTACTAGATTACCCAGAGACTCTCTCACTTATGACATTTTAATTAACTCAGAGATCCTGGAGAAAAGGTAGAACTTGATAATCAACTGATTTATTTTCCAAATAAAATTTATTTTGGAGAAATTATATCTTCCGTTTTTAGTTTTTCCCTGCTGCACAGGGAATTTTAGATATTCATATTGACAGTGAAGTGAATTTCTTTGGCTTAAGTAATCTTCCAAAATCTTTTTGTTTGTTTGTTTGTTTGTTTTATTATTTATTTATTCATGAGAGTCAGAGAGACACAGAGAGAGAGAGAGAGAGAGGCAGAGGCAGAGGGAGAAGTGGGCTCCCTGTGGGACTCCATCCCAGGACCCTGGGATCATGACCTGAGCCGAAGGCAGATGCTTAACCATCTGAGCCACCCAGGTGCCCCCAAAATCTTTTTAAATTTAAATTTAATTTAAAATTTACATTATTGATGATTACAGTCTTTAATGTGCGCTAGTATTTTAGCAGTTGTTTAGCAATTGTGGGCAGAAGTAAGAATGCTGGGTTTTTTTGTGATGTTGGTGGGAATTGGCACCAATCACATTGACATAGGGTAGGAAAAATAATTTTCCCTCCACCCTTCTAGGTTCTTAGCTGAGACCACTTTGTAAATAAAAAGGAAGATTCTTAAGAGAAAAACAAACAGAAGTTTATTAAAAAGAAATTTAATGACATGTGTACATGAGACATACCCAGGAGAGCTGAATGACTCCCAGAAATGGCTCAAGCCACTACCTTACATATCATCTCCAGCTAAAGACAACAGATGTGTGTGGGGGTCGAGTCGGGGGAGTTAGGGGAAGTGACCAGGCAAAGCAGAGTGAGCAAGGTATGGCAGATTTGGTCAGCTGATTTCACCATTGATAAGAGTTCTGAGATTTACCCATCTTCCTCTTCCTTACAAATGGTGATTTCTTTTATAAGCATAACTGCCCCTTACAAAAGGACACCTTCTTCTCAGATGTCAGAGCCTCTCCTACCTCTGACGTTTCTTAAAAATAACTGGCTCAAGATAATCTTTATGCTAAAGAGACATATTTTGGGATGGCAAATTCTGCTCCCCTTCAGTAATGACAACAGACTCTAAAATACAATTCTGTATTCAAATAAATCTAAATTTAATGTAAATGGGGGATGACCTTGGGGATGGGAATTAGTATTTCAAGAACTATTATAAGTTACTGCCTGTGTCATATGTCTCTGATGGTGGATGACGTGGGAGTGGGAATTTGTATTAGTGTATTTTTTAATTTTGACCAAGGGATTATCTCCTCTATTTTAGGAAAATCTGTTTCCATGGAACACAGTTTGAAATCTTTTCCATGAGGAGGTGATGTGCTGTAGTAAGGGGAATGTGGACATTAGGCATCAGAATAAGGTGGTTCCCAACATACATCCCTTCCCAGTCATGAATACAGATCTTCCTCCAGTGATGGGCTAACATCCCTGTAAATGCATTATAAGTTGAAAATATTGTGAATGCATTTAATACTTATCCCACTGAACATAGTATCATAGCCAAGCTGACCTTGAACATGTTCAGAACACATACATGAGCCTACAATTGGGCAAAATCATCTAACACAAAGCCTATTTGATAAAAAAGTGGTGAATATCTCATGTAGCTTCTTGAATACTGCATTGATGTGAAAAACAGGACAGTTGTATTGGTACGGGATGGTGGGAAGTATACTGGTTGCTTACGGTCCCGATGGTGTGGCTGTCTGGGAGCTGTGGCTCCAGCATCACGAGAGAGGTGAGAGTGTCGTATTATATAGCGTATCACTAACTCAGGGGGTGAGGGGATCAAAACTCAAAAGTCAAAGTACGGTTTCTACTGAACGAGTATTGCTTTTGCACCATCGTGAGGATGAAGAATCATAAGTCAAACCATGGTTAAGTTGGAGACTGTAGATGGAAGCTGGGACTGTGAGGCTCTTATCATGTCTGTAAAACATGTGCTTGTGAAGGCATTTGAGTCAAAACCTTCTGGCACTTAGTACAGGGGTATGGATGTTTACAGGGGAATTTATGAAATAACTTTTAAGTAAAAACTTCTAAAGTAATAAGTATTATCTCTGTTGATAATGCTATTTGTCAATGTAATTTTTGACTTAAAAAGAAATAGCAGGCCCCAAATGGAGTCACTTATGTTAAGACCAGCGAGACTTAATGCCCAACTTCGTGTTAGAGGCAGAGAGTGAGGTTCTAACAGGAGGCCTGGCTCCATCATTGAGGAAGTCAGGGCCAGCTGTCAGGAAGGTCAGCGGCCTGAACTCGTGGCACTCCAAAACAAAGCCACAAGAAGCCAGATCAAACCAGACAGACCCTAGGTGGCAGGTGCCATGACAGGAAACCCCAGAGCAAAGAAGGAAGAAAAAAAATCTTCCAAGGAATCCCTACTCCAAGGAATGAATATTCCACCCGCTAGTTAATAACCATCCATAGAAGAAACCCAACCCCCAGGGAGTACAGCTGGAGAGCTCCTGCCATCTCTCTCTCTCGCTCTCCCATCCTCTCTTTCTGTCTTCCTCCCTCCACCGTTCTCGCGCTCTCCCTCTCCCTCCATTCCTCTCTCACTCTCCCTCTTCCCCTCTCTCCGTCCCTCTTCCCCCCTCCCCCTCCCTCTCCTTCCCACTCTATCTCAAAGTGTACTTCCACTTTCATAAACTTCCCTGCTTGTGTTACCTGCCCAGTGTGCTGTGCATCTATACTTGAATTCTTTCTCAAGGCAAGGCCAAGAGCCTTGGGCACCATCTTTAGGACAAGCTATGTGGAGGCCCCAGGGGACACAGTCTCCCCAGTCTTCCTACAACACTAATAGCAGTTTCAACCTCTCCCAGGAGTGGAATTTTAAACCAGTAATTGTGGAAGTGCCTGATCAGCACCCGTGAGGTAATCTGCCTGACAGACCCTTTTGTCTCTCTTTTCCGTGGTGTCTTCCGAGTCCCACTCCTGTCTCTGCCCTTAAAAACCTTCCGTTTTGTGCAGTTCCGTGGAGCTTTCTTCTGTTTGCTTGATGGGATGCTGCCTGATTCATGAAGAGTTGAATCAAGCCACTTAGATCTTTAAATGTACTCAGTTGGATTTTTTTTTACCATGTAAAATGAGATAACATTGATTATTCATAAACTTGAATAAATAATACCAAACTGTTGTATAAAAATGATTTTCCTTTTAAGGAAAGTCTTCTAGAAAAATCTTTGTAGCTTTGATGCCATCATAGCACAGATATATCATGATCTTGGTCATGAGTAAGAAAACAATGAATATTATTAATTGTAGTAATGCCAATTTAATTTAATGTAATTCTAATACTCATAGTACGTTTATGAAGTGTGTGATTTGTTTCTGATTAATCTTTTATTCTTAAAGTTACTTTTTCTTAGTTTTAAGTTCATAAATAGGGAAAGAGTTTTCAGAGCTGAAGTGTTTGGATTTTTTGTTGTGTGATACACAGCCAGAAACAGATTCTTCCCCAGGTTACCCATTTTAATCGTTGCTGTGAAATTTGCTTAGCCACGGGTCTAGAAGGCGAAATGGAAAAGCAAGCTTTAAGTCCTTTTATCATATCCCTACTCTCAGACAAAATGAGTTTTCCTCATAAGTATTTTCTTCCATCATTAAACATTTCTAAGCATCTTCTTCGACTCGAGATGTGTCCTACTGTTCTTGCCTATAAAGGGAAAATGCGAAGCTCTAATTCCAGTGAAAGTTGAAGTTTTCCTAAAGCCCAGTGTGCATTTTGCCCTTTGTTTTTGTTGAATCTGTGATTCAGGGGAATCTTCTGACAGATGATGTAGATGAGAGAAACAGGGTTGTTTCCTTTTTGGAATGGAAAAATAATTTTGCTGTAATCATTTGGTTTGTTGTTTCACATGATAAAATATTGTAATGTCTTTCTAAGATCATGAATATATAGTCCCCAGACAGATGCAGTAGTGAAACTACTCAATCAGTCCACCATGAAAAAAGATATCCCTTCACCTGTTTAAATCTAAACATAGAGACAAAGTCTCAGGAAAATAATCAGCTTCTTGGTAAAATTTTAATATCTAAAGTTAATAAACTTTAATATCTATAAACCTAATAGCTGTTTTAAAATATAGATGCACACATTATTTTCCTAATTCTTGTTCTTACAATATTGTCATTTATAAGAAAAATATATATTTGGTCGTTCAGATGACCAGAATATATTTCCCATATACATTTGGTCTTCCTCCACAGTTCCTGGCTCACAGCTCCCAGAACCCCTGGAATTTACAAAGTGTGAAGAGTGATTAAGATGTCTTATGTTAATGAGATGACTTTTGGAAAGCCTCTAGGGATGGGAGTGGTTGCCAGTGGGGCCAGCCCTATGATTAGAGGTTTGGAAATTTCAGCCGCTCACCTTGACCTTCAAGGAGGCTGAGAGGGACTAAAGATGAAGTTTAGTCACCAATGACCAACGATTTAATTAAACATGCCTATGTAATGAAGCCTCCGTAAAATCCCGAAGGGCAAGTTCAAAGAGCCTGTGGGTTGGTGAACTCATGGAGGTGCTGGGATAGGGGTGAGGCTTAAGAGGGCTTGGAAGGCCCCCTACCTTCCCCCATATTTTGCCTGGTGCATCTCTTCCATCTGGCTGTTCCTGAGTTATATCCTTTTATAACAAACTGGTGATCTAGTAAGTCACATGTTCTCAGAGTCCTGTGAGCCACTCTAGCAATTCACTGAACCCATAGAAGGGGTTGTGGGGACCTCTGCTTTCTAGCCAGTTGGTCAGAAGTACAGGTAACTACTTGAGCATGCCACTAGCATTGGAAGGGGGAGGGTGGTCTTCTAGGGCTGAACCGGTAACCTGAGGAGTCTGACACTGCCTCAGGATAGTGTCAGAACGGAGTTGAATTGTAGGATGCCCAGGCGGAGTGCAGAGAATTGCTTGGTGTGTGTGTGTGTGGGGGGAACCCCTCCCCCACATACCACCACCACCACATTGGAACTGGGTGCAGAACCAAAAGAGTTCTAAAAATAAGGTGTCTAAAAAAGTAAGGCAGATGATGGGTATGCAATCAAAATATTTTATTCAGGTTATACATTTATTAAGAATAACTCAAACTGAACTAGGATAATAATGATTTTTTAGTATACTCATATATTATTATTTCCTTTATACAGTTTTATAGACTTTATCAGAGCAGTGGTATAGCAGTGGTGTGTGCAGGTAGAAACGGAAACAAACAAAAAATGTATACCTTTCTGGAATTGAACTACTTTTGATTGAATACATACATATTTTTATGGCATGATAGCAAGATAGTACTTGAGAACATTTTGTTAATTAAATAAAGCAGTTGAGTAATTTATGACTTCCTAAATACTCATCACAAGGTTGATTTTTATAAAAATACTCTGGGGCTTCCCATCCCAACTGCCACACTGGCCTTTCAGGGAACTTAAGGTCCCAAATCCTATCCCAAGTACCCCCTTCTACCAGCACTGTCATTCCTCTGGGACGAAGACCTAAAGAGAGAAAGAACCATAAATTCTGGTTGCTCGTGGAATGGCTACTCTAGGAGGTGAGAGTGATGATGTTGCCCGTCATGTGCCATGTACTGAGCTCTATAGCAGGCTCTCCGAGTTCTAGACCAGCCGTTCCCAGTGCTAACATGTGTCAGAACCACCTTGAAAGTTTCAGCTTCAGGTTGCTGAACTCCATTCCAGAGAGGTCTGGGCTCATTTCCAACAGGTTTCTGGGTGGTGCTCAGGTGCCAAATCAGGAATTAGGCTTTGAAGGCTGTTAACCCCCATGCACATGCAAAGTTATGAGGCAATTAGAATTACTCCCACTTTCCGGATGAAGAATCTGCACCCCAGGGTCATCAGTGAACAGGGCTCCATCGCTCTGTGATTCATGTAGGGGAGCCTGTTACTGTCATCTCTGAAACTACACCCTTGAATTCAAAGTGAGGCCAAAGATGTCAAAGTAGTTTAAAGTCAGGGGCGCCTGGGTGGCTCAGTTGGTTAAGCGTCTGCCTTCGGCTCAGATCATGATCCCAGGGTCCTGGGATCGAGCCCCAAATCGGGCTCCCTGTGCTCGGTGGGGAGTCTGCTTCTCCCTCTCCGTCTACCGCTCCCCGTGCTTGTGCTCTCACTCTCTCTCTGTAAAATAAATAAATAAAACCTTAAAAAAAAAAAAGGTAGTTTAAAGTCAGTAGAAATCTTTGTCTAGAGAGAATCGGGGCCATTTGATACATCTTGTTCCTTCTGTTCTGTAATGAAATCTCATTATCTATTTAATTTGACCAGTGTGGATAATTCCTTGGCCCTTTAAGTGGAAAATGACCTCATTTTTAATAGCTTGTGGATGTGAATTAGCCAAGTGATTTCATTTTGTAATTTCACTGTCAGCAATACTTTGCAGAAAGGTTGGGAGTAAGCGTTGGTTCTAAAAGGAAGGTACCTCTGGCAGGACTTTGAATAGTTGGATTGCTGGAATTCGCTCCCAGGTTGGGAAACTTAGTGATCATATCAATCAGGGTCACGATTGTTCAGCACACCTTTGGGCAAGCTAATCCAGGGGATACGAAAGATACTATGTCTGAGTTAAGAGAAAGATATACTTTGGTTACATTTAAATATCTTGCATTTTAACTCCCACATGGAAAGTGAATTCTTATCAATCATATAGATTCTGATTGAAAAAAATAATAATTTCAGTGCAATTACAGTTAGGTTTGTGCAGTTAACAATCATCTGTGTGATTATGGTTGAGTTGAATTTAGTAATTCACTTACTTGATAAAGAACTTCTTTTTTCCCTACATAACCTGGCATCTGAAATATCACAATTTGGCTCTTAACAAAAGCCTTTATAAAATAAATTAAGTAGAAACAAATTTATTGAAATTACAACAATCCACTTGTTCTCAGAATCGTTCAAGCACAAAACATTTTACCAAGTTAATGATGGCCTTTCACAAACTAAAAACACGGTTCTTCACTTCATACACAAAAGTATGTATATAAAGAATATCCCTGGGGCGCCTGGGTGGCTCAGTCGTTAAGCGTCTGCCTTCGGCTCAGGTCATGATCCCGGGGTCCTGGGATCGAGCCCCACATCGGGCTCCCTGCTCAGTGGGAAGCCTGCTTCTCCCTCCCCTCTGATGCTCCCCCTCCTTGTGCTCTCACTCTCTCTCTGTCAAATAAATAAATAAAATCTTTAATAAAAAAAAGAATATCCCTGTACACTTAAACATTCAGTGCAAAGCGGAGATAGGCATGACACGTCCATGAAAAAAGTTCAAACCTTCATTCTGTAGACAGGTGATAATGTGAAAATCTGTTCTTCAGTTTTCATAGATTGAAAACTTTTAATGTCACAGACCTAGTGAGTCTTTTTTTAAAAGATTTTATTTATTTGAGAGAGAGACACAGAGAGAGCAGCAGCAGTGGGGAGGGGCAGAGGGAGAGGGAGAAGCAGACTCCCCACTGAGCAGGGAGCCCGAATCGGGGCTCGATCCCAGGACCCTGGGATCATAACCGTAGCTGAAGGCAGACGCTTAACTGACTAAGCCACCCAGGCACCCCCCTAAGTAGTGAGTCTTAATCACATAATTGCACAAAGTTTAGCATTGGGTTCCTCAGCTATCAATTCACGGTTTATCAGTGAATCACAAAGTCTGAGCTGTTTTGTAGCCAACCTGGTTATTGTTGCCTTGTAGTCATCCCTGAAATCTGTAAATTCCTAAATAGGTATATGTTGGACCTGAGCTCCATGCTACCCAGACCTCTTGTTAGAGGTATGCATTCTTGGCTCCTTTCGAAGACAGAGGATGTCGTATTTGCCAACATATTGGCATTAGTAAAGGTTGAAATATTTGCTGGAAGGTGAATAAATGCCCTTCAGGAAACGTACTCAGGTGTGTTCTTGGTTCCACATTGCATATAATGCTTCAGTGAATGGTGAGAAAAATTTCGTCACAGAACAGCTCAGGAGAAAAATGGGGGTGTGGGCAGCTTCGAATTCCCATCCCTCCACAGAAGCATCAGAAAGCAAGCAGAAACTCTCAGAATCAGTTTGTCAGAACTCTGGAAATAGGCAAAGGTTTACAGCAACCAAGTGAACAATAAATTAAGAAAGAGGCACTAAAAATTCGTGGGAAAGCTTTGTGGCGTTTTTGCTTACCCCATGTCAGCCCTCCTGGCACAGCGGTGGTGCTGAACACAGCAGACCCCTGCTCCCTGGTTCTGGAGGGAGCAGAGCAGACTTGATTTGTAGTTATTTGTGTCTCTTCTAACCTTTCTGGAGGACCGCCTGAGGACTGACACAAGCTGATTGTCTCTGTCTTACCTGCCTTGGAACTCGTGCAGGGAGGAAAGGCTGTGGGCATTGCCAGAAAACATCATTAAGGCAAATGAAAAAACCCAGCTGCCAGGGTGAAAGACTATAGTCGAAACCTACAGTAGGCAGCCTAGAGCTCGGGAGGAAAAGGTAAGGACAGAGTTTCTTTGGGAAATTAAGTCACTCAAAAGCACCTGTATCCTGAGGCATTTAAAAAGCTAACACATGTCCAAGGCAGAGTAGATGGCTAGAAAAGAAGGAAGAAGCCCCTAAGCTTTCACAAAAATAAAGTTAAAATACAGATTTACTCCTGTGTTTTCTCTAAAAGTTATATGTTTTAAAATCTTATAGTTAAGTCTGTGATTAATTTAAGTAGGCGCCACACCGAGTGTGGAGCCCAATACGGTGCTTGAACTCACGGTCCTAAGATCCACCCCTGAGCTGAGATCAAGAGTCGGATGCTTCACCGACTGAGCCACCCAGGCGCCCCAAGTCTGTGATTAATTTAAACTTTATTTTTGTGTATGCTCTGAGGTGTAGGGGTCCAGTATTGAATTTAGAATTTTCTTAACCTTTCCAACCTCGAGGTATGTGCATCGTATCTTAAAATCAGAGTCTGCACCATCAAAATCACATCTGTATTACCCTCCAGTTATATTTTTATCCAATGTGCGTCTTCCTTATCATGCGTGCCAGCCATCCTCATCGTGCCAGATTACGTGGTGGAGTGGCGATGGTCTCCTTTCCCATTACTCTAATTCAGTTTGTTGCCAAATTATATGGAATCTGTTTGTAGTATCATAGAGACTTTTCTTTCCTCTGAATTCATGCCATTCTTCCAACTCACAACTCCAAAGTCCTGCCATGAACCACTGCCATGATTCTGTTCCTGCCAAATTCACTGCAACCATTCAGATTCTGAGCTTAAAGCTTTACACTGTCTATAGGATAAAAGCACGTTTCCCTGGCATTCAGAAGTGCTCTCTTTTTTCTAATTTCAGTTCACTTTTCCTTCTTTCTCTCTCCTGTGTGCTAAGCTAAATACTCCCCAGTTTTCAGACGTTTTAACTGATCTACCACTAGAACTTAGATTTTTTTATTTACATGGATTACTTTCTGTTATGATGAACTCCTTTTTATTAACCTACTCTTTCCCAGTATTTCCAACACAGATGACACCTCATCTTTGAAAATTTTCCAGATCAATTTGGCTGAAAATTCTCAATATTGTTATTGTTCCTAATTTTTATTTATTTATTTAGTCCATTTCTCTGTCCTTCATTATCTGGACATTATGTGGCCTTATCTGTGGGCATCGGTTTGTGCTTTGCCATATAGAGTAACCGTTTGTATGTGTTTTGTGCCGACAACACCACAAAGTCCTTCAGAGGTAAATCTATATATAAGTTCCACCCCTATTTCCAAAAATAGTATTTTAAAATGATATGCCAATCGCACGTGATGCATTAAGCAAAGAACAGTTCTGTGCTCAGCAAATGGATTGTTCCTCAAAGAGGTGAAAGGACCAGAGACATGATGAAGGCATCATTTCAATGGCTTCAGAAAAACAGCCCAGTGGAAAGGGCTGTCCTGTGATCATCATTGCTGTTCAGACAGTAAAAGTCCCCTTCAATCACTTGTCCACTCTGGTCACATTTATCAGATGTCACATCTGCATGTGGGAGGGGCAGGGAGCTGTCTTTAAGCTCATGTTGATTTTCAGCTATGGAAAATGCAGAGTCTCAGCTGGATATCCAAGAGGAGACAAATGTATACTTTCAGGTTACAAGCCAGTCACAGGAATGGCTTTATTGCTGTAACACTAGAGTCAACTTCCTTTAGCTCAAAACCTAAGTCTCTGACTTAGTCCTACAAGACTGCACAGGGTCTGTCTCTGCCTGACTTTCCCCCTCTGTGTCTCATCGGTCTCGTCTAGTGCCAGTCATGCTGGCCTCCACGCAGGTTCTCCAGGACGCCTAGAAAGCACCTGCCTCAGGGGCTTTGCCCTCCATTCATGCCTACGGGTGGGTTCTTCCTCCAGATACTCTTATGAGCTTACTTGCTCAGTTCTTCTGTGTCTGAAATCAGAAACCGGATGCATTTACCTAGACAGGACCCTCCTTCATCCTCTTCTCTCTTATGTTTTCTTCAGCGTTCTTGTATTTAACTGGCATTCCATTGCTTGATTGTTTATTTTAAATTTTGTATTGTTTTAACTGAGGTATAATTGACATCTAACATTATAGCAGTTTCGAGTGTACAACATGATCCTGTATTTGTATCTGTTGTGAAATGATGACCACAGAAAGTCTAGTCAGTACCCATCACCACACACAGTTAACAACAGTTTTTCTTTTTCTCTCCGTGAGGATCCTCAGGATGCACCCTCTCAACAACTTTCAAATACGCAGTATGATACCATTAACTGTATCCCAGTGACTGGTGTATTATAACTGGAGGTCTGCACCCTGGACCCCCTTCACCTGTTGCACCCACCCAAACCCGCCTCTGTCAACCACCAACCTGTTCTCTGTATCTATGACCATGGGGTTTTGTTTTTTGTCATTCATCCTCTACGCTGTTATATTTTCTTCATGTTCTTATATTTAACTGGCATCAAAATGCACTTTGCTTTTAAGTTGTCGCCTCTCTCTCTACAACAGAAGCTCCATGAAGGAAAGGATGTTTCCCATGCCCAGAACAGTACCTGTCACATGACTGTGTTCAATGTATTTGTTTGCTAAAGGGATGGATGCCTGATGACTTTCCTGGAAATGGTCCTGTCACTGTGGGCTAGAGTGATTTTAGTTCATGCCAACCCAGCAGAGCATCAGTTGAGGAAATCAACGATTACTGAGAAGCATGAAAGGATCCCTTACAGTGCTTTCCAGATAACAAGATACCAACATGGGAAACTGTTCAAGGCACAAGCCCCCTGGAAAGAAATAACCATAAAACTTTTTCAAATATGATAAAATATCCAGAAACCTAGTACTGTGGCTCTTGTTAAGAGAAGTGAAACAAAAATTTAGGTTAAAAAATATCCTCTTACCGTAGTCTTCAGAAGGCAAAATAAGGGGAGCCACGTTAAGTCACCAACACCGTTGCTGTCACTCCTCAGCAGGCAGCAGTAACGTGAAGGGACAATGCGGGGAAAGACTTGGGTGGACCTTGCCACATTATCGCTCACAGCTATCAGATCCTTCCCATATCCTGAGGTCACGTATCTTCTTTCCTTGAAATCTGAGTCTCAGTTTTCGACAATACCCTGAGACTGAATTTTGTATTTTTTATTTTCTATTTAGCCACGTCCGTAGTGTTCAAAGGAAGAGGCAGATTTGGGGCTTAGCAGAGCCATGCAAACCCTGCCTCCCTTCAGGTCACCCCTCGCGCCCTGGGAGGGACCCTCCCTCTCCGGAATCCAAGGATTAAGTCCGGCCCAGAGGGTGGGGTCCAGCCCTGGCTCCAGATGGGCAGTTGGGGCTGGGTCACAGGGAATGAGCTGCCAGTTCCAACCGGGGAGTTGGACGCACTGTCCAGCAGCAGCCTGGGGAAAAAAAGCCAATGAGCAAAATGAGCACTGGGGGAGTGAGCAAGGAGTAATTGGGTGGATGGAACTGGCGGTGAAGGACACCTTATCCATCAGCCAGTACTCTGCATAAGCCCCGGTGCAGATCGCATGGCTAGGGGCCTGGGTATAATGACTATTCCAGACCTCCGATAATAAGCTCTAATCAACCACTTGGGATGGGGCTTAAACACTAACCTGCCCATTAGCGTGGGTTCCCGAGCACACTAGGTGAGGTAAAATGGAACTGGTAAAAATCCATAGTAATGCAGGAGACGCAGTGGCTGCACATTTCTCCGATGTGCAAACCCATTTCCAAATACTCTACCGATAGCATGTGCCAGATTTCTGCTTCTGTTATATGGGGGAATGTGTACTAGTGGAAGATTATAAATTCATGAGACATGTTTTCTGTACAGCCTCGAGGACCTTATTATTGTTTAAAATGAATATTTGAATAATCTTTGGGAAGAGTTACTTAGAAACGGTTGGAAATTTCCAGAGGAAGAAATAGCCATACCTCTTTACTTCAGTACAAAAGCAGGGGGAAAGCAAATGTCTAAATAATGAAAAGCTGTTTAGCAAATACCAAGGCTCCATAAAAATGTGGAATAATGAATTAAGTTGTACGTTTCTTTTCTCTTTAGCTTTTTGAGTTCGTCCTTCTCTTTCAGTATCTGACACTGACAACATTTATGTCCTTAAAACGTTTTCACCAAATAAGTGGGTGAGGGTTAAAATATAATATAAATAAGTCTATTTGATATATAAATTGAAAGTATAAGTATTCATTTTAAAAATAAACTTAAGATACCAGATGAGCCTGACCAATAACTTAACAATATAAGATCTAAAATACAATAACAAGGATAAGGGATGTCAGCTGGAAACAGCTTTGCCATCTCAACAAGTCAGGTTTATGTGACTGTCACTAACTTTTTTTCTTTTAAGATTTTATTTATTTATTTGACAGAGAGAGACACAGCGAGAGACGGAACACAAGCAGGGGGAGTGGGAGAGGGAGAAGCAGGCTTCCCGCAGAGGAGGGAGCCTGATGCAGGGCTTGATCCCAGGACCCTGGCAGACGCTTAATGACTGAGCCACCCAGGTGCCTCTGTCACTCACTTTTTAACAGTAGGTCTTGGAAAAGTACACAAGATATACTAAAATGACTTATAACATGAAAATATGATTTTATTTTAAAAATGCAGAATATCATGGGAATAAAAGAAAAGAGGCAAATCTCCAGAGTAGCACCCCACCAGCCCAGTGGAGGTGAACTCTTAATTTCAGGAACATAGAAGCAACCGAGGGAGTTCATGTCTATGTATCATGATCACATGGAGATAAATCAAATGTGATCAAACGGCACTTAACCAAATGGTAAATTAGTGTTTCATCCGGGGCACTTTTGCGAGAGAAGAAACAAAGGATGGCATAATTGCAAAAGGTAGTGCAAAAATTAATTCCAAAATCAAGCTAAAATAATGCTATTTCAAGAAGTGTACTTTCTGTTTTTGTCACGACTGCTTGAGGGTTTGAGAACCGATGGGTGATATAGTACAGGGGGTATACAATAATGTAAGCAAAGTTCATTTTAGGGCAAATATACACATTCGATCCAGAAAACAGAACCGTTAACCTCCTGACCCAAGTCACATAAAGCGGCTTTTAATTGTGCTAATTTAGCTAAAACTAGAGAAGACAAAATGGTTTTGAAACTCCGTTGTGCACAGGGATGTGCGGGGACTGATTATTGTCAGGATTTGGTCAGGGAGGAGCCTGGATTAGCAATACCACGTTGTCCAGGTGATGAAACGCGATGGGCAACATCCATGGCACACACTGTCCCGAAGGGGTGAGGGTTAAGGGGCACTGGAATTCCAGACAAAAACAAGAGTAGAGCACATCTATTGGGTAGCTGCGTAATTTACTTGGTAATTTAAGCCATTAAAATCCAGGTGGTAGCCGAGGGAGGGGGTGCGCAGAACCACCAGTGAAATCAAGTGGAGGAAGATTCAGAATTTTAAGGAGACAAAGGACGGAAAATCTGTACAAAGTACCCAGAAACTAGATAAGAGGAAAGGCAATAAAAGTATTTTTATGGAAGTAAAGAAAGGATATGCAGAGTACCAGGAAGGTCCAGGTGTGTGCAATTGACACAAATACATCAAGTAAGATAAAGGCTATACAGATCCCTGGGCAAAAATTTCTTTTTTTTTCTTTAATTTGGTACTTTTTAAAAATTTTTTTTGATTGTTATGTTAATCACCATACATTACATCATTAGTTTTTGATGTAGTGTTCCATGATTCCTTGTTTGTGCATAACACCCAGTGCTCCACGCAGAATGTGCCCTCTTTAATACCCATCACCAGGCTAACCTCTCCCCCACCGCCCTCCCCTCTAGAACCCTCAGTTTGTTTTTCGGAGTCCATCGTCTCTAATGGTTCGTCTCCCCCTCCGACTTACTCCCCTTCATTCTTCCCCTCCTGCTATCTTCTTATTCTTTTTTTATTCTTAACATATATTGCATTATTTGTTTCAGAACTAGAGATCTGTGATTCAACAGTCTTGCACAATTCACAGCATTCACCATGGCCCATATCCCCCCAATATCTATCACCCAGCCACCCCATCCCTCCCACCCCGCACCACTCCAGCAAAACTCCGTTTGTTTCCTGAGATTAAGAATTCCTCATATCAGTGAGGTCATATGATACATGTCTTTCTCTGATTGACTTATTTCGCTCAGCATAACACCCTCCAGGTCCATCCACATCGTTGCAAATGGCAAGGTCTCATTCCTTTTGATGGCTGCATAATATTCCATTGTGTATATATACCACCTCTTCTTTGTGCATTCATCTGTCGATGGACATCTTGGCTCTTTCCAGAGTTTGGCTATTGTGGACATTGCTGCTATAAATATTGGGGTGCACGTACCCCTTCGGATCCCTACATTTGTATCTTTGGGGTAAATACCCAGTAGTGCAATTGCTGGATCGTATGGTAGCTCTATTTTCAACTGTTTGAGGAACCTCCATACTGTTTTCCAGAGGGGTTGCACCATCTTGCATTCCCACCAACACTGTAGGAGGGTTCCCCTTTCTCCGCATCCCTGCCAACATCTGTCGTTTCCTGACTTGTTAATTTTAGCCATTCTGACTGCTCTGAGGTGGTATCTCATGGAGGTTTTGATTTGGATTTCCCTGATGCCAAGGGCTATTGAGCACTTTTTCATGTGTCTGTTGGCCATTTGGATGTCTTCTTTGGAAAAATGTCTGTTCATGTCTTCTGCCCATTTCTTGATTGGATTATTTGTTCTTTGGGTGTTGAGTTTGATATGTTCTTTATAGATTTTGGATACTAGCCCTTTATCTGATATGTCATTTGCAAATATTTGCTCCCATTCTATCGGTTGTCTTTTGGTTTTGTAGACTCTTTCTTTTGCTGTGCAAAAGCTTTTTATCTTGATGAAATCCCAATAGTTCATTTTGTCCTTGCTTCCCTTCCCTTTGGCGAAGTTTCTAGGAAGAAGTTGCTGCGGCTGAGGTCGAAGAGGTTGCTACCTGTGTTCTCCTTTAGGATTTGGATGGACTCCTGTCTCACGTTTAGGTCTTTCAACCATTTGGAGTCTATTTTTGTGTGTGGTGTAAAGAAATAGTCCAGTCTCATTCTTCTGCATGTGGCTATCCAATTTTCCCAACACCATTTGTTGAAGAGACTGTCTTTTTTCCATTGGACATTCTTTCCTGCTTTGTCAGAGATGAGTTGACCATAGAGTTGAGGGTCCATTTCTGGGCTCTTGATTCTGTTCCATTGATCTATGTGTCTGTTTTGTGCCAGTACCATACTATCTTGATGATGACAGCTTTGTAATAGAGCTGGAAGTCCGGAATTGTGATGCCGCCAGCTTTGCTTTTCTTTTTCAATATTCCTCTGGCTATTTGGGGTCTTTTCGGGTTTCATACAAATTTTAGGATTATTTATTCCATTTCTTTGAAAAACGTGGATGGTATTTTGATGGGGATTGCATTGAATGTGTAGATGGCTCTAGGTAGCATGGACATCTTCACAATGTTTTTTCTTACAATCCATGAGCGTGGAAAGTTTTTCCATTTCTTTGTGTCTTCTTCAATTTCTTTCATGAGTATTTTATAGTTTTGTGAGTACAGATCCTTTGCCTCTTTGGTTAAATTTATTCCTAGGTATCTTATGGTTTTGGGTGCACTTGTAAATGGGATTGACTCCTTGATTTGTCTCTCTTTTGTCTTGTTGTTGGTGCATAGGAATGCCACTGATTTCTGTGCATTGATTTTATATCCTGCTACTTTACTGAATTCCTGTATGAGTTCTAGCAGTTTTGGGGGGAGTCTTTTGGGTTTTCCACATACAGTATCATATCTACAAAGAGTGAGAGTTGGACTTCTAATACTATGTTGAATAGCAGTGGTGATACTGAACATCCCTGCCACGTTCCTGACCTTAGGGGAAAAGCTCTCAGCTTTTCCCCATTCAGAATGATATTCGCTGTAGGTTTCTCATAGATGGCTTTTATGATATTGAGGTATGTACCCTCTATCCCTATACTCTGAAGAGTTTTGATCAAGAAAGGATGCTGTACTTTGTCAAATGCTTCTTCTGCATCTATTGGGAGAGGATCATATGACTCTTGTTCTTTCTTTTGTTAATGTATTGTATCACGTTGATTGATTTGCGGATGTTGAACCAACCTTGCAGCCCAAGGATAAATCCCACTTGGTCGTGTTGAATAATCCTTTTAATGTACTGTTGGATCCTATTGGCTAATATTTTGGTGGGAGTTTTTGCATCCATGTTCATCAGGGATATTGGTCTGTAATTCTCCTTTTTGATGGGATCTTTGTCTGGTTTTGGGTTCAAGGTAATGCTGGCCTCATAAAATGAGTTTGGAAGTTTTCCTTCCATTTCTATTTTTTGGGACACTTTCAGGAGAATAGGTATTAATTCTTCTTTAAATGTTCAGTAGAATTCCCCTGGGAAGCCATCTGGCCCTGGGTTTTTGTGTGTTGGGAGATTTTTGATGACTGCTTTAATCTCCTTAGTGGTTATAGGTCTGTTCAGGTTTTCTCTTTCTTCCTGGTTCCATTTTGGTAGTTGATACATCTCTAGGAATGCACCCATTTCTTCCAGGTTATCTAATTTGCTGGCATAGAGTTGCTTATACTATGTTCTTATAATTGTGTGTAATTCTTTGGTGTTGGTTGTGATCTCTCTTCTTTCATTCATGATTTTGTTGATTTGGGTCATTTCTCTTTTCTTTTTGATAAGTCTGGCCAGGGGTTTATCTATCTTGTTAATTCTTTCAAAGAATCAGCTCCTAGTTTCGTGGATCTGTTCTACTGTTCTTTTGGTTTCTTTTTCATTGGTTTCTGCTCTGATCTTTATTATTTCTCTTCTGCTGGGTTTAGGCTTTATTTGCTGTTCTTTCTCCAGCTCCTGTAGGTGTAGCGTTAGGTTGCGTCTTTGAGAACTTTCTTGTTTCTGGAGAAAGGCCTGTATTGCTATATACTTTCCTCTCAGGACTGCCTTTGCTGTATCCCAAAGATTTTGGACAGTTGTGTTTTCATTTTCATTGGTTTCCATGAATTTTTTTAATTCTTCTTTAATTTCCTGTTTGACCCATTCATTCTTTAGTAGGATGCTCTTTAGCCTCCATGTATTTGAGGTCTTTCCGACTTTACTCTTGGGATTGAGTTCTAGTTTCAAAGCACTGGGGTCTGAAAAGAGCAGGGAATAATCCCAATCTTTTGGTACCAGTTGAGACCTGATTTGTGACCTAGGATGTGATCAGTTCTGGAGAATGTTCCATGGGCATTAGAGAAGAATGTGTATTCCGTTGCTCTGGGATGGAATGTTCTGAATATCTCTGTGAAGTCTATTTGGTCCAGTGTTTCATTTAAAGTCTTTATCTCCATGTTGATCTTTTGCTTAGATGATCTGTCCATTTTAGTCAGGAGGGTGTTAACGTCCCCCACTATTATTGTATTGTTGTCAATGTGTGTCTTTGCTTTTGTTATTAATTGCCTTATAAAATTGGCTGCTCCCATGTTAGGGGCATAGATATTTACAATTGTTAGATCTTCTTGTTGGATAGACCCTTTAATTAGGATATAGTGTCCTTCTTCATCTCTTATTACAGTCTTTGTTTTAAAATCTAATTTGTCTGATATAAGGATTGCCACCCCAGCTTTCTTTTGCTGTCCATTCCCATGGTAAATTGTTCCCCCCCCCCCTTATCTTTCAATGTAGGGGTGTCTTTAGGTCTAAAATGAGTCTCTTGAAGACAGCATATCGATGGGTCTTGTTTTTTAATCCAATATGATAGCCTGTGTCTTCTGATTCGGGCATTTAGCTCATTTACATTCAGTGTAACTATTGAAAGGTATGAATTTAGTGCCATTGTATTGCCTGTAAGGTGACTGTGACTGTATATTGTCTGTGTTCCTTTCTGATCTATGCTGCTTTTAGGCTCTCTCTTTGCTTAGAGGACCCCTTTCAATATTTCTTGGAGGGCTGGTTTCGTGTTTGCAAATTCCTTTCGTTTTTGTTTGTCCTGGAAGCTTTTTCTCTCTCCTTCTATTTTCAATGACAGCCTAGGTGGATATAGTATTCTTGGCTGCATTTTTCTCATTTAGTGCTCTGAAGCTATCATGCCAGTCCTTTATGCCTGCCAGGTCTCTGTGGGTAGGTCTGTTGCCAGTCTAATGTTTCTACCATTGTAGGTTACAGATCTCTTCTCCCGAGCTGCTTTCAGGATTTTCTCATTGTCTCTGAGACTCGTCAGTTTTACTATTAGATGTCGGGTTGTTGACCTATTTTTATTGATTTTTGAGAGGGGTTCCCTGTGCCTCCTGGATTTTGATGCCTGTTTCCTTCCCCACATTAGGGAAGTTCTCTGCTATAATTTGCTCCAATATACTTTTTGCCCCTCTCTCTCTTTCTTCTTCGTCTGAGATCCCAATTATTCTAATGTGTTTCGTCTTATCGTATTGCTTATCTCTCGAATTCTGCCCTCGTGATCCTGTAGTTGTTTCTCTCTCTTTTTCTCAGCCTCTTTATTTTCCATCATTTGGTCTTCTATATCGCTGATTATCTCTTCTGCCTCATTTATCCTAGCAGTTAGTGCCCCCATTTTTGATTGCACCTCATTAATAGCCTTTTTGATTTCAACTTGGTTAGATTTTAGTTCTTTTATTTCTCCAGAAAGGGTTTCTCTAATTACTTCCATGCTTTTTTCAAGCCTAGCTAGTATCTTTAATGTCATGCTTCTGAACTCTAGGTCCGACATCGTACTAATGTCCGTACTGAGTAGGTCCCAGGCAGATGGTACTACCTCTTGTTCTTTTTGCTGAGGTGATTTTTTTCGTCTTGTCATTTTGTCCAGAGGAGAACAGATGAATGAGAGAACAAAATGCTAACAGGTTAACAACGTCCCCAGCAAATATACTCTATACAAATCTGAAAAGACCTGAAACCAGGGGAAAAGAAAGGAAAGAAAGAAAAAAGAAAGAGAAAAAAAAGAAAAAGATAAACAAAAACAGAACAAAACAAAAAAGAACAGAATATGATCAAATATGGTCAGGCTAGTGCATAGATCAGTGCCACACACTAGATTTTGGGCCTATTTTGGTCTCTTAGAAGAAAGTGTGTCCTACAATTTTAAAGGAAGAAAGACTTATATATGTACAAAATAAGGATTGATACAATGAAGGGATGGAAGATGACTGTAAAGATGAAAATTATAAAAGTTTTTATAAAAGGAATTAAGATAAGTTGTTTGAAAAAAGAAAGAAGAAGATTTAAAAGAAAAAGAAAAAAAAGGGAGAGAATGTGATCAGGCAGGAGACTATCACAAAGCCATACACTAGTGATTTAGGGTATATTTTGATCTGTTAGAAGAAACTGTATCTCAAAATTTTAAAGAGAGAACAACTTATACATATATATGCCAAAACTAAGGGTAACTACTTTGAAGGGATAAAATATGACTCTAAATATGAAAAATAAAAAAAATGTTTTTTTAAAAAAGGGATTGATAAGATGTTGGTTGAAAAAGGGGAAAAGAAAAATTCAAAAAAATGTTACAAAAATTAACTTTGAAAAACTAATGAATCATAGTAAAAAAGCCATGAATTCTATGTGCAGTATTCCCCTAGCGCTGGAGTTCTCCCGTTCTCCTTGATCGGTAAACTTGGTCTTGGCTTGCTGGCTGTTTGTGCTGATCTTCTGGGGGAGGGGCCTGTTGCCGTGGTTCCCAAATGTCTTTGCCGGAGGCAGAATTGCCCCGCCCTTGTCGGTCCGGGATAAGCAAGCTGCTCGGGTTTGCTCTCAGGAGCTTTTGTTCCCTGCAAGCTCTCGGTACAGCTTTGGAGGACCAGGGTGAAAATGGTGGCCTCCCAATCTCCGCCCGGAGGAGCTGAGAACTCAGGGCCCCGCTCCTCAGTGCGCCCCCAGAGAAAAGCAGTCACTCCCGTGTCCCCGGTCTCCGGCCGCACTCCGTGCTCACCCGGCCTGTGACCGAGCGTTGCTATCTCTGGCACCCGACCCCGTGTGGAGTCTCCAAACCCAGCAGATCCCTGCGGTGCGCTCCCGCGCCGCTCCTCCCGGGGGAGGAAGGGGAGTCTCCCCGGGTCTGCCGCTTGTTGGGTCCCTGCTGGAGGAGCAGTGGCCCGACTGGGACGCGGATCACAGTTTAGGGCCACCCCGAGCTGAGAGCCCGCGCCTCGGCTCCGTCTCTGCAGCCGGCTTCCCCGCTCCGATCCCTGGGAGCTCTGGCGCACTCAGGCTCCCCCGGTCTTTCTGTGACCCCGAGGGTCCTGAGACCCCACTGTCCCGCGAGGGTTCCACCCCCCGCTTAGCCACTGCAGCGACGTCCCTCAGCGGAGCCAGCTTCTAAAAGGTCCGATTTTGTGCTCCGCGGCTCTAGCACCTGCCAGAAGCGGCCGACGGAGGCCCCCTCCCCCGCCGTCTATCCTCCCGAATATCGCCTCGCATTCACTTCTCCGCACGTCCTACCTTCCAGCAAGTGGTGGCTTCTCTGTTCAGAGAGTTGTTGCTACTCTCCTGTTCGATCTCCTGTTGAGTTCGTAGCTGTTCAGAATGGTTTGATCCCTATTCAGCTGAATTCCTGAGACCAGAGGAAATCCAGGTCTCCTACTCCTCCGCCGTCTTGCTCCGCCCCCCTGGGCAAAAATTTCTATACTGTGGTAGATGGCAGTTATCATGCCTTCTAGGCAACTGATGCATGCCTGTATTTCTGAAAGTTCCTATGTGTGTTGCTCTTGTATTTCCTCGTTTTTGTCTTGGATAAGAATTACAGAAAACACACACAGACATGCACATGTATCGAGGAAATTTGAGAAATATTGAATAGCCTATCCTGCATTATACAGCATGACAGCTCATAACCTCTGTGGCTACTTAAATTTATACTAATGATAAAGAGTCTTAAATTTCAGTCCCTCAGTTGCATTAACCATTCAAGTGTTAACAGCCACTTGTGGCTACTGGTAATCCTTTTCTTTAAAAAAAAATAAAGAAGAAGAAGAAGATTTTTTATGTTTTTATTTGAGAGAGAGAGACAGAGATAGAGAGAGAGCACAAGCAGGGAGCCCGATGTGGGACTCGATCCCAGGACCCTGGGATCATGACGTGAGCCGAAGGCAGATGCTTAACTGACTGAGCCACCCAGGCGTCCTAAATAAAGTGATTTTTAAGATAGGCATGGAAATTCGGGAGACCAGTCTTGCAAATGGTGTAAAGAAAGCCAGGAAGAATGGCATTCCTCCATGTGGCAGGGCTCAGAGGGGTTTACTTGGAGGTGGGATAGAGGGCTGAGATTAGGGAAGAGTGTACTACATCGTGTAAGGGGTCCAAAGGAATATTTAATGAAAATGTTGCATCTTGACCTGGGTCTTGGCTGCACAGGACTAGATATGTGTAAAAAGGCATTGAACTGTACATTCAAGGTTTGCTTATTTTGGTATATCTCAGGGAACCTCCACACCGGCGAATAAAAGACCATACCATGTGTTGCAGAAAATGTGGGGTAGCCAGAATTTTTAGAGAATAATGGTGAGTGTATAAACTGACATCACTAAAAATAAGTGTCAGTGTCTACCAGCCATATGACCAGAACATTCCATTTGAAAGTGCATTCCCAAGAGAAGTGTTTTCACGTGTGCGCAGGACACATAGGGAGAAGATCCCTAACAGTCTACTTTCTAATGGCCAAATAAGGAAACAATCCAAATGTTCATTAACTGCAGATCAGATAAAATCAACTGTGCCATATTCATATCACGGAATACCACCCAGCAATAAAAATGGGTGAGTGAGAGCTAAATGCTTACTGGGAGGAAATTCATAAAGGTAAGAGTGCCTGAAAGAATTCAGATAGAGTAGAATATCATGTGATTAAATGTGCATAATGCTCAAACATCATCACACCTTATGTAAGGTGACAGAAGTTAGAAAATAAATTTGGGTAGACGTCAGGTAATGAGTGGATATGAAGGGCAGCCTCTAGAATCTAATAATGTCCTATTTCTTAATCTGAACCATGATGAGGCAGAGGTGTGTGTGCATTTTTTGAGAAACTGTATTATGCTGCACATTGATGGTCCATGCACCATTTTAAAGCATATGTTTTAAATGATTTAAGTTTAAAATATTTTGAATTAGTTATACAATTCAGTATTTTTTCCACACAAAACAGTTTAGTCAGACTCATAATGCAATTAAGGAATTGAATTTGAATGCTTATTATATTGCAGAACACTACAGTGGAATTGTTCAGGGAGCTCTGTTATGGACTGGAAGTTCGTGTCCCTCTAAGGTTTATATGTTGACATCCTAACACCCAGTGTGATAGTATTAGGAGGTGGGGCCTTTGGGAGGCGATTAGGTCAAGAAGGGAGAGCCCTGGTGAATGGGATTCGTGTCCTTCAGAAAAACCCCAGGAAGGCACCTAGTCCTTTCTCGGCCATGAGAGGACAGTTGAACAAAGGACAACTGCCTGTGAGCCAGGAAGGGAGCCCTCACCCCATGGCGAATCCAGCAGCAGGTGCCTTAATCTTGGGCTTGACCTCAGGAGCTGTGAGGGACAGATGTCTGCGTTGTAAGCCTCCCATTGCTTTTTATGTTTTTTGGTAACAGCCGCCTGAGAAAGCTAAACCATGGTCTGATCTCACAGAGGTTTAGAGATGGAAGAAGCTTTTAATACAGCTTATGGGAAGTAATGTCCTTACTTTTAACTATGATTTTGCTGCTGCCCAGGCATGGGTGATGAGCTGCAAACTGGGGTTAGTCACAGCTCCGCACTGACAGGACTCATGGGAAGCAGTCTTCACCGCCTATGTTTTTTAAATGGATTTTTACAAAGCTGAACCAGTAATGAATTGATTTCAGGATTTAGCTCAGGACTTAGAGTTTATACAGTTTTGGATTAAGAATATTCAGAAGGAACTATGACAATGATATCTGCATCCATTAGTCACCAAACTGTATTCTAGTTTTATTCAAATAACATCTTCAAATATGACAAAAAATTGTTTACACATTTGTACAGTTTTCTGTGCCTAGAAACCATTTAGTAAATAAATTTCTATTTCCACAAAACTGTGAGCATTTGTTATATCAGCAAAGCACCATACTAGGTGCCTGTGGGATACATGATGAGTGAATCAGACACTGTACCTGCCCCTATTGAACTGGCAGAGTGGCCGTCAATTCAGGAATTCAACACAATCTCACACACACACAGTAACACAGACTAGAAAATGCCATAAAGGGGGCACCTGGGTGGCTCAGTCGGTTAACATCTGCCTTCGGCTCAGGTCATGATCCCAGGGTCCTGGGATCGAGCCCCGTATCAGGCTCCCTGCTCAGCGGGAAGCCTGCTTCTCCCTCTCCCACTCCCCCTGCTTGTGTTCCCTCTCTCGCTGTCTCTCTCTCATATAAATAAATAAATCTTTGGAAAAGGAAAAAAATGCTATAAAGGACAGTAGGAGGACTATGATATGGGCAACAAGAAATAGGAGCTTAAAAATTTTATGAAGGTAACAATTTATATCCTGATAGAACTTATACCATCTAGAGTTAAAATATATACGAATATTCACTTCATTTTTCTGTCACATGATTGTATAGAAAACATACTGACGAAGACTGTCCCTTCATTGAACCAGCTCTTCACAATCAGTGAGGACCTTATTAACCCTGTCAGCGTTAAAACACGACTGATTTTCAGACTATTACGTCTGACGCTTATAAAATTCTCTTAAAAATCAGCACCCTTTACAAGGATGATTTCAGTTACCATCCTTAACATTTCCTCTTTTCTGCCAGGACTAAACCGCCTCAGAGTGTGTCTGATGTAATTTGCCTGCTGCAAAAACTGTGCCTTATCTTTCAATTAATGCACAACATGTTTACTGTCTCATTAATCAAAACATGGCAAACCACATGTTATTAACTGATGAACGAAAATCGCAATTGCCCTCAAATAGGTGTCCTAGACATTTAGAGTTTCCTATAAATCAAGGTTTTGTGAGTGTAAATGGAACGTCTCTCATCATAGCTTTATGTTTCTTTTCAGATGCCAAAATGAGACTCTCCTTTAGTTTTTAATACTTCCAAGGACAAATATGATTCCAAATACCTATTCAAATGAATACTTGGGGAATTTGTGTAAAACACATGTCTTTCATTTGTATATTCATTCAGTGAATATTTGTGTGTGTGTGTACAGAGACAGAGACACAGGAGGTGGGGATGGAGGCAGAGAAGGTGGTCCATTGCAAAAGAGAACAAATAAAAACCATTTCCCATGACATTTATGTCCTAGACACTCAGAGATTAAAAATGAAATAAATAGGGGTGCCTGGGTGGCTCAGTTGGTTGAGCGTACGCCTTCAGCTCAGGTCATGATCTCAGGGTCCTGGGATCGAGTCCCACGTCGGGCTCCCTGCTCAGTGTGGAGTCTGCTTCTCCCTCTGTCTGCCATTCCCCCTGCTTGTGCTCTCTCTCTCTCTTCAAATAAATAAATGAAATCTTAAAAAAAAAAGAAATAAATACACAATGTAATTCAAGATTTGTCAATTACTTTGAAAATAGTCCAATAGGATAAGGGCTTCAGAAGTCACTGGACGGAAAGCAGATAGGCATATCAGATAAGGCGAGGGGCAGAAAATCAAGAAGGGGAGCGTTATGTGAAAATCTGGAGGAAGAAGTTCTGTAGGCAGAGGGTATGGTAAACCCAGCAACCCTGTGAAGGGAACAAAGCTGCCCTATTTATGAGAGCAAAAATCAAGGTTCACTACAGGGAAATGTTTGGGTAGAATGGTAGAAGGTAGGTTTAAATGATAATGAACTTTGGGTTTTATTCGAAGTGGAGAGAATACCAGGGAAAAAGTTTGAGGAAGGGAGATTGATAGGATCTTATTTATATTTACAAAAGATCACTGCGGCTGTGTGGAAAAGAGGCTGCAGAAGAAGAATCACATTGACTAAAACCAATCAGTAATTCATACATTTTCCCAAGTTTAGTGTGACTTGGACAATGTGAGTGAGAATGTTGACAATTGTACATTTTGAAGTTAGGTCAACAGGACCTGCTGATGGATTACCTGTGGGATGTGGGGAAACAGAATCCCAGAAAGGGTCTTCTCGATGTGAGGTGGGAGGAGCTAAGGGGAAGTGGGGACAGAGCTTTGAGGGGAGGGAAGGACACTGGTGAATGTCGACAGGATGATCACACATCAGAATAAAATGCTGTGCTCACAGTTGGTATTTAAGTCAGACATCCAGGGGTGGTATGATTACACAGCTGTACCATGGTCTCCATTTTCACAGGTGGTTTCTTTTGTTTTTTTTACTTTTTTGGGTTCTTTCTTGTGATGCTTTGCTGGACAGAAGAAACCTAGATAGGAAACGAGAATATATATGTACTTCTCCCTGAAAAAAAACAAAACAAAACGAAACAAAACAAAAGCACAACTTTCACAGAAGACATTTTTACTCAATTATATTAAAACAGAAGAAAGGGAAAAATCAAGAGTCATTCACGTGAATTTAGGAAAGACCCATAAAGTGCTACATTTTATCTTCGAAGACCATCTCTCATGGTTAGCACTGATGGGTAGTTAAAAACATCTCTTCAAACATATACACAGTAGTATAGTCTAATCTATTCTGCTTCATATTTTAAAGCTGTTAAAACAGTAAATCTACATGCTTTTGAATCATCATCCTTGCTTGGGAAAAAAAAAAAAGTCTAATGATACCAAAACAACCCATCAACTTAGTTATATCAAAATTATCCCTTGGTTCCAGGACAATTAGGCTTTTTTTTTTTAAGGGTAGAGACCCTGCCTTTCCTTTGAATTAGCAGTGCCCAGAACAAAGTAAACAGTTACTGAGCACTTACGGTGTTCTAGGTGCTTTATACGTAATATGATCTTTTTTTTTTTAATTTTTTTATTGTTATGTTAATCACCATATATTACATCATTAGTTTTTGGTGCAGTGTTCCATGATTCATTGTTTGTTCATAACACCCAGTGCTCCATGCAGAACGTGCCCTCCTCAATACCCATCACCAGGCTAACCCATCCCCCTACCCCCCTCCCCTCTAGAACCCTCAGTTTGTTTTTCAGAGTCCATCATCTCTCATGGTTCGTCTCCCCCTCTGACATACTCCCCTTTTCTTCCTCTCCTGTTATCTTCTTCTTTTTCTTTTTTCTTAAAATATGTTGCGTTATTTGTTTCAGAAGTACAGATCTGTGATTCAACAGTCTTGCACAATTCACAGCGCTCACCGTAGCACATACCTTCCCCAATGTCTATCACCCAGCCACCCCATCCCTCCAACCCCCAACCACTCCAGTAACACTCAGTTTCTTTCCTGAGATTAAGAATTCCTCATATCAGTGAGGTCATGTGATACATGTCTTTCTCTGATTGACTTATTTCACTCAGCATAACACCCTCCAGTTCCATCCACGTCGTTGCAAATGGCAAGATCTCATTCCTTTTGATGGCTGCATAATATTCCATTGTGTATATATACCCCATCTTCTTTATCCATTCATCTGTCGATGGGCATCTTGGCTCTTTCCACAGTTTGGCTATGGTGGACATTGCTGCTATAAACATTGGGGTACACGTACCCCTGCGGGTCCCTACATTTGTAACTTTGTGGTAAATACCCAGTAGTGCAATTGCTGGATCGAACGGTAGCTCTAATTTCAACTGTTTGAGGAACCTCCATACTGTTTTCCAGAGTGGCTGCACCAGCTTGCATTCCCACCAACAGTGTAGGAGGGTTCCCCTTTCTCCGCATCCCCGCCAACATCTGTCGTTCCCTGACTTGTTAATTTTAGCCATTCTGACGGGTGTGAGGTGGTATCTCATTGAGGTTTTGATTTGGATTTCCCTGATGCCGAGCAATGTTGAGCACTTTTTCATGTGCCTGTTGGCCATTTGGATGTCTTCTTTGGAAAAATGTCTGTTCATGTCTTCTGCCCATTTCTTGATTGGATTATTTGTTCTTTGGGTGTTGAGTTTGATAAGAAGTTCTTTATAGATTTTGGATACTAGCCCTTTATCTGATATGTCATTTGCAAATATTTTCTCCCATTCTGTCGGTTGTCTTTTGGTTTTGTGGACTGTTTCTTTTGCTGTACAAAAGCTTTTTATCTTGATGAAATCCCAATCGTTCATTTTTGCCCTGGCTTCCCGTGCCTTTGGCGATGTTTCTAGGAAGAAGTTGCTGCGGCTAAGGTCGAAAAGGTTGCTACCTGTGTTCCCCTTTAGGATTTGGATGGACTCCTGTCTCACGTTTAGGTCTTTCAACCATTTGGAGTCTATTTTTGTGTGTGGTGTAAGGAAATGGTCCAGTTTCATTCTTCTGCATGTGGCTGTCCAATTTTCCCAATACCATTTGTTGAAGAGATTGTCTTTTTGCCATTGGACATTCTTTCCTGCTTTGTCAAAAATAAGTTGACCATAGAGTTGAGGGTCCATTTCTGCGCTCTCGATTCTGTTCCATTGATCTATGTGTCTGTTTTTGTGCCAGTACCATACTGTCTTGATGATGACAGCTTTGTAATAGAGCTGGAAGTCCGGAATTGTGATGTCACCAGCTTTGCTTTTCTTTTTCAGTATTCCTCTGGCTATTCGGGGTCTCTTCTGGTTCCATACAAATTTTAGGATTATTTGTTCCATTTCTTTGAAAAAAGTGGATGGTATTTTGATGGGGATTGCATTGAATGTGTCGATTGCTCTAGGTAGCATTGACATCTTCACAATGTTGATTCTCCCAATCCATGAGCATGGAACGTTTTTCCATTTCTTTGTGTTTTCTTCAATTTCTTTCCTGAGTATTTTATAGTTTTCTGAGTACAGATCCTTTGCCTCTTTGGTTAGATTTATTCCTAGGTATCTAATGGTTTTGGGTGCAATTGTAAATGGGATCGACTCCTTGATTTGTCTCTCTTCTGTCTTGTTGTTGGTGTATAGGAATGTCACTGATTTCTGTGCATTGATTTTATATCCTGCTACTTGACTGAATTCCTGTATGAGTTCTAGCACTTTTGGGGTGGAGTCTTTTGGGTTTTCCACATACAGTATCATATCATCTGCAAAGAGTGAGAGTTTGACTTCCTCTTTGCCGATTTGGATGCCTTTGATTTCTTTTTGTTGTCTGATTGCTGTGGCTAGGACTTCTAATACTATGTTGAATAGCAGTGGTGAGAGTGGACATCCCTGCCGCGTTCCTGACCTTAGGGGAAAAGCTCTCAGCCTTTCCCCATTGAGAATGATATTCGCTGTAGGTTTTTCATAGATGGCTTTTATGATATTGAGGTATGTACCCTCTATCCCTATACTCTGAAGAGTTTTCATCAAGAAAGGATGCTGTACTTTGTCAAATGCTTTTTCTCCATCTATTGAGAGGATCCTATGATTCTTGTTCTTTCTTTTGTTAATGTATTGTATCACGTTGATTGATTTGCGGATGTTGAACCAGCCTTGCAGCCCAGGAATAAATCCCACTTGGTCGTGGTGAATAATCCTTTTAATGTACTGTTGGATCCTATTGGCTAGTATTTTGGTGAGAATTTTTGCATCCAGGTTCATCAAGGATATTGGTCTGTAATTCTCCTTTTTGATGGGGTCTTTGTCTGGTTTTGGGATCAAGGTAATGGTGGCCTCATAAAATGAGTTTGGAAGTTTTCCTTCCATTTCTATTTTTTGGAACAGTTTCAGGAGAATAGGTATTAATTCTTCTTGAAATGTCTGATAGAATTCCCCTGGGAAGCCATCTGGCCCTGGGCTTTTGTTTCTTGGGAGATTTTTGATGACTGTTTCAATTTCCTTAGTGGTTATAGGTCTGTTCAGGTTTTCTATTTCTTCCTGGTTCAATTTTGGTAGTTGATACATCTCTAGGAATGCACCCATTTCTTCCAGGTTATCTAATTTGCTGGCATAGAGTTGCTCATAATATGTTCTTATAATTGTTTGTATTTCTTGATGTTGGTTGTGATCTCTCCTCTTTCATTCATGATTTTGTTGATTTGGGTCATTTCTCTTTTCTTTTTGATCAGTCTGGCCAGGGGTTTATCAATCTTGTTAATTCTTTCAAAGAACCAGCTCCTAGTTTCGTGGATCTGTTCTACTGTTCTTTTGGTTTCTAGTTCATTGATTTCTGCTCTGATCTTTATGATTTCTCTTCTCCTGCTGGGTTTAGGCTTTATTTGCTGTTCTTTCTCCAGCTCCTGTAGGTGTAGGGTTAGGTTGTGTATTTGAGACCTTTCTTGTTTCTTGAGAAAGGCTTGTATTGCTATATACTTTCCTCTCAGGACTGCCTTTGCTGTATCCCAAAGATTTTGAACAGTTGTGTTTTCATTTTCATTGGTTTCCATGATTTTTTTTAATTCTTCTTTAATTTCCTGGTTGACCCATTCATTCTTTAGTAGGATGCTCTTTAGCCTCGATGTATTTGAGTTCTTTCCGACTTTCCTCTTGTGGTTGAGTTCTAGTTTCAAAGCATTGTGTTCTGAAAATATGCAGGGAATGATCCCAATCTTTTGGTACCGATTGAGACCTGATTTGTGACCTAGGATGTGATCAATTCTGGAGAATGTTCCATGGGCACTAGAGAAGAATGTGTATTCCGTTGCTTTGGGATGGAATGTTCTGAATATGTCTGTGAAGTCCATTTGGTCCAGTGTGTCATTTAAAGTCTTTATTTCCTTGTTGATCTTTTGCTTAGATGATCTGTCCATTTCAGTCAGGGGGGTGTTAAAGTCCCCCACTATTATTGTATTGTTGTCAATGTGTTTCTTTCCTTTTGTTATTAATTGCCTTATATAATTGGCTGCTCCCATGTTCGGGGCATAGATATTTACAATTGTTAGATCTTCTTGTTGGATAGACCCTTTAAGTAGGATAGAGTGTCCTTCCTCATCTCTTATTACAGTCTTTGTTTTAAAATCTAGTTTGTCTGATATAAGGATTGCCACCCCAGCTTTCTTTTGGTGTCCATTAGCATGGTAAATGGTTTTCCACCCCCTCACTTTCAATCTGGGGGTGTCTTTGGGTCTAAAATGAGTCTCTTGCAGACAGCATATGGATGGGTCTTGTTTTTTAATCCAATCTGATAGCCTGTGTCTTTTGATTGGGGCATTTAGCCCATTTACATTCAGGGTAACTATTGAAATGTATGAATTTAGTGCCATTTTATTGCGTGTAAGGTGACTGTTAACTGTCTGTTGTCTGTGTTCGTTTCTGCTCTTTGCTGCTTTTAGGTTCTCTCTTTGCTTAGAGGACCCCTCTCAATATTTCTTGGAGGGCTGGTTTCGTGTTTGCAAATTCCTTTCGTTTTTGTTTGTCCTGGAAGCTTTTTATCTCTCCTTCTATTTTCAATGATAGCCTAGCTGGATATAGTATTCTTGGCTGCATATTTTTCTCGTTTAGTGCTCTGAAGATATCCTGCCAGTCCTTTCTGGCCTGCCAGGTCTCTGTGGATAGGTCTGTTGCCAATCTAATGTTTCTACCATTGTAGGTTACATATCTCTTCCCCCGAGCTGCTTTCAGGATTTTCTCTTTGTCTCTGAGACTCGTAAGTTTTACTATTAGATGTCGGGGTGTTGACCTATTTTTATTGATTTTGAGAGGGGTTCTCTGTGCCTCCTGGATTTTAATGCCTGTTTCCTTCCTCACATTAGGGAAGTTCTCTGCTATAATTTGCTCCAATATACCTTCTGCCCCTCTCTCTCTCTCTTCTTCTTCTGGGATCCCAATTATTCTAATGTTGTTTCATCTTATCGTATCACTTATCTCTCGAATTCTGCCCTCGTGATCCTGTAGTTGTTTCTCTCTCTTTTTCTCAGCCTCTTTATTTTCCATCATTTGGTCTTCTATATCGCTGATTCTCTCTTCTGCCTCATTTATCCTAGCCTTTAGTGCCCCCATTTTTGATTGCACCTCATCAATAGCCTTTTTGATTTCGATTTGGTTAGATTTTAGTTCTTTTACTTCTCCAGAAAGGGTTTCTCTAATAACTTCCACGCTTTTTTCAAGCCCAGCTAGTATCTTTAAAGTCATGATTCTGAACTCTAGGTCCGACATCGTACTAATATCCGTATTGAGTAGGTCCCTGGCTGACGGTACTACCTCTTGTTCTTTTTGCTGAGGTGATTTCTTTCGTCTTGTCATTTTGTCCAGAGGAGAATAGATGAATGAGAGAACAAAAGGCTAACAGGTTTACAACGTCCCCAGCAAATATACTGTATACAAATCAGAAAAGACCTGAAACCAGGGGAAAGAAAGGGAAAGAAAGAAAAAAGAAAGAGAAAAAGGAAAAAAAAAGAAAAAAAAAGATAAAAACAAAAACAAAACAATTCAAAAAAGGCAGAATATGATCAAATATGATCAGGCTAGTGCATAGATCAGTGCCACACACTAGATTTTGGGCGTATTTTGGTCTGTTAGAAAAAAGTGCCTCCTAAAATTTTAAAGGAAGAAAGACATATATGTACAAAATAAGGGTTGATACAATGAAGGGATGGAAGATGAGTGTAAAGATGAAAATTATAAAAGATTTTATAAAAGGACTTGGTAAGATAAGTTGTTTGAAAAAAGAAAGAAGATTTAAGGAAAAAAAACAAAGGAAAAAGGGCGAGAATGTGATCAGGCAGGAGACTAGGACAAAGCCATACAGTAGTGATTTAGGGTATATTTTGATCTGTTAGAAGAAACTGTACCTCAAAATTTTAAAGAGAGTACAACTTATATATATATGCCAAAAACAAGGGTAACTACTATGAAGGGATAAAATATGACTCTAAAAATTAAAAAAAAATAAAAAATGTTTTTTTTTTTTAAGAAAAGGGATTTATAAGATGTTGGTTGATAAAGGGAAAAAGAAAAATAAAAAAAAGTCAACAAAAATTAACTTTGATGAAATAATGAATCATGGTTAAAAAAAAAAAAAAAAAGCCATGAATCTATGTGCAGTATTCTCCTAGCGCTGGAGTTCTCCTATTCTCCTTGATCGATCAACTTGGTCTTGGCTTGCTGGCTCTTTGTGCTGATCTTCTGGGGGAGGGGCCTGCTGCTGTGGTTTCCAAATGTCTTTGCCGGAGGCGGAATTGCCCCGCCCTTGTCGGTCCGGGCTAAGGAAGCTGCTCGGGTTTGCTCTCAGGAGCTTTTGTTCCCTGCAAGCTCTCGGCACAGCCCTGGAGGACCAGGGCGGAAATGGTGGCCTCCCAATCTCTGCCCGGAGGAGCTGAGAACTCGGGGCCCCGCTCCTCAGTGCGCCCCCAGAGAAAAGCAGTCACTCCCGTGTCCCCGGTCTCCGGCCGCACTCCGCGCTCACCCGGCCTGTGACCGAGCGTTGCTATCTCTGGCACCCGACCCCGTGTGGAGTCTCCAAACCCAGCAGATCCCTGCGGTGCGCTCCCGCGCCGCTCCTCCCGGGGGAGGAAGGGGAGTCTCCCCGGCTCTGCCGCTTGTTGGGTCCCTGCTGGAGGAGCAGTGGCCCGACTGGGCCGCGGATCACAGTTTATGGCCACCCCGAGCTGAGAGCCCACGCCTCGGCTCCGTCTCTGCAGCCGGCTTCCCCGCTCCGATACCTGGGAGCTCTGCCGCACTCAGGCTCCCCCGGTCTCTCTGTGACCCCGAGGGTCCTGAGACCACACTGTCCCGCGAGGGTTCCACCCCCCGCTTAGCCACTGCAGCGACGTCCCTCCGCGGAGCCGACTTCTAAAAGGTCCGATTTTGGGCTCCGCGGCTCTAGCACTTGCCAGAAGCGGCCGACGGAGGCCCCTCCCCCGCCGTCTATCCTCCCGAAGATCGCCTCGGATTCACTTCTCCGTACGCCCTACCTTCCAGAAAGTGGTCGCTTCTCTGTTCAGAGAGTTGTTGCTACTCTCCTGTTCGAACTCCTGTTGAGTTCGTAGGTGTTCAGAATGGTTTGATCCCTATTCGGCTGAATTCCTGAGACCAGACAAAATCTAGGTCTCCTACTCCTCCGCCATCTTGCTCCTCCTCTCTACGTAATATGATCTTAAGATTAATTAAGATTAATTAATTAAGATTACGGGCCCCCCCCGAAGTTATTGGTGTAGATACTGCTTACTCTTTTATTTTTACTATGTTATGTTAATCACCATACATTACATCATTAGTTTTTGATGTAGTGTTCTGTCATTGTTTGCGTATAACACCCAGTGCTCCATGCGGAACGTGCCCTCTTTAATACCCGTCACCAGGCTAACCCATCCTCCCACCCCCCCTTCCCTCTAGAACCCTCAGTTTGTTTTTCAGAGTCCATCGTCTCTCATGGTTCGTCTCCCCCTCCGATTTCCCCCCTTCATTCTTCCACTCCTGCTATCTTCTTTTTTTTTTTAACATATAATGTATTATTTGTTTCAGAAGTACAGATCTGTGATTCAACAGTCTTACACAATTCACAGTGCTCACCATAGCACATACCCACCCCAATGTCCATCACCCAGCCACCCCCTCCCTCCCACCCCCCACCACTCCAGCAACCCTCAGTTTGTTTCCTGAGATTAAGCTTACTCTTTCATCCTCTGTGCATAAATGACAGAGAGGACACTTGTCCACAATCACACATCTTGTGACTATGTGTTAATTTCCATTGTGTAATATGTCATCATGACCGAATATTTTGACAAGTCATATCTACCACCATCAGGCTAGACTCAATTTAAATAATTAAGAATGATTGGCAAGAGGCCTGATTTTTCTAGCATCAGCCAGATGAAGCTGGGAAGAATGATTCCTAGAACCTCTTTCTCTTTGCAGTTCCAGGTTAGAGCTGTCCAAACAGCAACTTTTCCCAAAGATTTGGAAGGTAGAATTCAAACAGAAATCATTGATCTCTGAAAGTTGTCATGCATAGATTTCATGACCGAGAGAAGCAGCATTGTCTATAGGCTCCAGTTTGTTCTCATTCTTTCAAGCTCCCTCTGTGCCTAACTCTTTGACCCTGACGGAAGCCCAAGACCCACCAACAGGTGCTTGACTGCAGGCCCAAAGGCTTCCCTGCCCAGCTCCCTGGGGTACAGCGGGCCAGGAATGCTCACCTTGTCAGTTGGTTGGCTGGGGTGCCTCCCTTATTCAACTTCTCCTTTCAGATCCTCACTTCTCCAGCTCTTCCCATAATTGAATAGGACCTAATTGCTATAATAAATTTCTTATCCTATTATTCATAGTGGTTATGTTTCTCTGATTTAACTCCGAGTAATATACCTGTCAACATATATTTATCCAAGAAAAACTGAAGGTGTTAATCCTGTCCTCAAAGAAAATATTTTTCATCTTGAAAACATATGTATTAAGTGAAGCAATCATTTTGGGGAAAAATCAAAATGCAGAAAAATACATTTCTATATCTACATCATGGCTGCCACTCGGGGAGTTTATCAGATGTTTTTTGAAAGAGCCAAGTTAGTAAACAACGTGTCTGCGTCATCATTTAGGTTTACATATATTTACTACTGGGAGGACTTCATCAAGAGCTACTATGCAATACTATCTATAGCAATATAAAAATCATAAAACCAAATATGTCACTGATGATGCTTTAAATTCCTTCCTTACAGATGCAAAATAATACAGATTGGAATCACAATAGTAACTAATTAATAATTGTGAACAATTATAGTAAGTGTACACAGATACAGGCCAGTGCTATGTATATGTATATACGTGTGTTTATATATATGTTATATATTTATAAGCCTTTATTTTAAATATTTATGGTGGAAATTATTTTGCATCTGTGTTATTTTCATGTTATTGGCTATAGAGGCAAGAAGAGGACATATACCCAAACCGATGAACAAAAATATGTCATTATATGGTTGTTTGGATAAGTGTAAGCAGAGTTCTCAAGTTGGGTTCTTTGAACGTGGGAAATGTCAACAGTCTGTGGCTTGTAGTTGAATACACTTGGAAAAGCCAGGCAAGGGAAGCTCAGCAGGTGTCTTTACAAACATAGGGCTGCCCTGCATTTGGGTTTCCAGGGTGGAGAAGTAGGAACACAGCACTTCCCAAATTCTTGGATGACAGTTTTCCTTTCATACTCATGTTCCACAAAATGTGAGTTGGTTCATCTTGGAATAAAAAGTAAATAATTTGTCCTCTGCTATAGTACTCTCCATTGCCAACTCAGGAGGATATTTTCATCTTCTGCCAATAAGAATAACTAAACTAAAATTACATATTCTTATTTTTTAACAACTGTAAAAATAGGTTCCATTCTGCAGTTTGGTTTTTGTTTTTGATCTGAAAGCGATGGTTTGGCACAGCGGGGAAAAAACTCCAAAGGTGTTTTCTAAATGTTTGGGTAATTAACATTAGGCCCTAGACTGAGTTGGAGACACTCCCTCAAGTCAGTAAAAGCCTCAAGCTCAGTTTGCTTCTGTAAAATAGGACAGCATAGCTGTGACCACGGCCCTGTCCTCCTGTGCATTTACAGAACATTCACCACGGTGCCCTGCTCTCCAGGGCCCTGCTCTCCTCTTGTGCATGACAGTCAGCTCAGAAAAGTAGCAGCAGACTGAGATGCAGACTCTGCTCCTAAGGTACCATTCTCTTTTCTAGAACTGAATCTTTTTTTTTCTTTTTAAAAGACTTATTTATTTATTTATTTATTTATTTTAAGAGATTGAGAGTTGGGGGGGAGCAGAGGGAGAGAGAGAGAGAGAGAGAAGCAGATTCCCCACTGAGCGCAGAGCCCCAAGTGGGGCTCAATCGCTGAGCTGAAATCAAGAGCCTGCCTCTTAAATGACTGAGCCACCTGGGCACCCCATGTGGAATTTTGAAATTGCTGACCAGGAAGCTTTGTCCTTGTGAGTATGCAATTCAGTTTTACTGAAGCACAGAGAAGTATTCTAGCGGCCTAGTACCACTATTTCCAACTATAGTCCTTGCTTCACAGAAACATGAATCAGCCATCCCTAAACCATTATTTATGTAACCTTTCTAAACCAAGACCGGCCATGCTTAAATCTAGCAGAGAATGCCCCAGGACCAGGCTGTTTTATTTTCCATGGGGAAAAAAAAAAAAAAAATCCAGGCAGAGCCCATTTTGCAGCATTAACTATTTCCCATTTTCTCTGAGCCTCGATATACTCATGTTCAATTTTTTAAAATATAAATGCCTCCTTATATGACATGGCATCCCGATACGTCTGTGTCATGTGAAATAAACAAATTGGCTTTTCTCACTCCTCATCTTCCTTATAAAAAAGATACCAAGGGGCGCCTGGGTGGCTCAGTCATTAAGCGTCTGCCTTCGGCTCAGGTCATGATCCCAGGGTCCTGGGATCAAGCCCCACATTGGGCTCCTTGCTCAGCGGGGAGCCTGCTTCTCCCTCTGCCTCTGCTGCTCCCCCTGCTTGTGCTCTCTCTCTCTCTCTCTCTGTCAGGTAAATAAATAAAATCTTTAAAAAAAAAAAAAGATACCAATACTCCTTCGATAAAATAGTTATATAAGGCATTGTCATGCAAAGTATCTTACCCCATATATACTTCTTAGGGTGCATTTGCAAGTCAACAAATGGGTATGGGGTTTGTAACAAATAAAATGTTCTGTCTTGCTTGCACATTAGTTCCTCTCTTCTCTATGATTTTATATTTAGTTGCAACCCTATGGAGCCTTTCATTTGCTTTGAGAGGTGGTGAAGTCGATTCCATAAATCTTAATCAAGTTAAAATTGCCCAAAAATGTAATTAAAGCAGTCTGAAAATGGCTGCCTCCAAAAGGCGTCTTTGTATAATGAGAACAGTAGTAAGTGGTCCATTCTTTGGTCTCAAACGCTCCCCAAAAGATAAATTACAATATTTTGTGGAAGCCATCTTTTAATTACAGGGCCTTCATTAATCACCTAGCAAACAATAGCTACTGACAACTTAATAAAAATGCCTAATAGAAATTATTAAATCACCCGTATGCTCCTTTGTTATGTGAACTGTCATAGTTTCCCAAGACAGCTGACTGTCCATAAAAAAAAAAAGCTTACTATTTGAAATTCCTGTTAACTCTATTAATTATGACCCTCTTATCGGTGACCCGTATATGTACATTACCAGGATCATTGCTTTTCCAGACTCTAAGACCACTGAGTGTCATATAGCATCTGTCACAAAAAAGTGTGTCTTTACTACCTCTTGCCTGCACTTTTCTATTTACTTCTGAAAACCATGCCAACCCACTCAGCAGCACACAAAATTATGATACAAGATCTCCTGTAGGATCTTTGTGCGCTTAATCCTCTACTGGGAAAATTGTTTTCATTTCTGTCTCCTTAAGTCAAATTTGAGGTGACTGATGGCACTTATGTTACTTTATTTATCTTTGTGTCTGTTCAGTGTGATTTGAGGCTAGGGGTTTAGGTCCCACAGGGGAGACAGGAGGCATCAGCCACGCTTCGGTGATGGCTGGTGGACACAAGGGCTCCCCCGAACTTCCCACAGCAGTGCCCACGGAGAAACGCCAGCCCGACTCCACAGGGACGAGACCGCTGGACTGCAGCACTCTGCCCTGTGAGGCTCCTCAAGGATTTTACTCTGTCCTGAGAACCTGAAACTGCGGGTAGAAAGCCTTCAGGGAGTTCTATGAGCCCTTCTCGTGTGTTGAACCTGAGGACAGGTTTATGAACTTGCCAAACTTGGAATTGGTGTCCAAAGTGAAGGTGGTCGTGTGGGGATGCTCCTCTAACTTTCAGCCGGCTAACTCACAGTGAATCTCACATTTTACTGCATTGTTGCACTCCTTCGCGCTTTAACAGAGGCATGTGGTGATGATGCTCCACTCACCACGTAGCAGCCGTTTTCCTGACCTTGGCCGCTTCCTGCGAAAAGGACCGACATGGGTAGGCAGCACGTTTGGGAACTGTGCGGCAGCTGTGTTGCCCGCTGAGCACTGAAGGCGAGGCAGAGAGACGAAGGAGGCTAGCAAGGCATTTTTCACAAACTAGATTAGAAAAAAAAAAAAATCAGGGAATATGTAATGCAGAAACTGAGACTGCACGAGAATGAATGTTTTCTTCAGCACCTGAGAAAAGAAATGATTTGAATTCAAAACACTTCCATTCTGTTTGCAAAGAATGAATTAATTAGAAACATGTCAGGATGTGCTCCCAGGAAAACCTGGTCTGTGGGGATTTATTTATTTATTATTTTTTTTAAAGATTTTATTCATTTATTTGACAGAGAGACACAGCGAGAGAGGGAACACAAGCAGGGAGAGCGGCAGAGGGAGAAGCAGGCTCCCAAGGAGCAGGGAGCCCGATGCCGGGTTCGGTCCCAGGACCCTGGGACCATGACCTGAGCTGAAGGCAGACGCTTAACGACTGAGCCACCCAGGCGCCCCTGGTCTGTGGGGATTTAGACGAAGCCCACAAACAATCCCATAGTCCAGCTTCAGAAATAGAAGATCATAGTTCATCAGCAAATAAAGAGTTTATAAAAGGGGAAAAAATGTCCAATAAGGAGGATGTAAGAATTTCTAAAGAAGGGGATAGCAAAGATAAAATTAGTACTGGAAAGTGGAGGGAAGCATCTCGGGGGGGAAAAATAAAATAAGCAAAATAAATGTTTAAATCTAGAACAAAGGAAACCCTCAGCCATCTCCCTTATTCCACTTACTCTATGGGATGCCTTACCAAGGACTGACTAGTATTTCCACATCACTTAGAAGTCTTGTCTTTATAGAGCTACAGTGTCAGAGCGTCAAGCAGCCTGGATGCTTTTGGAAGTTATGAGGACTATCTGTTCCCACCCAGACACAGTCTTTCACCATGTAGCTGACGTTGTCTAATTGTTGACAAGCTATCATTTCACGGGCTTCTGTTGTTGTCCCACAGGGACAGTGGAGGGCCCCGTATTTCTTGAACATGGTGGTTCCATTTGGGCTGCAGGCTTGTTCTCCCACATTAAATGGATTTTAAGTAGACTCACACTCAGAGTCTGTAAGCTCCTATCTTCTTCCTTCTTCCTAGGAAATATACAACAAACCTGAAAAGAACTGAATTCATTATGCTAGTCCCCCTGAAGTGAAAAGAACAGCAGTACCACTTGGGCAGAAGCTGATTCTATACCTCGAGGCATTTCTTTTCCCATTTCTCTAGATTCCCTCTGGAGTCCTAGTGTATGAATTTGCCCAAAATCTCCAGTCTAAGCCAGCTCCCTGTTAAACTTGTAAGAAGCTCTGATCATACCTGTGAAATTCTCCCAGAAGTGAGGATTATATGCTTGGCATTGACATCCTAACTACTTTCTGTTACTTACCTCAATTTTTGCTCCTCACCAGCTTTACTATGTAGATGCTCTTGCAGAGGCTATTCTCGTGGCAAAACTAACTATAATTGCCACCTTGAAAAGTGACTCTTTCCTGATTTGTTTGCGTGTAGGAAAGGAAATAGGTAGTTCGCAACTTAGATTATATTCGTCTAAAATTCTCGTGTCTAAGCTCTTCCCACAGGTGAAAGCAGGAACTTTTAATAGAGTGCATTAATTGTTTATTTTCCCAGCTTTATTGAGGTATAATTGACAAATGAAATTGGAAGATTTTTGAAGTGTACAACATGATGATTTGATATACATACACATTGTGAAAGGGCTCCTTACCATCAGGTGACTTCATTCTTTCTTGAAAATTGCATTATGAGGGTTCTCAGGATCAAAGTATGAAGGATCAGTGTAAGATGTAAGGCTTTGACTAACTTTAGGGCATCTGATGCTAAGATTCAAGAAATAGTCATCATTTTAAAACCCAAAGGTTTATAGAGGTATAGAATTAACAGATGGTATTTAAAACCCCACTGTACTCATTTTATTGTCATGAAGTAAAAATCAGTGCTCCTAGAGCTGAACTAGCATCTTGAAAGTGATATTACTTGATAAATACTTCCTAAATATCTCCTGGAAAGAGTGATAAAAATTTATAAATTATGTGAGATACTGTCTCTGCTCCCAAGGAAAATAAAACATGATTGAGATTAGACCTAAAAACAATACCTAAAACCAAGTGGTAACTAATGATGAGAATGTTACCATAGCACTGGCTGTGTACCAGGAACTAGTCTGGGGGCTTCAATTACATTATCTAATTGATGATCACAACCAGTCTAGGGTCTAGGGTTATCCATAATTGAGAGATGAATCACCTGAGGTAGAAAGAGTTTAACTTTCTCAAGGTAGCACAGCTGATAGACAGCAGGCTGAGATTTAAGCCAGCAGGCTGACTCAGGACGCTAGTCATTGTCTGAAAATTACAAGACAGTAAAAGCATTGGCAGTGGAGACCTAGAACAAAATAGAAGAACATGATTTTAGTGCCAGGAAAACCTCATTCTGAGTCTTGGTTTCACTATGTTTAACTGTGCACCTTAAATTCACTGCACCTTTGTTCCATCATTCATAAAATTTTAACAGCTAACATTTCCTAAACACTTACTGGCACTGTTTTAAGTAATTTATATGCATTATCACATTTCATACTTTTAATTTGACCATGAGATAAAGCTATTATTTATTTTCCATTTTACAGCTGGTAAGGAAACTGAAGTCTTGAAAGATTAAGTAATTTGCCTGAGGTAGTATACATGGTTGTCCCCCCGCACACCCCAGGAAAGTGTATCTCCATATTATATTCTTTTAATTACTATAGTATTAAGCACTAGTGCAATGTAGATGCTCAAAACAGTAGTGGCCATTATCTTTATTGTTATTTTATATTATACATGATTATATATTTATATACAGAAATGTGGGACATCATTGTCGGCAAAGCAACCTGCATGAGAGAGATGAGACATGAATCAGCCCTATATCAACCCACAAACCATTTAACGTGAGCCTTTAACTTCAAAATACAGTTCCAGATTCACCCTGGCTATAAACCATGACCACCGTAGCCACCTGCTGATCAGGGATCTCGCATTCAGAGATGAAAGGAACATGCCTGAGTTGTACTTACAAGGGATTGTGGGAGAACCAGGGTGTTACTGGAATGTATTGGTAGCCTCATGATGGTCTCCTTGAAGCACCTCCAGAGTAGGGTGGTAAGTGGTATCCAGTCAAATGTTGGGGGTGGGAGGACTTGGGATAGTTGGAAAAGGAGAAAGACAGTTTTCCTCAAAAACATTTATTTCTGGGGCACCTGGGTGGCTCGGTTGGGCGTCTGCCTTCAGTTCAGGTCCTGATCCTGGGGTCCTGGGATCAAGCCCCACGTCGGGCTCCCTGCTCAGTAGGGAGCCTGCTTCTCCCTCTGCCTCTGCTGCTCTCCTTGCTTGGACTCTCTCTCTCTCTCTCTCTGTCAAATAAATAAAATCTTTAAAAAAACGTTTATTTCTCTCCTGTCACTACTGCTTGGAAGAGAAAAAGAGCTTACAAAATCATATCGTTTAAATTATTAACTATAGAGTGTGTGTGTGTGTGTGTGTGTGTGTGTGTGTGTGTGTGTGTGTGTTGATTTAGGTGTGTGTCTGATTTGTTATAGAGGAATATTTTCTCTTACTTGCGGGGAAGCAAACTTTCAGAGTCCTGTGTTACCATGTTGGGAAGTGTGACTGAGATGTCATTCTGTGGGGAAGCCAGGTCACAGGGAGAGAGGACAATTATGTGCCCTGGTAGACAGAAGACAACGACCATTATGCACCAGACAGGTGAGTGAGGTAGCTTCCAGATCCCACCACCTCCTAGTATTGAGTCACCTTGAGCTGCTGATGTCTCAGCTGATATCCAAGCATCATAGAACAAAGGATGGGTCCTGTCTGAATTCCTGACCCACAGAATCCATCAGCCACTGACATGTGGATTCATTTCTCACATACCAATGATAGCTATAGTCAATAGTCAAGCAATGTGAGAGATGATGAGGAACTCTTAATGACAAACTTGGTGAGTTCCACATACATAGTCCCAAAGTAAAATTCTCAAAAATGCAGGTTGCTTGCTGGTTGCAAATGTGATATTTTGCAGAACTCAACCAGTGCTAATTAAACAACAGAAAAAGAACATTCTTATCAATTTATAGGCCTTCTTAAGCCTTTTCCAATTACAGACTATTCAAATTACAAACAAATACTCTTTGGGGGAGATCAAGCAATGGAAACATTCTTTCAGTTAAAATGAAAGTAAGACATCCATCTTTCCATATTCATTGCATTAGAATTGTTAGGTACGAAGTATTGGATTCAGTGCCTTCTACACAGTGAACTCAGCTTCTGCTTAGAAAATTCAATTAAACTCTTGAACTAAGATGTTTTTAGCTATTGTAACAGTATCCTAAGACTTGATCAAGCATTTATCTGGTTCTTACTTTGTCTAACCACAATGTTAATAAAATGATGTGCTTCGGGGGCGGAGCAAGATGGCGGAGTAGGAGACCTGGATTTCGTCTGGTCTCAGGAATTCAGGTGAATAGGGATCAAACCATTCTGAACACCTACGAACTCAACAGGAGATCGAAGAAGAGAGTTAGCAACAACTCTCTGAACAGAGAAGCCACCACTTACTGGAAGGTAGGATGTGCGGAGAAGTGAATCCGAGGCGATCTTCGGGAGGATGGACGGCGGGGGAGGGGGCCTCCGTTGGCCACTTCTGGCAAGTGCTAGAGCCGCGGAGCACAAAATCGGACCTTCTAGAAGTCGGCTCCACTGAGGGACGTCGCTGCAGTGGCTAAGCGGGGGGTGGAAACCTCACCAAGTTTACCGATCAAGGAGAACAGGAGAACTCCAGCGCTAGGGGAATACTGCACATAGAATTCATGGCTTTTTTACCATGATTCATTAGTTTTTCAAAGTTAATTTTTTTAACTTTTTTTTAAAATTTTTCTTTTTCGCTTTTTCAACCAACATCTTATCAATCCTTTTTTTAAAAAAAAAATTTTTATTTTTCACTTTTAGAGTCATATTTTATCCCTTCATAGTAGGTACCCTTATTTTTGGCATATATATGTATATAAGTTGTTTTCTCTTTAAAATTTTGAGATAGTTTCTTCTAACAGATCAAAATATACCCTAAATCACTAGTGTATGGCTTTGTTCTAGTCTCCTGCCTGATCACAGTCTCTCCCTTTTATTTTTCTTTTCTTTTTCTTTTTAAAATCTTTCTTCTTTCAAACAACTTCTTATCTTAACAATTCGGTTTATAAAACCTTTTATAATTTTCATCTTTACAGTTATCTTCTATCCCTTCATTGTATCAACCCTTATTTTGTACATATAAAAGTCTTTCTTCCTTTAAAATTTTAAGAGGCACTTTCTTCTAACAGACCAAAATACACCCAAAATCTAGTGTGTGGCACGGATCTATGCACTAGCCTGATCATATTTGATCATATTCTGTTTTTTTGTTTTGTTTTGTTCTGCTTTTGTTTGTTTTTATCTTTTTCTTCTTCCTTTTTTTCCCTTTCTTTTTTCTTTCTTTCCCTTTCTTTTCCGCTGGTTTCAGGTCTTTTCAGATTTGAATAGAGTATATTTGCTGGAGACGTTGTTAACCTGTCAGCAATTTATTCTCTCATTCATCTATTCTCCTCTGGACAAAATGACAAGACAAAAAAAATCACCTCAGCAAAAAGAACAAGAGGTAGTACCGTCTGCCAGGGACCTACTCAATATGGACATTAGTACGATGTCAGACCTAGATTTCAGAATCATGACTTTAAAGATACTAGCTGGGCTTGAGAAAAGCGTGGAAGTAATTAGAGAAACCATTTCTGGAGAAATAAAAGAACTAAAATCTAACCAAGTCGAAATCAAAAACGCTATTCATGAGGTGCAATCAAAAATGGGGGCACTAACTGCTAGGATAATGAGGCAGAAGAGAGAATCAGCGATATAGAAGACCACATGATGGAAAATAAAGAGGCTGAGAAAAAGAGAGAGAAACAACTACAGGACAACAACGGCAGAATTCAAGAGAAAAGCGATACGATAAGATGAAACAACATTAGAATAATTGGGACCCAAGAAGAAGAAGAAAGAGAGGGGCAGAAGGTATATTGGAGCAAATAATAGCAGAGAACTTCCCTAATGTGGGGAAGGAAACAGGTATCAAAATCGAGGAGGCACAGAGAACCCCTCTCAAAATCAATAAAATAGGTTAACACCTTAACATCTAATAGTAAAACTTACAGGTCTCAGAGACAAAGACAAAATCCTGAAAGCAGCTCAGGAGAAGAGATATGTAACCTACAATGGTAGAAATATTAGATTGGCAGCAGACCTATCCACAGAGACCTGGCAGGCCAGAAAGGACTGGCAAGATATCTTCAGAGCACTAAAAGAGAAAAATATGCAGCCAAGAATATTATATCCAGCTAGGCTGTCATTGAAAATAGAAGGAGAGGTAAAAAGCTTCCAGGACAAACAAAAACTAAAGGAATTTGCAAACACGAAACCAGCCCTCCAAGAAATATTGAAAGGGGTCCTCTAAGCAAAGAGAGAGCCTAAAAGCAGCATAGATGAGAAAGGAACACAGACAATATACAGTCACAGTCACCTTACAGGCAATACAATGGCACTAAATTTATATCTTTCAATAGTTACCCTGAATGTAAATGGGCTAAACGCCCCAATCAAAAGACACAGGCTATCAAATTGGATTAAAAAACAAGACCCATCAAAATGCTGTCTTCAAGAGACTCATTTTAGACCCAAAGACACACCCACATTGAAAGTGAGGGGGTTGAAAACCATTTACCATGCTAATAGACACCAAAAGAAAGCTGCGGTGGCAATCCTTATATCAGACAAATTAGATTTTAAACCAAAGACTGTAATAAGAGATGAGGAAGGACACTCTATCCTACTTAAAGGGTCTATCCAACAAGAAGATCTAACAATTGTAAATATCTATGCCCCTAACATGGGAGCAGCCAATTATATAAGGCAATTAATAACAAAAGCAAAGAAACACATTGACAACAATACAATAATAGTGGGGGACTTTAACACCCCCCTGACTGAAATGGACAGATCATCTAAGCAAAAGATCAACAAGGAAATAAAGACTTTAAATGAAACACTGGACCAAATAGACTTCACAGACATATTCAGAACATTCCATCCCAAAGCAACAGAATACACATTCTTCTCTAGTGCCCATGGAACATTCTCCAGAACTGATCACATCCTAGGTCACAAATCAGGTCTCAACCGATACCAAATGATTGGCATTATTCCCTGCATAGTTTCAGACCACAATGCTTTGAAACTAGAACTCGATCACAAGAGGAAAGTCGGAAAGAACTCAAATACATGGAGGCTAAAGAGCATCCTACTAAAAAATGAATGGGTCAACCAGGAAATTAAAGAAGAATTAAAAAAATTCATGGAAACCAATGAAAATGAAAACGCAACTGTTCAAAATCTTTGGGATACAGCAAAGGCAGTCCTGAGAGAAAAGTATATAGCAATACAAGCCTTTCTCAAGAAACAAGAAAGGTCTCAAAGACACAACCTAACCCTACACCTAAAGGAGCTAGAGAAGGAACAGCAAATAAAGCCTAAACCCAGCAGAAGAAGAGAAATAATAAAGATCAGAGCAGAAATTAATGAACTAGAAACCAAAAGAACAGTAGAACAGATCAACGCAACTCGGAGTTGGTTCTTTGAAAGAATTAACAAGATGGATAAACCCCTGGCCAGACTTACCAAAAAGAAAAGAGAAATGACCCAAATCAACAAAATTATGAATGAAAGAGGAGAGATCACAACCAACACCAAAGAAATACAAACAATTATAAGAACATATTATGAGCACCTCTATGCCAGCAAATTAGATAACCTGGAAGAAATGGGTGCATTCCTAGAGATGTATCAACTACCAAAACTGAACCAGGAAGGAATAGAAAACCTGAACGACCTATAACCACTAAGGAAATTAAAGCAGTCATCAAAAATCTCCCAAGAAACAAAAGCCCAGGGCCAGATGGCTTCCCAGGGGAATTCTATCAAATATTTCAAGAAGAATTAATACCTATTCTCCTGAAACTGTTCCAAAAAATAGAAATGGAAGGAAAACTTCCAAACTCATTTTATGAGGCCAGCATTACCTTGACCGCAGAACCAGACAAAGACCCCATCAGAAAGGAGAATTACAGACCAATATCCTTGATGAACATGGATGCAAAAATTCTCACCAAAATACTAGCCAATAGGATCCAACAGTACATTAAAAGGATTATTCAACACGACCAAGTGGGATTTATCCCTGGGCTGCAAGGTTGGTTCAACATCCGCAAATCAATCAACGTGATACAATACATTAACAAAAGAAAGAACAAGAGTCATATGATCCTCTCAATAGATGCAGAAGAAGCATTTGACAAAGTACAGCATCCTTTCTTGATCAAACTCTTCAGAGTATAGGGATAGAGGGTACATACCTCAATATCATAAAAGCCATCTATGAGAAACCTACAGCGAATATCATTCTCAATGGGGAAAAGCTGAGAGCTTTTCCCCGAAGGTCAGGAACGTGGCAGGGATGTCCACTCTCACCACTGCTATTCAACATAGTATTAGAAGTCCTAGCCACAGCAATCAGACAACACAAAGAAATCAAAGGCATCCAAATCGGCAAGGAAGAAGTCAAACTCTCACTCTCTGCAGTTGATATGATACTGTATGTGGAAAACCCAAAAGACTCCACCTCAAAACTGCTAGAACTCATACAGGAATTCAGTAATGTGGCAGGATATAAAATCAATGCACAGAAATCAGTGACATTCCTATGCACCAACAACAAGAAAGAAGAGAGACAAATCAAGGAGTCTATCCCATTTACAATTGCACCCAAAACCATAAGATACCTAGGAATAAGTGTAACCAAAGAGGCAAAGGAACTGTACTCAGAAAACTATAAAATACTCATGAAAGAAATTGAAGAAGACACAAAGAAATGGAAAAACTTTCCATGCTCATGGATTGGAAGAACAAACTTTGTGAAGATGTCAATGCTACCTAGAGCCATCTACACATTCAATGCAATCCCCATCAAAATACCATCCACTTTTTTCAAAGAAATGGAACAAATAATCCTAAAATTTGTATGGAACCAGAAGAGACCCTGAATAGCCAGAGGAATCTTGAAAAAGAAAAGCAAAGCTGGCGGCATCACAATTCCGGACTTCCAGCTCTATTACAAAGCTGTCATCATCAAGACAGTATGGTCCTGGCACAAAAATAGACACATAGATCAATGGAATAGAATCGAGAGCCCAGAAATGGACCCTCAACTCTATGGTCAACTCATCTTTGACAAAGGAGAAAGAATGTCCAATGGAATAAAGACAGTCTCTTCAACAAATGGTGTTGGGAAAATTGGACAGCCACATGCAGAAGAATGAAACTGGACCATTTCCTTACACCACACACAAAAATAGACTCCAAATGGTTGAAATACCTAAACGTGAGACAGGAGTCCATCAAAATCCTAAAGGAGAATAAAGGCAGCAACCTCTTCGCCCTTAGCCACAGCAAATTCTTCCTAGATACTTCGCCAAAGGCAAGGGAAGCAAGGGCAAAAATGAACTATTGGGATTTCATCAAGATCAAAAGCTTTTGCACAGCAAAAGAAACAGTCCACAAAACCAAAAGACAACCGACAGAATGGGAGAAAATATTTGCAAATGACATATCAGATAAAGGGCTAGTATCCAAAATCTATAAAGAACATATCCAACTCAACATCCAAAGAACAAATAATCCAATGAAGAAATGGGCAGAAGACATGAACAGACATTTTTCCAAAGAAGACATCCAAATGGCCAACAGACACATGAAAAAGTGCTCAACATCGCTCGGCATCAGGGAAATCCAAATCAAAACCTCCATGAGATACCACCCCACACCAGTCAGAATGGCAAAAATTAACAAGTCAGGAAACGACAGATGTTGGCGGGGATGTGGAGAAAGGGGAACCCTCCTACACTGTTGCTGGGAATGCAAGCTGGTGCAGCCACTCTGGAAAACAGTATGGAGGTTCCTGAAAGAGTTTAAAATAGAGCTACCATTCGATCCAGCAATTGCACTACTGGGTATTTACCCCAAAGATACAAATGTAGGGATCCAAAGATGTATGTGCACCCCAATGTTTATAGCAGCAATGTCCACAATAGCCAAACTGTGGAAAGAGCCAATATGTCCATCGACAGATGAATGGATAAAGAAGAGGTGGTATATATACACAATGGAATATTATGCAGCCATCAAAAGGAATGAGATCTTGCCGTTTGCAACGACGTGGATGGAATTGGAGGGTGTTATGCTGAGTGAAATAAGTCAATCAGAGAAAGACATGTATCATATGACCTCGCTGATATGAGGAATTCTTAATCTCTGGAAACAAACTGAGGTTTGCTGGAGTGGTGCGGGGTGGGAGGGATGGGGTGGCTGGGTGATGGACATTGGGGAGGTTATGTGCTATGGTGAGCGCTGTGAATTGTGCAAGACTGTTGAATCACAGATCTGTACCTCTGAAACAAATAATGCAATATATGTTAAGAAAAAAAAGAAGAAGATGATAGCAGGAGGGGAAGAATGAAGGGGAATAAGTCGGAGGGGGAGACAAACCATGAGAGATGATGGACTCTGCAAAACAAACTGATGGTTCTAGAGGGGAGCGGGTTGGAGGGATGGGTTAGCCTGGTGATGGGTGTTAAAGAGGGCACGTTCTGCATGGAGCACGGGATATTATGCACAAACAATGAATCATGGAACACTACATCAAAAACTAATGATGTAATGTATGGTGATTAACATCACATTAAAAAAATTTAAAAAGAGAAAACAATGCTTAGTCAGATTCTTTCTCTGCCCAATTTGTGACACCAAATGAGGTGGGGTCAAGAGAGGGCTTTTTTTTTTAATTGAGATATAATTAGCCTACAACTGTATCAGTTTCAGGTGTATGGCATAATGATTTGATATTTATATACATTGCAAAATGATCACCATAAGTCTAGTTAATATCTGTCACCACACATAGTTACAATTCTTTTCCTTTTTTTCTTATGATGAGAAATTTTAAGATCTACTCTGTTAGCAACTTTCAAATACACAATACAGGATTATTGAGTGACTAGAGATTTTGTAAGGTATAAGCAAATTAGGATGATATACATTTTCAGACTTGATTCTAACTGGAATATTGACTCTCATTAATTTTAAATGATGGGCTTTTAAATAAAGATAATTTACTTAAAAAAATGATGTGCTTCTACTATTACCTTTAAAGAGATAACACACTTTCCTACTTGAAATTTTAAGCTAATTTCTATTGTTTTCAAAATTCAGAGTTCAGGATTACATGGTTTACCTCTGGGGAATTATTGAACCTTTGCAAACTCAAAACAAGTTGACACATTTCTCCTTAAATCAATATAGGAAAATCCCAGTGCTTTGTATATAGACCAATTTGAGAACCTTCTGCATCCATGAAATGAATAATAGTAACAGAAGCTAAAGGTTTACTTATCCTTCTCGGTTACAGTAAATCATAATTAGTGTCCATTTAAGTTTGTTGCTAAACAAAAAGAACAGTTGCACTAAGGAGTTACACGTTGTGAAATTTCCATTTTCCTCTTTCGGGTGGTTGAGCTTTCATATGAAGACCTGTGAACTTGAAGTTGGTAGGCCTCAGTACATCCCTGATGCTGCTGAAAACTTCATGAAAGATACGAGAATTCCTTAAGCTTCTGTGGTTTCATCTGTATATGAGGCTAAACAAAACTGTCTTCCATTCTCATGTAGGTTAAATAAGAATGTTTGACATTACATCACATATGGCCCTTGGGAAAAACTAAAAACCAAAGGCTACAATTATTTTCTTACTATGAAATGTAAATCTTACTGCAGACAGAAACTCTGGGAAACCATCGACTGGGCTCTTGGATTCTAGTGCGTTCATTGTACCGTGGAGACTAGCTGGGAGAGGATGTGGGGTTTGAAATGACTCACACACCCCTCATTAGCTTAATCCTCAGACTGGTGCTGCTTCTGCCAGAGGAGTTCACACTTTCTACTAACTTCTTGAAAAGCAAAATATAAAGGCCAGCAGTGATAGGAGTCCTGTGTTTCACAAACTAATATCCCAATCACGGATTCAGAGTGTGTCTCTGTGAAAAATTTCTTCAGCTTAAAATAATTTCATATCCAAAATAATTTGGGTTTTTTTGGTTTTGTTTTTTTTTTTTCAAAATAATTTATTTAAAACAGTTGAGCATATGCTCCTGAAAAGAAAAATCGGTATCTAACTACTTCTCCACCACTGCCTTAAAATAACTAATTTTAAAAAATGCTATACTACTTGATATATACAATAATTTTAAAATATAAGTTAATTTTAGAAATCATTTAGAACAAGAAATAGTACTTTAAGAACTCCCACTCCAAATGTTATGAAATTAATGAATTCACCTTTGCTATTCTGTGATTGATATTAACTCAGATATTTATAAACTATCCGTTTTTTTCCCTCCCTGAACCTATTCTGTTTCCCCATATGTGGCCTCTTTAGCAATCAAATACTATGTTTGATGGTACGCTTTGACATTTATAGTAGTTTTCTTTTCCCTGGTTTTGAACCTCTTTTGACATCATGTTCCAATTCCATCTATGGCTTACCTCTTCTTACTTCTTGATCCATTTTTCTTTATTCTGAGTGACTGTGAAATGGTTATACTTTTTATCCACCCCTGAAACTCTTGCATGCTGAGCTATGACTTTCATTCCTTCATCAATGAATTGATAACTAAATATGATTATACAGGCTCCTTATCCTTGGAAGCAACAGGAGTTTATATTTTAAAACAGATAAATAGATAAAAATAGAACTAAATGAAATTTCTGTACAAAGTTGTCACTTGGCTCGTGGAAACTTGACACCACTTAAAAATATTACTTAAAACTATACTTAGTGACAATATTTGCCTACCCACTTTACTTTCTTAGTTTTAATCATATCTGGGGGTATCACATCTTCCTTTAGGCCTTTGTTGGTATGACAGATTTAATATATATGCAATGACGTTTGGGTTCCACTTCCTTTATAAATCATGAGAGATTCATTAAAGCTCATTGAGACCCTGAAGCCAGACTTAATGGGTCTTACATGGTAATGATAGTAGTAGTTTCTATTTACGTGGTGGCATTTCATGAAAAAAAAATTTGAAACGTTATCAAATACGTTTACGATAATGAATTCACCTGCTTGTGAAATAAATTTCCCATTGGACCGAGCAATGTATCATTTCGAATGTTGCTTTCTCTAATCCTATGACCTATGTTTTAGTATATGTGTGTGTTTAGACAGCTTTTAGGTGGGGTTTTACATGTATTCTCACAATCTTTGCCTTTTAGGTAGAGCATTAGGGTCATTTACATTTAATATCGGTCTTTTTAATTCCATCATCTATTCCTCATGGATAACATCATATAACTGTCACACTTTCCCCTGCTTCCTATCTTCTTAGGATCAACTGAATATTTAATATTCTATTTTAGTTCCTCTGTTGGCTTATTGTGTGTATTTTTATGGTTTCCTTATGACTTAAAGTACACATCTTTATCCTATGGTAATCTTCGTTAAAAAATTATAACACCTCACATATTCCACAAAAAAGGGACGTCAAAATTTTGCCTTCTATTTTTCTCCCATCGTACACTGTGGTATTTTGTCATAGCTTTGACGTCGACATGTTACCAACTCCAAAATTATGAAGTATATTTAAAAGAAATTAAAAACAAGCAATACTTTCTACTACATTTACACTTATATGTACTACCTCTGGTTCTATCTGTTCTTCTGTATAGATCAGACTTTATTTTGTGTCATTTTCTGTAGCCTATAAAACTTCTGTTCACATTCCTTGTCATGAAAGCTGCTGGTGATACATTCTCTCAGCTTTGTGTTGAAAATTGTGTTTGTTTTGCCTTCACTGTTAAATATTTTTAAAACAGATAACAACTTTCTAGGTTTCTGTTTTTCCCTAGCTCCTTAAAGACATCATTCTATAGGTTTCTGATTCCCACTTTTTTTTATGGAACTCAGATCATTCTCATCTATGTTCCTTTCTACATAAGAAGTGTTACTTTTTTTCCTCAGTCTGCTTTTACACTTTTTCAAAGCTTTTATTCTTAAGTAATCTAGTCTACGCCCAGTGTGGGGCTCAAACTCACAACCCCAAGACCAAGAGTTGCACTCCTTACCACCTGAGCCAGCCAGGTGCTACATTCATCATTGGTTTTTAACAATTTAATAAGAGGAGGTATTTTGTTTGATTTCTTTTTGTTTACCTTGCTTTAATTTTATTGACTTTCTTATAAACTGGGGCTTTAGAGTTTTCCTCAGATTTGTGTAATTTTGTCATTTTTTTCCTTCCACTGTTATGTCTACCCCTTAATTTCTATCTTGTTCTTTTTCTGTCACTGCATTTATATGTATGTTAAACCACTTGATGTCCCCCAGGTAACTTCTGATATTTGATCATATCTGAACTGATCTATCATTCTCTGTTTATGCTTCTCAAAATCTTTTCGTTGTCCCCATGTCTACAATAGAAAAACCTCAATCAAGCATAAGCTAATATTGTAGGGTGAAGAGCTCAAATAAAACATTTATTAAATAGTGAATGTATTAGAAATATAATGAACAAGGAATACATGAATCAAAAGTCAGATACAGGAATACCAATCCTTAGAAGGTAGAAAGCAGGAAAAAGAAATGGAATAAGTCTGAGTCTCAGAAAAATAGAAACGAAAATAATTCTTTAAGGCTGAATGAAAGAAATACATAGTTACTCCTCTGAAACAGTTATTCCTCTGAAACTATTCTCTGATACAAAACATATCCCCTAGTCCTTTATGCTATTTTATGCACAAGTTGCAAGCCCCCAAGTAATGTTATTTATTATTTTAATTGTCAATATTTATAAAGTCCTTTATTTTCCAAAATAAGCTGATGTTTCTTCAGTCTTCCTGTAGTATGTCACACATTCTTACTTTTACCTTTTCCAAAACTTATCTTTGAAGTACTGGTGAGGCTTCCTTAATCCTTCCAGCAAATACTTAGCAGACCCTTCAGCTCTCTCTTCCCTTGAAAACTCCTTGGTAGAGGTTTCTGTGGTGATTATTTGGAAACTGATCGTCTAACTCGCTCCGTTGCTATCAGCTGTTAATTTCAGCACTTAATAACCCTTTCCATCTTGTCTGATTCATGTCTGTAAGCACTTTGACAGCAGCCTACATCCTTCCTCTCTCTTCAAATTCTGAGAATTCTTAAGTTTCTCTCTTCATTGTCAACTTTCTTTTTTTTTTTCCTGGGAATTTTCCATGTATTTCTAATTTTTAAATTTTAAATAAAAACTTTATATACTTAAGGTATACAGCATGAGGGTTTGACATACATATACATAGTGGAAAGTATTACTCCAGCCAAGTTCATTAACATATCTAGCTCCTTCAGTAGGTACCATTTGTATGTGTGTGTGTGTGTGTGTGTGTGTGTGTGTGTGTGTGTGTATGTGTTGAGAGTACCTGTAATCTACTCTCTTAGCAAATTTCCAGTATTCAATGCAATATTCTTAAATATATCATTAAGCTATACATTAGGTCTGTACACTTATTCATCTTACCTAATTGCAACTTTGTGCCTTTGGACCAACATCTCCCTGTTTTCCTCATCCCCAGTCCTGGCAAACACCCCTCTACCCTCTGTTATAATGAGTCTGACCTTTTTAGATTCTGTATATAAGTGAGATCCTGTAGTATTTGTCTTTCACTCTCTGGCTTATTTCACGTAGTATAATGTTCTCCAGGTTCATACATGTTGTTGCACATGACAAGTTTTCCCCTTTTTCGGGGTTGAGTAATATTCCATTGCATGAATATACCACATTTCTTTATCCATTCCTGCATCAATGGGCACATAGGTTGTTTCCATATTTGGCCAATGGGAATAATGCTACAGTGAACATGGGCGCACAGATATCTCTTCAACGTACCAATTTCATTTCCTCTGGGTATATACCCAGAAGAGGGAGAGCTAGATCATATAGTAGTTCTGGTTTTAGTTTTTTTGTGGAAACTTTATACTGGTTTTCACAGTGGCTGTACCAATTTACATTCCCAACAAAAGTAGGCAAAAATTCCCTTTTCTCCACATCCTTGCCAACATTCGTTATGTCTTAACATCTGATAATAGCCATTCTAACAAGTGTGAGATGATCTTTCATTGTGGTTTTGATTTGCATTTCCCTGATGATGAGTAATGTTGAGCACTTTTTATATGCCTGTTGGCCATTCATATGTTGTCTTTAGAAAAATGTTTATTCAGGTGCTTTCCTCACTTTGTAATCAGGTTGCTTGTTATTTGGTATTGAATTATATGAGTTCCTTATATGTCTTGGATATTAACTCATCAAACATATGGTTTATGAATATTTTTTCCCAATCTGTAGGTTGCCTTTTTATTTTTTTGATTGTTTCCTTTACGGTGCAGAAGATTTTTAGTTTGATGTAGTCCCACTTGTTTGCTTGTTTGCCAGAGCTTTTGGTGTCAGAAACTACCACCAAGAAAAAAAATCGCCAAGGCCAACATCCAGGAGCTTTTTTCCTATGTTTTTTTTTCTAGGAATTATATGGTTTCAGGTCTTAAGTTGAGGTCTTTAATTCATTTTGAGTTGATTTTTCTTAATGTTGTTAGATATGGGTCCAGTTTCATTCTTTTGCATGTGGATATGCTGCGTAGACTGGGAAAACCCTGGGCCCTGGGACCTTGACCCAGCCTGTCCCAAAGATGTCGCTGAAGGCCCTTGTTGTCGTCAGGAGAAAGAATTCAAGGACAGACAACACAGTGGGCAAACAACAGGGGCACGAAAATTTATTAAAGCAAAAGTACTCTCTCAAAATGTCAGGGCAGGTGAGAGAAAGAGAGAGAGAAAGAGAGGGAGGACCCTAGGGTTTAGGTTTCTATGTTTTATGGACAGTTCTTAACTAGGGGTCAGAATATTCATCACTTGAAGCAGGATTTCCAAGCAGGTTTCCCTCTTCTTTATTTGGTCAGGGGTTTTCCTGTCATGGCACCCGCCATTTTGGGTCTGTCCGGTTTGATGTGGCTTCTTGTGGCTTTGTTTTGCAGTGCAGCCAGCTCAGGCCTCTGAGCTCCCTGATAGCCAGCCCTGACTTCCTCACTGATGGACCCAGGCCTCCTGTTAGAACCTGACTCACTGCCTGTAACGGATACCCAACTTTGAATATAATTTGAAATCAGGAAATATGATCCCTTCAACTGTTCTTATTCCTCAGTATTACTTTGGCCATTTTGGGTCTTTTGTGGTTACATACAGATTTTAGTATTATTTTTTTTCTATTTCTGTGAAAAATGCCATTGGATTTTTGATAGGGATTACACTGAATCAATCCATGTATTGCTTTAGGTAGTACGAATATTTTAACAATATTAATTCTTCCAATCCATGAACATGGAATAGTTTTCTATTCATTTGTGTCTTCTTTAATTTTTATCGTCAACTTTCAGCCCTCCTCTCCTTTTCATTTTGTAGTCAATGTCCTTATTCAGTTCTCTTGTTTCATAAAAGGAAGTTACCCCAAAATCATATTTAACTTTATTGTATAAATGCAAACTAAATACCCTCTGCCAAAAAGAGGGAAGACAGGGGAGGGGGAAGAAAAGGAAAATCAGAGAAATACAACAGTGTGTCAGTTACGTGCACCGCAGTGACCATCGGGTATTTCCATGGAGTGTGAGGGAGTTGTCTTTGTGCAGTTCATCTCTATTCCTATTTCCCTCTCATTCTAAGTACTTCCCTGATGAGGGAGCAGAAGGCTAGCTGAGGACAGGCAGAAGCTGACACCCCACAACTTCCCCCCCACCATGGGATCTATGTGACATTCCTCAGGCACTCCTGGCTGCCCTAAAGGAAAAACAAATAGTTTACTTAGGAGATTACAATCCTTTAAGACAGGAGTCTCCCTCGGTTTACAAATGTCTTAGCAATTTACAAGAACAAAGCATTTTTATCAATGGCCTAGTTTCCAGAAGGGAATGTAGTAGATACAATTAAATGTCCTTATAATCTGCAGCCCACGGACAGATACTTGAAGAGGGCAGAGTGTAATGTTCCTCCAGGAAGCTCCCAACCTTCTTCATGTTAATGCCTTGCCAGAAGGAAAAACAACCTTAACTTGATAATGGCAAGGCCTCCAGTATCCTGTGAGTCTTCTTTAACATACAGAAATCCTTTTGAAATCTCCCTTTTCCTTACCTCGCCCAACTCCCAAGTATATAATCAGCCACCGCTCACAACCCCACAGGTCCTGTCTCGTGCTTTCATAAAACCACCTTTTTGCACCAGAGACTTCTCGAGAATTCTTTCCTTCTTTCCGGACAACACCCTATATTCCAAAACCCCATCATCACCACACTGAGTTACGATCTATTTCTAACTCTAGCATAGCAACTGAGCATCCTTGAACAACTTTATTTGCTGCTCAATTGAAGAAAGTTCCATTGGACCAATGCTGGAAGAAGGAAAAAAAAAAAACTGGCTCTGCATTATTGAGTGTGTTGCCTTGCAAGTTGGTAATTCTAAGGGATTTAAAAAATACATTATATACAATTCTGCCAGTTACTGTCTTTACAAAATAAATTTAGAACATGCCCCCCAACTATATCAAATAGGCTTGTGTATACCTTTCTTACCCGGGCTCTTAATCACTAAATCAGACCCTCTACTGACCCGGATTTATTCTCTCTCCCTCACCCCCGTTACTTTTACATAAAAATAAGTGATCCCTGTGGGTATCCACACGATTCACAGGGATGCAGTTCTCCGTGTCTAGGCTTATTGTCAAGGATTTAGGACATACCCTTTCAAAAAGAGCTCTTATTTGTGTAGGTAAAATGTAAGCTTTGGACAATTTATATCAGTATTTTGCATTTCTTTTGGCACTTAATTGAATCAATAGGTATTTAATCAGGAGCTGTTATCTGTTGGGCCTTCCTTTTGTGCTTAAGACATTATACAGTCCAAAAGATGAGGAAATAATCATTGAATGAATCACATATTCATTGCTTCAGCCCTACATTGAAAACTAACTATGGTAGGGCGCCTGGATGGCTCAGTTGGTTGAGCGACTGCCTCCGGCTTAGGTCATGATCCTGGAGTCCCGGGATCGAGTCCCGCATCGGGCTCCCTACTTGGCGGGGAGTCTGCTTCTCCCTCTGACCCTCTTCCCTCTCGTGCTCTCTATCTCTCATTCTCTCTCTCTCTCTAAATAAATAAATAAATAAAAAGAAAACCAACTATGGTATACAGTAGCCAATGGAGAGTTTATTTGATAGTTTATTTGAAGGAGAAAGTACACATTATGAACACTGTTTCTTGAAGGGTCAGAGAGGGAAAGAGTGTATGTAGTTATACTGGGCCTTATTCTTTTTTTTTTTTTTTTTTTTTAAAGATTTTATTTATTTATTTGAGAGAGAGAGAATGAGAGATAGAGAGCACGAGAGGGAAGAGGGTCAGAGGGAGAAGCAGACTCCCTGCTGAGCAGGGAGCCCGATGTGGGACTCGATCCCGGGACTCCAGGATCATGACCTGAGCCGAAGGCAGTCGCCTAACCAACTGAGCCACCCAGGCGCCCTATACTGGGCCTTATTCTGAGTAAGTAACTCTATTTTCTGGGATCATCCACAGTTACCTAACTCTAAAACATGTGTACAAACTTTCTGAATAAATGAAGCTTGCAGTCCATAAGGTAGAAAATAAACACTCAATTGTGATAAAATATTTAGATCACTTTTCATCAGTGGCATAGTGTGGCCAGAATTTAACTGTTCTTGAAACATGACCTTTTTAAAACTTTTGGACATTGGGTAATTCCAGCATAATATTTAAAATAAATTATAAAGATCAAAACAAAGAGTTACTATTTCTGACCAAGAATAGATGACATTTTATAGCACCTTAGTGTAATACAATTCCTGTAGCATGACTATTTTTTGTAAAATTCAACATACGATTTCCAAGAAAGTATTTAGAGTAGGACTATAACTATTTAAAAGCTCAGGAATTATTTGAATGAGTCATACAGCCCTCAGACAGTTGCTAACAAATAGCAAAATAGTGGGGAAAACGTTTTTCCAGGGAGACATATTTAGATTGAACTCCAATAAAGAAGTCGCTCTCTCCCACAGGTTCCATGGTATGCTTAGGGCAGCCAGTCAGCTCTTGGGAAGGAAGTTTGAACTAAAAGTCTGCTGTGAGGCTTACAACCTTCCTAATCTAACAGAGTGATCGAAACATTTGTTGAGGCTACATAAAAACTGAAGTCTGTAATATCAGATTCCATGGCTGGTGTTAGGTGCAACATTATTATTGCAATAGCAAGAAAAACCTTACCTCCTGTATCCCTCTCAGCTTCATTCTGAAAAATACAAATTACCTTTGTTTCTCTAAGAAAATTGAAGCATCAGTAAGAATTTTACCTGCACTGAGTTCTTTCTCCAAAATTGAAAGGGAAATGTGATTTTTCTGATACTCAATAAAGGCTTTAGTTAAAGGTTAAACACCCCTGTTAGCTAGATTTCGTTGAGGTCACCTTAGATTTTGACTCCCCTATTACAAGAATATGATTCTATTTTGTATGTTTTGAAGAGCACAAGCTGAAATAAGTCAAAACAAAACTCCTCTGTGACATCCAATCTCAGAAAGACCACAGGCTCTTCCTGTCGCCTGAGGATATACTGAACCTGACTTCACTTTCCAGGACACAGCGTGAGCCATTTTCCTGATTACAACTATCTGTACAGAGTGCTGTCCTGAGCTACCAGATCCGATCCTTTTAATACATCCAGCCTCCCAGATCAGATGAAAACAGACTCCATTTTTTAATGCTTTTGAAATTTGAGTCACAGCTTGGGGGTGGTGGGCAGCACTATTATCCCGTTAGTTCCTCCAGAATTGGAACTGGCTCAGGATGAATTCCTGGTCTTGTCCAATTCTAATTTTCACCCCGTTCTCTGGATCCATTACAGTTAATTCCTAGAATTTGCGTGACTATGTCTTCTAAGTATCTAATTATTCATCATTTCTCTGTAAACATATATGGGATATTGAATAAATAGAAATTATTTTTGAAGGTCAATATCATGATAGAGGAGACATTAGACAGGTTACAACTAGTTATTTAAATTTTCCAATTTGGTTTAGATTCCTAATTCTGGAAATACTCTCTTCACCAGTTCAACTTAAAAGTTTAAAAAAAAAAAGATGAAAGACATTTTTTGAATTTAATATCAGCAAATAATTTAAATCCGTCCTCCTCCTAAGAGTCGATTTCAAAGCCTGGTAATCTCATTTTTAGTTCTTCTAACATGTTCTACCTGGTGGATGGTGCCAGAGAGTGGTGCTAGTTCTCCATACCAGCCCCTGGGCGCAGCCCAGAGTCAAATCTGTCATGTAAGATTATTTAGAAGCAGACAAAACTGGGCCCACTGTAATGTAGTTAGAGCTTTCCTCCCAAACCCATCCAAAGTCTCTTTCAGCATTTATCTCCCTACTTCTGGTCCATTACTCTCTCCTTCTAGGCACGTGGTGCCATGTGGCAGCTTGGCCCAGCCCTTCGAAGACATGTAGCCATTGCCCGGGAAATATACCTTCCTGCACTCTTTTCCAAGGGATAGATAACTGTCTTAAGACAAATTTTCAGGGGCGCCTGGGTGGCTCAGTGGGTTAAGCATCTGCCTCCGGCTCAGGTCATGATCCTGGGGTCCTGGGATTGAGTGCCACGTTGGGCTCCCTGCTCAGCGGGGAGTCTGCTTCTCCCTCTCCCTCTCCTTCTGCCCCTCCACCCAGCTTGTGCACTCTCTCACTTTCTCTCAAATATATAAACAAATTATTTTTTTTAAAAAAAGACAAATTTTCAGGAACATATTTTCTAAGAGGTCAACTTGTTGTAAGATAAATTTTTTCTTATCTTTGTTTTAACAAGGGATTCATCAAATAACTGTGCCTTCAATGAAAGGAATGATCCTCAACACCTGGGCTTTCAGTATCACATAAAGAACGACCTATGGGTGATTCCCACAAATCATATACCTTTAGCAATAAGCAACTCCGTATACGCTTTTGAGTGGTTCTCTTAAAGTTTTTTGATACCAAATCAAGTTTTATGGTTCTACTAATTACCATTCTAGTTCCTAGGAAATAAAATTCATGGCATGCTAGTTTGTCTAAGAAACGAATGATTTATTTCTACCAGATATTGTGCTTTTCTGTGATGAAACATTGCAGGGAAAACTGAGCAGGTATCACGCAACTTCCTAGATTACCAGTCTAAATTTATTTCACTTCCAGTGAAAGGGCTTTTTTCGTCCATGGGGCTAGAGTGGAAAATAAATGGAGTGACAAGGCCAAGAATAGAGGTCATGCTCAGGCATTTAAAAAATCGAAAGAAGACAGTCAAGAAAGGAGTGCTTGATCCACTTCCCAAACCACTAGGACTGGTTCTGCACATTTAGAAACACAGATAGCACAGAGGTGCACATGCAATTGCTGAAGAGTGTGATGTGTAAATCTAACTGAATATTTAAGGACAGAGTTCTGAGCAGCTACACAAGAATGAGGTTTTTACATTGAGCCCATCAACATTTGCACCAGAAAACTGTGAGACGCATGATACGAGAACATGATCAGACACTCAACACGGGGATGGTGGCTTGTACTAGGACCTGGGGCAGAACAGGGGCCACCCGTGGTCACCCTGCAGAACTCTCAGAGCTCTCCCTGTTGTCTGGTGATAGAGGACTTGTATGTACAGCAGGTCATAGTTCCAACTCCATTTCACTTATTTTATAACAGTAATGTATAAAATCTTTGGTATGTGACAGCCACTGTGCTAATTAATTTGCATTTATCAAGGATTCTTAAATTGCGCTCTGGATACTTACATTAATATCACTATGACTCTTGCTAAAAATTTATTTTCTCGAAGGCATCCCAGATACCTTGCCTGAGAAGATATGGGCTACATACCAGTTATGCATTTTAACATGTGTACCAGGTGATTCTTATGCAGACTAACCTTTGAGAACCTTGGGAACATAATTCATCAAATTACTACATTGACAAAATGACAAAGGTCATGTTATCTCTTTTTTATAAGTAAGGAAACCTATGAAGAGATAATGTAACTACATTCAAATGATAAACACAAATATATTTAGTTATTTGGATATAAAAATAAAAACTATAATAAGGCTTATATTTAAATTTGTAAGTTTTTTCCTTGTTGTTATTTTTTTGACTTTCCGTGTGTGTTTTGCTCTATACTGTGGATTAAATCCTAGTACTTTTATTGAAGTAATAATATGTGATAGGATACTCAAAAGGGAGGTTGAATTAAAGATATGCAAGAGGCACTGTACTTTTCCCCCTAATTAGGGCACACATTTCTTCTTACCTTACTCAGGGAGAGCAAGAGCTAGTTCTCACATGTGGATAATCCACCTATTTTTAACCGGTCTGGAAACTAATCAAACTGGGGAGGAAAGCCTGTCACAGGAATGGAAAGGCTTGAGCTAGGTCACGGAGCCAATGCTCAAGCACAGGAGACAAAGCAAGGTTGGAAGCAGCACATAGTTCTTTGACTTGATGTGGTAGAATTCCCAGGATGATGGCAGCTAGAGTGGCAATTGCATTTGCTGGCTGGAAAACAAAAAGACCTTGCCATTTCTGATCTGTACCAATCAATGCTGGGCAAGTGGCCGTATTGGAGATGCATCTGCCCAGGCAATTGAAATGATGAAAGAGCAAGTGAGACACCAGCTCTAAACACAGGTGGATTTACTAAAGTCTACACAAGTGCAGGCTTGATGGACACTTCTGAGACAGTATGCTGGAAGGTCTGGAACAAAGGGAATTCATCCACAGTAGCCCTTCCCTGGCAGAGACTTCAGACCAGGGACTGAATTCTTTCAGGCATGGCATTGTGACCAGTTCACAGATACAGAGTAATTACAGAAGACTCTAGTTATCAGGGTCTGGTGGCTGCTGAAATTGACCGAGCTTGAATGGAATAGTAAATCAAGTAATATTTGATAACGTCTGTTTGATGGCTTACACCTCTTTTGCCTGCTTTGTTCCCAGTTGTAGGATGCTGCCAACCTCTTCATATCCAAAAGGGGAACAGCTTCTGCTAACATGCAACATCATCTTTTGCTGAAAGTGATAGAATTAAATAGAAAAGAATGCCTTTGTCAAACCAACTAATTTTTTGACTGTGGTGTAAATGTAAATTAGACAGACCTGGCAGAGAGTCTGAATGTCTTTCACTGTCGGAGCGCCTCTGATGTGAAGGGTTTGTTCATCTGGACGTAGGTGATAGTAGACGGATTCTCTTCAGCAGGAAATATGTCTGAGTGAGTCACATTTAAGCAGTTCAAGCCTTGGAAACATGACGATTTCCTCTTTTGTAATAACTGCATATTTTTTCTTTAAATTTTTTTATTGTTATGTCAATCACCATACATTACATCATTAGTTTTTGATGTAGTGTTCCATGATTCATTGTTTGTGCATAACACCCAGTGCTCCACGCAGAACGTGCCCTCTTTAATACCCATCACCAGACTAACCCATCCCCCCACCCCCTCCCCTCTAGAACCCTCAGTTTGTTTTTCAGAGTCCAGAGTCTCTCATGGTTCGTCTCCCCCTCCGATTTACCCCCCTTCATTCTTCCCCTCCTGCTATCTTCTTCTTTTTTTTTCTTAACATATATTGCATTATTTGTTTCAGAGGTACAGATCTGTGATTCATCTTTCGCCTTTTAATAACTGCATATTTTAGAACGGAAATGTGAAATGCAGATGATGCTTAATCTGTGTTTCATTCAACGCATTTATCAAAAACCGTGTATCTCAATTTGCTAAATTAGTGTTAACGTGTAAAGAATTACCCCCTGCATTTGCCCAAATGTATAGCAGTGATAGAAAATATACAAGCAGAGAAAATTAAAAATACAGACCGGAACAACAACAAAAAAGAATACCTTCACGAAGGATGAGAATCTGCAACAGCCTTTTTGTACTTTGAGCCCAGTGTGCCATATATTCAAACCTATCATAAACCTCTAATATCAAAATTTTGTATAAATAAGCTAGTGTGGGGTTGGAAAGATATAGACATGTAATAAAGAATCTAGTTTCAGACTCAAATATAAGGGAGGTTTTGTATGTCGTACAAGAGACGTTGCTGTCAATAATCTTCACTAACATCTACTTGTCTTTCTGTTGAAGTCACAGCAAAGTCTGTTATTTCTCTGCACTTCTGATGATGGGTGGGTCCCTGGCAATGGGTTATGACCAAGGAAATATGAAGTGAGAAGTCCACGGAAAATTCTCCAGTTCCTCTCTTCCACAGCTGCTGCAATCACGGATGGGCCTCTCCATCAATTTCTGGGGAACCTCTACCTTGGGGAGCTACATGAAATCACAGAAACGTTTATGTGGGTGGCGAATACAATTTTCTTTGTGTGAAAGCACAAAGATTGAGGAATTCTTTGGTACCACAACATAACAGAAGCCACCCTGCTAATATGAAAATGCATGTTATTCAAATAATCAGTTTTATATATGGTTAAAATTGAATGAGATTGGTTAATAAATACATGGATACCTACACTCATAAATAACTCATAAATTTATAGAGTTTGTAGAGGGGGCAGGGCTGATACAGGGAGCAACAGGGCTCAACAGAACACTGTGATGATTGTCCAGCTAAAGAGTTTAAGATAGGTGATGCCCACTGTCCTGAGTGGCTTGCATTAGAAAACATCTCCTTTTGTTCCTCCAAGACATCAGTAAAATCTCCCAAGTTTACGAGTGATTTGACCTGAAATCATAGGAAGGGCTAGGCCTTCCTATTATGGGTACGAAAATAATAAATATAAAAATAATGTATGTTGAACCAAGAGTCTGTTGTTTGAAGCAGTTTAAGAGGATTGAAATCCACTGGAAATTTGCAAAACGCGGAGGTCCTTGGATTTCGTCAGGCCATGCACAGTAAAGAGAGTTAAGGGGGAACTTCTGAACAGTTTCTCTAGACCTTGAGGAACAGTCAGATTGTAGCTGGCTGTTAAGTTATTGAACCAAGACCACAGAGAAGGATGAGATCGGCTGTATTCTTAAGTGATTGATTCTGTAGCAACATAGCGACTTGGCCAAAGACCTTGCCATTTGTTGCATCACCTGGCCAGGGAGAGCAGAAAGGCATGAGCAAATGGAGCCAAAGTTTAATTGGTTTTCTTTTGCTAAGTGAGCAGTCATCCTAAACTCACCATCTGTTCAACATGACTATTAACAGTGAGGGAGTCAGGAGATCATGGTAGAATATTGCTTTGCCAGTTCATTTTGCACATAATGGTATCTTGTTAGGGATAACCCACATGTCTGTGCTTACCATTCTTCTTTACATATGTCTTTCTGAGTTATTCACATTTATATTGGTATTTCCCAATCTAACTCTTTATTACCTACATTTCTATGGGACATAAGTTATCAGAATGATTTTTCAGGAAACATGTCATTTCCAGTAAATTTTTGACAGTCTCAGCTGAAAATGATCCTGAATCCAGAGAATTATCTAAATTAAAAAAAAAAAAATCAAGAAAGAAACTGTCTGGCAATGTTGCTTTGGATTGAGTTCCTGTGGAAAAACACATTAATCAGTCTTTGAAGTATAATTTATCATGGTTAGGAAAAACTACTTAGGTTATCTGGTTCTTGTCTTAATTTCAATTTGTAAAAAAAAGAAAAAAAGGAAAAGAAAAGCACACATCACACACACTTAACGATGTCTATTCATTTTTCACCTTAGTAATGTGATTTTCAAAGGAGACTTCCATAGTCATAAAAAGCTTTAGTCTCTATACACTGAATCATCACTGTGCAATAAAAACTTCCTCTTTAACTGCTTTCACTAGAGGAAAACTTATATTGATCAGTGCCTGTCAATTTTCTTTGACATGGAGGATGCTCTGTGCATGGATAAAGCATTGATGTCTCTCACCTGTGCCTGTGTGGGGCTGTTTTTCCCTTTCTGTTCTGTTGTGATCTGGTTTTTAAATGTGACTTGTCTCATCGAGGCATGCCATGAATTTTCCAACATCATTCAGAAGTATCCACGATTTCAGAGAAACCCTATCTGGGCACACTGGAAATCTTTTTGTTGTTGTTCTTGTTGTTCTTGTTGTTGAGATTAGCTTTTTCTTTCTTTATGTTATGTTAATCCCCATACATTGCATCATTAGTTTTTGGTGTGGTGTTCCATGATTCATTGTTTGCATATAACACCCAGTGCTCCATGCAGAACGTGCCCTCCTTGATACCCATCACCAGGCAACCCATCCCCCCACCCTCCTCCCCTCTAGAACCCTCAGTTTGTTTTTCAGAGTCCATCGTCTCTCATGGTTCGTCTCCCCCTCCGACTTACTCCCCTTCATTCTTCCCCTCATGCTATCTTCTTCTTCTTTTTTTTTTTTTAACATATAATGTATTATTCACTTCAGAGGTACAGATCTGTGATTCAACAGTCTTGCACAATTCACAGAGCTCACCATAGCACATACCCTCCCCAATGTCTATCACCCAGCCACCCCATCCCTCCCACCCCCCACCACTCCAGCAACCCTCAGTTTGTTCCTGAGATTAAGAATTCCTCATATCAGTGAGGTCATAGGATCATGTCTTTCTCTGATTGACTTATTTCGCTCAGCATAATACCCTCCAGTTCCATCCATGTCATTGCAAATGGCAAGATTTCACTCTTTTTGATGGCTGCATAATATTCCATTGTGTATATATACCACTTCTTCTTTATCCATTCATCTGTTGATGGACATCTTGGCTCTTTCCACAGTTTGGCTATTGTGGACATTGCTGCTATAAACATTGGGGTGCATGTACCCCTTCGGACCCCTACATTTGTATCTTTGGGGTAAATACCCAGTAGTGCAATTGCTGGATCGAATGGTAGCTCTAATTTCAACTGTTTGAGGAACCTCCATACTGTTTTCCAGAGTGGCTGCACCAGCTTGCATTCCCACCAACAGTGTAGGAGGGTTCCCCTTTCTCCACATCCCCGCCAACATCTGTCATTTCCTTACGTGGACACACTGGAAATCTTTAAATCATTGCTTAACTCTAGTGTTTGCCTGTGACAGAAAATAAGTCACTTTTGCAAATTGACCTATCTCTCTGATTTCTTGTTTTGACACCATGGAAGGCAGAGAGTCATGTAATGTTAAAATGTTTTTTTGTGAGAGATAAATTAGGAAGTATTTTTGTAATCTCAGTAATGTATTTAGAAATCTGTTTGCATCCCAATTTTTTTTAATGACCTAGTAGTAACATCCTATCTCCAACTGGAAAACATATCCATTTACTTTCATTTAAGAATCAAGCTTGAGGATCACTCCATTTGGGGTCACATGTAATGCCCAAGCTTATCATAACTCACCCACTCCTCCAGATGGTATTGAACCAAAAGCTTTGAACTAAATTTACATTGGTTTATATCTACCAGTAACTGTGGTCTGTGCTTTTAATTTATGATGTTTCCCTATTTGAAAAATTCCCAATTTGTGTGCTTTTTTCTTATATCCTCCCAATATTCACTAATAATTATAAGATTACTAATCATCTGTTGTTCTCTGAATTAATTACTCAATTTATATTTATCTCTTTATTTAGAAAGATCATTAAAGTTAATTTAACAAATGTAGTCGAAAAGCAAACTTTGCTGGGACATATCTATTTATCTGATTAATCCACAACCCCCTTTTTCTAGTTTAGAAGAACAACATGTCTTAGGTTATATTCTAATAAATCACTTTGATAGTCATTCAGATCATGTACATAAAGTTTCTACAAGATCAAATGTCTGTCTCTCCTCACCTGTGACACTTCTCAAGTGAGTCAGCTCTAGCGTGGTGATAGGGAATGTGGACTCAGGAGTCAGATTGCTGACGTTTGAAGGCTGGATCTACCACCTATCGTGGCCCTGTCTTGCGTTGAGGACGCCGGTTTGCACTCTAGTTTCTTCCTTTGTAATTATTATTATACAATTTGTTCTCTTTACTGAATTAAGAAATGAGAAATCCCCCCAAAGAATTTTAATGGTATTATGTAGTGACAATAAAATTTAGCAGTGAGGCACTTCAAAGTGACCATTCCAGACGCAAAACTTTAGATAATCTTGGGGCGCCTGGGTGGCCCAGTGGGTTGAGCATCTGACTCTTGATTTCGGCTCAGGTCATGATCTCAGGGTCGTGAGATGGAGCCCTGCGTCAGGCTCTATGCTCAGCAGGAAGTCTGTTTCTCCCTCTGAGTCTCCCTCTGCCCCAACTCTCTGCTCCTGTTCGCTCTCTCTCTCTTTTTCAAATAAATACCTAAGTCTTTAAAAAAAATAATCTTTTCCTAGCTGGTTCAGCCATTTACAAGTATTGTACCAATGTGCAATTAAAAATCTTTTTTTTTTTTTTTTTTTGGTGTGAGGCTTCAAATTTGTAGATTAAATGCGTGGACTGTGGCTCTCCAAATGTTCAGGTCTTCAACAAAATTATTTCATTATGGAACCATAACCTAACTTTTAAAACTAAATATTCCTAAGGCTGTCTCAGTGTTAGAACTCTACTAAGTTGAGCTGAATATAAATTAGCCAACAAATACAGTTTGAGGACAAGGAGGTAGAAGCCTCTTTTTAGAAACTGTGATGAACTGAAGAGGCACAAGACAAGACATCTGTAAATGGCATTCAAACTAAATGGAGAGATAAGCCGTATTAAAACAAATAGTAATAGAAAGCAGCAAATATTTACTAAGCTAATGATTAAAAATAAAGAAATCTAGCCACGGTATCCATACATTTTAAACATGGGTTTTTATTTTATTTACATATTACTTCATGTATTTATTTATATTTATAAAAAATATTTATATATTACTTTACATTATATATGTGCATGTTTACTTTGTACTATATTGTATTATAAGTTTATTATATTAGTATATATTATATATACTTATATAATTATATATTACGTATATTGTGTAATTATAGTAGTTACATAGTAGTAATATATAATATACGCAAGTATATCATATATTATACTTCTATTATAATGTAAATAGATTATAAGTATATATACTTATATAGCTTTGTTATATTACTTTATATATTTATAAATACATATTTATATATTACTTTATATTATATATGTACATATTTTTCTCATTAACTCAGAGTTCTCAAAAGAATTTTTGAAACTCAGAAGATTCATTGTGTTGTCTTCAAAAAAACATAAAGTTAGACCTGGATTCAAAATCTAGTTCTGCTGCTTGGTAACTCTGTCTTACAGGGAAAGGCCTACATATCACAAGCTCAGTTTCCTTCTCTGCAAGGGACTGATAATATCAGAAGTTCAGAGCTGATTAGACACCTGAAATAGGACACTGCTTGGCCCATCACAGCAGTTCACTAACTTACCCCCACAACGTGGCAGGTGCCATGCTAAACCATGACCGTCTCAGGATGAATGACCCATCATGGAACATACAGTTTACTTAGGTCAAAAATATTTAAGCATTAGTGAAGACAGGCCACCTTCCCCTCTGTTGCTCAGTAGAATGATGAACCTTTGTGGGATATGGAAATCCTCCCGCCGTTCCCTTGGAGCACCACAAACCTGCACCTCTGAGTTCTTCTGGTGAATTGATCATCCCTTGAAGTACCTCCAGAGTGTCAGAAAGTGGATGCATGTGTGTGCACATGCATCATGCAGTCTCTCCCAAATTTGGAGAAAATGCCTTCAGTAGCTTTTGAAGGATACTGTGGTAGATGGACAGACTGAAACTCATCTGTTCACACTAGTAATGAACTTACTCAGGATCTGTCCTGGAAAATGTGGCATTTCTGGTTTCTATATCCAGCTCTCTTGGAGGAGATCCTTGCACTGGGGCTGGAGTGAAGAAGTGTGAGTTTAGCCTGCCAGTAAGAAGGAGTGGAAATAATGGAGTTGGTAGAAATCTGTCTTGAAATTAAAAATACATGTTGAATGATCATGAATGTCAGATATAGCAGTAAAAAAAAAAAAACACAAACACACACACACACACAAATCCTGCACCTTAAGGTAGTTTACTTTAGTGAAAATGAGAGATAAATCAGTAATCACAATATCAAGTGCACAGTGCTTTTAGGGATTGACAACAGAGAAAGGTGTATTTAGTGTGGTGCTATGGGATCAGGCAAGGGCTTTTTGCCTTGTATCAGGGCTCAAGGAGACTTCCAAGGGAAGCAGGTATGAGGATATCCATATATGCTTAAGGACAGGACAACTGGTGAATGAACCCCAGTTTTAGTAGGGCCAAGTTTCTCTCTCTACACTGGAATGAGTGATGAGCCGCCTGTAATTTTCATTTTTCTAACATATTCACTCTTTAAGAGAACGGAGCTTCTGTCCCCCCCCCCCCCCCGCTTTTATAACTTGCCTTAGTCTTCTTTAATAATTTTCTCAATTATGAAAGTTACCTCTATAATCACCACCTCCCCCTTATAAAATAATAGAAAAAATAGATATATATGCCCCTAGTTCCTGGCACAGAGCTATTAAGATGTTTGTAATTTCCTAAATGATTGGGGTGTCTGATATAGAGCTTCTGAACCCCTCGGGATTTTCTGAGTGGCAGGAACATCCTTTGTTCTAATGAGGAGACACTTGGTGGGCTGCTGGGTGGGTAGGGGCTGGTCCCCAGAAAGAGCAGGCCATGACTAGAAGCCTGGAGGCTACAGCCCACTGCCCATCTTTCAGAGAGGCGGGGAGGGGTGGACATCGAGCTAATGATCGAGCATGTATACATGATGAAGCTTCCTTAAAAATTTCAAAATTACTCAGAGTTCCGAGAGCTTCTGGCTCAGTAAACACACACACATACTGGAAGGGTGGGGCTCTCCAGCTCCATGGGGACAGAAGCTCCTGAGCTTGGGGCGCTTCCATATCTCACCTAACATGTCTTTTCATCTGGCTGTTCATCTGTATACTTTATTATATTGTTTATAATATAAGCAAGTGCTTCCCTGAGCTTTGTGAGCCATTCTAACAAATTATTGGACCCAGGGAAGGAGTCATGATTTATAGCTGGTCAGTCGGAAGTCCAGATAACAACTTGGATTTGGAGTCTGAAATGGGGGAGTCTTGTGGGACTGAGCTTTTAGCATGTGTGACCTGGTGCACACTCTAGGTAGATGGCATCAGAACTAAATTGAATTGTGGGACACTCAGCTGGTGATGCAGAACCACTTGGAGGGTGAGAAACCACACATCTGGTATCAGAAGTGAAGTGCTATCAGAGTGGGAGCGCAGAGGAGAAACAGGGAGGTTTTCCATACATCTCCCAACTTCACCCCCAGGGTCCAGTCTTCCTGCTCCCTCTATAGCACTAAGTTCTTCAACTCGCTGGACTGGCTGAGCATATGAAGCTACTATATAATTACTGTCTCGATTTTATCTTGGCCTTTTATTAGAGTTCTGTTTTTAAGCATCATTTAATTTTCTTTTATAGCTTCCTTTAATGCATCCAACAAGGAACTTTTGATTTACCACTGTACTGTGCATATGTGAATGTTCTGAAACATAGGTCAGATGTGGAGCATTATTTAAAAGTGTTCTCTTGTGTGCTAATATACAGGCGTTAAGCATGAGGTAGCAGCAGAGATGCTACTCAGTGAAGAGAAATTGCTTTTACATGAATCAGAGCAGTAAATTATTAAAATCCTCTACCCCTAAAATGATTAAACAAATGAGTTTTTCAAATGTTGAATAAAACATCTTAACTCAGACCATTGCAGCAAACTCAAAACAAAATAAATTACTGTAAAAATCCAAAAAGTTAGTGAAGAAAATGGAAATGTTCTACCAGATGGCCTAAAGCCTAACTATTATTTTTGTTTTACTTAAATGTTCCTCCTACTTTAAAAAGCTATTATATTACCAATACACATGTTCTAGTAATATCAGAGGTGTTTTATGGAGCATGGGGTATTCTGTACCGCTACTTAAAGTTCCGCTCAGTTTAACATTAGTCTTTCAGTTACACATGGGGTGGCCTCCTGCTGGATATAATGGACTTGTTTTTGACACTCTAGCAACCCAACGACCACCGAATCCTGCCAGTTCTGCCTCCTAAACCATTCTTCTATCATCCGCCTCTCTCCTTTTCCACTCCCATACCCTGGTCCATGCTGTACTTGTTTCTCACCTGGATTATGGGAATGATTTCCAGACTGATGGCTACCAGAGCACAGGACGAGCTGTGACTCAGTTTGCCAAATTTGTCTTTCATTTGTTTTGGCAATGCTTACATTCCAGGCGAGGAATATGTGTGACATGTTTCACTGGAAACTACATTTTTCCCCCACCATTTATGTGGTTTCAGTGAGAATGATTTCACTATAGAGTATGAAAGGATGAAAATGAAGTGATAAAAGTATATTTAAAATTTGAATACTTAAAATCTTCCAAGCCTGGGGGCTTTACATATATCATTTGTTCCTGGGGGGTTTACATATGTCATCTCATTTAATCTAGCCTACAACTGTCTCAGATGAGCACCTATTACTAACCCTGGTTCACATAAGAGAAACTAAAGTACTAGGTCACACAATCAGGTGGTGGAACTCTTTTCCATTTTGTTTTCCAGAGAGACTCTAACATGAGCATAGGATTTAGAGTCTTGCAGACCTGTGTTAAATCCTGCTCCAGGGTTTAGCACAGAGACTGCCCCTCATTCAAATATTAAGTAAATGTCCAAGAAACAAACAAGCAAACACACAGAACAAAACGGAGTGTATCATTATTGCTTTTGGAGGAAAAAGCAGGTCTTAACTCAGGGAGTCATTTCAGGATAAGGGAGGTTGACTAGTAGATGAAAGATGGACACAGGGAGGCATGGCAGACGCATGAATAAATGAATGTCTTAATAAACATTGACCTTGACCTGTTTCTTTTCAATGTAACACATGTAAACCACATAGAAACCTCTTAGAAGTGATTCCAGGGAGGCACAGAGTCATTGTGGATAATATATAACCATGGGCATTTAATCCCTATTATCAGAAATCAGCTAGTGATTTTACCTGTTGAAGTATGAAGCTGAATCCAAATTGGTATTTCTTCCCCTTTATTGCCCACCCCCTCCCCATCCCTGGTCACTTTTGTAGAGAACTTACTTTCACTTACAACTTCACTTACATACATTTCCATCAAATACTATTTTAACGTGCTCATTATATTTTACTTTAAAAAAGTTCCTCAAAATTTCTTTCTTACTCCTACAAGGTATGGGTTGAATCGGTTTTATATTCCTAAATTAGATAAATTTAAATGCACAGAATTGCAATGTTGCTTGCAACTCTAAAAGATTGAAAGCAAGTGAGCGTCTGCGATGCCTGCAGTGTCTGTATTTGTGTCTCTGCACTCACAGGGACTTGGCCATAGAGATGTTATCTGTTTTCATTTGCTTGGTGTGGACTAGAGAATGTAAGATAATTTATTGGTGAGTCAGGAAAAATACAAAACAGGATACTGATGTTTCTTTTGATTATATTTTCAGGTTAAAATAGTCAATTTTTTTAAAAAAAATATTTATTTATTTATTTATTTATTTATTTATTTATTTATTTATGAGAGAGAGAGAGAGAGAGAGAGAGACATAGGGGAAGGGGCAGAGGGAGAGGGAGAGAATCTCAGACTCCCCACTGAGCACGGAGCCCAACATGGGGCTTGATTTCACAACTATGAGATCACGATCTCAGCTGAAATCAGGAGTCAGCCACCCAACCGATTGAGCCACATAGGGGCCCCAAAACATTTTATTTTTTATAAAATCAAGTCTAGAGCTGGGAACTGCGCTTGCCCATGGAAAAGATTATATTTTCTCCAAAAGCACAGATTCCATTTTTCTTTAGGTATCACAACAATTCTTAAGAATTTTGAGGGTAGATTTTGGTATATATTAATGTATTTTTTTAAAGTTCAGATAGATATTTTTCAGTATGAAATAAATCAATTAATTTTGAATTTCTAGATTGATTTTGCAGTAATGGTAGGGTTTCCTGTGTATTCTTTTTTCAAAAATGACTTTTTATATAAAAGTAGAAAATACTTAATAGTAACAACTTATTCCTAAGGAGTGGTATAGAGGAAAGTACCATAGGAAAGGAAGTAGGAAATACTAAGTGGAAGTCAGTTTTTCTTATTGAAACAGCAAGAGTTTATGGAATTTTTAAGTATGAAATGGTATTCTCAAATTGCATATTCACATCTAAGAGTTACTTCCCTTGTCTTTTCTTCAGTTGCTTAACTGAAGATTATTCCTCCACTTAAAATGTTTATTTTTCAAAACTTTGGAAAGTTTGCTTGGTGCCTGATTTTTAAATAGTAGAATTATTGAAACAGAAATGTCAAAAATATCACTGAAAATTTGAATACTTATGACAAAAAATTATAGGGTCATAAAATATAACTACCTCTCACTGATGAGGATTTTAAAAAACAACTTTACTCCAAGGTAATAAATTGACGTTCACAGTTACAGCTTCCCAACTGTTGTACAGAAAATTATATTGACAATAATAAGACCAAAGAAAGCTGGGGAAGCACCATTAATTTTAACTATATAGACAAGCGATTAGGTAGGTTGCATTGGTGAGTACCCAAGGGAACTTCTCTGAGAGTATAACATGAAATTTATCTGGTTTATAACATGCCCACTTTCAAAGTAATTCTTTTAATGACTTTTCTAGGGAAGGCCCCCTCCTTGGGAGGCAATTTATTCATATTCCTTGGGAGATTAAAAAAAATCGTATTCCATTAATTTAATAAACTTTCCAGTTTTTACAAAAGTGCCTTTTGAGAATAGAACATAGATCTTGGTATAGAGAAAGAGTACAAGGAGAAAATATTATCGGGGCGCCTGGGTGGCTCAGTCGTTGGGCGTCTGCCTTCGGCTCGGGTCGTGATCCCGGCGTCTTGGGATCGGGTCCCATATCGGGCTCCCCACTTGGCGGGAAGCCTGCTTCTCCCTCTCCCACTCCCCCTGCTTGTGTTCCTGCTCTCGCTCGCTCTCGCTCTCTCTCTGTCAAATAAATAAAATCCTAAAAAAAAAAAAAAGAAAAGAAAATATTATCATCAGAATTATAGTCAGGAAAGGCAGAAGTATAGTGCTGTCAAAGATAGTCCAGTGATGTCTAATAATGTGACAAAGTTGGGAAATGGGGGAAGACGTAAAGTAAGAAAATAAACAGAAGGCAGTCTTTCACCGTGATGGAGATAGCTGTGTGTGTGTGTGCGTGTGTGTGCCCAAGCACGTGTGGGTGTGTGATAAACAGGCCATATGGGATCTTTCATGTTCAACTACTTAGCTATTCATTTAGCTCCTCTATGCTGAGCCATCTTGCCTTTGGGCTGCACGGCACATGGAGAGGCTGTGATAAGGAGAAGTTTAAGAAGGAGCCAGTAGCTTTTACACTTGCTTTGATCTCTACCATAAGTCTATTTGGCTCTGCTTCTTTAAGAATTGAACCCAAGACCAAAGGAACATGCCATGCTATACATAAACACATAAAAAGCACACCCAAATAAGCGATTATGTGACATAACCATAGAAGGAAACAACAAAATGTTGAATTTACCTGTTCGAATCTTTTTGCATCTCTTTACTTTTTTGTTTGCCCAATTCCACTGGCTGTTCTTTCTGTCCGTTGATTTATTCCAGTACTATATTATTTTTTTTAAGGTTTCTCTGATAAAGTGCCATGGACGAGGTGGCTTAAACAAAAAAAATTTATTTTTTCCACAGCTGTGTGAGGGTAGAAGTCCAAGCTCAGGGTGTTGGTATGGCTGCTTTCATTCTGTAGCTTCTCTCCTGGCCTGTAGGCAGCCATGTTCTCATTGTGCCCTTGTGGGATCTTTCCTGTGTGCATGCGCGCTATCCGTCCTAACCTCTGCCTGCAAGGACATCAGTCATATTGGATCAGCATCACCCATATCACCGCATTTTACCCTAATTAGTTCTTTAACGACTTTATCTCCAAGTGCAGTCACATTCTGAGGCACTGGAGGTTCAGACCCACAACGTCCAAGTTTTGGGGAGGACAGCAAATCTCAGACCGCAACAATTTTTCCAGTTTTTACTCATATGAATCAATTACTCACCCTCCTACAATTGAACTCTTTTGTGTGGCATTGTATTGATTATGAATGTGGTATGAATTCAAGATATTCTGCTTCTACGGGGAGACAGTGATCTACAAGGTGTAGACGCCATTATGAAACATGTCCTCACATACCTCCTTTTCCATTGTATCGCCACTCCCTCCTTGTGGAATTAAGGCAGAAACTATTTGTTCAGTGAGATTTTAGGCAATTTGAACAGCTTCTTAGCATTATTATGGATATCAAGCAATATCTAGACCAAATCTCTTGGATTGCTCATTTTGTACAAAGCCAGTCACCATGCCAAGTCCAAGACTCACCTACCTATAGTGGGGTTTATGTGGAGGGGAACTGAGGACTCCCGACCTCCGCCAGCATCAGCTGCCCGACTTGTGAGTAAACCTCCTTGGTCGTGGATATTCCCTCCCCAGTCAAGCCTTCAGATGGCCGTAGCCCCATCTGACAGCTTCACTGTGGGCACATAAGAGATCTCCTGCTGGAAAGATCCAGTTAAGACATTTCTGATTTCTGGACCCAGGAAACTGTGAGAGAATTGTTTCATGCATGTATTTTTATGTGTACTTTTGTGCTTTGTGTGCATTCTTGTCCCTTATTGACCCATGAACCAGTTTGGAATAACAAAATTTGATAGAAAGATATTCTGTTATCATTTTTAAACAATAAAAAATTCCCCAAGTATGTACTTCAAGTCATTACTAGTCATACTTGTTGTACATGTCCACTGAGTACATTCATTATGATTTTTAAAAATTTCTTCAGTTTTGTTACTGGTATATTTATCAATGAGACAATTCTGGGCAAATCAGAGAGAAGGAGCAAGATGGGGTTGGTAGAATGAAATATGGCACAGAGAACAATGAGATGGGGCGGCAGGGAGAGGAGAGGCAGATCAGGAGAAAAGCAAGGGATGAGGACAGAGATATTTGAAAAATGGAGAAGAAAGCAGGGAGAAGAGCAGGCAAACGTTCTCAAAAATCAAGAAAACTGGATCAACGCATCCTGTCTTGATCTATGTTTAAATTACCTAAAATGAACCATTATAAAAATTTACATGGAGTTTTAAAAGTTATTACTTCCCAAGGGGGCTGTTTATAATCTGGATCTCATCTGTAATTTTACAAAGGATACAACAAAACATTTATTAATTTTAATTCTTTTGATTTTTTTCTATTTTTTAAGAAAGAGAGATTGATTGAAAGAGAGAGAAAGGAATTCTGATAAACTATTGAGTTGTTCCCTGCCTGAGTTTGGGAGGGCGTTATAGGTGGCAGTTCCCTCAAGACTCATCGGATGAAAATCTTCACCTCAGTGTCGTCATTGTCCTCTCATTGTAGAAGGAAAGACCGACTACACCATTAAACACCCTGTTTGCTGACTGAATCAAGAATACACGTGCACAGAACTTGTACATTAGTAAACGTGAAATAAATGCTGATTTCTGTTCTTATTAACAGATACATTTTTCTATTGAAGCTATCAGTAACTAAATTCCCAGGCAGAATATATTATAGAATGTGTGGTTGAGGGCCGCGTGGGTGGCTCAGTCCGTTTAGCATCCGACTTGGTTTCTGATCAGGTCAGGATCTCAGGGCATGAGATCGAGCCCCACGGCAGGCTCCATGCTCAGCGGGGAGTCTGCTTGAGATTCTCTCTCCCTCTGCTCCCCCCTCTAATATAAATAAATAAATCTTTTAAAAAAGAAAAAGAATGTGTGGTTTAAATGAGGTTGGAAGGTGTATCTCAATATATGTAAAATAAGTCCATAGAGGGAAAATGTACTATAAAATGTATGTCTAAGGTGGGTGAATGCTGCTTATTTTAGTTAGTTAACCTGTGGAATAAAGTAATAGGTAACATAACTGTGACATCCAAAAAACAATTACCTTTCTTTTTTTTAATTTTTAATTTATTTTTTTTTACTCATTTGTTTCTTAGCAATAGAACCTGGGATTGTGCCTGAAGTATGTAAGGTATTCACCAGATGTTTTCTGAATGAAAAATTACACGTGTGTGTGTATGTGCTTGTGTTTGTGTTTGCCTGTGTGTGTGTGTGTGTGTGTGTGTGTGTGTGTGTACGTGCACATGTGCAGGTAACTATCAAGGAAGAGTAAGTGCCCCAGTTGGAGCACTGGTGTAAAAAAAATCTATAAGTACCTCTGGTTGCAACCATTTCGCTAAAGGAAGTAAGCTCTCTATTCACGGCAGGTGTCTCTCACGGCCACCTCCCAGCCCTCCCCTCTTCTGTTCCTAACGGCACCCCATCCGTGTCCTTAATCATGATACATGGGCCCGTGAATTTGAGGAGGCAGGTTAATTTCTGTAATTGTCTCATAATTTGAATGGTCTACAACAAATAACAGCAGTGGTTCTAAGGTGCTCACATCATGCAGCCAGGTGCCTCCTGGTTGAGCCTCCTCATTTTGGGAACTCCTGCTACTTGATACCTAGTGTTGATCAGGCAGTGTTATGATTAATTTCCTGCTGGGGTTCATGACATGGTCATCCCTAGTGCTGGACCTACATGGCTGAGCTCTGTGCCCACCTGTGGGGCTCAGAGGGCCTCCGTGCAGAACCCTACATCTCCTGTTGAGTGTTTGGGCTGGATTGGGGGTAGGAGAAGAGAGGGGGACCCTGAGAATGAGTCCATATGATCGTACGGTGGAGTTATTTTCATATAACTACTTATTTATTTTTCATTCATTCATATTTGCCCACTCTGAAATAGATCCAGGGCTAGACAGAGCCAATACAATGCTAACAGTAATTAAGATAATATAAATACTGTATTTCCACTGGTTTCCACCTGGATTGTGTCAGAAGAGCCCTGTTAACAAGGACGTGGTAACAGCCTTCCTTCCTGTTTCTGCTGGATGATTGTGGAAATGCTTTTCTCAGTAGAATTACATTGGGTTACCTCTTGCATTCTTAAGCACAGAGACATCTAGCTGTATTATTTATAACTAGGAACAATTACTGTTTGGGGAGACACTGCCCACTCATAAGAAGGCCTTCTTCAGCTGATAGCTTGTGAAGTACCTTAGGAAAAGTAATTTGGTTTGGATATAAAATATTAATTCTGAGAAAATTGTATTTCAGCTTCTCAGGCTTCCAGCTATTAGCATCAAAATTTGAAAATCTCAGCTCCTTTGCTCCATATTCATTTGATTTGCGTGATGTTGTGCAAATTAAGAAATCTCCTTCCAGCACAGGGCAATTTCATGTGGAGGTCACAGGCTGATTAGCCGTTTTCTCCTTCGAGAACATTTCCTTGTACCTCGTTTTGTTTTTTTTTTTTCCTATAAAATGGAAATGCTTTTACATAGAGCCTGCCACTTCATACCAATATTGAATGAATAATTAAGACATATCTGAATGTTTTTTTTCTTCTTATTCCTAAGGAAAACACACGATGAAAAAGTGGGATTGTATTTTTGCTGATTTTCTATATTACAGTGATTATGCAATCTTTAAGGTTATTGTTATTTAGATCTGTGGTTTTATTTTTTTTTCTTCATTTGGCTCAATATTCTAATCTAAGGTCTCCTATTTGAATAATAAAAGTCCTACATGGCTCTTCTTTTTCTGCCTTTATAAGACCCTTATAGGTACATATCACACATCTTTTAAACAGAGGAAAGCCTATCTGTCATTCACACAGTCAGGATGGGAGGGAAATTTTTATATTACTGGCCAGACTATTTCACTGAGTCCAATTTCACAAGCCATTAACACTCTGAAAGGGAAAATTTATTTGAATGTCTATCATACTCTAGAAAGGGGGTCAAAATATTGGGAAATACTACTCAGTTGACCTCTTAGAAAGGACAGACGGATGGAAGGTGAATTCATATTTTTAATAAATAAGGTGGGGGCGTTGTCTCAGTTATTCATTAAGAATTTCAACAGTTTCCTCATTGTCCTCGGAGCAGTGCTAGAACAGATCCCCGGAAGCAGTAAGGCAGCTCAGAGAGCTCCGTCATGAACCCGGAGATAAACGAGAATATGCAGGAAACATGGAACGGGCTTCGGGTCACTAGAAAGAAATGCAAGAGCTGTGGCGTTGTGAACTCAGTGTCCAGAGCGCCAACAGACAGACGTAATTCCCGCATGCATGTTGTCCTGGGCCACAAATTCAGTGTATTAAACAGTTAAGAATAGCACCGGGTCGGGGGCACCTGGGTGGCTCAGATGGTTAAGCGTCTGCCTTCGGCTCGGGTCATGATCCCGGGGTCCGGGGATCGAGGCCCACATCGGGCTTCCTGCTCGGCGGGGAGTCTGCTTCTCTCCTCTCTCTCTGCTCCTCCCCCCTGCTCATGCTTGCACTCTCTCTCTAATGAATTTAAAAAAAAAAAAAAAAAAGATTTAAAAAAAAAGAATAGCACCGGGTCGGGAGGGGAGGTGCTGTTCCTGCTGGTGGCCGTGACTCAATAGATATTAAAGCCAAATGTGGGGCTCCTGGGTGGCTCAGTCGGTGAAGTGTCTGCCAAGATATCCTGTTACAAGGAGATTGAAAGAGTTGGAATTGTTCCCAGGGGAGGAAGGTGTTCTGACTTCTTCAGCAAGAAGTCCAGAAGGGCTTTGCCTTTTAAACTAAATTTTGAGGATGGCTCCATTGGTTGAGCACCTGACTCTTGATTTTGGCTCAGGTCATGATATTGGGGTTGTAGGATTGAGCCCCACATCTGCTCTACATTCAGCGGGGAGTCAGCTTGAGAAGCTCTCTCTCCCTCTGCCCCTCCTCTTGCTTGTGCTCTCAATCTCTCTATATAAAATAAATAAATCTTAACAACAACAACTAAATTTTGAGACTTTATGGAGGACCCTGAAAAAAGAGATTGTTTCAGGGGACATTGTGGTTCAGTACTTGAAATCTTGTGACTAAGACCATTTCTTGCCCTTAAGTGTGAAAGAAAAGCAAGGCTTGAGGAAGGCACAATGGTACGCATGAGCCCTGCATCCTCCTCTGTGTTTTTCACTTTTATTTGCCTCTTTATCCCTCAGGAGAGGGTGACTTTAAGCAACACTTGTCACCAGTCACTGGGCCTGAGTGGACGGGAGAGATCTCCCTAGTGCCCACGGTTTGATTCGCCCCTGGGATAAAGTTCTGTCCTCTTATTAATGATTTACGTGAACAACACCAATGGCACAGAATTTCAGGGAATGTGAAGCCAGCAGGAACAGCTAGAATAGTAGTGAATAAATCAGATCCTCAAATATCTTAAGAGTTGAGTTATGGACAGTGTCTACCAAGATTGAAAATAGGATGATATAACCAAAGTGAATGTCAAGTTCTTCATTTGAGTCTAGTTAAGTAACCGCAAAAACACAAAATAATGTGGCAAGGCGTAGCAGGTGCTTTCATGAAAATTTAGAGGTTTTATACAATATAACTATAGAAATTTCACCAGAAGGAACCATTTATTACAGATGTATACAACTCCTGGCAGATCCATCATTTAAAAAAAAAAAATCTGACTTCTATGACTCTATATCAGATTGATGACACTTAGGCAAAGTGAGCCTGCATTAGAAGTTAAATGCTAGGTATAGGGCAGTCACAGTCCTTCTTTCTTGAGAGGCTGAAGCGAGCAAGAATTACTTCTAAAGGAGCTAATCTAGTTGATAAAGTCTCTCAAAATCATGCCACACAGCCAGCAGGGGGAGAATGAGTATGTTAAAAAGGATGGAAATTGAGTACGTTGAGTGAAATTCAATCCAAACCTCGTCTTGTACAGGATATGCAGTTGAGACCTGGTCTTTTCTTCATAAGGAAAGAAAATTTTCCCTTGGCCCTGTTCATATGTGAACTGGGAACTCATTTTGAAGGTTTGGGTTGGTGATTCAGAAATACGGGCCTGACAGCAGTTGGTGGTAGATTGGATGGTAGATTGGACCGGTCAGATGCTGTGAGCAGTGCTCAGCATGGATGGCACTGAGAGGGGCCAGAATACACGCACATCCGGGAGGACCAGCCGTCGGCCACGGTCTTGTTGACCGTTCAGTACAAGTCGGCCCCCATCCCTCTCTTTCTTGCTCTGCCTGGCAGACTACAAACTCTTCTCTTTGAACCCTTTCAAAGTAAGCAATCTGGAGCGGCAGAAGTGCTGAAAGCGTGGCATGAAGCCTGCAATGACCACCAAAGGGATCCCACAGATGGGCGTATTGCTAGGGGAGACCCTCGCGTGTTTTCCCTGATCCATCTGGGGCCGGTAGACGATGACCAGCATGCGGCATCCTCCATCTGCTCTCAGGCAGAGGGGCGTGACGGAAGAGAGTCTGTAGGGCAGTGAGGGAAACACCGCTACCACATGTGAAAAGGCTGCACGGACAGACTGAAAATTCCTCTATCAAAAACGTTCACATTAGACGCTTGCCAGTTAACTCTAACCTTCAATATATGAGATAATTGGAAGCAGAGTTTCCATGGCAAGGACAAAACACAAAAATGAATGAAGTATTTCGGTGTGTTATTAGCAAACGGGCTTTTAGTTAAAAAGACAAGCATACTTTTAATGAACAGAAGCATCTTAATAGGAGAAGTTGACCTCATCTGGCAGGCAGTTGGGCTCGTTTCAATTAGGACAGAGGTCTTCATCTTAACAGCAATTAGAGCATGGGATGAATGAACACAGAGGCTGTGTTCTTTGGAAGCAAGGGGCGCTCTTAAATACAACAGATGATCAATAGGCGTGATACAGAAAAGAGGCCATCCGTCAACTTTAGTTTCGACACACAATTCAATTTACATAAAATACTTTAATGGACATAAAGGTAGGGTGCTTCCTGAGAACAAAAGGAAACATCTACTTTAATACAGGCCCTCTTATTTATATTATCCTATTGAACAAATTGTTGTAGTTCAGTGTATGGTCTGGGCTTTCTTTCCAATGCTTCCTTCCCATGGGTTGTAACCCACAGCAAACGGAGTCTTCATTAATTACAAATCATAGTTCACAACAGGTTATTACAAGGATAATGTGGAAGGTCATATTTCCTTTGCTTATTTTTTGTATGGCCACTATCTCCAGGGTGGTATAAACTACAGGATTTTGATGGGATTTTTGTTCTAAAATACTGTAATCAGTAAAATATTGTTCATACTTTCTGAGAAATTGTCTATTTGCCATTACATGCAAATGAAATCTATTTACATCCTTGTTTTTCTTTTTGTGGAATTTTATTGCACTCTTACTAACAATCAAAAAGAAATGTTTATATTAACATTAATAGCTTGGATGATAGTACAACATATAATAATTTCTCTAGGTAAATTGCCTATTTTTTGGCTACCTTAAAAAATCTGTGCCTGGGAGGGAAATGTGTTCCTGCCAAATAAGTTTTGGAATCAGAAAATGTTTTCTTGCTAGTTTCTTTTCAAAGTCAACAGTGTTTTGTTATCTTTTAAAAATGGGATATTTTTATTATTTTTTTCATGTCAAGAAAACTCTATCAGATGAATTTCTGATAAAATGTTTGCTTATGCAAGGGAAATGGACATACCACAGACACACACACATGGACAGAGACACAGGTAACATAGCTATTTGCCCCTGTCCAAGACCCAGAAACGTCTGGGCAAATCTGAGCTATGTTTGCAGTGGGTTGCCTGTAGCTTTCTGTTAACTGAAGTGATTTTCTTGGATGGATGGTGCTTATACACCCAGCATGTGTGGCTGGACACTTAGTCACTGTGGGCTGATCAGAGCGTCAGGGTCTCTGTGGCCTCAGGAATTCATGCCTGAACCTTAAGAATGCAGTTCTGTGTGCAACCAGAAGGACTGGTTTCTAGAGTGCTTCTTCGGGGAGATATTGCGTGCCTTTATGTCACTCTGCTACGTGGTCGGATAACTGGAACACAGGAAGTGTTCAGTAAACATGTGTTAAATGAGTCCATTATTGAACGAGAGTTAATTGAATTAACGGGGTGTATCCATAGTGACTGCCTTCGTACTTTGAATGTTTCAAATGCTGGCTCAGTGAGATTGGGGAATATTGTCCAAGGAACTGAGCCTCGGCCAGATGCAGCAGCAAGTACTTTGCAGTCTTCAAGTGCTGCCCCAGGAAGGAATTATGAACCAACTGCAGAGTAACACTCACCTATGACCTGATGGTCTAGGTCTCGTGAGCTCAAGGTGGGACTCAGGTGTTCTCTACCCGACTCTTTCAGGGGGGCTCCATGAGCGTGAGCACCTGTAGATACGGTGAGGCACAAGGTCTGCCGCCCTTGCCAGAAGCTAAAAAGCAATTGAAGCGGAACCACCATAAGGGGCAACCCACTGAGGCTCACAGTGTGGTCTAGAAGGTGCAGAGCTGGACCTTGAGGGCGAGTCAGGGGCATGATGCTCCAGGCCCAGCACACAGGAAAACTGTCTGTGGAGTCGTCAGGCTTCGCAATAGAGAGGGATCTAGGGGCCAAGAAAATTTACTCCGTTTTTCTCAAAAAATAGAACACAAATGATAATTTACTTTATCTGTGTGTAAACCAAGCTGTGGGATAGGAATCAGGGTCATCTGTCCAGTTAGCTCTTCTCTCCTCTCTTGGAGAGACGAAGTCTGTGCATTTGCTAACTGATTAAGCATGACTACCATTCAGTCCCGAGAAGTGTTGCTCTGGAGGGCTCTCCTGTAGTGCTCTGTGCAGAATGTGATCAAATAATTGACTCGGCAGCTTCTTCCAACACCTGCCTCTTCCCACCTTCAAGGAATATTCCTTTGCAGAAAAGCTGGTGTAATGGGAAGAGCTGACTTTATTATTATAGCCCAATCGTAAGACTGATAATTCAAGCCCTATTTAGACCTCTGGGGAATAACAGTAGAAGCAGCAAATCTTTAACAAGTTCCTGGGTGTAGTTTGTGGCAACAGTTTTTCTTCCAGTCAGACCAAAAATGCTGAGGATTATTCAGCTTCTGTATGTTGCTCCTAGAATCAATTTTAATTTTTACTGGCAGAGTAGAAATACTTAGATTAGAAATAAAATAAATTATGAGATTTGAAGTACAGCAAATATGAACATTAGGTGTCAAGTCCTGTACAATGTTCCATAAAACTAGAGAAGATGACTCTATTAACAGTAATAAGTAACCGTGATTGCAGAGGATTAAATGTAACTAACCATACTATTGTTTAAAGGGAGCCATTGATTGTGAGGTTTGGGGGTTGAAGAGAAGGGTTGGGGATGGGACGCAAAGTATGTGATATTTGAAAGATTCAGAAGCAGTCCTTCATTTGACAGAAATGATAGGCAAGACTTTCCAGGCTGAATACTTATTTGATGGATCAAAAAGGAAAAAAGAGAGGATCAGGTATTACCCTGTACTGGCTAGCTTTACAAGGCTTATTACCAAGCCCAGTTCCCTTCAAAACCGCAGTGCCGTGACACACACTAACATTTCCTCCCCGGTGCTTGTTCCTAGGGCTGCACTAGCACGGGCTGAAACGTTTTGATACAGCAGAAACGCGTGTGCCTGGAGGTGTTTACTGAGCCATTATGAGGCTATGGAACGCTTGCTGAGGTAGTCTTTAAATGCTGCCAGGAAAACGAGTTTCAGGATGCCGTCCAGAATTTTCTATAAAACCTGTTTGCTCACACCCGTTTTTGTTTTGTTTTGGTAAACGTGAAAACAAGAGCTGATAGTTATTTGGACACGTGCTCCTAAGTAAATATGTCATCCAAAGGATATAGAAGGTTAATAGAGGGAAGATACGTTTTTTTTTTTTTTTCTAGAGTTTTAAGCTGTTACTTCTAGTGTGGGAACAATCTGACCTTAGCTCCCCCAGGCTTTAGTAACTTGTGAGTTGAGGAAATGGGTCCCACTCACAGGAGTAATCCGTTTCACTGTCTCCTTGCCCCGTCCCTTGGCATTGGACTCTGCTGGGCTCTCTTGCTGGTGAGGATGTAACCATAGATCACCCTGAGATACCAAGTACATGCGGGTCTTTGGGGGAGTTCCTCCCACATTGCAGCAGATACACGTGCATGCTTACATGATACTATATTTGTTTGCAGACACGTACACTCTTGCCTCTGGAAAATGTATGGCTAACCCACATCACTGCCATTCCTCCTGGAATTTGAGGTATAATTTACGTCCAATGGAAATGACCCTTTGTCGGCATACAGTTCTGTGAGTGTGAACAAACATTTATAACTAAGCACCACCACAACCAAAATACTGAGTATTTCCAATACACCGCAGAGTTGCTTAGGGCCCCCTTTTGGAACAACTACTGTTCCATCCCTTGAATATTGCCTCTTCCCTCAGAACATCACATAAATGGAATCACACGATACAAATCCTCCTGCCTTTGGCTTCTTGAATCCAGTGTAATGCTTTTGAGATATACTCATTTTGTTGATTATACCAGTTTTATTTGTTTATTTTTTTACTTATTTATTTACTGAATGATATTCCATTTAAGAATATTCCACGTTTGTTTATCCATCCAGAAGCTGATGAACTTTTTTTTTTCCCAACACAAGTCTTTCTGTAGACGCATATTGTCACTTCTTGAGTAACGGGCTAGCAATGGGGTTGTTAGGTTGTATTGTAGTATCTTTTTTTTTAAAGATTTTATTTATTTAGGGGTGCCTGGGTGGCTCAGTCATTAAGCGTCTGCCTTCAGCTCAGGTCATGATCCCAGGGTCCTGGGATCGAGCCCCGCATTGGGCTCCCTGCTCCGCAGGAAGCCTGCTTCTCCCTCTCCCTCTCCCCCTGCTTGTGTTCCCTCTCTCGCTGTGTCTCTCTCTGTCAAATAGGCAAATAAAATTACAAAAAAAAAAAAAAAAAATTTTATTTATTTGAAAGAGAGCACAAGCAGGGGGGAAGGGTAGAGGGAGAAGCAGACTCCCTGCTGAACAGGGAGCCTGATGCGGGACTCGATCTCAGGACCCCGGGATCGCGACCTGAGCTGAAGGCAGAAGCCTAACTGACTGAGCCACCCAGGAATTTAAAAAGCTGTCCAACTGTTTTCCAAAATATCTTTAGCATTTTGCATGAAGTGAGAGTTTCAGGGGCTCCATATCTTCTCCAGTACTTGCTATTGTTAGCTAGGTTTTAGTTGTTTGTTGTTTGTTTTGGTTTGGTTTTATTAGTTTATTTAGTTAGGCCATTTTGATAGGTATGATTGATACCTAATAGTGACTTCAATTTCCTTTATCTTGATCACTGATTACTTTCAATATATTTTCATGTCATTATCTGTTTCTTTTTGTTAAAGTGTCATCACATATTTTTCGTATAACTATGAAAATATCTATAATATGTGTATGTGCAGGTATGTGTGTTACTACAGATTATTATGTTAGTACATATATTATATGTATGTTAGATCCTTTACCAGATAGGTATTTTGAATATATTCTATCTCAGTTTTCATGTTTTTCTTTTCCTTAACTGTATCATTTGAAAAGCGAATTTTACAAATTCAAATGAATTTCAGTTTATCAAAATAAATCATTTTTAATGGTTTTGTGCTTTTTGTTTGAACCAAGGTTAAAAATATTTTTTTTCTAATTTTTCCTGTGGAAGTTATAGGTTTTACACTCAGTCTTTAATCTCCTTATTTTTACATGTCATAACATATAACTGATTAATACCTTTTTAAATTTGAGCCTCTCATATTATTTTTACATGTCATAGTGTATGTATATATATAAATTTTTTATTAAATGTATTATCTTTTTTTCTCAGAATTGTTTATTCCAGATGACCAGTCTCAGTTACTACATGTTGACTTTTTTAAAAATTTTTTATCATTATGTTAATCACCATACATTACATCATTAGTTTTTGATGTAGTGTTCCATGATTCGTTGTTTGTGCATAACACCCAGTACTCCATGCAGAACGTGCCCTCTTTAATTATCTTTTAATATAAAACAATTATAAATTGATGAGAAGCTGCAACTCTTTTGTACAGGGAGGTTCCTTATACCCCCCAATCAGTTTCTCCACCAGTAACATCTCCCATAACTATCATATAATATCAAAGACAGGAAACTGACATTGAGTTTATTCATATTTCACCAACCTTACATACATTCTTGTTTGCATGGTGTGTGAACAAACATGAAAGGTGGTAACATTTGTACGTTCAGGATGCAGAACAGATCCATCCCCTCACAGCTCCCTATACTTTGCCTTCCTTCCCCCACACACTGCCCCACTTCTTCCCTAAGCCCTTGCAATTGCTAGTCTGTCTACATCTCTGTAATTTTATTATTTCAAGAATTTTTAGAAGGACAATCCTACAGTATATAAGCTTTTAGGATTTGCTTTTTTTAAGATTTTTATTTTAATTTTTTTTTTTGGAGAAAAAGAGAGAGCGCATTGAGTGGAGGGAGGGGCAGAGGGAGAAGGAGAGAGAGGCTCACGCAGGCTCTGTGCTGAGTGTGGAGCCCAACACAGGGCTCCATCTCATGACCCTGAGCTCATGACCTGAGCCAAAATCAAGAGTCGGTCACCTAACCAACTGAGCCACCCATGTGCCCCAGTATTTGCTTTTTTTTTTTTTTTTTTTTAATTAAGCATAAAGCCTTGCAATCCATCCAGGTCATTTTGTGTATCTATGTTCTGTTCCATGGTTTGGATGTATCACAGTTTAACTGCTCACCCATTGAAGGATGCCTAAGTTGTTTCCAGTTTGGGACCAGCACAAAGGAAACTGCTATTAACATTTGTGTAGAGATTTAGGTCAGGTCATTTTTCATTTCTCTGGAATAAATGTTTCCGTAGAGCAATTGCTGAGTCATATAGATGGTTGCCTGTTCAGATTTTCTAGGGAAGTACTAAACTGTATCCTGGAGTTCCATTTTACCTTCCCACTAGCAGTGGATGGTGATCATGTTTTCCCCACATCCTCACCAGCATGGGGTGTTATCATTACCTTTAATTTAGCCAGTCTGATAGGAGTGTGGTTATTTCTAATTTCAGTCTTAATTTCCATTTCCATAATGATATTGGACATTTTTTTATGCTTGTCTGCCATTTGGTAAAATATCTCTTCTTGTCTTTGTACATTTTCTAATTAGATCTTTCCCTGTTACATTGTGGGAGATCCGTATAGATTCTGGACACAAGTCCTATGTTGCATAAGTGGTTTGGTAATATTATCCCCCAGTCTGTACCTTGTCATTTCATACTCTTAACAGAGTTTTTCACAGACCAAATAATAGTCACAACAACAATAATAATGTCTACAACCACGTCACCTGCCCTGGATTTGAGGAATTTCTCCTGTTTTTTTTAAACGAATGTTCTTTTTTTTAGTTTTACATCTTTAAAATAATATTTATTTATTTATTTTATTTATTATTTTTTAAATGACTGTTTTTTATAATTATGCTATGTTAGTCACCATACCGTACATCATTAGTTTTTGATGTAGTGTTCCACGATTCATTGTTTGCATATAACACCCAGTGCTCCATGGAATAAGTACCCTCATTAATACCCATCGCCAAGCTAACCCATCCCCCCACCCCCTTCCCTCTGAAACCCTCAGGTTGTTTCCGGTAGTCCATAGTCTCTCATGGTTCATCTCTCCCTCTGATTTCCCCCCCTTCATTTTTCCCTTCCTTCTCCTAATGTCCTCCATGCTCTTCCTTATGTTCCACAAATAAGTGAAACCATATGATAATTGTCTTTCTCTGCTTGACTTATTTTACTTAGCATAATCCCCTCCAGTTCCATCCATGTTGATGCAAATGGTGGTTGTTCATCCTTTCTGATGGCTGAGTAATATTCTGTTGTATATCTGGACCACATCTTCTTTATCCATTCATCTGTTGAAGGGCATCTCAGCTCCTTCCACATTTTGGCTATTGCAGACATTGCTGCTATGAACATTGGGTACATGTGCCCCTTCTTTTCACTACATCGTATCTTTGGGGTAAATACCCAGGAGTGCAATTGCTGGGTCATAGGGTAGCTGTATTTTTAAATTTTTGAGGAACCTCCGTACTGTTTTCCCAAGTAGCTTTACCAACTTGCATTCCCACTGAGAGTATAAGAGGTTTTCCCTTTCTCCACATCCTCTCCACCATTTGTTGTTTCCTTTCTTGTTTTTTTTTACTTTATTATTGTTATGTTAATCGCCATACATTACATCATTATTTTTTGATGTAGTGTTCCATGATTCATTGTTTGTGCATAACACCCAGTGCTCCATGCAGAACGTGCCCTCTTTAATACCCATCACCAGGCTAACGCATCCACCCACCCCTCTCCCCTCTAGAACCCCAAGTTTGTTTTTCAGAGTCCATCATCTCTCATGGTTTGTCTCCCCCTCCAATCTCCCCCATTCATTATTCCCCTCCTGCTATCTTCTTCTTTTTTTTTTCTTAACATATATTGCATTATTTGTTTCAGAAGTACAGATCTGTGATTCAACAGTCTTGCACAATTCACAGCGCTCACCATAGCACATACCCTCCCCAATGTCTATCACCCAGCCGCCCCATCCCTCGCACCGCCCACCACTCTAGCAACCCTCGGTTTGATTCCTGAGATTAAGAATTCCTCATATCAGGGTGCCTGGGTGGTTCAGATGGTTAAGCGTCTGCCTTCGGCTCAGGTCATGATCCTGGAGTCCTGGGATTGAGCCCCACATCAGGTTCCCTGCTCCTTGGGAGCCTGCTTCTCCCTCTGCCTTTCTCTCTCTCTGCCTCTCTCTCTCTCTCTCTCTCTCTGTCTCCCATGAATAAATAAATAAAATCTTAAAAAAAAAAGAATTCCTCATATCAGTGAGGTCATATGGTACATGTCTTTCTCTGACTGACTTATTTCGCTCAGCATAACACCCTCCAGTTCCATCCACGTCGTTGCAAATGGCAAGATCTCATTCCTTCTGATGGCTACATAATATTCCATTGTATACATATACCACTTCTTCTTTATCCATTCATCTGTCGATGGACATCTTGGCTCTTTCCGCAGTTTCGCTGTTGTGGACATTGCTGCTATAAACATCAGGGTGCGCGTACCCCTTCGGATCCCTACATTTATATCTTTGGGGTAAATACCAGTAGTGCAATTGCTGGATCGTATGGTAGCTCTATTTTCAACTTTTTGAGGAAAGTCCATACTGTCTTCCAGAGTGGCTGCACCAGCTTGCATTCCCACCAACAGTGTAGGAGGGTTCCCCTTTCTCCGCATCCCCACCAACATCTGTCGTTTCCTGACTTGTTAATTTTTGCCATTCTGACGGGTGTGAGGTGGTAGCTCATGGAAGTTTTGATTTGGATTTCCCTGATGCCGAGCGATGTTGAGCACTTTTTCATGTGTCTGTTGGCCATTTGGATGTCTTCTTTGGAAAATGTCTGTTCATGTCTTCTGTCCATTTCTTCATTGGATTATTTGTTCTTTGGGTGTTGAGTTTGATAAGTTCTTTATAGATTTTGGATACTAGCCCTTTATCTGATATGTCATTTGCAAATATCTTCTCCCATTCTGTCGGTTGTCTTTTGGTTTTGTGGACTGTTTCTTTTGCTGTGCAAAAGCTTTTTATCTTGATGAAGTCCCAAGAGTTCATTTTTGCCCTTGCTTCCCTTGCCTTTGGCGATGTTTCTAGGAAGGTTTTGCTGAGGCTGAGGTCGAAGAGGTTGCTGCCTGTCTTCTCCTTTAGGAATTTGATGGACTCCTGTCTCACATTTAGGTCTTTCAACCATTTTGAGTCTGTTTTTGTGTGTGGTATAAGGAAATGGTCCAGTTTCATTCTTCTGCATGTGGCTGTCCAATTTTCCCAACTTCATTTGTTGAAGAGACTGTCTTTTTTTCATTGGACATTCTTTGTTGCTTTGTCGAAGATTAGTTGGCCATAGAGTTGAGGGTCCATTTCTGGGCGCTCTCTTCTGTTCCATTGATCTGTGAGTTTGTTTTTGTGCCAGTACCATACTCTCTTGATAATGACAGCTTTTAATAGAGCTGGAAGTCCGGAATTGTGATGCCGCCAGCTTTGTTCTTCTTTTTCAACATTCCTCTGGCTATTCAGGATCTTTTCTGGTTCCATACAAATTTTAGGATTATTTGTTCCATTTCTTTGAAAAAAGTGGATGGTATTTTGATGAGGATTGCATTGAATGTGTAGATGGCTCTAGGTAGCATGACATCTTCACCATATTTGTTCTTCCAATCCATGAGCATGGAACGTGTTTCCATTTTTTGTGTCTTCCTCAATTTCTTTCATGAGTATTTTAGAGTTTTCTGAGTACAGATCCTTTGCCTCTTTGGTTAGATTTATTCCTAGGTTTTGGGTGCAATTGTAAATGGGAGCGACTCCTTAATTTCTTTCTTCTGTCTTGTTGTTGGCGTATAGGAATGGCACTGATTCCTGTGCATTGATTTTATATCCTGCCACTTGACTAAATTCCTCTATGAGTTGTAGCAGTTTTGGGGTGGAGTCTTTTGGGTTTTCCACATAAAGTATCATATCATCCGCAAAGAGTGAGAGTTTGACTTCTTCTTTGCCGATTTGGATGCTTTTTATTTCTTTTTGTTGTCTGATTGCTGTGGCTAGGACTTCTAATACTATGTCGAATAGCAGTGGTCATAGTGAACATCCCTGCCACGTTCCTGACCTTAGGGGGAAAGCTCTATGTTTTTCCCCATTGAGAATGATATTCGCTGTAGATTTTTCATCGATGGCTTTTATGATATTGATGTATATACCCTCTATCCCTATACTCTGAAGAGTTTTGATCAAGAAAGGATGCTGTACTTTGTCAAATGCTTTTTCTGCATCTCTTGAGAGGATCATATGATTCTTGTTCTTTCTTTTGTTAATGTATTGTATCACGTTGATTGATTTGCGGATGTTGAACCAACCTTGCAGCTGAGGGATAAATCCCACTTGGTCGTGGTGAATAATCCTTTTAATGCACTGTTGGATCCTATTGGCTAGTATTTTGATGAGAATTTTTGCATTCATGTTCATCAAGGATATTGGTCTGTAATTCTCCTTTTTGATGGGGGGTGTTTTTCTGGTTTGGGGATCAAGGTAATGATGGCCTCATAAAACGAGTTTGGAAGTTTTCCTTCCGTTTCTATTTTTTGGAACAGTTTCAGAAGAATAGGTATTAATTCTTCTTTATTTGGTAGAATTGCCCTGGGAAGCCTTCTGGCCCTGGGCTTTTGTTTCTTGGGAGATTTTTGATGACTGCTTCAATTTCCTTGGTAGTTATAGTTCTGTTCAGGTTTTCTATTTCTTCCTGATTCAGTTTTGGTAGTTGATACATCTCTAGGAATGCATCCATTTCTTCCAGATTATCTAATTTGCTGGCATAGAGTTGCTCATAATATATTCTTATAATTGTTTGTATTTCTTTGGTGTTGGTTGTGATCTCTCCCCTTTCATTCATGATTTTGTTGATTTGGGTCATTTCTCCTTTCGTTTTGATAAGTCTGGCCAGGGGTTTAGCAATCTTGTTAATTCTTTCAAAGAACCAGCTCCTAGGTTCGTGGATGTGTTCTACTGTTCTTTTGGTTTCTTTTTCATTGATTTCTGCTCTGATCTTTATTATTTCTCTTCTCCTGCTGGGTTTAGGCTTTATTTGCTGTTCTTTCTCCAGCTCCTTGAGGTGTAGGCTTAAGTTGTGCATTTGAGACCTTTCTTGTTTCTTGAGAAAGGCTTGTATTGCTATATACTTTCCTCTCAGGACTGCCTTTGCTGTATCCCAAAGATTCTGAATAGTTGTGTTTTCATTTTCATTGGTTTCCATGAATTTTCTTAATTCTTCTTTAATTTCCTTGTTGACCCACTCACTCTTTAGTAGGTTGCTCTTTAGCCTGCATGTATTTGAGTTCTTTCCATCTTTCCTCTTCTGTTTGAGTTCTAATTTCAAAGCTTTGTGGTCTGGAAATATGCAGGGAATGATCCCAATCTTTTGTTTATGGTTGAGACCTGATTTGTGACCTAGGATGTGATCTATTCTGGAGAATGTTCCATGGGCACTAGAGAAGAATGTGTATTCCGTTGCTTTGGGATGGAATGTTCTGAATATGTCTGTGAAGTCCATTTGGTCCACTGTGTCATTTAAAGTCTTTGTTTCCTTATTGATCTTTTGCTTAGATGATCTGTCCATTTCAGTCAAGGGGGGTGTTAATGTCCCCCACTATTATTGTATTGTTTTCAGTGTGTTTCTTTGCTTTTGTTATTAATTGCCTTATATAATTGGCTGCTCCCATGTTAGGGGCATAGATGTTTACAATTGTTAGATCTTCTTGTTGGATAGACCCTTTAAGTAGGATAGAGTGTCCTTCCTCCTCTCTTATTACAGTCTTTGGTTTAAAATCTAATTTTTCTTATATAAGGATTGCCACCCCCACTTTCTTTTGGTGTCCATTAGCAGAGCATGCTAAATGGTTTTCCACCGCCTCACTTTCAATCTGGGTGTGTCTTTGGGTCTATAATGAGTCTCTTGCAGACAGCGTATCGATGGGTCTTATTTTTTAATCCAATCTGATAGCCTGTGTCTTTTGATTGGGGCATTGAGCCCATTTACATTCAGAGTAACTATTGAAAGATATGAAATTAGTGCCATTGTATTGTCTGTAAGGTGACTTTTACTGTATATTGTTTGTGTTCCTTTCTGATCTGTGTTGCTTTTAGACCCTTTCTTTGCTTAGAGTACCCTTTTCAATATTTCTTGTAGGGCTGGTTTCGTGTTCGCAAATTCCTTTAGTTTTTGTTTGTCCTGGAAGCTTTTTACCTCTCCTTCTATTTTCAATGACAGCCTAGCTGGATATAGTATTCTTGGCTGCATATTTTTCTCTTTTAGTGCTCTGAAGATATTTTGCCAGTCCTTTCTGGCCTGCCAGGTCTCTGTGGATGGGTCTGTTGCCAATCTAATATTTCTACTATTGTAGGTTACAGATCTCTTCTCCCGAGCTGCTTTCAGGATTTTCTCTTTGTCTCTGAGACTCGTAAGTTTTACTATTAGATGTCAGGATGTTCACCTATTTTTATTGATTTTGAGAAGTGTTCTCTGTGCCTCCTGGATTTTGATGCCTGTTTCCTTCCTCACATTAGGGAAGTTCTCGGCTATGATTTGCTCCAATATACCTTATGCCCCTCTCTCTCTTTCTTCTTCTTCTGGGATCCCAATTATTCTAATGTTGTTTCGTCTTATCATATCGCTTATCTCTCGAATTCTGCCCTCGTGGTCCTGTAGTTGTTTCTCTCTCTTTTTCTCAGCCTCTTTATTTTCCATCATTTGGTCTTCTATATCGCTGATTCTCTCTTCTGTCTCATTTATCCTTGCAGTTACTGCCCCCATTTTTGATTGCACCTCATCAATAGCCTTTTTGATTTCGACTTGGTTAGATTTTAGTTCTTTTATTTGTCCAGAAAGCGTGTCTCTAATAACTTCCACGCTTTTTTCAAGGCCAGCTAGTATCTTTAAAGTCATGATTCTGAACTCTAGGTCCGACATCGTACTAATGTCCATATTGAGTAGGTCCCTGGTAGTCAGTACTACCTCTTGTTCTTTTTGTTGAGGTGATTTTTTTCCATCTTGTCATTTGGTCCAGAGGAGAATAGATGAATGAGAGAACAAAATGCTAACAGGGTAAGAACATCCCCAGAATATATATTCTAAACAAATCAGAAAAGTCCTGAAGCCGGGGGAAAAGAAAGGGAAGGAAGAAAAAATGAAATAGAAAAAGAAAAGAGAAAAAGAAAAAGATAAAAACAAACAAAAACAGAACAAAACAAAAGAAAACAGAATATGATCAAGTATGATCAGGCTGGTGCATAGATCAGTGCCACACACTAGATTTTGGGTGTATTTTGGTCTGTTAGAAGAAAGTGCCACCTAAAATTTTAATGAAAGAAAAAATTATATAGGTAAAAAATAAGGGTTGATACGATGCAGGGATGGAATATGACTGTAAAGATGAAAATTGTAAAAAAATTTATAAAAGGAATTGTTTTAAGTGTTTGAAAAAAGAAATAAGAGGATTTAAAAAAAAGAAGAAAAAGAAAGGGAGAGAATGTGATGAGGCAGGAGACTAGAACAAAGCCATACACTAGAGATTTAGGGTATATTTTGATCTGTTAGAAGAAACTGTGTCTCAAATTTTTAAAGAGAGAACAACTTATACATATATGCCAAAAATAATGGTAGCTACTATGAAGGGATAGAATATGACTCTAAAAATGAAAAATAAAATGTTTTTTAAAACAGAAATTGATAAGATGTTGTTTGAAAAAGGGAATAAGAAAAATTTTAAAAAAAGTTAAAAAAATTTAACTTTGAAAGACTAAAGAATCATGATAAAAAAGTCATGAATTCTATGTGCAGTATTCCCCTAGCTCTGGACTTCTGCCGTTCTCATTGATCGGTACACTTGGTCTTGGCTGGTTGTTCTTGCTGACCTTCTGGGGGAGGGGCCTGTCGCCATGGTTCCCAAATGTCTTTGTCGGAGGCGGAATTGCCCCACCCTTGCTTGATGCGGGCTAGGTAATCTGCTCGGGTTTGCCCTTGGGAGCTTTTGTTCCCTGCCAGCTTTCGGTACAGCTTTGGATGACGAAGAGTGAAAATGGCAACCTCCCAATTTCCACCCCAGAGGAGCCAAGAACTTAGGGCTCCACTCCTCAGTGCGCCCCCAGAGCAAAGCAGTCAGTCACTCCCGTGTCCCCGGTCTCCGGCCGCACTCCGTGCTCACCTGGCCTGTGACCGAGCATTTCTATCTCTGGCACCTGACCCCGTGTGGAGTCTCCAAACCCAGCAGATCCCTGCGGTGCGCTCCCGCGCCGCTCCTCCCCGGGGGAGGAAGGGGAGTCTCCCCGGCTCTGCTGCTCGTTGGGTCCCTGCTGGAGGAGCAGTGGCCCGACTGGGCCGCGGATCACAGTTTATGGCAACCCTGAGCTGAAAGCCCGCGCCTCAGCTCTGTCTCTGCAGCCGGCTTCCCCGCTCCGATACCTGGGAGCTCTGCTGCACTCAGGCTCCCCCGGTCTTTCTGTGACCCCGAGGGTCCTGAGACCACACTGTCCCGTGAGGTTCCCCCCCCCCCCCCCCCGCTTAGCCACTGCAGCGACGTCCCTCAGCGGAGCCGACTTCTAAAAGGTCCGATTTTGTGCTCTGCGGGTCTATCACTTGCCAGAAGTGGCCGACGGAGGCCCCCTCCCCTGCCATCTATCCTCCTAAATATCGCCTCGGATTCACTTCTCCGCATGTCCTACCTTCCAGAAAGTGGTCGCTTTTCTGTTCAGAGAGTTGCTGCTATTCTTTTCTTCGATCTCCTGTTGAGTTCGTAGGTGTTCAGAGTGGTTTGGTCCCTATCCGCTGAATTCCTGGAATCTGATGAAATCCCGGTCTCCTATTCCTCTGCCATCATGCTCCGCCTGTTTCCTGTCTTGTTAATTTTAGCCATTCTAACTGGTCTAAGGTGGTATCTCAATGTGGTTTTGATTTGAATTTCCCTGATGGCTAAACATGTTGAACATTTTTTCATGTGTCTGTTAGCCATTCCTATGTGTGTGGTGATGTGTCTGTTTGTGTCTTCTGCGCATTTTTTGACTTCATTGTTTTTTTGAAAGTGTTGAGTTTGAGAAGTTCTTTATAGATCTTGGATACCATCCCTTTATCTGTAGTGTCATTTGGAAATATCTTCCTCCATTCCTCTTTGTTTTGTTGCTATTTATTTTAGAGAGAGAGAGAGAGCATAAGCACAGGGGGAAGCGGCAGAGGGAGAGGGAGATAGAATCTCAAGCAGACTCCCGCTGAATGTGGAGCCTGATGGGCTCCATCTTCCAACCCTTAGGTCATGACCTGAGCTGAAACCAACAGTCAAATGCTAACCGACTGCACACCCCAGCCCACCTAGTTTTACATCTTAAATATAAATATAAATCTGAGATCACTTGTGAGTTAGTTTTTCCAGAAATTGTGAGGAGTAGGTAGGGTTACTTACTTTCTCATTAATGTACAGATGTTCAAAAGTTCTATCTTTCTTCTACTGAATGCCTGTTTCACTTGATGAAAAATCAATGGGTGTATTCCAGTGGATCTCCTGCCGGGTTCTCTATTCCATGCCAATGATCCATGTGTCTGCACCATACCACACTGTACTGACTATGGTAGATGGTAGTTAATGAAATAGTAAGCTTAACATAGGGAATATTTTTCATTTGTCACATTTATGAGCATAAACATACTCATATTATTATACATTTATTCTTTTAATGATTGTAAGTTCTGTGGTAATATCTTCTGTTGCAATCCTTATATTTGTAAGTGCCATCTCTCTCTTCCTATTTGTCAATTTTGCTAGAGTTTTATCAAGTAATAACTTTTTTGAAGAACCAACCTCATTGATTTTTCCCTATTTTTTTCAATGTTCTACATTTCTGCTCTGCTTGTTATATGTTTATTTTGCTCTTCATTTTTTGTTTTCTTTGGGCAGGAAGTTAAATTATTGATTTGAGACCTTTCCTCTTTTCTTAAGTGAGCAGTTAATGCTATAAAGCTTTTGCTTAGTATTAACTGAACTGCAACCCATAAATTCTGACATATTGTAGTTCTGTTTTCATCAGTGTATTTTTGTAATGTCCTGTAAGGCTTTATGTTTGACCCATGCATTATTTAGAAATGTGTTGTTTAGCTTCCACATGTTTGCACATTTTCCTATTCTCTTTCTGGTTTTGATTTCTAGTTGTACTCTATTATGGCTAGAGGATATGCTCAGTATACTTTGAAATGTGTAAAATTTGTTGAAGGATGTCTTATGACCAAGGATAATGTCTGTTTTGGTGAATTTTCCATGGATGCTTGAGGAAATGTGTTTTTTTCTTTAGTTGGGCAGAGAGTTCTGTATGTCATTTATGTTTTGTTGTTGCTGGTGTTTGCAGTTCTTCTATAACTTCACTGACATTCTGTCTGCTAGTTCTAGTCTTCACTGAAAGTGGGTGTGGATGTCACCAAGTGTAATTGTAGATTTGTCTATTCCTCCTTGCAAATGTATCTGTTTTTGTTTCAAATATTTTGAAGTTCTGGGTTTAGATTGCTATACCACTATTTCTTCTTGCTGGATTGATCCTTTTAGTATTATATTATGTCACTCTTCGTCCCTCATAATTTTATTTTGAAATCTACTAGATCTATATTCAAATACCCACTCTTGGTTTTTTTCTCTATTACTTTTCCCATGCCATATCTTTTTCCACTCTTATTCTTCCAGCCTACCTGTATCATCATGTTGAACTGAATGTATTATGTGTATTTTTACACATTTCACTTTTTCCTTTCCTATCAGAAATTCCAATCTTTCTTGTGTTATCATTTGCTTCCCATTTTGAGAATTTCCTTTAATTTTTTTTAGCACCACGCCTGCTAGTGGAAGGTTCTCTTAGCTTTCTACTACCGAAGAATGTCTGTATTTCCCTATTCATTCCTGAAGAATATTTGCGCTACATAAAGAATCTGCTGGAATCATTTCATTTTTTCAGCATCTGAAGAATGTTGTCTCTTCTGAATCCAAGGTTTTATATTAGAAATCTATTGATTTTAAAATGGGTATTTCCCTGTAAGTAATGTGTTGCTTTTCTTTGGCTGCAAGATTTTTTTTTTTTTTTTTGCTATCAGTTTTCAGAAGTTTTAACTATCGTATCTCTTATTGCCAATTTCTTTAGGTTTCTGTTCTGTTTGGCGTTCTGTCATTTAATGTGTATTTGTGTGTCTTTTGTCCACTTATGGAAAAGCTCAATCCATATTTCCTTTAAGTCTTTCTGCACCCTTCTTCCCCTTCCCTCTGGGATGCTGACGATATAATATCAGATGCTCTGTCATTATCCCACAGGTCCTCACCCCTCTGTTCCTTTCTGCTCTCGTTGTTGGCTCCTGTCTGCTTTTCAGACTGATGATTGGTCTCGTTCGGAGTCCTAGCCTGCCAGTTCATTCCTGTCATCAGTCTCATCCAGTGAGAGTTTTATTTCTGTTATTTTATTTCCGGTTCTCTAATTTCCATTCAGTTCTCTTTCATGTCTTCTGTTTCTTTGAAAAGGTTGTCAGTTGTTTATTTCTTTTGAGGACAGTTACCACTGATCACTTTTTTTTTTATGACTGTGTTTTAGAATCCTTCAAGATAATTCTCACATGTGATTCATCTCAGTGTTGTTTTCTGTTGGTTGATTCTTCTAATTTATGTTACTGTTTTCCTCATCTTTGGTGTGACAAATGAGTTTTGACTATATCCTGGGTATTTTTGATACTAGCTTAGGAGACTCCTGGTCCTACTAAATCCCCATTTCAGGAGGTAGTCACTCTGATTAGATTGGCCTGCAGGTCCTGGGTTCATTTTGTGGGCTACTGGTCCAGTGAAAATTTAGTTTTCAGAACCCTTAGAGTGCTCCTCTCATCTCCTTTATCTTCTGGCTGCTACTAGTGTTCCCATGGGTTCCCTACTGGCTCTGCCCACGGGAGCAAAGTAAACTTCAGTGGGCCTGGTGCTGTCAGCAGGGAGTGAGGGGAGAGAAGCCAGGCCTGTGGGCATGGAAATTTCATCCACAGGCCTTCTGGGGCCAGAGGAGCTCTTGCGGTCTCTCCTGGAGCTGCCTACAGGGGCAGGAGGTCATCTCCGGGCTGTCCAATGCTGTTAGCAGGGGGTTGGAAGATGCCAAACCCATAGTATGGAGTTTTCCCTCCCAATTGCCTGTCATACCATCCAGTATCAGCAGGATTGTTGTTTAATCCACACTGGTGCTGTTCACAGGTGCAGAATATTTATCAGGATGATCAAAGCAAGACTAGCATCATCATGAAAACCCAGAGGAGTAAAAATAATGCTCTAGAGTCTCAGTGTTAATCAAGGCAAAATCCTAAGTCTCTTTAACTTCAGTAATATGGCTTCTTACTGAAGCACATGGTCTCCCTGGTATGGACAGTGCAGTCCCAACATACACCCACTCTCAGCCGTAAGTTTCAGATGTTTGAGATATAGTTAGACAGAATTTCATCTCATAAGTAAAAATAAAAATAACTATGAGAGAGCATCTTAAGAAATACCAATAAGTATCTTCTCAAGATTTTAGTTCCTTGAGATCTACAGTGAACTCAGAAAGGAATTGGAGGCTTACCAGGAGCTTACAAATAGAATGTGAAAAATGTTCCTTTAAATTTATTTTTTTAGTTTTTTAATTTTACATTATTTTTATTTTTTATAACATATGTTTGTAAACATATATTTTAAAAGATTTTTTTTATTTATTTGAAACAGAGAGAGAGAGGGAGCGAGGCAGGAGGGGCAAAGGGAGAGGAACAAGTAGACCCCCCTGCTGAGCTGGGAGCTGGACGCGGGGCTCCATCCCAGGACCCAGAGATCATAACCTGAGCTGAAGGCAGACGCTGAACCAACTGAGCCACCCAGGTGCCCCTGTAAACATACATTTTATTTCATCTTCAAAGACAAGGTAGTCTTGCACCTGACCCTAAATAGTTCCTTTTCCAAAACCTACTTTTAAATTTTTTAGCGCTTTTAAAATCAAGCAAATAACTCATAGTAATGAACTGAAAATCATGACATAACACAAAGCACATGGATCAATAAATGACTAGAAACAAAAATAATGGTAACATATAAAGGGATTTTCTACATCCTGGTCTCTGATGCTGGCATTGACATGATAACCCTTTTCATTGCCTTAAATTTGGTTCATTTGTACATAGTTACAGATATAACCTGGGAGCTAAGTATTTGACAATGAAGTTTGTCCTCATAAATTTCTCATGTTTTATAAAAACTGCCTTGACTTTCACTCTTAGTGAAATACATGATTATAACAAGTCTGTGTAATATCAGGAAAGTGTCCACCTGAAATAATTTATGGATAGCTGCTAAACAGTAAAATAAACAAATAAATACAACCTCAAGAATTGGCCTCAGGAAAGACCAGACTCAGCTGAGTGGATGGTGGTAAGGGTCATAAAATAAAAATGCCAAGAAAAATATGCATGTATGTAGTTAAAAATTATGGTAAATGTTTTGAATTACATTGGTACATTCTGCCTTTGTGATTGACCAGGGGGACCTGGTCAGAAAAAGCTTCTTGGAAAAAGGTGATACCTAATCTGTGACCTAAAGAATAAGGTTGCCTCAGCATGGAGAGTCCAGGAAGAACACTCCTGGTAGGGAATATGAACATAAGAAGGTCTTTACGCAGGGCTCAACTTGACATTTGGAAACAACTCAGATGAGAACTGGCACGAACAGGTGAACAGGGAGGTTGCCCAAGTTTGGGATGGAGATAAAACCAGAGTGAGATCACATGGTACACTAATGTGTGCGTATTATTTTTACTAGTACAGCTGCAAGCCTCTCAAATTACATGTGCTTGTGTGTGATGTGACCAAATTACATTTTTTAAAGATTATCCTACTGGTTGTGGGAGAATGGATTTGCACATGAAAGTCTGAAAAGAAAGCTTTACTTATTTATATGTATAAACCACATATTAATATATACTATATAAGAAATTATTAACAACATATATTCTGTATTAATGTATAATACGTGCACTCAGGGGCCATAATTATCCACTGGAGAAGCAATGATTTTTTGGGTGGTAATGGTCGAGATGAAGAGAAGAGAGTGAACTCATGGTATGTTCTGAAGGCAGATCTCAGGTATGCAGATCAAAGAGATTATAATAACAAATGAAATATTTTTCCCCTCTAGATCCCCAGTAAAGTTGAAATTCATTAAATGCCTGTTTTTGCAAAAATACAAAATCAAATCAAATATGTGAAACTGTATTGAATTGTAGCAATGACTTCATATATAAGAGGTCAAGGATGGATCTACACATAGCAGAAAGCTCAGATAAAAGGATGTAATGCAGGACTATCCTTTTATGTTGTCGGGAGACACATTGACTTGTAATGCTCTGAAGGTCAACTGGTTTCAGTTTCATCCATTGTACATACAACTATTTTTAAAATAAAGCTTCATCCTTGAACCTCTTTTGTTGTCTCTCATTTCCGTTCAGTCTGCTACTTCCTTGTATTTTTAGTAACTAACTCAAGAACACTTTCTGTTTTAGATTGTCTAATAGCCACTGTACAGTAGAATACTGTATTAGTCGAAGAGAGCAATGCTTCATGCTGCCCTGGTGAAACTCGTATTCCATAAAAGGCACAGAGGAAAGTGTGAGAAGGATGGTGCCTTCACCAAAGACACCAAGTTGGCTTCTCTGCAAGGTTAGCTTGTGCTCCTTCTATACTCTTCCTCTAGTTGTGTCTTCGTCTCAGTAATAGGCACCAGGAAGAAAGATGATTGCAGAGGCAGAATGTATTTTTTATTAAAAAAAAAAGGCATTACCCAGCCCTACATCAGGTTAATGATATTTTTGTTCTCTCAAAAGTAGATACCAAAGCGAAGAAAGTTGCCTACTTTTTATTACCTCACTGTGTGGATGACAAAGTATCTTCCCAGGGGTTTATTTGGAATCCAAGGTAACCCATTTGTGGCTACACTAAGAAATGACACTGATGTGATAAAATTGACGTCGTTCTTACCAAAATATCAATGCTGACAGGCATTATCTTATGTTCTCTTATTATTATAATTGGCATACATGGTCTGGGCGACTAAGACTATGTCATTGGAAAGCAGGACTGCTTTGAAATAAACACTATATTAGGCTTCCAAACAAGTATGCAAAAACATGCACTATCATAATTAGTCACTTGGTATAGGTATGTCTAACATCTATGTCCCAGCAGTGGTGTTTTGGTATAATTGTTGAATCATATCCATTGAAGTTGTTTGATTACCTTATTTTCTTCCAAAACCTTGACAAAAATCAAGTAAATCGACAAAAAGAAAAGGAAGGAAAAATAATGCTCAGCCAACAGAAAGACATTGTTTTAAATTATTCTCTATCCATAGAGGAAACAAAATGTTCTGGCAATGCAATGTCAAAATAAATTTTGTTCCTGAGAGATCACCATCTAGACCAAATACTTTCTGACCTTGACCCTGTCAGAGATATGAAGGGAGGGAAGTCATTTGTCCCTCAGGAGCCCCTGTTCATTAAGTCTGAATGAAAAAATAGAATTCAAAAAACATTTATTAAAATGGACATAGAGAGTATGGATAACTTTAAGTCTTACAACATTTAGTATAGAATTAAAGGGAAATTTCAATTGTGGAATATTCTGTTAATGTAAAAATAGTTTAAAGCATAAAATATATATTAAGTATGTTATTCTGTCTATCCTAGAAGATAATAAAAAGATAATCTGCATATATATAACTATGTATACATATAACTATATATAACTGTGCATGTATATAACTATATATATATAAAAAATACACACACACACACACACACACACACACACACACATATATATATATATAGCTCCTTCCTACTCTACATATCACCATAAAAAAAAGTCATTATATGTTTTGTGGCATATTTAGTTCATTTTATAAAACACAGCCATGTCCTATTCCTAAATTGTTTTTAAAGATTCTAGTGGGATTTTTCTTATAACTTAAACTCTCTAAATGCATTTTTTTCTCGTAAGAGACTTGATTCGTTGCAACTTGAAACAAATTTTAATTTAAAAAAGTTAGAATGGTATTGTTAATGATTTATGAAGGAAAGAAGTAATGTATTCTACAGTACAGTTTTGAATTATATTGCTTTCCAGTACATCCAGAAATACAAAGAAAAATGAAAGAGAAAAGAATAAGTCTCATGCCTGTTTGAAATGCAGAAAGTTTTATTCAATTTGGAGATGTATTAATGTTCTCTCTTTGAACTTAACGAACTTGAAAGAACAAGCCCTTCGCCTACTTTTGTCCCCAAGTAAGAAGTCAGTTGATCCTGGGACATAAGATCTTCTGGGACACTCACTTGTGAAAGGATGTGGATCACCTCTTGAAGGCTTCTTCAGGCCAAGTGAGCAGTGGAATAGACAAAGGACAGAAAAGTTTGCCTGCTGAAAGCAATTATTTCCGCAGACCAGAGTCTTGCATGCTCTGGACATTAACAGAAGAGTTCAACATGTTAGTGCTGGCAAAGAATGTAAAACCTTCAGATCAGGGAATGTATCTTTAGCACTCACTATGGGAGAAGATTCTATGACCCATACTTGTAAATTATATTTCTGAATAATGCATTCTCTGCAACAGATGTCCAGATTTTGCTGAGATGAATCATCATTAGGATCATTTAGTCAAACTGCCTCATTCTGATTTCATATTTATCAACCAACCTTCTAATTTCAACTTGAATCCCCCTTGAAATTTGACTACAAATATTTAAATAGGTATTAATATTTATCGATTGGAATTAGTCGAAATATTAAGTTTTTAATAGCATTTGGAGGGGGCGGAGCAAGAGGGCAGAGGAGTAGTAGACCTGGATTTCGTCTGGTCTCAGGAATTCAGCTGAATGGGGATCAAACCATTCTGAACACCTACGAACTCAACAGGAGATCGAAGAGGAGAGTAGCAACAACTCTCTGAACAGAGAAGCGACCACTTACTGGAAGGTAGGACGTGCAGAGAAGTGAATCCGAGGCGATATTCGGGAGGATAGACGGCGGGGAGGGGGCCTCCGTCGGCCGCTTCTGGCAAGTGCTAGAGCCGCAGAGCACAAAATCGGACCTTTTAGAAGCCGGCTCCGCGGAGGGACGTCGCTGCAGTGGCTAAGCGGGGGGTGGAACCCTCGCGGGACAGTGTGGTCTCAGGACCCTCGGGGTCACAGAAAGACCGGGGGTGCCTGAGTGCGGCAGAGCTCCCAGGGATCGGAGCGGGGAAGCTGGCTGCAGAGACGGAGCCGAGGCGCGGGCTCTCAGCTCGGGGTGGCCATAAACTGTGACCCGCGGCCCAGTCGGGCCACTGCTCCTCCAGCAGGGACCCAACAAGCGGCAGAGCCGGGGAGACTCCCCTTCCTCCCCCGGGAGGAGCGGCACGGGAGCGCACCGCAGGGATCTGCTGGGTTTGGAGACTCCACACGGGGTCGGGTGCCAGAGATAGAAACGCTCAGTCACAGGCCGGGTGACCACGGAGTGCGGCCGGAGACCGGGGACACGGGAGTGACTGCTGTTCTCTGGGGACGCACTGAGGAGCGGGGCCCTGAGTTCTCGGCTCCTCCGGGTGGAGATTGGGGGGCCACCATTTCTGCCCTGGTCCTCCAAGGCTGTACGGAGAGCTTGCAGGGAACAAAAGCTCCTGACATCAAACCGGAGCAGCTTGCTTAGCCGGGACCGACAAGGGCGGGGCAATTCAGCCTCCGGCAAAGACTTCTGGAAACCACGGCAACAGGCCCCTCCCCCAGAAGATCAGCACGAACAGCCAGCAAGCCAAGACCAAGTTTACCGATCAAGGACAACAGGAGAATTCCAGCGCTAGGGGAATACTGCACATAGAATTCATGGCTTTTTTTTACCATGATACATTAGTTCATCAAAGTTAATTTTTGTTAACTGTTTTTTTTTTCTTTTTCCCTTTTTCAACCAACATCTTATCAATCTCTTTTAAAAAAAAAAACACATTTTTATTTTTCATTTTTAGAGTCATATTTAATCCCTTCATAGTAGTTACCCTTATTTTTGGCATATATATATAAGTTGTTCTCTCTTTAATATTTTGAGATACAGTTTCTTCTAACAGATAAAAATATACCCTAAATCACTAGTGTATGGTTCTGTTCTCGTCTCCTGCCTGATCACATTCTCTCCCTTTTTTCTTTTTTTTTTTTCTCTTTCTTTTCTGTTTCTTTCCCTTTCTTTTCCCCTGGTTTCAGGTCTTTTCTGATTTGTATACAGTATATTTGCTGGGGACATTGTAAACCTGTTAGCATTTTGTTCTCTCATTCATCTATTCTCCTCTGCACAAAATGACAAGACGAAAAAAATCACCTCAGCAAAAAGAACAAGAGGTAGTACCATCAGCCAGGGACCTACTCAATACGGACATTAGTACCATGTCGGACCTAGAGTTCAGAATCATGACTTTAAAGATACTAGCTGGGCTTGAAAAAAGCCTGGAAGTTATTAGAGAAACCCTTTCTGGAGAAATTAAAGAACTAAAATCTAACCAAGTCGAAATCAAAAAGGCTATTGATGAGGTGCAATCAAAAATGGGGGCATTAACTGCTAGGATAAATGAGGCAGAAGAGAGAATCAGTGAAATAGAAGACCAAATGATGGAAAATAAAGAGCCTGAGAAAAAGAGGGAGAAACAAATACAGGATCACGAGGGCAGAATTCGAGAGATAAGTGATTCGATAAGATGAAACAACATTAGAATAATTGGGATCCCAGAAGAAGAGAGAGAGGGGCAGAAGGTATATTGGAGCAAATAATAGCAGAGAACTTCCCTAATGTGAGGAAGGAAACAGGCATCAAAATCCAGGAGGCACAGAGAACCCCTCTCAAAATCAATAAAAATAGCTCAACACCCCGACATCTAATAGTAAAACTTACGAGTCTCAGAGACAAAGAGAAAATCCTGAAAGCAGCTCGGGAGAAGAGATATGTAACCTACAATGGTAGAAATATTAAATTGGCAACAGACCCATCCACAGAGACCTGGCAGGCCAGAAAGGACTGGCAAGATATCTTCAGAGCACTAAACGAGAAAAATATGCAGCCAAGAATACTATATCCAGCTAGGCTGTCATTGAAAATAGAAGGAGAGGTAAAAAGCTTCCAGGACAAACAAAAACTAAAGGAATTTGCAAACACGAAACCAGCCCTCCAAGAAATATTGAAAGGGGTCCTCTAAGCAAAGAGAGAGCCTAAAAGCAGCAAAGATCAGAAAGGAACACAGACAACATACAGTAACAGTCACCTTACAGGCAATACAATGGCACTAAATTCATACCTTTCAATAGTTACCCTGAATGTAAATGGGCTAAATGCCCCAATCAAAAGACACAGGCTATCAGATTGGATTAAAAAACAAGACCCATCCATATGCTGTCTACAAGAGACTCATTTTAGACCCAAAGACACCCCCAGATTGAAAGTGAGGGGGTGGAAAACCATTTACCATGCTAATGGACACCAAAAGAAAGCTGGAGTGCCAAGCCTTATATCAGACAAACTAGATTTTAAAACAAAGACTGTAATAAGAGATGAGGAAGGACACTCTATCCTACTTAAAGGGTCTATCCAACAAGAAGATCTAACAATTGTAAATATCTATGCCCCGAACATGGGAGCAGCCAATTATATAAGGCAATTAATAACAAAAGCAAAGAAACACATTGACAACAATACAATAATAGTGGGGGACTTTAACACCCCCCTGACAGAAATGGACAGATCATCTAAGCAAAAGATCAACAAGGAAATAAAGACTTTAAATGACACACTGGACCAAATGGACTTCACAGACATATTCAGAACATTCCATCCCAAAGCAACGGAATACACATTCTCCTCTAGTGCCCATGGAACGTTCTCCAGAATTGATCACATCCTAGGTCACAAATCAGCTCTCAAACGGTACCAAAAGAATGGGATCATTCCCTGCATATTTTCAGACCACAATGCTTTGAAACTAGAACTCCATCACAAGAGGAAAGTTGGAAAGAACTCAAATACATGGAGGCTAAAGAGCATCCTACTAAAGAATGAATGGGTCAACCAGGAAATTAAAGAATTAAAAAAATTCATGGAAACCAATGAAAATGAAAACACAACTGTCCAAAATCTTTGGGTTACAGCAAAGGCAGTCCTGAGAGGAAAGTATATAGCAACTCAAGCCTTTCTCAAGAAACAAGAAAGGTCTCAAATACACAATCTAACCCTACACCTAAAGGAGCTGCAGAAAGAACAGTAAATAAAGCCTAAACCCAACAGGAGAAGAGAAATAATAAAGATCAGAGCAGAAATCAATGAAATAGAAACCAAAAGAACAGTAGAACAGATCAACGAAACTAGGAGCTGGTTCTTTGAAAGAATTAACAAGATTGATAAACCCCTGGCCAGACTGATCAAAAAGAAAAGAGAAATGACCCAAATCAACAAAATCATGAATGAAAGAGGAGAGATCACAACCAACACCAAAAAAATACAAACAATTATAAGAACATATTATGAGCAACTCTATGCCAGCAAATTAGATAACCTGGAAGAAATGGGTGCATTCCTAGAGATGTATCAACTACCAAAACTGAGCCAGGAAGAAATAGTAAACCTGAACAGACCTATAACCACTAAGGAAATTAAAGCAGTCATCAAAAATCTCCCAAGAAACAAAAGCCCAGGGCCAGATGGCTTCCCAGGGGAATTCTATCAGACATTTAAAGAAGAATTAATACATATTCTCCTGAAACTGTTCCAAAAAATAGAACTGGAAGGAAAACTTCCAAATTCATTTTATGAGGCCACCATTACCTTGATCCCAAAACCAGACAAAGAGCCCATCAAAAAGGAGAATTACAGACCAATATCCTTGATGAACATGGATGCAAAAGTTCTCACCAAAATACTAGCCAAAAGGATCCAACAGTACATTAAAAGGATTATTCAACACGACCAAGTGGGATTTATCCCTGGGCTGCAAGGCTGGTTCAACATCCGCAAAATCAACGTGATACAATACATTAACAAAAGAAAGAACAAGAATCATATGATCCTCTCAATAGATGCAGAAAAAGCATTTGACAAAGTACAGCATCCTTTCTTGATCAAAACTCTTCAGAGTACAGGGATAGAGGGTACATACCTCAATATCATAAAAGCCATTTATGAAAAACCTACAGCGAATATCATTCTCAATGGGGAAAGGCTGAGAGCTTTTCTCCTAAGGTCAGGAACGTGGCAGGGATGTCCACTCTCACCACTGCTATTCAACATAGTATTAGAAGTCCTAGCCACAGCAATCAGACAACAAAAAGAAATCAAAGGCATCCAAATCGGCAGAGAGGAAGTCAAACTCTCACTCTTTGCAGATGATATGATACTTTATGTGGAAAACCCAAAAGACTCCACCCCAAAGCTGCTAGAACTCATACAGGAATTCAGTCAAGTAGCAGGCTATAAAATCAATGCACAGAAATCAGTGGCATTCCTATACACCAACAATAAGACAGAAGAGAGACAAATCAAGGAGTCGATCCCATTCACAATTACACCCAAAACCATAAGATACCTAGGAATAAATTTAACCAAAGAGGCAGAGGATCTGTACTCAGAAAACTATAAAATACTCAGGAAAGAAATTGAAGAAGACACAAAGAAATGGAAAAACTTTCCATGCTCATGGATTGGAAGAACCAACATTGTGAAGATGTCAATGCTACCTAGAGCAATCTACACATTCAATGCAATCCCCATCAAAATACCATCCACTTTTTTCAAAGAAATGGAACAAATAATCCTAAAATTTGTATGAAACCAGAAGAGACCCCGAATAGCCAGAGGAATATTGAAAAAGAAAAGCCAAGCTGGCGGCATCACAATTCCGGACTTCCAGCTCTATTACAAAGCTGTCATCATCAAGACAGTATGGTACTGGCACAAAAACAGACACATCGATCAATGGAACAGAATCAAGAGCCCAGAAATGGACCCTCAACTCTATGGTCAACTTATCTTTGACAAAGCAGGAAAGAATGTCCAGTGGAAAAAAGACAGTCTCTTCAACAAATGGTGTTGGGAAAATTGGACAGCCACATGCAGATGAATGAAACTGAACCATTTCCTTACACCACACACAAAAATAGACTCCAAATGGTTGAAAGACCTAAACGTGAGACAGGAGTCCATCCAAATTCTAAAGGAAAACACAGGTAGCAACCTCTTCGACCTCAGCCGCAGCAACTTCTTCCTAGAAACATCGCCAAAGGCACAGGAAGCCAGGGCAAAAATGAACTATTGGGATTTCATCAAGATAAAAAGCTTTTGCACAGCAAAAGAAACAGTCCACAAAACCAAAAGACAACCGACAGAATGGGAGAAAATATTTGCAAATGATATATCAGATAAAGGGCTAGTATCCAAAATCTATAAAGAACTTATCAAACTCAACACCCAAAGAACAAATAATCCAATCAAGAAATGGTCAGAAGACATGAACAGACATTTTTCCAAAGAAGACATCCAAATGGCCAACAGGCACATGAAAAAGTGCTCAACATCTCTCAGCATCAGGAAAATCCAAATCAAAACCTCAATGAGATACCACCTCACACCCGTCAGAATGACTAAAATTAACAAGTCAGGGAATGACACATGTTGGCGGGGATGTGGAAAAGGGGAACCCTCCTACACTGTTGGTGGGAATGCAAGGTGGTGCAACCCCTCTGGAAAACAGTATGGAGGTTCCTCAAACAGTTGAAATTCGAGCTACTATTCGATCCAGCAATTGCACTACTGGGTATTTACCCCAAAGATACAAATGTAGGGACCCGAAGGGGTACGTGCACCCCAATGTTTATAGCAGCAATGTCCACGATAGCCAAACTGTGGAAAGAGCCAAGATGTCCATCGACAGATGAATGGATAAAGAAGCAGTGGTATATATACACAATGGAATATTATGCAGCCATCAAAAGGAATGAGATCTTGCCATTTGAAACGACGTGGATGGAACTGGAGGGTGTTATGCTGAGTGAAATAAGTCAGTCAGAGAAAGACATGTATCCTATGACCTCACTGATATGAGGAATTCTTAATCTCAGGAACAAACTGAGGGTTGCTGGAGTGGTGGGTGTGGGAGGGATGGGGTGGCTGGGTGATAGACATTGGGGAGTGTATTTGCTATGGTGAGCGCTGTGAAATGTGTAAGACTTTTGAATCACAGATCTGTACTTCTGAAACAAATAACACAACATATTTTAAGGAAAAAGAAAAAGAAGAAGATAGCAGGAGAGGAAGAATGAAGGGGAGTAAGTCAGAGGGGGAGACGAACCAGGAGAGATGATGGACTCTGAAAAACAAACTGAGGTTTCTAGAGGGGAGGAGGGTGGGGGGATGGGTTAGCCTGGTGATGGGTATTAAGGAGGGCACATTCTGCATGGAGCTTTGGGTGTTATGAACAAACAATGAATCATTGAACACTACACCAAAACAAATGATGTAATATATGGTGATTAACATAACAATAAAAAATTAAAAAAAAAATAGCATTTGGAGTGTCTGGGTTCGAATGTCCATGTGTTTGTGTGTGCCGCGTATGTGTGTCTTCAATAACTCACAGTAGTGTGCCTATTGGTGAAAACAAAGTAATTTAAATTGACAAACATGGCTGTTCCCTTTCTTCTCACTGGTAGAGAAAGATGTGACGTCTATTTTCTCACAAGATTTGTGGCTGATTTGGAATCTCCTGCCATGAGCAAAGCAGTAAATATTGTATCGGTTCTAGGTGTCTTATGCAAACCGAATGCTCCATAGATTGTAGGAGGAGTTACCCTACAGCAGGAGAGGAGAGCTTTTGTTTTCCACACCCACACTGGCACTTAGTGTTGTCAGTGTTTTAAATTTTACTTTTACTAATTGGTATTTAGTGGTATCTCGTCTTTTACATTTACAATTCCCTAATGACTTATAACTTGGAGCATCTTTTAATATGCTTTGCCACCTGGTGAGGTCAACATTTAGATATTTTGCTTGTTTTTTAATTGTTTACTTCTTGTTGTTTTTAAAGAGTTCTGTGTATATTTGGGGTATCATCCTTTATCATAGGTACATTGCAAGCATTTTCTCCTGCACTGTAGCTTGCCTTCTCTTGCCTGTCTCCTATAGAGTTTTTAATTTTAATGCAATCCAACTTATTGACTTTTTTCCCACAGATCTTGTTTCTGGTGTTATATCTACAAAGTCTTCCCCAAACCCAAGGCCACCTAGATTTTTCTCTTGTGTTCTCTTTTAGGAGTTTTCTAGTTTTGTATTTTATGTTTAGACCCATAATCCAGTTTGTGTAATTTTCATTAAATGTGTGAGATCTGGGTTTAGAGTCTTCTCTTTTTTGCAAGTAGATGTCCAATATTTCCAGGACCATCTGTTGAAAAGACAAGTCTTTATTGTATTGCCTTTGCTTGTTTGTTTAAGATCAGTTGACTCTCATTGTTTGGGTCTCTTTCTGGCTCTCTATTCTGTTCCTTCGATCTATTTGTCTACTTGTTCATCAATGCCATGCGGTTTGGATTACTGTCCTTGTACAGCAAAACTTTAAGTTGAGTAGTGTCATTTTGCTAACTTTGTCCTTCTCCTCCAATATCCTGCTGGCTACTCTAGGTCCTTGCCTCTACATGAATCTTCTGAATCAGTTTGTTGATATCGATGATAAAATTTACTGGGATTTTGATTGTCATTGCATTGAATCTATAGATCAAGTTGGAAAGAAATGACATCTTGACAATCTTGAGTCTTTCTATCCATGAACATGGAATATTTCTCCAATTATTTAGATATTCTTTGATTTCTGTCATCATAGTTTTGTAGTTTTCCTCACCTTGCTTATTTACACTTCTGTATTTCTTTTTTACGGTTGTTGGCGCACATGTAAAGAGTATTGAGTTTTTAATGTAAAATTTCAATCATTCATTATTCTATAAGAAAGCAACTGACATTTGTATGTTAATTTCTATGTTAACTAATTCTGCAACCCTCTATAATCAATATTCCAAGATTATCTTTTTTTAAAATAAATCACTCTCTTGATGTTGTTTGTGTTCAATAAATCTTGCCCAATCCATGGTCACAAAGATTTTTTTCCTGCCTGTTCACCTTTGTGTTCTAGGTGAATGGATACTCTTACCACTATGTAGTGTTTCTATAACCTCTGTGAATAGTTCTTATTCTGAACTAAACTTGACTGGTATTAACATAGCTACCCCATTCTTTTGATTAGTATTTGCATGGTGTATCTTTTTCTTTTAATCCATAGGTTTCCTTATATTAAATGGGAGTTTTTTAAACCCCTCAGTGGTAACGAGATAAATGCTGCAAAAAGATATCCAAAATATTGTAATATACTTCACAAATGAATCAAGAAACACACAAAACAGTGCTCAGCTTCACTAGTCATAAGGGAAATGCAATTAAAAGCACCATGAGGTAAAGATACACAACCACTAGGAGAGTTAACATTTAAATGACTGGCAATAACAATAACCAATGTTCCCAAATGTTGCAAAGGATGAGGAATAACTCCCTGAAATGCGTTGTTGTCTGGAAGGGTAAAATGTTAAACCTTTTGGGGAAAAAATCAGTAATTTCTCATAAAACTAACCGTAAACCTCTTCTTATATCCATTTACTCCTTTTAAAAACATTTAAATGAAATTTACAAGAATGTTTGTAACAGACTTATTCATAAAAGCCAAAAATTAGCCCAGATACCCATCAATAAATAGAATGGTTACATGAATCTCAGTGTATTTATTTAATGGATTACAAGTCAATAAAAATGAACCAACTATTCATGTGCACAGCAATGTGAAATAGTCTCAAAAATATTATGCCAAATAAATAAGCTGTGTAAATAACATATAATTTACATGAAGTTCTGTAATAGGCAAAGCTAATTTAGGTTGAAAAATCATCAGAGCAGTGCTTGTTCTTGTGAGAGTGAGAAGAATTGCCTGAGAAAAAGCATCTGTTAAATTTCTTGTGTCCTCGTACACTCTGTTTCCTTCTGAAGCTGATGATAGAAATGGCGACAGTGGTTTAGTCCATTTTATAATCATGTGTCACGGTCATGGAAATCCCAGTGGAACAATGACAGTGTATAAAAGGAGCTAGAAGACTGTTAAGATAATTAACTCCTGAAGAGAGTTTTACAACTTTGAACCTGGAAGGACCAGGACACTGTTTTAGTCCTGGGTGTGGTGGGCTGAGTAATGGCTCCCCAATCTTGTCCATGTCCCAATCTCTGGAATCTGTGAATATGACACATTGCATAGGAAAAGAAAACCTTCACAGATGTGCTCAAGTTAAGGATTTGGAAGTGGGGAGATTCACCTGGATTACCCAGGTGGGATTGATGAGGGAGCAGAAGGCAAGCTGAGGACAAAGCAGAAGCTGACACCCCAGGATCTATGTGACATTCCTCAGGCACACCTGGCTGCCCTAAAGGAAAAACAAATAGTTAACTAATAGAGATCACAGTCCTGCAAGACCTGAGTCTCCCTCAGTTTACAAATGGCCTAGTGATTTGCAAGGAAGAAGCTTTCTTATCAATAGCCCAACTTCTAGAGACCCATTAACTCAATTTCCTGAAGCCCTACTATGACTCTCCCCTTGATAAAATTGAGGGAGGCTGAAGCAGAAGGAAATGTAAATAAGATCGAATTTCTTTTAAACCTACAGCCCACTGATAAGGACCTGTGATAGGAGGAATGTAACTTTCCTCCAGGAGGCTCCCAACTCTCTTAATGTTAATGCCTTACTAGAGGGGTAAACAACCTTAACTTGACAAATGGCAAAGCCTCTGGTATCCTGTGTGTCTTGTTTAATACATGAAAGTTCTTTCAAGACCTCCCTTTTCCTTACTTCCCCCAACCCCATAGTATATCATCAGCCACCCCTCACCCTCACAATCCTGGGGCAGCAGCTCCTTCTGCCCACAGGTCCTGCCCCCAAGCTTTAATAAAACCACCATTTTGCACCAAAGACGTCTCAAGAATTCTTTCTTGGTTGTCGGCTCCCGAAATCACCCCTCCGAACCTCACCTGTATTCCAAAACTTCGTCAGGATCAGTGTCATGATAAGGATCCTATCATCAGGAGACAGGAGGATCAGAGCTGTGACAGTAGGAGAAAGGGAGATGGCAGCCAGAGCCTGGAGTCACCGGAGGAAGTTTCCCTGAACCCAGCAGTGCAGGTGGCCCCTACAGCTGAAGAAAGCAGTGAAATGGACTGCCCCCTCCATCTCCGAAAGGAACCAGCCCAGTGGACACCCTGACTTCAGCCTAGAAGGGCTAACTTTGAATTTCCCAGATGTCCTGAACTACAAGATAATAAACTTGGGTTAAGCCACCTAAATGTGTCTTAATTTGTTACAAAAACAGTAGCAACTGAATCCGTCTACCATATTTGTGATTGTGTGACAAAAACAGCAGAAACTGAATCCATCTACCGTATTTGTGATTTACACTGATTAAACTCTAGCTATAAGGATGATGTGGGTCTGCAGGCTAGAAGAAAAAACACTGGCATATTGAACACCTCGGTTCTCTTACTTTCTGTGATTCAAATAGATTCCTCTAGGCCAGTCAGGTAGCTACCTTAGAAATAATTAAAGCATAGAATTTCAGAGTGGAAGAAACATGCAGACTACTTAATTCAAATTTTGTCATTGAGGAAGCTGAAGTCCAGAGAGGTAAATTCACTTTTCAAAAACCATAGAGGATCGCCATAATTTAACAGTCAGTGTTCTGAACGTTTCCCCTAAAGAAAGAACAAAGCCTAATGGGCAACTCGTTTGTGTTCTACTTGAAAATTGCATTGTTTTCCTAAGTTAGCCTAATAAATACATCGAAAAATTGTGAAGATTGAATCAAATGGGGATCTTAAATGAAAGCATTAGATAAATTGTAAAACAAATGTCAGATTCAGTGTTCTGGTTTGTCAATGAAACGAATTTTCCTTTGGAAACAAACTGCCAGATAAAATTAGATCAGTTTTTCTTGGGATTAGCTGGACCTTTATTGATCTGATCATTACATCCCAATTAAGTAGAGCTGATACATTTTGGACTCTGAGGTCGTACCTCATTCCACTGTGAAATAACTGTCATCTGTTTCTTCACATTATGATACTAATTTTTAGTATTAAAGATGTGGAAAGGGGTATTTGTCACAAATATACCTTCTTTTTTTGGTACCTTTCTGTTAATAAAAGATGGCTATCATTTCTGCCGTGCATTTTGACGCACATACAACTGTTAAAGGCCATAACTTGGTTGACACGCTGGTTTAATGCTTTGCATTGTGAATGACCGTTTCTTTAATTTGCTAAAAATGCTATGAAAAGCCCCTACATGTGATCTTGCACTGGCACATTATGGAAATTGAAAGGAGTGAGCCTGAAGGAATGTCAGCTATAGATCAAACAAAAAAGGATATTCCTACTTCCTGTTGACAGAACGTCTCTAAACCCATTTCAGAGAAACTGTCAGCTCTCTGCAAATGCCAAACCTAATACTGGTATTTCGCGATAAGTGAAGAGGAGGTTTCATAAAATTGTAAACAAACACACAAAATTCTCTTTTTCCTAGAGTCCTCATCTTTCTCCTTCAGAGACTTTATTTTTATTTGCATCTCTGTAAACCGTCAGAAATACGTATACACGTATGTGAGTGTGTGTGATGACACTTGGCTTGTGATTCCAGCAATTACACGGTGTGTGTGTGTGTGTGTGTGTGTGTGTGGATGTGTGTGTGTCTATTTCTAGCTATATTGCAGGAGTCACAAGCTAAATGTCTGCAAAGTCCAAGCGCAACAGAATGAGAGAAATGGCTAGAACCATATTTGTGATTGTGTTACAAAAACAGCAGAAATGTTTGTTTTGTGCCTTATGAGTAATGGGAACTATGGGAAAATATTTTTTTTAAAACATCAATGTCTATGCCATTTGAAACAGGAAAACATTCCCCAGTTACTTCCATATTTGCGGGTAATGAGTTATCATATATTATATGTGGTCAAGAGACGCTAAAATTAGTGTTTTGGGGTAAGATCTGGTTTTTAAATGCTGACCTAATTTTTTACAAGATACTATTATGGACACAGATAATGTTTCTGACTATAAAATTATGCCAGAAGGCAGCCAACTTGACACCTGTAAAAATAAAATAAAATCATATTCTTACCAAATTGGCTTTATAAATTTAGTGTTGTATGACCAAGGCATAAAGTACTCTATTATCCTTTAATAGAGCTAGCTAAATTATCTAATTTTTCCAGACCTGAAGGAATTAGTAATGGTGAAATTGAGTAGCTATTTGTACAGGAAAATGTTTAACACCCTTCCAGATCATTCAACAAGAATAACTAATTGTTATACTATTTTTAAGGCCGGTACACAGTCTCTAAACATAACAATCTACTGTAGACTCATCTAATAAAAGGAAATAGCATTCTTGCCTTAGGCTGATATGTTTAATGGTATGCCATAATGACTGATGAAGATAGAGAACTTTAAATCTATTTATTCTCTAAACATAAGAAACTCATAAGAACTATACTATAGATAGGTTAGTGGTTTACTGATATAAGGAAATAATTGCTTAGTTAAATCTTGATAAGATTATCTCAGGCTCATCACTTCATGTCATATGTCCATAATTTGCCGCAGTGAAAGACAAGTCTTAATGAAACTTGACAAGATTGTAAACTTTTGCAGTTTAGTCAATATGACCTAGCTGTTGCAATTCTAATTATTTCTAATTAGCAAAATAGAGTTTTTGAAAATGGCAGCTAATAATTTTCAAAATTCTTAGATAAGTCATGAGGCTTTCACAAATATTATAATTACATATATTAAATCCCTTTATTAGTATAACAAGTCACTATAATACACTATTATTTAAATATTTTTATTTAAATGAGTCATTTTCCAACAAAGCTTTTCTTAAATGCTAAAGCACTAAAATGATTTTTCTCTCTATGTGAGTTTTTTGTTCTCTGTGGCAAACAGCTTTGTAAAACGGTCATTCTTATAAATATATTTCATAGATTTTGAAAGAGTAATACTTCCCAAAGGGTCAAATTAAATCTTTCATTGTAACTGTGATTATTTCATTTTTATTTTTCTTGGTCATAATTTCTTTTAGAAAACTGCACTTGTCCTGGAAAAGTACTTAGTTTTGTTTTTATTAATCAGTAGCAAAATTCAGTGTTATTGAGTTATTAAGAGATTAAGGAAAGACTTGTGATGCAAGATAAAATAATCAATTATCATGGACATGCATTCAAATGTAGGACAAAAATCTATATAATTAGAAAATATATGGGAAGATAGGATAACACATCATTACCGAGAATGTAGGTGAAAAAAAGGAAATTATTTTTTTCCAATTATCACCAAAACCTGCTTTTTCTTATTTGTAATTTGTGTATTTATTTACTATTTCACAAGTCTTGTCCCAAAATGCATGCTTCAAGTGATTTAGAGGTTTTCCCTACATACTTACTATACCTAATAGTACAAAGTATCAGAATAGTTTGCCTGAAATGCCCAATTTGAGCTCCAAGAATCCAAACTTTATTTACTTTCTTTTATACATTATTTATTTATTTATTTATTTGAAAGAGAAAGAGAGAGGAGTGTGAGCATGAGTGGAAGGGGAGGAAGCAGACTCCCTCCCACTGAGCAGGGAGCCCCGACTTGGGTCTTGATCCCAGGATCCCAGGATCATGACCTGGGCCAAAGGCAGACGCTTAATGGACTGAGCCACCCACGCGCCCCCAGAATCAAACATTTTATATAAGTGAATACTTCCATGAATTTGTCAATATCGTAGGCACAAAAGATGCAACGCACCTTTTTTTTTTTTTTTTTGAATTGACAAGCGTGCTTTAGAACTTTGAGACAGTATAACTGGACTTTGATTCAGACTGAACCTTTTTACATCAATTATTTTAAAATAACAATGATGCTCTACTTTCAGAATGTACAGATATTGTTAAAGCAGACATTCTTCCGTGACCTTGGTACTAATGAAGAGCACATTTAGCTGCAAACAGAATTACTAGGTAGATGCCCAGGAGAGATCAAGGCCATTGCCTAGAGTGTTCTTGCCAGGAACTGAATTCACATTGTCTTCTACCTACTCCTCACAGTTTCCTTCCCCATCTGTATTAAAACTTTGCCGGCATCTACCTTTTACTTTGGACTACAACCTTTGGACATTGAGGGCAAGGTCTTCAGCAGTCCTCAGTTCTGTCTCCAGTGGGCAACTGCTCCTTCTACAGCTATCTGAAGACATGCAGGTGGCACAGTCTTAGCTGGGTTCACTACTTTCTAAGCCATGACAGACATTGCAAGGGCCATATCGAATTCAATCACATCCCTCAGCTGGGATGCCCAACACAGATTTCTTAACCAGCTGCTTGTCACCAAAGGCAAGCAGTTGGGACTGGATCTGAGGCTGCCTCAGGGGCTGGAAGAGATTATTATCCTAAGATGAAATTGAAATCCACTCCCTGGACGTCTGATCTAGACACAGTCTGAATTTATTTTTTTTTCTTTAGATTTTATTTATTATTTGAGAGAGAGAGAGAATGAGAGATAGAGAGCACGAGAGGGAAGAGGGTCAGAGGGAGAAGCAGACTCCCCGCTGAGCAGGGAGCCCGATGTGGGACTCGATTCCGGGACTCCAGGATCATGACCTGAGCCGAAGGCAGTCGCTTAACCAACTGAGCCACCCAGGCGCCCCACAGTCTGAATTTAAACATATGGGTTTTTCCTCTGAGCCATCTTCATCTGCATGGGCTGCCGTAATAGAATAACGATAAACTGGGTGGGTTGAACGAGAGAAATTATTTCCCATAGTTCTGAAGTCGGGGAAGTCTGAGGTCAAGCTACCAGCTGATTCAGTACTGGCAAGGACTTTCTTTCCAGCTTACAGATGGCTCCCTTTTCACTAGGGTCTTCACATGACAGAAAACCACAGACTCTCCACTGTCTTCAGGGCACCCGTCCCATCATGAGGCTCACCTTCTGACCTAATCACCTCCCAAAGGCTCTACTTCCAAATATCATCACTATGGGGGTTAAGACTTCAAGATATACATTTTGGAAAAATACATTTCTGTCCATAGCACCATCTTTAACCATTCAAAATACACCAAGAAAAAAGTTACAATTATACAAAAATATAGGTGCCTTCGATTTTGTATATTTTCTTTGCTATGTAAATTTGTTTTCTTTCTCTGGCTTTTTCTGTCTTCTGAGTTCATAGTTATGGGCATGAGGCTTAATGTGAAAGATTAATAGTTTTGTCAGTAAGTTTTCTAGAAATGCATTCTCTTTAGCTTATTTGCAATATTTTGGCTATCTTCTTTGTTCCAGAGCATTGAGTTTTATGTTTCCAAGTATATATTTATGTATGTTTGTGTGCATGTGTTTGTGGGAGGAGGAGGCTGCTTTCTAATAGAAATAACTGAAGCTGAGTTTCTAAAACTTGGATGAGTCCATTTTATCTATTAATTTCCATGAGATTGGCTTGAAAATATCTACTTTTACTACATATAAAAGTTTCATCCGATAATCCACTAACCCATTTATGTGCAGAGCATAACTCTTTTCCCTCAGTAGGAAACATATAAAATTGGTCTCTCCATCTGAAAATGTTCTGTGCTTATTTTTAAATTAACATTTCAAAAAAGTAATACATTATTAACCTTCTGTTTGAATGTAATATTTCCAAGTATTGCTATCTGGAGTGCTGCATTCTTTTTTTAAATTGAGTGACAAATTTCCCAACTTTGAGACATTTTAATAAATAGTGCAGAATTTCAAGTCAGGAAATAGGCATTTGTTTCCCTAATACTTAATTATAAAAATGATTATGAAAAACACTTATGGAGTCTTAAATTGAGAGAAATACATCTCTGTAATAAAGCTTTAATACCATTTGTTACCTAGCTTCTTTTTGATACTATTTATCCATACAAGTAATTTTTCAGAATATTTCCTTGGAAAGGATTTAACTTTGGGTCTCCGTTTTACAATGTTATTTTCTAACTAATTAACTAAGAAATGTTCTCAACAATATAGTAATAGTTATTATAATGAGGGTGGTGTCCCTGATGCATTAGTGTAAAGGATTTTCTGAATCCAAAAAAACAGTATATAATACCCTACAAGTGTTGGTTTTTTTTTTTTGTATACTCTTTAACCATGGCTTATCATTAAGATTTTAGTAATTTCAAACACCTCAACTCTCAAATTAAGCAATCGACTCAGACAATATCCAATTCTAAAGTTTAACCATTGTGTTACATTATCTTATTATCAACTTGGTTAGACTGGGAATTGTTTTCTAGAATCTTCTTCTTGTATGTTTCCAGCTAACTAGGAAAGGGACTTGTGCGAGATTTGAGAGTTGGAAAGAAAGCAAGGTCTTTATGCACACGAGGTTTTTGTGATTAGGTGCAGTGACGGACAAATGCAGAAGTGACTGTCATCATCCTGACTTTCTTTGCTGACCAACAGCAGCCTCAGACACCAAGGACACAAACCACCTGGTCTAGTAAAAGCAGGTTGAATAAAGACGAAAGCACTTGCCAAATCTTTGCAAAACCAACTTTCACGTTGGACAATGAACAGTTTCTCTGTGATTATCAATTTCATTAGCTATAAAATACGGATAGTATTACTACCTTATAATTACTTGGGGATTCAATGTGAACCATTTGAGAAAGCAATTTTTATACTACATCACAGTAAAAATGCATGTAATTTAAATCCTCCGGCATAATACGCCCCTAGCCATAATAAAATCTTGCCTAAGTTGGGACTTTTTTTTTTTTTTCAAGTTTTCTGACTTGTATTATTTGTGTTAGGTTCTCCTCATCATGAAGCTTCTTCTCTGACTGGAGACATTTCGTTTGACTGACATGTAAGGCTTTGTGCTGACATGCTTCCTACTATGCCAATCTCTAAAAGATAAGAGTGGAAAGCAGCATTATTAAGTAAAGGCAAGGTTTTGTTGGAGGAGATGTTGATAAAGAAAGTAATAATGATTATTATAACATGGCAATAGGATATGGTAAGTTTAGGCCAGTGATGTATCCCTATTAAGCTATGTGGAAGCCCTCACCCCCACCAGCTGCGTATGTGACCCTATGTGGAATTGGGTCATTGTAGATGTCATCGAGTTGGAATGAAGTCATACTTCATGAGGGGGAGGCCCTCATCCAGTGACTGATGTCTTCGTAGGAGAAAGATGAGAGAGACGGACACACAGAGACACAGATACACATGGAAAGGGGGCTGACATTGTAGTTATGTTAGCACAAGCTGGGGAGCTTGCTGCCAGGAATTACCAGCAGCTACCAGAAACTGGGAAGAAGCCAGGAAGGACTCCTCCATGGAGCCTTCGGAGGGATCACTCTGCTGACCCTTGATTTCAGACTTCTGGCTTCTAGAACTATTTGAGAATTAATTTTTGTTGTTTTAAGACACCAGATTTCTAGTAATTTTTTACTACAGCCTTAGGAGACCAATACATTCAGTTTTTGCGAAGAGTGCTCATTAAAGCACCTGATCAGCAGCATTTTAATAAATTATTTCAGGGGAAAAAAGACCTTGTAGTCAAACAAGTTTTCCATAACCAAAGTTTTATTTATAAAACTGAATGGACTTAATTTTGCAGTACAATACATGTGTACATCAATTGTTAAAATGTCAAAGCCATTTGCAAAAGGAAGGCAATTATTACAGAGTATTCCTATAATTAGGTATCTTTTAAATGATAAAACTTTGGAACACACCTGCTATAAGCCAATCTGAATTCTGAAAACAGAAGTTTACATCAAAAAAGACTTCAAAATAATCAAGTAAGACTTTTTCCAGAATTGCAAAAGTCGCTAGAAAATTAGGCAATATATTACTGATATGAATTAAATCTTGAATAAAATAAATATCAACATCATAATCATAAATGCAGCAAAGAAATTTTGCAAAATACAATGCAGGCTACTGGCCATAAATTCAGTAGTAAGAGAATACTAATGGTAAAACACAAGAACTATTTCAGTAATATCAAGAATGTAACAAGCTTCCTATCAATAATTTTACATATTGCTAAATATTGATTTGAAAATGCCAGTCAATACACTCACCAAAATCATATTAAAAAGATGTAATTATTCAAAATGAGGAGGCGAAGCCACATCGTGTGCAGAAAGTGCTGTGTCATATACCTTAGAGAAACAGCTGAAAAATAATGAAATGGAGTGTGGTCATTAAAATATTTGATAAATTTTAGTGACAAATTTCTCTTTATATAATAAATGAAAAAGCATTTAAGTTCTTGCAGTATGTAAGCAAATATGTAACATGGTGTATGTAATGCAAGGTTTATATTAGTGATATCTTAGGTGGAAAAGTAGAAAAAAAACCCAGATATTTAATATTGATCGTTTTTGTTGTTGAATACTGGTGATTTTAATTTTTTTCATTATACACTTTGGTATTTTTCAGATTCTTTACTTGGAATATGCACTATTCTATGTTTATGATTTATAAGAAATGAAAAAAAATACCCAAATGTGGAAGTTATGTTATTTTTTCCATTTAAATGACACGTATAAATGGAATTTCTTTTCATCCAATCAAAATGAAGGGTAACAGTTTTGTCTCCTTTGAGCCGGAGGACTCTCCTTTTGTGCTCCGCCTTCTCCCTCCTCTCGGGTCCCTCTCCCTCTTCCTCCTGCTTTGTCTTCTTCCCTGAGAAATATTAATATGGAAAAAGGTTGGCATTTGACTATTCTTTGAGTGATGTCAGTTATTCACACTATCATTCAAATGTAGATTTTTAGATTTTATTAAATTTATCCTCCAGTGCATTCTGCTGATTAGTGGTACCTGTGCTATTCAAGGGGCAAGATGTAATTCCTATTCAAGGGGCAAGATGTAATTCTGCAGAAGCCTTATGGGAGACTCTCTTTCCACTTTCATTCAGCTTTCCCCTCTCTTTTCAGCTGTTTTCAGAGTCAAGAAGGGAGGTGGGGGGGAATGGTTGGGTATATTCAGGCTTACGAGCGAATCTGGGCTCTGAGGCTCACTCCCAAATGGCTGAGCCGGGCTCTCCTGATTGGCAGTCAATGGTGCATGAGGAGAGGCGTCCTTAGGATTCACGGTGGCCGGGGCTGGAGAGGCAGGGATTCCCTGGAACCAGAATGACCACTCAGGAAGACAGAAGCTTCATAAACACAGAGCACAATGAACACATGGGTTCAAGGAACTAAGAAACAATGTTTAAATTCATGCAGAGAATTGCTTTAGGGTTTCCCCAGATACCAATCACTTCTGGTCTGGGCTGGTCACCTGAATGGGTTAAGGGAGTTTTCCTGGCAGCAGAGATCTGCAATGATGTACTCAAGACCTGTGATCAAGTGGACAGATACCTGCACAGCTGACCAAGACCCGAGTGGGTTCTACCATCTAAACTGAGAGTACAGAAATGCATGTACCTTGACAGGTAGACCTCTCTGACATTCTAGATCCCAAATAATCACAAATACTTGGAGTCATGATACAAATGTTTCATTTTATTAACTTGTGAAGACCTAGACAGCTAAAAAAGGAAGTGGTAAAAGAAAGGCAGAATAAACCTAAAGAAAACAGAAGTCAGAACTTAAGAAAGATAAAAATTAACATTAATGGATATAAAAGGAAAAAACAGTGGACATACTCTATAAGTCCAAAAGTTCTTAGAAAACAACAGAATAGTGCAAGTATAAATTAACCTTATCAGATACATAAATTAGAAATGAAAAGGGGTGATAATAATTAGAGACCAATTTTTAAATTGTAGGAGACACATCTGTAGAACTTTATGCAAATTTGAAAATCTAGATCAAAGGAGTTTTCTTCTAGAAAAAATGAAGCTTCCCCCAAATGGAATCGTTTTTTTTTCCTGTTTTTAAGATTTTATTTATTTATTTGACAGAGAGAGCACAAGCATGGGGGGTGGCAGAGGGAGAGGGAGAAGCAGGGTCCCATTGAGCAGGGGGCCCGACTGGGGGCTTGATCCCAGGACCCTGAGATCATGACCTGAGCCTAAAGCAGGCACTTAACTGACTGAGCCACCCAGGCACCCCTCTCACATGGAATCCTGTAGAGAAAATAAGTAAACAGATTAATGATGATAAAAGAAATAGACAAAATTGTTAAATGTCAAATAATTCTTCACCAAGAAAGGACTAGACTCAAATTGTTTCTTTTTTTTTTTTTTTAAAGATTAGATAATGCCAGTGCTACTTAACTATTCCAAACATAAATGACAATTTCCATTTTAAAAGATTGGTGTTGTTCTCCAACACTGATAAAGATTACACAAAAATATAAAATTACTGCCAAGTTTCACTCATGAATATTGATGCAAATTAACTAATATGATATTAGCAATGAAAAATCAAACCAACAGCACATTAAAAAATAATGAACCATGAAAAATTTGCATTTATTTCATGATGCCAAGGTAGCTCAATATTAAAAAACACATTCACGTAATCCACTTATTAGGAGAGCTAAGCAGAAAAATCTTATAATTATCTCCTTAGATGACAAAAGGTATTTGACAGAATTTAACACCCACTCATGTTAAATGTACTCTGTGAAACAGAAATTATAAATTGCATTTGCAGCATAGTTTATTTTCCTCTGCCAAAAAATCAAAGTTTTGAGGAACAAGACACCAAGCGTCACTCTCTCTACTACTATGTAACTTTGTGTTGGATATATGAGAGAATTCAATTAGACAAGAGAAAGCAATTAATTATAAGACATAGAAAGGAAAAGGTACAACCATATCTTTTTTTTTCAGATCATGTAATTTTTATATTTAGAAAGCTGAAAATAATCTATGGAAACACTTCTGCACACAAAGTAATTTAACAGTGTAGAAGCTTATGAAATAAACATATAAAGACCAGACCCCAATTTATAAAAACAAAAACTATTCAGGAAGAAGAAAGCAGTAGGAATAATGTCAAAGAAGACACACACCCCCCCCCCAACCACCACTTAACAAATACAAATAAGAGCACACATTAAAAACAAAAACAAAAATTAACACAAAAAAAAGACAACTGTTCTGCAGCACATCAGAGTAGATTGAAACAATGGGAGCCCATGTTATGATCTTGCATAGGAAGATTCACATCATAAAGATGTCATTGTTTTCCTAAAATAATTGAATATAATACAATCCCCTCACAATACAGCCACCTTTTTCCTCCTATAAGTAGATAAGAGAATTAACATCTTTTTTTTTAAGATTTTAGTTATTTATTCATGAAAGACAGAGAGAGAGAGAGAGAGAGAGAGAGGCAGAGGGAGAAGCAGGCTCCTAAGAAGCAGGGAGCCCAAAGCAGGACTCGATCCCAGGACCCTGGGATCATGACCTGAGCCGAAGGCAGACACTCAACCATCTGAGCCACCCAGGCGCCCGAGAGAATTAACATCTTGATTTGGAAGAAAAACAAAAGCAAGACTGAAAAAAGGCTAGTCCTATCAGTAATAGAATTAGACATCAATATTTTATAATTAAAACCAATTTTTGTTGCTTGAAATGGGTAAACCAATTAGAATAAAATGTTTAAAAATGGGGGAGAAACACATTGGAAATTTAGTTCCTGAGAACAACATATTTCAAAGCAGTGGGAAAAGATGAGTTTTTGAATAAGTAGTATAGAAATAACTGAATATCTATACACAAAAAGACAAAATCTTTTGTGCTTTAATTGCTGCTCCTCCTTAGCCTTAGACTGTTTCGATTTCCCACTTTTTATTTGATCTCCCTTTTTCTATGTCAGCTCAGTACCCAACTCTGCTATGAAATCCCAATTTTATTAAATCACTTGTCTAAGTCCATCGCTACTCTCAGTTGGGGGTGTTACTACGTGAGAGAGTACACCCGGGTACACCTTTATCTTTCTCAGACATTTTATGTTTGCATAACCTGAAATAATGTGGTTTGTTAACAAGGAACTTTGGGCTTGAATGGAACATCTCTGTTTCTGGATAGTGTCTTCATGTGCCATGCTCTTTAATTTTACATAACGTTTTATTAAAACAGACCTGGTTGTCTTTGGTTGAAGAAACAAGAATATTGGGACTTGTAAAATTTGAATATGATTATACAATTTTTAATGTTTTAGATATTTTCTCCTACTGCTTAGGGCCCCAAGAAGCACAGACTCCTTTATCTGTTAACAGATCTTACCCATCTTTTGGATGATTTCAGTTGAAAAGAAGCCTCCTCTCTCAAGACTAGCATTTACCAATGTTCACTTCCCTCCGTTCTGCATCCGAGATTCAATTTGCTCAGCAGGCAGTTATCTGTATGGTTCTCAGACCAGCAGGAGACATCATTATGTTGCATTGAGTGAGACCTCAGCTATGTGCTAGAAAGTAATCATCGAACCCAGCGTTACTAAAATAAAGTACAAAAGGGACTTTAAAATTCCTCTCCTGAACTCAATATAACAAGCTTAATAGGTGATACAAAAAGTACTTGCGATGTGGAAGCCCAGAGGGTCTTGTTCAGTGTAGTTAAATTTCATGAACAGACTATTACCTCATAAATTATAATGCTCCACCAACATTGAGTATTTTGCTTTATTCTAACTTTGTCTGTGTCGTTTTGTTTATTTACAAAAACATAAATGCTTTCAGCAATTTTATAAAGACGTAGTAATGCCACAGAAACTAAAATATACCGACCCTTGAATACGGTGCATTTTCTTAAATAACAGTAGCAGGCAGCTCTAACACATTCTCGCATGGAAACTTGTATCACTCACTGAAACTAGAAAGAATGTAAAGTAATAAAATAAATCATCAGTTATAGAGAGGAAATGAATTTTAAGTAGTAATGGGTGACTCTGGTAAGTTTATCTTTAAAAAAATAGAATGTTACAGGGGCGCCTGAGTGGCTCAGTGGTGAAGCTTCTGCGTTCCACTCAGGTCATGGTCCCAGGGTCCTGGGATCGAGCCCCACATGGGGCTCCCTGCTCCACAGGAAGCCTGCTTCTCCCTCTGCCTCTGCTTGTGCTGTCTGTGGTAAATAAATAAACAAAATCTTAAATTAACTAATTAAATAATTAAAATCTTAAATAAATAATTGTTAAATAAAATATTTTTTTAAAAAAGGTCAGATCTGGTGACATGGGCTCAGCACTAGTGACTCTGTTTTGGGCATGTTGTTTCTTTTTAACAACATTCATAAATCTTTTTTTAGCATGATGTACCAGTTCTAAACTCTGTCCAGACTAAATATACCTCCCATCAGAAACCTGTTTTCACCACACCACTACCAGCACCCCTGGAGTCTTACTGGTGGGAGTTGTCTTTTGTAATCCCAAATGACAACTTGCAGTATTTTTTCATTTTTTATATATTTTATCATCCTGATCTCCAATGCGTGTCTCAATACCTCTCTCTCAATATTCGATACAATTCGAGATTAGAGAATACAGGAAACTGGGACAGTTCTGTCAAATAACTTCATCTACTTGGCCTAACAACAAAATACACAATAAATATAAAAATGTAAAGTAAGTCACCAAAAAAGCAAAAAAAAAAAAAAATCATTCTTCTTCAGTGCACATGAACTATGTACCCAAATATTTCTAAATTATATCCTAAATTTAAAAGTACTGGACAGGAGAAGTTAGAGATGTCACGTCTCGGAACAAAATGAGACAGCACAGGGTCTGTAAGCACAAGAATTTGCCACAATTAGTCAAGGAGAGAGAGGAGCAAATCAAAAATACAAGGAGATACTTCACACCTGTTAGAATCGTTGTCATTAAAAAGCCTGAAAACCCAAAACTGGGATAGGAATAGGCATTAATTAGCACTCTCCTAGCTTCCTGCTGAGAATATAAAGTGGTAATAGCACTTTGGAGAATGGCTGGGCGTTTATTATAAACATGCATCTCACTTGGGACTTAGCGATGCTGCTCCTACTTATTTACCTCCCAGGAATGACTACATGGGTCCATTAAAGAGCTAGTAAAAGAATATTTACAGGAGCTTTATTCATAATAGTAAAAACCTTGAAGTAGAACATCATAGAATTAATAAACGTTTTAGCATAGGCATCCATTGAACACCACTCAACTATAGTCCAGCAAAATTAATACATACAACCAGAATAAATTTAAAAAACATTACACTGAACAGTTGAAGACAGACTTGAAGGAATACACAGGCATAATTCCACGTATGTGGAATCTATGTTTGTTTGTTTATTTTGTGGAATCGATGTTTAAAGAAATAAGAATGTTTTTACTTCATGGAGGGTATGGGTTGACTGGAAAGGGACAAGAAAGAATTTGTTGAGTTGATAAAAATATTTTATCTTGAAAAGGATATGGGGTACGTGGAAATATACATTTGTCCATTAACTGTAAAATTGCACATTGAAGATGTATTTTTCTCCATGTAAAATTTACCTCAAGTAAAATAATTAAAAAATGATCTAAAAAAAAAAGGCATCACTGAGGTTGCAGCATCCACCCAATGTGATGGGGTTTGGGGGAGAAGAGAGCCAGTCCTGTAGAAAATTATAAACTTAATAATACATGAAACATGCCATATTGTTTTACTTTCTCTTTTCATTTAATTTTTATGAAAATTGGTCCCACGTAGTAAAATTGTAAAATGTAAGGCTTGCTTTCCTCTCAACTTTCAATGTAAATGTGTTTGTATTCTGAAATTGTCAAAGAACAAGAAATAGGTTAAATGTTAAGATGAGAAGAATGAGTCTCAATAATCAATATAGCATGGCAAATATCTGGCCTCCATTGCTGGTAATGAAGCCAGTATTTTTCATGTTAAAGATTCATATCTTTCCCATATTCATGAAGCATCTGGTCTAAAAGTCTTATGATCTCTGTTGCTTAGAATTAAATTTTCCATAATAAAATTAATTTTAAAATATTAATTCATCCCCAGTCAATAACTTTATAACTATTCCCAATGTGTTTCCAACCTGTAAAATGGATTGAATCCCTAAATGACAAATGAAAGCCTATTCTATCTTTTTTTTTTTTTTCCTTTCCCACTTAGATAAATATGTGATGAAAACAGGTGCCATAATCTACTTACCAGCTTTTGGCACACTAGGTAAGAAATGAGAACTTTTGAAGGCTTTTGAACAGTATGGGGCGATTTTCATTCTGGCACTTAGGGAATTAGCCATGTGACTCCCATTAATTTTAATAGGAGGAGTGTGGATAATCCATAAACCGTTAATGGATCCTGGAAAGTTTCACAGTGGATCAGCACAAAGTTGCACAGCACAGGTGTTTAATTGCTGATGGGTATAATATCAGAGCTAAGTGTGTTAAGACCAAAGAATAAAAAATCAATTACTTGCAAAGATAGTAAGGTCTGGAAAATAAAATGGTCGTGTTAAATGTGGCACAGATTTGAAATCTGTTACTAACCGAACCAGAGGTGACTATCAAGTGAAACTAATCTGCATATCATTTGGTGGGGTTGGGTCGGGATATGTCTCCTTTTGGCTTAGCAGTGACTCCAGGAAACACTTTCTAAAAATCTATTGTCAGTATTTTGCCATATGTGTCATTCAATCTACATAATAATTAATTTTCATGTCAATAAATCTTATAGAGCCAAAAAAAAAAAAAAACCTCCCAAATCTCAACTTCAGATATTTGGCCTCAAAACTTTCATCATTATTATGTCAACAATAAAATAGTCCCAATACACAAAGGGACATTCTTCAGACCTAAAGTTACTTTTTATGGTGAATAAAGTTACTTTTTATGGTGCTCGATGAGATAGAAGGGCCATTATCTTGAAACAGTGGGCCCAGAAACCAGAGCTGCCAGATATCTTTAGGTTACCTTTCACTAGTCATGCTTGTCCAGTGATCTTTCTCTCTTTTCTAGTCAAAGGAATTATTTAGATATCAGCAAGACATGTGAAAATACATCCGAACTATGCCAGATAGAAACTTGTACTCAGTTGTGATTTTACAGCAGTGATAAAGTGTATTCTAGTGAATTTACTAATTCTGAATTTATTGCCTATACTGTCATATGATGAACAGGGCAGAAACTTTCCTTTTCAATTGAAGTATATTTGACACACAACGTTACAGTAGTTTTAGGTGTACAACATAGTGATTCATCAAGACTGTATGCTATGCTATGCGCAACTCAGATGTAGCTCCAGTCTGTCACCATACAACATTACTACAATAACATCGACTTTCTTCTCTTTCCTGCACCTTTTATCCACATGACTTTCTCATTCCTTAACTGGAAGCCTGTATCTCACACTCCCCTTTGCCCATTTTGCGCACTCCACTACATCCTCCCCATTGGCAACCATCAGTTTCATCTCTCTATTATAGATCTGGTTTTGCTTTTTGTTTGTTTGCTTGCTTTGTTGGTTAGATTCTACAAAAAAGTGAAATCATATGGTATTTGTCTTTCTCCATCTGACTCATTTCACTTAGCACAATGCCCTCTAGGTCCATCCATTTTATCAAAATGGCAAGATCTCATTCTTTTTTTATGGACATCATTATATATCTATAATATATATATCCACATATATTTCCATCAATCTATTGATGAACATTTAGGTTACTTCCATATCTTGGCTCTTATAAATAATGCTGCAGTGAACATAGGGGTCTATCTTTTTGGATGAGTGTTTTCATTTTCTTTGGGTAAATACATCACACATTCTTGCCAGTACTTGTTATGTATTGTCTTTGATTCTAGCCATTCTGACAGGTGTTAAGGTGGTATCTCATTATGGTTTTATTTACATTTTTCTGATGATTAGTGATGTTGAACATCTTTTCATGTGTCTGATGGCCATCTATATGTCTTCTTTGGAAAAATGACTATACAGGTCCTCAGCCAATTTTTTAAACCAAATATTTGGGTTTTTTGATGTTGAGTTGTATAAGTTCTTTATACATTTTGGGTATTAACTTTTTATTCGACATATCATTTACAAATACCTTCTTCCATTTAAAAGGTTGACTTTTTATTTTGTTGATGAACAGAATGGGTTCAGAGGGAACATAATAAAGGCCAAATATGAAAAATCCACAACTAACACCATACTCAGTAGTGAAAAACAGAACTTTTTCCTTAAGATCAGAAAGAAGACAAGGATGTACACTCTTAAACTTTTATTCAACATAGTACTAGAAGTCCTAGCCACAACAATAGACAAGAAAAGGAAATAAAAGGCATCTAAATTGGGAAGGGAAGAAGTAAAAGTGTCACGATTTGCAGATGACCTGATACTATACATAGAGAACCCTAAAGGCTTCACTAAAAAAACTATTAAAAATCAATGAACTCAGGAAAGTTGCGTAATATAAAATTAATATACAAAAATTAGCAGCATTTCTATACAATAATAATAATAAAGTAGCAGAATGAAAAATTACGGAAATAGTTCATGTACAATTGTACCAAAAATAATAAAATACCTAGAAATAAACTTAACCAAGGAAGTGAAAGACCCATATTATGAAAACTATAAAACACTTATGAAAGATATTGAAGCTCATACAAACATATGGAAAGATATTCCATGCTCATGGATTAAAAGACTTAATATTGTTAAAATGTCCACACTACCCAAAGCATTCTACAGATTCAGTGCAATTCCTAACAAAATACCAACAGAATTTTTCACAGAATTAGAACAAATAATCTTAAAATTTGTATGGAACCACAAGAGACCCTGAAGAGCCAAAGCAATCTTGAGAAAGAAGAACAAAGATGGAGGTACCACAATTCCAGATTTCAAGAATTACTACAAATCTGGAGTAATCAAAATAGTATGGTACTGGGATAAAATGGACACATAGATCAATAGAACAGAACAGAGAGCCCAGAAATAAACCCACAGTTATATGGTCAATTAATCTATAACAAAGGAGGCAAGAATATACAATGGGGGAAATACAGTCTCTTCAACAAATGGTGTTGGGAAAACTGGACAACTGCATACAGTAGAATGAAACTGAACCATTTTCTAACATCATACATAAAAGTAAACTCAAAACTGAATAAGGAGCTAAGTGTGAGACCTAAAACCGCACAAATCCTAGAAGAGAGCACAAGCAGTAATTTTTCTGACATCGGCTTTAGCAACATTTTTCTAGATAAGTCACCTAAGACAGGGAAACAAAAGCAAAAATAAACTATTGGGACTACACCAAAATAAAAAGCCTTTGCTCAACACAGAAACATTATTTTCAGAATTTAAATGTTACTGCATTGCTTATTTTCCTCATTTGTCTAGGTTGTCATATTCATATATGATTTAATAACAAGAAAACAATCATGAACATAATCACTTAAAAAATTTTGGATATACATATTATGGTTTGGGAACATGGGATTCTAATTTCTGGATCAAAGCTAACCTAATCGTTCATTCAAATACTTGTTTTTCCACTTTGAAATTTTTTTATGGCTATGTCTTGCATGGTTAAATCATCTCTGTAGTCATGCAAACATGATTTTTAAATATTTCTTATTAAAGGTCTTACAATATAAGAAAATATCTATTCTATATGAGCTTTTATTTTATGACCAAAGAGGTCATGTGATAATATGTGTTATTTTAAACATGAGAAATAGAAGATAAACAGTATTTGACATGTCAGTACTCAGTCACTGCTGGGTCCTCTTCTCTTTGTCACACTTTGTGGAGCATAACAATCACCTCAGAAGACTGTAGACATACACATGGTAGTGTCCCAACTCCAAACATTCTGATTCAGTAGGTCTGAAGTGGGAACTGGGAAATTACACCTTTAATACGTAGCTCCCAATGTTATCCTCATGCAGCTGGTCTCTGGGTCACAATTTGAAAAATGTTACCCTGGGACAGAGATGCTGCTTTTATTCGGAGGCAAAATAAAAATCTATTTTAGTATAGAGTCAAAGGAAGTTGAGAAAAGTCCAATAGTTTGGAAGGCAAAAGAAAAAGAGGCCTTTTAAAAGGTCTGTTTAAAATTAATGATTACTAATAAATTTTATACAAACCAAATACAAATAAATACAAATAAATTGTGTGCAAGTAGGGTTGTTCACACACACACACACACATACAAACATACATATGAATGAAGGAAAATTTTTAAAATTATCCAAAATATATTTCATGAAAATATTTCCCTAGATTATTAGTATTTATAAAAGTATAAAATTCTCAGTTTTCCTTTTTTTCACTATCTATTGCATGCCTCTTTTTGAATGAACAAATTATTAGGAAAATAAAAGTCATAAAACCTTTGAGGTATCTTTAGTTTCATTATAATTACCTTATCCAAGATAAGAATTTCACTGTGGAGTATATGGTCTCTCGATAGAAAGGCAAACCAACCAACTAATGTTCATATTAAATGCTATTTGATTTTTTTAATAAACCTGAACAATCTGATTATAGAAAATTTAAGTTATCTTCACTTTTTAGAATATTTTAACACTGCCAGTAATTCACATCTCTTGGGAACTGTTAACCCTCAAGTTCTGCTTCATTTTCAAGAGGAATTTTGTAGATAACCAACATATACCCAGATTGGAAAAGTAGTAAAAGTAGTTACACTAAATGAAAATGAGGAGGTTTAAATTATCTTGCTACTTTGACATGAGAAATCAGGAAGTTTTACGTTTATCAAGAAAAAGAAAACTCAGATTCTTTTTAAAAAATAAAACAAAAATCACTTTTGTCTGTATTTTTTTAACAAAATGTAGCACTTTTTTTTTACTATTTATGTTATCATTATATATTTAAATTTTAATGTCTTGATACAGTATTGATTGATCTATATCTCTATAGGGCACCTGGATCTATTCTCTGTCCATTCCCACATTTGTGTACAAATCCCCTATATATGACTTGCCTTAGCGTGGGACTTCTAAAATGGTTATTAAGGATCTTGGCAATCTTTTCACTGAAACTTCAATAAAAATGTAAAGAAATGATCAAAACAACCGTTTAAAATTTCTGAAAATTTACCAAAGGTCATGTATCAAATAAAGAAAAATTTATTCCCCCCAAATATTTATTCAATATTGGTAAGGACAATGGGAGTCTGTGATTCAGAGCCAGATGCTCCCCTCCCTCTGTGTTGAGGGACTTCTACACTCGGGCCGTCATGCCAGCTCCCAGGCTCCCTATGGCTCCAGTCCTATGTTGTCACATTCCGTTCTGGGCCAGATGTGGCTGACCACAAAGACTGGTATCTGTCGTCTAGCCTGAGGGATCCGCCTTTATCAAGGAGAGTGAGAAAACTTGCAAGTACAGGGGTGTTTTTGGAAACAATAGAGATCACAGTGGTGAGAAGCCTGGGAAGTCCAACTTCTCTTTGATATTAGCAAAGGCACACAAGATGGCAGTTCAATGAGAAACTTCACAGAGAGATCTGAAGAGCGAAACAGCTAAAGAGGAAACCTTTATAATCTCACTCATGTCTAGTAGCCCAGGGTGGCGCTTGCATGTGCAAGATTACTCCTATTTAGGAACAAAGAGGCTGCAAGCTGCTAATCCCTGGCTGAATATGCAGCCGACTTAAAAACTCCCTGAACTGAACTGAAATAAAATTCGCTGCTTATTAAGACAGCTTTGAATTCTTAAGGAAAAGTGAGCTACCTTTTTGATAGAAAGGTTAGGGTGAAAGAATATATAACATTTGAAGTTCTCATTGTGTATTGCCAACAACGATTTAACTGAATCAGGAGAATTTACTTGAACGCCAGCCTGTTTTGTCAACAGAGACAGTCTTGGAAACCATCATAGTGAGACAAGACCCGCAACTTCTTGGAGCAATGAGATCACATTACTCAAGGAGATTTCAATTTCTAACTTTACATGAAAATAAAGTTTTGCTCTTTGTATTCCCTTGGATTTCACAATAATGTAATATAATAATAATATTAGTTCTTCCAATCCATGAGCAAAACAGCTTTCCATTTGTGTCATTTTCAACTTCTTTCATCGGTGTTTTATAATTTTTAGAGTACAGGTCTTTCACCAACTTTGTTAACTTTATTCCAAGGCATTTTTATTATTTTGGGTGCAGTGGTAAGGGGGACTGTTTTCTTAGTTTCTCTTTCTGCTACTTCATTATTAGTGTATAGAAATGCAACAGATTTCTGCATATTGATTTTGTATCCCATGACCTTACTGAGTTCATTTATCAGTTCAAGTAGCTTTTTTGGTGGAGGCTTTAGGGTTTTCTATAGTATTATGTCATCTGCAAGTATGAAAAGTTTTACTTCTTCCTTACCAGTTTGGATGACTTTTATTTCTTTTTCTTGTCTGAATTTCTTCTCTTTTTTCCTTGTCTGTTTCTTTTTATTTCTTTCTGCTGCAGCTGGGACTTCCAGTTCTATGCTGAGTGAAAGTGGTGAGAGTGGACATTCTTGCCCTGTTCCTGATCTTAGGGGGAAGTCTCTCAGTTTTTCCCCACTGAGTATGATGCTAGCGGTGGGGTTTTCATATATGGCCTTTATTATGTATGTTGTGGTATGTTCTCTCTAAACCCACTCTTTTGAGGGTTTTTGTCATGAATGGATGTTATACTTTATCAAATGCTTTTTCTGCATCTATTGAAATGATCATATGTTTTTTATCCTTTCTCTTGCTGATGTGATGTATCACATTGATTTGTGCCTCTTGAACCAGTTACGTCCCAGGAATAAATAGCACTTGATTGTGGTAAATGGTTTTTTAATGTATTAAATTTGATGTATTCGTGGATTCAGGTTGCTAATATTTTGTTGAGGATTTTTGCTTCTCTGTTCATCAGAAATATTGGCCTGTGTGGTTCTCTTTTTTTTGTAGTGTCTATCTTGTTTGGTACCAGGGTAATGCTGATCTCATAGAATGAAGCTTTCCTTGCTCTTCTAATTTTTGGAATAGTTTGAGAAGAATAATAGGCATTAACTCCTCTTTAAATATTTGGTAGATTTCGCCTGTGAAGCCTTCTCTCCTAGACTTCTGTTTGTTAGGAGATTTTTGATTACTGATTCAAATTCATTGCTGGTAATCGGTCTATTCGGATTTTCTATTTCTTCCTGATTCATTTTTGTTAGGTTATATGTTTCTAGGAATTTATACATTTCTTCTAATTTGTCCAATTTGTTGGCATATAATTTTTTATAATATTTTCTCATAACCCTTTGTATTTTTGTGATGTTGTCTTTTCTCCTCTTTCATTTCTGATTTTGTCTATTTAAGACCTCTCTTTCTCTCTCTTTCTCCCCCCCCCCTTTTTTTTGATAATGCTGACTAAAGTTTCGTCAGTTTTGTTGATATTTTCAAGAAACTAGCTCCTGGTTTCATTGATCGTTCTATTGTTTTTTTCAGTTTCCATTTCCATTATTTCTAGTCTAATCTTCATTATTTCTTTCCTTTCTTTTTCTAGCTCCTTTATGTGTAAATGTGGGTTGTTTATTTGAGATTTTCCTTGCTTCTTGAGATAGATTTATATTGCTATAAATTTCCTCTTAGAACAGCTTTTGCTGCATCCGAAAGATTTTGGACTGTTGTGCTTCCATTTTCATTTCTCTCCATATAATTTTTTATGTCTTCTTTGATTTCTTGGTGACTCATTGATTGTTTCATAGCTCGTTATTTAACCCTTATGTATTGGTGCTCTGTCCAGATTTTTTCTTGTGATTGATTTCTAGTTTCAATAGCATTTTGGTCAGAAAAGATGCATAGTAAGTCTTCCATCCTTTTGATTTTCTTGAGACTTGTTTTTTAGCCTAAAATGTGATCTATTCTGGACTTGAAAAGAATGCGTATTCTGCTGTTTTGGATGAGATGCTTTTAATATATCTGTTAGATCTATCTGGTCCTGCGTGTCATTCAGAGCCATTTCCTGTTGATTTTCTGTTTGGATGATCTGTCCATTGATGTAAGTGGTGTGTTAAAGTCTCCTAGTATTACTGTATTATTATCGATTACTTCCTTTATGCTTGTTTTTAGCTGCTTTATGTGTTTGGGTGCTTCAGTGATGGTGCATAAATATTTACAATTGCTGTATCTTCTGGTTGGATTGTTCTCTTTATGATTATATAGTGTTCTTTTTTTGTCTCATGTTACAGCCTTTGTGGTAGTCTATTTTTCCGATATTGCTACCCCAGCTTTCTTCTCACTTTCACTTGCATGATGAATGCTTTTCCATCCCTTCACTTTCAATCTGCAGCTCTTTAGATCTCAGATGAGTCTCTTGTGGGCAGCATATAGATGGGCCTTGCTTTTTCTATCCATTCTCTCACCGTCTCTGTTTTGATTGGAGCATTTAGTCCATTTACACTCAAAGTAATTATTGATAGGTATGTGCTTACTGCCATTTTGTTACTGTTTTATGATTGTTTTTGTAGTTCTTCTGTGTTCCTCTCTTCTCTTGCAGTCTTCTCTCACAATTACTTGGCTTTCCTTAGTGATGTATTTGGATTCCTTTCTGTTTATTCTTTGCGTATCTATTACTGGTTTTTGATTTGTGGTTACCATTAGGTTTGTATATAACATATTCTTCATATACCAGACTATATTAAGTTGATGGTCACTTAAGTTTAAACCCCTTCTTTACTCTTCTCCCCCACCCCGTATGTTAGATATATGGTTTCATACTTACATCCTTTTATTTTGTGATTCCATCGAATGATTTTTATAAATATACTTCAATTTACTACTTTTGTGCTCTTACTTTTCTTACTCCTACTTATCGTCTTTCCTTTCCACTCAAAGAATCCTCTTTAACATTTTCTGTAGGGCTGGTTTAGTGGTGATGAATTCCTTTAACTTTTGCTTACCTGAGAAACTCTTTATCTTTACTTCTATTCTCAATGATGTGATAGCCTTGCTGGATAGAGTCTTCTTGGCTCAGGTTTGTTTTTTTTTTTTTCTTTCAGCACTTTCACTGTATAATGCACTCTCTTCTGACCTGCAGAGTTTCTGCTGAAAAATCAGTTGATAGCCTTATGGGGTTTCTCTTGTGTGTAACTGTTTTCTTTTCTCTTGCTGCTTTTAAAATTCTCTCTTTATCATTACTTTTTCCCACTTTAATTGCTATGGTTCTTGGTGTTGACCATCTTGGGTTGATTTTGCTGGGGTTTCTCTGTGCCTCCTGGATCTGGATTTCTGTTCCCTTCCCCAGATTCTGGAAGTTTTCAGCTGTTATTTCTTCAAATAAATTTTCTACTCACTTTCCTCACTCTTCTCCTTCTGGGATTCCTATAATGCAAATTTTATTATGCTTGATGGTATGGCCGAGTTCCCTCAGTCTATTTTCATTTTTTTATTATGTTTTTGTCTATTCTGTTTAGCTTGATTGCTTTCCATTGCTCTGTCCCCTGGGTCACTAATCTGTCCTCTAGTATACTACTTATTCCCTCTACTGTATTATCAGTATCAGTTACTGAGTTTGTCATCACTAATTGTTTCTTTTTTGTGTTCTATCTCTTTGTTAAGGGTCTCACTGAGGTCCTCCACTGTTTTCTCAAGTCCAGTGAGTACCTTTATCACTATTACTTTAAATTTTCTAACAGGTGTGTTACTTATCTTCATCCCACTTAGGTCTCTTGCTGTTGTTTTGTCCTGTTTTGTTTTGTTTTTTTTTTTCATTTGGGACATATTTTTCTGTCTCATTTGTCTAACTCTTTGTGTCCGTTTCTATGATAGGAGAGTTAGCTATGTCTCCTACTCTTGAAACTAATGGCATTATGAAGAAGAGGTCCTGTAGTGCCTGCAGTGCAGGGTCCCCTGTTCACCAGAACCTGGCACTTTAGGGGTGTCTCCTATGTGTGCTGTGTATGCCCTGCTGTTGTGACTGAGCTGCTTTTGCAGCTTTTGCCTTCAACCCAGTCATCTTCAGTGGCTCTCCTTCCTTGCCTTTTGTGGGCAGTGTTTAGCCCCTGTGGTGTTAGTGGACCAGTCTGGGGCCACCTAGGCTTGAATTGAGTCAGACCAGGTTTTCCAGAGATGTAGTAACTTCAAACTGTGGGGTGTTTTATTTGTGCAGTCCCCTGAGAAACTTGTGTGGGTGGGTAGGATCTGTAGTCATAGCAGATGTCTGTCTCCAGCCCACTGCTGGAGCCCCGGTGAGTCTGGTGTGTGTGATTATCTTACCCTTTCCCCAGGGCAGGAGTCACTTGGAGTGGTGCTGGCCCCCTTTATGGCTCCTTGCACACTGCCAGGCTTGTGCCACCACTTTGGGTCTGCTCCTGCCAAGGGCATATTAAAGGGGACAGGTCCACAGGAGCACACATAGGTGGTGGAGTTATGGTTTTAGTATGTTAGGTAGCAACTGTTAGCACTGTGCTGGTTCCTGCAGGTGTCCCGGTGTCTAAGCTGGGTTGGGGCTGGGGGGAGAAAAATAGTATCTGCCAGCTCCTCTGTTCCTGGAGGAGTCTCCCAAAGATTTCTGGCCCTCCAGTACACTCTCTGTGATTAGTAAACATATCTCCCTCCTGTACACACCAGACATTTCTCAAACTGCTGCTTCTTTGCTCTATGTCTATGGGCTGTCTGTTGTGTTGTCTCTTTAAATGTGAGGACTCAGTTTCTTCTGCCCTCCTGGCTCTCCCAGAGCCAAGCCTGTTGATTTTTTAAATTCTAAGTGTTAAGCCTCATTGATTGTAAGAACTCTTGAAATTCAGCTCCTCTGGTTTTCAAAGCAAATTTTATGGTGCTTTGTCTTCCCTGTGGGGATCCCCATGCCTGGGATGCTTAGTGTGAGGGTCTGCTCCTTTACCCTCTTCATGCCCAATGTGTCCCTCCCTCTTGCAGACAACCCCATGGACAGTGGACCTCTGACCCTGTCTCTGCCCTTGCTATCTCTTCATTGTGGCCTCCTGTTTACATTTAGCTGTGGAGAGTCTATTCTGCCAGTCCGCAGGTCCTTTTCTGGGTTATTTATCCTGATGTATGTGTTATCTAGTTGTATCCATGGGACAACATGAGTTTTGGGTCCTCCTGCTCCACCATCTTCCCTGGAAGTCTTCTCGTTACGCTCTTAATTCTATAATTCAATCTGTGGGATACTCAGATCCTTAAAACTAAAGAACATCACAGGAACACATCCTTTAAGGGTTTTATAGAATTTCTGCTTTTCTTTTTGGCTCTGGACTTGAAAATAGCAATGGCGAACCTACAACATCAGATATAGGTTCTTAAATTTAGGTATATATGATCTCCTCTTTCTGACAATTTATGAAAGTGGTGGAGGGTGAGTAGGATATCAAGCTCAGTCACTTGGCTTTAAACAAAAATTTGTATTCTGATTACAGGGCATTGGCCAAGACTTCACATAATTAAATAGAAATGATGCTAGAACAAGGTTGAAAGATGTTGGAAAGTGATAACATGTAAATTAAGAATTCTCCAAAGAAAGGTACATTTTCTTCTCTGTCATCTTTGCTTTTTATAAAGATAGGTTGTACGGGACACCTGGGTGGCTCAGTTGGTTAAGCATCTGCCTTTGGCTCAGGTCATGATCCCAAGGTCCTGGGATCGAGTCCCACATCGGGCTCCTTGCTCAGTGGGGAGCCTGCTTCTCCCTCTGCCTGCTGCTACCCCTGCTTGTACGCTCTCTCTCTGTCTCTCTCTGACAAATAAATAAATAAAAGCTTTAAAAAAAAGAAATTTAGGTCATACTAATGACTCACTAATAAATTTTTGACCAATTAAAACATATCTGTAATTTATTTTAACTTCTGAAAACCGGAAGTTTTAACTTTGCAAAGACATATGCTCTTAGTATCACACAAAATTGTTTCAGTCATTATGTGCATATTTCTGTTTCTCTGGCTCTACTGTTAGCTCTATGCATGGGAAATGTGATTTTATTTTTACTTTTGTGATTTTGTGACATTTTACTTGTGATCCATGGCAAGTATAATTCCTGGCACACAGATACATAATGATTTAATACATATTTACTGATATTACTTAATATTGTGTGTTGGCTGTCAATGTTTCTGAATATCATATATGCTTTGCTTTTTCTGCATCAAAGTGATTCCATCAGATATATGAATTTTATGAAAATGTTCAAGGTTTTAGAAGGAAAAACTCAAATCAAAGTCCTTTGCCTGAAGGAGAGGTTTTTTTCCTATTATTTTTCAAATGACCAAGCATTAAGATTTTGCTGGTAAGGGAAGATATTTTCAACAAAATAATTATTGTGTTATTGGTTTTCTTTTTAAAGGTTTTATTTATTTATTTGAGAGAGAGAGAGTAACAGAGTGCAAGCAGGGGCAGAGGGAGAGAGAGAGAGGGAGACGCATACTCCCCGCTGAGCGGAGAGCCCGATGCGGGCCTCGATCCCAGGACCCAGAGATCATGACCTGAGCTGAAGGCAGAGGCTTTAAACGACTGAGCCGCCCAGGCACCCCTAATTATTGTGTTCTGATCCTTGTGGTTTTTTTTCTTTGTTAGAAGTCACTAGATATTTTGGAATAATCTTTATGATTTTAGTTCCAAATACATTTGAGCGAGTTTTCTTTTGTCAAATGATCTGTACAAGAACAATTTTTTCATATGCAGATATTAAAAGTTAACACCATCTTTATTTCATTTGCATGAAATCTTGGATGTCAAATGTACAACTCTTTTTAAACATTGGCCAAGTCACTTATTGTAGAAATTTTTGGTTGTCATTATAATAATACACCTTCACTTTGAACAGCAGATTTGTTCATGGAATGCTATGAAAACTTTAAAATGAAAATGTGATTTTGGAACATGGGTTTAAAAGTTACTAAGCAAACAATTCATGGAAATATAATCTATTCTTAATGTACTTTATCCTGCCACAATAGGCAGTCATGTAGGGATGTGCATCTGTTATGATGTATGAATGTATTATGTATGGACGTGCATCTATTAAGCAATGACAGAAGCTCACATCAATTTATCTTGTGATCACATCCTCCACTGTATTTACCTTCATGATTGTGTGGCCAAATTTCTGATGATGAACTTTAATGTCATGTTTATCTGAACCATGTATAAATATTGTTGTTTAGCTTGTATCCTAGAAATATATTTAGGGATAGGAATCGAAATTGAATAGAAATGCACAAAATTACCTGAGCAAGCTCTGTCTTCAAAATAACTCATAAACATTTGAGGAGAGAGCATTATTTATCCAGTTAGTAACAAACAATAATATAAAACATTATTTCATAAAGTGTTAATTTAACAATTATAGTGTGGATTAGCAGAGGCAAAAATTATTAAGCTACACAGGGAGGAATTTGGACATTTTCAACCCATGTTTTCTACTGATAGCAAATTGCTTACTGTTGACTTACATTCTTGTTTCTGTCCGGTTATGAAAGAGTCCTTAGGAGTAGTGTGGTTGACAGCATGTAATGATCTGGGTAGAAACTAGGGTCTTTGGCATGAAATCTTCACCTCAGTACTGTAGACACATAAATCTCTAAGAAAATTTTGATGACAATTGCTATTGAGCTGAAATGGCTCTCTAGTAAATATTTATTCCCTTCTGCCTTATGTGTTTATTATTAATAGTCATCTTAAGATTTGTGATGTTTAATATGTTAAGAGATTTAGCCCAAGTGAATAATTGCAAATGTTTTAACTCATATTGAGTATAAATCTCTTTGGGGCAATCTGAGGAAAAAAGAAACCATGCAGCAAAGAAACATAATTTGAATACTCAAGTAAAAACATAATATGTGGAAAATTACATTTATTTTCTTACCTTTGATAATGACTGTCTTTAAAAATTGATTTTATCTACATCACTGTCAAATTGTGGTATGATTTCAAGGATTTTTCCACTTTGTCAAATACTATCTTTTTAAAAAGCGATTGGCATTTTTAGAAAGATTTATTTATTTATTTTAGAGAGAGAGAGTGTATAGAGGGAACGGGCAGAGGGAGAGAGAAAGTCTTAAGCAGACTCCACGCTGAGTGTGGAGCCAATTCAGGGCTCAGTCTCAAGACCCTGAGGTCAGGACCAGAGCCAAAACCAAGAGTCAGTTGCTCAGCCAACTAGCCACCCGGTAGTGGAGTCAGTACCCCAGCAGATGGCATTATTCATTGTAATAATTGCCCTTTTGTTAACTATGAAAGGAAAATTGCTAATAGAACCAGAAGAAAAATAAATTCTTTTGTTAATTATGTAAAGAAAACTACTAGTAGAACCAGAAGGAAAGTAAATACTAAAATATCCATGTTTTCTCTTTTTTCCTCATTTTTGTCCATTAATTCAACATGTTGAATTAATTAATGATTTGTGGGCTTCTTGCCTTATGAAGCTGATGCAGAAATTTTGGCTATAAAATTTCACACTACGATAACTGAGAAGTGGGGGTTAAACATGGAGTATTGTCGTGGCCAGGCTTACATTGTGTCCAGTGGATTTTCTTCCAAAATGGAAGTCGTTGCTTCTAGACTTTTAGAGAAATATCCCCAAGCTGTCTACACACTTTGCTCTCTTGTGCCTTAAATGTGTGGTTGGCAAAATCAGTGCCTGTTGTGGGAGTATCTGTTGCATTAGGAACAATTGAGGAAGTTTGTCCTTTCTTCCATCGATCTCCACAATTGCTTTTGGAGCTTGACAATGTAATTTCTGTCCTCTTTCAGAACAATGAGGAAAAGGGTAAAGAACTGAAGGAAATCTGCCATTCTCAGTGGACAGGCAGGCATGATGCTTTTGAAATTCTAGTGGACCTCCTACAAGCCCTTGTTTTATGTTTAGATGGTAAAAATAGTGATACAAATATTAGATGGAATAACTATATAGCTGGTCAGGCTTTTGTACTCTGTAGTGCAGTAACAGATTTTGATTTCATCATTACCATTGTTGTTCTTAAAAATGTTCTATCTTTTACAAGAGGCTTTGGGCAAAACCTTCAAGGGCAAACCTCTGATGTCTTCTTTGTAGCCAGTAGCTTGACTGCAGTGCTGCATTCACTAAATGAAGTGATGGAAAATATTGAAGTATATCATGAATTTTGGTTTGAAGAAGGCACAAATTTGGCAGCTAAGCTTGATATTCAGATGAAACTCCCTGGAAAATTCTGCAGAACCCAGCAAGGTAACCTGGAATCTCAGCTCACTTCTGAGAGTTACCATGAAGAAACTCTTAAGTGTTCCAACAGTGGAACACGTTATTCAGGAACTGAGAGATATATTCTCAGAACAGCACCTCAGAGCTCTTAAATGCTTATCTCTTGTACCCTCTGTCATGCGACGGCTCAAATGTAATACATCGGAGGAGCAGCATGCTGACATGTACAGAAGTGACTTGGCCAATCCCGACACACTCTCAGCTGAGCTGCATTGCTGGAGAATCAGGTGGAAACACAGAGGGAAAGATACAGAGCTTCCATCCACCATTTACAGAGCCCTGCATCTACCAGACATCAAGGTTTTTCCTAGTGTTTATGCATTGCTGAAAGTCCTATGTATTCTTCCTGTGATGAAGGTTGAGAATGAACGATATGAAAATGGGCAAAAGCATCTCAAAGCACACCTGAGGAACACTCTGAAAGACCAAAGGTCAAGTGACTTGGCTTTGCTTAACATAAATTTTGATATAAAACATGATCTGGATTTAATGGTGGACACATATATCAAACTCTGTACAACTAAATCAGAGCTTCCTACAGATAACTCAGAAACCATTGAAAATACCTAAAAGACTTTCAAAGTAGGCTTTCTCTTATGGTTGATATTTGGAAAAATCTGTAAGAAATTTGAAAAGATCTTACAGAAAAGCTGTCAGGTGTATGTAGACCACTTAATCACTGAATACCTTGACCTGTGGACCTCTCATTGAGTACATTAGCTATTGATAATCTGCCTATTTAAATGGCCCCTGTTTAAACTTTCATGCTTTGGAGACATACCTCTTCCGGAAGATAGCATTGAAAGTGCCACTGTGGGATCTCTGCTAATGGCACTTTGGAATTGTTTTAGTTAAGTCGTTTTAGATAAAACATTTATTGTCACTGGATCCAATTGTCTGGTTATTGAGTTATCAGTTCTTAGAAGATAAAGATTTTGAAGAGGTATGGGAGGAAGGAGTACATTTTATAAAATTTTACAGTGAAGTTCAGAGTGACCTTTGAATAGTAGGAATGTTAGTATGTTAAAAATCTAATGGACAGTTAAGGGGGTCACCAGACAAGGAGAGAGAGAGAAAAACACGTGAGCTTGCCAAGCAAGGATTGCAGTAGAGATTTTGTCTTTATCAAATAAACTTAAAGGAACAAGTTACAGTTAAAGTTTGAATGGGAGAGCCTGCCATTGTTGTTCCACATTGGATTGTTGCTGTTTACATTCCTTTGTGGAGCCTACATCTTCATAAGCTTTTTAGCAAGTGTATGTAGAACACCTACGTCTTCATAAGCTTTTTAGCAAGTGTATGTTGAACACCTCTGTTCATGGTCAAGACAGGATCAGACGCCATGGATACTGACAACTGATTTGTCTGTTTTCCTCCGTCTTTTTCCATGACTGTATCTACTGCCTCGTCTTGATTTATAAACAAAACCTGGAAAACCTACAAAAATAAGTGTTTTGTGGTTTATCTAGAAATAATACAGAAAATATTGCGGTTATTTTTGGTAAAGAAAATCAATTTTGTATAGTTTATTTCAACCTAAATAAAATGTGAATTTTGTTTAAAAAAAAAAGGCCGGGTAGTAAGTCTTCTAGATTTGAAGACCATATGGTCCCTGTCACAAGTACTCAAGTTGGCCCTTGCAGCATAATAACAGTGAAATATGACATAAATTAGTAGGTATGGCTGTGTTCCAATAGAATTACATTTATAAAAACAGTCACAGAGCCAAATTTAGCCCACGGGACATAGTTTGCTGATGCCTGCTATAGACCAAAACTACCTCAGTAAATGCAATGACCAGCTCTTATTACTCGTCACATGAACAGTTTCTAGTTTAACTGTGACTCATCTATCTGCCATCAATTACTTGCCCTTACAATAACCCTTGTGTCTGTCCATCAGACTGTGGTCCATGCTCCAGATGTGCTCAACACCTCTCTGTATCTTGGTTGGGGTAAAAGAAAATTCTAGGATAGGGTAAAGTTTATTTTGTTTTTAGACAGAAGAGAAAAATACATGTAGAGGGGGAAAAAAACAGAAATGAAAAATAGAAGTTATATGATTGCTAGATCAAATTCCTGGGTGGCCAGAAAGTATAGTAGTCAGGAAACTATCTCATAAGAAGAAACCCAATTAAATTAATGAAAGCCAAACCTAAAAAAAAAAAAAAAAAGGTAAGAAATATTTTGACTCACAATTTATAGTCATGAAGAGAATTGAGATTTTGCCAATTAAGAAAATGGAAGAACGATGCTAATAAAGAATCGGGAATGTCAGCCAGGAAGTGCGACTGCATTAGAATGAGAATAAGGATCCAGTAAAGAAGAACCAGTAGACACCCATATTGGCTGATATCCTGCCCATATATGCTGTGGTAGTTGCCAACATATTTAAATGTTTTTATACTCTTGGCAAAAGAAAAAAAGAAGAGTGCTTTTGCCCAGTCCGTCAAGGTCCCTTTGTTGCTAAAACCTCCCTACATTCTCTGTAAGAAGCCCCCGATTCTCCATGACCCGCCAGTTCAGGCTCATTGCGAAGCAGGGGCTCGGGACAACCAGCCGCAGCCCTGCATCTGGGCCATCGGCACAGACCCCTGTGGGGTGTTGAAGAATACCGGCCCTGGGTGAAGGCGAGCAGCAGTGTGCAGAGATTAAGTGTGGCTGTGCCTTAGGGACATTCACTCACTCACCTGGCTAAGGGGGTGGGGGTGGAGGGTCGTGAAACACAGGCCCAGTGCTAAGTAGAAAGCTGAGTTTAGGAAAACAAGCTGCGTAGATAGTTCCCAGAAACGGGATCACAGGGGTTAGGAGAAAGCTAGACGCGAACTAGTACCAGGTGCGTGTGTGTGTTGGGGGCGGGTATAGACAACTTCCAAGGCTGCAGTCTGGGGTCCCTGATTCCTTCCTGGCTCCTGTGGCGTTCTGATCAATGGGGCCCATGGAAAGGGATGTGAAACTGCATCTATCAAAGCCACCAAGATGCATTAGGTGCTTGCTCCCTAGGGAATATTAAATGACCAGTATGTTTTCCCCTTATCCACAAACTTCAGCCCCCTCTCCCCAGGGAGTTAGGGCAGTTTTTTTTTTTTTTTTTTTTTTTTACAATTATAAAAAGACACTCCTTCTGGGAGAACCAAAAACCAAAAATCATCCTCGTCCAGAAAACCTAGAGAAGTATCCCCATGCTCTCAGCTGGACCAGGAAGCCAAGGACTTGTAAACCTCAGTACCATTCGGATCGAAAGGCTTGCCTGTCATCACTGCCCGCGCCCCCATCCCAAGACCTTGTGCAAGCATTTCTGTGAAGGATACAACCCCCACCTTTATCCACAGTGACTCTGATGAGCCACATTTTATTCATAGCATTCAGTGTTTGGCTGTGTTGGTTACAGTAATTGGTTATCTTGGCATAGAATAATCCAGCCTATGCAGAAGGTTGTATCTGAGTGACGGCAGAGCAGCTGGGGCAGAATTCACAACCTTGGCATAGCTCACGTGGTACTAAGCGTACAAAATTACTCATCTCGTCTTCATTTGTTTCCTGAAGTTCTTAGTTTCACCCTCAAAATACGCTTTGGACAGAGAGGTTTCAGACTTACGTTAAAGCTGGGAGCCTTTCACTCTATCATTTCTTCCTTGTGGTCGTTTGTTTGCACTCTCATGGAGACTGGCTTTCCTCTGCTCCTATGTACTGCTTTCATAAATCTCCTGGACCGTAATCACACTTCATCTTGTTCCCTTGTGTATGCCCTTCACTGTAAGCTTCTTTCCTCCAAAAGTTAACTAAGTTTTCATATATATATATATATATATATATGTATATATATATATATATATATGCACACACACACAAAATACAAGCAGAATGAATTATTTATGAGTTTGGATTGCCTAAGATTACAGCTATCATACGCAGTCATTACAATCTTAAAATTATTAGGGGAAAAATTGATTTTATTCTTCAAATAGGCCCATGGCCGGGCTTTGGAAATGCATTCTTAGATCTCCAAGACTCTGTGAAGGTTCAATACATCACCAAGGAAATGACTCTCTGGTGTTTTGTTTCAATACATCACTGGTGCCATGATTTTTTAGTAATACATTGCCAGGTGTCACATATCAGAAGAACACTGCAGAGCAGAGAAGCCACTTTATTTATTAGTGCTATGTGTCCCCACAGAGTCACCAACTGATGCTCAGGGTCATGAACCCAGATAGGACATTGTGCATCATTGTCATATGATAAGTAATAACCTTTGTGCCAAGTTCAATATAACTAAGTTTGCCTGGAGGATCCTTAAAGGGTAACTGTGAGACTTTTGATGGCGAGGCAAATGTTGTTTATGTTGTCAAGTGCCAAGTCGAAATTTTAACATAAATACCACCTTAATTATTTGTAGCTCTTATTTAAAATGTATTCATATGCTGTAATTTATTAGATTTTTCATGGTATATTTGATTACAAATTATGACATGCTTATTTCTTCATATCGGTTGATATATTTATTTTTTTGACTGAGGAAATTTTAGATGCTGTGTAAATGACACATTTTTGTTCAATTACTACTCCTCTCTTTTCTACCTGAAAATATCACCTATCTTGGGGCACCTGGGTGGCTCAGTCGTTGAGCGGCTGCCTTTGGCTCAGGTCATGATCCCAGGGTCCTGGGATCGAGTCCTGCATCGGGCTCCCTGCTCAGCGGGAAGCCTGCTTCTCCCTCTCCCGCTCCCCCTGCTTGTGTTCCCTCTCTCGCTGTGTCTTTCTCTATAAAATAAATAAAATCTTTAAAAAAAAAAGAAAGAAAATATCGCCTATCTTTTCTCCTAAGTTTGAAAATGCAAATCCTACATTGTAAGATTTTCCTTGGAGAAATCTCATTTAATTGGTTTACACTATTCACGCAATAGCTTTTCTCTATTTAGTTATTTATTTACCTTATTTCTACATCACTCTTTCCAAAAGACCAGTTTTCATCTTATGCAGTCCTATAGAATCCTTCCTTAGAGAACAAAGAAGAAACTATCATATTTCAATCTTCCACCACGAAGATATTTTGTGATATTTTTGTGGCCTCCTCCTGAGACCAATATAATTATTCCTATTTCATCAAAAGAGTGCTTAGAGAAGACATATGCTCTCAAAAAAATGATTGAAAGAAGAAAAATCATTCAAGTAAGGATTATTGATTTTTTGAAAAGCAGGAAACATTCATTATTCCGAGAGTAGAACTCTCTGTGATACAATTCCCACCGTGACATTAAATGAGTACATATTAAAATGACGAAGACAGTAATAATATAATAGAGGAAGCCATCTTCTAATTGCGTCATATTAATATTAATGAAACAGTAACTTCTTCCATCAAGACTCGTACGGCTCTGAACAGTATTGCTCACCCTGAGGCCCGTTGATTCGCTGCGGCGAGGTACCCGATTCTTTTCCTCCCTCCCTGGCCCAGGAGGAATGTGCTTGCGGCTCCATGAAATTCCTCCACCTTTTTAAAAGATTGTGTGTATACAAATGATAAATACCCTTTCTAATTTTGAATATGACATTACAGAACCATATTATAGATCGCATTGTCCAAATTCGTGTGCTTATGATCAAGCTTCTGTCAAGTAAGAGCCAGAAAACATTGCCCACTGGGCCAAGAAAGCCTTTCAGGAGCTCACGTAGCAAACACAGATGTGCAGGCTGACAATTTAAAACAATAGAATGAGGTAAAGTAACAGGGGTTGTACTTACTCTCCTACCTCAAAAAGCAGGCAAACACTCACAAGATGGGAAGCTAGTCTTCAGACATTTGTGGTGGCAGGTGGCAGAGTAATGTGATTCCTGAGACAAGGGAAACAGGTAACCTACAGAGCGCACCTGCTTTCTGGCATGAACCCCAGGAAAGTGAAACCCAGAGAACCCGACATTGATGATGAGTTGAGGAGGCTGATCTCCAAGATCCCGAGAACAGAGCAGCTAGAATGCGTGGAGAATCCTGGAGATCAGCAGGCTAACATAGAAAGAGGGTTCCAGAGATCTGCGTGAAGATATCAGGACTATTCGGCTAAGCACGGAAGTGTGTGCTGGTAGGAGGCACCTAACTACTCCACACAGGAAAATCCACAGAAAGGGATAGGTAGATACTTTTCTGGATTGCAGCAGGTTGGCAATATTTTCTTTCCAAAAGTCAGTGGGAGAAAGAACTTATAACACGAGTAGGCATCAGATAAAGTCCTCAGAAGCATGTTGCCTAAGTAGGTTACGAGGTGGATACCCTCACAAAGCTTAATAAAAGAAGCCTCACAGACATCTAACTAATTCCAAGTCACTTAGCTCTGTGCCGGAACAAAATGTAACACTCTGTAAAGGAACATAGCAGAATTAAGCAAACAATAATGTATAATAGACAATGTTGGCATCTAAACACATACTATCATTCATGCAAAAAAAAAAAAAAAAAAGAAACGCAGGAAAACAAGACTAATAATTGGGAGACCGTTGATAGAAAGAGACACAAAAATCATAGAAATGATGGAACTAGTAAACAAAGGTATTCAAAGAGCTAGTCAAGTCATTATAAATGACTTTATATGTTCAAGAATATAGAGGGAAACATGAACAATATGTGGATGATTCATTCCAAAAAAATGGTCATGCTGGAAATGAAAAATACAACACCTGAAAAAATTTACTGGATAGAGATGAATACCCCAGAAGTAACAGTTCGTGAACTTGAAAGCAGAGCAAAGGTCTTATCCAAAATAAAGAACAGAGAAATTAATCTTTAAACAATCAACAGAGCATCAGTACCCTGTATCTAGCACACATTTATAGTGTCCCAGAAGAAGGAGGGCACTACAAATATATTTGAAGAAAGAATGGATAAATTTTTCCAGATTTGATGAAAATGAGAAGCCCACAAATAAAAGATGCTCAGTGAATCAGGAGCGACCTAAAACTCCAGTAAGGAATACCAAAATCACATGGCTGAAAACAAGTGATAAATACAAAACAATAGGAAGAAAGATCCGTATACACAGAGGAACAGTAAGAATGACAGTAAAAATTTGCTTGTCAGATATCCTGGGAATCAGGAGATAATGGAGTGACATCTTTAAAGTTCTGGAGAAAAAGTCAACTTAAGATTTTTTACCCAGCAAAATTATCTTGAAAAATTAAGGTGAAATAAAGACTCTGTCAGACAACAAAAGCAATACAAAACTCAAGTAATGTAGCAGACTTGTGCTCTGTGCAGACTCAGTGTTATTAAGATGTCATTTCTTTCAAAATAAATCCAGGGCAAGCCCGACCAAAATCCCAGCAGTCTACTATGGTTAGAACTTTGCAGGTTGCATCTAAAATCTATATAGATCCCAAGGAACTACACCACCTAAAACAATTTCAAAAAGGTGTAGCCAAGTGTAGTCTGATTTCAAAAAAAAGCTACAGAAATCCAGACATTTTGGTTTTGGCGGATGTTTAAATATGTAGAGCAGCAGAACAGAAAAGAGAGTCCATAAATAGACCCAGTATATATTGCCACATGACATTTTTTTTATGAATGTCCCAGATATTGTCAGAAACAATCAGCAAATGGTTTGGGATCATTTGGAAAACCCTGCAACCTCATTTTACTCCATGTAAAACCTAACTAGAAATGGATCACAGATCTAAATGTAAGGAGCTGAAAATATAACACTTTAAAAAAGAGAAAGGATGTTTTGTTTCCTCATTGGGGTAGGAATAGTTTTCTTACGTAGGGCACAGAATGAAGAAATCACCAGAAAAACAACCCATACAATGCACTTCATTAAAATTTAAAAATTTATTCTTAAAATGATACACTCTACAGAGTAAAACACAAGTCACGAATGTAGATTATATTTGCCAAACATATATCCAGTAAAGAATTGGTTCTAGAATATATAAAAAAAACACATCCCAATATTCAAAAGGAACAGACCCCAAAATTTAAAAATGAGTAATTATTTGTTTTCATTTTACCAAAGACTATTTTTATGACAGGAGAACACAGGAAAATTTGCACAGCACTGTTTGTCACTAAAGAAATGAAATGAAAACCACGGTGTATTTTTCTATGCATCTACCAGAATGTCTAAAATAAAAAAAAAAATTGCCCTAAGAGTTGTGATCATGGGACAGGAAGAAGTCTCATATGTTGGTGGTGGGAACACAAAGCGCTCTTGCCATTTTGACAACAGGGTGTAGTTTCTCCTAAGATAGGATATAGTGTGATATAGAGAAATAAAAAGTAATAAGTCCACAGAGAAATATTTACCCATATGTGCATAACAGCTTTCTTCCTTAGGACCCGGTGAGGAAAGAAACTAGCAAGACAAGAAAAGGAACAAACAAGTGATACATGCAATAAAATGGACGAATCTTAAAACCAATCAGCTAGGGGAACAAAGACGCATACAAACCACGACACCTGCTCTCTTTCCATTTGTACTGATTCTAGCAAAGTCAAACTCTGGTGACAGAGAGCTAGGAGTGGCAGTGAGGTGTGGACTTGACTGCAGAAGGGCCAGAGAACTTTCCTCGCCCTTGCCTGGAATATTGAAGGATTGTTTTTGTGGTTTAAAAAAAAAAACGCCAACGAGAACATTATTCAAATTGTGCTCTTCAAGTTGGCGAATTGTACTCTATGCATATTATACCGCCATAAACCTTAAATAAAGCTTATTTTTCAAATAGCAGCATTGATTTACATTCTGAATTGGTACAGGTCTTGAATCTGTCACCTACTGAGATGTATCAATTTGCTATATTTTCTTACCAAGTGGTATTACATATATATATTAGGTCTTTTGCTCCCAAAACAAAATTTGGATTAGTCATTTAATATACTTTCCATTGACACTCAAGTTTAATGGTACATTGGTGAAGAATACAGTTTTAGTGTTAATAAATGGCAGGTCCCAAAAGTGGCAATTTCTTTTTAATGGGGTCTTGATAAGTTCGAACCCTAACTTTTATTTTTCCCTAGCAAAGACTTAAATTATTAATTTTATGTGGTATGGCAGAGAAATTGTAAAAAAAAGATAAAGTATAATATTATTGAAGTCAGAGAAAAGAAAAAAAGGTCAAACAGAACAAAACATGGTACAAGAAATTTTCTAATTTATGTCTTAAATTGGTGATTTATTTCCAATTAAAATAATCATCCATCATGCTAAAATCTTGTTCTTAAGGGCGCCTGGGTGGCTCAGTTGGTTAAGCGACTGCCTTCGGCTCAGGTCATGATCCTGGAGTCCCGGGATCGAGTCCCGCATCGGGCTCCCTGCTCAGCAGGGAGTCTGCTTCTCCCGCTGACCCTCTTCCCTCTCGTGCTATCTCTCACTCTCTCTCTCTCAAATAAATAAATAAAATCTTTAAAAAAAAAAATAAATAAAATCTTGTTCTTAATTAGAATTTTACATGCTTTGGTAATTTTGTGTATGATTAATTTGTAAAATTTATTTTGGTCTTGTAGCTGAATAAGCACTATGTATGAGGTGTTGAAACTTAATTTATACATGTGACATTAACACTAAAATAACTATCATTTCAGTCACTATTAAGGGACCAATATAATTGCATGTTGTTGAAATCACCCATACACTATTCAAGTTTCAGGACACTGATTAAAAGAAGGATTAAAAATATATTATACACATACATATATAATTGATACACAAAAATATATAAACAAATAATGCATTTCAATTGAAAAAAATAGTACCTTACATTATTTTGTTCTCAAAATTCACTTTGTAAGGGGCCATTTTTTTTGGCACTGTCCTGAATTAGATGCTGTGACCTTGAGCCAAAGCAATATGCCAAACTTTATTCATTGGTAAAATAGAAATTATTATATCTTTTCCCTCATACACACTGGTTTCTTATAGCAACACACAGCTAAAAGTGGTCCATTCCTGCACAACATCTGTAGAAAATGTGTTCATTTCATGGATTCCATAGGTTATTCAGTTAGAAATATGTAATCAACCAATCTATCCAGGGACAAAGAATTCCTGCTTCCCGATGCTTTTTAAAAATTCTGTTTTATTTTTTTCATTATTGCATTTTTGGCTCTCTGACGTGGTAAAGATTATCATCAGCTTGCTAATAGGAGTGCTTTGAAAAGAAGGAAGGGATCTTACAGAGGTTTGCAAATAATTTAAGTGGTCACTTCTCTGGAAAAAAACAAGTCAGCTAGCTGTTAGACAAGACTGGTTTGCCTTATCATTGATATTAGTTATTTTTCCCTCTTTGAGAAGATCTCCTATGAATCAGAATTTCATAATATTAAATGACTACATGGGGCGCCTGGGTGGCTCCGTTGGTTAAGCCTCCCAACTCTTGGTTTCAGCTCAGGTCATGATCTCGTGGTCCTGGGATCAAGCCCTGTGTTGGGCTCTGCTCTCAGTGTGGAGTCTGCTTCAGATTCTCTCTCCCTCTCCCTCCCACTCACTCTCTCTCTCTCTCTCAAATAAATAAATAAAATCTTTAAAAATAATAAAGTAAATGACTACATCAACGTAAAAGCTCAAATACAACGACCACACATGCACACACGCACTACTTTATTGCAAAGTGTTCTTCAAAGAAAAATACATTTTTAATGATTTAGTTTCCAAATGCTCGTGACAACCTATCACTGAGTATAGTTCATTTTCGTATTTTATTTTCTGGATGAAAGTTGCCTTTCTACATAAGTGTAGTTAGCATACAGAATTTCTTCTTCAAATTTATCAATTGTTAAGAAACTAACAGATGCATGTCAGCAATTGCTTGACTGAAAGAGGTAGAATTTTCAGCTCTTCATGGCTCTTACTTATGAAATACCAAACAGTATGGCCTACAGCCAAATAATCGTAGACCATGATGACTTAGCTTTTCTGAGCTGTGACAAAAATAGAACAGAAATTACTTTTATAGCTATTGTTCCGGTGATGAGGTTACCTTATGTATTTCTGGATTGATTGTAACGACAAATGAATGCCTCCCCTTAAAATATATTTTTCCAAAAGCTTCTCTTATTTTTAATCTTTGACTGATCATTAGGAAATTGTGCTATTTTCAAATAATTTTGAGGAGAGGTTATAGATACTCTTATATGAACGTGCCACTTAACCTTTGGCGTGATAGATTGTGGTCACATAATATTGATGATGCGCCCCCAGGTGGAAGTGTTGAAAAGTTGGCATACGGTTTAGATTTATGTGAACAAAAGAAAGGGGGAAGAGTTGCTGTTTCCTTGAGGTCAAGATATCAACACCAAAGGGGCTGGGGCAGAAAAAGCACCCCTAAGACTTGAACAGGTTTGCTTTTTTTTTTTTTTAAGGCAAAAATAAAAACTGATGATGTAGAATGATCAATTATGTGCTCGGGATTACGGAAGCTAATATGTACGCTTGCATGTCTATGTATCTACTGTTCCTTATACTGACCTTTATAAGGTCAGTGGTTATGCCCCTATTTTAGTCCTTTTATAATGAAATATACAAACAAAACCCCAAAGCTGAGGTGAATAAAAGAGAATAATGAACATAAAATCTTTCTAAAGATAATGCAGGCACACAAAACTAGCCCACAAAATTGATAATAATTTTAGGCTAATACTGTATTTTAAAAAAGCTAAAGCAGTTTAAAAAAAAGCCATAGAAGCTATGAGAACAATATGAATCAGAACTAAAAACTCAGAAATGAGACGGAGAAGTGTGAGTGGAAAAGAGAACTGTCAGAATTCAGACAAGAGTGAGAAAAAGACACAATATATTTCAAATTTGAAAATGAAATCATAAAAGTGCATGCACACATACAACATCAAATAAACACCATGTATAATTCCTTACAAAAAAATACGAGTTGAAAGGAGGAAAATAACAGTAAATTCAAAAGATATGAAGAAAGAGATAAGAAGGGCTTGAGAAAAATCAGTATGTTTTAGTGTCTCTATTTGGAGAGAGCTGTGATGCAGGCTGCAAATGAGAAAGGCGGGAACAGCGTTCCTGGTCCAGAAATGTCCAGGGGCTGGCACACTTGGGTTTGAGAAAATGCCAGCCTCATTTTTCTCAGCCACATTGGACTGAGGAAAGCAGAGAAGGATAAAGGGAATTTAGGATTTACTTTTTCCAAGTGTCAAAAATAATGTGTTCAAAATGTTGTGAACAGTGAATGCTAATTCTCATAATGAGTAAACAGTGTTTGGGACTTCCTCCGGGCTTTCATCTGCACGAATCCCGTAACACTGAGTCTGAGCTTTACGTACACAGAAGCAAACTTCGGAGTCATAATGGGTCTGGTTGTTCAGCATACAGTCCCTTACTTCTTCTCACCAGGCTGCTCCTTTCTGTCCTGCTTTATTCTGCTGTTCATTTAAGCTTATGTCCTAACGTCCTTGCTCCTCTCTTTGTGGTCCCTCCCTCTCGCCCTGTCTCCTTCGTCCAGCTGCAGCTCCAGTTCGGTCTCTCTCCTTGCTTCTGCTGGCTTCTTTCTGAGCTTTTGGTGCTTATTTCCCCCACCCCCCCCAAAAATCAATTTTTGCATTTAAATAGGCTCCAAGACATCCTACACATTTATTTATTTTTTTATTTTTTACCTCTTACTGTGCCTAAATTTGAAGGCTGTCTCTATCCCAAGCTAGCAATGAGACCTTGGTCAGGTCAGACCGTTATAAAAACCGTTGAGAAAATTGGCAAATGCTCACTGTATAGGCGTGTTCTCAGGATGTCATGAAATGCTTTAAGGAACAGCATCTAACCCGGTTTCTCACATGGTAGGGGTTCGATGCATCTAACTTTTAATGTTGGGGTTATATTTTTCCCCCAGTTCTGGCTGCAGGAGCATCTCCCTTGTCCACACAGCTCCACTAGCTAAGTAGTAACACTGAAGAATGTTCTCCGGCATCAAGCCATTGAAGGCACCCCTGAACTGCCTAGTAGAGCTTCCAGTAAAATGGGGCAGTGGCAAGTGGGAGTGAACGCGTCTACAAGGGCATGAGCCGCTTCAGTACTGAGAAGCAGTTTTGAGTCCAGGAGGCAGCACTGGCCGTACAAATGTGTCTGGGGTAGCTGGAGAATAACACTGATAATTCTGTGTAAACATGCCAGAATTAGCATGTCTTACAATAGTAAGCCCCCCACAGACACCTTCATCCCTTCATCCCTCAAGCTGTATTTTCCTCTTTTTTTTGAAAAGATTTTATTTATTTATGACAGAGAGAGACACACCAAGAGAGGGAACACAAGCAGGGGGAGTGGGAGAGGGAGAAGCAGGGTCCCCGCGGAACAGGGAGCCCGATGCAGGGCTCGATCCCAGGACCCCGGGATCATGACCTGAGCCGAAGGCAGACGCTTAACGACTGAGCCACCCAGGTGCCCCAAGCTGATTTTCCTCTTAATAGCCATAATGAATGATTACAATTATACTTGTACCATTGGCCTAGGATATATAATTTTTTTAGATGACTCAGAAGTCAAAGACTGCCCAAGTATGCTAATGAATAAGAGGCCTATTTAAGTAATAATAGACGTCTAAATGGAGATTCAGTTGCAGTGGACCTGCCTTCTGGTGCTTCATGTCATGGTCCAGAGGGAGAGCTGTGTGGTCAGAAGCAGAACTGGCCCAGGGCTCTGTGAGGGGGCTGCCTGTGAGGATGCAGACAGCAATGCATGTGGGACAAGTGGTTCTGTCTCTGCCATGTTAATGTCACATCCTGCCCCTGCAGCTGTCATGGGACAGTCCAATCTCAAGCAAAGTGGGATGCAGGTTCAGGTCCCAAGAACAGTGAGAAAAAGAAGTTTTGGAAGGTACAGCTTAAATTACTCTAGATAAAAAGGAGTTTTATATTTCCTGAGTTGTTTTAGTTTGACGACTCTCTTAAGCAGAGCCTGAGTCAAGGATTGGGGCTAGGTAGTTTGAGACTTTATCCAAAAAAGCAGTAAAGAGGGAGTGGAAAGGAGGTGCGTTATTGAGGACACCAAGGTAGCAACCCATAAAAATTACACCAGGCCCTCTAAGAAAACTGTCCAGACTATCTCCTTGAATGATTCATTTAGTTGATGGGAAGTTGAGAACTATGTCTGGTTAGTTTCTCCCCATTTCCAACTTGTGCTTTTTCACATGCTGAGCATCTCCATGGCTTCAGAAGAAGCTGCAAGATGGAAAAGGGCCACCAGGTTCAGAACCATGGTGAAGCAGGCCCCTGTCGGTAGGACCCTGAGCATCCCTCATGACCCTAGCTGAGAAAAGAGAGCATCCAAGAGGGTGTTACTCCAGCTCTGCTGAGCTTCCCTAAATTAGAAATTGTCTGTAATCTGAATGCCCAAGGATGAAGAGATAATAGAAATGTGGCCCAACTTGTCAATGTATGTAACCTACTACCTATTATCCATTGTTGTTTGGAAATAGTACAAGATGGGCAAGCCCCCACTTTCTTGGTGCTCTCCTTGGACACAAAGGAGAAGGTTGGAGTCATTTAAACCACAGATGTGGGCCAAATACGGTGTGAATGTAGCAAACGTGGGATTGGTGGGCACTCCAATGATTGACACAACGGTTAGAGGAATGATTTCTCAGCGAAGCATTAAGATTCAGCTGGAATTACACAGATGATGAAAGGAGAGAATATTTTCTAGTTAAGAAAAAAGAACGTTTTAATTCCCACGTGACCATTGGTAAGACTGTTTTCATATTTTGTATGTGGCTTTGGAATGGATTGGGACCTATTTACAACATGTGTCAAATCTTCAATGAACATTGACTATTATCCCATCATTATCATCAGCATTAATAATGTTATGTACCTTAAATCATCCCAGGTAACGCCAGCATTTCGGAGTCCCTTTGCTAGTGTGGTGTCCCAGGAACACAGAGTTGAAAGCTGACAGTCATAGAAAGTGGCAGGGCCTGGGACCTGTTGGAAATTAAGACAGTGGGAAGCATCTGGTGGCTTGTAAGAAGTTCTCATAAGAAACTTTAATACCGGGAAATGCACTGTAAGAGAATGGTTAAGAATCCAGAGTTCATTATTAGAGAGATTTTGTTTTAGCTGAGTCTCCATTGATCAGCCTTGTGATTTTGACAATAATAAATTCTCTGCATGCCTTGATTTCTGGAACTGTGAAATGGGTGTACGAATTATATCTAGCCCATGAAGTCATTATGAAGGTTAAAACGTATCCTTCACGCACAGCATTTAACATAGTGTCTGAACCATCTTTACTTGTAAATAAAAGTTCATTATTACTATTTCCTCCTTGTTTTTAAATACTCCAGTAAAGTGACCATTCAATCAAACTGCCAACAATATTTTCTATAATGGTACTTTCCTACGGCATCCAATAGGACCACCTCACTATTCTAATAGTTACAAGATCACATTGCCTTCCTGCAAATTGCTCTCAAGAATTCATATTCTCTCCCCTTGTTTTAAGTTGCAAGCACTTTAGGTATCAATGAAATTGGTTTAGAAATGAGCTCCTCATGTTGAAGCGATTCACAAAGTGACAGAAACAGGTACCTATGGTTGGATCTGACCAAGTTAAGTAGCCGGGGTTAAGACAAGTCACCCACTCGAACCACAGGGAGAACAACCTTCCCCAGGTCAGAGATAGTGCACAGTGTGTCCCTCGGTGCTGAGCGAATGGATAGAAACCAGGCAGCGGAACCTGATGACAATGCAGCTTAGCTCTCCACTGCCATTTAGGGGGAGCTAATTTTGTTGTCAGGGTGCACATGCTGGTGAATGAAGGGCACAAGATGTGCTTTTCAGGCAACATAGGTTATGTGAGGCAGGAAGGCCATACAACTCCAATGCTGCTCTGATTGAAAACAGTTCTGTCTCTTTACTTCATTATATGCCAGCATCACCTTGGGTGTCCATCTTCAAGTAAAATTCCCCCTCATATCTGACTTCTTAGCTTTGTCCTCTGCTACTCTCTACTCAACAATCTCACTGCAGTGTTCAAATGAGTTTATACAGCTGAGTTCAGACCATGCCGTTCTCTTGTTCAAACTGCTTGCAAACTTCCAGAGGGAAATGCAGATGGTTTGGGCTGGTATCCACAGTCCTACCCAATCTGCCCAAACCCAGCCTCCCATACTTCTTTTGTTTCTTTTAGAGATTTTATTTATTTGAGGGGTGGGGGAGGGAGAGAGAAAGCATGGGAGAGGGAAGCAGACTCCCCACTGAGGAGGGAGCCCAACATGAGGCTCGATCCCAGGACCCTGGGATGGTGACCTGAGCCGAAGGCAGCTGCTTAACCAACTGAGCCACCCAGGTGTCCCAACCTGTCATACATCTGTCCTCACCGCTCATCTGGATGTGACTTATCACACACCCATGATTATTCTCAAATACACCACTTAATTCCATACCTTTACAGCTTTCCACATGCAGTTCTGGCTACTCAAAACTCTGCACCTTAATTTTCTCTACCTGCGAAGCCACCTCAAGGGTCACCTTCTTCACAGAGGTTGCCCTGACTGCCTGAGGCAAAAGCCTCTCTGACCCCTCAACACTGCCTGCATCTTATAATACAGCACCAAACATCTGTCCCATATAAGCACAAATGGTCCATTTCAGCCTCAATATTCCATTTGATTAGAAGCCATTAATGTCAGAGACCACATCTGATTCATTTCTTAGATAAGTTCTGCAGTTCAGCATGCTCCTTTGCACGTAGTAGACATTCCAACAGCAGAACGTCACGCTCAAAATGCTGCAAAGCTCAGATCAGCTGAGATGTCATTGTTCATTGGTGAATTCTGTGCTCCAAGAGATGAGTAGCTCCTCCCTGTTGGAGCAGGGTACTTCTCGGGCCCAAGGACTCTGCCCAGAAATTTTAATCAACAGAGGATTCCTGATTATATTATCCTGAAATATCTAAAAAGAGATACTTATGCTTCTATGGAAAAAAAGAGTGTTTTAAAAAAAATGTTTATAGGCACTGTGTCTAATTGACCTCGTGCTAATTACATGAATTGTGAAAAATAGGTTTTTTTTTCCCTGAATTTGATTTCATGTCTCTCACTATCACCTTAGTCAAAAGAAGTTTCTCTCACACGAAAAATGTCTTGTTAATGCGATTTCAGTAAAATTAATACTGTGGAGCTCGGAATAATGAGAGACTATCTTGAGGCACCTGGGTGACTCGGTTGAGCATCCGACTCTTGATTTCAGCTCAGGTCATAATCTCAAGGTCGTGGGATCCAGCCCCACATCAGCCCCCCCCCTCAGCGGGGGGGGGTCTGCTTGGGAATCTCCCTCTCTCTGCCCCCCCCAACTCACGTGCTCTCACGCTCCCCTTCGCTCTCTAAAATAAATAAAAATAAAATCTTCAAAAAAAGAGAGAGAATATTCTTTAATTACCTAGGGAAAGTTCTTATGAAATTTAGGTATGTAAATTTTACCAAAATGTAGTAAGGAAGAAAAAGACAGCAACCTATCCAGCTCAGATTGTAAGATCCTAAGATGCATTCCACCATTTGTTTAATGTGTCACATATTTCTTAGTAATGATGAATTACTGAAGTTTGCAAATCCTATATATATGTACACGTGTGTGTACATGTATGATATATATACAATATATATATAGACATGTATCATGTCTCTCTATATATGTATCATTTAACAAATAAGAACCAACATCATCACTAAAATCATTTGTTTTTAATTTCAAGGGGAAAAATAGTGGTTGTGTTTATACACAAAAAATTGCAGAAATCCTTCACTTCTGCATAAAAACTATGGAGAAATACAGGTATTTTAAAATTATTTACTTCCTTTCAGGAGACTACTAATTTATGCACAAATTACTAGAAAATTGCCGAACATATGCTTTGTAAAGAGAATTATTTTATTTAATTCATGGAGAATTGAAAGAATTGAAAATATCTTCTCCTTCTTACATGGCTTATATAGATTTGGAAAGATAGAAAATCTTACAAAATAATATATTATAAATGTAAATAAATTGAAGATGATATTATATACATCACATATAACTATATAACTATATTTATGTGTATGTGTGTATAAAATAAATATCATACCCAAGTCATCTGAGCTGCCCTGGTCAGTGCCTACCCACAGTCAGCAGTGAACATACAACAACAACAAAAACCAGAAGAAAGACAAATAGGGTAAAGAAATGTGCAGTGTTTGTAACTCAATATATTTTTTCTAAAATTGTGGCTGCTGGGGCGCCTGGGTGGCTCAGTTGGTTAAGCGACTGCCTTCGGCTCAGGTCATGATCCTGGAGTCCCGGGATCGAGCCCCACATCGGGCTCCCTGCTCAGCAGGGAGTCTGCTTCTCCCTCTGACCCTCTTCCCTCTCATGCTCTCTATCTCTCATTCTCTCTCTCTCTCTCAAATAAATAAATAAAATCTTTAAAAAAAATAAAATAAAATAAAATTGTGGTTGCTTTTGGAACATTCTTAAAATCCCTTCTAAAATGAGAGCTGTTAACTTGCTTTGTGTGGCTAAGACCAGATATGACAGTAGATAATTAAGAAACCACAGTTGAATGAATAAATTAATTAATAAAGGATTCCCCTTACTGGCCTTCCCTGTGCACTTAGGTTCAACCATTCCTCTTGCTTTGATTGTGTTATACCTGGCCTGGTCAGCCCATAAATGTGGAATTGGGATTCTGTTCTATGCAGTTTTATCTATCCAGGTAATAGATGAGATCCAGTATGCATGTGGCGGGTTTCCACCAAGCCTGGAGAGTAGACAGATCTTTCTATTCCTTTCCTGTAACTGGCCCATTCACCTGCAAAATACGGTGGGCGATTGCCTCAGCAATAGTTTGACTTCCTTCTATTCCTTAGATTCTAGTCTAAACTGAAAATCTATATTTAATCATCAATTGTTGCTAATACTGGGACATAATCTCACTAGTGGCTTATATTTTCCATCACTACAGCTGTTCTTGTATGATTGAATTAGGTGATCATTTATCAAAGCTTTCACGTAGGAGAAATAACCCAAGGGACATGCTGCGACAGGTAGAAATATGCACATGCTTGCTATAGTGCATTCACTGTATTTTTATAGTATGTTAATATAGTTTTTCAAAGCATTCAAAGTTAAGGTTCAAACTCTTTATCTTCCAAAACGATGCTTTAAAATAAAATATTGATTTTTTCATACATACTAATTCCTCTGCTCTAAGCAAGATAGAAGCTGCTATAAGGAAATATTTTAAAAAGCTTTGCTTTCAAGTGTCTTAGAGTAAATTGGATACACAGACTAATTTAGGTGGCATAATAAACAAACAATACAAAACAACACATTGTGTGATGATAAAAAGTATGAAAAAGTTTTAAAGTTTTTACCTAAATTCCAGTTAGTTAACATGCAGTGTAATAGTAGTTTCAGGTGTACCATATAGTGATTCAGCGCTTCCATACATCACCCCGTGTTTATCAGGACCAGTGCCCTCCTTCATCCCCAACATCTGTTACCTCCCCATCCCCCTAACCTCGTCCCTTCTGGTGACCCTCAGTGTGTTCTCTATCGCTAAGAGTCTGTTTCTTGGTTTGCCTCTCTCTCTTTTTTCCCCATTGCTCATTTGTTTTGTTTCTTAAATTCCACATATGAGTGAAGTCATTTGGTGTTTGTCTTTCTCTGACTGACTTATTTTACTTACCATAATACTCTCCAGCTCCATGCATGTCATTGCAAATGGCAAGATTTCATTCTTTTTTATGGCTGATTAATATTCCCTTGTGTATATATATATATATATATATATATATATATATATATATATATACATATATCACCACTTCTTTACCCATTCAACAATTGATGGACATTGGGCTCTTTCCATATTTTGGCTATTGTAAATAATGCTGCTGTAAACATTGGGATGCATGTATCCCTATGACGTAGTATTCTTGTATTCTTTGGGTAAATACCCACTAGGGTGATTGCTGGATCATAGAGTAGTTTTATTTTTAACTTTTTGTGGAATCCTCATACTGTTTTCCACAGTGGCTCCACCAGTTTGCATTCCCCACCAGCAGTGCACAAGGGTCCCCCATCCTCCAAATCCTTGCCAACAGCTGGTGTTTCTCGTGTTGTTGATTTTGGCCATTCTGACAGGTGTGTGGTGGTATCTCATTGTGGTTTTAATTTGCATTTCCCTGATGATGAGTGATGTTGAGCATCATTTCATGTGTCTGTTGGCCATCTGGATGTCTTCTCTGGAAAAATTCATGTCTTCTGCCCATTTTTTAATTGGATTATTCATCTTGGGGGGTGTTGAGTTGTTATAAGTTTTTTTTTATATATTTTGGATACTAACCCGTTATCAGGTATGTCATTTGCAATTATCTTCTCCCATTAATAGAAGACAGATTTTAACAAAATAACGTACAAATAAAGAGCATTTATACTGGTATCACATGCTAACAAGAACAGTGACCTTTGCTTTTCCAGCATATCATGGGAGTCTGACATAGTAATGTCAAGTAAGTCTCCATAAAAAGTAATGATATCAAATGCTGTTGGCTGATGCACAATGTTTTCTAACCCATCTTCTCCTTTATATACCTTTATATACTATGAGACTTTCTTTTGAGGTTAGATTCCCTTGAAACTATTCTTTACTGTCCAGCTGATAGTTCTAGTTAATGAACTGAGAAGTGGCAGAATTATAGAATTAAGCAGAAATTAGACTGACATAACCCATTCTTTCTTTCTATCATCTGGGACACAGGTGTTATTCTGGGGGCTGCAACAGCTGTTTTGTCTCTGTGAGTTAAACACACGCACGCACACGCACATGCACACACGCACGCACACGCACATACGCACACACACATGCATGCACGCACACACACATGCACACACGCACGCACACACACATGCACCCATACCAGGGATGACAGGATGGAAAGATGCTGGGTTTGATTACATCGGTTATCTCCTGCATCAGTCCTAGATTGCCTACTTCCATATTTCTTCTTCATGAGTTTTTTTTTTATATTTTATTGCAAAAAGCACTATTAATTGTGTCGCTGTCATGTGCAGTTTACAACCTCGATTCACTGATATGATGATATGGATGAGCTGTGGTCAAAGGGTGAGTGAGGTAGGGAGAAAGTATTCCCAGGATAGAATATTTCTACTTAGGAGTAGTTTTTTTCTAATATTTTTCTGGCCTTCCTAAAGCTCTTCCCATCTTGCTTATAACACCATAATTAATATATGTGAAAAATAAACATCTTATTAGAAAGCATCATTTTGGGAGTAAAACAAACAAAATGGGAAGACTTCTCTGTCAGGCTTCTGTTTCATTCAGCCAACTAAAATAAACAAAACAAACACACACTAAAAGTTTACATTGAATTCTTCTTCCATATTGTAGGGAAAATAAAATCATTTTGAAAAAATCCAAGTTAATTGCCTGTTACTTTTTGTCTTATATTTTTATTTTAGTTCTCTCATAGTTATAAAATTATAACACACTTTTCTAGGAAACAGCCTAGATAATTTCATAGTGAGATTTATAAGTGAGAACAGACAACATGGAGAATGTGTATTCATTATGGTTTGTGGTAACACTCAGTGTTAGGAGCCTCCTGCTGTGTTGCAAGTAATAGAAGAAACTCTCAATTATTCAAGCTGTTCATATTATAGAAGCTGTCTAAGTTCACTCATACCCATGAACAGAGTCCTTAAATGCTGCTTTTAAACATTTTGCCTGACTGAATGTTTTTATTATTTTGTTTATATTTGCTAGCACACATAGTAGGCAAAAAGATTTGTGATTATTAAAAAAAGAAAATTAAAAATACAAGTAAATAGTACAATAAACCTCATCATCTCATAGTTTTAGACCATTAAAAAGGAGGCTTGAAAAGAATAAAGAACCCCAATGTGGTATAGTGTACAGGACATCTTTGTCTTCAGATAGACTTTGAGGAAAATTCCATCTCTTCTGCTTTTAGTTGTACACTTCCTTGGAACCTGCAAAAAAGGTAAGATCATAATCAGTAGCCTATGAATACATATACCTTAGCTAGCATCCATAATAATTCTACAAAGTGGATATTTTGAAAATTATCTTCAGATAAGTCGATTCTTTATTATAGTGACCTGTTCATAGTGGACTTAACAAAAGTTCTTTGACTAAGCTCCTCCCAAGACATTCTTACCTTCCTTTAGACCAAGACTAAAGCATACAGCAGCTAGGGATAAGCTAAAGATGAAGAGATAAAGTTGATGTACAATATAGGCATGTAAACACTAATAAATCAGTTAAAACTACTATTGATATGATATAGCCATTATCAAAAAGGCAAAACATAAATGCTTACGAGATTGTGGAGAGAAAGGAGAGTTTGTGCAATGTTGGTAGATATGTAAACTGGAATGTGGAAAACATTGGAGATTCCTCAATAAATTAGAAATAGAACTAATATGTGATCCAGCAATTCTACTTCTGGATATACATCCAAAGGTAATGCAACTGGTATCTTGTGCTCATTGCAGCATTATTTATAATAGTCAAGACATGGAAAAACGCATGTCTCCATCAATAGATGAATGGATCAAGAAAATATGCTATATATTTGTAACAACATGGATGAATTTTGAGAGCATTATGCTAAGTGAAATAAGCCAGATGGGGAAAGACCAATATCTATGAGTTTGTTGACAGCAGACAGGTTTAAGATGTTAACAAATAAGATATGAGTAATTTTAAAGAAGGCAAAAAGATATTATTTCAGAAGATGTTAAAGAATAAGACATAAAAGATAAAGAAGAGATATCATATAGGAAATGTTAAAGAAGGTTTCCAGGCAGAGGGAATATAATGCTGTATGGAAATTTGAATCTACACAAAGGAATGAAGGGAACTTAAAAGGTACAAAATGAAAATGAATGCAAAAAAAAATCTTTGTCCTTATTTTTAATTATTTAAAATAAATAATTGACTGTCTAATGCAGTGTCTACCAGTACAGCACATTCCCAAAATCAGACTCATGCTTGTGAAGATGAATACGAAAAGAAGCAGCAGCAGCAGCGACAGACATCCTATGTGACCCACAAAGCCTAAAATATTTACTATCTAGCCATTTGAGAAAAAGAATTTCTTATCTTTGACCTAAATCTAAAGTAAAAATTATGGCAATATATTGTAAGGGTTATAACAAGTACAGCACACAAGGGACACGTATGACGGGGAGAGAGGAAATGGACGTATAACGTTGTGACATTCCCACATCCTACATAAAACTGTACACTATTTAAACATAGATTGAGGTGATTTACGTATATATATTTAAAACCTTGGAATAAGCCAATAAATAAATAAATTAATTAAATAATGAGCCAGTAGTGGAATTGAATTGGAATCATAAATACCCAATCATAAAAAAGATAGGAAATAATGACAAGAACAAAGAATAGATGGGGAAAAAATAAAAGATAGCTAGCAAATGATTAAATATCAATAACTTTATTACTACAGATGGCCCGAACACCCTGGTTGTATGTCAGCCATTTTCCAAATAAGATAAAATATATACTGTGTACAAGACACCTACTTTAACTATAGAGACATAGATAATTTAAAAGGTTAGAAAAAGGCATCCCATGCTGACACTATATTGATACAGTTGGATTGCCTATATTAATATAGCACAAATTAGACTTCAGAATTAAGGGTATCATCAGGAATAAAGAGAAGCAGAACATTGATAAAGAGGTCAGTTCACCAAGAAACTATACCAATCTTAAATGCTTATGCACTAAATAATATATCTTAAAAACACATAAAGAAAAACTGATAAAAACTGAAAGGAAAAATTGAAATAGAGAAAGAATGTAAACTCCCTCAATATTTCTTACTTTAATTGAATTTGAAAGATAATATATTGGATGTATGGTATTAAAGAAAAATATTATTAAAATAATTTTATCTGCTTCTATTTACTTGTAATGCAGCTATAGAACATTTAAAGTTATATCTGTGGCTAATAATATATTTCTATTTGACAATGCTGCATTAGAGCACGTTTGAATTATGATAAACAATAATCTATTTCTGGGGTAGTCCCTTCACTGGGTACTCATTGCCTTATACTGTACTGAATTTATACTATCAAAGAGATTATAGTTCAAAAGTACAGAAAACTGCTTTTCCTGGGTTACCTCAGTGCTCTCTTAAATCACTTCTGTGACTGTCATAGTTTTACATGTTTCTGTATAAACAAGTTCAAATGAGAGTAAGTGAATCATTTGAAACGCTTCCAGATGGGATATGAAATTACCAGAATCCGGTGTTTTTATTGATTGGTTTATTTTTAAAAAGGTGAGTGAGTGCAATAAATGTGTTTATTTTTTAACTTCTTATTGAAAAAGAAAACCTTTGTGAGATTTAAAGAAGAAAAATAAAACAAGATACAAAAAATTGTATTTGTAGCTGAGGTATCAGAGACACAAAGAAAATATAGGTGGGAATATCGGATGAAGCTAGTTATAAAGTTTAGCCCTCAAAGCACATGTCAGGAGATCCTGTAACTTTCACCATCTGTAGGTCAGAATTGGGCTTTGTATTTCCTAGCCGCCCTAGAAAAAAAGAGAAACACATTGATTTACAAGATCCACAGTGTAAAAAACAAAAACCGAAATAAATAAATGAAAATAAAACTTGCTCAGCAGAAGCAAAACTTACTTTTACTAGGAACTAAAATATGTTTCTTTATTTCTTATAGAATACAATGTAATTAGGAAACGTAAGAATGGCATTCTGGTCATAAATACATAAAACCAAAATCAAAAGGCTATTTGCCAATACACTCTTCAACACATATCTTTTATATAACAACAAAGCACAATTTCATAAATCTTATGAACAGGAAAGCTAAATAATTTTTTTTTCTGAACATAGGCATCATGATCTGGCTTAATGCAAGGATACAAGGCCAACTACAAGAACAATGGATTTTATATCATATGGATAATCCTTACATTTATCTAAGACCTAAGATTTTGATTAGTATTATCCACTACAGAATTTGTAGTGAAGAGTTGCTCACAGATAGCAGGGAGCAACACTATTTCAGTTTGCCAATTCATTAAAATGAAAGTGGAATTAACACTTCCTAATGGAAATTGGAGATATCTTCCAGACTAAAAGTTGTTTTCACCTCCACAAAAGAGAGAAAGGAGAATGAATTGTGAATAAAATGCTTATTTTCCTTCGCAAAAACATATTCTCAGCCAAACATTTTCACCTGTATATAGGAATTATTTTTTAAAATTACTACTGTTCAAAATTAAAGAATGCACACTGGCAACTTGGTTTCTTATTTTCTATTGACAACACACATTTAAAAATTGCCATACATTTGAAACACACACAGTCTTCCTGTCCAGAATGAGTATTGGCTCATAATTGCAATGTGAGAAGATGAAAGAGGTAAACAAAAAACTCAAGAAGGAAAGAATACTTCTGGAGGCACTCTATCTAGTAGCTAGTTAATAGTATTTGAAAATCATTTAGGTTTAATGTGCCAATATAAATTACAGTGGAAGGCAGTTCCAGGACTCTGAATAAATGAAGCAAGACGGATCATGTGTTGCAAATGTTCTGTTGTGTTTGTTTATTTCAAATAAACTTAACATGTATGTTTTCTTTTTTATTTTTAAGATTTTATTTATTTTTTTGACAGAGAGAGACACAGTGAGAGAGGGAACACGAGCAGAGGGAGTGGGAGAGGGAGAAGCTGGCTTCCCGAGGAGCAGGGAGGCAGATGCGGGGCTGGATCCCAGGACCCTGGGATCGTGACCTGAGCCGAAGGCAGACGCTTAACGACTGAGCCACCCAGGCGCCCCGTGATGACACATTTTGATATCAGGTTTATATTTTTAGCCAATCACCACACCCAGAGAATATGAATGCTTGAATTACCAAAACACACTTGGGTTGTATGAATACAACACGTCTCTTTTCTGCCCTTGTATAGATCCCAATTAAACCATTCTGAATAGGGATTATAGTATTTCCATGGTGCTTTTACATGCATCCCTTGTCTTTGTGGAGACTGGGGATTCTGATCAGCAGAGAGAGCTCATCTGTGTGCTTAGGGTCAACCAAAGCACAATGTTATCTGATGCAAAAAATAATTAGGGAATGTCTTCATGAAAGTAAACAAAGTTTGATAGAGAAATGTAATGTTCCAAGGAAATATTCATAATATTTAGATGCTAGTTCACTGCCCTCCTCTAAAAAAAAAAATTGTTTATAAAAAAAAGTATTGGATTTCATTATTTTAAGTTGTTTGGGCACCGAAAAGTTTCTGTAACATGGATTTTTTTTTAACCAAGATACAACTAATTGACAGTGAAGTCCCCATTTGGCATTATGCTTCAAAAACACATGTAGTGGCTGACAGAAAACAAAGGGAGTGTCCAAATTTTTACCATCACTTAGTAAATAATTTTATTAATATATAGATATTTTATGTCGAGTAAATAATTTGTGCTTGTCTCTTAATAGAAAATACTGGCGGAAGAGTCTTTCTATACTGCCAATCATTCTTGAACATACTGCCTGGCACCAGACACAAAGTAGCTGTTCGTTATATATGTGTGCTGAGAAAATGAATTAATGACAGTTTTTCTAACCAAACACCACACCTTAAAGAACATATTGAAGTATAACAGGTAGATAGATAGCTAGATAGCTAGATAGATAGACGTATATACACACACATACGTACACATATTTACGTATCTGTGTACTATATCACAAGTCATGTGTGCATAGTTCCATGAATTTTTGCAAAGTGAACAGATTGCTGCAAGCATCTAAATCAAGAAATAGAATCTTATAACTGCCCAGAAGCTCTCTTATTTTCCTTCCCATCACTTCCAAAAGTAATTTCTACTCAGACTTCTAACTATAAATTAATGTTGCTTGTTTTTGAGCTTTATATAAGTGGAATCATTTGGTTAGTGCTATAGTGACTTTGGCTTAGTTCACTCAACATTATGTTTGTGAGATTCATCCATATTGTTATATGTAAACATGGTTTTGTACTTATTACATACATATTAAAACTATATATTAAAATTTCAGTATGTAGCTAAAATATTGTCTTCCATTTTGTGGTTGCCACTTTTGATGGTGTCTTTGGTCAACAGAAGTTGTAGTTAAATACAGTCTAATTTATCATTATTTTTCCTTTATGTTTAGTACCATTTGTGTCTTGCTTAGGAAATCTTTGGCTACCTCTGAGATTATGACCACATTTTCCTGTTTTTCCTCTAAAGCATTTTTATTTTTCCATTTCCATTTTGATTTATAATAGATTAAGAATTGAGTTTTGTATACAGTGTAATAGAAATTCACAAACATTTCCCCCCGTACAATTGACCCAACACCACTTATTTAAAAGACCATAATTTCTCACTCTTATGCAGTGCCATCTTTGTGTATGTGTGGGTCTGTTTCTGGACTCTGTTTTACTCCACTGATCTATTTGTCTATACTTGCACCAATAGCAGGCTTTCTTAACTAATCCAGGTTTAAAATATGTCTCAATATTCAATCTTATATCTAAAATATCTACATGTATGTATAAGTATCCACAATTGTTCTTCTATGTTTGTTGAACAGTCTTTGTATTCACAATTATGTATGTTACACTTTAGCTGTATTTTTTCTATTTTTTAATTATAAATGAAAGCTAATGTGGTTTTTATTGGAATTCAAATGTATCCATAGATAAAGTGGGGGAGAATTTCCATCTTTAAAATATTAAGCGTTGTAAATCCCCTTTATTTATTTAAGCCTATTTTACTTTGTCTCTATGATCTTCTCTTGTTTTCAATTTCTGCATGTCCCATGTCAGTGTCAGAATTTGTGCTAATATTATTAGGACAAATTCAATGACAAGTTAAGCTTAGCTCTCTATAACTCTAGTGTACTGAAATTTTAACTCACTAAAGTCTCTGACGTTGTCTCTCTCCATTCCCTAAGACTGGCAATAGTTCTATTGAGTTTCTGCGTCTCTTATCAGATAAATATACTATGGAATATCCATACAATGGAATATTATTCATCTCTAAAAAAAATGAGCTAGGAAGCCATGAAATGACATGAAGGAACCTTAAATGCATATTACTAACTGAAAGAAATCAGTATAAAAAGGCTACGTACTGTATGATTACAATCATACAACATGGTGAAAGGGGCAGAACTATGGAGACAGTAGAAGGATCAGCGTTTGCCAGGGGCTGGGGGCGGGGAGGGGCAAGAAGGTTGTATAGATGCAGCACAGAGGATTTTAGAGCAGTGAAAATACTCTATATTATACTATAATGATAGGCACATTTATTAAATATTTGTCCAAACTTATGGAATGTGTGATGCCAGGAATGAACCCTAAAGTACAACCTTTGGATGAGTATGTTAATGAAGGTTCACGGACTGTAACAAATTGCAGTGGTACTGGAGAGGTTCTACATGTGCGGGTCAAGGAGTACATGGGAAATCTCTGTACTTTCAGTTTTGCTGTGAATCTAAACTTCTCTTAAAAAATAAAGTCTTTATAAAAAATTAATAAAATAAACCATCAAAGAACAAACAACAGAGCACTGCTCCTAGACAAGATATGATTGCTAATCCAACACAAGTGTGATTTTTACTTACCGAATCAGCATCAGAATGAGAATGATTCCATTTAAAAAAAATTCTTTGTGTTGCTTCTCTTTCTCTCCTTTAAATACAGGCCTCAAAGTAGCTAGCTGCTGTGGTAGAACTAATTACTTTTAATGACTCGGAAAACCTGTGACTAACCTTGCTCTTAAGTGTGACAAAGAAAAGAGCAGCTTCACTTCACTCCTCACTTATTATGTTCACTCTGAATACATTGTCTTTTCTCATATACGGCTTGAGCTCTGAGCCAGAGACAGGTTGAAAGACATCCACTAAGCAGTGCAGGACTCTGGAGTGATGGAAACGTAACCAGTTCAAGCAAAAGTAGAGGGAGGGAGGCCTTCTTCTCTGAACAGAACCTAATTCATCATCACAAACTATCATGAGCAATTTGTTCATGGGAAATCAATGCAGTCCTTAACCTTTCGTCTACTCTGGCTCTCCCAGCAAACAAATTACTTGGGACGATCTGAAACTCAAAGTGATAAAAATAAAGGAAATTTCACACTGGAAAAGAAACTAGTTCATTTAATTCAGGATCCTGTTTTTATAATACTGTTCGGGGTCAGTTTTGAGAAGTGTGTGATGATTTATTTTCTTATGTCTACAAAAAAATAGTAATTCTTATAATAACTGAATTGGTGCAAGTATTCTGTTTATAGCATGGACAAGAATTTGTGGACTCCTGTGTCTCTGATCCCCAGAAAATGCCTTATAAACTGTCACTCAAATATTTTTTATGATTAGAAGTTGAAACTGTAAATACATTTTTACTCTTGTTTTAGTTTTCTCTTTTTGACAGTTTTGCCTCTAGAAAGCCCAGCCATGGATTGATGCATTCTGAGAATTGTAATTTTACTTTATTTATTTTTTAAAGATTTTGTTTATTTATTTAAGAGAGAGAGTATGTGGGGTGGAGGGCCAGAAGGAGAGGGAGAAGCAGACTCTCCGCTGAGCAGGGAGCCCGATGTGGGACTGGATCCCAGGACCACGGGATCATGACCTGAGCCGAAGGCAGATGCTTAGCCAACTGAGCCACCCAGACGCCCTGAGAACTGTAATTTTAAAAGCAAGGTAAATAACAAGTGGATAAATACTTCCCTGTTTACACAATGGAATACTAGGCAGTCATAAGAATGAACAAATGGTAGCTACCACTGATGATATGGATGAAACACACAAGCCTAACGAATAAAGGTAGCCACACACCAATAAGTAATGATTCCATTTACATCATTCGAATGATTGGAGTCATTCAAAATGGTTCAAAATAATTACGGTCTGATTCCATTTATACAGCACTCAGAAGCGGCACAAATAATGCGAAAGTCCAGGTGACGGTAACTCTGGGTGGAGGGGGAGGAGTGAGGGGTTCTGGGCTGCCTGTAATCCGGATCCTGGTCACGTGGGAATGCAGCCAAGTTGTACAATTAATAATTGTTACCTTTTGGATGTATAAATCAATACATGATTTAAAATTCGTAAGCATTTAAAATATGTTTAAAACGAGGCCATTTCGTTTTGTGTGGAAACAATTGTGTTCTTAATACAATTTTTTTTATGCACAAAAAAACCTAGAAGAAACAATACAGTCATGTCATCTGATTAAATTTACTATGTTCATATTAGAGTTTAACTCTACATGAATTTGGAAACGCTGTGATTTTGCCCCTTATCTTCTGTGTTTATGCCAAGAAAACACTCCATAAATGTCAGACGAACAAGAGGCAGCGCCCAGGTTGCAGAGAACTCACTGTTTTCCCTAACAACTTAGCTGCGAATGTTATACTCCCAAGTAGCGAGTAGCCACGCCCCATTCTCTCATCCCAGTTAGGGAGCGGAGTATTGGAGTTGGGGGTGGTGAGTTGTGTACATTGGCACGTCATGGGCTCGACCATTGTGCTCACCACAATATCACACACTTGTTTGTGGAGCACATTAGAATCACCTGCGGTAAGGGCTAGTGTGATAGCATTTGTTTTCACCACCAAAGACTGAAAATTTTGCCCCAGGGGCTCTCTATGATGCAAATATGTATTTTGCTTGATCTTCAAAGTGTCTTAAAGTAAGTCGAGGAAGTATTTTTAACATCTGGATCATTCGTTCACACGTGAAAAAAATTCGTATTTTTTTATCTATCTTGAAATAGCAAACCTTCTGGCATCACTAGGCCTATATTCCCAGGAAGCCGGAAGATGCTTAATGAGTAAACACTGCCCCCTTGAGAGAGGGCATTGTGCACGTCAGTTCAGAACTTTCCTCCACTTTTAACTTCCCAGCAGGGATGCTAAAATCAGTTGTCATTTTTCTTGAACAACTATTTTTTATAGAAGAAAAAGATGCCTTTTGACAAAATCCCTCTCACAAGCAGGAAAATAATATTTAGACTTAGAGGCTGCACATTTCAGGGAGGTTTGGTGAGCACACTGTTTTGTTTCAAGTGAAGACTATTTTTAGAATTTAATATGCAAAAAAAAGATGTCATTTATCTTATACTCAGACTGTTTCACTCATTTACAACATGTATGGCCCCTAGAGAGAGAGGGCCAAATTTTTTAAATTTTTGTTCCTAAAAACATCTCATCTACCTTGCAAGCAGCTCCCTTGCTCTAGCCCAGGTAAGTTTACAGAAAAAATATATGTAGGGAGAAAGAACAATCCCCAAAAATGTGAATGGTGTCCTGGTAAAAAGATGAAAAATAAAGAAGGATCCAGAGCAGCCCAAAGAGACACTGAAAAAGAAATAGAAGCATATCCACAAATAACTAGAGAGAACAGTTTCTGCCTACATTTGTCTTTAATTAAAAAAAAAAAAAATGTCAAATGAAGATTGGTATGACCCCTAGGATAAAGTCACCAAATCCCCTGCAGGTGGATATGAAGAAAGAGAAAGCTATAACTTGGAAACAGTTTTTGTGTGCAGGTAGGGTATGGCAAGCATTATCTCCTCAAAGGTTTACTTTGACACAGAATTCCCACCCAGATCCGCTGACTGTGAAAATGGGGCCTGATCACCAGACACCTGTCAGAGCTCCATACCCCTGGGCTCCATATTGACCTTAATGAAAGCAGTCTCAGACCTGCCCTAAAAAGAAAAATCCTGGACCCTGGGGGCAAACCTACTATATGTAAGGAACCATTGTTTAGACACATGCTAGAACCAAAAAAATACATATTTTTGGTACAGTGGCACCCCAGAGCCAGGCTGCAACTGCTTTTCCACTTGTGTTTAAATAGAAGTATGAATCCAAAAGAAAATATCTTCTCTTGTTTCTGATGAATAATTTAAGTTAAAATAATGCAAATGTGTATATCATACTTTTCTGTGACAGTTGATTATTTTGCATGCCTTATGCTGGCGTAAAGCTAAAGCTTGCCCAGAATTACAAAGCAAACACCCAGTAAACACTCTCTGCTCTCATGGAGCACTTTACATCTTCATTGATACCATTTTCAGCTCTTTTGCATTAGCTTGATCAAGAATGGGGGTTCCCAGTGGCAATGGAATGCAGAGGAATTTTGTCTTCTGGGTATTTCTTCATCTCAATTCCAGTGAAGGTGGAAACAGTGACTTCTTACTGAGGGCAAAGCTCAACTGCTAGATTAAAGCTTTCCTTACTGACCCTCCCCGCCCCGCTGCTGCCCAGAAAAGGGAGCCACAATGGTGTTAGGGCCTCAGAAACAGTAACTTGCTTGTTGTGATGAAAGTTTAAGGAAAACTACTTCTGAGACCAGTGGGAGAAGTGAATTTATTTATTTATTTTTTATTTTTTATTTTTTAAAGATGTTATTTATTTGACAGGGAGAGACACAGCGGGAGAGGGAGCACAAGCAGGGGGAGTGGGAGAGGGAGAAGCAGGCTTCCCGCGGAGCAAGGAGCCTGATGTGGGGCTCGATCCCAGGATCCTGGGATCACGACCTGAGCCGAAGGCAGATGCTTAACGACTGAGCCACCCAGGCACCCCGAGAAGTGAATTTAGATTTAAATTGAATCAAAATAAAGCAAAGCCAGCATTCAAAGGTCATTCTGTGCTGATGAACATTGACAAAATCCTTTTAAATGAGCAAAAATCCCAATTGATTCCAAGACCTTATTTGGACTTACGTCCTAAAGCATTTCTGAATGGAGTGTTAGGAAACGGGATGTGTCTTGTCAAAGCAAAAGTGGCACTGGACAAATTCAAACAAACAAGGAAGACTTAATTCAAGACTATTTCAACAGGGAGAGAGGCCAGAACTGAGTCTAAACTCAACTCCACTGAAGCAAAAGACAGTGCAGTTTTATAAACTGGGGTGAAGGGGGATGGTAGGCTCTCTGTTGGCTAATTGGTTTTAGCCAAAGGAAAAGTAAACTTTTTCTTCTTGAGAGAAGGTAGTGTTACAAACTGGACTTGGGAACTGGCTCAAGTTAGACTCCTAGCCTCCCATAGGAACTGGAGGACAAGAACCTATTTTCCTTGATGATGACATTTCAGAGGGATGGGTCCTATGTCCTTGAGAAAGATAGTCCTGGGTTGCAAGAGTGACAAGAAGCTTTTAAGAAGACTTACATCTCAAGGGGCGCCTGGGTGGCTCAGTTGGGTAAGCCTCTGCCTTAGGCTCAGGTCATGATCCCAGGGTCCTGGAATCGGAGCCCTGCACCATTGCACCATGGGGCTCCCTGCTCAGTGGGGAGTCTGCTTCTCCCTCACCCTCTGCCTGCCAGTTGCCCTGCTTGTGCTCTCTGTGAAATAAATAAATAAAATCTTTTAAAAACAATAAAAAATTTACATCTCAAAAGGCAGAGAAGGATTTACAAGGACAACTTTCCAATTTTTTTGTGTGTTGCAAACCTTTTATTTTTATTTTTTAAATTTTATTTTATTATGTTATGTTAGTCATCATACATTACATCATTAGTCTTTGATGTAGTGTTGCATGATTCATTGTTTGCATATAACACTCAGTGCTCCATTCAATACCTGCCCTCCTTAATAACCATCATGGTGCTAACCCATCCCCCCACCCACCTCCCCTCTAAAACCCTCAGTCTGTTTCTCAGTGTATAGTCTCTCATGGTTCGTCGCCCCCTCCGATCACCCCCTTCATTTTTCCCTTCCAACTATCTTTTTTTTTTAACATATAATGTATTATTTGTTTCAGAGGTACAGATCTGTGATTCAACAGTCTTACACAACTCACAGCGCTCACCATAGCACATACCCTCCCCAATGTCCATCACCCAGCCACCACACCCCTCCCACCCCCAACCACTCCAGCAACCCTCAGTTTGTTTCCTGAGATTAAGAATTCCTCATATCAGTGAGGTCATATGATACATGTCTTTCTCTGATTGACTTATTTTACTTAGCATAATACCCTCTAGTTCCTTCCATGTTGTTGCAAATGGCAAGATTTCGCGGGTTTTTTTGGATAGCTGCATAATATTCCATTGTGTGTGTGTGTGTGTGTGTATACATACACCACATTTTCTTTATCCATTCATCTGTCGATGGACATCTTGGCTCCTTCCACAGTTTGGCTATTGTGGACATTGCTGCTATAAACATTGGGGTGCACGTACCCCTTCGGATCACTACATTTGTATCTTTGGGGTAAAGACCCAGTAGTGCAACTGCTATTTTCAACTGTTTGAGGAACCTCCATACTGTTTTCCAGAGTGGTTGTACCAGCTTGCATTCCCACCAACGGTGTAGGAGGGTTCCCCTTTCTCCACATCCCCGCCAACATCTGTCGTTTCCTGACTTGTTAATTTTAGCCATTCTGACAGGTGTGAGGTGGTATCTCATTGAGGTTTTGATTTGGATTTCCCTGATGCCGAGTGATATTGAGCACTTTTTCATGTGTCTGTTGGCCATGTGGATGTCCTCTTTGGAAAAATGTCTGTTCATGTCTTCTGCCCATTTCTTGATTGGATTATTTGTTCTTTGGGTGTTGAGTTTGATAAGTTCTTTATAGATTTTGGATACTAACCCTTTATCTGATATGTCATTTGCAAATATCTTCTCCCATTCTGTGGTTATCTTTTGGTTTTGTTGACTGTTTCCTTTGCTGTGCAAAAGCTTTTTCTCTTGATGAAGTCCCAATAGTTCATTTCTGCCCTTGCTTCCCTTGCCTTTGGCGATGTTTCTAGGAAACTGTTGCTGCGGCTGAGGTCAAAGAGGTTGCTGCCTGTGTCCTCCTCTAGGATTTTGATGGATTCCTGTCTCACATTTAGGTCTTTCATCCATTTTGAGTCTATTTTTGTGTGTCATGTAAGGAAATGGTCGTTTCATTCTTATGCATGTGACTGTCCAATTTTCCCAACACCATTTGTTGAAGAGACTGTCTTTTTTCCATTGGACATTCTTTCCTGCTTTGTCGAAGATGAGTTGACCATAGAGTTGAGCGTCCATTTCTGGGCGCTCTATTCTGTTCCTTGATCTATGTGTCTGTTTTTGTGCCACTACCATACTGTCTTGATGATTACAGCTTTGTAATAGAACTTAAAGTGCGGAATTGTGATGCTGCCAGCTTTGCTTTTCTTCTTCAACATTCCTCTGGCTATTCAGGGTCTTTTCTGGTTCCATACAAATTTAGGATTATTTGTTCCATTTCAAACATTTCTATCTCTGGCACCCGACCCCCTGTGGAGTCTCCAAACCCAGCAGATCCCTGCGGTGCGCTCCCGCACCGCTCCTCCTGGGGGAGGAAGGGGAGTCTCCCCAGATTTGCCGCTTGTTAGGTCCCTGCTGGAGGAGCCGTGCCCCGACTGGGCCGTGAATCACAGTCTATGGCCACCCCGAGCTGAGAGCCCGCGCCTCGGCTCCGTCTCTGCAGCCGGCTTCCCCGCTCCGATCCCTGGGAGCTCTGCCGCACTCAGGCTCCCCCGGTCTTTCTGTGACCTCGAGGGTCCTGAGACCACACTGTCCCGCGAGGGTTCCACCCCCCGCTTAGCCACTGGAGCGACGTCCCTCCGCGGAGCCGACTTCTAGAAGGTCCGATTTTGTGCTCCGCGGCTCTAGCACTCGCCAGAAGCGGCCGGCGGAGTCCCCTCCCCCACCGTCTATCCTCCCGAATATCACCTCGGATTCACTTCTCCGCACGTCCTACCTTCCAGTAAGTGGTCGCTTCTCTGTTCAGAGAGTTGTTGCTACTCTCCTCTTCGATCTCCTGTTGAGTTCGTAGGTGTTCAGAATGGTTTGATCCCTATTCAGCTGAATTCCTGAGACCAGACGAAATCCAGGTCTCCTACTCCTCTGCCATCTTGCTCCGCCCCCAAGGACAAGTTTTCTAAAGTAAATGTTCTAAGAAAAGGGAGGTCAGTGTCCTAAAATCAGGAAGAAGCCTAAGGTTTAGTCAAGCTCAGGGGAACATTAAGTCCGTCTTGGTCAGACTCCAGAACACCCAGCTTCAACGTTTAGTGTTCCGTTTTCTTCTTAGAGCCTTGTTATTGTTTCTCTCATCATTTGTATGAGCATATCAAATATTAACACATGTATTGCACATTTTTAAATGTTCATAGCAGTACCAAAGGGGCATATGCTGTCCTTCAGGTTCTCAAAGTATCACAAACAAATTGATAAAGCAAGATTTTCACAAAGGTATTTGAAATTCAAGAACGGGGTTCAGAGTCTTGGCTCTGAATATCACTAGTCGCATGGCCTTGTTTGGTCTGCTAAACCGGTACAGTTTTCTTATCCATAAAAGAGAGTGTTAAAAAAATAAATAAAATAAGTTGAATAAAAAATAGACACTTCCCAAACCCTATCTCTTGGGAACTCTGGTGAACAGACCCTCTAGGCATCACCCCTCCCCACCAGGACCCCCACCTCCTGGAGTTCATGCTTTTATGGAATCCCCTCCCGTTGGGACTCTATTTGCTCCTTGGTGAAAGAGTGGCAGGATGTCAAGGAACTTCTGGCCTCCCGGTCCTGAGGGCAGCCTCCAGGGACGGACCTGGATTTTTATCTAGGGAGTATCTTTTCACACCTTGTGAGCTGACATGTGACCATCTTGCTGAATCTCAGTTTACCCACCTATAAAATGCAGGAATGATTCCCAAACTCCCATTCCGTTCCAGAGACCAGGGCATTGCAAACAGTGGCTCATAGTTAGAAAGTTTAGAAGCAGTACATGCCTCTTTTCAATGGACGGTTTAATTGGCGAAATGACTACACCCTCTTTTTTTACATTTTGCCATATGCCACTAAGGATATTTACTTTTTCACTGAGTATTTAGTGCTTTGGGACTTCTTTGATGCTTAATATTGCACTAAACACCCAGAAAAAAGTATTACTTAAAACAAAAAGGGCAGATTGTAAATCACACCATTTGTTGCTATACAAAATATGAAATGGAAGAGTATAATTAACCTGATCATGTTTAAACAAAGTTAAAGAGGAAATGCTGCTGGGAAGTTCAGAAGGTGATGCTTCTCTTGTACCAAGAATAAGAACATTATCTTCTCAAAATGTTTTATCAGAGTAGCAAACCCTCTTCAAGTCTTAGATGATTCTGAAATCATGGAGTTTGTTTTTTTTTTTTTTTTTTACTGGCTGTAGAGGTTATTCAAAATGTATTTGCTCCAGGAAGTCCCAAAATGTTTTGAAAAACCGTGTGTATACTGTCCTAAGTTCAAGTCAGCATCTAAATTTTGTATCACAAATTTAAATAGTTTCTAAAATTGTAATTTTCAGTAATCAACATTGTAAAGCAAAACAGATACTTTTTAAAAAAATATGTACATAATAAAATACACATGACATAGTGGTTTGATACTTCTAATTCAATTTAAAAAATGATCTTTATTAGCGATTGGAAATATTACATCATTTTCTTATTTTCCTGGAATCATAATTTTATCTCAAATTCTATCAATGTTTTAGTCATCTTTTAAATTTTAGAATGGTTTTAGATTTATAGAAAATTTACAAAGATAGCACACGGTCCCATGTTTCCCACACAGAGCTTACCATATCACATATGCACACACACACACACACACACACACATACACACATATACACAGTAGTAATAATGAACCAATACTGACACATTATTTTTAGCTAAATTTGGTACTCTATTCAGGCTTTTTTAGTTTTTATCTAATGATCTAATGTTCTTTCTATAGTTTCGTATCCCATCCTGAGTACCGCATGACATTTGGTTTTCATGTTCTGTTAGTTTTCTTTGGTCTGTCACAATTTTTAAGTCATTTTTGCTTCTGATGACCTTGACAGTTTTGAGGCATGTACTGGTCAGATATTTTGTACAATGTCCCTCAATTTGGATTTGTCTGATGTTTTCCTTACAATTCGACTGGGTTTGCTTTTCTTTTGGGAGGAAAGCCACTAGGGTAAATTCACATTCTAGAACATCAAGCCATATCAAGGCTGTGTAATAGCAACCTAGCTCATTACCATTGATACTGACCTTAATCACCCACTGCAGTTTTGTCATATTTGCCCATCATAATGTATTCCCGTACTGTACTCTTTGGAAAGTAGTCACAATTCCTAGCCCACACTTGGTGATAGGGAGTTACACGTGGTAGTGGCTGATGCTGTGCGTGCATGGCAGCAAGGGCTCCATGGGGACCTCTCTTGTTTCAATTCTGCTGTGCATCTAAAACTTCTCTAAAAAATAAGATCTATTTTATTTTATTTTTTAAAGACTTATTTATTTGAGAGAACGAGAGAAAGTGTGGGAGGGGCAGAGGGAGAGAATCTTCAAGCAGATTTCCCTCTCAGCTCGGAGCTCCATGTGGGCACGGGCCTTGATCTCACGGCCCTGAGATCAAGACCTGAGCTGAAACCAAGAGCCACATGCTTAACTGACTGAGCCACCCAGGCGTCCCGATAAGATCTACTTGTAAAAATTAATAGGACCTTACCCTCCTGGAAGCAGCTTAAAACCTATTTGGAATACGTTATCCAAAGTGAAAACATTTACTTGGAGTTCTTTGCTAGATCTTTCCAAAAGAAGATATTCAGGAGTTGATTCAGTAAAGACTATCTTGTCTCTGAGAAAAGACAAGGATCAGATAAGAAGCTTTGAAATTATGACTTAGATGGAATGGAAATGAAGAGGTTTGAGACACATGAAGTGTAGACGGGATTGGTAATCCTGTCTTCTCATTTTCTAAAGAAATCACAAAGCCTTAGGAACTTTGAATCCAACCTCTCACATATTCTTACAGTCATTGTTTTAACTGCCATTCAAACTTTAATTGATGCTTTTTAAAAAGATTTATTTATTTTAGAGAGAGAGAGAGAGAGAGCATGCACATGCACTCACAGGATGGAGGGGCAGAGGGAGAGAGAGAATCTCAAGCAGACTCTATGCTGAGTGTGGAGCCCAGCGTGGGGCTCAATCTTATGACCTCGAGATCCTGACCTGAGCCAAAACCAAGAGTCCTATGCTTAATTGACTGAGCCGCCCAGGCGCCCCTTAATTGATGGTTATTAAAAGCCTATGAATTGCCAGGTTCTGCACTGGTAGGTGGAGATAAGATGATGAGAAAGAGACTGTTCTGGTCTTCAGAAAGCTAACACGTATTTGTTTTTCCTCTGCCCGCACATGGAGGGGAAAATGCATGCCGGTAACCTCATGCCTCCTCTTCCTTCATTTCCTGGGACACTCTGGATTGGAATGCATTCAGTTCCACATTGATCACCCTCCAGGTTAACCTTCCTGCAGTTCACCCCGCCACACACGCCCTCATTCAGGCAGGGGCAGCAGGAGGTGTTGCCTTTATAGGGCTGTCTCTCTTTTTCCTTGAAAAAGGAAAAAGGTCCAATCAACACAAAAACCTGCACATGAGTACTGCATCCAACTCCATGAGTTTGCCAGTAGGTACACACCCATGAGACCGTCACCTCGTCAAAGCCATAGACTTATCCATCACTTCCCAAAGATTTCCTCCTGTCTCCTTTAATTTTTTTAATTTATTCTTTAAAATGTTGTGTGTGTGTGTGTGTGTGTGTGTGGTAATGGTTCTGTATTATATAGTAAATTTGCTAAGATGGCAGATCTTATGTTAAGTGCTCTTACCACCAAAGGAAAAAACAAACAAACAATGTGGGGCTCTCTTAGAATCGGAGGCTCTTCCAGGGAGCTGTCAGCATGCCCTGTCCGGTGGCCTGGTTTGGATCCCGAATATGTAACGTGTTTGTTCACTTGCAGAGTAACACCTGTTATTCATTGCCTTGTTATAGCAATCCTGCCAACTCAGTGATACGGTAGTTGTCATTCCTACTTTACCCAGGAAGAATCTGAGGCAGAGTTAAAGGGATGGTCTGAGATCCCTGAGGTCGGGGTAGGTATGAATCTAAGCGGAGACCTATGGATTTTCAATTCCGTATTCACCATATTCACCTCTCCATTTCTGAGGGGTTGTGATGATGCTGCCTATTTTTCACCTTTGTTCTGGTCCGAGAACATATGCTGTGTGGTAGGGTCATCTGTGAAGTTAAATCCATGATCCAACAATGGTCAAAGACTCTAACTTCCAATGAGTTTTTATCAGCATGTTCAAAATGGCAGGAGGGGTATGAGACTTTTGCTTTTACAGCCTTATAGTTTATGCCTCCCAATGGCTTCTTATTTTTAGTTTCTTCTTTGCAATATAAAATTACGTATATTGGGGCCCCTGGGTGGCTCAGTCGTTAAGCGTCTAACTGCAGCTCAGGTCATGATCCCAGGGTCCTGGGATCGAGCCCCGCGTCGGGCTCCCTGCTCCGCGGGAAGCCTGCTTCTCCCTCTCCCACTCCCCCTGCTTGTGCTCCCTCTCTCACTGTGTCTCTCTCTGTCACAATAAATGAATAAAATCTTTAAAAAAATTACATATATTGATGCCTCTTATGTTCATAATATCCTCACATAGGATTTAGTTTTGAAATTCCCTTCTGGCTTAATGTTTCTACAGCTTTTATCTTTATAATTTATTGTAAATCAGTTGTTGGTTTTCATAAATAAAACTTTCAGCACATCTAAAATGTCATCTTTCTTCTCAGCCCACCTGTTCCTTCTGAATTCTGTTCTCCGCCTAAAATGATTCGTATTTATGTATCATACAAAAGAGGGAATTAATGGTGTGTGTGAATGGCAGGGAGTGGAGGTGTATATATGCATTTGGAAATTTATTCAAGTCTCAATACTAGATAGACTTGTGGTACAGGGTAACTGTAATTTTAAAGGTTAAATTTGGGGAAAAGGGGCCTGCTTGTAATTTTTCATGGAAATTCTTTTTTTTTATTTTTTATTGTTATGTTAATCACCATAAATTACCTCATTAGTTTTTGATGTAGTGTTCCATGATTCATTGTTTGTGTATAACACCCAGTGCTCCACGCAGAACGTGCCCTCTTTAATACCCATCACCAGGCTAAGCCATCCCCCCACCCCCCTCCCCTCTAGAACCCTCAGTTTGTTTTTCAGAGTCCATCGTCTCTCATGGTTCATCTCCCCCTCCGATTTCCCCCCCTTCATTCTTCCCCTCCTGCTATCTTCTTCTTTTTTTTTCTTAACATATCCTGAAAGACATGTATCATATGACCTCACTGATGTGAGGAATTCTTAATCTCAGGAAACAAACTGAGGGTTGCTGGAGTGGTGGGGGGTGGGAGGGATGGGGTGGCTGGGTGATAGACATTGGGGAGGGTATGTGCTGTGGTGAGCGCTGTGAATTGTGCAAGACTGTTGAATCATGGAAATTCTTTTAGATTACTTTGCAGATCATTGCCTTGAACTCTCTGGTTCAAATCCCAGATTCATTGTCCCAGGTCTGTGTGTGCACTTTGCAGTGTAAAACTCTCCATCAATAAACATTACAAGGATGAAATTTATAACAACCAGTAGGCTGTTACAATCACACTAAGCTGGATCATCCAGCATATTTATTTAATAATAAAGAGCCCATGCATATCCTTTCCTGTGGAATTGGAAATTAAGCTTGTGTGATGATTTTTTGATACTCATAAAATAGCTTTACAGTGGGATTTAAAAAACATTTTACAAATACTAATCCCTGTAACACTTCAACAGATAAGGATTATAAATTGTACTTTCTGAGAGGAGCTAAGAGATCATCCATTGGTGCCCCAAATTGCCAAATGTGAAGCCAGCATAAGAAATAGATTTCCACTGCTCGTTACTCTCTGGTACTCATTCTAATCAATGGATGCCCTGCTCTCAGCAAATGCCAGCCACCAGCCTGATTCTAATTCAAAAACGAACCTTGAGAAATTCAAAGTCTCCCAGAAGAAAGGAAGATAATATATGAGAGATAAGCAATGAAATATCCTCTCAAAGACACAGGAGTTGTAGATTATTTTGAGAAATGTTTATTCTGTAGAATGTTTAACAAATCACTTAACAGAATCACAGTCACTTAACAGAACAGTGTCTTCCAAGTCACGGTTGTTATTAACACTGATTATCTTATTTTGTCATGTAATTATCATAACAGGGCAGTGAGCTATATCCTTTGCTTTTACACCGGAAGGAAGTCATGACTCAAAGAACATAAAATTTGTCTCAGTTAGTGTCTCAGTCAGTCGTGACCCCAAGATTTGGGCTCTTCACATGACCATTTTGCCTTTCTAGGGGAATATCTATTATTTATTAATTCTTTAAAAATCCCCAAGCGCTCAGTATTTGTATGTTCTTTACACTCTGAAACTTGATAACTTACAGTGGGTGGGCAAAAGGAATCGCAGGTCTCACACTACTCTCAGAAGCGTTCCAGAATTCCAAGTGGAAAGCATGGAGTCGAATAGCAGCACACCACCTGTCTGGGAACTCGCCTCCAGTGTTTTGTAATGGAGCTGAGTGAGTGCCTGTTGACAGCCCAAAGCACCTCCACGTAAACCAAGCTGGTATGTCAGACAGGGATCTAAAAATCCATTAATTGTGCATGTTGATGGGGCCTCCATTGTATACCAAAAGGCAGACTGGGAATTTAAGGCAGATTAGAAATAAAATTTGGGGAGAATGCAAGAAAACTAGGTAGTGAAAATGATGAAAATGAGAGTTTATTGCAAAACAGGAAGAGTTTATTGGAAAACTGAAATGAACGCGTTACATTTAAGAGTAGTCACCCTGGGGGCACCTGGGTGGCTCAGTCGTTAAGCGTCTGCCTTCGGCTCGGGTCATGGTCCCAGGGTCCCGGGATCGAGTCCCGCATCGGGCTCCCTGCTCATTGGAGAGCCTGCTTCTCCCTCTCCCACTCCCCCTGCTTGTGTTCCTGCTCTTGCTGTGTCTCTCGGTAAAATAAATAAATAAAATCTTTAAAAAAAAAAAGAAAAAGGCAAAGAAGCATATTCATCTGAATAGGATTTGTGGGCATCACTGCCCTGTAACATCAGTTAATTGTGAATGTTCCTGTGGCGTGCAGAATTCTAAGGCCTGCGAGGTTCTCCCCCGTCCTGCCGGAGGCGCCCTTCATAATCGCTGCGTCTATAGAGATGATGGTTCTACCCACACAATTAGGTTATGTTATAGGGTCCAGTTGACCTTAAACTAGGGAGATTATCTGGACATATTTTAAAAATCACATAAAATAGAAAGTTGTTTCCAGCTGGTGGAAACATAGAAAGTCACTCTGGCCTGGAAGAAAGCAAACATTCATGCCTATTGGGTTACAAGAAAAAGGACCTGAAAATGGCCCCCGGAGCGGAGCGTCTGCTAACAAGACAGGCTGCCAGGGAGCCTCGATCCTACAAGGCAACCTAGGCAATTATTTCCACCACAACAAGGATCTTGGAAGTGGATTTCTTCCCGAAGCCTCCAGGGGAGATTTCAGCCCAGCTGAGACAGGCATGTCAACCCTGCAGTAATATCCCTAGCAGAGAATGAGCCAGGCATTTCCAGACCTCTGACCTGAGAACTCTGAGCTCAGAACCGGTGCGGTTTTAGACGCTTTTGCTGGTTTGTTATATGGCAACAGAAAAGTAAGACAATTCCTACTAATGAAACATTAAATTGCTTATAAAAAGTATGTGTTTTAGGGGCACCTGGGTAGCTCAGTCAGGCGAGGGTCTGACTTTTGATTTCGGCTCATGTCATGATCTCGGGGTCGTGGGATCGAGCCCCACATTGGGCTCCACACACAGCGGGGTGTCTGCTCGAGATCCTCTCTCTCCCTCTTCCCCCCCAAATAAAAAAAAAAAAAGGATGTGTTTTAAATTTTTGTACCTAAACCCCCATTTGTCATCTAGAATGACTCCTACCCTGGAAGGTGTGGATCCCTAAGAAGGTGACATCAGAAGTTTCTCATGTATAGATGCATATGACACACATGTTCAAATCTGATCACCTCTTCATTGCTAAAGATGTATCTGAGTATGCCAATTAGATTTCAATGTATACTTTCCTGCTTAACTGATTAACATAAATATTTGTATTGGATTTAATGAACAAATACAAAAATATATTTGTTATACATGAAACTTCATTATAAATGTTATTCATTGTGGTAAGCAATGAAGTTTCATGTGCACCATTCATTCTAAAAAAAAAAAAAGAGCTTCATTTACTCTCATTTAGATTGCAGCAAACACATTAGTTGAAATTTCTGAATAACATTCAGCAATTTTTCTACATTGTTATAAATCTATTTCAAAAGACACTGGTCAACTGCAGTGAAGATAATTTAGCATTTTTTAATTATGAAAGACTGCACTTACTACCAGAGGTAAGAGTTTGCAACTTAATGTTTACAGTTCCAAATAGTCCAGGGATTGGGAAGACTTCAGAAAACAAGTAGCAATTGAGAGGTAGGCCAGGAGTCAGTATTTCTCAATGGGGGATGATGCAGAACCTCAGTATGGGAGCAGTGAGCAAGAACAAGGGTGGCCTGGAAAACATATGACCCATCTAAGGTGGGGGCAGCTCTGCTCAAACTGACTGTTGACATACAGGAATGTGTGGTCTCATCTTCGGACTTTTCCCGTTGAGACCAGAAACCTGGCTCTTTAGGTGAAACTTCCTGTTTTCAAAAGCACTCAATAAGCCAAAACTATATGAAAGGGGGAAAAAAAGGCAAACTTGTCTTCGATTGCATATAGTATAGTTTATAAGCTGCAAATATGCCCTCCAATTTTCTGTGATTTATTTTAAGAATGTATTGCAAAGAAGTCCAGGTAATTGAGAGCAATGAATAACTGAGTTTGGATAAAAAGTAATTATCCCATATGAAAAGGTGACTTTTTGTCACTCTGCATTTATGTGGGTAACTGCCTGAATTTAAATGCAGTTTCAAGATTCTCTTGGGAGCAGTTATTTTGAGTTAAATTTGTGGGATTTTTAGATGTTAAAGGTAACACTGAGCTCTATTATACTGCAATTTACTGTACTTCTAAAATATTTCAGTCTTCCACAAGCACATTATGTTTCCATTTTTCAGAATTAAAGTGTTTCCTGGTTTTTTTGGATACAGTGTAGGTACTTTTTGAATACAATGTCCTTTTCTGTGAAGGTCTTAGAAATTTAGAGGAGTTAGAGGGAAAAACAAATATTGATGTATCATCCAACCTATAGATTATTTATAGATAATAAAATTATTATTAGCAAATGTTTATCAATTTGGGGAAATAAGCATTCACAGGACGAGGAACTTTGTTTAGGTCATCAAGGATGAGATATGATAAAAACTGAATTGTATCATATTGTATTATATCATACACATTACATTACAACGGAAATAATAGGAGCATGTGGATATATGCACATGGCAATGCAATTCAAAATTTAGCAATTGTATTTGGTAAAAAATTAAAGACAAGAGGGGAAACTAGTTCGCAAAGGATATGTGACTATTTAAGGGCTAGGCGGAGTTGCTCTGGTGAATAAGATGAAGAGAAAGCTAAAAGGAAGGATATTCCGAGTTTGAAGGAAATAAGAAGTGGAAAGAGAAGACCACGAATGTTGATGTGGTTCTACCACAGAAGTGAAATAAGCCAGGAAGAGCATGTTAGAACGTGCCAGTTATGGAAACGATTTTGGCCATCAGGAACCCATACGACGTCTTGACCAATATTGGGTTTTATACGAGTCATGATAATACATTCTCTTCCAAACTGACTAGTGCAGGTTTAGCTTGGAAGAAAGGCCAAGAAGTTGGGAAAGGTTTGGCAGTAGACGGAGGAAGAATGAGCTCACAAGTCAAGAGCTTGTGTTGTCAAGAAAAGAGATTGTCCTGGACTTGTGTGGTGAAATCCTTTGTGAGAATTACAGATGTTGTTACTTCTCCATATGATCTTGTGTCAGTCAGTTTAAGTAAAGTAAATACTTTCCTGGACCCAACTAATCACACTGACCCATACCTACCAACAGAAGTACACGGAAGGGATTCTGTAGGAGTTAATCTGGTGGGGGGCACTAGGGATAGCGTGTGGGGGGAGTTGGAGATAGACTACACACCTACCAATTGTATTTCAGCTATTCAAAAATTTAGATTTTGGATAAATTCTGCACTAGTGATATTTGTTGTAATTATGGAAACGAATGAACACTTATAATCGCTAATTGATTTTAAGTCTTAGGAAAACTAAAAAAGGTCACCTTTTGGTTTTCTAAACTAGTGGTTAGTAAGTCTCAGTTTTTACATAACGGATAGGCGTTATGTACAATGGGATGAGAGCATCACAGATCATGGTATTAGCAATCAATAGGCAAATCGATGGAAATAAAATAGCAGCTCTCTTGACATTTCACTCAGCATCATTAAAATTTACTGATGAGATGGTTATTTGAATAGGTATTGGTTGCAAATTAAATTTTAATCTAATTTAAGAGACACTAGATTTATATTGATAGTAAAGTAAATTGGTTTAAAAAAATCAATAAAATAACTACAATTGAGTAGTTCACCACGGAACAGAGTGACAAAGCAAGATAAAGTGTTGGGGATTTGGAGACAGGAATTAAAACTCAGATCTCGGTGAGTTTATTTAGCTAATTAGCACTTCTTTGAAACTGAAATTGAGTTCTTTATTTTGCTCATCCACAGACTCCAGGGGTTTTGTTTGCTGGCACATTTTGTTTTGCTTTGTTTCACTGAATGTGTTTACTTGGAATGCAGGGGGACGAAGGAGCCCAGTGGAAGGTTCCGCGAGGGCCCGTGTAGGATCTTAGCCATAATTGCAGTCTGAGTGGTCTCACAGGAGGCTCATTGTATCTGCTACACAATTCCATTAAAAATTGGTAAGATATTCTGCCCAAACATAGGGCTTTAGTTCTGTCAGAAAACACACAGCTACCAACTGTTGCTAGGATCCCACCTACCATCTCATGTAAAATGACAGCTACACTTCTTTTTTTAAAGATTTATTTATTTCTTTGAGAGAGAGCGCGCATGAGCACGGGGAGGGACCGAGGGAGAGGGAGAAGCAGACTCTCTGCTGAGTGTGGAGCCCGGCATGGCGCTCGATCCCAGGACCCTGAGATCATGACCTGAGCCGAAACCAAGATTTGGTCCCTTAACTGACTGAGCCACTCAGTGCCCCAATGATGGCTATACTTTTAAACAAACAAAAAATAAGTTGCCAAAGCAAATATTTCTGATTTGAGGAAAAGTAGGCACTGCTGTTTACTCAACTGTTTAAACACTTAGTAAAGTTGAACACATATGATGAAACTACAGATAGAAAGAGATTAATGGCTAGAGGGCTCTGACAAGATATGTGGTGTAGCTTCTGAATGCCCTTTGTCTTTTCTGTAGTATTTAATATTTAAATTTGAGACAGGAAAACAGGAAGACTTCTAATTTCCCTCTAAATATTATTCTTTTGAAATGTTTCCAATTTCCACAAATAAAAGCTGTAACTGCCTGAATGTATTGTTTTAATATGATTCGTAAACCTATGAATGCATGTGCACATTTGACCATAATTAACATGTGGTTATAACTTTCTAATTTTTATTCACAGAAAAAGCAAGATGTGTGTCAGTTTTTAATATCCTCTTATGTGAACCAAAGAAAAAAACAGTTTTTATTGATAGGTTCTGTTATCTCAGGGATAAAATAATATTCCACAATATTGGAGTTCATGTGTTCCTACACACATATATGACATTCATGGAAATTTTCCAGAAAAAGAAACAATGTGTTGGGTGTGGGTATAATTTCTAAAGTTAACAGTACACAAAAGTTTTTATGTCAGTAAAATTTATAATTTCAGTAACTCCATATATCTCCATTTTTAAGAATATTACAGAATTTAGGGGTGCCTGGGTGGCTCAGTCAGTTAAGGGTCTGACTCTTGGTGTCGGTTCAGGTCACAATCTCAGGGTCCTGGGATTGAGCCCTGAGTCAGGCTCTGCACTCAGCATGGAGTCTGCTTGAGTTTCTCTCTCCCTCCCCCTCTGCCACTCGCCCCACTCACGTGTGCTCTCTCTCTCTTTCTCTTTCTCTCTCTCAAATAAATAAATAAATCTTTTAAAAAATAATACTACAGAATTTATTTACCTAAAATCATTATCTTTAGGTGTTGAGATTTCCCTCCTCATGTATATCTAATTAATTGAAATAAGCATATTTTATTTAAATAACTACCCCCACTCATAATTGTCCTTAGAACAATCAAAAGTAGAGTTAGATAAAATTTCTTGAGATTTTGAAAGCCTTTCATTAAAATTTTTCTTCTTTTCCCCTTAACAGTTCTCTTCTGGCTTTCTGTAAAGTCTTACCAACTTGCATCTGGCTGTATGTATAATAACACATTTTCCCCCACTCTTTCTTCCATTGAAGGAAAAAAATAGTAATTTTAGTAGTAAAGTAGAGAGTAGAAATCTATTGTCTCTGCTAATTGGATAGGTGAAAAATGTTACTGCATTTTGATACCCACCTTTCTGACTATATTTTGTGTTGGGGTTAGAATACATGTGTTTCAAGCCAGGGGCTTTGTCATGTGCTTACGGCTATATTCTAGACGCTTGAGTGATGCCTGGCATGTGATCTAGATGGTGCGCTCACCGTGATGCTTGAGAAGCAGGTGTGGGAGGGGCGCAGATGCCTTCATCCCATTGAAGGGGTCAGACTGCAGCTGTGAGAAGCGACATCTGGTGGTTGGGGGACAGGTACACAGGACAGCTGGCTGGGCAAAGTCCCGTGATGGAACAGGCTCCACTGAGTGGGGAACAGAGCGGGCTGGAGGAGCCCCGGGTGCTCCAGGGAGCCTGTCACGCGTCAGTAGGTCTCAGTCCTGGTGAGTGGTCCTCTGTGATGAAGAGGTCCTCTGCAGGCGCTCAGCATTATGCCATGGCCACGTAAGGATCTAGAAACGAGGCACTCTAAACGAGGCGCATGGCTCGACAGGAACAGGAAGGACACCTAGATGGGCATGAGATCAGACAGTTAGTACATTAGGCTACAAAATATGGTGGTTTTTCCTACAAAGACTGAGCTGGCTAGGATTTTGAGAAGGCAGCTTTCGTGACAGGCTTTGCTCATACCAGCTTCCACAACAGCAATCATAAAAAAAAAAAAAAAAATCAAAGTGCGGTCTTTCTTTGAAATAACATTATGAGTGCAGCAGTGTCCTTAGACTCAACACTAGTGGTCAACACTGTTGGCCACACTCTTTCTGATTATGAAGAGGAGCAGTACAAACCAGGGTACCAAGTGCTGGGACAAACAAATAGGATCCCTCCCCATTTTTATTTTTTGACTCCGACATGCTTATCCTTACAGTTGGTAGGATTCCCTTCGTCTATGTGGACTGCTTTGACAAGCTGAGTTGTTGCTTTCCTAAGATCATTTGAGTTAATTTCTGTAGTGCTCGTACATTGGTGTATGTCAAATACATCAAAACTCCGACCTACCGCAGCGGCGTTCCTTCCATTGCTTGCACATCTGTGGGGCAGCCGGTGCGGCTCGCCTCACTGCATTTCCCCTTCTTCTGGCAGGAGCAGCAACCCAGGCTACGTCATTCTCACTGTGATGACTGAGAAGCAAGAGAGCGGCTGTATTTCGAGCCCGTGCTGAATTCACATCCAGTAACAACCCGTTGACCAAATCAAGTCGCCCAGCCAAGGCCAACGTCAATGAGACGCGGGATCATTCTCCGCCCACAGGAGGAAGGAGAGGTAAGCACATATTTACTGATTAATATTCCAACTCTCCTAGTCATGAAGCCAGTTATACAAGCTATTTGGAATTACACAAGGTAATTAAGAGTTGTGCAAACCAAGCACAGAGAACGCTGGAAAGAGAGTTGTTTTAAAAATCCAGTGCTTTGGGTTCACTCAATAAAAATAGATGCCGAAAAGATAAATTTTGTTGAATCAGGTATAGATGACGTTATTGTAAAAATATCTTGGGGAGATGGGGACAAGATGATTCTGCCCTCAGATGACTTTGGAACGATCTTTAACTTCTCACTGCACTTGTAAAAACTAATTCCTAATTGGTGAGTGACTCTGGTTAACAGGAAATCATACAGCCCTCCAGCTGGGAATTTGCAGCACTAGAATGGCCTCTGCTGGACATCAAATATTTTATTTTAAATTTAAACACACACACACGCCATATGATGTCCAGCGGAGGCCATTCTAAAATATTTATCATAGAGAGTTGTGATTTTCTAGAATAACATGCTTTTTAATTAACTAAAAAATACTGGCCTTGATCATATCAGAACTAAGGGCCTCCTTGTACCAAAAGTGGAGATTTAATCCTTTAAAGGGAAGAAAAAACAGATATTAGTGTGTTTACACCTTTCACTAAGTACCAAATCTTCAGAAACTCACTTGACCCTTCTCTTGAGGACAAGATGATTAAATTAAAAGTGCAGTTTCAAGATTAGAATTCCCAATGAGATTTGTAGCACTTTGATCTCTTTATTACTCTGGGAACATTAGCAAAACAGCCTTTTACAAATGTCTCCTTTCACCAGATCACCTTCTGATCAGTATGTTCAAACAAAGGCACTAGTTAGAGAAATTAACCAAATCATATCCTGGATCAGGAAACCCTCATTTACAACTGAAGCTTAAGACCATGTGCTCGGCTGCTGGAGAGGCTCTTTCTTACCTGTCCCAAGTTCATGGACAGACTAGGGTTTTTGCCCTGGGAAAAGCACCCAAGAGAAGTGTGTGTGGTTAATGTTTCAATTGAATTTAAGCTTTAGAAATTGTTCTAGATATATTTTCTTGGCTTTATTTTTAATTATTTTTCCCCAGACAGCATAATGTAATTCCTTCATTTTTTGTTTCCTCTGTAGTAATACCTGACAAATTTGGTTAAGATCACCACTTTCTATGTTTTCAACAGCTTCCTGCTCTTTTTTTTTTTTTTAGAAGTGACCTCTTCATTTCTGTTTTTGTATCAAACTGCTTTAGTAGAACTGATTCTTTTGAACAAAAAGCTACCACTTTTTGATGTTTCCATTCCATTTTCTAATATTGAATTAAAGATATGATTGTTGTATTTTCCTAGTGGTTTCCAAGCTAGTGTCTTCCAAGCAAACCAAGTACTATGGACCAATTCATTTCAGGGACTTTGGTTTCTTTTCTTTACTGATGGACGATATAAGATAATTCTATGATTCCTGAATCACTCCTTTCCTATACACTGTCAGCTTCATCTTCTTAAATGCAGTCACACTCTTTTAAGTACTAGTTTCATCTAGAAATCTTTTATTGCATTTCTTTTACACTGCTAGTTAAATGCTCTGCAAACATACAGATGTACAGTACCACATGCTGGCTAAAAATAGATCTGCCATTATAAAGGAAGCCTCTCACAGACCTGATATCATGATGAACTTAAACATATCCGGTGTAAAATTTACCCTCTTATGTTGTCATAGAGCCTGAGGTAAGGAAAGGATATTTACAATGAAACATTTGTTGACTGTTCACATACACACATATACTCTATCCTAAAAGAGTCTTTCTTAATGATCTTAAAATAGTTACTGTAATACAAAAGAAAAAAGATTTTTAAAAGTCTTTGAAATGTTGTTATTATCTTCCTGTAGTGAGTTTTACCAGCTTCTTACTGCCTAGAATTGGTGAGGCATTTAAAATATATCAGGAAAGAATTGTGTTGGTCCTTCTGCCCTATACCAAGTCACTTCTGTTTATTTTTCTGTAAGGTGTTTTTCAGAAATCAGCATGCACAGCGAAAATTATTGTAGAAATTAATGGCAATTCCCTTTTGAAATTGAATTCCCTAGAAGATTGTCAGGGAAGTAGAAAAATGAAGTAGAATGGTTCTTATAGTTGGAATGTTCTAAATTTAGTTGATTATTGCTTCTTCCACGTGGCCTTTGAGATGGGATAACTGCTTACAAAAGTAGCCAGGCAGGGAAGTAAAATATTCAGCCTGACCCAACACAGGTCAATGCAGTGGTTTTTATTATGTAAACTAATGATTATGTCCATTATATTCAAAATTAGAATGATTGTATCCTTTTTTAAATAATAGGACCCACAATAGATGAACTTAATAAATGAGGTGTGTTTGTTATAAATTCTAAGATAAACTTTATATTACTTTTCCTCTGATTTTTGACTCTCTTTAACTGTTGGAGAGCAAACAGTCTTTTGTTCAACATACTCAACTAAATTATTCTAATGAATAGTGAACAATGTAACAACCACTGGGCTGGGCATCCGCATGGTCCTAACTCAACCCGATACAATCTGGCTGTATGAACTCTAGCAAATGCTTTCTTCTCTGATTTTTCATTAGGGAATAAACTTTTAAAAGAGTTGAAATCCCACATCTCCTTCAGAGAAATTTCAGGATTCTACTTTATGGTAAACATTCTCAAGCATTCTTCTCAGAAAAAAAAGAAAAAAGGTCACCTTAAAGAACTTCAGGCGCTACAGAGAAATAGCTGCCACTTTTTTTTTTTTTTTACAAACAGTGTCAAGAAAAAGACCTCCTATTTAATGTTTTACAAAATTAACCAATTATATATGACCGGCTAAAAAAAGAAGAAACATTTATAAAAATTAAAATATAGAACTCTTGTAATTTTTCAAGGCATTATCTCAAGGTTCAGCCGCTTGGCCACGTAAAATGGTGGTTGCACCTGTTAGCTGCGGCGACCATGTGTCAGCAGGGGGCGCCCTAGTACTGTTTTGTTTTAGGTTTTAGGGGAAGCACTCATTTTTAATTTGGTTGTGAATATTAATATTTAACCTGGTAAACCTCCAAATACGATAGTACCACCAGACTGAGCCTGCTTGTTCAAAATGCCATTATAGCATTAAAATTTGTCAACTATCTTCACCAAATTCATCTTTGGGAAAATATGATTCCATCGATTATTCAAAACCTCCATGAATTATAGGAATATAAGATGTGTGTAAGTCTGTGTGTGTGTGTGTGTGTGTTTCCAATTTAAACATGAAGAAATTGAATTGCCAACATGTTCATATAATTACAAAGTGGTCAAAAAGCAAATTAACTTGCTCCAGTTGGAATAATTTTTTGCCATTTTTGACAGAATACTTTTCATAATTCTGTGTACAGTTAGTCCAATATCACTGAGAATATTGTTTTTCCAGAACAGTATTATCGAAATGTGAGCGCAGAGAGATTAAATGAGATTATCTCCATGAGCTAAAATCTTATATATCCAGATGTACTCCAGATTAACCCATCATCAGGGATCTAGGTGAACACTAAAATGGCAGGAGAGTAATTTCTTGTGCTTTTATTTTTTATTTTTTTAAAGATTATTTATTTATTTATTTGACAGAGAGAGACACAGCGAGAGAGGGAGCACAAGCAGGGGGAGGGGGAGAGGGCGAAGCAGGCTTCCCGTGGAGCAGAGAGCCCAATGCGGGGCTCGATCCCAGGACCCCGGGATCACGACCTGAGCCAAAGACAAATGCTTAACGACTGAGCCACCCAGGCGCCCCAGTTTCTTGTGCCCCAGTTTCTTCTTTCAAGTTTTTAAAACAAAAACTTGTATATGTAAAATAAGACATGGCCATTGAAACGGAAATATAGGAAATAATTTGTGAAGCTCTTCATAGTGTCTGTCTCCCTTATCCTCATCCCTAAAGATAATAATCTTTTGGAGTGTAACGGGTCCTATTTGGCTGACAACATTGCGTATCCCTTGTCTAAAGCATTGCTTCTCACATGTTAAAATGAATATCATTCACCTGTGGATCATATTAAAATACAGATTCTGACTCAGTTGGCCTGAAATGAGACTTGCACAATTGGATCTCTAGCACCCTCGGAGGGCTGCCGCTGTTGCTGTCCCTGGACCCTGCTTGGGTGCAGCGAGGAGGTGCCATCGAAATCTCCCCTGCTCCAGACCTTCACTGTCCTTTCTTTGCCATCAGCTGAAAATGACCATGGAAGGCACGAGTTGAAGGGGGCGAAGTCTATCTTCCTCAGCCTGAGTCTCTGCGTGAGCACATTTCTTTTTTTTTTTTTTTCCTTTGAGTATAGTTGACACAGAATGTTACATTAGTTTCAGGTATATAACACAGTGATTCGACATTTCTTATTCCCATGATTTATTTACATAACGAATTTTTTGAATAATTCAATATTGAATATTGGATTTACTGAGTGATTCAATATTGAATTGAATCATTATTATGAATGATTTATTCATTCCATAACTGGAAGCCTAGATCTTTAATGTTAATTGGGAATAACCAGTTGGATTTACGTTTCAGAAATAAATTTTTTTTTATTAAGCCACTGAAACTTGAGGTTTATCTGTTACATCAGCAAACCTTATTTTTTTATTATTAACATATAATGTATTATTTGTTTAAGGGGTACAGGTCTGTGATTCATCAGTCTTACACAATACACAGAGCTCACCACAACACCTACCCTCCCCAAAGTCCATCACCCAGCCACCCCATCTCTCCCACCCCCCACCACTCCAGCAACCCTCAGTTTGTTTCCTGAGATTAGGAGTCTCTTATGGTTTGTCTTCCTCTCTGGTTTCATCTTGTTTCGTTTTTCCCTCCTTTCCCCTATGATCCTCTGTCTTGTTTCTCAAATTCCTCACATCAGTGAGATCATATGATCCTTGTATTTTCTCTGATTGACTTATTTCGCTTAGCATAATACCCTCTAGTTCCATCCACATCGTTGCAAATGGCAAGATTTCATTTTCTTTCATGGCCCCATAATATTCCATTGTATATATACCACCTCTTCTTTATCCATTCATCTGTTGATGGACATCTGGACTCTTCCCACAGTTTGGCTATTGTGGACATTGCAGCTATAAACATTGGGGTGCAGGTGCCCCTTCGGGTCCCTACATTTGTATCTTTGGGGTAAATACCCAGTAGTGCAATTGCTATTTTCAACTTTTTGAGGAACCTCCATACTGTCTTCCAGAGTGGCTGCACTGGCCTGCATTCCCACCAACAGTGTAGGAGGGTTCCCCTTTCTCTGAATCCTTGCCAACATCTGTCGTTTCCTGACTTGTTAATTTTAGCCATTCTGACAGGTGTGAGGTGGTAGCTCATGGAGGTTTTGATTTGGATTTCCCTGATGCCAAGCGATGTGGAGCACTTTTTCATGTGTCTGTTGGCCATTTGGGTGTCTTCTTTGCAGAAATGTCTGTTCATGTCTTCTGCCCATTTCTTGATTGGATTATTTGTTCTTTGGGTGTTGAATTTGATAAGTTCTTTAGAGATTTTGGGTACTAGCCCTTTATCTGATATGTCATTTGCAAATATCTTCTCCCATTCTGTCGGTTGTCTTTTGGTTCTGTTGACTGTTTCCTTTGCTGTGCAAAAGCTTTTATCTTGATGAAGTCCCAGTAGTTCATTTTTGCCCTGGCTTCCCTTGCCTCTGGCGATGTTTCCAGAAAGAAGTTGCTGTGGCCGAGGTATAAGAGGCTGCTGCCTGTGTTCTCCTCAAGGATTTTGATGGATTCCGATCTCTCATTTAGGTCTTTCATGTATTTTGAGCCTATTTTTGTGCGTGGTGTCAGGAAATGGTCCAGTTTCATTCTTCTGCATGTGGCTGTCCAATTTTCCCAACACCATTTGTTGAAGAGATTGTCTTAAACATATAGTTCGCGAATATGAACTAACCTCCAGAACTTCTTCATTGTGTGAAACTGTGTACCCATTAAATAACACCTCATTTCTCCTCTTCCCAGCCCTTGGCAACCACCACCCTACTTTCTCTTTCTATCATTTTGAGCACTTTAGATACCTGGAATAAGTAGAATCAAACAGTATTTATCTTCTTTGTGACTGGCCCATTTTACTTAGTGTAATGTCTTCAAGGTTCATACATGTTGTAGAATGTGACAGGATTTCCTTCTTTTTGAAGGCTAAATAATATTCTATTCTATACCATATCTGGTGTGGTGTGTGTGTGTATCTTTTTAAGAGAGAAAGAGAGCAGTTGGGGGGGAGGAGCAGAGGGAGAGAGAGAGAGAGAATCTCAAGCAGACTCCACACCCAGTACAGAGCTGGATGCAGGACTCAAGTCTCAAGACCCTGCGATCATGACCTGAGCTGAAATCAAGAGTCAGACGCTCAACCGACTGAGCCACCCAGGCGCCCCTATGGTATATTTTTCATATTGCCTAGGAATTTACCAATTTTTCTGGTAATTTACCTGTTTCTGGTTTTGTTTTTGTTTTTACCAATTTTTCTATTGGATATTTTGTGTTGATTTGCATAGACTCCTTATACACCATTGATTCTTGCTCTTTAGTTGTTATGTACTTATGTTCATCATGATAGTTTAAAATAAATATGCAGTCAGACCTGGAGATATTTTCCCACATGACTTCTGGACAACAGTTATTTTGGTTTTATATGTAGAAGAGAGTTGGGCTCCATGATTTGATTTTTAAATGGGCCCTGAAATTGAACATTACAGTGCAGAAGAAATCCTAAGAGGCTATATTGTCCCTACTCATTTCCCTAGCATAAATTTTAATACACAGGAATTCAGTAATTCTAATTTTATGCACTAAAATTTGAACCAATATAATGTATCATGAATTATATTTAGAAATTCCCAGTAACCATTTTATTGGACAACCCACACACATTTTCCTAAACATCAACTCTTTTTTACTTTGTCTCATGTTGAATGTAGAATCTCCTGTAAATGAGGATTAGCAACAAAGGTTTGGTCACTCTCTTTTTGTGAATTGTAAGTGCAGTCATCTTTGAAGAATAGCCTGACAGCGTGGAGACTTTCTGAGTGTGATTTCTGAATCTCCCATGTTGAACTTAAACCCACTTACCCTTGTTCTGTGCTGAAGGGAAAGAGAGGACATCTGGCCATCAGCCTCTATGTGATTAGCTCTCATATTAGAAGATTAGAAGGCTGAGCCGTTGCCTTCTGCTTATGTCGAGCCATTAACAACCATTCTATATCTTCTTATCAGAAAATTTTAAAAATGGATAAGAACAAATTCTTCTTCCTATGGTGGTTTGATATACGTAATAGTGGGAATAAGTGGTTAAGAATCAGGAAAGATCAGACCACAGGGGATTTTTTTTTTTTATGGCTAAATATAAATTCAGAAGCAAGAAATAAATTTCAACATCTACGAAATGGCTCAAATATCTATCTGATGGAAATTCCAGATAAAAAGAAATGCAAACTAAATTGGATTTGCAATGTTATTATTTTAGGGCATAGGAGATCCCCTATATTGTTATAGGAGATAGGAGATGTGAATATCATCATTTCCAAATCTCTCTACTACACAACCTCAAGAAAGATTTATTTCAAGATTCTCTGTTTTAAGGATGACTGAGATCCAGAGTTAGAAATTATAAACAAAAAAATTAGGGAAAGTCAGATTGTCTGGCATTTGCAAAAAGTAGAAGCAGAAACAGACTTCAGTACACAAAAGTTTAAAGTTTCATTAGGCAGCCAATTAAGCCAGTTTGACATATTAAAAAAAAAAAACACTGAAAATCAAAATGGAATGAAAAATGTATTTCAGTAAAGTACTACTCCAAATGAACACCACTGCACTGGTGGCCAATAAAATATTTGAGTATAGAGCTTGTTTGGTGGAAAGTTTTCTTGGAGAGGAAATGCACTCTTGCTCTGGGTGGTTTGGATTTCTGGGAAACACTGAGGTGGAGATTAGCATGCAGAAGCTCTGGTAGAAATGCCATTCAGATCGGCATCTGTGGAAAGGAAGGAAGGATTGGACAGAGGGTGAACTCGAGCAGGGATGATGGTTCTCCGGAAGTCTCAGCCAACCCCCAGCCATGAGATGGGGGGTAGCCCTTCAAAGCTGCCCCAGATTGGGCTGAGTCAAGTCTTTGCATTCCCATATGGATGAATTACTGGATGCAGGCTGACCCCAGAACAGGGAATGACCTCAGGTGAATTCCAAAGGGAGATGGCAGCCAGGGCCTCTCTAAACAAAAAGCAAGGGGTAGGCTTCGGTGATAGTAATTACAGCTGTCCACCTTTGAGATAAAAAAAATCCAAAAATATTTTATTTTCAAAGCTTCTTTTTGATGTGTAATTGAGACCTGCATTTCCCGGACAAGATTTCTTTTCATTATTTCTTTCAGGATTGATTCTGCTTCTTCACCTGAAGCATTTAGAAGAGAGATTATTGAGGATCAGTAGAAAGAGATTGTTTTAGAAACCTAGATGAAGGCATTTGCATGACCTAGAAAATGGACGGGGTCCAAACTGATGCTGGGAGGGTCCATAACACGAACCAGGACAGGTTCTCTGGTTTTCCTACCAGTTCTGGGATAACTTTTCCGCCAGCCCCAAACCAAGGCTCAAATCATCAGTAGCTGACCTTCTGGCTAAACTAGACAATTTATAAATTTGGCTTAGCCTGTTTGGACCACTACTTAACAGCCGTGTCTTTTTCCAGGTGACTTAAATTACTTGAGTTTCAATGTCCTTATCTAGAAAATGGGAATAATTATTCTTTTCTTACAATCTTAAGATTGAAGTAAATTCTATTTATTTATTTATTTATTTGAGAGAGAGCACAAGCAAGGGGAGGGGCAGACAGAGAGAATCTCAAGCAGACTCCCCACTGAGCAGGGATCCCTCCATGGGGCTCCATGTCAGAACCCTGAGATCAAGACCTGAGCTGAAACCAAGAGTCGGATGCTCAACTGACTGAGCCACCCAGGTGCCCCAAGATTGAAGTGAGTTTTAAAGGAAGTAACACATATAGAATATTCAGCTAAATGTCTAGTCAGTAATGTAAATAATTATTAGCTGTTCCCATAGGTGAGCAGAGTGGGGACCATAAGAGCATCAAGTGATAATAGCTAGTACTTTTTATGGCCAAATAGCAGATGTGGTCTGCATTTGACAGAGTCTATGTTTGATATTTTCTCTCTAGAGAGGCTTACATTTGCTTGGAGGGGAACCAATCCTATGACATTTTTTAAAGTCAAATATGATGCCAAACTGCTTTTTAAAAAATGCATTGACATATTCAAGTCTCATGACAGCTCTGTGAGATATTCTTGTCCCTATCATATAGACCAGAAAATGAGACACATAAAGGTTAAGCAATTCTTCAACACCCACACTGTTTGTTAGCAGTGGGCCGGGGATCCACCCCAAGAAGTTGGCACCAGGGCTCACATGTTCAACCACAATACCATTCCATCTCTCCAGTAATAAATTTCCCCATCGCTCAGGAGTTGTGATTGACACCAGTCACTTACCTCACATGAAATCTTGTAATTAGGCTAAAAAATTAGTGTGCACATATAGAAAAAAGGGTAACATGACTGGATCATTCTTAGTATGGAAAAAAAAGTTATGGTTATAAGTATTGATTTGCCATAATTTAATATTAGCCAGCAGCATAACCCACTTTATTATTTTTAAGTTTTTTGCAAGTTCTTCACCTCTTTATAATAAGGATAACTTTCCTCCAGTTTTCAATAACATGTTCCTCATTTCCATCAGAAGCACTTCAGCAGCAGCACTCGATATCCATGTTTCTATCAACTGTCTCTTCAAGGTATGGTGGGCAGTCCTCACTTTCTTCATGATCAGTGGCTTGTGATCAGTCTTCTCCTGAAGACTTCCTGGAATCCAGCCCTCAAACTCCCCCAAACCACAGAGCAGAATTGAGGGGCAGCAAGCTCATGGTGTGGCAGGGTCTCAGAGCATGGCGGAGGGTATAGCTGTTGAAGGTGAAGAGGTGATCCTGAGCTCTAAACAGGATGCCAAGATATCATCTGCTATGGCGTGGGGGTAGAATAGTAGAGCCCGATGGCTTGGAACATAACCCACTTTATAACAAGGAAACAGTTGCCTCAGAAGGCATTAATATGGTTGAGATCCATATCAAAATTATAATCTTATCATGCTTCATACCAATCTTATATCATCTAAGATACTGTGTTTAGTATAATATAAAAAAAAAAAAATCAACAGCAACAAAGGTATATCCAAATATGGGGACCAAGAAAAGGAGGATTCCTGAAGCCAGGTCCTTTAAGGACCTTTAAAGGAAAGCAGGGGAGTAATTACATATGTCAATAACTAGCATGAAGAAGAATGAAGAGATCTCCAGGACGATTTCAATCTATTATAAGAAATTTTTGAACTAGTGAAATTCAACATGGTTTCCTGAAAGGGGTGACCTCCATGTGTTCCTGGCTTGTTCCAGTCAAGGGAATATCATCTTTATTCAGAAATAGTATACGATGTAGAAAAGTTAATCTCATAAAGGCCCCCAACTGATGCTTAAATCATCATCAACTGATCTTCTAACTAGACAAATGATGTCTGATATCTTCTTAACTCTATGATTGAATGATACTGTAATTCTAAGATACTATAAAAATAAATAAATATCTCTGGGAAGCCTGGGTGGCACAGTCAGTTGAGTATCTGACTCTTGGTTTCAGCTCAGGTCGTGATCTTGCAGTCGTGGGATGGAGCGCCACGTAGGACTCTGTGCTCAGCGTGGAGTTTGCTTGGGACTCTCTCTCCCTTTCCCTCTACTCTCCCCCCCCCTCACCCCGTGCGTTCACTCTCTCTCTCTCTCTCTGTCTCTTTCAAATACATAAAAGAATCTTTAAAAAGAAAAGAAAGAAAAAGAAATTACTCTCTGTCATTGTGTTCCAGGCTCTGTGCTAGTGAACACGTATCTGCTTGGGCAATTATTAATTGTAATCGTGAACTAATAACTGCTCTCAACCATTAGTTCCTTATTTTTAAAATGGGAATGATCATAATGCCCACAATTTCAGACACAATTTTTATTCCTGCCAAGGTTATTCAGCCCCATCCACCTGAAAGGGCCTCAGGTAAATGCAAATACCTCACCCCCCAACACCATCAGTTTATTCTGCTTCCTGGGGGAGCAGAGGCCTCATGCAGCCATTCCTTCTAAAGATCTCCTTTTCTCTCAGGTCCTTAAATCTTTACTAGGGGTCTCCCAGCCAGCATCAGTTAGGAAAGCATGATGCAAGGGTTAAGTGATTTTCCCAAACTAGCGTGCAGTTTGCCTCTAATGACTTGTTACGTCCTTTATTCAGTCTTCAGTGATAACAACGAGATATTGCCAATGCCACATGCTAGACAACAGTTTGTGGTATTGAACCCCAGATGCTTGAGACACGATTCTACTTCTAAAAGGTATCATCAAATACATGAACTGAAGACGGGAGCATTCTCCATTTTATAGGAAAGAAAGGTTTTCCTCTTTTAGTTTCAGACTTCATTGGAAATTTCATGTGATGTCACAATTTTATAAACAAATGATATAAATGGGGAGCAGGGAATATCCAGAATTTCTCTATGGAAATGGCTCAGACGCACCAAATGGTTTGGAACAAGACTTAAAGCTACACTCGCCTGATTCTCCTTGAGAAATAGTAACGGTAATGCTGACTAACCCTTGGAATAATGCATTTTAAGGAGTCATAAACAGAATAATTTTAATAAAAGAGAATAAAATTGGGGAATAAATCTCACATTTTAAGGGCAAGTATTTGTTCTTCAAAAACATTTATTTTTGTTTATGTTTTAACATGTATGTATATTGGGTGCAATCGTTATCTATTTTTTCATAATAAATTGTTCTCTGAAAGAGTGCCTTAAAACAATGAAAATGTATTAATTCACAGTGGATCATTCAGTCAGGAATTTGGGAATGCCTCAGATTCTCTCATGAGGTTGCCATCAAGATGCTGGCCAGGATTAGAGTCATCCGATGGCTTGACTGGGGCTGGATGGTCTACTTCTAAGATGGCACACTCAAGTGGCTTTCCATGGGAGGCCTCAGTTCCTTACAACATGGCAGCTGGCTTCACCCAGAACAAATGCTCAAAAGAAAGAGCAAAACAGAAGCCCTTATGTCTTTTATGGGTCACCTTTGGATGGCACATTCCATCAACTGCATCATTTCCTTTTGGTTACAAGAGTCATTCCTATGCAATGTGGGAAAAGATTATGGGATGGTGAAAATACCAGGACGTAGTGATCAGCTCAAGCCTTGTTGCAGGCCGGCTGCCACAAATGATTACAAGGTAAATATTTCCCTTACTGTAAGTCACAATCAAAATTGGTTTGAAAAACAAAATATGCAGCTTATATAATCAGAAGACTTCACTTTGAAAACCAATTCTTTAATCATGAGTAAATTATTTCATCTTTGAGCCTAATTTTCTCATCTGAAAAATGAGATAAAAATACTTCCCTTTCTTTTTCTGCATTGACAATGGTACTGTTAGTCAAGACTATGAATAAATGTTTTGTTATAAATTAGTTTGTTCCTTTATACTGTCTAGAATATTATAAGTACTATTAATCTTTAAGTAAAGCTATCACAAAGGACAAATGTTGGTTTCATTATTGCAATGAAGATTCAATTAAAATACAGAAAATTTCTGATTTTAAGGATTGACAACATGTGAAAACTAATGCTGTTTTCTCAAGATGCATATCTCATCCCTTTCTTCTTTATACTACTGGATTTCTCATATTTTGAATGTATTTGGTTTTAGGGGCACCTGGGTGGTGCAGTCGATTAGGCATCCTTGTCCAGGCTTTAGCTCAGGTCGTGATCTCAGGGTCATGAGCTCGAGCTCTGCATCAGGCTCCACACTCAGTTCAGAGTCTGCTTGAGACTCTATCTCCCCCTCCCTTTGCCCCTCCCCACCACACTCTCTCTCTCTCTAGAATAAATATATAAATCTTTAAAATATATATATATGTGTATGTGTGTGTGTATATATATATATAATATTTATATACATATAAAATTATATATATATAATTTTATGTCCCAAATAAGAAATCTGTTACTGAATTTGAACATATACTTTATGTGATTAACACAATAGCATCCATAGGGACAATAACTACTTTCTTTTGCCCAGGCCATTGGTAAAATGGTATATCATCATATAGACATTTATTTAACTAAAATTTATCTATACTTTGTGGCAAGAAGAAGTATTAAAGTATAAAAAGAGAAAGGAAGACATAATCATAAAGAATTTACATTGTGTGGACAATCACACTTGCCTTTCCCATCAATGAATCCCTAACATGGTATCTACTATATTTTCGGCAATTTACTTTATATGTAAAGTATGTACTTTATATGCCAGAGTATGCAAGTCAGCCTTAATCAATCCCTAGGGAAAGATACTTAGCAGTTAGTTAGTATCTGAAATCCTCTAGGAAGAAATCCACCGTAAAGAAAGATGACTGACTACAGCAAGCATGATAGGGATCTTTGATCCCTAGAAGGAATGCCAGAAATTATTTTTCTTTGGTGAAATGGGTGATATTAAAGAAAATGTGATTGTCTGCAAAGAATGTATAACCCATGAGGGCTTTGCACGGATTATTTCCTCTATTAGACTGTTCACCATGACTAATTCCCTCACTTCCTTCAAATCTTTGTTCCGAAGGCTATTTGGCAATATGGTCAACTTTGACCACCCTGTTTTAAATTCTACCACTGCTTCACCCTGGACATCTTGGTCCCTTTTACCCAGTTCTATTTTTTCTCTTTTCCACTCTAATTGTCTTTTACTTTCTGGTTCACTGTGTTTTATTGTCTGACTTTTTCCTGTAAGCTTCATAAGGGCAGACATTCTTATCTTTTCTAAAAATGCTGGGTACCAGGGGAGCCCAGGTGGCACAGTCTGTTAAGCGTCTGACTCTTGATTTCAGCTCAGATCACGATCTCAGGGTCGTGAGATCGAGCCCCGTGTGGGGATCCAGGCTGGATGTGGAGCCTGCTTGGGATTCTCTCTCTCCCTCTCCCTCTGTCCCCCTCCACTCCCCACCCCCTGCCTCCTGTTTGCATGTGCATGGACACGTGCACTCTCAAAAAGATTAAAAATAGGGGTGCCTGGGTGGCTCAGTTGGTTAAGCAACTGCCTTCGGCTCAGGTCATGATCCCAGGGTCCTGGGGTCAAGCCCCACATCGGGCTCCTTGCTCAGTTGGGAACCTGCTTCTCTCTCTGCCTGCCGCTCCCCCTGCTTGTGCTCTCTCTCTCTCTGTGTCAAATAAATAAAAATAAAATCTTTAAAAAATATATTAAAAATAAATAAATTAAATTAAATTAAAAAATAAAATTCTGGGCACCAGGTTCTAGAACATTGCCACTCAGTGGGTGATTAATAAATATTTATTGAATAAATGATTGAGTCTGGGAAGGGGCCCAGACATCAACACAATAAACAATCAATCCAGATGATTTGGTTACAGGTGGTCATCTGATAACAGTTGAGAGATACTTTGGGTTGCTCACTAATTGAATATGGAAAGCACTGTCTCTGAGTGATAAACATTCCTATAGATTTTTAACTAGTAAAACTGCAGTGTTGCAGTTTGTTTTACATGGGGTGAATTAAAATAGTGAAAAACAATTTCTTTGTCTTCTGGTGCAGTTATTGATCTCTTATATTGATTTATGTTAAATAGTTATGTGATAATTAACAAAATAATTTCCAGTTCAGCGAGAGGTTTCTCTCTCTTGGCTGATCTGATTTTCATGTATAAGTAAAATTTAAGTTCTACCTTTAAGAGTAAAACTCGTAATTACCCCCAAGCCTTGTTGTTTTAGAATTGGTAATTAAAATGCAGTCATTTATTTTCCAGAGAATTCCAATGATTAGTACAACTTAAACATACTCCTGACAAGGCCGTGCTGTAGCTACATTACCAATTCAGACTCTCATCTCAATTTATGGAACTCTTTGCAAAGTTATTATGTTCTATTTTTTAGGCTAAATTCCATTTTATTTGCAGCGGTAATTATTTTAACTGATCTTGACAGGAAGATGTAGATGAATCTCTCTGTTGCAAAAGACAGTTTGTCACTCTTGGCATACACAGAATCCATCTACCTGCCCAAAATATATTCATCTGTACAAAAAAATTTGAACTACCATAGAAAGATAAAATAAATAACAATGTGACATAACATAAAAGCAAGTTAGAGGAGAAGAAATGAGGTACGGTTCCGACCACTTTCCATTTTTATATCTAACTCCCTATTACTAACTTTTTGACTATTTCTTCAGTAGAGCTTCTTAAAAAAACGTGAGCACTACTGAATTCACTGGAGCACTACTGAAGTTTAAAGTAAGGAGCAAAGGATTTATGTCTAAAAATTGCATTAAAAATGTAAATTTGCTTCCTTCTGGCTATAGACATGATATTTTCTGCAAAGAAAAATGAAGAGCTGAAGTGCTTCCTTCTTAAACGAAACACAGAAAAGAGTCACTTTTAACTGAAGATATTATTGTGAATATATTTGAATTATTCAGGTTTTCTCAGAAATATCCCACTTAGCTGTTTAGACTCCATCCACTTGAGATTATCCTGGGGTTACATTCATTTTAGTTTGGTTCCTCTAGTAGAGGGGCACAGCACTGGTCTGGAAATCAATTTTATTAGCACCTATTGAACACATATCATACAGGAAGTACGTGCTTCCTGCTGGCAGGGAAGAGGAAAGTGCAGATAAATGAACAGACACTATGGTAAACATTGTATCAAACTAAGCAATACAACCAGAATCAACAATAAGTTTGTGGACTGCTGGTTCCACACAGATAATTTTATATATATTTTCAGCAGACTGTAACTCCCACCCTTGTAATGAGAATTAGCTGAGTAGCCCACCCCCCCCCCAAAAAAAATCAGTTGTTTTTTGTTTTGTTTTTCGGATTCATCAGGGATCTGCGGACATGAGGTCATAAAGTCACCATTATTCTCCTGTTGTCATCCCTTGCTATTTGTCATGTTTTGTGTTAAGAACCTGATAGATGTTACCCAAGCTGTTTCTAATTGTTTGATTTCCCAGTGATTTTTAAATTTCACCTGTATAGAAGGGGCAGAATCTGGGAACCAAAGTGCTCCAGTGGAAAAGAGAGTTGTGAAAGCGCAGCAGAAACTTCTTTCCCCTCCTGCCACCCAGGGAACATGTCACAGAGTTTGGCAGATCCATTGCTTGTTTGTTTGTTTTATTTATTCAAATTCAAGTTAGTTAACATATAGTATATTATTAGTTTCAAGGGTAGGGTTTAGTGATTCATCAGGTGCATATTACAGCCAGTGCTCATTCCATCATGTGCCCTCCTTAATGCCCATCACCCAGTTACCTCATGCCCACACCCACCTCCCCTCCAGCAACACTCAGTTTCCTTCCTAGACTTAAGAGTCTCTTATGGTTTGTCTCCCTCTCTGATTTAATCTCATTTTTCCTTCCCTTCCCCTATGTTCATCTGTTTTGTTTCTAAAATTCCACATACGAGTGAAATCATATGGTGTTTGTATTTCTCTGACGTATTTCACTTAGCATAATACCCTCTAGTTCCATTCACATCATTGCAAATGGCAGGATTTCATTCTCTTTGATGGCTGAGTAATATTCCATCATTCCAACATATACACACCACATCTTCTTTATCCCTTCATCTATCAATGGACATCAGGGCTCTTTCCGTAATTTGGCTATTGTGGACACCGGTGGTATAAACACTGGGGTGCAGGTGCCCCTTCAGATCGTACATTTGTATCTTTGCAGTAAATACCCAGTAGTGCAATTGCTGGATCGTATGGTAGCTCTATTTTCAACTGTTTGAGGAACCTCCATACTGTTTTCCAGAGTGGCGGCACCAGCTTGCATTCCCACCAACAGTGTAGGAGGGTACCCCTTTCTCTGCATCCCCGCCAACGTCTGTCGTTTCCTGACTTGTTAATTTTAGCCATTCTGACTGATGTGAGGTGGTATCACATTGAGGTTTTGATTTGGATTTCCCTGATGCTGAGCGATGTTGGGCACTTTTTTTTATTTATTTTTTTATGGTTATGTTAATCACCATACATTACATCATTAGTTTTTGATTCAGTGTTCCATGATTCATTGTTGTTCATAACACCCAGTGCTCCATGCAGAACGTGCCCTCCTCAATACCCATCACCAGGCTAACCCATCCCCCTACCCTCCTCCCCGCTAGAAACCTCAGTTTCTTTTCAGAGTCCATCATCTCTCATGGTTCATCTCCCCTTCTGACTTACTGCCCTTCATTCTTCCTCTCCTGTTATCTTCTTCTTTTTCTTTTTTCTTAACATATGTTGTTTTATTAGTTTCAGAAGTACAGATCTGTGATTCAACAGTCTTGCACACTTCACAGCGCTCACCATAACACATACCCTCCCCAAAGTCTATCACCCAGCCACCCCATCCCTCCCACCCCCAACCACTCCAGTAACAATCAGTTTGTTTCCTGAGATTAAGAATTCCTCATATCAGTGAGGTCAGAGGATACATGTCTTTCTCTGATTGACTTATTTCACTCAGCATAACACCCTCCAGTTCCATCCACATCGTTGCAAATGGCAAGATCTCATTCCGTTTGATGGCTGCATAATATTCCATTGTGTATATATACCACCTCTTCTTTATCCATTCATCTGTCGATGGACATCTTGGCTCTTTCCACAGTTTGGCTATTGGGGACATTGCTGCTATAAACATTGGGGTTCACGTACCCCTTCGGGTCCCTACATTTGTATCTTTGGGGTAAATACCCAGTAGTGCAATTGCTGGATCGAATGGTAGCTCTAATTTCAACTGTTTGAGGAACGTCCATACTGTTTTCCAGAGTGGCGGCACCAGCTTGCATTCCCACCAACAGTGTAGGAGGGTTCCCCTTTCTCCACATCCCCGCCAACATCTGTCGTTTCCTGACTTGTTAATTTTAGCCATTCTGACGGGTGTGAGGTGGTATCTAATTGAGGTTTTGATTTGGATTTCCCTGATGCCGAGCGATGTTGAGCACTTTTTCATGTGCCTGTTGGCCATTTGGATGTCTTCTTTGGAGAAATGTCTGTTCATGTCTTCTGCCCATTTCTTGATTGGATTATTTGTTCTTTGGGTGTTGAGTTTGATAAGTTGTTTATAGATTCTGGATACTAGCCCTTTATCTGATATGTCATTTGCAAATATTTTCTACCATTCTGTCGGTTGTCTTTTGGTTTTGTGGACTGTTTCTTTTGCTGTGCAAAAGCTTTTTATCTTGATGAAATCCCAATAGTTCATTTTTGCCTTGGCTTCCCGTGCCTTTGGCGAAGTTTCTAGGAAGAAGTTGCTGTGGCTAAGGTCGAAAAGGTTGCTACCTGTGTTCTCCTTTAGGATTTGGATGGACTCCTGTCTCACGTTTAGGTCTTTCAACCATTTGGAGTCTATTTTCGTGTGTGGTGTAAGGAAATGGTCCAGTTTCATTCTTCTGCATGTGGCTGTCCAATTTTCCCAACACCATTTGTTGAAGAGACTGTCTTTTTTCCATTGGACATTCTTTCCTGCTTTGTCAAAGATAAGTTGAACATAGAGTTGAGGGTCCATTTCTGGGCTCTCGATTCTGTTCCATTGATCTATGTGTATGTTTTTGTGCCAGTACCATACTGTCTTGATGATGACAGCTTTGTAATAGAGCTGGAAGTCCGGAATTGTGATGCCGCCAGCTTTCCTTTTCTTTTTCAATATTCCTCTGGCTATTCGGGGTCTCTTCTGGTTCCATGCAAATGTTAGGATTATTTGTTCCATTTCTTTGAAAAAAGTGGATGGTATTTTGATGGGGATTCCATTGAATGTGTAGATTGTTCTAGGTATCATTGACATCTTCACAATGTTGTTTCTCCCAATCCATGAGCATGGAACCTTTTTCCATTTCTTTGTGTCTTCTTCAATTTCTTTCATGAGTATTTTATAGTTTTCTGAGTACAGATCCTTTGCCTCCTTGGTTAAATTTATTCCTAGATATCTAATCATTTTGGGTGCCATTGTAAATGGGATCGACTCCTTGATTGTTCTTTCTTCTGTCTTGTTGTTGGTATATAGGAATGCCACTGATTTCTGTGCATTGATTTTATATCCTGCTACTTTACTGAATTCCTGTATGAGTTCTAGCAGTTTTGGGGTGGAGTCTTTTGGGTTTTCCACAGACAGTATCATATCATCTGCAAAGAGTGAGAGTTTGACTTCCTCTTTGCCGATTTGGATGCATTTGATTTCTTTTTGTTGTCTGATTGCTGTGGCTAGGACTTCTAATACTATGTTGAATAGCAGTGGTGAGAGTGGACATCCCTGCCGCATTCCTGACCTTAGGGGAAAAGCTCTCAGCTTTTCCCCATTGAGAATGATATTCGCTGTAGGTTTTTCGTAGATGGCTTTTATGATATTGAGGTATGTACCCTCTAACCCTATACTCTGAAGAGTTTTGATCAAGAAAGGATGCTGTACTTTGTCAAATGCTTTTTCTGCATCTCTTGAGAGGATCATATGGTTCTTGTTCTTTCTTTTGTTAATGTATTTTATCACGTTGATTGATTTGCGGATGTTGAACCAGCCTTGCAGCCCAGGGATAAATCCCACTTGGTCGTGGTGAATAATCCTTTTAATGTACTGTTGGATCCTATTGGCTAGTATTTTGGTGAGAATTTTTGCATCCATGTTCATCAAGGATATTGGTCTGTAATTCTCCTTTTTGATGGGGTCTTTGTCTGGTTTTGGGTTCAAGGTAATGCTGGCCTCATAAAATGAGTTTGGAAGTTTTCCTTCCATTTCTATTTTGTGGAACAGTTTCAGGAGAATAGGTATTAATTCTTCATTAAATGTCTGATAGAATTCCCCTGGGAAGCCATCTGGCCCTGGGCTTTTGTTTCTTGGGAGATTTTTGATGATTGTTTCAATTTCCTTAGTGGTTATAGGTCTGTTCAGGTTTTCTATTTCTTCCTGGTTCCATTTTCGTAGTTGATACATCTCTAGGAATGCACCCATTTCTTCCAGGTTATCTAATTTACTGACATAGAGTTGCTCATAATATGTTCTTAGAATTGTATTTCTTTGGTGTTGGTTGTGATCTCTCCTCTTTCATTCATGATTTTGTTGATTTGGGTCATTTCTCTTTTCTTTTTCATCAGTCTGGCCAGGGGTTTATCAATCTTGTAAATTCTTTCAAAGAACCAGCTCCTAGTTTCGTGGATCTGTTCTACTGTTCTTTTGGTTTCTAGTTCATTGATTTCTGCTCTGATCTTTATGATTTCTCTTCTCCTGCTGGGTTTAGGCTTTATTTGCTGTTCTTTCTCCAGCTCCTTTAGGTGTAGGGTTAGGTTGTGTATTTCAGACCTTTCTTGTTTCTTGAGAAAGGCTTGTATTGCTATATACTTTCCTCTCAGGACTGCCTTTGCTGTATCCCAAAGATTTTGGACAGTTGTGTTTTCATTTTCATTGGTTTCCATGAATTTTTTTAATTCTTCTTTAATTTCCTGGTTGACCCATTCATTCTTTAGTAGGATGCTCCTTAGCCTCCATGTATTTGAGTTCTTTCCGACTTTCCTCTTTTGATTGAGTTCTAGTTTCAAAGCATTGTGGTCTGAAAATATGCAGGGACTAATCCCTATCTTTTGGTACCGGTTGAGACCTGATTTGTGACCTAGGATGTGATCAATTCTGGAGAATGTTCCATGGGCACTAGAGAAGAATGTGTATTCCGTTGCTTTGGGATGGAATGTTCTGAATATGTCTGTGAAGTCCATTTGCTCCAGTGTGTCATTTAAAGTCTTTATTTCCTTGTTGATCTTTTGCTTAGATGATCTGTCCATTTCAGTCAGGGGGGTGTTAAAGTTCCCCACTATTATTGTATTGTTCTCAATGTGTTTCTTTGCTTTTGTGATTAATTGCCTTATATAATTGGCTGCTCCCATGTTCAGGGCATAGATATTTACAATTGTTAGATCTTCTTGTTGGAGAGACCCTTTAAGTAGGATAGAGTGTCCTTCCTCATCTCTTATTACAGTCTTTGTTTTAAAATCTAATTTGTCTGATATAAGGATTGCCACCCCAGCTTTCTTTTGGTGTCCATTAGCATGGTAAATGGTTTTCCACCCCCTCACTTTCAATCTGGGGGTGTCTTTGGGTCTAAAATGAGTCTCTTGCAGACAGCATATGGATGGGTCTTGTTTTTTAATCCAATCTGATAGCCTGTGTCTTTTGATTGGGGCATTTAGCCCATTTACATTCAGGGTAACTATTGAAAGGTATGAATTTAGTGCCATTGTTTTGCCTGTAAGGTGACTGTTAACTGTATGTTGTCTGTGTTCCTTTCTGATCTTTGCTGCTTTTAGGCTCTTTCTTTGCTTAGAGGACCCCTTTCAATATTTCTTGGAGGGCTGGTTTCGTGTTTGCAAATTGCTTTAGTTTTTGTTTGTGCTGGAAGCCTTTTATCTCTCCTTCTATTTTCAATGACAGCCTAGCTGGATATAGTATTCTTGGCTGCATATTTTTCTCGTTTAGTGCTCTGAAGATATCTTGCCAGTCCTTTCTGGCCTGCCAGGTCTCTGTGGGTAGGTCTGTTGCCAATCTAATGTTTCTACCATTGTAGGTTACATATCTCTTCTCCCGAGCTGCTTTCAGGATTTTCTCTTTGTCTCTGAGACTCGTAAGTTTTACTATTAGATATCGGGGTGTTGACCTATTATTATTGATTTTGAGAGGGGTTCTCTGTGCCTCCTGATTTTGATGCCTGTTTCCTTCCTCACATTAGGGAAGTTCTCTGCTATGATTTGCTCCAATATATCTTCTGCCCCTCTCTTTCTCTCTTCTTCTTCTGGGATCCCAATTATTCTAATGTTGTTTCGTCTTATCGTATCACTTATCTCTCGAATCCTGCCCTCGTGATCCTGTAGTTGTTTCTCTCTCTTTTTCTCAGCCTTTTTATTTTCCATCATTTTGTCTTCTATATCACTGATTCTCTCTTCTGCCTCATTTATCCTAGCAGTTAGTGCCCCCATTTTTGATTGCACCTCATCAATAGCCTTTTTGATTTCGACTTGGTTAGATTTTAGTTCTTTTATTTCTCCAGAAAGGGTTTCTCTAATAACTTCCACGCTTTTTTCAAGCCCAGCTAGTATCTTTAAAGTCATGATTCTGAACTCTAGGTCCGACATCGTACTAATGTCCGTATTGAGTAGGTCCCTGGCTGACGGTACTACCTCTTGTTCTTTTTGCTGAGGTGATTTTTTTCGTCTTGTCATTTTGTCCAGAGGAAAATAGATGAATGAGAGAACAAAATGCTAACAGGTTTACAGTGTCCCCAGCAAATATATTGTATAGAAATCAGAAAAGACCTGAAACCAGGCGAAAAGAAAGGGAAAGAAAGAAAAAAGAAAGAAAAGAAAAAAAAAGAAAAAAAGATAAAAACAAAAACAGAACAATACAAAAAAAGCAGAATATGATCAAATATGGTCAGGCTAGCTAGTGCATACATCAGTGCCACACACTAGATTTTGGGCGTATTATGGTCTGTTAGAAAAAAGTGCCTCCTAAAATTTTAAAGGAAGAAAGACATATATGTACAAAATAAGGGTTGATACAATGAAGGGATGGAAGATGACTGGAAAGATGAAAATTATAAAAGATTTTGTAAAAGGACTTGATAAGATAAGAAGTTGTTTGAAAAAAGAAAGAAGATTTACGAAAAAAAAAAAAAGGAAAAAGGGAGAGAATGTGATCAGGCAGGAAACTAGAATAAAGCCATACACTAGTGATTTAGGGTATATTTTGATCTGTTAGAAGAAACTGTATCTGAAAATTTTAAAGAGAGAACAACTTATATATATATGCCAAAAATAAGGGTAACTACTATGAAGCGATAAAATATGACTCTAAAAATGAAAAATAAAAAATGTTTTTTTTTTTTTAAAAAGGGATTGATAAGATGTTGGTTGAAAAAGGGAAAAAGAAAGATAAAATAAAAAAAACAGTCAACAAAAATTAACTTTGATGAACTAATGAATCATGGTAAAAAAAAGCCATGAATTCTATGTGCAGTATTCCCCTAGCGCTGGGGTTCTCCCGTACTCCTTGATCGGTAAACTTGGTTTTGGCTTGCTGACTGTTCGTGCTGATTTTCTGGGGGAGGGGCCTGTTGCTGTGGTTCCCAAATGTCTTTGCCGGAGGCGGAATTGCCCCGCCCTTGTCGGTCCGGGCTAAGGAAGCTGCTCCAGTTTGCTCTCAGGAGCTTTTGTTCCCTGCAAGCTCTCGGTACAGCTTTGGAGGACCAGGGTGTAAATGGTGGCCTCCCAATCTCTGCCCGGAGGAGCTGAGAACTCGCGGCCCCGCTCCTCAGTGCGCCCCCAGAGAAAAGCAGTCACTCCCGTGTCCCTGGTCTCCGGCCGCACTCTGTGCTCACCTGGCCTGTGACCGAGCTTTTCTATCTCTGGCACCCGACCCCATGTGGAGTCTCCAAACCCAGCAGATCCCTGCGGTGCTCTCCCACACCGCTCCTCCCCGGGAAGGAAGGGGAGTCTCCCCGGATCTGCCGCTTGTTGGGTCCCTGCTGGAGGAGCAGTGGCCCGACTGGGCCGCGGATCACAGTTAATGGCCACCCTGAGCTGAGAGCCCGCACCTCTGCTCCGTCTCTGCCTCCGGCTTCCCCGCTCCGATACCTGGGAGCTCTGCCGCACTCAGGCACCCCCGGTCTTTCTGTGACCCCGAGGGTCCTGAGACCCCACTGTCCCGCGACGGTTCCACCCCCCGCTTAGCCACTGCAGCGACGTCCCTCCGCAGAGCCGACTTCTAAAAGGTCCGATTTTGTGCTCCGCGGCTCTAGCACTTGCCAGAAGCGGCCGACGGAGGCCCCCTCCCCCGCCGTCTATCCTCCCGAATATGGCCTCAGATTCACTTCTCCGCACGTCCCACCTTCCAGTAAGTGGTCGCTTCTCTGTTCAGAGAGTTGTTGCTACTCTCCTCTTCGATCTCCTGTTGAGTTCGTAGGTGTTCAGAATGGTTTGATCCCTATTCAGCTCAATTCCTGAGACCAGACGAAATCTAGGTCTCCTACTCCTCCGCCATCTTGCTCCGCTGTTGGGCACTTTTTCATGTGTCTCTTAGCCATCTGGAATTCTTTGGAGAAGTGTCTGTTCATGTCTTCTGCCCATTTCTTGACTGGATTTTTTTATTTTTGGGTGTTGAGTTTGATAAGTTCTTTATAGATTCTGGATACTAGCTCCTTATCCAATATGTCATTTGCAAATATCTTCTCCCATTCTGTAGGTTGTATTTTAGTTTTGTTGACTGTTTCCTTCACTGTGCAGAAGTTTTTAATCTTGATGAGGTCCCAGTAGTTCAGTTTTGCTTTTGTTCCCCTTGCCTCTAGGGACATGCCTAGCAAGATGTTGCTGCGGTCGATGTCAAAGTGGCTGTTGCCTATGTTCTCCTCAAGGATTTTGATGGATTGAATTCTTACCTCACATTTGGGTCTTCCATCCAGCAGATATGTTGTTTTGCAACGGCCAGGGATTTGGGGGGGTAACTTCCTTTCAGGGCTGCGCACCTCTGACCATTGGTAGTCCCTAGGTCAGCCTTCCCTGAATGTTGCACCCCCCACCATGCCTTTGATAAATTCCTGGTACAAAATTCCTTTCTTCATGAATCCTGGAAGATTTATGTTTTCCAGAGTGTATGTTGACACTGATTCTTATAAACTGTTTCCTTTGCAGTGAGTTTAAGTATGTTTAAACTATGTTCAGATTTAATCAAATATATTAATTTACATATATTGTATATGCACACCACACACACCACATATAGAGTTTTTCTTTTTTTCTAGACCGTCCACAACACCAGAGTTACCATAGACCCAAAAAGAACATGGTAAATGTTCATAGTAAATGTTTAAGTGACCCTTTATATAGATAAAATATGCTGAAAATATCACTGAGTCAAAATAGAGAATGACATTTAAATCTATACCTTTATATTGAGGAAACAGTATAAACAGACTTGCTTTTTTTTAATTAATTTTATTTTTTTATGTTATGTTAGTCACCATACATTACATCGTTAGTTTTTGATATAGGGCTCCATGATTCATTGTTTGCATATAACACCCAGTGCTCCATACATTATGTGCCTCCTTAATAACCGTCACCAGGCTAACCCATTCCCCCACCTGCTCCCCTTTGAAACCCTCAGTTCGTTTCTCAGAGTCTATAGTCTCTCATGGTTCGTCTCCCCCTCCAATTTCCCCCCTTCATTTCTCCCTTCCTACTATCTTCCTTTTTTTTTTTTCAACATATAATGTATTATTTGTTTCAGAGGTACAGGTCTGTGATTCATCAGTCTTACAATTCACAGCGCTCACGATAGCACATACCCTCCCCAGTGACCATCACCCAGCCACCCCATCCCTCTCACCCCCCACCAGTCCAGCAACCCTCAGTTTGTTTCCTGAGATTAAGAGTCTCTTATGGTTTGTCTCCCTTTCTGGTTTCACCTTGTTTCATTTTTTCCACCCTTCCCCTATGATCCTCTGTCTTATTTCTCAAATTCCTCATATCAATGAGATCATATAATACTTGTCTTTCTCTGACTGACTTATTTAGCTTAGCATAATACCCTCTAGTTCCATCTACATCGTTGCAAATGGCAAAATTTCATTTTTTTCATGGCTTCATAATATTCCATTTTATATATATATATATATATATATATAAATCTCACGTCTTCTTTATCCATTCATCTGTTGATGGACATCTTGGCTTTTTCCATAGTTTGACTATTGTGGACATTGCTGCTATAAACATTGGGATGCACATACCCCTTCGGATCACTACATTTGTATCGTTGGGGTAAATACCCAGTAGTGCAAGTGCTGGGTCGTAGGGTAGCTCTACTTTCAACTTTTTGAGGAGCCTCCATACTGTTTTCCAGAGTGGCTGCACCAGCTTGCATTCCCACCAACAGTGTAGGAGGGTTCCCCTTTCTCTACATCCTCACCAACATCTGTCGTTTCCTGAGTTGTTAATTTTAGCCATTCTGACTGGTGTGAGGTGGTAGCTCATGGAGGTTTTGATTTGGATTTTGCTGAGTGATGTTGAGCACTTTTTCATGTATCTGTTGGTCATTTGGATGTCTTCTTTGCAGAAATGTCTGTTCATGTCTTCTGCCCATTTCTTGATTGGATTATTTGTTCTTTGGGTATTGAGTTTGGTAAGTTCTTTATAGATTTTGGATACTAGCCCTTTATCTGATATGCCATTTGCAAATATCTTCTCGCATTCTGTGGGGTTGTCTTTTGGTTTTGTTGACTATTTCCTTTGCTGTGCAAAAGCTTTTATCTTGATGAAATCCCAGTAGTTCATTTTTGCCCTGGCTTCCCTTGCCTTTGGCCATGTGTCTAGGCAAACGTTGCTGTGGCTGAGGTCAAAGAGGTTTCTGCCTGTGTTCTCCTCTAGGATTTTGATGGACTCCTGTCTCACATTTAGGTCTTTCTTCCATTTTGAGTCTATTTTTGTGTGTGGTCTAAGGAAATGGTCCAGTTTCATTCTTCTGCATGTGGCTGTCCAATTTTCCCAACACCGTTTGTTGAAGAGACTGTCTTTTTTCCACTGGACATTCTTTCCTGCTTTGTCAAAAATTAGTTGACCATAGAGTTGAGGGTCCATTTCTGGGCTCTCTATTCTGTTCCATTGATCTATGTGTCTGATTTGCAGATGTTCAGCCAGCCTTGCAGCCCAGGAATAAATCCCACTTGGTCGTGGTGAATAATCCTTTTAATGTACTATTGGATCCTATTGGCTAGTATTTTGGTGAGAATTCTTGCATCCATGTTCATCAGGGATATTGGTCTGTAATTCTCCTTTTTGTTGGGGTCTTTGATTTTGGGATCAAGGTAATGCTGACCTCATAAAATGAGTTTGGAAGTTTTCCTTCCGTGTCTATTTTTTAGAGCAGTTTCAGAAGAATAGGTATTAATTCTTCTTTAAATGGTTGGCAGAATTCCCCTGGGAAGCCATTTGGCCCTGGGCTCTTGTTTGTTGGGAGATTTTTGATGACTGCTTCAATTTCCTTACTGGTTATGGGTCTGTTCAGGTTTTCTGTTTCTTCCTAGTTCAGTTTTGGTAGTTGATCCATCTCTAGGAATGCCTCCATTTCTTCCAGACTGTCTAATTTGCTGGCATAGAGTTGCTCAGAATATGTTCTTAAAATTGTTTGTATTTCTTTGGTGTTGGTTGTCATGTCTCCTCTTTCATTCATGATTTTGCTTATTTGGGTCACTTCTTTTTTTCTTTTTGATAAGTCTGGCCAGGGGTTTATCAATCTTGTAAATTCTTTCAAAGAACCAGCTCCTAGTTTCGTGGATCTGTTCTACTGTTCTTTTGGTTTCTAGTTCATTGATTTCTGCTCTGATCTTTATTACTTCTCCTCACCTGCTGGGTTTAGGCTTTATTTGCTGTTCTTTCTCCAGCTACCTTAGGGGTAGGGTTAGGTTGTGTATTTGAGACCTTATTTGTTTCTTGAGAAAGGCTTGTATTGCTATATACTTTCCTCTTAGGATCGCCTTTGCTGCATCCTGAAGATTTTGAACAGTTGTGTTTTCATTTTTGTTTCCCTGAAATTTTTAATTCTTCTTTAATTTCCTGGTTAACCCATTCGTTCTTTAGTAGGATGCTCTTTAGCCTCCATGTATTTGAGTTCTTTCTGACTTTCCTCTTGTGATTTTTTTTTTTAGATTTTATTTATTCATTTGAGAGACAGAGAGAGAGAGAGAGCATGAGTGGGGGAGAGGCAGAGGGAGAGGAAGAAGCAGGCTCCCCGCTGAGTCAGGAGCCCAATGTGGGGCTCGATCCCAGGACTCTGGGATCATGACCTGAGCCAAAGGCAGATGCTTAACAATCTGGGCCACCCAGGCGCCCCATTCTCTTGTGATTAAGTTCTAGTGTCAAAGCATTGTGGTCCGAAAATGTGCAGAGTGTGATCTCGATCTTTTGGTACTGGTTGAGACCTGATTTGTGACCCAGGACGTGATCTATTCTGGAGAATGTTCCATGGGCACTAGAGAAGAATATGTATTCTGTAGCTTTGTGGTGGAATGTTCTGAATATATCTGTGAAGTTCATCTGGTCCAGTGTGTCATTTAAAGCCCTTATTTCCTTGTTGATCTTTTGCTTAGATGATGTGTCCATTTCAGTGAGGGGGGTGGTGTTAAAATCCCCTACTGTTATTGTATTGTTGTTGATGTGCTTCTTTGATTTTGTTTTTAATTGGCTTATATAATTGCTCCTCCCATGTTAGGGGCATAGATATTTACAATTGTTAGATCTTCTTGTTGGACAGACCCTTTAAGTAGGATATAGTGTCCTTCCTCAACTCTTATTATAGTCTTTGGTTTAAAATCTAATTTGTCTGATATAAGGATTGCCACCCCAGCTTTCTTTTGGTGTCCATTAGCATGGTAAATGCTTTTCCAACCCCTCACTTTAAATCTGGAGGTGTCTTTGGATCTAGAATGAGTCTCTTGCAGGCAGCATATCGATGGAAACAGACTTGCCTTTATTTGCAGAGTTTATAGAGAATTTTGAAAGCTTGAAAGAAAAGATCTCTAAAGATAACAGGTAAACAGATTTATGTTTAGGTTAAATTAAAACAGTTCCTTTCAATAGTAGGTGTGCTGAATTTTATTGGCCTTTAACTATTATACCCATAGGTCCTTTTGATGTGTTCTGCCAACAAAATGCTCCGATGATATTTTGCAAATTGTATTTGAGTATGGATGAAGAGGAGAATCACAGTGGGTGGCATATGCATGTGTCCTCAAGCAGAATCTGGAATTACATTTGATAGGGATGTAAGTTAAACTTTAATACATCTCATGTTTTTTGGATGGTCTTGCTTTTATTTATTCTAACATGAATGTGTACAACAGACAATATTATCTATACCCTTGTGGAGCTCAGAGATTATTTTCAAATTGCCCTTTTCTTATTCCATGGCCTAATTCAGAAAAGCTCCAACAAGCACATTCGCTCAGATGTTATAATGGTTAGGATACAAATTACTTGACAACCTGGTCGTATAGCTGTAGTAACATGGGTAGGCTCTGTTTCAGCCCATATACCGGGATGTATAGCTCCATCAAACTAAGAAATGGCAGTAATATAAGAACATGTGTTGTAAATGGGGTAGTTTAGCAAAGCATTTAACAGTAATTTTGCTGGAGATTGCAGTAAAGGGAACAAGAAGTTCACATTTCAGGCCCGCAGTGCTCTCTCTTGTAAACATTTACAATGAGGTGATTAAAGGATCATTTGCTCTTTATGTCTACCATTTCACCATTTGAGGCTTTGTATACCAACTTATAGCAGCAAATGATCATGGTTCAGAAGACAGCTACCTTTTATTTCTTGTGATGTATTTTTAAGGGAAGTGCAGAAGGTAATTTATCTAGAGTGAATGCAATAGTTGAGAATATGTGTTGGCTGGAAAATCAGATTATGGCTGCTAATCTGATGTGTACATAACAAATCAAAGTGCAAAAGATCTTAATGCAAAAGAGCTTTCACCAAGTATACTAGAAACTGTATGTTGCTTTATTTAATGTTCAAAGAAACAAATTCAGTTTCTGAGTTAAAGGTATAATTTGCGATCATTTTTTAAGGCAATAGAAAATGTAAGTATAAAACACAAAAGCACATATTTAAAGGTGTATTCATCATGATTTTTAAATCATTCTCTCTGTAGATGAGGTGCACGATGTAAATTGTAATAGATAGCTAAATGTATAGGATTCTAAAGTGTTAATGGTCTTTATGGGTGATGAACACTTCCTTTTTTACCCAAACAGTGACATTCAGAGTTCAATTCTAAGGTGTGTGTCTCTGGCTAACCACTGAAGATCAGAAGGCAAGCCCCTTACTCAAGGTGAGGGCCTCAGTGAGTCCTCTTGAAGACAGGTCCCCGCTGGAATCAGAAGAGGAGGAACGGGGGGCCACAAAGCCCTGTAGTTGAGGGTGTAGTCCAGATTAATCACATGGAGAGTGCCCTTGTCCTGTGGGAAATTAATAACAGACACGTGTGCAGGGACTGAGGTTTGGGGTGTTGGTGTAATACACACGTTTCAGAGTGAAGGAGATGATGGAGCTGCTCCAGGCTCCAAATCCAAGGTGGGTCTGCTGCTACACCAGATGGTGGACAATGGTTTTAAACACAGACCCATATTTCTCATTAAGAAGAAAAAAAAAATGCAGGGTGGCCTATCAGTGATGGTAGGAAGAAAACATGAAACCCCCTTGCCTTAGAGTTCCTTTCTCTGAAAATATTTGATAAACGTATCTTTTAGGAGCTCGCCTTTGAAGCAGAAGCATATTTGGATCACTTGTCTTCCGATGTATCTCCAGGTTGGCATCTGGTGTCTCTCTTCAGAAAGAGTTCTTTCTGAAACATGAGAAGTCATTATGTGGCCATGGACTATCTTTTTAACATACAAGAGTTTTATGAGGCTTTAACTGGTTGGTTTGGTTTTAGTCATTTTTTTTCTCCAGTTCTTGAATTCTATATTGTTGTATTTTAACTTCCTAGATTTTCTGCTCTTTCTCTCCAAATTCCCTTCTAGAATCTGTTTCTGTAGAACAGCTCTGGAAGTCTCCTTCTTCGGTTGCAGGGTTAAACAGATGACATACTTGTGCTTTTCTGTCCTTGGATTAGCTTCATGTATGACTCTTTTCCCCCTGAGAGTTCAGTAATCCTCCAGAGAAATGCACCTTTCAATTATTTTCATACTCTTTTCTTTATTTCCAAATTGACTTGGAGATTTTCCACTAGAATGTGTTCAAGCCCCCTAGTGTTTGCTTAAGCAGAGACACTTCCTTAGAGTGAATATTTTATCTGGTTTCTCTAAAAACTGCCCTCACTCTTTGATTGTCTAAAATCACACTATGAAGTTCTTTAATTCTTTTGACATGATTTCAAACATTTCCCAGTTTACTGTTCATGAAGATGATAAATTCTCTTCATCATCCAGAGGAGTTCTGAAAACAACAACAAAATAGTAGTGATTATAGGCTCTCAGAAAATTCTGGAAAACCAAGCCAGCCTTTGGTGCTTAGGATTATATTTTATACTCATCATATATTTCATTATATACATTTTAATTAAAAAGGATTACATTTAAACGTGTTTTTAGGCTTTGATCTCTCTTGGCCAACATTATCTCAAATGGTCACCTTCCTCCAGTATATATAAACCCTTCCTAGATATTTCCACTCCAAGATTATCATTCAGCTCTCTTGCCACCTTGTTTTCTGCTGAGTAGTGTGCCTCACTCATTAACATTGGCTTTCAGGGGTGTCTTGGGTTATTTTTCTTGTTGGCTGCCACTGGCCAGTAGGTCACTTTCTTCCTGTGAAATCTGCTTCTAACCGGATTGTGGAACTTTACCTGGGGCACGGAAGTGTTGTGCTTCTCACTTCTATGGTAGGTTTCAACTTTGGCTCCATGGCTGGTGCAGTTTTCCTGGTAGCCCCATATAAAATCAGATCAGGCTGTGAACAGCTAAAAACTGGGCTAGGAAGATGGCTGAGACATTAGAAATTCCAAGAAGCCCCACAGTAGCCAGTGTGGCAAAGGCTGGTCTGCAGCCGGAGACCACGACTTTCTTAAACTCATCTGTGAATTCCCAAAGAGATATAACCAAAACGCAGTAGATGCATCAATACTTCAGTAACTCAAAAGAAAGCTGGAAGGGGAAATAAACCCATTTTTAAAATAATGGAATAGGCAGAAGACAAGGGATACTGGGGGGACCTAAATCCAAACATATAAATAATCACTGTAAATTATCTGAACATACTAGTTAAAAAGCGGACACTCTTAGATTGGATGATAAAGTAATACCTGACTATATGTAGTCTACAAGAAAGTTACTTTATGTGTAATGGAATAAGTAGACTATAAGAAGAAGAATGGGGGAAAATAGGCCATCCAAACTCTAATCAAAGAGCTGCAGTGGCTCGATTATCTGACAAATTAGACTTCAGAAGAAAATTTTCAGTTATAAAAAGTCATATTATATTGTGTGAAAGGGTCAGTTTGCCAGGGAGACGTAACAATCCTAAATAATTATGCATATACAAACAGAGCTTTAAAATGCGTTTAAAAAAACAGACAGAAATGAAAACAGCAATAGGATAACCCACAGTTTTAGTTGGAGACTTTAACACTCCTCTGTCAATAATAGACCTAATAGACATAAAACCAGCAAGAATGTACAAGAACAAAGACCACTATCAACCAACTGAATCTATTAGACATTTATAGAACCCTGCACACACCAACAGAAAAATATTCTCTTCAAGTTTTTCCGGAACATTTACCAAGGTAAATCATATCTCAGGCCGTAAAGCAAACCTTGAAAAATGTAGAAGAATTGAAGTCATACAAAGTATGTTCTCTGACTATAATGGAAATAAACTAGAAATAAATAACTGAAGATCCCCAAACACTTTAAAATTAGACTGTACACTCCTATACAATACATTGGTTGAAGGCAAAGTCTCAGAGGAAATTCGGAAATACTTTTAACTGCACAAAAATGAAAATATGGCATATCAAGTTTTGTGGGATACAGCTGAAGAGTGATTAGCAGGAAATTCATTGCATTAAATTGCTTATATTAGAAAAAGAAAAAAATCAAAAGCAAATATCTGAGCTTAAGAAACCAGTAAAAGAAGAGCAAAATAAAGCCAAAGCAAACTGATGGAAGGAAATAAAGACAGGAGCAAAACTGAGTAACATTGAAAACAGGAAAACAAGAAGATCAATGAAATAAAAAAGATGATTCTTTAAAAGATCAATAAAATTGATAAACCTCTAGCAAGACTGACAAAGATAAAAGGGAGAAGACACAAATTTCAGAGATGAAACCGACCAATGCCAGGGATAAAAATTAATACTGAAAAAAAACTGCGTACATGAATACAACAATTTACATGAAAGAGTCTTTGAAAACCACAAACTCAATTACGTGAAATAGATATTCTGAATAGTCTTATAAATACTAGAGAGATTAAATCTGTAATTAAAGAGTGGGTGGTGGGGTAACAGATCATCAGTACTGAAAGGAGATGTAAGAGAAAATTCAAACATGACTGTTCAAGACTTCTTAGCCAAAGCTGTATAAAATTAGTAGAAAAGTAATGACTGAGGCCCCCCGTGTTAAAAAAAAAAAGAAAAGAAAATAGACTAAAAATTGTGCATACATTTTTGTATCTTTATGATAGTCTTAATTTTACATTTAAAAAATGTTCTTGAAGAGCAGGTTTAATCATGAATATATTTAGAACCAAAGCAAGGTACTGTAAGATTGTTAACATAGTATAAAATATGTCCCATGAGACATTTGGGACATACTCCAAATAAAACCAGACACACAAAATCAAGTACTCTGGAAATTAAAAAGCATCTGCTAAAGAACAAAGCACTTCATATAGTATTCCACCCAACAATTTCAGGAAGTCCGCAATTTATAAATAATCTATCTAGAAAATGTTTTTTTAATAGATGAAATAGAGGATAGAAGAAAAAAAGTACCTCCCAAATAGTTATTAGGTAATCTTAACATTGACGATATTGTCACCAAACATAAATCAGATAATGAAGAATAAAATGTCTTTAAGATGCTGAAGAAAGCATTACTAAGTAATAAAAATCACAAAGCAGCCAAGAAATGGCTCTAAATCGTTCTGCAATATCTGAAAACACATGACAATATCTGAAATCTTTGGGCAATGTGCTGATATGGCAGAAGATACAGCCAAGACAGGTTTCCACGTGTGGTGGTGCCCCTTTCTCTGTGGTTTCCCTTCCTGTGGTTTAAGTTACCTGAGGTCACAAGGTCAGCCAAAGTCCAAAGCAGATGTCCTCCTAGTATTCTCAGGTGACTAGTGGTCTAACACTATGTCACACGGTCTAGTCGTTCACCTCCTTTCACCTCATTACATAGGCATTTTTATCATCACGAGAAGGGCAAGGACAGCACAATATTTAGAGAGAGAGTCCACACTCATGCTACCTTTATTACAATAGATTATAATTGTTCTATTTTATTATGAATTATGGTATATTTATTACCATGCCTAATTTATAAATTAAACTTTATCATAGGTATGTATGTATAGGAAAAAAAAATAATATATATAGGATTTTGTACTGTCTGTGATTTTGGGCATCCACTGGGGGTCTTGGACTGTATCCCTCATAGGTAATGGGCACTACTGTTCTTTTTAACTTTTTAACTTTGAACTGACTAATAAATCAGCTCTTGTAGTTTCTAGCACTTTGTCGTCACTCTCTATTTCCTACCATCAATACTACAAAATGAAAGATTCTACGTGAATGATAGACACCACAAAAATGAAAGATACCACAAAATGAAAGATTCTAAGGCTCTTTACTTGTTTCTGGGAGAAAACAATCACTTAATTGCTGCTCATGAACTCTGTTTCTAGATGGTGTTGTTATTGGATAAGTGAGTTCACATGTCATTGGCTCACTCTATTTCTCTGTAAAATAACTGGGATTCAGTTTATACTTCTTAAATTGGAGCATAAGTGTCGATGGGGATAAGAGATAACTTTCAGAGTATCCAAAAAGTTACAATAGCAAATATGAGCACCTTGTTAAAACACAGAATGAATAAAGGACGATCATTGCACAAGTTCCTGACATGCTGATTTATAGGATTATTGAAGTATTACCAGAAATATGATGGAATCGGGTAATGTTATTCAGAAAAAGCATTCTTCAAGTGTTAAAAGAATACCAAAGGACATGCTTGTGTAAGAGCTAAATTGTGTTCTAATGTGGTGAGTCCCGATTTGTTGATAATATAGTTTTCATTTTGCCTACTGGGGAAGTTAAAGTTTGGATCTAGAGCCTAATGTTCTGGACACAAGAAAGTAACCGTCATTCTGAGCGCTATGACCAGATTCCCTCCTTCTCTACTTTTGCCTGAAGCAGAACTTGGCTTCTCCAAATATGTGCTAAATGGGATTATTCCTTATTGGTTTTAAGGAATGCAAAATTATTCATGTGTTCAATGTAACAAATGTTTAGCCCACTTGATCTTTCATCTGTGATCATTCCTGAAGTCTCAATAGATTTATACGATAAAATACAAACAAGGGATACTATTTGTAGTTTTAAATAAAGTATGCGTATCAGAAGAGAGATCTCCTACAGCTGTTTTAAGCCCTTTTTGCCCTTAGAGGCACTCAGTATAGGAATCGGCAATACCCAGATCCCCTACAGCTAGATGACTTTGTGTATTATTGCTGGCTTTGCTAATTTACAGAATGCGGGCACACTACCCTTGGGGGACAGAACTTGAAATTAGAAACTGTAAGTGTAAGGAGAGGAATAGTAAGTTTAAGGAGTTTAACACCATTGTGCAATAGCGGTGAACCTTAGAGTTCATTGTCCTATAGCTAGTCAAATACCCATGTGTCTTAACAGGTTTACCTCCTAACCATCCACACAGAGGAGGACCATTAAGGATCTATTAGTAATTCCTGAGTTTTAAGTATTCACTGTCATAGAAACGTTCTCTCCTAAATGCATATTTCTCTCAGTCAGCAGATGGATAATGGGAAATATAAAAATGACGTCTTATTTGAGGGTTTAGAAAAGTTTGCCCTGAATACAGATATACTTCCCTTGTCAAGAGGTTACAATCTGAGTTTCAGTGTATTAGCTGTCAGATGTAGGGGGCGGTCTGCTGCCAGCTAATCGGGTTTTGCTGGTAAACCCCAGTTACCATTAGCACCTTTTCTCTGAGCTTGCAGACACATTTTACAGTTTGCATTAGAATGTTCTTATGGACGCAGTACAGAGATGCTTTCTGTTAGAACTCTGATGGTCAATTAACCGGGGAAATGGTTTACTTTAGAGTCCTCACCAGGAATTGTTCTGATAGGGTCAAGGTATGGAGCTAAGGGATTTGGTCCTATGGCTGAAGCTTAAAATGTCGTCGGTTGAAGATTGTCCTCACCTTTCTGAATGGGCAGACACAGCTCATTATATGACACAGATCAAGGAGGTCTCTTAATGCTCTGAAATTGTAAGCAAAGTGCCATGTGAATGCCCATTTTTATGGAATCCAGGAATTAATTCTCAAAGGAGTTCATAAAATTATTTAAAATGTTAGAGTTCTCAAGAATCCTTTTAAAAAAGTAATTACCTCAAGATTCAGCTCTTCTAATTCTAGGAAGCCCTGAGTGACAAAAACTTAAGAAATATAAATGAAACTGCTTGAAAGCCTGTCCGTGCTAGCAATGGCTCATCACAACGATTCAACATTTCAGTTAAAGTCATAGACCCAGGATGGGAAAAACCCAGTGGTTTCCAGTTCATGCCTTTTAAATGTTTGTTAAATGTGTCAGTTGGTTAAATAATCAGACTTTTTTTTTATTAGAGTAACAGAGATTCTGATTGTTTTACCACACTGACAGTAGTCTTCATATTTATTCATTTGCTCATTTTTAAGAAGAAAATATTTATTGACAAGGCATGATACAAGGCCCAGTGTCCATTGATCAAGGTAGACAGACTCTCTTCCCTGGCTCGGGCTATTGCTAAGAAATGATGAGCAGTGACAGTTGGCTGATATAAATGCCACAAGGGAAACATTACACTGTGTTGTAAGAGTAGTTTGCTGCATCCACTAACTGCATCCAGGAGTGAAGAAGACTGTTCGAGGGAGACGATACTTCAGTTGATACCTGAGGGATGTTGGACCACGGGGCAGGGTTAAGAAGAGGGAAAGAATAGTCCAAGTGGAGGAAACAGAAATGTGTTCATAGCATCTGTGATTTAACAAATCTGTATTTAGTCCATTTTTATTTTGTGCTCAGGAAAATGGAAGAAATTTAATTATTTTTCTAATAATTATTATTTTTTAAAGATTTTATTTATTTATTTATCTATTTATTTATTTATTTATTTATTTGAGGGGGGTGTTAGGGGCAGAGGGAGAGGGAGAATCTCAAGTAGACTCCACGCAGCATGGAGCCCAATGTGAGGCTTGATCTCAGGACCTTGAGAACATGACCTGACTGAAACCAAGAGTTGGTCGCTTAACCAACTGAGCTAGCCACCCAGGTGCCCCTATTTTTCTAATGATAATTATAAGAAAATATCATGCTTGTATTGTCTTTAAGCAATTCCCAGACAAGGTCAAGGTACAATGGGATTAGAGGAGAGGCACTTACTCACTAGGAGTAAAGAGTATGCTAATCCCTGTATCTATCTATCATCTCTCTGTTTATCTTTTGTCTATCCATCCACTCCATCATTGATCTATCTATCCATCTATCTCTATCATTGATATATCAATCTATCCATCCATCTATGTCTGTCATCAATCTGTCATCTATTAAGAGAGAGAGGCACTGAGAAAAAGAGAGTGAGACTTAAAGAGATTACTGATTCAGAAACCAATGAACTTATTCTAACCCAAGGGGAAAAATGTGAAGCTGGTAAACTTCACTTACAGAAGATATGAGAGAAAACAAGCATATGAAAGAACCAAGTCCCACAGGCATAAGTTTGCATTGGGGAAAATCAAGGAGGTTCTCTTTCCTATGAAATTCTAAGCTGTAAACTGTTTTTTTAAAGATCTTATTTATTTATTTATTTGAGAGAGAGAGAATGAGAGAGAGAGAGAGCACATGAGAGGGGAAAGGGTCAGAGGGAGAAGCAGACTCCCTGCTGAGCAGGGAGCCTGATGCGGGACTCGATCCTGAGACTCCAGGATCATGACCTGAGCGGAAAGCAGTCGCTTAACCAACTGAGCCACCCAGGTGCCCCTAAGCTGTAAACTTTGAAAAGTGACAGATCTAGAGGAGAAGAAAAGACCTGTTGCACAAAGCACTATTCAAATGAATTTGGATAATTGATTTTTTGTTTTCTGAGTGAAGTTTTCTTGTTTTTCTATTAATTTTAAACCAAGATCTAATTAGAACCTATTAAGAGACATATCGAAATGACAACTGAAAAGTCAAGTATGCATTTAGTTTATAAGATAAAGCGACAAGTTGGTAAGATAAAGCAACTTATAAAATAAGATATATTTTGTATTTTGGTATGAGGGGGAAAGAGTGATGTTGAATTTCATTTAAAGTCTTCACAACAAAAGTTTTATTCGTATTGTTTCTCTGATTCTTTTCCTTCCTTATGATTAGGGAATAACAAAGACTAGATATGAAATATTTGTTTATTTTTGAATCTTTTAAGCTGAATGTATTGTTCTGATTCATTCCATGTATGCAGTTTTGGCTAAAGAAAAACCAAGAGCCACTTTGCCTTTATTTTGCAACTTAATAGATTCATTGAAGAAATCATTGAAGTCAAAATGGCCTGGATGAATCCTTTTCTTAAGGAGAACCAGACCACCTAAAACTTCCTGAGACTTTTACTGCCATTTTCAACTCCTCCTGGAGCCAGTTTTCAAAGCAGAGGAATCTCAATGTTATTCACTTTCAAATCATTTTTCTTCCCAACCTAAATCTTTTAATGATGTGCATCATTCTCAGTGTCAAAATGGCTAGCTGCCAATGCTATCATTAGCAATTTAGAGTACAGTACAATAGCACCAAATACCATAAGATACCTCAGAATAAACCTAACCAAAGAAGTAAAGGATCTATACTCTAGAAACTACAGAACACTCATGAAGGAAATTGAAGAAGACACAAAAAGATGGAAAAATATTCCATGCTTATGTATCAGAAGAATAAACATTGTTAACATGTCTATGCTACCCAGAGCCATCTATACCTTCAACACCATCCCGATCAAAGTTCCAATGACATTTTTCAAAGTGCTGGAACAAACAATCCTAAAATTTGTATGGAATCAGAAAAGATCCCAAATCGCCAAGGAAATGTTGAAAAAGAAAAACAAAGCTGGGGACATCATTGTGCCCGATTTCAAGCTATATTACAAAACAGTGATCACCAAGACAGCATGGTACTGGCATCAAAACAGACATATAGACCAATGGAACAGAATAGAGAGCCCAGAAATGGACCCTCAACTCTATGGTCAAATAATCTTCGACAAAGCAGGAAAAAATATGCAATGGAAAAAAGACAGTCTGTTCAATAAATGGTGCTAGGAAAATTGGACAGCTGTATACAGAAGAATGAAACTTGACCATTCTCTAACACCATACACAAAGATAAACTCAAAATGGATGAAAGACCTCAACATGAGACAGGAATCCATCAAAATCCTAGAGAAGAACATAGGCAGTAACTTTTTTGACATCGGCCACAGCAACTTCTTTCAAGATCCATCTCCAAAGGCTAGTGAAACAAAAGCAAAAATGAACTTTTGGGACTCCATCAAGATAAAAAGCTTCTGCACAGCAAAGGAAACAGTCAGCAAAACAAAGAGGCAACCCACAGAGTGGGAGAAAATTTTTGTAAATAACACTATAGACAAAGGGCTGATATCCAAGATCTATAAAGAACTTCTCAAACTCAACACCCAAAGAACAAGTAATCAAGTGAAAGAATGGGCAGAAGACATGAACAGACACTTCTCCAAAGAAGACATACAAATGGCTAACAGACATATGAAAAAATGTTCATCATCATTAGCCATCAGGGAAATTCAAATCAAAACCACATGAAATACCACCTTGCACCAGTTAGAATGGCAAAAATTGACAAGGCAAGAAACAACAAATGTTGTAGAGGTTGTGGAGAAAGGGGAACCCTCTTACACTGTTTGTGGGAATGCAAGTTGGTACAGCCCCTTTGGAAAACAGTATGGAGGTTTCTCAAAAATTTAAAAATAGAGCTACCCTATGACCCAGCAATTGCACTACTGGGTATTTACCCCAAAGACACAGATGTAGTGGAAAGAAGGGCCATATGCACCCCAATGTTCATAGCAGCAATGTCCACAATAGCCAAACTGTGGAAAGAGCTGAGATGCCCTTCAACACATGAATGGATATAGAAGATGTGGTCCATATACACAATGGAATATTACTCAGCCATCAGAAAGGATGAATACCCAAGTTTTACGTCCACATGGATGGGACTGGAGGAGATTATGCTAAGTGAAATAAGTCAAGCAGAGAAAGTCAATTATCATATGGTTTCACTTATTTGTGGAACATAAGGAATAACATGGAGGACATTATGAGAAGGAAGGGAAAAATGAAGAGGGGTGGGAATCGAAGGGGGAGATGAATCATGAGAGACTATGGACTCTGAGAAACAAACTGAGGGTTTTAGAGGGGAGGAGGGTGGGGGGATGGGTTAGCCCGGTGATAGGTATTAAGGAGGGCATGTACTGCATGGAGCACTGGGTGTTATACGAAAACAATGAATCATGGATCACTACATCAAAAACTAATGATGTATTGTATGATGACTAACATAACATAATTAAATTTAAAAAAACACTTTAGAGTACAGTATTGTGTACTTTGGCCTTTGCCCATATATGTATCTGGAATGTGAATGTAGTTTCTCAATAATTTTATTCTAGAATGATAAAACATGGATAAACACAAGTAGCTATGGGGCAAGGGTGCATCTTGATGGCACTGAATCAGAGAATCTCAGGATGGAAGGGGCCCTTCGGCTCTCATCTGGGTTTCTTCTAAACACCGAGCAGTTGAAAGCCCCAGACAATGGAAGCAGGTGGCTGTCTGTTGCATGCATGATATGGAGCCATCACACAAAATGCATGTTCCCACGCTCTTGGGAATCCAGAATTTTACATCTTCATCAAGAAGCCTGTCACCGAAAAGAGCAATTTTGTTTGTACTCCAGTCTTCGTCTGAAGATAATGCATCTCAGCATACTATGGAAGGCGCTGGGCCAGCAGAACTATGTCTCCTAACTCTTTATACCCTTAAGTGGCTGATGTGGTAATGGTGACAGGACCTACCTGTTTATTTAAGTAATAACTGATTGTACCATGAAGATATGGGAACTGTGAAGGAATTGCTCCTGCTTCATGGGACCCATAGGTTAAATTAATTGTCTAGCTGACAAATTCTTCTGTCAATCAAGAGAACGCATCTTTCCTCCTCATGGCAGTAGTTTTTTCTTGCATTACTTTAGGATTTTGTTTTGTTTCCATTTTAATGACTGCTTCAAAGAGGAGAATCCAACCGGAGAAACCCAAGAGGGTTATGGGAAATACGGGACTGGACAGCCCGTCTTTGGCCACTTACCAATGACAAATGGCGTTCTTTGTGACTCCTGTCTTGTGGGCTGCAGAGCTAACTGGTAAAGGGAAGAATCAGAACAGCGATTCAGTAAAATTGCACAACATGGAAAAGATCCAAGTTATACAGTTAAGTGTTATCTTCAGGGGACAGATGAGGCCATAAAATTCTAACATCTAATTCCTGTGACAAAGCTTGTAAAAAGAAGAGAAAACAGCGCATCATAAATCCAGCCCTCTGCCACTGACTGGAGCAGAAGAGAACCTGGTACAATTTCATTTGTTTTAGTCTCAAGGTTAAGAATGTAAACTTGTGAAAAAACAGCTCTATGATTACGACTTAGCTTCAGGGTCCTCCGGTTAAAGAACTTTGGGATAGAAAATTATAGAACAGTTGTAGAGCAGTGTTCTCAAGCAGTCTTTATTTCCACTATATTTATTTCTTTTTTTTTTAAATTTTTTATTGTTATGTTAATCACCATATATTACATGATTTGTTTTGGTGTAGTGTTCCATGATTCATTGTTTGTTCATAACACCCAGTGCTCCATGCAGAATGTGCCCTCTTTAATACCCATCACCAGGCTAACCCATCCCCCTACCCTCCTCCCCTCTAGAAACCTCAGTTTGTTTTTCAGAGTCCATCATCTCTCCTGGTTCATCTCCCCCTCTGACTTACTCCCCTTCATTCTTCCTCTTCTGCTATCTTCTTCTTTTTCTTTTTTCTTAAAATATGTTGCGTTATTTGTTTCAGAAGTACAGATCTGTGATTCAACAGTCTTACACAATTCACAGCGCTCACCGTAGCACATACACTCCCTAATGTCTATCACCCAGCCACCCCATCCCTCCCACCCCCCACCACTCCGGCAACACGCTGTTCCTGAGATTAAGAATTCCTCATATCAGTGAGGTCATATGATACATGTCTTTCTCTGATTGACTTATTTCACTCAGCATAACACCCTCCAGTTCCATCCATGTCATTGCAAATGGCAAGATCTCATTCCTTTGGATGGCTGCATAATATTCCATTGTGTATATATACCACTGCTTCTTTATCCATTCATCTGTCGATGGACAGCTTGGCTCTTTCCACAGTTTGGCTATTGTGGACATTGCTGCTATAAACATTGGGGTGCACGTACCCCTTCGGGTCCCTACATTTGTATCTTTGGGGTAAATACCCAGTAGTGCAATTGCTGGATCGAATGGTAGCTCTAATTTCAACTGTTTGAGGAACCTCCATACTGTTTTCCAGAGTGGCGGCACCAGCTTGCATTCCCACCAACAGTGTAGGAGGGTTCCCCTTTCTCCACATCCCCACCAACATCTGTCGTTCCCTGACTTGTTAATTTTAGCCATTCTGACGGGTGTGAGGTGGTATCTCATTGAGGTTTTGATTTGGATATCCCTGATGCTGAGCGATGTTAAGCACTTTTTCATGTGCCTGTTGGCCATTTGGATGTCTTCTTTGGAAAAATGTCTGTTCATGGTATCTGCCCATTTCTTGATTGGATTATTCTTTGGGTGTTGAGTTTGATAAGTTCTTTATAGATTTTGGATACTAGCCCTTTATCTGATATGTCATTTGCAAATATTTTCTCCCATTCTGTCGGTTGTCTTTTGGTTTTGTGGACTGTTTCTTTTGCCGTGCAAAAGCTTTTTATCTTGATGAAATCCCAATAGTTCATTTTTGCCCTGGCTTCCCGTGCCTTTGGTGATGTTTCTAGGAAGAAGTTGCTGCGGCTGAGGTCAAAGAGGTTGCTACCTGTGTTCTCCTTTAGGATTTGGATGGACTCCTGTCCCACGTTTAGGTCTTTCAACCATTTGGAGTCTATTTCTGTGTGTGGTGTAAGGAAATGGTCCAGTTTCATTCTTCTGCATATGGCTGTCCAATTTTCCCAACACCATTTGTTGAAGAGACTGTCTTTTTTCCATTAGACATTCTTTCCTGCTTTGTCAAAGATAAGTTGACCATAGAGTTGAGGGTCCATTTCTGGGCTCTCGATTCTGTTCCATTGATCTATGTGTCTGTTTTTGTGCCAGTACCATACTGTCTTGATGATGACAGCTTTGTAATAGAGCTGGAAGTCCGGAATTGTGATGCCGCCAGCTTTGCTTTTCTTTTTCAATATTCCTCTGGCTATTCGGGGTCTCTTCTGGTTCCATACAAATTTTAGGATTATTTGTTCCATTTCTTTGAAAAAAGTGGATGGTATTTTGATGGGGATTGCATTGAATGTGTAGATTGCTCTAGGTAGCATTGACATCTTCACAATGTTGTTTCTCCCAATCCATGAGCATGGAACGTTTTTCCATTTCTTTGTGTCTTCTTCAATTTCTTTCCTGAGTATTTTATAGTGTTCTGAGTACAGATCCTTTGCCTCTTTGGTTAAATTTATTCCTAGGTATCTTATGGTTTTGGGTGCAATTGTGAATGGGATTGACTCCTTGATTTGTCTCTCTTCTGTCTTGTTGTTGGTGTATAGGAATGCCACTGATTTCTGTGCATTGATTTTATAGCCTGCTACTTGACTGAATTCCTGTATGAGTTCCAGCAGTTTTGGGGTGGAGTCTTTTGGGTTTTCCACATAAAGTATCATATCATCTGCAAAGAGTGAGAGTTTGACTTCCTCTTTGCCGATTTGGATGCCTTTGATTTCTTTTTGTTGTCTGATTGCTGTGGCTAGGACTTCTAATACTATGTTGAATAGCAGTGGTGAGAGTGGACATCCCTGCCGCGTTCCTGACCTTAGGGGAAAAGCTCTCAGCTTTTCCCCATTGAGAATGATATTCGCTGTAGGTTTTTCATAGATGGCTTTTATGATATTGAGGTATGTACCCTCTATCCCTATACTCTGAAGAGTTTTGATCAAGAAAGGATGCTGTACTTTGTCAAATGCTTTTTCTGCATCTATTGAGAGGATCGTATGATTCTTGTTCTTTCTTTTGTTAATGTATTGTATCACGTTGATTGATTTGCAGTTGTTGAACCAGCCTTGCAGCCCAGGGATAAATCCCACTTGGTCGTGGTGAATAATCCTTTTAATGTACTGTTGGATCCTTTTGGCTAGTATTTTGGTGAGAATTTTTGAATCCATGTTCATCAAGGATATTGGTCTGTAATTCTCCTTTTTGATGGGATCTTTGGTTTTGGGATCAAGGTAATGGTGGCCTCATAAAATGAATTTCGAAGTTTTCCTTCCATTTCTATTTTTTGGAACAGTTTCAGGAGAATAGGTATTAATTCTTCTTGAAATGTCTGATAGAATTCCCCTGGGAAGCCATCTGGCCCTGGGCTTTTGTTTCTTGGGAGATTTTTGATAACTGCTTCAATTTCCTTAGTGGTTATAGGTCTGTTCAGGTTTTCTATTTCTTCCTGGTTCCATTTTGGTAGTTGATACATCTCTAGGAATGCACTCATTTCTTCCAGGTTATCTAATTTGCTGGCATAGATTTGCTCATAATATGTTCTTATAATTGTTTGTATTTCTTTGGTGTTGGTTGTGATCTCTCCTCTTTCATTCATGATTTTGTTGATTTGGGTCATTTCTCTTTTCTTTTTGATCAGTCTGGCCTGGGGTTTATCAATCTTGTTACTTCTTTCACAGAACCAGCTCCTAGTTTCGTGGATCTGTTCTACTGTTCTTTTGGTTTCTAGTTCATTGATTTCTGCTCTGATCTTTATGATTTCTCTTCTCCTGCTGGGTTTAGGCTTTATTTGCTGTTCTTTCTCCAGCTCCTTTAGCTGTAGGGTTAGGTTGTATATTTGAGACCTTTCTTGTTTCTTGTGAAAGGGTTGTATTGCTATGTACTTTCCTCTTAGGACTGCCTTTGCTGCATCCCAAAGATTTTGGACAGTTGTGTTTTCATTTTCATTGGTTTCCATGAATTTTTTTAATTCTTCTTTAATTTCCTGGTTGACCCATTCATTCTTTAGTAGGATGCTCTTTAGCCTCCATGTATTTGAGTTCTTTCCGACTTTCCTCTTTTGATTGAGTTCTAGTTTCAAAGCATTGTGGTCTGAAAATATGCAGGGAATGATCCCAGTCTTTTGGTACCGGTTGAGACCTGATTTGTGACCTAGGATGTGATCCATTCTGGAGAATGTTCCATGGGCACTAGAGAAGAATGTGTATTCCGTTGCTTTGGGATGGAATGTTCTGAATATGTCTGTGAAGTCCATTTGCTCCAGTGTGTCATTTAAAGTCTTTATTTCCTTGTTGATCTTTTGCTTAGATGATCTGTCCATTTCAGTCAGGGGGGTGTTAAAGTCCCCCACTATTATTGTATTGTTGTCAATGTGTCTCTTTGCTTTTGTTATTAATTGCCTTATATAATTGGCTGCTCCCATGTTCGGGGCATAGATATTTACAATTGTTAGATCTTCTTGTTGGAGAGACCCTTTAAGTAGGATATAGTGTCCTTCCTCATCTCTTATTACAGTCTTTGTTTTAAAATCTAGTTTGTCTGATATTAGGATGGCCACCCCAGCTTTCTTTTGGTGTCCATTAGCATGGTAAATTGTTTTCCACCCCCTCACTTTCAATCTGGGGGTGTCTTTGGGTCTAAAATGAGTCTCTTGCGGACAGCATATTGATGGGTCTTTTTTTTTTATCCAATCTGATAGCCTGTGTCTTTTGATTGGGGCATTTAGCCCATTTACATTCAGGGTAACTATTGAAAGGTATGAATTTAGTGCCATTGTATTGCCTGTAAGGTGACTCTTACTGTATTTTGTCTGTGTTCCTTTCTGATCTTTGCTGCTTTTAGGCTCTCTCTTTGCTTAGAGGACCCCTTTCAATATTTCTTGGAGGGCTGGTTTCGTGTTTGCAAATTCCTTTAGTTTTTGTTTGTTCTGGAAGCTTTTTATCTCTCCTTCTATTTTCAATGACAGCCTAGCTGGATATAGTATTCTTGGCTGCATATTTTTCTCGTTTAGTGCTCTGAAGATATCTTGCCAGTCCTTTCTGGCCTGCCAGGTCTCTGTGGATAGGTCTGTTGCCAATCTAATATTTTTACCATTGTAGGTTACATATCTCTTCTCCCGAGCTGCTTTCAGGATTTTCTCTTTGTCTCTGAGACTCGTAAGTTTTACTATTAGATGTCGGGGTGTTGACCTATTTTTATTGATTTTGAGAGGGGTTCTCTGTGCCTCCTGATTTTGATGCCTGTTTCCTTCCTCACATTAGGGAAGTTCTCTGCTATTATTTGCTCCAATATACCTTCTGCCCCTCTCTCTCTTTCTTCTTCTTCTGGGATCCCAATTATTCTAATGTTGTTTCATCTTATCGTATCACTTATCTCTCGAATTCTGCCCTCGTGATCCTGTAGTTGTTTCTCCCTGTTTTTCTCGGCCTCTTTATTTTCCATCATTTGGTCTTCTATATCACTGATTCTCTCTTCTGCCTCATTTATCCTAGCAGTTAGTGCCCCCATTTTTTATTGCACCTCATCAATAGCCTTTTTGATTTCGACTTGGTTAGATTTTAGTTCTTTTATTTCTCCAGAAAGGGTTTCTCTAATAACTTCCACGCTTTTTTCAAGCCCAGCTAGTATCTTTAAAGTCATGATTCTGAAGTCTAAGTCTGACATCGTACTAATGTCCATATTGAGTAGGTCCCTGGCTGATGGTACTACCTCTTGTTCTTTTTGCTGAGGTGATATTTTTCGTCTTGTCATTTTGTCCAGAGGAGAATAGATGACTGAGAGAACAAAATGCTAACAGGTTTACAACGTCCCCAGAAAATATACTGTATACAAATCATAAAAGACCTGAAACCAGGGGAAAAGAAAGGGAAAGAAAGAAAAAAGAAAGAGAAAAGAAAAAAGATAAAAACAAAAACAGAACAATACAAAAAAACCAGAATATGATCAAATATGATCAGGCTAGTGCATAGATCAGTTCCATGCACTAGATTTTGGGCATATTTTGGTCTGTTAGAAAAAATGCCTCCTAAAATTGTAAAGGACAAAAGACATATATGTACAAAATAATGGTTATTAGAATGAAGGGATAGAAGATGACTGCTAATATGAAAATTATAAAAGATTTTATAAAAGGACTTGATAAGATAAGAAGTTGTTTGAAAAAAGAAAGAAGATTTAAAAAAAAAAAAGAAAACAGGGAGAGAATGTGATCAGGCAGGAGACTAGAACAGAGCCATACACTAGTGATTTAGGGTATATTTTTATCTGTTAGAAGAAACTGTATCTCAAAATTTTAAAGAGAGTAGAACTTATATATATATGCCAAAAATAAGGGTAACTACTATGAAGGGATAAAATATGACTCTAAAAATGAGAAATAAGAAATGTGTTTTTTTTTTAAAGAAAGGGATTGATAAGATGTTGGTTGAAAAAGGGAAAAAGAAAGATAAAATAAAAAAAACAGTCAACAAAAATTAACTTTGATGAAATAATGAATCATGGTAAAAAAAAGCCATGAATTCTATGTGCAGTATTCCCCTAGCGCTGGAGTTCTCCCATTCTCCTTGATCGGTAAACTTGGTCTTGGCTTGCTGGTTGTTCGTACTGATCTTCTGGGGGAGGGACCTGTTGCTGTGGTTTCCAAATGTCTTTGCCGGAGGCGGAATTGCCTCGCCCTTGTCGGTCTGGGCTAAGCAAGCTGCTCGGGTCTGATCTCAGGAGCTTTTGTTCACTGCAAGCTCTTGGTACAGCCTTGGAGGACCAGGGCAAAAATGGTGACCTCCCAATCTCCGCCCAGAGGAGCTGAGAACTCGGGGCCCTGCTCCTCAGTGCGTCCCCAGAGAAGAGCAGTCACTCCCGTGTCCCCGGTCTCCGGCCGCACTCCGTGCTCACCCGGCCTGTGACCGAGCGTTGCTATCTCTGGCACCCGACCCCGTGTGGAGTCTCCAAACCCAGCAGATCCCTGCGGTGCGCTCCCGCGCCGCTCCTCCCGGGGGAGGAAGGGGAGTCTCCCCGGCTGTGCCGCTTGTTGGGTCCCTGCTGGAGGAGCAGTGCCCCGACTGGGCCGCGGATCACAGGTTATGGCCACCCCGAGCTGAGTGCCCGCGCCTCGGCTCCGTCTCTGCAGCCGGCTTCCCCGCTCCGATCCCTGGGAGCTCTGGCGCACTCAGGCTCCCCCGGTCTTTCTGTGACCCCGAGGGTCCTGAGACCACACTGTCCCGCGAGGGTTCCACCCCCCGCTTAGCCACTGCAGCGACGTCCCTCCGCGGAGCCGACTTCTAAAAGGTCCGATTTTGGGCTCCGCGGCTCTAGCACTTGCCAGAAGCGGCTGACGGAGGCCCCCTCCCCCGCCGTCTATCCTCCCGAATATCGCCTCGGATTCACTTCTCCGCACGTCCTACCTTCCAGTAAGTGGTCCCCTCCCTGTTCAGAGAGTTGTTGCTACTCTCCTGTTCGATCTCCTGTTGAGTCCGTAGGTGTTCAGAATGGTTTGATCCCTGTTCAGCTGAATTCCTGAGACCAGACGAAATCCAGGTCTCCTACTCCTGTGCCATCTTGCTCCGCCCACTCCTTATTGTTGAGATTTAAGATTTCTTTTTATATTTTGGACACAAGTGTTTATACATGCTTTGCAAAGATTTTCCACCAGTCTTTGCTTATACTGTCATCCTTTAAAGATTTTATTTATTTATTTGACAGAGAGAGACACAGAGAGAGAGGGAACACAAGCAGGGGGAGTGGGGGAGGGATCAGCCGGCTTCCCGCTGAGCAGGGAATCTGATGCGGGGCTCGATCCCAGGACCCGGGGATTATGACCTGACCTGAAGGCAGATGCTTAACGACTGAGCCACCCAGGCGCCCCTGAGAGTGGAAGTTTATAATCATAATGAATTCTAGCATTCACTTTTGTTTCATGGATTATACCTTTGGTGTTGTATCTAAAAGGACATTGCCAAACCCAAAGTCACCTCGATTTTCCCCTATGTTAATCTTCGAGGAGTTTTATAGTTTTGGATTCTGCATTGAGACTTATGATCCACTTTGTTTTATTTTTTGTGGCAGGTGTAAGATATGTATCCAGATTCACTTGTTTGTATGTGGATGTGTAGTTGTTTTAACACCTTCTGTTGAAAAGACTGACTCTTTTCCACCCAGTTGTCTTCATTCCACTGATAAAGATCAATTGACTATATTTGTGTAAGTCTGTCTCTGGCTCGCTTCTCTGTTCCATTAATCTATTTTCTTACTCCTTCACCAATACCACACTGTTCTGATTTCTGTAGCTTTATAGTAAGTCTTGAAGTTTGGTAGTGTCAGTCCTCCGACTTTGTTCTTCTTTCATGTCATGTTGGCTATTCTGGGTCTTTCACCTTTTCATATGAACTTTATTTTTTTTAAGATTTTATTTATTTATTTTATGAGAGAGTGAGTGAGAGAGAGAGAGAGAGAGAGAGCGCAGGAGTGGGGGTGGGGCAGAGGGAGAGGGAGAAGCAGGGACCTCCCCCTGATGCGGGGCTCAGTCCCAGGACCCTGGGATCATGACTTGAGTCGAAGGCAGATGCTTAATGACTGAGCCACCCAGGTGCCCCTCATATCAATTTTAGAATCACTTTGTTGATATCCACCAAATTAATAAGGATTTTGATTGGAATTGCAGTCTATAGATCAAATTGAAAAGAACTGACATCTTTACATGGAGTTGGTCTGATATCTTGAGTTCAGTCTTTTATTAGATTTATGTCCTTCATTCCCTTTCAGGAATAGAGTCGTGTATAAAGGAATTGTAGTATCTAGTCAGGAAGGACCTTTTAATGGTTTAATAGACTTCAGTGTTTAGGACGATTTTATGTTGTAGAAAAATTTGAAGATAGCACAGGAAGGTTTGCATAGTGAAATGTGGATTTTAATATGATGATAAAAGGAACATACCATTTGCTAAATACATGTAATTATATAAGGTCAATTTCTCCATACTTGATTCAGCAGTGTTAAAGTACTTGTTGACCTTTTAAATTATATTTGTGTTATTATTAATTATTCTAAGAGGAAACTTCATGTCCTTCCCCCATATATATATTTTTCTTTGATCAGCTCCTTTACTGATTTGAAATATTTTTTATAAAATTAAAGACACAATTCTAACTAGATTGTATAAAAAAGACTTTTAATACTGGTTTGTTGTGAAGCTCAAACTAAAAGAGAGTAAAAGATCAAATGGGAACACTCTCTTATAACGAGAAATCTTTATAGTCAAATGTTCTTTGAAAAGAAGTCTATAAAATTTCAGCCTTCTAGATATAAAAGTAAATTCCCCTTCCAACAAATCTGTACCTAGTTTTCTTCTCAAAATTTTGCTACCACTGGAGGTAAACCAAATTAAAATGATCTTTGGTAAGATTTCTTTCAAAGTACTATAATTCATTACACTGATATGAGTGCCAAATAGGGAAAAGGGATTTATTTTCTTATACCTTGAAATAAATAAAATTTTAATTTTCAATTTCAATGTTTTTAAATTTAGTGATTATCTCTGGTGATTCTTTATCCTGAGGCTTTGATGCATGTCAGTGTTTTCCCTTCTTTGTAATTAAACTTCCGGTGCATAAAAAAAAAAAAAAAAAAACTTCTATTTTATGGGTAATGTTTGCCATGCATTTAAATGACGTAGTACTTTAATTCTCTGCAAATGTGGCTTGCTTTTATGGCACATCTTTTCCATGTTGCGTCCTTATCTAGGATTTCATCTTGCCATATTATAGATTGGTGTGACAAGCAAATATTTTTTAATAAGTAATTGATTTTTTTCTCACATTGTATGTGACTTTTAGACCGTTGGTCTTTTATTACATACCTCTTCATCCACGCCAACCAGGTGTCGGCCCAGTATGCTAACTCAAGTTCTGTACCTCAAGGGAGGGACTTGTAAAGAAGCCCTTTGCAACTTGATGTCCAGTTGACTTCCTTATGCCGTGGATAAATCATGGGCTTCTGGGCTGGACATGGGAACAGGACAGCAATGGATTTAAAAGGGGCTGTAGATGGGACCCAGCCTACACAATGTACATGACCATGAGAGTGTGGACAGATGTCTCTGAAGACCCTTCACTTCCCCTTACTCCTTTACATTGGTGTATTCCAAGCCCCCTTTGGATCTTACTTACCAAACATAGGGAATGGGTGAGAATGCAAAATTGCCTGAATTTATTTATTCTATACTCTGGTGAAATAAGAGTTATAAAAAATTACAAAATAGTCATTACAGAAATAAATTGAGTAAAATGATTATATATAAAAACAGTTCCCTTCCAAACACACCCAATCACTGGACTGAATATCAACTATCTAGCATGATGTTTTGACATTTCCCCCCTTCTCTGATACATCTGCATCTTCATCACCTTATTCCATGTATGAGGTCCCTGCCTTTATGTTTATGCCCCTTGACTACCCTGTGTGGAACAACTCAGTTGGGCATGCTCTTGATGTTTCATGTGGAACACTGATCCAAAGAAATCAACCAACCCTATGAAAAACTCAGGGAAAGCAAGTGCCAAAGTGAACTTGGGACCCACTCTTTCATTTAGGTTATTAGTGGGTGTTTCAGAAACACACACAAACTTACAGTTGCAGATGGTTAAACTCAGAAATATGGAATGCATTCAATGGATGTGGATTTCAGAGATGAATATGCTATGTGAGTATAAATCTGATTGTACCCTTTTATATGTGCCTCCCTCACCCACATTGGCATAGCCTTGCATGATCTGGCCTATGCCTCCCCAACACTTACATACCTGTGACTCAGTGGTCTGGAGGCATCCAGTGATTCCGCCTTCTCTTCTCCCACCTCGAACATGCAAGTAGTTTCTGCCTTACGGACTTTGTACAAATATTCTTCTTGCTTCTGGTGTTGCTCCCCATGATCTTCAAGTAGATCTCTCCCTCCTGTCATTCAACATTGAGCTGCTGTGACACTTTCTCACACATATTTACTATTTATGATACACCGTGTAGCAATTCTCTGTATGGCCCTAGTAATCCTACCCCAATCTGACACATAATTCCTTTACTCTGATCATTTGATTTCCATAGCACTTATATGCTTTTAAAATTTGTTTATATGTTATGTAATTATTACTAGAACACAAGCTCTGTAGGATAGAAATTTTTGTCTGCTTGGTTCAGGGTTTTATCCCTAAGAGGGACTCGATACATTATTTCTAGAGCTGTAACAAATGACCTATTACTTTTTGTTGTTATTAATCTATTTATTAGTTCATTATATGCATCCCACCATTAGAGTTTAAGATCTATAAGGAGATCTATACTTCCCATCATAAATTTTAGGCCTATAGGACTTTGCCTGCCTTCTTTACTCTATAGGCCCAGTGTTTATTTCACACCTAACAAAGTAAGGACTTCATGAGTATTTGTAAAATGAAGTATTTTATTTTGATTGTAATGAGCAATTTTTTTCAGTTCAATTTCAGAATTTATATTTTTCGTCCCTTACTCCCAGGAGGGACAACCCCTAAATACTCACAATTTATCTGAGAAATTAAAGTTCATTTTGTTAGCTTCTTCTGAAACTCATCAAGAAACCATAATCAGAGATTTAAACCATGATAGCACTTAGGACTGAGGGAGTGAGGAGGTCGTCACTGTCCTGCATCAGTAAGAGAATGTAATTGGCACAATTTTTAAGGAGGGCGTTTAAAATTGTGTACCTGAACTTACAATGTTAAAACCCACAGTGTATGGTGGGTATTTCAATAGCAAAATAATTCTACATCTTTTAGTATTCTACATCTTTCAGTGCCAAAAGGAGCATACCTGGCATCGACCTTAGGAAATTTCCTGATCCAAAACCCCAATTAAGAAGATGTGGTCCATATATACAATGGAATATTACTCAGCCATCAGAAAGGATGAATACCCAACTTTTACATCAACATGGATGGGAGTGGGGGAGATTATGCTAAGTGAAATAAGTCAAGCAGAGAAAGTCAGTTATCATATGGTTTCACTTATCTGTGGAACATAAGGAAGAGCATGGAGGACATTAGGAGAAGGAAGGGAAGAATGAAGGGGGGGCATTGGAGGGGGAGATGAACCATGAGAGACCATGGCCTCTGAAAAACAAACTGAGGGTTACAGAGGGGAGGGAGGTGGGGGGAGGGGTTAGCCCGGTGATGGGTATTAAGGAGGGCACGTACTGCATGGAGCACTGGGTATTATAGGAAAACAATGAATCATGGATCACCACATCAAAAACTAATGATGTATGGTGACTAACATAACATAATAAAATAAAATAAAAAAAAAAAACAATTGAGGGCAGAGAGAGAAGAAAACAAAAAGAAAAAAAATGTACAATGTGTGGGGGTAAGTAGTCTTAAACACTTCAGTAGAATATAGTTACTAATGAATCACAGCCCTAAATAGTAACCTTATAATTGTACTGATTTATCAAAACAAATAGCTAAAATAAGATCTGTCGATTTTTAAAAAAATGTTTTAAAACAACTCTTACATTAGTGCCTAGAGAGACAATTGGCACTTGTGAATTTCAGTTATCTGTATAATTCAGTTATGTGGAAAAACAAATTTACTAACGATCCTACTTAATTACTATATTACTGTAAATAATCATGCCAGACTTCGTGGCCTTTCTCAAAGCAAGAGATAAAAGTAATTAACTTTTACCAAAATTCTTCTGGCATCTTAACCCTGGATTTAAATCATCTATCACATTTTTTTATTGAAATAATAATGCTAAAAATGTAAACATACCTCATACCGACTCATTCCATTCTCTTTTGTATTCGTTCAAGAAGTACATCCTTATAAGGTACCATTAAAAATAATTCCTGGTGCTTTCGGCAACTGCCAGCCAGAAAACAGACAGTGAAGGTGACCTGCCGTCGATCGAAGATGCTGCCTTCCTCGGGAGGAGCCGTGTGGACCCTGTCTTGGAGGTGACAGCCACTAGAGCTAAGCCGTACGGAACTAAGAACGATGCTCTCTGTCCCTTCAAGGCAGTTCTTCATCTCTTCCTTTACATCCTAATTCTCACAGTTCTCTGCTACTGAGGAAGACATCCAGTTGAAATAACTATCATTTGTATTTCTTCAGCACCCATCATGCACCTGCCATCCTCGTAATGATAACAACACTTCCTGTTAGGCATTTGAGGATAAGCTTGTGTCACGAAGGCAGACTTCTCTATGCTTTACCTCCTTTACATTTTCTCCTAAATCTCCTTGCCATGGTTTTATCAGTAGAGCACTTAGCATTCAAGCTATCGCTCTGTATGCATGACATATGTATATGCACGTGCATCTATATAGATTTCGATAGACATATGCATTAAGCTCTAACTAGGTTAATCTAGATAAAGTCATTGAACGCATCGTGTCTAAGCTCCGCTGATAAAATAGCCCTGCCCATCATGCATCCGTCTGGGGCTTTCTAAAGGTGTATTTTGGGAACCGCTGGGTGGCTCAGTCAGTTAAACATTTGCCTTTGGCTCAGGTCATGATTCCAGGGTCCTGGGACCCAGCCCCACATCGGGCTCCCTGCTCAGCCCAGAGTCTGCTTCTCTTTCTGCCCCCCCACCCCCCACTCATGCTCACTCTCTTTCGCTCTCTCTGTCTGAAATAAATCACATCTTTAAAAAAAAATACAAATAGTGTATTTTGTGGGTAAGAGTAGTCTTGGGAGTGGAGGCGAGGCCGTGCATCTCACATATAACCAAAGCCATTCCTATGGCTCTGCCTTGCCCTCCCGTGCCCTCCTTGGTTGTTGATAAAGAATATCACTTTCCTTTTCCCGTGTGAGAGTTCAGGCCTTCATTAGAGGCCCCTCCAAGAAGCAGACTGTGAGTTCTACCTCCCTGCTCTCTCTTGCCCGGAATGGATGTTCAAACCAGGATCCAAGACAGAGTGAGTTGGTAAAACAATGTCACATGAGACTCAGGACAACTAAGGCCTTTGGATTTTTAGGCTTCTGAGCTGACTTTATTTTGCACCAGGTTCCTGTTTTCCCATGGGAATTTTTTTTTTTCCCTCCTGCACCTTGTATTTTCTTCATGGTCTGGCTTTTTCCAAGGGCCCCACTAAAATCCCAGAGCCCAGGTACTTTGCCCTAGCTCTGACTTGACGCCTTCCACCCGTGCTCCAAAGTAAGGCACACTGTGAAACAGCAGTTTAACCAGCTTTTCAATGTATATTTTATTATATTATTTATAATAGAAAGATGATTTGGCTGTGAGGAAACTCTCCATCGCCTGCAGTCACATGCTGTCTTGGTGTGAATTTCTGAAGGATCATTTTCTGTTAAATTATGTATGATTATCAGTGAGACTATATGTCATTCTGAAAAGCTATAATCTAGTGCTGACAGTAATACTAGGAACTCTTCATTTTTACCATTTTTGACTGAAACACCTCTAAGTGTTTTCAGTTTCAGTTCACTTTTCTGAGTGGGATTATGTCAGGAGGACATCACGGTAGGGCAGTCGAAATGGCATTCGAACCTGGTCTCTGTGAATTCACAAGGAGCTGTTCCTCTGACCTCTGTCTGTGACAGCAGGGAGCTTCCAGAACATTCCTTGTTCCCACACAGCACACAAGGTGCATCAGCGATGGGGACGCGGAGCTGTCCCCCTTCCTCGATGCTTGACACTTAACGGGAGCTGACTGTGGGCTGGACAGCATGGAGTGGACCCTGCATTAGCATTCAGGATACACATAACTATCTACCCCTTCTGGAGTGAACATGCGCCGACCGAGTGGACATAACTTCTGGGTGACTGGGCATGGACTGGCATGTAGGGGGTCTGATGGCAGACATCTCGCCCTGGCCCACTCTGCTCTTCCCCAGCGAGGGAAACTGAACACTTAATGCAGACGTACAAATTGACTGGGTTTTACTTTTTAAGTCAGTTTTCACTACAGATGCAAACCAGAAAATACAATGGGTTTAGAAGCTGAACATTGTTTTTAGCAAGTATTAAGGATTAGAATTCGAGAATATGTCATTTGCATCAATTTGCTCCAGATAGGAATTTTATCAAAAAAACTTTCTTTAGCTTTAACTCAGAGAAAGTTTTTGCTCAAACTTGTCAGGGGACCTTGACATTATCTGAGTGGCCCTGCCTGGGGTCCATTAAGTCTTCTTTAGGATGCTGGACCCAGGAAGGAGTTATGTGGAACTGGGGCTTGATTCGCCAGCCTAAAGCTACTTACATTCACCTATCTTAATATTCTTGCTATACATTCATAATATGAAAATGTTTTTCCTTTAGGTGAAGACAGCCACATGGGATATTGTTTTACTTTAAACACACATACCGAGTGACTTGTGCTTTTTAATGATTTCTTAATATTTCAATAAAACAATTGTGCAGGACTCGAAGGGTTTCGGAGGCCAAATGGGAAGCCCAAGGACCCACGTGCATCAGGGTTTCTCAGCTCTGGCACGATGGACGTTTGGGGCTGAATAGCACTGTTACGGAGGTCCATCCTACACATTATAGGGTATATAGAGAACTCTTGTCTTCCCCTTACCTGATGTCAATGGCATTTCTCTCTGTGTTGTGGCAACAGCAACCATCTCTAGACATTACCGAATATCTCCTAGGCCACAAAATCACCCCTGGTCAAGAACCATTGATTTAAATGTTCACATTTATGCAATCGTTCAGCAAACTGTAAAATTATCCCATTAAAAAAATAAAGTAACAGGTTTGTGGGAAAAATTCTCTCTGAAACGATTTAGCCCTAAAAAAAAGTTACCATTTTACTTAAAAAATTTTTAATATGTAATATACTGTTATTAAAAATATATAAAATTTAAAAATATATAAAATACACAGAATGTTTATAACAAAATTAATATAAATGTAATTTTTCTCTGCACGAGTTGGAACTTTTCTATCAAACACATCATTTCTTTGTTTATTATTTATTTATTATACTTATATTTACATATATAAATGCATATGTTATAATTATTTCTTCAAATAATTCAGATTTCAGTTTTGCTTCAATTTCGAAAGGAAGAGTATATATAGCATTTAGGGCATATACTTCTCAGTGAAGACATACCTATTTTAAGGAAGGTATAAGTCAAAGGACTCATTAGTTTACTTAAATATAAGAGAGTTAAACTGTCTGCAGGAAGTCTTTATAGCTCGCTGAATGGATTTAAATGCAAACTATATAACGTCCCATGGGTAAGATGAACGCTCATCCCAAATGAGAGACTCGATAAAGATTTGCTGGAAATTTGGTCATGAATATTTTAATATCCTTTTTCTCCACTAATTTTCTCCCCCTTGAGATTGACATAAATGATACATTAACAGTCCCAAGACTCTGGTCGATTTGATTCTCTGGTAGAAGACACTTTATTTGCCTTTATTATCATGCTTCCCTTTATAATCCAGTCGCCCTGAATCAGATCTTGTCCTGACCCTCACCTCAGAGGACAGACTCACTTTGTGTCACCGCGTGTCCTGCCCTCACTATTTATGACCCTAGCTGGGTACTCTTGATCTTTTTATGGTTGATGTGAGATATTCCAAGTAATGGATGTACTAAAAGCTCGATATTGTATGCTGGTAGAACAGAACATTTGTGCGGTTTGCCGAGTCATGTCAGAGATGAAGGTGGGACGTCTGGGCGGCTCGGTCGTTAGCGTCTGCCTTTGGCTCCGCTCACGATCCCAGTATGCTGGGATCGAGCCCCACATCGGGCTCCCTGCTCAGCGGGGAGTCGGCTTCTCCCTCTCCCTCTGCAGCTCCCCCTGCTTGTGCTCTCTCTCTCTCTCTAACAAATAAATAAAAAAAAAAGAAATGACGTTTCCTCTGTCTCCGCTTCAGATCAATCATTAATGCTTAAGCCACCGATACTGCCGTCTGCATAGGGTTTGACAAGAGGTCTTTAATAAATACTGTGGAAGTAGGAAATTTGCTCCTGTTGTTTACTCCTGTGTTTGTTTCCTAAAACCAGTGGATAACGATTAGCCTTTTAGAGCTAGAAAAGCCATATGTTTACAAACAGAAGTAGTCGACACATTTCTGTCATTTATCCACCACTCAACGGTATTTTTTTCAACTTCTTCCTTCCCTTCGACTTTATGATATTAAAAGTCACTAGTTTCTTGATCAACCCAGTGATCACTAGCTTTCCCAGAATACACCACGGGGCATGCCCTACCATATCTACCATAGTACCATGGAAAGATTAGTAACAAGCATATTTTATAGAAATGAATGCAGCAGATGGACGCTCACAAGAAGTCATACACTTGCACAGATACAGGTTTCAAAAACTCTGCTAGCTTACCGACCACAGGACATAGCTTAGAAGCAAGAGCAAGAGGCTGGGTTTTTAGATCTTACCGTTTTCCAGCAAATTAATGTGCAGCCTCTAAAGGATTGTTGCACACATTGCTAGGTTTCTTGAAACCCCTGAGATTCCTTTCTGCTGTTTGAACATAAGTCCATGATGTTCTGTTATAATGGTTGTTTCCATAATTGATGAACTATTTAGGCACTCTGGAGTAAAATAGTAGAGTATGTTATTTTATCTTTGATGGAATGGTTTCTCCATTAAAGTGACCAAATTTATGCGTGACGTTTTGCAACCTCAGCACGGATTTGAGTACTTTGCTAGTCTTATCATTTTTTTTTTTGATGGGAAACAGATTGTTACGATACTAGGTTTCACAATTCATACAGGAAATCATATTAGAACTTTTAATTATTTAAAAGTCCATTACATAATAAGCTGACACTTGACAGAGGGAAAAATGTGAAGGGCAGTCAGAACTCACTTGGAAGTCATCTATCAGACCAAACATGTGAAGTGCCTCCACATGCATATTGTTATAGTTGATAAGGAAATGAAGATAATTTAAGAGGGACATTATGCACATTTAGTGTAGGCTTCTATTTAACGCAAGAAACAGTAAAAACTAAATTCCTTGCTAATCTGGTGCTGCATTAAGTGATAATTTAGTAAAAGTAGTGATGTGGTAACCTGAACACATTCCATCAGACTTTGGCAACAAGGAGCACAGAACTGAGTCAAATTGCCTCATATTGGAAAGGTAAGAGACAAAAGCAATGCTATCCTTTGGTAGGTTGAGGGGGATGGGGCCTGGAACGTTGTGTGGACATATACAATACCATACGGCTTGTGGCCAGCCTGGAAGTGGATCCTGGCTCTTACAACTCTTGGTCCAGGGACGTCTGCACCAGTGATGCCGACCTCGCACCAGCTTCAGGACATAGGGCAATTAAAGAGCTCAGCCTTTATTGTATCCATTTTCACTGCTTCCTAATAAAAGGCTTTGTTTTAAAATATTTTATTTTTTCCAATGATAAAAAAGAATAAGACCCTGATTTAACCTGGAATCACACTGACATTTGGCCGTTTAGCCTATTTGCCATAATTTAAGGGGGTGGGGGGGTTGAGAAAAAGAAATCATTTTCTGATCTAAGACGAGGCTATCTCCCCACTCACTGATAAACTCAATTAGAAATGTTTTTCCTCCCCATAAAGTATACACATGTGCTATGCCTACTATTATTTCCTGTCCACTCAGCTTTGCAAGTCATTTTGCCCGTGATGTCAGTGTGGTGTAGTATGTTGTTTTGTAGGTTTTTTTTAATTTTTTTTATTTATTTGAGAGAGAGAGAATGAGAGATAGAGAGCACGAGAGGGAAGAGGGTCAGAGGGAGAAGCAGACTCCCTGCTGAGCAAGGAGCCCAATGTGGGACTCGATCCTGGGACTCCGGGATCATGACCTGAGCCGAAGGCAGTCGCTTAACCAGCTGAGCCACCCAGGCGCCCTGTTGTTTTGTAGTTTTTAAGATTTATTTATTTATTTTAGAAAGGTCGGGGAGGGACAGATGGAAAGGGAGAGAATCTCGAGCAGACTCCCAGCTGAGCTCAGAGCCTGACGTGGGGCTCGATCTCATGACTCTGAGATCGTGACCTGAGCTGAAATCAAGAGTCGGGCGCTCAACTGAGTGAGCCACCCAGGTGCCCCTATGTGGTGTAGAGTGTTAAGAATATGGGCACTGGAGTCCGTCAGGCCTGGGTATAATCAGCTTCACCCCTACTTAATGTGATACTTTAAGAAGGTTCCTTCACTTTTCTTAGCTTCAGATTCTTCCTCGTTAAAGTGGGGAACCATTAATCCTACTTTTGGCTTTCTTGTAAGAATCAAATGAGACTTTATATCAAGTACTCAGCACCCTACCTCAGTGAATTGCTGTGATTATGAATATATTTTATTGACACTATCATTATTACTGTATTACTACATGTTTACTAGGACAATATTTTTAAAACACAGGGTAGGGAAATATGATATCCTTTTAAAGTTTGATGAAACCTTTTGATTCTACCCCTACTTTCCCTAAATTAGCATAGACATATGCAATAGAAAGTATTTAAATACACCAAATCCCACTAGGTATTTGCAGTTAGGTCCATGAACATTAGGCTTAAGAGGTGCTACCCAAGAGCAAATCTTGCCTGGAAAATAAATAGAAGAGGCCTGGAAAGCTGTCCATGACACGAGGAGACTAGGGCATTGTGTAGATGCATGATGGATTCCAAATCAAATATATATGGGCTCTAATCAAAGGAAGGCAATATGAACATACATTATATGAAACTTCGTAACAGCATTCTGGCCAGTGAACCACAGAAAACCAAATTCTGTCCCTGATCCTTCATTGCTTCCCACACAGCTCCTGAGGAGAGTATGTGCATAGAACGACAACAGGGAAAGCAAGGCACCCCTCTGTTGTTATCCAAGACGTTGGCCTCAAGAACCCGTAGTTCAGTCTAGTGGGCTAAATGGATTAGATTCTTTTATCCACCCATAGTTAGGCCTGTGCAGTCTGGTCCTACTGTATCTCCAAACATACAGGAAGGAGCTAGGGGGCAGGGTGGGGTGGGCCATACCTTCATGCTAGCTGTCCTAGGATGGAGACTGAAAGTTTTCTAAAATCAGGGGAAGAATCTGGACACCACTATTTCTGTGCATAGGGTAGCTCTAATTTTTAAATTTTTGTTGAGGTTATTAAAATTGCATTTTTATTTGAGGGGGAGTATTAAGGTGGGTTTATGTATGCACGTGTGTAAATGTGGAAAGAAGGGAGACAGGTAGTATTAAGTATTGAGTCTTCTTTTACCTGTAGAATGGGCTCCACTCGTTGGCTAAAGATGCCGAGAATGGGGGGTGGGGGTGGAGAATAGAGGAACACATGCATTACGCGCCCATTTTTGAAATCATTTAAAATTTCCACTGTCTCCATTGGAGTCTTCAAATCTTACAATATCCTCCTTGGAGGTGCAACATTTTGCCCTGGATTGTGACTCATTCATTTGAAGCAACAGTGGTGGTGGGTGGGGGGAGGGGGGTGGAATCTGAGCAAGAGGAGAAAGGTGGCGTTGGCGTGGATCCCCTCTAAAGGGAAGTTTATGTCATCTGCTTGTTCGCTAGTAGAGATTATGAAGGATTTTAGCTTCGTGCATGAAAGACTAAACATACTACCAAACACACTATGAAAATATAGCACAACATAAATTCATTATAGCTTTGGTAATAAATTCCAAAGTAGCTATTACAAGACTTACAAATGGCAGGTCCTCAGCCACTATATCTTTTTATACTTTACATTTTGCCGTTATGTTGACTTTTTCCGCATGTTTTCAATATGAGAACCAAATGAAGGATGGCGGTCTGTATGCACCACTGCACACGCTTCCAAAACAAAGACAAAAATCACTGTAAAAGTTCATATTAAAAAGACCTTATTGGGCACCTGGGTGGCTCAGTTGGTTAGTCCTCTGCCTTTGGCTCAGGTCATGATCTCAGGGTGTTGGGATCGAGCCCCGCATCGGGCTCCCTGCTCAGCGGGGTGTCTGCTTCTCCCTCTGCCACTCCCCCTGCTCCTGTGTGTTCTCTTTCACGCGCGCATGCAAAAATAAATAAATAACATCCTTTTGAAAAAATTAAAAAAAAATAAAAAGACCTTATTTGGCTGTTGTCTAAAATCTCTGACTAGAAGTTCACAGCGTCATCCTTTGACGTCATTTGTGTGTTTTTACGAGACATGTGGACAGATTGTGGGGAGTTCACTAGAGTAGAATTATTCTGAGAACAGTAACTATAGCATGTAGCAGCGTCCTTCATGCTTAGGATGGAAGATAATACCGTAACCTTAGCCCTTTTGGAAAGCATTTTCCCCACTAATTGATGTTAATATATGACACAATTTCATTTCCAGGAATCTATTACAAAAATCAATCCATGAAATTCTTATACAAATGCATTGTTGTATATCCATGAAAATTCTCAAAGGTCAGAGGATGTTAATCATATCTTAATTCCTACCATTTGTCTTGATTGTAATGTCATCGCTGATGGGGGGCGGGGGTTGGCTCAGATGTCAGAAAACAACAGACTGTTTCTCAAGGAATTCTTACACCTCTGGTGTTCCTTAAACTCTCCATAGTGAAAAGAATTTGTTTCAGGTCATCTAACAGAGAACCCAAATAATAGTGGCTTATGTATAATATATTGTTCTCCACATAAAATAAGTCCACAAGCCAACACTAAAAGGAATATCGGCTCCATGGTGTCACAAACAGTCCTATTTCTATCTTGCTAATTTTTTTTTAGGATAAATTCTAGAAATCCACCTATCATATTCATAATGTACAATCTGTTTTACTGCTAGAAGAGAATGCTTGCAATAAAGAGTCTTATAAAGTCCTTTTGAGATTCTCTATTATTCAGGGTAAATTCTCAAAAGTGTAATTATTAGCTCAAATAGTTGGGTCCCATAGTAAATAAAAGTATCTACCTTTCATTAACTTTTAACATCTTTGAGAGTTAGCAACCTATTTAATCACTGACATTCAGACAGGGAGATGAAAAATGACATTTAATTATTGCTGTACTCTGAATGAATTTAATTTTGCTGAGTTTTGCAGGAGAAACTACTTTAATTCTAGCAGATCGTGTGTAAGGATCCTGTATAATATAATTCTTGCCATCCCACCGCATTGCTAATTTGAGGGTAGTTCACACTTGTTCTGTTCCTGCTACATTAAAAATCATAATATCATACTTTTCAACACAAATGAAGACAAAGCAGTTTTGAATTCCCCAATTACATAAAATATTGAGATTAGTGAACTTATGAGGCTGTATTAAAGAAATATAAAAAACAACAAATATTTATTGAGAGTCTCTGTCAAAATCATTATAAGGCTACTCCAACAATTTGAAATCTAAATAAAGATGTTATGTCTCCCCTAAAAAAGCAAATAATACAATTCTGTGCATTGAGAATGAATGCAATCAACATGAAGCCCTAGAGGTATGTTACAAAACAGAGCACTCCCAGGGTAATCAAAGGCAACCTGATTAGTATTTGAAGAATGAACTTCAAAATTTTCTCAAGTACTGGCTAAAAATTCTCCCCTCTTCTGCTCCGCACACTCATTTGCAACCCAGGGATTATGAGAGGAAGTATGAGAAAATAATTCATTTTCCCCCATTTTTTCCCTTAAGTTATGGATGAAAAGGTTTTCCTTTGTTCTTTTATGACATTTTATATTATGAATACAAATGTCTTCATAGTACTATTTATATTTAAAATGCCATTCAAAATCTAGGTACTATGATAATTTAAACAACAGAACTTTATTGGGTAACTCTGTATCAATCATAGTGGTTTCATTTAACATGGTGCTATCTCATAATATTTTATATCTGATCTGCTTTTCCCTCTAATAACCAAAACTGGAATTTTGTGAAAGTTAACCTCATATAAAAGAACTAGTAAACACATAGTGACAAGACGTTGAAAAAAAAAAAAGACTTTCAGATAAGTCTTTCTATTTTAACAGAAATTTCAATTTTTTTTAAGTGGGGAGAGGGCAGAAGGAGATGGAGAGAGAATCTTAAGCAGGCTCCACACCCAGCGCAGAGCCCCGTGCAGGGCTTAATCTCATGACCCTGAAATAATGACTTGAGCCAAAATCGAGAGTTGGAAGCTTAACCGACTAAGGCACCCAGGCACCCTATATGTTAACAGAAATTTTAAAAGTATGCCATGGCTGACATGGAATTTCAATAATGCAATAAAAATGTCAAGCAATACTGTATAAATCATTTCATGCCTTTTAGATTTATTATGACTATTTTTTTAACAAACCCTAGAATTAATGAGATTTTTCCATAATTTACCATGATAATTACTTATTATAACTATTAAAGCATTAACCTAAAAATGTGTTTCAATTTACTTAAGAAACTCATTTGATTCTGAAGACCATGAGCATTTCTATGGTTCTTTTTCTTGATTTTTGGTTTTGCTTTGGTATCAGCTAAAGCTAATCAGAGCCCATCATGCTCTTGTAGAAAGTTTTGGTTAGGAGCACCTGGGTGGCTCAGTTGTTAAGCATCTGCCTTTGGTTCAGGTCATGATCCCAGGGTCCTGGGATCGAGCCCCGCATTGGGGTCCCTGCTCCACGGGGAGCCTGCTTCTCCCCCTCCCACTACCTCCTGCTCCTCCTGCTTGTGCTCACTCTCTGTCTAATAAATAAATAAAATTTTAACAAAAAGAAAGTTTTGGTTAATAATTTTAAAGCATGAAATGTGTGGCAAACATGTTAAATTGTGACAGTTTCCCCAGGAAAGAACACTGACAAAGGCAACAGTGCAGTTGATAAAATACTTCAATACATCCGGCAGTGAGTGGTGACATAATTATAAAGTATAAACCATTTATAATCCATTGTTAGGAATAAATACAGAAAAAAATAAATCAGATCCCCTCATGCCGATTCCATGTACCAATAGCTTTGATTTCCATCCAAAAGCACCAGGGCCAAGAGCCTGGGTGTCAGGCAGAGTAGTTGCATGAAGGAAAGAATATTACTCTCGGAGGCCAGGGCCCCATCTAGCAGCAAAGCTGATGCTGACATCCCTCTGGGCACTATCAGAAGACGAGTCAGCCTCCCTGACTGCAGTTTAGGTAAAACGATTTCAGATTACCTCCCAAAGTTAAAACTGGAAGGTAGCAAGGGTTTCTTTTAGAAACAGAGAAATTAGACTAAGTTACAATAAAAAAATAATAATAATTATGTTGCTGTAAAGCTAAGTCTTACAGGGGCAAGGGTATCATATTTGAGTCTTATTCACTTTTAGATAGTATTCTAAATGTCACCACTGCATTTTACACTTGTGAACAGACCCACCTTGCCTTGTGGGATATTTTTGTGTTCTAAAGTGTGTGTGTGTGTGTGTGTGTGTGTGTTATGTTACAGGTGTTATTTACAGGACTTGGCATTTACTAGATGCCGACTTTGTGTGGGGCTCTCACACTCACATGTGCAGGCTGGGGACTGCTGAAAGGTAAACTGAACATATTAAAATGTTTAAGAGTATATTTGAGCAAAGATGGATTTGAATCGGGCCACACTGGAAGTGGTCAGGAGCTGGGGGGGAGACTTTTTATAGAGAACTGGCCGCAAAGCAAGGACATTACCGAATGGCTATTACTTAAAGCCAAGTTGGCTGTTTGTGATTGGTTGCCGCAAAGTTTCAATTTCGTGACCTTGAAGCATTTATAGGATGAGATTTGGGTTTGCCTATGTAGACTACTAGAGCATGAGAGCCAACTCAGTCTGATGGCCTCCTTATTTAATTGTTAACAGTAGGAAGTAGGAAGACACTAATGCTTATACTTATTCCTGCTAAGTAATCCTGCTGGTATGTGACAGAGTCATTACCTGTCAAACTGGAAATTCATATTTTTCCAACAATACAAAGACAGTTAATGACTCACCCCAAGTCACCATGAAAATGATTGGCAAGTGGATTTAGAATTCTGGGCTTTGGTTGTAGGTTCAACATGCAGAGCCAAGACTCAATGATCTGAAAGGTTTGTGTAGCAATAAGCCATTTTCCACAGTGGGACAGGAATACTGGGGCAGATGGGCATATCCATTCAAATAGTATCCCCACATTGATAAAAATTTAAAAATCTGTGTTTCCATGTGTATACCTGTGTGTACATGCATATATGTGCAGAGTTTTCATGGAATCACATTTTTCCAACCCAGTTTACCTATCTGTAGGAAAATCTCTCTGAAGAGACTAAATTTTGGCTCTGGGAAAGTTCACCAGGTTGGAAAGCAAACAAACAAAAATCAAAGCTTTCTACTGCTAAGGACTGTCACTCTTTCATCTACCAATTACTGGGGGAGTAAAGGGTGCCATTAAACTTCACCATCCATGCATCACTAGCCTTGGAATGATTAATGTTGGGGCAGTGTGAAATTGCTGCACATCCATATGACTATGGATTTATGTTGGAAGAATTGAAAAACTAAGAAAGCTTATTATAGAATATGACCTGGTTGATGTGATTTCTTGGCATGGAGATTACTTTAGCCATAGAGATCATCATAAAAAATTAGATGGCTTTTATGTGGTCTCAGAAGTATCAGAAAAATTAAGGTTCACCAAAGATGTGGACAGACATGCAAATAACTTAATACAAAATAAGATGGGTGAAATATGATGCTAAAAACGGGCGAGAGGTTTATTTGGCAAGAGAAAAAAGTTGAAGAAAACAGAAGCAAAGCCTAAGATCGCTTATAGGATAGTTCGTGAAGTCAGTTACAAAATGAAATTTTGATAATATTAAATCTTCAAGGAGCTGTTGCATCCCTCGAATGATGGTCCAGTGACATTGGTGTACTCCAGGGGAGAAAGTTGCCCCAGGCCACCAGAAAAGATGTATTAAGTTGCTCATGTCAGAACCGATGTGCTCTTAATATGAAGTAGATATAGACGGTGTTAAAAGCAAGCAGACAAGCAAACAAAACAGTTTTGAAACACACAAATAACAGCTTGTGAGTCTGAACGCTGTCCCAAGGGGAAGTTATTCCTTCCCAAGAGAGGGGAAGACTTCATTCCCACCTCTGACGAGCTGAGGGAAAAATACAGTGATGGCCAAAACCCCCATACATCTAGACAAACCTATCACTCTGGAAAGACACCACAAAAGTAACTCGAGACTTGCTTTGGAACCTGTTCTCATTTCTCTGTCTCACTGCTTAAGGACCTATCCTCCCCCCCCACCTCCTCCCTGTTCCCATATCCATAGTGATTTTTCGACTACAGTCTCCATTTCTTTCTCAGCCTCTAGGTCAATAAGCCACTCGGTAGAACTGGGAAAGACTCAAGTGTTACTGGGTGTGGCTTTGGCAGAATCACAGAGGGGACATCAGGGTGGCACAGGGTCCTAATGCTTCCCCGGGAGTATATGGGTGTGCCAATGGAATCGCACCTGAGTGCGAACTACAGAGCCAGCTTTTCTTCAGGATAAAGGTAGATGTGCCTGTCTTTTTTTTTTTTTAAGATTTTATTTATTTATTTGAGAGAGAGAGAATGAGAAATAGAAAGCACGAGAGGGAAGAGGGTCAGAGGGAGAAGCAGACTCCTCGCTGAGCAGGGAGCCTGATGTGGGACTCGATCCCTGGACTCCAGGATCATGACCTGAGCCGAAGGCAGTCGCTTTAACCAACTGAGCCACCCAGGCGCCCCTGTGCCTGTCTTTCTAAAACTAATATTTTATACAATTTTACATACTTGAAATAAAAAATAGTCAAGGGAAATGAACAGTAGATATATCTATAAGCAAGTAAGATATTATTTTAATGTGAATGACATGCCTAATGTGTTATAAAGAAGACTATGTTAAGGTAAAATGTTTGTAGGAATTATAATAGGGAAATATTTATTCCCTTATGTTTTTATTTCAAATTATGTGATTAAAATATAAATAAATTAAGTAGGCACATGACTTTATTTTTTTTAATTTTTAAATTAAAAAAAATTTTTTGGCATATGATTTTAAATGACTATTTCCACAAGAGGAGATATAAGTAGTATCAAATACAGCAAAATATATTTAACCAGCAGAGTTTAAATTAAGAAATAAATTAACCAGCAGGGTTTAAATTAATTAAGATAAAAGAAAAACAAAACACCCATTAAACAAATAAAAATGCAAAATAATAATACTATCTGCCTACCTATACTAACAATATTTATCTGCTTTTCTAGATTTTACTGAAATTCTTATATTCATATATCACTGTTGGTAATGTAAATAGTACTTATTTCTGGGAGTCGTTAACACAACAAAGTCTAAATTGATTAGGCCAGTAGTTGGGAACATGTTATAAGAATGTGAGGGGAGTCTGGTGGCTCAGTCGGTTAACCTCTTACTCTTGGTTTTGGCTCAGGTTATGATCTCAGGGTCGTGAGATGGAGCCCCAAGTCGGGCTCTGTACTCACTGGGGAGTCTGCTTCAGGCTTCTCTCTCTGTCCCTCTGCCTCTCCCTGGCTCACTCTCTCTCTCTAAAATAAGTAAATAAATAAAATGAACTAAACTAAACGAAAATAAATCTTAAAAAAAGAATGGGAAAAAGTATTAATCTTTTTGATTATTATATATAGATATGAACATTTATTATAAGGGGAAATCCTAAAATAAGAGGAAAAATCTTAATTCATAAATTAGCCGTATTATTTACAAGCTAAAACCTGAATGTCTAATAATAAGAAGAACTTATGAACATGATGGAATTCTCTGCAGCCTCACATTCTCAGCTACTGAATTTGTTGGTGACGTAACAAGCAGCCTCCTCAATTCTGTCCTCAGTGGGGCCCATGCGTCTTCCTCCACTGCCCCTGCAAATCTCTGAAGAGGCCGCAAGCACGAATGGTAACAAACAACATAGCAGAAGATTTCCCAAATATTTTGTCATCTCATTCACACTTCTGTTCCCTAAATTGTCTCTGCCCTGCCTGCCTCTGATCTTCCTCCCTACCCAACTATTCGCCGCTCTTTTCTGCTGCTCCTTGCTGGCACAGCTCCAGATGCGGTCAGAAGCACGGAACACGAAAAGGAGTAGGAATTCTCAGTATCTACCTTTAATATTTTTATTTCCATCACACAGTTGTGAATAATCTTGATCTAAAGCTGAAAACCAGGTTAGCCACCTAAAGGTGCACTGTGGTCCTATTTCTTCACAAAGGAATAAGTTAAAAGCACTGTTTCACTTCTAGCATTAGAGCAAAAAGAAATAATATGGAAAGGAAAGTAGAGATTACATGTAAACATTCACGGAATGCCAGGATGCTTGGTTTTTAAAACAAGAAGAAAAATAAATGGAACAAATGATTTTTTCCTTTTGTGTTGATATATAAAATCTAGGGGCACCTGGGTGGCTCAGTCAGTTGAGCGTCTTGACTTTTGATCTCAACTCAAGTCTTGATCTCAGGGTCCTGAGTTCAAGCCCTGCACTGGGCTCCATACGGGGCATGGAGCCTACTTTAGACAAATGAATAAAGAATCTCAAAATGTAAGGTTATAGAGTTAATTTTTCTACACATGATCTTGGAAAAAAGTGGCAGTTTGTCAATAATATAAATCAACTTTGCTCTTAATAACATATATAAACATTTAAAATATATAAAACGAAAGTTTATATTTTAAAAAGTAGAAGAAAGAAGAGAAGAGAAACCTTTTTAAGCGTGAAAAGGACTATCACCAGTGATGGGTATTTTAGAGTTATAACAAATATTGGCATAGTTAGTAAAGCAAATATCAGTCTGAAAAATTCTTTGAAATAACCCCATTCTTGTATGGTCAATTCATCCATGACAAAGGAGACCAGAATACACAATGGGGAAAAGATTTGTCTCTTCAACAAATGGTGTTGGAAAAACTGGAGAGCCACCCACAAAACAGTGAAACCGGACCACTTCCTTACACCATGCACAAAAATAGACTCAAGATGGATTAAAGACCTACAGTGTGAGACCTGAAACCATAAAATTCCTAAAAGAATATAGGCAGTAATTTCTTTGACATCAGTCATGGAAACATTTTTCTGGATAGGTCTCCTCTAGCAAAAGGGACACAAAAGCAAAATTAATACACTGGGATTACAACAAAATATACACTTTTGCTCAGGGAAGGAAACTACCAACAAAACACAAAGACAACGTACTGAAAGTGAAAAGATGTTTGCAAATGATGTGTCTGGTAAGAAGTTAATATCCAAAATACATAAAGAACTTATGCAATGCCACAACAACAACAACAAAAATCCCAAATGAGCCAACTGAAAAATAAGCAGAGGACACAAATAGACATTTCTCTAAAAAGAAATACAGATGGGTAACAGACACGTGAAAAGGTGCTTCCTTTCACTAGTCATGGGGAAATTCAAATCAAAATAACAGTGAGATAGCATCTCACACATGTCATAATGGGTAGAAGAAAAACATAAGAAATAACAAGTATTGTTGAGGACTGGAGAAAGAAGGTAACCTCGTGCACTGTTGGTGGGAATGCAAACTGGTACAGCTGCTGTGGAAAACAGGATGTGGGTTCCTCACAAAATTTATAAATACCATAGGATCCAGTGATTCCACAGCTGGGCATTTATCTACCCAAGATTAATGAAAACACTGAGAAGAGGGATGTACTCCTACATTAACTGAGGCATTATTACCACAGCCAAGATATGGAAGCAACTCAAGTGTCTATGCATACATTAATGGGTAAAGAAGATGTAGTATATATTCAAAAGACTATTATTCAGCCATAATAAAAAGTATGAGATCTTGCCATTTGCCACAGCATGGATGGATCTAGAAGATACGATGCTAATTGAAAGAAGTCAGAGAAAGACAAAAACCATATGATTTCACTCATATCTGGAGTTTAATAAACAAAGAGAAAAGATGAATCAAAACAGACTCTTAAATACAGAGAACAAACTGATGGCTGACAGAGGAGAGGTGGGTGGGGGGATGGGTGAAAAATGTGCAGGGGATTGGGGGGACATTGATGGTGATGAGCGCAGAGTCACGTGCACAATGGTTGAATCGTTAGATTGCACGCCTGGCACGAATAGAACACTGTTGGTTACCGACACATGAATAAAAAAATGAAAAAATTCTTTGGACCAATATCACAGATAAAGGCTACACGTGAAAATTCTTACAGATTAATAAGAAACATCCTACCAGCCCATGCACATGAACAGACAATTCTTAGGAAAAAAGTGCAAATTACCAATATATGTATAAATTGTTCATTCTCGTGAATTAAAAAATGTTTACACCATGTTGCCAATGGCCTAGTGTAATTGGTGAACATAATAAGTAAGTGAATATAATTCAATAATGAATAAGGAATGAGTAATGGATATTCTATATGTTCTTGAGATATTAAAAATAGGGATATTTTGCCACCAGTTCTAACGACTTGAATTTAAATGTTTCTCATAGGCAGAAACATTTACATGAATGCAGTATTTGGACCTACAGTGTTAACACTTAACAGACATATGGATCAAGAACCAGGATAGCCTCAAATTCCTCTAAGGATTTTTCCTGGAACAAATTTCTCAGATCCTCACTTCTAGCTTAACTTTTAAGATTTGACTATTTTCTTCTCATATAAACACAATGCATAATATTTTAATCCAACTGTATCCATAGGAAACCCACCTACTCCATGATACATAAAATCTTTGGCCAACTTTATAAATCCCCTCAACCTGCTGCGTGTGTAATTTTAGATTTATCAGGTTATTAAAATGATCCTTAGCTAATTCCCCTCTCTGCACCCCATCCTACTTTGATTAAACGCACTACTTGCTCATGAGCATACACAGCCCTAAGCCCATCTGCCTGCACCTGATACCTGCACAGTATCCATGGGAACGTGCTCACATAGCAAACTGTATTCTGTCTGTCAAAAAAAACAACAACAGAAGTTTATAGAGGATACCATAGCCCAGGAAAGAGTCAAGCACCAAAGTGCCGACATGGGATTGCTAACTTCTCTCTGCTTTGATCTGGTCGCCCAGCTCTGTATACACAGAGGGAATCTCCGGTCATGGAAGGTCTTTCTGATTGCCCTAAGCAATTTCCTGTTCCAAGTCAGCTGCTGAGTCACAAGAGTCTAAGTCGGGAGAAGACAGTAGTGAACAGGGTCCACACACCGATGATTTAGATACAGCTCAGGAAAGAAACGAGGATGGCATTAAACTTGATCATGGCCAATACATAAGACTCTATGAATAGAAAAACGTGAGGGTCGTATTCTTCCTACCCTAGAGAGAAGCAAGGAAGATCCATCCTGAAGGCAAACAACTCAGGTGTTTCTATATAAACACTAGCAAGGGAGTCAGGGAAGAAGCTGCAAGAACAATACCCAAAAGTAAAGTAAAACCATTTATATTAAAACATGAGAATAACCAGTGCTTATGCCTTTAAGAGGACTTGAGACTCTTCATTTGCTCTCACTCCGTTAACTCCCTTGTTGTTTTATCATTACTAGTAACAAGTAAAAATTGGAAAAAGATGTGTAGTTGTTTGAGGAGCACCAATTCAAATAATTTGAAGTGGGAAACTGCAAAATAAATGTGTGGATACAAAGAAAATCATGTTTGAAAATGATATTAACAACAGAACAAATTGTGCTAAATTTGATAACCCAATTCGGTAGTATGAAATGAAGAACTTAATTAAAAACAGATAGATCTAGGAGGGAAGAGCAAATAGCCCCGTGTGTCGTGCATAATCAGGACGTCCCTGTGGATCCATACCACCTTTCTCTCTTTTCTCTCTGTAAAATAGGGATTTTTCTCTCTGTAAAAATAGAGATATTTATTTGTTAAATATCTGCCATAGCCTTACAGAACCATTGTGTATAGTTGGGATTTTGTCAAGGTTAATATATGGTTCTTTCTATTCCCACTTTTTATAGCCAAAAAAAAAAAAAAATGCCTTCCATAGTCTCACCTTGTTTTGTGCAGGAATTTTCGTATCCTTAATTACATCCCCTTGACTTTGAGTTTGGGGATATATATTTCGAAATGCTTGCTCTTTGAGTGTGTGTGTGTGTGTGTGTGTGTGTGTGTGTGTGTGTGTGTGTGTTTTCTAATCACAAAGTAACATCTTTCTACATTGTGTGAAAGGAACTCTTATTTCCTCCTTGGTCCTCCGTAAATGAAATTCTCCAAACTCATTCTGATTGAACACAAACAACACCCCTTTAAATTCAGTATACTCTAACCCTGTTAAAGCCCTACTTGCCCCACAGTTTGATTTTAGGTTTATTACAATATTGATCCTACATACACCTGAATTCTCTTTTCCCTTCCACTTTTGTGAGATTTTGGTTAATTCTTTAATGCTTCCTTTGAACTCTATTTCCCAGTTGCTTCTGTTTGCTCCGGCAAACATTAACTGCTTCTATAAAGTTTTACATTACTGCATTTACATAATGACTTCTTGGCTATTTTAGGGGGTATAAATTCTGTTCATCTCAGTTTAGTTTCTAAAGTTTGTCTCTTTTCACTCTTGCCCTATTTATGAAAGTTTTTGAGCCCATTTGATTTGAGACAAAAGAGTTGCCTGTGATTGTCAGTTGTCAACCCAACATCGTGGCCACTCCCTTCTAAGTTCCCCTTCAGCGAGAGGAAAAGCCATAGTTATATTTTCCAAGACCTTTTGATTATATGGTTGCGGTCTTGAGTTTGTCAATGACAGGCGCTTTGTAGAGTTTGGAGGGCACAGAAGAGGGTGAGGCCGTTATTCTGTAGAGGTCCTGCAGCCATACGCGAGGCTCAAGTCTTCTCTTCGCTAGAGATCTAGAATTCTCTAGAGTCTCGTTCTGTAGTAAATGATTTCAATCACCTTTCCCCCCCGTGCCTTAAGTATATTCAACATATCCCTTTCCCCAATGTTATTTATCCTCACCTGATGTTTCTTCTCACTTTATAAGGGGAATGCTTTCCTTTATTGATTTTGTAGGAATTCACCTTCCCCGTTTCTCATTTTATTCTGGTCTATCTGTTCTCATTGTACTTGTAGTATGATATGGTTAACCAACACTTTTTAAAATACTCTCTATGTTATTGCACATAATATTTAAAGAAGGAAGAAGGAAGTTTCTAACTTGATGTATGTGTTAGTGAAGTTAGAGAGCATACAAAATTTTAATTATGATACTGTACACTAACACTTAATTAAAATAGAGCAGAGAGGGGAGGAATAGTTAAGTCTGTTTGGCACAGGGAGACTTCAGAGAGAGAGGGAGATCGAAAATTTTCACATGACAAGTAGATGATCTCAAACTATTCAGCCCATCTTACCCTTGAACATGACATGAAACTCTTTCCAAAAATCTGTAAATCCATCATTCATACAGGGCCCTGTGGTTGGTGCACTCAGCTGAGCCAGCAGGCGTTGATGGAAACTTGTTTCCCAGTTATGTGTGGAAACAACTGTGGAGCTGGAAAGAAATTTTGAATGAAAGTGATAGTGTTATCCCGAGAAATTATGTCTGCTTGACTATTTCTGATTATTTGAAAAGGAGAAAGTTCCTATCCTTACAGATGTAAATACATTAGAAGATAAGGGGTTGGTTCACTCAAGTTAGACTTCTGTCTTCGTATTTCTCAGATTACTTGCCACAACTGTACCATGCAATTCAGATCTTTTACATTATGGCATTTGTGTATAACTAAAGACACACCAGATGCTTTCTCTGTAAAGAACAACTTGTTCTTCAGTTCTTTTGCCTAAACTGTAAAGCTATCTCCAAGGCAATTCACAATAATTTTCCATTTAATTTGGCACTTTCTGGAACATTGGTTTCTAAAACAAAGCCTCTTCCAATTAAATTCAGTGGCATTTTTGTCCAACACATTTTCCTAGGGGATTCGTTTCCTGCCATGGGTCTGGGTCTCGCACTAGCCCCCTGGAATACACTAATTACAGATGCAGGCCATCCACAACAGACCTCCCAGCCACTCTTCCCACTTGGTGCCGCTCTCCTGAGCACACTGCTTGATTCATATCACACCTTCTCACACAGAAAACGGTAATGGGAAAAGAATCTTAGAATATCAACAGAGTAGGATAAAAGTCCATGTACACACACACACACACACACACACACACACACACCTTTATATATGCATAAATAAGCCAAAGGAGATAGTGGATGTCTTTAAAAAATGGTCTTCTTTTGACAATATTAAAGAAAACATCTGTGTATCATTTTTTTTATTTGAGTGACATAACTTGCTTGATGAATAAGTTAAAAGCCTGCGTTTTGTTTAGATAGATTTGATTCAGTTCTAGCTTTTGTTTTAATCATATAATAATGAAAGCCTGATTTACCCCTGCATTACTTTGGGTGTATATAAAATAATCATAGTTACTTTTTTTTTTAAATTGGGAAACAAATGTAACAAACAAAGGTAAACTTATTAAAAATGAAATCAGTAACTAAGACTGCAGGCCCCATCCCTAATCAGCACCAAGACCTCTGCTTGGCCTGACCAAAACAATAGTGTTACAAAAACACTAATTCAGAGGGATACGTGCACCCCTATGTTTATAGCAGCATTATTTACAATAGCCAAATTACAGAAACTGCCCAACTGTCCATCGACTAATGAATGGATAAAGATGATGTGGTGTATATATACAATAGAATATTACTCAACTGTAAAAAGGAATGAAATCTTGCCATTCACAATGACATGGATGAAACTAAAGGGTGTAATGCTAAGTGAAATAAGCCAGTCAGAGAAAGAAAAAAACCATATGATTTCACTCATATGTGGAATTTAAGAAACAAAACAAATGGTCAAAGGAAACAGAGAGAGCGAGAGAAATCAAGAAACAGACCCTTAACTGCAGAGAACACACTGATGGTGAGCAGAGGGGAGGTGGGGGATGGGTGAAACAGGTGATGGGGAATGAGGAGGGCACTTGTTGTGAAGAGCACGCGGTGATGTGTGCAAGTGTTGGATCGCTATATTGTACACCTGACGCTGCTATAACATGGTATATTAACTATACTGGAATTAAAATGAAAACTTAATATAGGGGCACCTGGCTGGCTCAGTTCGAGTTTCTAAAGCACGCAACTCTTGATCTCAGAGTCATGAGTTTGAGCGCCACATTGAGGGTAGAGTTTACTTAAAACAAACAAACAAACCTTAACATTAAACACACACACACACACACACACACACACAAATAATTGTGGTACCCATAGAAAAGGCCAAAGATGCTTTTGCCAAAATTATTGACTTTGGTTACCTTATAAAATATGTCTGTGAATATGGGTGCTCTTTCTAGCTGCAGAGGTAGACTTTTCTTCAAATGCTGTCTTGTAAATTTACAGGTCACTCCAACCTCACCCCTCGTCCACACACAAACCTCACAATGTCACAACACCTCATGACGGTGAGAAAGCATGTAACTACAAAAGTGGTGGCAGATAGTGTAAGAAATCTAAGATGTAAACTGTAAAAGATAAGAAATCATGTATGTATCTGTGTAATGATAGGGCAAGGATTGCATCATTTCCATAAATAAAGAGGGTACTTCATAGAATGGTCTGTCTTACTCTAAGCTTCTCGACCTAAAATTCCTTCTGCCTCTGCTGTTAAATGAGGCCAATGGGTTATGAATGAGGGGTATGCTGTTCTGCTCGGATCCTCTTCTTCCATTAGACACATATAATGCCACTTGAAATCGCATCCTTTCCAGATACTTCTATGTAATTTGTTTTGTACTTGCTATGGGCTCATCACCATATTAGTTACATCGGGCAGAAGATTCATATCTTAAAGGAACTGGTTATATATATATATATATATATATATATATATATATATATATACATTTAAAGATTTTATTTCTTCATTTGCATGCATGAGAGAGAGAGAGCACACCGGCAAGGGGAAAGGCAGAAACAGAGGGAGAAGCAGGCTCCCCATTGAACAGGGAGCCCAACGCGGAATTCGATCCCAGGACCCTGGGATCATGACCTGAGCTGAAGGCAGACGCTTCACCAACTGAGCCACCCAGGCACTCCAAGAACTGGTTGTATTTTTCTGAGATAAGAGGAAAGTGATTAAAAGTCCATAAAATGTGCTAACAAATAAAAATATAAAAATTAACCATTGACAATAGGATTTCGGCACATGATGTGAACAGATAATTCACAAAATAATAGATAACACAAAAACGTGACAAATAAAACCCAGTGAGAGTGAAACTTCATGAAATAATACGTAAATTATATCGCTGGTAAAATGAAAACTAGTAAGCCTTCTGAGGGTCATGTTTTGCAATATACAGCACGAGTCTTTATAATAGTCACATTCTTGGATCTGATGATTCTACTCTCAGGAAATAATCTTAAGAAATTAACTGGAGAGACACTCGGATTGATTCTACCAGCTTGAGCACTGCAGCATTATTTGTAATGGACAAACTTTACAACAAAGTTTATGGGGCGCCTGGGTGGTTCATTCGTTAGGCATCTGCCTTCAGCTCAGGTCATGATCTCAGGGTCCTGGGATCGAGTCCCGCGTCAGGCTCCCTGCTCAGCGGGGCGCCCGTTTCTCCCCCTCCCTCTACCCCTCCCTGCTGTTCATGCTCCCTCTCTCTGTCAAACAAATAAATAAAATCTTTAAAACAAAGTTTATATAGTTAAAAAACGATTGTGTACTTATTGGGGGGCTGGTACACAGAAGAAGAATAACACTTAAAAGTATATCTGTCTCTCTGTAATGATGTAGAATACTATGATACTAAACAAAAGGAAAGTTACATAATTGCACATGGAGTAGGAACACAATTGTATAAATATGGAAAAAGGTAAAATTGGTTGTATTGGCTGGACTTCCCCAAATCTCCACTTTTGAAAGTAAATGCTAGGAAAGGTCAGTAATTTTCATTTCTTTTTGGTTACTATTTGATATTAACTAAGACTAGTTTAAAAAATAAACGAAGTGTCAGTTACTGAGCTCTCCCCCATTTCCCCCTAGAGAGCTGTCAGTTTGTTGCATGCTGGAATGAATGGCAAAAATGAGAAACAGTTACCTGTCCCCCACACCGACCAGGATGTCTTTTGGCAGCTTAAGCCCTCTGATCTCCTCTGTTAGCAACAGCGAATCAGTACGGCCTGACCCAGTGCCAACCAGTCCTCAGGATACTTTGCGGATTGCATGGAGTCATGGAGATGAGAATTGGCTAGACAATCCCCGATTTACTAGTCCTATTATCTCTCTTTCTTCTCTCCATCCATCTTCATAATTCCCTTCATTCCCTTTACTGCATGATGCCAAAAAGATTAAATAAAATACCTCTGTTCCTCCTCTGGAAAAATGAGACAAAACCAGATTTTTCAATACCCTGCTAGGTAGGAAAGAAAAAAAAAATCCCTCCACTTCTACTCTAACTCCTCATCTAAATCTCACTGTAAAGAAGTAAACTAGGAGATTATTTATTTAAAATATGATACCCGTCAGTACCCAGGTGCAAGAGAGGATATATAAACATCTGCATCGGTGTGCATGTCTAACCTAACTTTGAAGAAAAAGAAGCCTATTGCATTTGTCAAAAGTTTTTCAATCAAATAACTATTTTGTGTCATCTACATAATATGTAGCCAGCACATAGTGATTATTGGCAGACTTGGCTTTGAAGTGCTTCTTTCCAAATACATCTTTATTTAGGAAAGTAGCCTGCATTTTCCCAAAACTGAATTGTTTGGACACCTGCTGACACGTTTCAGGACCCCAAACTTTTACAAACCATTCAGATTGAGTTTGCTTGTTTGTTTGTATTACTCTAAATATTGGAAGAGTGTTTGATGTTACTCCAGAAGCGTGAAGTGATAAAACCTGTAGAGATAAAACCCCTTTACTCATCCCATGGAATTTGCCTTTTTTCAAAGAATTTCTAGAAATTTCTATAGATCCCATTATAAGAAAACCATTTTTCAAAAAAACCAGAGCAATTATATTTGGTTGTGAAATTGATGCTCTATTTATATTTCCCTCACTTTTTTTGCCTGGTTATCTGTTTTAATTATAGCTTCTCTCAAGTCAGATTTTTCTTTTTCCTTTTTTTCTTCTTAAGAAAAAAAGTGTTTGCAGCTAAAATAAATATACTGGCCAGGGAGTCTCAAACCAATGAACTTCCCTGCTTAAGAAAATCCAGCTTAGTTTTTGCAGCTGAAACACCAATAGAAATGGTCTTATGATACAATGAAATACAAATGGATAGACTGTATGACCACACATAACTATAATATTTTTTTATGATTTCTTGTGAGAATGGAGCACAGCAAGACTATATTTAATTAGACTAAAAGGTAACATAGCCCAGTGGGTTATATATGCATTAACCAAATCAAATATTAATCTACATATTATCTAGATTTGTTTTAATGCTGAGATTTTGGTTATGCATCAGAGTGTAGTCAATATCCATTATGCACGGGCAAACTGCAGTCTTCACACTTCATTGTTGACAGGATAAAGCACCGTTTCAAGATATGTTGCAGCATGTCTAAAGAAAAGGCACCTATTAAGCCTAAATTTCAGCTTTAATTATCAAGGTTGGCTGCCTACAGCCAGGATTCACTAGGTAATGGTGACATTCTCAACTTATTCCCCTTAGGAGGACCCAATTCAGAGTTATTTCTTCTTTCAAGAATTCTAAAGCCACAAGACTTACAAGTATACATGTATCTATCTATCTGTGATTTTAACTGTAGGAGACAATTTCTCTTTATATTTAGATATGTGTTACAGATTCAGCTGAGGTTTTCGTATAAGTCACATGAAACTTTCTTGACCACCCACTGTGTTAGATACAAAGGAGGCAAAGAGATGAAGTCACGGTTCCCATTCTCCATCTAGCAAATTCTTGGGGGCACAAGGACAGCTGTGTCCTCTAGCTAAACGGTGGCTTAATTCCGCCCTTACTTCCAGGGTAAAGGTTGGCTACCAAAAGAGGTAGAAAAATCTTGGATGATCTTTGTATGTGGTTCAGAAATCTCAAAGACCATAATTACAAGCAAATGTTCTTTTTCTTGTTCTTACTGTTTTAAACCATTGGACTGAGACCCACACCCTTTACCAAGATCACACTAAAACTGGAGACCAGGTCTCCTGAGCCTTTTTGAGAGCTGTGCACATAAAAGGACAGAGTCTCTTTATCAAATGTCTTAATTAAATTCCTTACATTTCCAATCAGTTTAATCCAGGATATCTTCCTTTGGTGTGCAAACCATTCATTATTTTCATTTACAAAACTGTGTCACTTAAAGAGCAATTAGAAACATGGGAGGCTATCCCAGGTGATTTCTTTCATGAAAGACCCATTTTCATCGATTTAAAAAATCCAGCCTCAATTTTGCACATCTTTACAGGGTTTTGCAAATTAAACCCATTAGATACGTTTAACCCGCAACATTGTATCGGTGGCAGAGTGCAAGCCTCCTTCATTCCCTGAAGAGTAAGAGAAATCTATGGAGTGGCAGACAGTGCGTTTTCAGTCTAGGGTACTGAGAGTAGCTGGAGTGGGAGCAGTTTTTAGATCTAATGGATGCGTCACCTCTTTCCTGCGATAGTAAAGCAGCAGCTACCCAAGACCCTTCCAGGCTTTTGCCTCAATTACAATTGATTCTAAACTGTAAAGAATAACTTGATGCTTGATCGTAAAGAAAACGTAGGACCATGCAACACAGGAATGCCACTTGAGGAAAATGATCACAGCCATTGTAGAGTCTAGCCTCGTGGCTTGTCTACACCGGATAATTCTCTTTTCAACTATGCTTTCAGTTCACCTCATGAGAGAGCACGAGTAGCTTCTTCCTTAGAATGTGGTCAGTGAAAGCGGACACACTGCTTATCGCTAAGTTAGCACGGACGTTGAAACTACATTTGGACTCAGTATCTGTCTGATGATTGCAAGTCTGTGGCTTTTGGATATCTGACTTAGACAGATCAAGGGCCTTGTTTCTGAGAGGACACCATGATCTAGCCAACTAGACAGCATGAGGCCAGTCATCCTCTGGGCTGTTCCCCATACAGTCTGACAGAGTTGCCCCAGTACGGTTTTTCTCAAAAATAAGTCAATGGCATAAGGTTATCAAACGTTTTCTTCCAGTTTTGAACTGTTCTGTGTATCTAACATGATGTCCTATGGTTAGTAGATGGAAGCATATAATCTAGATGATCTCTCTGCTTAGTCTCCTGATCAAACCTAATTAAACGTTTTCCTTCTTTTCATAATGACTGCTATCTTGAGCATATTAAGACTGCTTCTGTGATTTCAGTATTCTACCATGGAAGATAAAAATCAGAAGCCCTGAGACACAGGATACTCAGATGTCAAGTCGTGCATATTAAAATAAGATGTTAGAGGCTGGTATCCACAGACCCTTTTAGACTATGTCTTTAGAAGAATTCAGGGAGTTGATTTTCTGACATGCATCCTCTCTGAGAAACACCTTTTTTTACACAATTCCAAGAGTTGCCCACAGAGACCTCAGTCTTCAAACAAGGAAGTCAGGTTGATTCTGCCCTGGAGCAAAAGTCTCTATGAACTTGACAAGCACATAAAAGATGAGTTCAAAGGATGATCCTATAGCAAATTCTCAAGAACCTTTTCCAGATGTATTTCCATTGTGGGTGTTACCGTATGAGAAGCCTGGATTCAGTCAACTACTACTTGGTTCAGAAGGCAACACTCAGCCCAGCTTCTGGCCTGAGAGCTCATGGCTGCCGCAGAAGATTCTTTTGGGAAATATCCATCTGTGGGGATCTCCAAACAATTTTTTCTGCTGCAGATTTTAAGTCTCAATTCTTTGCAATAAAAAGTCCCAATAAAGTTTGTAAATTCAAAGTGAACGTTGCGTGTAAGGCTGTGAGCCTGTTTATTTGATTCTCTGAATGAAATATCTTGTAGGAAACACAAATTTGCCATCAGCATAGTTCCTATTCTGTATTCCCTTCATAATGAAAACAAGTCTTTAAAGCCTTTTAAAGTGTAGTCTGGGAAGAAAGGAGATTACAAACACGTTAATGGCTCTTTAAAAAAAAAGTTGAGTAAACAACATATGTAATTATTTTGCAGGGAAATGCTGCTAATTAAGACCAAAATCGTTCTATTAGTATACACACCTGCTACTGCACAGTCCATTTCTTACAAAAGAATTTAATTCTGTAACAGAGCTGAATTCTCAGTTCATCACCTTAAGAATGTCCACTTTACTATTATTATTATTTTGGAGAGAGAGAGAAAGCACGAGTGGTGGGGAGGGGCAGGGGGAGAGCAAGAGAGAATCCCAAGGAAGCAGGCTCTATGCCCAATGCAGAGGCCAGTACAGGACTCCATCTCACAACCCCAAGATCTTGACCCTGAGATCATGACCGAGCCAAAGCCAAGAGTCAGATGCTTAACTGAATGAGCCATGCAGGTGCCCCAAGGAATGTCCACTTTAAAATCCTGCCATAGACTTACCTTGCTTATGTTGGTTACTGATCTCTCTCAGAGTCATCAGTACAGGGTACCAAAGGGAAAGCATGATTTTATCCTGATAGTTGTCTCTGCAGACGTTCCAGTCCTAGATGGGAGAGAAGTAAGAATCAGTTTCTCCTCAACATATGCAGAACTCACTTATCTCTGCTCTCAGATTACAGATTTTTCTTAAAAGCCTCAAAGCAAAGACTTAGTATTTTAGTCAACATAGGAGAAGGGAGGAGGAGAAAAGATGCAGAGGAGTAGGGGACCCTATTTCAACTGGTCCCCGGAGTTGAGCTGGATATCTACCAGACCGCTCTGAGCACCCACGAAACCAGCCTGAGATGAAGAAGATCTGGATCTCTACAAACAGATCGCAGGCGGTTGGTTTCAAGGTAGGAAGCGGGGAGCCCTGATTCTGCGGGCAGATATCGGAGGATAAATGGCAGCGGGAGGGAGCCTGGCCGTGGGGATCCTACACCGCCGCTGAGCGACAGCCTCACGCACTGGGGACGGGGCACAGACTCGCAGACCGGTAGCAGCAGGGAAAGGACTTTAGGGCAGCCCCCGGGGCGGAAACCCAGAGCGGCGGGGTCATGCGTGCGATCTGGGGGCGGCTGGTGGTTTTAGAAGCACAAAGGGCAGAGACGTGCCCTGACCTGGAGGCAGGACTGGGGGCGCTGCAGAGGGGCGCACAACCCAGGCCGCTGCAGTTTATAGCAGCACAGACAGAACTGGAGATGGTGTGGCCTGGAGAGCTCACTGAAGAACAGACTGCGGTCTCTCTGCTCTGAGGCAGAGGGTTGGAAACAGTCTCTTCTGCTCTGACTCGTGGAAGAGACATGGAAAGCCGCCAGAGAACAAAAGCCCCAAAAACTGATTCCTGCGGAGCCCATCCCCCACCACAGGGGGGCAGGGCAACTCCGCCCAAACAGCATTGCCTGAATCAGAGCAAGGCAGGCCCCTCCTGCAGAAGACAGGCTGGGAAAACAAGAGTCCAGCAACCCTAAGGTCCCAACAAAACAGGTGCATCTTGCTTGTGTTCTGGTCAATAATTTGGACTCCATACATTCCCTCAAACACCCATCAACAGAATGACTAGGAGGAGGAGCCCCCAAAATAGAAAAGACTCAGAGATCATGACTTATGCTGCAGATTTACAAATGGATGCAGGTATAACCAAGATGTCAGAGATGGAATTCAGGCTAGCAATTGTGAAGACAATGGCTAGAATGGAGAAATCAATTAATGGCAACATAGAGTCTCTAAGGGCAGAAATGAAGGCTGAATTGACAGAACTTAAAAATGCTATCAGTGAGATTCAATCCAATCTAGATAATCTAACAGCTAGGGTAAGTGAGGCAGAAGAACAAATAAGCGACCTGGAAGACAATATAATAGATAAAAAGGGAAAAGAGGAGGCCAGGGAAAAACAACTCAGAATCCATGAAAACAGAATCAGAGAAATAAGTGACACCATGAAGCGTTCCAATGTCAGAATAATTGGAATCCTGGAGGGAGTGGAGAGAGAGAGAGGACTAGAAGATGTATTTGAGCAAATTGTAGCTGAGAACTTCCCTAATCTAGAGAATGAAACAAACATTCGTGCCTACAGGCAGAGAGGACCCCTCCCAAGATCAAGGAAAGCAGGCCAACACCCCGCATGTAATAGTAAAACTTGCAAATCTTAGAACCAAGGAAACCATCTTAAGGGCAGTTAGGGGGAAGAGATTCCTTACGTACAGAGGGAGGAACATCAGAATAACGTCAGACCTATCCACAGAGACCTGGCAAGCCAGAAAGGCCTGGCAAGACATATTCAGTGTACGAAATGAGAAGAACATGCGGCCAAGAATACTTTATCCGGCAAGGCTTTTATTTAGAGTGGATGGAGAATGGATGGAGAGATGCAGAGCTTCCACGACCGGCAGAACCTGAAAGAATATGTGACCACTAAGCTGGCCCTGCAAGAAATATTAAGGGGGTTCTATAAAAGGAGAAAGACCCCAAGAGTGATATACAACAGAAATTTACAGGGACAATCTATAAAAACAACGTCTTCACAGGCAACATGATGACAATTAATTCATATCTTTCAATAATCACTCTCAACGTGAATGGCCTAAATGCTCCCATAAAACGGCACAGGGTTGCAGATTGGATAAAAAGACAGGACCCATCCATATGCTGCCTACAAGAGACTCATTTTGAACCTAAAGATACATCCAGACTGAAAGTGAAGGGATGGAGATCCATCTTCCATGCCAGCAGACCTCAAAATATAGCTGGGGTAGCAATTCTTATATCAGACAAATTAGATTTTAAACTAAAGTCTGTAATTAGAGACACAGAAGGACCCTATATCATTCTTAAAGGGTCTATCCAACAAGAAGATCTAACAATTGTAAAAATCTATGCCCCCAACATGGGAGCAGCCATCTACATAAGCCAACTGCTAACCAAAATAAAGAGTCATATTGATAACAATACGTTAATTGTAGGAGACCTCAATACTCCACTCTCAGCAATGGACAGATCATCTACGCAGAAAGTCAACAAGGAAACAAGAGCTTTGAATGATACACTGGACCAGTTGGACCTCATAGATATTTACAGAACATTCCAAAACAACAGAATGCTCATTCTTCTCAAGTGCACATGGAACTTTCTCCAGAATAGACCACATACTGGGTCAAAAATCAGGTCTCAACTGATACCAAAAGACTGAGATTATTCCTTGCATATTCTCAGACCACAATGCTTTAAAACCGGACCTCAATCACAAGAAAAAATTTGGCAGAAATTCAAACACGTGGAAGCTAAAGACCACTCTGTTCAAGAATGTTTGGGTCAACCAGGAAGTCAAAGAACTTAAACAATTCATGGAAATCAATGAGAACAAAAACACAGTGGTCCAAAACCTATGGGATACTGCAAAGGCAGTCCTAAGGGGGAAATATATAGCCATCCAAGGCTCACTCAAAAAAATAGAAAAATCCTGAATTCACCAACTAACTCTACACCTTAAAGAACTAGAGAAAAAGCAACAAACGATGCCTAAGCCACGCATTAGAAGAGAAATAATTAAAATTAAAGCAGAGATCAATGAATTACAAACCAGAAACACAGTAGATCAGATCAACGAAACTAGAAGTTGGTTCTTTGAAAGAATTAATAAGATCGATAAACCACTGGCCAGACTTACCCAAAAGAAAAGAGAAAGAACCCAAATTAATAAAATTATGAATGAAAGGGGAGAGACCACGACTAATACCAAGGAAATAGAAGCAATTACTAGAAATTATTATCAACAACTATATGCCAATAAACTGAGCAGTCTGGATGAAATGGAGGCCTTCCTGGAAACCTATAAGCTGCCAAGACTGAAACAGGAAGAAATTGACAACCTGAATAAGCCAATAACCAGTAACGAGATTGAAGCAGTGATCAAAAGCCTCCCCAAAAGACAAGAGTCCAGGGCCTGCTGGATTCCCTGGGGAATTCTACCAAACATTCAAAGAAGAAATAATACGTATTCTACTGAAGCTGTTTCAAAAAATAGAAACAGAAGGAAAACTTCCAAACTCATTCTATGAGGCCAGCATTACCTTAATCCCCAAACCGGGCAAAGATCCCATCAAAAAGGAGAATTTCAGACCGATATCCCTGATGAATATGGATTCCAAAATCCTCAACAAAATCCTAGCTAATAGGATCCAACAATACATTAAAAGGATCATCCACCACCACCAAGTGGGATTTATCCCCAGGATGCAAGGGTGGTTCAATATTCGCAAATCAATTAATGTGATAGAACACCTTAATAAGAGGAGGGAGAAGAACCATATGGTCCTCTCAATTGATGCAGAAAAAGCATTTGACAAAATACAGCATCCTTTCCTGGTTAAAACTCTTCAGAGTATAGTGATAGAGGGAACATTCCTCAAGTTCATAAAATCCATCTATGAAAAACCCACAGCGAATATCAACCTCAATGGGGAAAAGCTGAGAGCCTTTCCCTTAAGATCAGGAACACGTCAAGGATGCCCACTCTCGCCACTATTGTTCAACATAGTACTAGAAGTCCTAGCAGCAGCAATCAGACAACAAAAGGAAATAAAAGGTATTCAAATTGGCAAAGAAGAAGTCAAACTCTCTCTTTTTGCAGACAACATGATACTTTATGTGGAAAACCCAAAAGACTCCACCCCCAAATTACTAGAACTCATACAGCAATTCAGTAATGTGGCAGGATACAAAATCAATGCACAGAAATCAGTTGCTTTCTAATACACTAACAACGCAAGTGTAGAAAGAGAAATTAGAGAAACGATTCCATTTACAATAGCACCAAAAACCATAAGATACCTCGGAATAAACCTAACCAAAGAGGTAAAGGATCTATACTCTAGGAACTACAGAACACTCATGAAAGAAATTGAAGAAAACACAAAAAGATGGAAAAATATTCCATGCTCATGGATTGGAAGAATAAACATTGTTAACATGTCTATGCTACCCAGAGCCATCTATACCTTCAATGCCATCCCAATAAAAATTCCAATGACATTTTTCAAAGTCCTGGAACAAACAATCCTAAAATTTGTATGGAATCAGAAAAGACCCCGAATCGCCAAGGAAATGTTGAAAAAGAAAAACAAAGCTGGGGGCATCATGGTGCCCGATTTCAAGCTATATTACAAAGCAGTGATCACCAAGACAGTATGGTACTGGCACCAAAACAGACATATAGACCAATGGAACAGAAGAGAGAACCCAGATATGGACCCTCAACTCTATAGTCGAATAATCTTTGACAAAGCAGGAAAAAATATGCAATGGAAAAAAGACAGTCTCTTCAATATATGGTGCAGGGAAAATTGGACAGCCACATGCAGAAGAATGAAACTCGACCATTCTCTAACACCATTCACAAAGATAAACTCAAAGTGGATGAAAGACCTCAATGTGAGACAGGAATCCCTCAAAATCCTAGAGAAGAACACAGGCAGTAACCTCTTTGACATCGCGCATAGCAACTTCTTTCAAGATACATCTCCAAAAGCTAGTGAAACAAAAGCAAAAATGAACTTTTGGGACTTCATCAAGATAAAATGCTTCTGCACAGCAAAGGAAACAGTCAGCAAAACAAAGAGGCAACCCACAGAATGGGAGAAGATATTTGCACATGACACTACAGATAAAGGGCTGGTATCCAAGATCCATAAAGAACTTCTCAAACTCAACACTGAAAAAACAAATAATCAAGTCAAAAAGTGGGCAGAAGATATGAAAAGACACTTCTCTGAAGAAGACATACAAATGGCTAACAGACACATGAAAAAATGTTCATCATTATTAGCCATCAGGGAAATTCAAATCAAAACCACATTGAGATACCACCTTACACCAGTTAGAATGGCAAAAATGGACAGGGAAAGAAACAACAAATGTTGAAGAGGTTGTGGAGAAAGGGGAACCCTCTTACACTGTTGGTGGGAATGCAAATTGGTATAGCCACTTTGGAAAACAGTGTGGTGGTGCCTCAAAAAATTAAAAATAGAGCTACCCTATGACCCAGCAATTGCACTTCTGGGTATTTACACCAAAGACACAGATGTAGTGAAAAGAAGGGGCACATGCACCGCAATGTTCATAGCAGCAATGTCCGCAATAGCCGAACTGTGGAAAGAGCCAAGATGCCCTTCAACAGAGGAATGGATAAAGAAGATGTGGTCCATATATACAATGGAGTATTACTCAGCCATCAGAACGGATGAATACCCAACTTTTACATCAACATGGATGGGACTGGAGATTATGCTAAGTGAAATAAGTCAAGCAGAGAAAGTCAATTATCATAGGGTCTCACTTATTTGTGGAACATAAGGAAGAGCATGGAGGACATTAGGAGAAGGAAGGGGAAAATGAAGGGGGGGAATCGGAAGGGGAGATGAATCATGGGAGACTATGGACTCTGAGACACAAGCAGGGTTTTAGAGGGAAGGGAGGAGGGGGGATGGGTTAGCCCGGTGATGGGTATTAAGGAGGGCACGTACTGCATGGAGCACTGAGTATTATATGGAAACAATGGATCGTGGATCACCACATCAAAAACTAATGTTGTTGTGCAGGGTGACTAACATAACATAATAAAATTGAAAAAAAAGAAAGAAAGAAAACAAGAGGAGAAGAAATCACACGTGCCTTTCCTTTCCCGAAGCAATAGTCTCCTGGCATTGGATTTAGAAATATTTTATTTATTTATTTATTTTTTAAGATTTTAAGTATTTATTTGACAGAGAGACACAGCGAGAGAAGGAACACAAGCAGGGGGAGTGGGAGAGGGAGAAGCAGACTCCCCGCTGAGCCGGGACCCCGATGCAGGGCTTGATCCCAGGGCCCCAGGACCATGACCTGAGCGGAAGGCAGACGCTTAATGACTGAGCCACCCAGGTGCCCCTAGAAATATTTTAAAGATCACTGCATTCTTGAAATCATTACCATGTTAAATGAGCTTATGTTCTCACCCTTGTCCAGAGCTGCACCCTGCTTACCCATATTTAAAACACTGATGTAAACTGTGGCTTAATGTTCACACCAGCAATAAGACAACAAAAAGAGCAAGAGTGAAGAGGTATAAAACATGTATTTTATACTGGTCATGATGTCAAGTAATTTAATTGCATGCATTTATGTTTCCTTATTTTTTGTTTGCTTTTTGACAATACGATCACATTCATTTTCATTCATTCCTATAAATGTCAAAGGCTCACAAGAACATTTTTCAATTTATAGCCAATCCCTGACATCAGTGCTATTAATAATTTATTCTCTTTCATAATATATAACTAAAACATATATTGGAGTTTTTATTATGTAGTAAACCGCAAATAAAATAAAAATTACCTATAATTTCACGGCCTATATATCCCTTGGTCACTTAAACAATAATGCCGGATTATGTGGTTGGAAAACCTGAACAGTATGAAAAGGTACAAAATAAAAATGAGAGTCTTTCTACCCAGTTCCTTAATGTGAGGTAATCGAATTTCTGATGGTTCTTCCTAGATTTAAATATGTATGTACATAAATCTAAAACATATTTATATTTGATATATATTAAATATATACGTATATATAATTAACATATATTTCTAGATAGTTACTATATACTAAATATTCAATACATAGAGAAAGTTCTTTTCCTTAATCATATCTTTTCTAAACTCAGCAAACAAAAATATATGTCACTCATGTAATGACTGCAGAGTAATCTATAATTTTCATGGAGTATGATTTACTTAAAGGGTTGCTTAGTGATGGCCACTTTGTTTCTCTCCAGGTTCATTACCATGAAATTGCTGTGATGGCCACCTGTGTGAATGACCATGCAGTAGGTACCATCGTGATTGTCATTAAATGCTGGAAGAAAAGAGGGCAGAGGACATTCAGGTAGCTTGCCTGGGATCACTTACCTGCCTAGTGGAATGAAATTACAAAGGTGGGCGGTCTGCGTGCAGATCCCAGGCTCTTACTGCTTATGTCTTTCCAGAGGACAAAGGTGGCTCTACTGGTAGGTTTAATGTCCAGTCTTTCAAGATGAGCTCTGAGTTTTGGAAGGTCCAGAGCTTTTTCCTAAGTAAAAGTGTGTGTAATAAATATTAGTTTATGACTCAATAAATGCCATATAGCTCTTATCTACATGGAGTAAAAAAGAATGGATTCCTATAATTTTATGCTGAAAGGTGGGACTCCAGAATCAAGACGTCTTTGTAGCAGAGACATTAATGCTATTTTGGAAATCCAAATGGTGGTCTAGACTTGGGAATATAGACTCGCATGGCTCTTTAAAATAAGATAGGAAAGGGGTGCCTAAGTGGCTCAGTCGGTTAAGTGTCTGCCTTCGGCTCAGGTCATGGTTCCAGGGTCCTGGGATCGAGCCCCACATCAGGCTCCCCGCTCAGCAGGAAGTCTGCTTCTCCCTCTCCCATTCCCCTTGCTTGTGTTCCCTCTCTTGCTGTGTCTCTCTCTGTCAAATAAATAAATAAAATCTTTAAAAAATAAAATAAAATAAAATAAAATAGGAGGAAGTAAGCTTGTGGCAGAAAGGATCCAAGGGAAGAGGCAGGCAAGCAGGGATCTGGAGTGTATGAGAAATATAAGCAGTGTGATATCCCTAATAGTGAATGCATACTATGATAGCAGAAAAGCCTTGTAGATAAGGGATGTCTCATCTTCATTTTACACCTTCTCCTTCGGCACTGTGTGTGTGTGTGTGTGTGTGTGTGTGTGTGTAAGATATCCTGGAAAGGAGGCTGAATTCCATCTGTAGGTTGGCAAAGAATAGAGGAATAGAGACAGTTACAGGAAAGTTTAGGGGTGCAGGTGAAATGGGATTTCTGCCCCACGGGAAGTTGGTGTTTTCGGAAGGGATAATAAGAGTACCTCCTGCACCAGGAGAACTTGAAGACATCTTATGGACAGTGTTAGATTTCCTACAGAACCTGAGAAAGGAGAACTCCTGACATTTATTTAATTACCTTAAGGCAAGTTGGCCTCTTCTGACATTGGAACTACAAAATGACTTACGGGATAGTCTAAGGAAAAGAGATCCACAAAAGGGACAGAAATACAGCCCAGTGGGAGGGGCATGTGGAGGAAATAGGACACAATAGAGAGGGCAGAGAAGCGCTTCCCCCGTCACTTTCTTTCTTTTGTTAATATTTTTGATACATTTTCAGAACTATAAAAATTTGCAAATATAGCACAAAAAATTACTAGACACCTTCGATCCGGATTCACCAACAGCTAAGATTTAATTACAGATTTTACTACAAGAGCTTAATCATCCCACTTTGTCTGTCAGTCATGGGATCTATCTTCTATCTATCATTAATCTATTGATATATACATGTAATTTATATATGGTAATATACATTTTCCCCGAACTGTTGAAGAGCAATCTGCAGATAGGATACTCCTTTATCCCAAAAACTTCCATGTGTATTTCCAAAAAAATAAGAAATGATTTTACATAATCACAATATACTTACCAAATCGGAAACTTAACACTGATACAATACCATTATCTAATCCTGGGGGTGGCAAACATACTTGGTTAAGGGTCAGACAGTAATTATGTTAAGCTCTGATCTTTCTTGCAACTACTCATCTCAGCTGTTGTATTTCAAAAGCAGCCAGGGAAAATATGTAAATAAAAGCACATGACTGTGTTCAATATAAATTCATTTTCAAAAACAGGTGGTAGGATGGCTTGGCTCATGGGTCATAATCTTCTGATCTCTGATCTGACATGTAGCTCTTAACTCAGATCTTCCTTATTGTCCATGGAATGTCACCTACAGGAAAAGAAAGTCATTTTACTCTTGTGAGTCCCGGACTTGGAATTGGGCATTTCTTTAAAGGAAACTTTGTCCCTTTAGGAAAGAATGGTATTTAGAAACCAAGATATGTGGGGCGCCTGGGTGGCTCAGTCGTTAGGCGTCTGCCTTCGGCTCAGGTCATGATCCCAGGGTCCTGGGATGGAGCCCCATTGGGCTCCCTGCTCAGCAGGAAGGCTGCTTCTCCCTCTCCCACTCCCCCTGCTTGTGTTCCCTCTCTCGCTGTGTCTCTGTCAAATGAATACATAAAATCTTAAAAAAAAAAAAAAAAGAAACCAAGATATGTAAGCAGGTATGGCCGTTGCTACTTGGTTTTTATTTTTTCTAGTTCCTCTTAATGGGCAGAGTGGGAATTAGAGCACATACATTTACAGCATATACCCAGGTATTTAAATACATATCCCCACATATCTATCTATGTATCTAGCATCTATCTTCCCGTGAGTTCACACTGACACCTTTCATTTCAATCCAAGATGGCAAGATTTATTCTATCCTTCCTTCTCCTTTCCACATGTGTAACTCTCTGGTAGGAGAAAACTGATTCTCTTATCGATGACTTATTTATTATTTGCTCAATCCTCAGACATACAAAACTAGTTTTAGCATTGCTAATACACATCTGAGGGGGGAAAAAAAAGAACTAAACCTTAAAGCCTAATATTTGATTAAAGCTATTTTTGTCTTTAGGCTGAGGGATTAGTCCAAACCCTGCCTTAAAGTACCTGGGTCAGCCCTTGCCTCACACTCCCTGTATTATATGTTTTATATTCATTTGTTTCCATTAATACACAGTTTTGAATTTCCTTCTAGATTTGTTCACTTGATTTATTTAGTTTTAGAGTACGTGAAACATTGCCATGATTTCAAAAGTCAGTATGGTACCAGAAAGAATCGAGAAGGCATTCAACTCCTTTCCCATTCTTTCTACCACTTTCTTCCTCCGGCCCAGTAACTGATCCATGTGGTTATTCATTGGTTTATTCTTTCTCCAATCCTTGTGCTCAAATGAGCAGATACTTGCGTATTTATTTTTATTTTTTATTTCTTTTAACAATAAAGGTGGAACAACATGGTAACTTATCATATTTTGCTTTCTACATTTAGCAATATCACATGGAAATCATTCCACAGAAGTTCACAGAGATCCACATCATTCTTTTTTACAGCAGCCTAGGACTCTAGTTTTGGATGTGTCAATTTACTTTCCAGGTATGAGCACTGACATTGTTTCTGATGTTTTGCAATTACAATGAAGGCTCAAATGAAAAGCTTTCTGCACATGCATTTTCGTAGGGTGAGAGGTGTAACTTTAGGAGAGATCCCTAAAAGTGGGATTATAGGGCCAAAAGAGAAATATACTACATTTTCTCTTCTTTTATCTTTCTAACAGGATTTTGCTTTTCCTCTTCAGCAGATGTGGTGCCAAATCCTCTTCTACTTAATCTGTGCAGTGTTGGGCGTATAATAAGACCACAGTACATACTTGCTAAATGAATAAAATTCTCCCAGGTATGGGAAATTTGTTGAGCCGTGAATCTACCCTGCCTTAAAATCCTGGCAAGGAGGAGAAGTGGGTTGTACGAGAAGCTTTGAAGGAAAAATGAGATGTGGGCCTCACAGAAACGTACCAAAAGGAGACTAAGCTCATGGCGTGACTGGCTCAGCTACTGATCTCAAGAGAGCCTGTAAACAGGCTCTGGGCGGAACCGGGAAAAGGGGTGGACATCATCCTTTTCAGTCCTGTCGGTGTCCATGTGAGCAACATCCGCAACAGCGCCTTTCAGATACAAAATACCCTACGCAAAATCAGCTCCTGAATTTAAATCCTTTGCAGAAATTGAACCTGGGCTTCAGAGAACACAACAGCAGCTTATGTAAATTTCTGCCAATTAAATTGACAAAACATATGGGAAAGTTGTTGAGTCCCATTGGATGGATTTTGTGCCTTTTTTTTTGCTAAAGAAAAATAATTAAAGTAGTAGGAAAATCAGTCTCCAAAGTAGAAGAGTCTGTTACCTCTTCACCAAAAGAAATGGACAGAATCATAATGCTCACATGGGCTCTCCTGTAACAGAGGTGCATCAATTTAACACAAGCCTGTACCAGCTTTAAAAAAATCTATTACAAGCTTCTCCCTTTCATTATTTTCCATTGCTTAGTTCAGATTCAGAAAAATGTGAATAATGCATAAGCTCAAATGCTCTCCCCATTATGGTGAGTAACTCCACAGTGAAGCTGCTTATTTCGGCAACTACACATTGCTAAGAAATCTCTCTCAGCCCTTGCAGCGCGTCTCTATAATAAGATGTCTGTCCCTTTTCAAGGCCAAGGTATGTGTTGTGAAATCCTGTTTTATTTTCTAACACTTAAATTTATTAAAATGCTCTTCTGTTAATTTTGATTTCCCTTGACAGTCTTTTTCATAATAACATATTGTGAGTGTTATTGGTTGCCCTATCTTTTACACTTAGGAAAATTTATTAGGTACTCGTATGTGATCTGATTTAATTGCCCCATTTAATGAATACCCTTAAAGCACCCGACATAGCTCTTATCACCTGCATTTTGCAGATAGGAAAGTCGAGGCTCAGAGATGTTCAGGAGCTAGTCATGACAGAGTAAAGCAGGTGATGGAACTCGAGTTTCAGTGTGACAGCAGTGGCCACGCTTAACACCTATGTGGACTTGTCTCTCACTGTCTTGCTATGTGATGACACTGGTGGACTCACAGAGATCCTTTGACCAAGCCAGACTGTGAGGGTGACCTGTAGGTGTCATTCTTCCTATTGTCCTTACGTAAATGATATAACAGTTGCCCGCAAGAGTAGAAGTGCCATCCTCTGCCTGCTGATTGTCATTAGAAGTCCAGATTCAGAACATCCCCCAAAAGAAATTTTTCCTGTAGAGCTCACTTTCAAAAGCGTTCCCGTTTTATAGAAGCGTACTGTTCCTACGTTCCCAGTACACGGCACACCAAGCCCTGAGCTGTGCATTCTATGTGATTTGTGCCATTTCTCCCTGATTACTCTCAAACTCTGGGCGGGTCCAGGAGCTGCCAGCCCGACGGCAACACTTGGATGCCCAGCTGTCCCTTCTAACTGTGCCCATACCTCCTTCCTGACCGCCTGCTTCCCTCCACTTGCCTGCATCTCGGACACGTGCACCAATATGGTCTTACGGCTCGGCCAGGACCCTGGGGGTCAGACTGGATGGAGTACGTACGTTCCCTGGTCTCCTACATCCAATTTATGGTTAAGTTCTGTGGATTCAGATCTCCGGAGTAGATCTTCACTCCAACGGCTTCTCTCCATCTTTGTTACTATCACCCTAATTCAGATAAAGGTATTTCTTACCTCACCTCCTGCTTTCACCTGCTTCGGTGTCTATGGGCCCAGGCTGGACTCCTTCATCTTAGGGCCACAAGAGTGGTCTTCTGAAAACGTCCATCAGATATCTCACTTTGTCTCTTGCTTGAACATCTTCCTACTTTCGCTAAGTGGAACCCCACGGTCTTTATCAGAGCCCTGCCTGATTCTTCAGTCGTGTCTCCCTTGCTTGTTTTCCTCTACTTGTAATGTCCATCTTTTAGTTCCTTGAATATTCTAAGGTTTTTCTTGGCACAGGGACATTTTATTTGCTGCTCTGTCAAATTGGAGCGCTCTTCCTCCATGCTTTTCACCCAGAAGACATTCTCTTATTCATTCACATGTCCCCTTCTTATGATGCCTCCTTCATTTACACTCTATCATATCACAGTACATATAATATACATACAGTAGATGCCACCATCTATATATTTCTTATTAATTTGTTTATTGGCTGTTGCCATAAATGAGGATATAAGCTAAAGAGAAAAGGGTCTGCCTACCACATCTAGCTAGTAATAAATAGCCGTTCAAAGAAGGAGTGAGTGGAAGCTCACAACACCTCCATGAGACGTAAATTATTGTAACCACACTTTGGAAGCCAAGAAAATCAAAGTGCAGAACATTACAGGAAATTTCTGAGGGTCATAAATCTAGTAAATGACAGTGCTGTGATTTAGACATAAGTCTGCTGACTCCAGAGTCCAATTGCTAATCATTTTAATCATATGTTCTGCTTAAAATTATTCTGCTTCTAAAATAAAGGACACTGAGCTCGTATTTTTCAGACAGCCTTACCCTGGGCTTGTACTTGAACTGTAAATCAGTTCGGGAGGTAAGGACATTATGCCAGTGTAGCTCAGTAAGCTCTTGGGATTCAAGCCTGTGACTTGGAGCATCAGTTAGAGTCTAGGATGAGCCTGTGATGTCACCACCTCTCCTCCAGCTGAGTAGAAAGTTCTGGAATGGCCAATTTATTTCCCAGGGCATTACTAATCTGGGCAGCCTGGGCCTGCAGGTACCTCTGATAGATCTACTTGTCACAATAATGAGTCACTTTCTTACAGTAGCACAGATTAGGGGGAAAGTGTTTTTCCACTAAATCACTAGGGAAACGATTTTCTGAAGATATACAATATATCATTTCAGGTTATAATAAATCTTATAACACCATAAAATACCATAGAATTTGCCTAGCTATGGAACTACATTTCTCCTTACACCTACCAAAGATAGAATAATTTGTCAACAGGGGCTCCACATAGAGTTTCTATTAAAATGGCTGTAACCTCCAGGATCATCAAGTAATTTTTCTAACAGCTCAAGGGAAATAATTTTTCTTCTGCAAGACATCCATTTGATTAACTTTCCCATATCTATCTTGAATTTTCCTAGAAATTTTGAGAAGTTTTATCTATTTATCTGTCAAGAAATATATAATAAAAGAAAATGAATAAAAAGTATTATTAAAAGTTTCCATTTCTACTAATTTCCACTATTTCCCAAAGGAAGCATTCATTGCAGGCGTCCTGGATTTATTCTCTACTCTGCTGGTACATAGTTTCCTAATCTTAGAAATGCAATGACTGCAATGGAAACCAAACCCCTATGTTACAAAGTGGTGGATAAGAACATGAACTCTCTCTCAGTGTAATATGCATTTTGTTTTCTTTTTCTGGTTGTGGTAGTGACTCTCCTGAATGGCAAACGTTTTCTTGCTGCTGTGGCCCCTTTTGTGAACACACTTCCCTGAAATTTATAGGAAAACATCCGACAGTGGATTGCAGTGGCCTATTTACCTGTCTCCCTCACCCACGAAATGCTTAGTTTCCAAGGCAGAGATACGTCTTGGCATTATTTAAGTCATTTTGCTTCACTTTGAATATCTGGCACCAGCTCTGCAATCATCAGTCAGTAAAAGAATGAACACTTCCTCACCTCTTCCAATTCTGATAAATATACCTTTGGCAAACAGAAACCGTTAATGGATCCAGGTTTTGAGTAAGCAAGTGAACGGGGTTGTTGTTTAAAATGAACAGGTCAGACGTGATCTCACTGATACTGAGTCTGTGTTACAGAGATAATTTTACTGCACGTACACTGGCTGGTAGTTCATGATTCCCTCCGACTGTCTGTCCTCAGAACAGCAAGAACAACTTTATATCCTCTACGTTAAAGACTGAGTTTAAAATCCAAGGGAGCCAAAGAGGCAGTGGGATTCAGACTTCTAAATACAGTTCTATTCCTATTTCACCCAATAAAGGAGAGTCTCAGATCAGGTATTTGTAGAGCTAGGTATTTTCTTACCCTTAAAAGTAGCGCTCTCTGGAATATCATTTTTGAAATCTACAGTCTTGCGTGATTATTTCATTAAATCAGCCAGAGCTAGAAAAGTGTAATATCAAAATAATTATAGTGTTTGGCTTTGTAAACTCCGTCCCTTCAAAAATCAAATTCAAAAGATCTGGGTATTATGAATGGAAGTGAGTAGGAAACACTGCAATGTCCCTCCGTTTCACGAGGGAGCTCATTTACAGAAAACCGAAGGCGAAATTTTATGACTCTGAGCTGTTTCATGATCACATCTGTAACAGAAAGAACCTCTTATCTCTGTAGTAAATAAAAGGTACAGCACTGAAACGACTAAGTTACTGGCAAAAGGACGCTGACAATGTCTCTTTTCCTTTTGCATACCTAAGAAAGCAAATAGCAATTTATTAATTGAAATGTGTTTAAGATATGGCATTGCTTTAAGAAAAGATGCATTTTTGAGATGTGTAAGAGGATGATGTTAAAACCCAACATGGAATGGGCATTCATCCATGGCTGGTGAGTCTAGGAAGCACAGAAAGGGAGTGGCTAGAGCTCATTCCCCAGCTCACATCCTGATGAGCTTCATGGCTCCCTTGCAGGCATCCTGTTCTGGAGGCAGGCGAACAATATATGTGCGAAACGCTTCCCTCCCTCGCTGGCATCCCATTGTTGAAGGTTCCATGGATAATTAATGGAGATATTAAGTGACTGGCATTCTGCCTGCTGCTGACCTGGCAGGAAGCTTCTGGGAGGGAGTCAGAAGGGCATGGCATCACCTGCCAACTAGCCTCCTTCTCCAACAGGCCAATAGGGCTGAGCTTGGTTTAATACAGCACAATTCTCCTTTCCGTTTCCTTAGTTAAGATTTTGTGCATATTAGCTTGTAACAAAGGGAGGTCTTTCATTTTGCCTTATTTAGATGAGGACACTACAGTATTGAAAGGTCAACTGTTGGCAGAACCGTAATTCAAGCTCTGACACCAGAGTCTGTGTTTAAAACCCCGCTCTATGCCAATAGGACTTTTATATGGTCATAAATCTCAGTAGAGAAAGTTCATGCTGGATTAGTCATTGGCTTCGGGAGGTCTGATGCTAACAAAAGGCTGTAAGGAGACTTAGGAAAATCCAGAGATTTTCCGCCTTATTTTGTATTTATTCAAATCGAACAAAGGAGCCAAATAAACTGCAAGCCATCAGATGAATAAAACTATAGCAGAATGAACTCTCCATGCTTTTTTCTTCCTTCCTTTCCTTTCAACCAGGTTCCTCCATGTAGATAACATCATCTGTAATCCATAAGGACTTAATCTACTTTCTGAGTGGAGGTTTCTGCTTTGGGCAGAGCAGAGCTGTGAATTGAATCAACACCCGGAAGAATTGGGGAGTGATGTCAGTGGAGAAAATGTCTCTGTCCAGCAGGGTCCAAAACAGAAGCGCTGTTCAAGGACACCTTAGCAACATCCAACACAGCCCTAATGATGACACGTTTAAAGCCCTTCTCTGGCTCTGAGAATAATTTCTCTTTGATTACTTTTCCAGTCCTGCAAGGCACAAAGGTATTGTCACTTTAAATACAATTACATGAATTTACTTTCAGCATTTCTGTCAAGACTTCTTTAAATGCCTTTTTTCTTTATTCGATGCCTTTGCCTATTGGTAACAGTATCATTGTGTTGTTTATTTGATTAAGTTTTGTTTGAGCTGATGAACACCCTCCCCGTTTATATACCCCCCCACACACGCACGCACACACACACACACACAGAGGCTTTCCTTCAAGCCTTTAATTTTTCACATAAGCTTATTCACAGCTTTTGTATGTGTTGAAATTAATGACTTTTGAAAACACTCAACTCGGGTAGTATCTTTTCCTGTAATTAGTTTTCTTTTTTACTGCTTTAGTTTATCCATCCATAACTCCTCTATTTTAGGTCAAATAAAACTAGCAATTAGGTCCAGAACTAGGTGGCTTATGTTACCATAAATATTTTTCTTATTGTGAATCTGTGCTATTTCATTTCTTAGCTTTATTGCTGTAGGGTGGGTTGCTCTCATTAACCTGTGAACCTCAGAGCAAGAAAGGCGCCATGTCGATCTCTGTATTCCATTATGGCTGGAAACACGGTCCTCTCCAGATCTTTTCTGAACACATAGGAGGCAACAGAAAAATGTTTTTGACAGATTTCGTGTGAGTTGCAAAGGACCACACTCGATAAGTTCTAACATCAGAATATCACATGATCATCTAATAGATAAATAATTCTGAAATGCCACCACAGGATGGGACCAATGTGTAACGAGGTCCTAACTTACTTCAAAGATGTGGAAATCAGTAATTGGTGTTATCACTTTCTAGGCTCTGCCTATACCAACCTGCAACCCCTCTACATCCCTCCATGCGCACACCATAAACAAAGGTGTGCCCACTCATGGCCCCATATGCCTACCGTCCCTCTACCCGGTAGATGGTATTACAGACAAGTGAGCAAGAAGGAGAGTTGTCTAGTGACAAAACTGTACATAGTTGTAGCCCATCAGCTTTGGAATTAGACTGCTTGGCTCTAACTTGTGACCAGAATATTCCTAGGTCTCTGTTTTCTGTTTTCCAAAACAGGGATGATGAAGTTATCTAATTAATTGTATGTCTGTGATGATCAAGATACTGAATCCGAGAAGCCTTAGTGCACTGTCAGATAGGAAGTGTGAACTCAGTAGACATTGTGCACGGCTTTCTATTTTTCCTTTCCAAATAATATAATTGAATAATATATGGTCCAATATGGTTTTGGTTTCTTGTACTTTTTCATAAACTTGTATTCATAGCTCACTACTGGAAAAAAATAACTCATTACTGGAATGATGCAATCACAGATGTCATTGGAGAATTTCTGGTTTTGATAGCTGTATACCTTTCAAAGGTTGTACCTACATGATAACAGGCCGTTTGACTTAAAATGATTATATCTTTAATTGAAAACAAAAAAGTAACGAGGCTTTTGGGAACTGAACTTGCAGAAGTATGTGATTTACCAAAAGAGTCAAAGGCCCTGTTTTAGAGTCTCTCACTAACTAGCTGTGTGCTCGTGGGGGAATTGCTTATTGAATTAACTCTTCATTAGCAATATGAGATCATTTTGCTAGATGTACACTAGCTTAAACGAACTGGTGGGGCCCTGGCAGTTTCCTATTATCAAGTCAGAATAAAGAATTTCAAAGTTCCAGGTCAGAAGGGATCTTACCTTATCTAGTGCAAAGATAGAAAACAGGAATGCCTATAGAGCTGTGTAGGTAATTAAGGTGAAGAAACGGTAACAAAAGCTCCAGGAAGATGAGAAATGGCAATTAGTAGTTAATGTTGAGAATGTAGGAGAAGGCACTTTTATCTGTGGTTGCATGGAGACAGGAAAATTTGTCTGAAGGAACCAGGAACTCCTTGCCTCGTATTTATTGTTGCCACAAATAACACAGTCCAATTTTGCCTGGTTTTCTGATATTCAAGTACCAAGAGATATATTAAGATATGCAGGAAATTCAGGTTTTCATGCCAAATGTTCTACATTTTATATGGAAACAAATTTCTTTCTCTTTTTTAAGATTATTTATTGATTGATTTGAGAGACAGCAGGAGCAGGGGGAGGGGCAGAGGGAGAAGCAGGCTCCCCGCTGAGCAGGGAGCCCAGAAGCCGGGATCCCGAGACTCCGGAATCGCGACCTGAGCCGAAGACAGATGCTTAACTGACTAAGCCACCCAGGTGCCCCAATTTGTTTCTTTTTAAATAATATTTTACAGTCAAACAAAGAAATCACGGAGCTGCATTTAGCCCAAAAACCCCCCAGTTACCTGCTTCAAATACAGTTTCTCATTGGATGCTTGGATCTGGCCACAGCATCCCTGAGAAGTGACAGGTAAGTTTGCGCCCGAACACCCTTAGGGGTGATGTGCTCCTTACTATCTTGGCCAACTATTCCTATGTCTGGGCAGTTTGGGTCGAAAGTTATTGTATTATTTTTGTTAAAATATAGTCTCGGTAATTCATATGCATTTATTTTGTTTCTTTCTCTTAAACCCTAGTATGTTTATATTTTTTGTATTAAAGAAATTTATCACATTTCTGCCCCCCACAATAATGCCAGAGTTTTTTCTTATTTTAATGATTTCACATAAATTTAAGGCTTCTTCACCTTTCTGGTTGAAACTGCTGACTTGACAGACTCTATTTTATGAGTGTTCTAGCAGCTAAATGCTGTAGTCTAGGTGGGACCCAACAGCACAGAGCTGGAGGGCTAGCTTGTTACCACAGCATGGCACCGCATAAAATCCTCTTGGTTTCTGGCATGACTCTCCTATTCAAATTAATTATTGCAGCTATTATAGGCACACTGTTGTCCTTTTCATTTCCTGGATTTTCCTTATGGCTTTTGCCACTTGACCCAACAATGGGATACCTTCAGTTTCCTACACTCAGTAGAATTTGTCAGCGCTTAGCCTCAAATAATACAATATTTCCCAAAAGTTCAAAAGTCATCTTGCCATTGTTTATATTTGTATAATGATTTATGCATTTCATGAGTGTTTCTGTCATAGGTTTGGATGACAACCTACAAGATTATTTTTAAAATTAAAGACATTTTGGGGTGCCTGGGTGGCTCAGTCGGTTAAGTGGCTGACTCTTGAGTTCGGCTCAGGTCATGATCTCAGGGTCTTGAGCTCTAGCCCCACATTGAGCTCCATGCTCAGCAGGAGTCTGCTTGAGATTCTCTCCCTCTCCCTCTCCCTCTGCCCCTCCTTCCCCTGCTCTCTCTCTCTCAAATAAATAAATCTTTTTAAAAATCAAAGACATTTTTACAAAATCATTTGTAATTTTTCCTTTAAAAATCAAAACAATTTCAACTAGAAGGACTACAGTGACCAAGTTTTGTTTGTTTGCTTGTTTAGCTCATTAGGAGTTTTACATAACTCCCATTATCTTAAGGAGCATAGAGCTTGCGAGATCTCAAATACAGAATCCGGGGTAATACTGAATAGTGGGTCAAAGTCACGTTCTCTTCCTGCTCTAACTCAAGGCCACTTTATGTTTGAGAGAAGGGCTTGGTGACCAACTTGATAACGGCCAATTACATCATTGTTTAGGCTCCATGCTAGTCCCTTCCCAGTGGGTTTTAGTTGATTCTAATTATTTGTCTTCCTCATGCTCTCTATATTCTTCCCCTGCAGGAAACCATCTATGAGTCTCTGAGAACAGTTCTAGGCTCCATTTTCTGATTTACTAATAAGTCATTGTGTAAGAGGCTGTCGCCCTGCCAAGGACACAGGATGCATATTAACAGTAAGGGGCTGAGGTAACAGTGCCCCAAGTGAGTCATGTAACGTGGCACGGTGAGCCCGTGGCCGTGCATCATCTGCGTCTTCCCTGCATCTCTGTACTCGGGGCCTCATGAGGTCTTAGCCACAACTTTGAGAGCTATTTATAACTAACTTCACATAGGAAACTTCTTCCTCCTGTGTCTCTGTGGGAAATACGTGCTATGCTGACTGTTCATGTGAGTAAATTTTCATTGTTTTATATAAATCCTTTTATGGGGGGGCAGTGAGATAGAGACACGGATTGGAAGCCCCCTCCCCAGTGGCTTAGCTGACTGAGTTGGTAAAAGAACAAGAAGGAGTGATAAACGTTCCCATGCAGTCCTCAGAAGGAACAAATTCCCGGTAGGAGTGCTCTTTTTTGGTGGAAAGAACACGGAAGGTCAGTGGGTCAGTACCTCACCGCCCTGTCTACTCCTTTCTTACACGTGTATTTGAACTGGTCCTAAAACCTGTTCGTCAGGACCTCCATATTCTCCAAATCGCTCAGTGTCCAGCTCTCTCCACCTTCTGTCTTCCCACCGCACCCGTCCTGTTTGTTTTCCCTATCAAACATTTCGGGAGAAAGTTGCATACTTGTGCTAACCGGCTTTATTCAAATACGGGAGCGCACCTGGGAGCTGCTGGTACAGGGACAGACCCCTCCTTTTAGAGGAAGGACTTCTGGGGATGTGAGGGACACAGCGTGGTGACCTCGGGTAGGAATGCTGCCCTGTGTACTTGAAAGTTGCCGACACAGATCTGAAGCATTCTCGTCACACATTTAAAAAGTGATTGTTCGATCTTATCTACATGCAGTATTTTTGTTTATTTATACGTGAAGGTTTTGCGTTCCCCACAACTGCCATTTCCAGTATTTACCTTTGTTCTCAAATCCCCAAACCATTGTCCCTTTTTCTAAAGCTCACCTCAGTTCTCTTATTCTTGTTTGGAGTCATCCTGAGCCGCAGTTCTTCTCTGTTCTCTTGAATAGAATAAAATATGCTTTAAACTCTGTGGGGATTCTTTCAACAATCCCCCCCCCGCCCCCCGCTATTACAATGGAGGCTGATTTGTTTAGCCATAGGCGGAACGTCTCAGCATGCCTCAACAAGGCAGGCCCCAGGAGCACCCCCCACCAGGCCGCAGGTGCACCCCCACCTCGGGCCACAGGTGTCCCCCCCTCAGGCCGCAGGTGCGCTCTCCCCTTGGGCCGCAGGTGCGCTCTCCCCTTGGGCCACAGGTGCACCCCTGCAGCTCTGTCGGGCCTTCACGCTCATCAGCCCCTGGCTGTCCATTTTGGACCAGGTTTTGGGTCCTCTGTTCTGTCCTGTTGCTGCTCGTGGGTGTCTGTCCCTGCGCCTGGCCCATCTGATGTGTGCTTCCTGTGGACTGGCGTCCCTGCTGCGCCGCCCACAGGGTTTCTGGGGAAGCAGGGACCCTCTTGTGAGCCTGCGGGAACTAGGCTCACTTTCAAAAGCGTCTAAGTCGCCGTGTTCGTACTTGAAAAAACTGGAGGAAATTTCATGTACCAAGGCGCTTCGTTAGTTTACCTTTGTTGTGTAGCAACGTTTCCCAGCAAGAGCCCTTAAAAACCACACATGCTGATCATTGTCACAGTCTGTCTTCCCAAGTGCACCGAAAGGGTTACCTGGGCGGCTCTTCAGGGGCCCGCTGGGAAATCAAGGAGTCAACCAGGTTTTCCATTTCACCTGAGGTTTACAGTGCGCCCCAGGATCACTGTTGTTATCCAGAATTTAGTTCTCTGGTGTTTACCACTGAGATCCCTGGCCTCTGGCTCCCTCCTGACCACAGGCCCCTGCGTTAGCTCCGAGATGCCACCACCATCCCCTACCACAGGGCACTTTGCTTCTTCTGCCACGGAAGACTCCCCTATGCTTTGAATTTCCTTCTTTTTTTATCATAGCTCACCTGCTTGGGCCAGGCCCACCCTGCACAATCTCCCTTCTGATTAACTCAGAGTCAACCGATTGGGAATATTATATTATGCCTGCAGAATCCCATCTGCTATAGAGAGTCATGTAATCCTGGGAGCAATGTTACCTTATATTCACAAGTCCTGCTCAGGGAGGGGATTGTTGTGAGCAGGGACACTTGGGGCTGGGAATCTCAGGGGACATCTTAAAGTTCTGCCTACCACAGACATCCAATTCACAAAATCACTGTGAGGGTTAAACTATAAAGTCTAGAAAATACTTGATATTATGTCTGACTCACAGTAGATGTTTACACAGATTTTAACTCACAATGTGATCATCAGCGAATCATCATCATCCCTGACCGCTTCCTTTATACACTGTGGGAGAATAGAGCCCAGACCATTTTTCTAAACTCAGAGCCCTCCTTTTGGCTTGGTCACTACATCCTGGGTCCTAGCAATCGAAAGACTGGTCAGCAGATGACTGATTTATGAATTCTATAGTTTAGGCCTTGGTAGCATTTGACCCATATCTGATCCATAGATGCTTTCCAAATTTGAGCAAGGCCAAATTTCTATTACAGCTTCTAATAAAACAATGAACTGCCAGTCAAATACAGCTTTGTGGCATGAGTCACCACCTGAGCAACTGAAGTGGAAATCTGGAAAAGAGATTAAACACTGCCCCCAAAGTGAGGAATTTTGAAGAGAGGAGGAGTCAGATGAGCTGGAATACAGAAGAAGCAGGCAGGAAAGAGGCAACAAGATGTCAATCTGCCGGCTATTATTCTGAGAGCCTCCTCTGTTTATTGGCAACTTGATGGCTCCCTTGAATCGATTTTGCTCAAAAATTAAGGTAAATTGAAATGATTTGTGTTCCACCATTCTCCTTGTAGTAATAAATGAAAAGTTTCTGGGTTTTGAGCAGGAAAAAAAAAAAATCTTTTCTCTCATTATTGACACAGGGCAGCTATAGGTCACTACTGAACGTCAGGTTGACCCCTTTTGGGGCCCCCTGTGGTGTTTTATTGATAAAATGTTACTTTTGAAAGAACTGCTGTTATTTCCATGCTCCTTACGGTGACTGGTGATCTGGAGAGAGGCTTCCAGTGGCGGCATCGGTCCCAGCCTGTCACAGGATATTTCCCTGCATGCACCCAGGAACTTAGACTTGTCATGGCTGGCAACATGAGGGACATGCTGAGCTGAAGCTAATGAATCTCCATTCCCCAAACAGCACGGCTACATTGTTTCCTTTGTGTTAAGCCCCGAGCAGGTGGTGTTTTCTGATCACTTGCGCCCGGTTCATCTGCCATCGGGAGCAAGAGGGATCCAAGACAGGCCCTCTAGCTGGTGTGGTGAAATGATGATGAATAGAACAGAGCTGCAATGCTCTAATCAGGGGAACATTTAATTTGGAACCCATGGCAACGGAAGTGCGTGAGATGGGGCTGGGTCCTGTCCTCTGGCGTGAGGAACTAATTCAACATCATCCAGCGATCCTTCCGCTCGGTTCTTGTTGCCATTGAGAAATGATGAATGAGAGCAGAGAAGCAGTAGGAGAAATGGCAAGAAGTTGCCTCTGGGGAATAAAGTCGTTCTGCAGCAATTGGAATTTGGGTTGAAACTGGGCTAAATGTTTGTCCTCCAGGCTTTCAAAGCATCTCATTGTAACCATTAGCATGACCCTCATTTCCTCGATGTTATTGTGTGTTAACTATTTATCTCTCTCATAGACTGCATCTCTGAAGGCCCTCTGACTCCCACTTTGTTTCTCAATTACCCTGCCCAATGCTTGGGAGCTGTAGGTATAAACAGAATATGCCCAAACACAGATACACTTCCCTTTCACATTTGACTGAGAGGTTTCAGTGCTACCCAGTCCTGGCACTGTACCGTGCTCAATTATATCAGTAATTTGTAATGTCTGACTTTGTGGTGAACAGGTCAGTAAATTGTAGGATGCTCTGTTGCGGCTCTAATTGTATGTACATGAAATTAATAAGGTAGAGCTGACCACCTGTTGTTGCAACAGCTTTCACAAGTAACACTTTCCCTATTCTCTGGGGCTGGACTGATAAACTCCTCTTTGGAATTATAGCCTCTGCCTCCTCCAGGGCTCTTATAAATACTTCAGGAACAAGCTTCACCATTTTAGGGCTAGACTGGGGATTAGGTGCACAACTGTTTACAGCTGGAATGAGACATTAGGGGAATGAGGTTTCAACTGGAAAGCCATTCAGGATGCACCAAGAGGGCAATTTTCAACATGGCAGTTTCCTGCAATAAAATTCATATTTACCAGCAACCTGTGGAGTGATCTCAGCAACAATAAAAACAGTTAACTGCGACCATGTTTCTATTCGTGGTGATTTCTGACTTGGCATCCACTTATTTGTAGAGTGCAAATTAATGGGTGAGAGAGAAAAGTAGACTTGGTGGGGAGGAAAACAAAGTCTCATAGCTCTGTGATAAGACCGGAGCACAAAGCGCTCTGTGGTTAGGACACATGTACTCTCTGGGCTTCTTACCTTCCCTGCAAAACCAAACATCTAATAATCTTGTGAACTTCATGTTCAGTGATTTACTTGCATGATTTCTAGAAGAAGACATTTACGGATGCCAATGGAAAACACTTCAGGTCCTAACATCAATTGTAATATCTAAAAAGAAAACAAAAGCAGTGGATATAATTCTCTACATGCAATGCTAAGTTATTTTAGAGGAGAAATCTGTTGGTCACCCACGCGCATTCTCTGTGTTTTTAATGTGGGGGAAAAGGCTCTTGGGTGAATGGGAGGTTATGAAAGAAAGAATTTCTCTCGATAACATGGAAGTTTATTTTGAGAATATAAGTAGAAGAGAAGAGAATGAATACATGTGTACCATTCTGCATCAATAGATACAGCTCAGAGGCTGGGAGGACCCGAAGTTAAAGAGCCTCTAAATCAGGTGGAATCAGGAAACTTTCTGAAAAACCAGATTATTTTCAAGGCTGTCCCCAGGGCAGAAGCACACGCTGGGGGAAGAAGGAGGGAATCGAGAATAAAGAAATTCTGAAAAGCAGAGATACTTGACGAATGGAGGTCAGTGAGCCTCCGGGGGCAGGAGCCCAAGGGCCACTGGAGAGAAAAGGCGAATGGAGATTAATGAAGCATACCCGCTGAGGAGGTCTTCACAGAGCTGGGTGCCACCACGGGAAACAGCTGTATGTTGTCACACAGATGATGTTCTTCAGGATGATAATGACCGGTAACTTGTATGAAATGTTTACATAGCAAGAAATACGTCTTAACTCCCCTCACGGCAAACCTATGAGGCAGGTGCATCATTCACGCATTAATTCCATTTTATGGAAGAAAAAATGTATCAACCCAGAGCAATTTCAGAACTTCCCCCAGAGACAGAGATAAGTGATAGTGGGGATTCTAATCCAAAAACCCTGCACTAACGCCCCATACCATTTCATCATGGCCCTGGTGCTGCTGGGGATCGTTCTTCCAGTGGTCGGCATCATATGGACAGGAAGGGGTCAGATCTCGTTATGGTGAAATCAGCGTAAAGCTCAAGGCAATCCAGCCACCGCCCTCTGAAGGAAACAGCCTTTCCGGGGAGAAGAACATCTTCTTTACCCTGAATGTGCTACCATCTCTTCCACTAAGTTGCTGCTCTTCTTTCTTATGGTGGAGAAATTCTCATTTATACTCAAGAACTGCTAGATTGGAGAATAAAGTGTGGTTCAAGTCAATGCAAAAAATAAAAAAATGCAGGATGGAAGTCCAGCTAGAAATTCTTCTCAATACAGTAGCACTGAATCCCTCTCCAGACGTAGATATATGGAACCAGAAACCAGAAGTAGCAATGAAGTATCACAGACAAAGTAATCTCGGGGGGGAAAGGTGGACCCCGCCATACAAGAGAACAGGATGTCCAGTGGGAAAAAGTTCTGAAAGGAGAGCCTTTTGGTTCTTTATGCCCTAAAGTGTGAAGTACAAAATAATCAGCGGTCTGCTAGTCATTTCTCCTTTTAGGGAGAATATGAGACTATTTAGTCCCTTCTCTGCCACGCCAAACGTCTTCTTACAAAAATAAGCACATTGTTTGCTGGGTATGTTCAGTCACGAATTTCTCCCTTTGAATACCAACAGTGATGAAGCTTTCGAGGGCTGTGTTCTCATTTTTATGTTTAGAATTCTGCTTTCCACTTTGATTTTCATGACTTTCAAAATAATCTATGTCACTTGCTCCGGTCCCTCTTTATGATGTAGATCCTTGACACAGGTTCTGTCTTCCTCTGCTTGCCAAAACGTGGAACTTGGAGGCAATCAAGACATCCTTCCGTGGGTGAACGGGTAAAATACACAGGTGCATCCAGACCTTGGGCTTCTAGTGGGCCCTAAAAGGAAATGAGCTATAAACCGATGAAAAGATATGGAGGAAGCAAATTCACATTGCTGAGGGAAGAAGCCCATTTGAAAGACTATGGACTGTGTGATTGCAACTTTGTGGCGTTCTGGAAAAGGCAGAACTGTGGACACAGGAAAAAGATCGGGGGTTGCCAGGGGTTGGGAAGGAGGTGGGGATGAACAGGCAGAGTGCAGAGGATTTTGAGAGCATTGAAACTACTCCACAAGGGGCGCCTGTGTGGCTCAGTTGTTAAATGTCTGCCTTCCGCTTGGGTCATGATCCCAGGTCATGATCGGGCTCCCCTGCTCGGCGGGAAGCCTGCTGCTCCCTCTCCCACTCCCCCTGCTTGTGTTCCCTCTCCTGCTGTGTCTCTCTCTGTCAAATAAATAAATAAAAATCTTAAAAAAAAAAAAAGAAACCACTCTACAAGACACTTTATGATGAATACACGTCGGTATACGTGATGAAGTGGGATATATGATGTCTAATAGTCTATATGCCCCAGCCCATAGGATGTGCGACATCTGAATGCCCTGGGATGCCCACTGTGGACTCTGGCTGATTACGATGTGTCAGTGGAGGTCCAATGGGACACTGTGGGGGAGCAGGGAGCCTCCAGGAAATCTCTGTACCTTGTCTCCAATTTTGCTGTGAGCCTTAAACTGCTCTAAAAAAATACACATATTAATAAAAATATTCCAAAAGTTCTGGTCTTTGTTCAGAGTAGAAACCAAAAGAGGATGACTGACAATGTGTGAATTGTTCCCAAGGAGATGAACTGTAAGCTTTGAAGATGCTACTTTTGACACTATTAAATAATAAACTTCCAGAAGTATACTAGCTTTAGAAATAGCAGACTCAAAATTTGAAGTGAATCCACTAACAGAATCAAGGGGTCATATACGTAGACAGTTTGACACTTAGCAAATGTTAAAGTGCTAAAAATTATGTGGTAAATTTGACATTTGTTCAAGAGGTAAGCTAATTTTAGATTCATAGACTCTCCCGACAGGAAGTAAGTTTAAAAGTCAGCCTAGTCAAACACTCATTCTGTGCTTTTATTCCTACCATTATCTCTGCAACACATAGCTGTCAAATTTGGTTTGAATGCCTCAGAAACCTAGAGATTCATTCCTCCTAAGGCAAATCTGTCTTTGGACATCTCTAACTTATGGCAAAGTTTTACTATTATTGAGGGGAGAATGTGTCTTGGTCCTCTTCTGTAGTAAAGACAGATTTCTCCAAATTATTCATTTCTGTCATTCCTTGCCCACAGCACTTCACTAGCATCACAACAAGGAAGTCCAAGGGGACTATTTGATTGTAAGCCCACTTTAACCACTAATCTCAAATTCAAACTTTGACAGTATTTCCAAGTGATATTACTATAATTTTGTGTGTGTGTAATTTGTTAATTCCTCATAGAACACACACAACACACATTTTATTGCCAACATTTTCCACGGCTAAATTTTTAAATATACTGGGACACTCAAAATTAAAAGTGGTTCATGCCTTTCTAGCCTTTGGAGACCACTGCTTATATAAACATATGAATGATCGCTCCCCAGCATGTTCTCAAGAATGTGATAAATCTGCACTTACTATAGATTGATTTAAATACATGAAAAACTACCTTTTTTGGTATTTCCTGCCTAAAAATAATATTCATTTAATCATTTGACACATTTTAATTGATTTCCGGTTATGATTCCAGAAGTTGAGGACATAGTTATGAGCAGGACAGACAAATTCCTGTTCTTTCAGAATTTTGATTCTATCACTAAGCATCACAATTATAAGCACATGAAATAAGTAAAATAACTAAATAACAACATTTCAAATATTGATAAAATACATAAAGAAAATAAAAACAAAGGAATAATGACATATAGGGTTTATATATTCAAGAAGATTTTTCTGAAGAGGGGACTTTTAAATGATCTGGAAAAGAGAGGGTTTCGGCCCTGCAGTGCCTCAAGTTAGAGACCTCCCCACAAAGCAAGGGAGCAAGGGCAAAGGTCCTGAGGCAGGACTCAGTTTGGTCCATTCAAGAAACTAGTCTGTCTGTTGAATGCTAATCAAGGAAGACAGTATTAGGACATTAAGATGGAGAGGTGAGTAGATGGCCATTCTAAGGGCAATAGGAAAACATTGGGAAGGGGAAGGGGGTCGGATTTCATTGAATTCTCTAGATACCCTCTCAAATCTCCAATTTGTTTGAGTTAGTGTAATTCATGTGCTCCAGGGATAAAATAGACCTCATGTCCCCTTGACATGAATCTTTTTGTATGAAAGAGTAAGTAGATGATACAGGGCCTGTGAGTAAGAACAGGAAGACTAGTTAGGTGGCTCCCATGGAAGTTTAAGCCAAAGTTGATGGTGTGACTTGGATTAGGGTAGAAGCAACAGAGACTGAGAAGTGGGCCAAGTGGTATATTTTAGAAACAAGAAGATTAATGTAGGGACAGAGGCTGAAGAATCAAGGATACACCTGCTTTTGATGACGGAAATTTCTGAGAGAAGGATGATGCCATTCGCCGGAATGAGAAAGCCTGGGAGGGAAAGGAAGAAGCGTGGCGGGAGGCTGGGAAGGGTGGGGGCAGGCAGCGGCACGCTACATTCCAGACAAATACAAGGCCTTTACCGGGAGGTGTTCATGTATATAGTTCATGCATCATGAAGGCAGCTTCGTGGGATGTGACTAGGACCTTTTAAATCAATTAAATAGGATAGAGTAGGTAATGCAAGATTTCATCACATGTAATAGAGAGCAATTTTGTTTTGTGAACTTTTTGTTCCATGTATGTTTTGTTTCATATGTATTTTATGTTTCCTTTGAATTCAAATGTGAATTCATGGTTACATAGGTAATGGATCACAATGTAAAGCATGCTTCTTACTGTGGGTCACAGCCAAAGAAGTCTAGAGAGCACTGACCTAGGAAGACTTTAAAATAGCCGTGGAAAAGAGCAAAGCATGACGTCCCAGGGCTCCTTGTGCCTGAGAGGTAAGCCAGAGGAGTCAGCAGCAAGTCAAATAGGATGGAAAACGTGAGTCTGCAGTTGGGTTTGTGGCACGTGGCATGTGGCATGTGGCACGTATGTGGGCTGAAGGTAAGCCAGACCATGAGACGGGAGTAAAATCACCCAACCCTGGTGAGCTGTCTTCCCAAATCAGAGTTTCCCTTAGGAAAGAAAGTGGGAAGAATCGTTGTCCTATTAAAACACTGACTTATGCTTCATGTGTGTCTGTACTGTGTGTCAGCCTGCTTAAGATGTTGTGATGGGACTTCTAATTTAAGTCTGGGAGGGAATCCCAAAGATAAGTTTTATAGGAAAGTCTGTGGAAGACCTATGCACTTATTGAGTGTGAAAAGCCAAGTATGGGTTACTTAGTAAACACGCTGTTGTTCCTTAAGCAAATGCAATGTTCCAACAAGACAGGAGCACAGTGGGTGATTTAGAGGGTACTGAGATGGTGTCAGAAGGCCAGAGACGCAGTGTTAGTCCCCCGTGGGACTCAGAGCATAGAGGGATCTCTAACTACTGGGTCACTGTCTACAGGGTCCTCTGATTTTGATTTTGTCATGTTGGTGAATGAGTCTCTTCTGTGATGACATCCGAACTGTTATAGATGAGAGAGACTGGCCCACTCAGTGTCCATGCCTGCTTCGTAAACCAGAGGTGACCACATTCAACTTTTCCAGTGATGGGGCTCTCAGCGTCTGTGGACGTGATTCTCTGAATTTATCCAAACTTCTGGAGGTCCTCACCTTCCTGATATTTAAAAGGTAAAGAATTGGAGTCAATTATGAGCTTGGATCTCTGTTAGAATCCAGCGAATGTGTGATCAATCTAGCCAGAAGATTATCTCCAAACTTCCAAGGCCTTTCTTAATACGCTAATGGTTATTTCATGAGAACTTTCTCTAGTGCTCATTTGATGAGTCAGTGCTAACTAGATAAGTCAGATTCTAAATCAAATCTCTGGCATGAGAAGGTATGCTGGCTAGTTTGCAAATCCATCTGAATCATTCATCCAGTTAATGCTCCAATTATCAATTAACCACTATTGTCGGAACAGGTTAATTTGGCTGTAACTTCTGCTTTGACACTTAAAAACAGGGACGTGTACCTGAGGACTTCAATTCAGACACAGTTTTTTCCCCTAATGATTCAGCTTACCAACTGTGGTCCAAACAAAAAAAGGACAATATCCAGGAAATCATGAAAGATGTCTCAGATGCCATATTGTTCCCAGCCCAGCCTTCCAGCACACTGAAATGTGGAATAATTTCTCAACTTAAATTGGTAAGTGTTACATGTTGTTTGTATATATAGACTAGCCCAGTGCTGAGCACAGAAAATAAAGCAAACATTCAATAAAACATTGCTAAATAAGTAAATAAATAAATGGTTAAAAAAAATTCTAAGGTATCCATATATAACTTCCTACCTTATAGGAATGTAAATTTAAAGGAAAACATTTTTTTAAAAAAATATTTTATTTATTTATTTGACAGAAAGAGAGTCAGTGAGAGAGGGAACACAAGCAGGGGGAGTGGGAGAGGGAGAAGCAGGCTTCCCGCTGAGCAGAGAACCCGATGTGGGGCTCGATCCCAGGACCCTGGGATCACGACCTGAGCCGAAGGCAGCCACTTAATCAACTGAGCCACCCAGGTGCCCTTTTAAAGAAAACATTTAATGATATCTTTGGTTACTAAACTTCTGTAAATCCCAGTTTCCTCATCAGTAAAGCGAGGATGAAATGATACATGCTCCGCCGTGCTCTTGCAAGAAGCACACAGAATGTTTTTTATATTTTCTATCATATATCCGTATATTCATTTCCCACGATTAAGCTTCTAAGCACGCTATGCAGCAGGATCGTTGTTTTTAAAGCACTTCTTCCCACTTAGCCTTCAAAACGTCGCAGGCTTCACAATCTATGTAAACGGGGAAACTGAGGCTTGTCCACGGTCTTAACAGCTATAAGAGGGATAGCTGTAATTCACACTCAGGACTTCTGGCTCCGGGCCTAGGATTGTCTCCATTACCACATCACATTCCCGTGGCGTTCCGTGAATCATGTTGACTTCTCCTCTGGCTACAAAATGCATATCAAATAGCAATGTGGAAGGAAAGTAAGAAGGATTTGGAATGCACTCATTCATTCAACAAAAACTGGGTCTGCTGTGTGAAAGGCACCATTCTAGATGCTGAGGATAAAGCAGGAGACAAGACAATATCCCTGATCTTATGGATACTTCACTGAAGTAAGAGAGACATCTCCTCCCTGATGCCAAGGTCAAATGTTGACAGCTGTTCAAAATGCTTCATAGCTGATGAATAGCACCTGTGATCTCACACGCATCAATCAACAAAAGTAAATATCACAATATAACTAAATATACTTATGATAAGGAAATAACTTCAGTATTCAACAAATGAAATGTATAAATTGGCTTCATTCCTGCTGAACCTCTGTGAACTCTTTCGCAACTTAATACAGCACTGACAAGACACCAGAGTTAAAGACTTAGCACCTCTAAGTGCAATCATCCCCATGATTTGTCCCCACCACTAGTGCATCCCGGTCTATAGCATTATTCTTCTGAGTATCAGGTCACAGATAAACAGAACTTATGTGCTCACCTAGTTGCTCGTAGGTGGAGTGAGCACTGAATGTCTGTTTGCACGGTGGGGTTAGGGTACAGAATGAGAACGAATGACCCAATCTCACCCTTGCCCTTAGAGCATCTCCAACTGAGCATGTAGCAGGTGGGCTCTGCCCATGGCCTCGGTTAGGAAACCAAATCACAGTACTGCATCTCTCAGAATAGACCACATATAAAGGACAATATAAGCATGCATGCCGAGAGCTGAAGATAAATCAGTTCTGTCCGGACCTCTTATGAAATATGGAATATTCTCACTGATAATAATCAGAGAATATGGAAATAATGTCGAGCTCTTCAATATGAGTGCTAATTATATGAAGCTGATACACGTGGTAAGGTTTAAAGGAAAACATGGGCTCTCTTTCTTAATGCTAGCATCAAAAAAGAGGTACCCTGTAGTTTGATTGTTTTAAGTACATGAACCATGGGTAACTTCTCTATATGAATGTTCAACCTCATGAATTAAATATATTCTAGGATAAGAGATTTGTACAACTCTTCAGTGCGTTTAATGAGCACAGGAGCCCAGGGGACCTGAGATTAGCAACCACAAACGGAGAAATGTTAATTGAAACTTAAATGAACTGTCTTTTGCCAAGGGCAGAGCGTTTCTTACTGTTCGCATTTGGTTGCCTGCCTTTGCTGCATTAACACCCACCTCCTGCCATCCTTAGACCTTTGGTGCAAATGAGTCTCTGTTACAGGTTCCTTCTCCAGAAGACGGGGACGATCAGTGAGGATGGTGAGTAAATATTAATGCCGGTATCTTGAAAATCAGTACTGCAAGTAGGGAGACACTCTGTTTTCAAACCTTGGCACAAAGGGATAGGAGAGTTCTGCAAAGTAGGTCTCAAGTTCAACGATCACATGACCCACACAACCACGTAGGCATGTGGGTGTTCAGCTCCCCCGAAGGCCACCAAGTCCATTATTTATAGGGTGATAGTCATCATTCTGGACAACCTAAAATAATTTCATTCCAAATGAGTATCTTCCTTACCATCTCAGGCATCAATGTTGCTATTCATCAAATTGTACTAAAAAATCCAGGTAAGTTTCTCTACTAGTCCATTCAAATTTATTTTCAAGAGACATCTACTTCAGTGCATATTGAAGGGGAAATTTGTTAATGCATTTGCTAGCATACTGGAATTATTTTTGGAACACTTAGGGCCCATTTTCTGTCCATCAATCTATTGGATTCCTGGGACTGCTGTGACAAATTACATGAATGGTGGCTTAAAACAACAGAAATTCATTGTTTCACAGTTTTTGAGAGCAGCAGTCTAAGATCGATGTGTCAGCAGGACGGGTCCTTCTGGAGCTCTGAGAAGCATCTGCTTCATGCTTCCCTCCTGGCTGCTGGTGCTGCCATCAACCTCTGTGCCCAAGCTCGTAGCCCCTAGAAGCCAGTCTGCCCACCGCTTCGGGGCCTTCCTATTTCCTCTCTTCTGTCCGCATCTCTCCTTTTCCCATAAGGACACTGGTCGTTGGATTTGGGACCCAACCGATTAATCCAGGATGACCTCATCTTGAGATCCTTAACTTAATTACACCCGCAAAGACTCTTTTTCCAAATAAGGTCGCATTCATGGTACTTGGGGTTAGGACTTGGATTATCTTTTTTTTTTTTTTTTTTTGAGGCACAACGTTAAACGCACTACAATTTGGTGGGTAATACCAATGTAACTGATACATGGGCTTTAGGTGATTACCTTTCAACATCCTTTTCAAAAAGATTAGGGAAAAAAACTTGTATTTAAGTTTAGGGGATGAACCATCATTTTCATCAGTGCACTAGAACTACTTATGACTTTTACATTAGGAAAAAAGCACTTCCGAGTCTCATCAAATTTGTTTAGACATGGTCTTCAAGAAAAGTGTGTTATGTTCCATTTTGCTTTCTTGTTTTGCATATGTGTGTCTTTAAATTTGCTAGTATAGGGACGCCTGGGTGGCTCAGTCAGTGAAATGTCTGAGTTCGGCTCTGGTCATGAGCCCAGGGTCCTGGGATGGAGCCCCACATCTGGCTCCCCGCTGGGCAGGGAGTTTTCTTGCCCCTCTGCCCCTCCCCCGGTTCATGCTCTCTCACTCACTCTCTTTCTCTCTCATAAATAAATCTTAAAAAAAAAATAAAACCATCTGCTTCAATATTAAAATAAATCTAATTTTAAAAATAGCTTGTTCAGAAATTCATGCAGATATAAATGATGAAGTATTATCATACTTTATTTTTGATCCTGAGTAAAATAATAATAATGATAATAATAAGATATGAAGAGGCTATCATATCTTGTGTTCTTCAGATGGAAGGTTTTCTAGAAAACTCAAGTTAATGAAAGTTATAGACCTTTAATTAAATGTTTGCTCTCTTCTTTATCCAGTTTTATATTGTTTGATTGTTTACATTTGTCTTTAAGAGTTGTTTATGTGCGGGGGCGGAGCAAGACGGCGGAGGAGTAGGAGACCTGGATTTCGTCTGGTCTCAGGAATTCAGCTGAATAGGGATCAAACCATTCGGAACACCTACGAACTCAACAGGAGATCGAACAGGAGAGTAGCAACAACTCTCTGAACAGAGAAGCGACCACTTACTGGAAGGTAGGACGTGCGGAGAAGTGAATCCGAGGCGATATTCGGGAGGATAGACGGCGGGGGTGGGGTCCTCCGTCGGCCGCTTCTGGCAAGTGCTAGAGCCGCGGAGCACAAAATCGGACCTTTTAGAAGTCGGCTCCGCGGAGGGACGTCACTGCAGTGGCTAAGCGGGGGTGGAACCCTCGCGGGACAGTGGGGTCTCAGGACCCTCGGGGTCACAGAGAGACCGGGGGTGCCTGAGTGCGCCAGAGCTCCCAGGGATCGGAGCGGGGAAGCCGGCTGCAGAGACGGAGCCGAGGCGCGGGCTCTCAGCTCGGGGTGGCCATAAACCGTGATCCGCGGCCCAGTCGGGCCACTGCTCCTCCAGCAGGGACCCAACAAGCGGCAGAGCCGGGGAGACTCCCCTTCCTCCCCCGGGAGGAGCGGCGCGGGAGCCACCGCAGGGATCTGCTGGGTTTGGAGACTCCACACGGGGTCGGGTGCCAGAGATAGCAACGCTCGGTCACAGGCCGGGTGAGCACGGAGTGCGGCCGGAGACCGGGGACGCGGGAGTGACTGCTTTTCTCTGGGGGCGCACTGAGGAGCGGGGCCCCGAGTTCTCGACTCCTCTGGGCAGAGATTGGGAGGCCACCATTTTCACCCTGGTCCTCCAAAGCTGTACCGAGAGCTTGCAGGGAACAAAAGCTCCTGAGAGCAAACCCGAGCAGCTTGCTTAGCCCAGACCGACAAGGGCGGGGCAATTCCGCCTCCGGCAAAGACATTTGGGAACCACGGCAACAGGCCCCTCCCCCAGAAGATCAGCGCTAACAGCCAGCAAGCCAAGACCAAGTTTACCAATCAAGGAGAACAGGAGAACTCCAGCGCTAGGGGAATACTGCACATAGAATCCATAGCTTTTTTACCATGATTCTTTAGTCTTTCAAAGTTAACATTTTTTAACTGTTTTCTTTTTGAATTTTTCATTTTCCCTTTTTCAACCAACATCTTATCAATCCCTTTTTTAAAAACATTTTTATTTTTAGAGTCATATTCTATCCCTTCAAAAGAGTTACCCAAATTTTTGGCATGTATATTTATATATATATATAAATATAAATTTTATATATATAAATTTAAAATTTTGAGATACAGTTTCTTCTAACAGATCAAAATATACCCTAAATCTCTAGTGTATGGCTTTGTTTTAGTCTCCTGGCTGATCACATTATCTCCCTGTTTTTGTTTGTTGTTTGTTTCTTTTTGTTTTAAATCCTCTTCTTTCTTTTTTCAAACAACTTCTTATCTTATCAATTCCTTTTATAAAATCTTTTATAATTTTCATCTTTAGAGTCATATTCCATCCCTTCATTGTATTAACCCTTATTTTTCTACATATATGTTTTTTTTCTTTAAAATTTTGGGAGGCATTTTCTTCTAACAGACCAAAATACACCCCAAACCTAGTGTCTGGCACTGATCTATGCACCAGCCTGATTCTATTTGATCATATTCTGGTTTTTGTTTTGTTTTGTTTTGTTCTGTCTTTGTTTGTTTTTATTTTTTTCTTTCTTTCCCTTTCTTTTCCCCCAGTTGCAGGTCTTTTCTGATTTGTTTAGAGTATATTTTCTGGGGATGTTGTTACCCTGTTAGCATTTTGTTCTCTCATTCATCTATTCTCCTCTGGACAAAATGACAAGAGGGAAAAAATCACCTCAACCAAAAGAACAAGAGGCAGTACCGACTGCCAGGGACCTACTCAATACCAACATTAGTATGATGTTGGAACTAGAGTTCAGAATGATGATTTTAAAGATACTAGCTAGGCTTGAAAAAAGCATGGAAGATATTAGAGAAACCCTTTCTGGAGAAATAAAAGAACTAAAATCTAACCAAGTCAAAATAAAAAAGGCTATTAGTGAGGTACAATACAAAAAATGGAGGCTCTAACTGCTAGGATAAATGAGGCAGAAGAGAGAATTAGTGATATAGAAGACCAAAGGATGGAAAATAGAGAAGCTTGAGAAACAGAGAGATAAAAAACTACTGGACCATGAGGGCAGAATTCAAGAGATAAGGATACCATAAGACAAAACAACATTAGAATAATTGGGATCCCAGAAGAAGAAGAAAGAGAGGGGCAGAAGGTATATTGGATCAAATCATAGCAGAAAACTTCCCTAATGTAGGGAAGGAAACAGGCATCAAAATCCAGGAGGCACAGAGAACCCCTCTCAAAATCAATAAAAATAAGTCAACACCATGACACCTAAGAGTGAAACTTATGAGTCTCAGAGAAAAAGAGAAAATCCTGAAAGCAGCTCAGGGGAAGAGATCTGTAACCTACAATGGTAGAAACATTAGATTGGCAACAGACCTATCCACAGAGATCTGGCAGGCCAGAAAGGACTGGCATATCTTCAGAGCACTAAATGAGAAAAATATGCAGCCAAGAATACTATATCCAGCTAGGCTGTCATTGAAAATAGAAGGATCAAAAGCTTCCAGGACAGACAAAAATTAAGGAATTTGCAAACACAAAACCAGCCCTCCAAGAAATATTGAAAGGGGTCCTCTAAGCAAAGAGAGAGCCCAAAAGGAACATAGACCAGAAAGGAACACAGACAATATACAGTAACAGTCACCTTACAGGCAAAACAATGGCACTAAATTTATATTTTGCAATAGTTACCCTGACTGTAAATGGGTTAAATGCCCCAATATAAAGACACAGGCTATCAGATTAGATAAAAAAACAAGACCCATCAATATGCTGTCTGCAAGAGCCTCATTTTAGACCCAAAGACACCCCCGGATTGAAAGTGAAGGGGTGGAAAACCATTTACCATGCTAATGGACACCAAAAGCAAGCTGGGATGGCAATCCTTATATCAGACAAATTAGATTTTAAACCAAAGACTGTAATAAGAGATGAGGAAGGACACTATATCCTACTTGAAGGGTCCATCCAACAAGAAGATCTAACAGTTGTAAATATCTATGCCCCTAAAATGGGAGCAGCCAATTATATAAGGCAATTGATATCAAAAGCAAAGAAACACGTCGACAACAATACAACAATAGTGGGGGACTTGAACACCCCCCGCACTGAAATGGACAGATCATCTAAGCAAAAGATCAACAAGGAAATAAAGACTTTAAATGACACACTGGACCAAATGGACTTCACAGGTACAGTCAGAACATTCCATCCCAAAGCAACAGAAAACACATTCTTCTCTAGTGCCCGTGGAACATTCTCCAGAATAGATCACATCCTAGGTCACAAATCAGGTCTCAACCAGTTCCAAAAGAATGGGATCATTCCCTGCATATTTTCAGACCACAATGCTTTGAAACTAGAACTCAATCACAAGAGGAAAGTCGGAAAGAACTCAAATACATGGAGGCTAAAGAGCATCCTACTAAAGAGTGAATGAGTCAACCAGGAAAATAAAGAAGAATTTAAAAATTCATGGAAACAAATGAAATTGAAAACACAACTGTTAAAAATATTTGGGATACAGCAAAGGCAGTCTTAAAGGAAAGTGTATAGCAATACAAGCCTTTCTCAAGAAACAAGAAAGGTCTCAAATACACAACCTAACCCTATATCTAAAGGAGATGGAGAGAAAACAGCAAATAAAGCCTAAACCCAGCAGGAGAAGAGAAATAATAAAGATCAGAGCAGAAATCAATGAACTAGAAACCAAAAGAACAGTAGAACAGATCAACGAAACAAGGAGTTGGTTCTTTGAAAGAATTAACAAGATGGATAAACCCCTGGCCAGACTTATCAAAAAGAAAAGAGAAATGACCCAAATCAACAAAATCATGAATGAAAGAGGAGAGATCACAAACAACACCAAAGAAATACAAACAATTATAAGAACATATTATGAGCAACTCTATGCCAGCAAATTAGATAACCTGGAAGAAATGGGTGCATTCCTAGAGATGTATCAACTACCAAAACTGAACCAGGAAGGAATAGAAAACCTGAACAGACGTATAACCAAGAAGGATATTGAAGCAGTCATCAAAAATCTCCCAAGAAACAAAAGCCCAGGGCCAGATGGCTTCCCAGGGGAATTCTATCAGACATTTAAAAAGAATTAATACCTATTCTTCTGAAACTGTTCCAAAAAATAGAAACGGAAGGAAAACTTCCAAACTCATTTTATGAGGCCACCATTACCTTGATCCCCAAACCAGACAAAGACCCCATCAAAAAGGAGAATTATAGACCAATATCTTTGATGAACACGGATGCAAAAATTCTACCGAAATACTAGCCAATAGGATCCAACAGTACGTTAAAAGGATTATTCACCACGACCAAGTGAGATTTATCCCTGGGCTGCAAGGCTGGTTCAACATCCGTAAATCAATCAACGTGATACAATCCATTAATAAAAGAAAGAACAAGAATCATATGATCCTCTCAATAGATGCAGAAAAAGCATTTGACAAAGTACAGTATCCTTTCTTGATCAAAACTCTTCAGAGTATAGGCATAGGGTACATACTTCAATATCATAAAAGCCTTCTGTGAAAAACCCACAGCGTATATCATTCTCAATGGGGAAAAACTGAGAGCTTTCCCCCTAAGGTCAGAAACGCGGCAAGGATGTCCACTATCACCATTGCTATTCAACATAGTATTAGAAGTCCTAGCCTCAGCAATCAGACAACAAAAAGAAATAAAAGGCAACCAAATCGGCAATGAAGAAGTCAAACTCTCACTCTTTGCAGATGATATGATTCTTTATGTGGAAAACCCAAAAGACTCCACCCCAAAACTGCTAGAACTCATACAGGAATTCAGTAAAGTGGCAGGATATAAAATCAATGCACAGAAATCAGTGGCATTCCTATACACCAACAACAAGACTGAAGAAAGAGACATTAAGAAGTCAATCCCATTTACAATCGCACCCAATCCATAAGATACCTAGGAATAAATTTAACCAAAGATGCAAAGAATCTACACTCAGAAAAGTATAAAATACTCATGAAATAAATTGAGGAAGACACAAAGAAATAGAAAAACGTTCCATGCTCATGGTTTGGAAGAACAAATATTGTGAAGATGTCAATGCTACCTAGAGCAATCTACACATTCAATGCAATCTCCATCAAAATACCATCCAGTTTTTTCAAAGAAATGGAACAAATAATCCTAAAATTTGTACGGAACCAGAAAAAACCCCGAATAGCCAGAGGAATGTTGAAAAAGAAAAGCAAAGCTGGCGACATCACAATTCCGGACTTCCAGCTCTACTACAAAGCTGTCATCATCAAGACAGTATGGTATTGGCACAAAAACAGACACATAGATCAGTGGAACAGAATTGAGGGCCCAGAAATGGACCCTCAACTCTATGGTCAACAATGTTCAACAAAGCAGGAAAGAATGTCCAATGGAAAAAGACAGTCTCTTCAACAAATGGTGTTGGGAAAATTGGACAGCTACATGCAGAAGAATGAAACTGGACCATTTCCTTACACCACACACAAAAACAGACTCAAAATGGTTGAAAGACCTAAATGTGAGACAGGAGTCCATCAACATCCTAAAGGAGAACACAAGTAGCAACCTCTTCAACCTCAGCCACAGCAACTTCTTCCTAGAAACATCACCAAAGGCAAGGGAGGCAAGGGCAAAAATGAACTATTGGGATTTCATCAAGATAAAAAGCTTTTGCACAGCAAAAGAAACAGTCCACAAAACCAAAAGACAACTGACAGAATGGAAGAAGATATTTGCAAATGACATATCAGATAAAGGGCTAGTATCCAAAATCTATAGAGAACTTCTCAAACTCAACACCCAAAGAACAAATGATCTAATCAAGAAATGGGCAGAAGACATGAGCAGACATTTTTCCCAAGAAGACATCCAAACGGCCAACAGACACATGAAAAAGTGCTTAACATCGCTTGGCATCAGGGAAATCCAAATCAAAACCTCCATGAGGTACCACCTCACACCAGTCAGAATGGCTAAAATTAACAAGTCAGGAAACAACAGATATTGGCGGGGATGTGGAGAAAGGGGAACCCTCCTGCACTGTTGGTGGGAATGCAAGCTGGTGCAGCCACTCTGGAAAACAGTATGGAGGTTCCTCAAACAGTTGAAAATAGAGCTACCCTACGATACAGCAATTGCACTGTTTGGTATTCACCCCAAAGATACAAATGTAGGGATCTGAAGGGGTACATGCACCCCAATGTTTATAGCAGCAATGTCCACAATAGCCAAACTGTGGAAAGAGCTAAATTGTCCATTGACAGTTGAATGGATAAAGAAGAAGTGGTATATATATACCTTGGAATATTATGCAGCCATCAAAAAGAATGAAATCTTGCCATTTGCAATGACGTGGATGGAACTGGAGGGTGTTATGCTGAGCGAAATAAGTCCATCAGAGAAAGACATATATCGTATGACCTCACTGATATGAGGAATTCTTAATCTCAGGAAACAAACTGAGTGTTGCTGGAGTGGTGGGGGGTGGGAGGGATGGGGTGGCTGGGTGATAGACATCGGGGAGGGTATGTGCTATGGTGAGCACTGTGAATTGCGCAAGACTGTTGATTCACAGATCTGTACCTCTGAAGCAAATAATACATTATATGTTTTCAAAAAAAAAAAGATAGCAGAAGGGGAAGAATGAAGGGGGGAAATCGGAGGGGTGAGAAACCATGAGAGACTTTGGACTCTGAAAAACAAACTGAGGGTTCTAGAGGGGAGGGGGGTGGGAGGATGTATTAGCTAATATATGGTGATTAACATAACATAAAAATAGAATAAAGATTTATTTGCTCTTAGTGACAGGAAAAAGAAACCCAATATATCGCCCGACAACAGCTGTTATCCTTGAAATCATGAGACAGTCTATTTATATCCCAGTGATTCAGAAGTATTTTGTAGCAGGTATTGTGCTTGAGATTGAGAATTCAGTGGTGAATCTAGCACTAAAAAGTTTCCTCAAGAAACTCGGTACCGTGGCGTTGCAATCAGGTAAGTAAATAAGACTCCAGGAGGATGGGACGATAAACTAAGCAGAATTGGGTGGTCCAAGGATTATTTCAGGGGAGTCTTAGTCTCTAGACTGAGAGGTAAAAGTTCTGATGGGATCATTATTTCTTTAAAAATCATTGACATGATAACCTAAGCAAATGTCTTATTAACCTTTAATATACTCACAGATAAGGCAATTAGCTTGGGCAGTTAATTGTACAAAATTCTCAGGGGTGTAAGAACAGAAATGTCAGATTTCATATGTAAATCAGAGCCCAGTAGGAGAGATAAGATTTGGCATACTGAATTCTTGGTGAGTTGATGTTTCTGTAATCCTTGATTTCTTTTTCCTGGCCTAATTACTTCTTGGTAACGTCTAACATTTTATCTCAAGAAGGATGCTGCTTTAAAAGACTGTCACCCCAGAACATGATCTGAAGTTTTAAGAAATCACATTAATTTCCCCACATCAGATTGCTTATGAACAGCCTCTTCTCCATTTTTCTGTTTCTTTATTTATAATAACCTTACTTCTACAATGTAGTCATTTTACTGTGGAATATTTAATCCACATCATATTTGAGTATAATCTCTCCCCGATGAGCTTGATAATAGGTATTTGTTACTGTATTTAAAATAATTGCTTCAGGGGCGCCTGGGTGGCTCAGTTGTTAAGCGTCTGCCTTCGGCTCAGGTCGTGATCCCGGGGTCCTGGGATTGAGCCCCGCATCGGGCTCCCTGCTCAGCGGGAAGCCTGCTTCTCCCTCTCCCGGTCCCCCTGCTTGTGTTCTCTCTCTCGCTGTGTCTCTCTGTCAAATAAATAAATAAAATCTTTAAAACAAAATAAAACAATTGCTTCATACAGTCTCTTTCCTAAGAAATTTGAAAGTTAATCCTTTGACGGCATCCATAAATATGTCTCTCATAATTCTGTAATTCTAAAGGGATTAATGTATTTTATTTAATGGGCCTGGGCATGTCCACTGGACCAGGGCTGACGATTGAACACTTGGTCTTCCTCTTATCTGTAAGGGAAAAGGCAGAGCCAATCTGATTGCTAACATCCTGCCACCCATTAAGTCTTGCCCTGTTGCGCTCACGGATGTTGGGCCTCAGTGGCAGAGAACCCCACTTCCTCTCGCACCTGCCAAAGCTCGGAGTGTCCCTGTCAACTAAACATCCAGCACTGCCCCCTCTCCTTATCTCCCTCCCTCCCTCTCTTCCATACTTCCCCTCCCACCCCCAGCTTCTTTGCCTAAAAGCAAGAAATCAAGGCAGTCTTTGCTATGGTTTGTTCTCTTGTTAAGGTCAGAAGAAGTAAAAATTCCAAATTTGGCTTCAGCCCGAAGCTGTGTTCCACCTGTCAGTTTTCTCCCCACACAGAATCTGCAGTGAGATGTATTGAGTGGCTTTATATCTTACGTAGTTTCAGGGCTGTGAATATATACATTTTTTGTGACAGAACTCAGGAAGGGAGGACAGGGAAGACTTAGGCCCTTGAGGTCTAATGGAATGTGATAAAAGAAGTATATTCATTAATTTGGGAGAGAAGAACTACACAATCAAAAAAAAGAATGTTTGTTCTGTGCTGACCCCTTGCTGTGCGTATCAGAGTTAATGAGAATATCAAAGCATAATCCAGAAGCTGAGGTTTTAATCCCAGGCATTTACCTGTGGAACAACAGAAACACATGCCAGAAAATGTGGAGCTGGAGTTCAGGGAGTTTCTCACCAAAGTGGAATTTCTGCTGAGCCTTGGAGAAAATGGTCTCAAGTAAGAGGACAATGGGGTTGGGGAAACTGGCTTGACTTTCATTTAAAATGCAAATCTAGCCTCCTTCAAAAGAAAGTTTGGCTGGTCTTGAAATATTAAGTATATAAGATATGATCACAAAAAGACATATGTGAAATATTAACATTTTTTTAATTGGCTGATATTTAATTGACTTGGGGAAAATGTTTTAAGTTAATGCTAAGAAATCAACTCTACTATCATGCTATACTTGCATGCATCCAAAGTCTTCAATTAAACAGCACTGATTAATCATGAACTAGTTAAAACTTAGTTTATTCTAGAAATGTAATCTACAGAGTGGTCTTTGAGAATGTTCCTTCTGCTGTGATATTTCTAAGAAAACGATGGGGAAATATTTTTTTTAGAGAGAGAGAGTGCAAGAATGGGGGGGGGTTGCAGAGGGAGAGAGAGAATCTTAAGCAGGCTCCTCAACCAATAAAGGGCCAACGCAGGGCTTGATCTCACAACCCAAGATCATGACCTGAGCTGAAACCAAGAGTTGGATGCTTAACTAACTGAGCCACCCAGGTGCCCCTGGATGGAGAAATCTTATCATCTCGAGTTTTGTCTACTGAAAAGGAGATATAAAATTGCAATCTCAGTTTCTGGATGATTGCATGATACAGTGAGTCTGTCCCTAACACATCAGTTATTAATATTGGGAAAATATATATTTCATTCTTTTATAAAAAGTAATCATTGTGGATCAAGTGGTACCAAAGAAAAGGGGGGCTACTCCTTGTGAGTCATAAGAAATCGTGTGATAACAGTAAGTTGTAAGAGCCCCACCTGAATTGATATAAGGTCGGGTCAGACACCTTGCTTGCTTTTGGGTCAGATGGCTTCTTTTGAAGAGTGTTGGGAGGCACAGGGGAATTGAGAAAGCATGCAAGTTACTATACTTTTCAGGGATAAATTGACTTTGCCAAATGTTTTTGTGCTACAGCAACTGTTCCTCATTCTTTCTCTTACTAAGTAAAATTTTTCTATGATTCCCTTCTGACAGTGGCTATCAACTTTGGCTATGCATTAGAATCCCATGGAGAGGCTTTAAGTGGAATGCTCAGGCCGCACCCTGGACCAGGTAAATCAGAATCTCTGCCTATGCGACCAAAATATCGGTCCTTCTTAGAGCTCCCTGATGAATCCCGTGGGCATCCACATCTGAAAACCACTCTTTTGAGAGTATGAGGAGTCCCTCAGTGAATAGTTATTTAGAATGGGAGTTTTCAGCCCTGTGTCCAAGGGCTTTTTAAAAGATGGTTTTGCATCTTATTTTTAAAATAGCACACATATGTGGGATAACTTTTAACAATAAATGTAAACCAGTCTTCCTCTTAGAGAGGAGTTTGAAAGAGGTCGCTTCCTCTGAATCTGACACAAAGATTTTCGGTATCTTCGAGAGGCAAAGCTACCTGCTCACCTACCTATTTTTGGTTGTAATCACACTTGGAGATGTCCACGAGGAAGCCTTGATGCACAGATCATGAGTGTTTTGTGCAAGCCCGGCCTCTGTCCTTCACCCTCCGAGTGTGTGCAGACGAGCCGTTGAAATGCTGTCACTCTCGCACCTCGGTGGCTGTCGGTTAAGCGTCCAACTCTTGCCTGGAGCTCAGGTCATGATCTCAGGGTCCTTGGGATCAAGCCCTGCCTGGGGCTCTGTGTTCAGCGTGGAGTCTGCTTGAGATTCTCCCTCTGCCTCTGCTCCTCCCCATTCACACTCTCGCTCTAAAGAAACCAAACCAAAACAAAAAATATTCTCAGTTTCAGTCCTCCTTTGGAAAGTAATTGGATTGCCATAAATGGTATGTGACTATTACCTTACAGCTTTGATTCTGTCTCCTTAGGGGATGCTCACATCTTCTCAAAGGTTAGATGCAGAGCCTTGTTCAAAAGCAAATGTTTTTAATATTTTTAGTTTCAATAATTCATAAAATTCAGTCACACAGAATGTCCTTTGATTCTCCCTTTTTTTTTTCCTCTTGCCTATCTTATTTTATAAAAATCACATTGTCTATTCCCCAAAGTTTGAGGTGTGTTGGTTTCTATACCTCAGACAACTTGGCTGGCTGTCCGTCTCTTGTTACCCTTCTGCTGTGCTTGGCCTACTTGATCAGTATTTCCTCTTGCTCTCAGCAAAATCACTGAGGTATTTTATGGTGGCTCCTTTCAATGTGGCAGTTTGTGCATCTAGTCAAATGATGAAATAAGATCATTTTCAAATTGACAATAAACAAAAAATGAAATGCTATATACTCAAACTGAACACATACAGCACACATATTAAAAGTTTACACCATAGATTTGGATCAATCTAGGACAGCACCATCAAATTCTTAATCTTCTGCTTATATTTTTAATTCAATAATTTATTTGTTTAGTGCATATTGTGAACCTGGAACTAAAAGAGTGCAGTTCTTAAGATTCTCGGGTGCTTACAGACTAAAGGAGAGGTAAAGAATGAAGACAGATAAAGGACAAGTAATTATTCAATTGCAATTGTAACAGATGATAACAAAAGAGTCCGGTGAAACTCTCTAAAAGAAGGACCTAAACCAATGTAGCACAAAAATTTCTCTGAGGAAATTATATTTAAATTTCAGAGTGTGGTAATTACTCTTAAACACACACACACACCGATGTGTTTCATTGTTTCTTTTTTTTTAATTTAAATTCAGTTAGCCAATATACAGTAGTACATCATTAGTCTCAGATGTCTTGTTCAATAATTTATCAGTTGTGTAAAACGCCCAGTGCTCATCACATCACGTGTGCCCCTTAATGACCATCACCCAATTTGTTTCATTGTTTCTAAATTCAAATGTATATTGAGTTTCTACCATGTTCTTTCAAGTGTGAGAGGCTCTGTGAGGGATGTGAAAATAGTCCTGTATGTAAGGAACTTATCTAATCAGAAAAGAAAGTCTCTCTGAGACATATATCATTTCAAGAGAGTCTATTCCTAAGTGTCAAATAGTACAGACAAGAGGTATAGTACTTTCCAGAGGAACATGGCCTAACATATGCTGCTGGTCATTACCCTGCAGCAGTGAATGGAAGAGTGAGTAGCTGCGCAGAATCAGCTGGGTTTTCATTTCTGGTCAGAATGGAGAAAAGATTACAAATAGTAGTAAAAGCTGGAATAAAACTTTGTATTGGAATCAGCTACAGAGAGGAAATATTTTGCAGAGGTTACTGATTGAAGCAGTTACATTGTGAAATTTTATGGGCCTAATAATAAGTATCCATTTCTACCTATTTCAGGGAGAAATTAACACATCTTTACTGTGTTCTAAAACCATCATGGAGCAGGTTGTCTGACACCACAGTAAAAACATCAATGGGGAGGGTGCTTAGGTGGCAAATAGCTGGGATGTAGCTTTTCTAAGCAGCCTTTTTGTTGGCCTCTTTTTGGAGAACACATTAATAAATTCATGGGTAAAAGGTGAAAATATGCACCCAAAATAGCAAATGTTTGTTGAAATAGCACAATGAATACTTGTTGAAATGCTGGGTTTGCACTTTACTGAAAGTAGCATTTAGAAATACAAAGCTTTGAATAAATCTTGCATGCCTTGATTTTCATAAAATAGTTAAGCCTCGAGTGAGGGTGCAGATGTGTGTGGGAAGGGGCAGAAGTGTGAGAAGAAGCTATTGAGAGAAGCCGTATATAACTCAGATGACCAGAGATGCAAAAACCTTTCAATGTGAAACCGCCGTTTACTGTTCTATAAGGCAGATGTAATTATCTTTACTTAGGGTAATAGACAATGTTAAGTCCGAGAGGAATTAAATTATCTTTATGATAATAAACCTATTTACTCTTCTTATTCCAACATAATAAATCCAGTAGAGCAAGTAGAGGTGTGTTTTGCACAAGGACATCCATTGCTCTCTATGGTATATAAGCATATAACCTTGCTTTAATTACACTGATATATGAGAAGAAACTCATCAGAGTCTTACAGGCTCCTGTTTTCACACTTAATCTTGTTTTCTATATCTGTGTCCATATATGTTACCTCCTTCCTATTGTAATCATGAGTTGTCCGTGCCTGGATTATAAAGCCTGGGTGTAGGAAGCCATCCGTTCTCACTGATTCAGGATGCTCTTCTTCCAAAATTTTGCCCTTATGCCTAAATCATGGTACTCCCACTTTAATTTGTCCTTTCCACCATCATAGAAATAGGTGGTAATATCTCATACTTAATTTTTCTTTCATTCTCCATTGACCCCCACAGCCAATGCCAGCAAATGCCCATTTTTCCGTAATATTTCAGAGCTAAATTCTCTAAAGAAATTTTCTGTCTTCACTGTCTCCATATTCTTTCCTTGCATTTTTTCTTTTGAGTTCACTCTACTCAGGCTTCTGTCTCTACCATTCCATTGAAATGGCTCTTGTCAAGGTTTCCAGTGAGTTCTACATTCTCCAACCCATGGTCAACATTCATGCTTTATCATACTCATCTAGCAGCAACATCTGACACAACTGGTTTGTGAGATCGCAGCCCAGTGGCTCAGCCCCACTAAGAGACACAGAAATAACCATAAGATTATGAAATTCATCCCCTTCCCCACAACTTATTTTGAATTCTTGGTCAGGCAATTTGCACATCTCCTTTTCTTTGGTATGGGTTACTGGAAAATTACTGTGTTCCTTTGGTGGCGTCGTTTTCCGTGATTTTTCATGTTTCTTGAAGTCTCAGTTCATGTTGCTTTCTTCACATATGAAGAATCGGTCACTTTCTCTAGTCCTTACTGACTGGTTTTGGGTGAGACACACTTTGAACAGCCAGCCAAGTTTGGGATTCTGAGGCTGTCTCAGACTTCTTCTGTGGATTTGTCCACTCCGCGCTTCTTGTGACCTTTTGTGTGTGTGGAGGGTGGAGTGGGGGGTAATCCTTAAGAATCTCTCCCAATCCCTGCAAAGCCAGGCTGGGCTCCATTCTGTTTTCTGTAGAGAGAGGTGCCTTGAAATGCTCAAGTTCATGTGCCCACCCACCCCCCACCCCCCGGTCCTGCAGACTCGAGCCAGCTTTCTGTGCATGTTTGTGAGCTGTCAGCAAATGCTCACACTGGCCACCTGCAGTGGCACAGGCAGGGAGCCGGCCACCAAAGCCAAGGGGGTGAGGCATGTGGAGCATCAGAGCCACCTGTGGGACATTTGTGGGGGTGTGCGGTGAGGCATCACAGTGGCTCCAAGGCAAGCCCCCAGATGGTATCCACAAAGTGGTTAGAAGGATCCATGGCCCCTTCGTGATTTCTGAGCCCTGGCTCCCATCTCTTGCCCCTGTTCCCAGCTCTTGCCCAGCTCCTTGCCACCTCAGTATTCCAGGTGAGGCAAGAAAGAAATTCCCTTTGAGGGCAGCATCTTGCATAGCTGGGGAAGTTGAGTACTTGTTCATTATGTTCCCATTCTTCCCTGTGGAAGAAATCATGGACTGATGGGTCCTCTCATGGAACTGAGCTGAGCTATGTAGGGGAGAGGTTGTCTTGGATAAAGTGATACTTCTTACCCTCTTCAATGTGTGCATTTTGGGAATTTTTTCTCCAGTGCTGTGCTGGAACATATCTGCTATACTCCCAGACCCCCCACCAAAGTGCTCTTCTCTGTGGGTGGCTGTCAAAATTGATGTTTAGTATAGGGAGACAATGGTAGAAAACCTATTCTGCCATCTTGCTCATAATTCCCACTTTTCTTTTTTAAGATTCTTGTTATTTATTTTACAGAGAGAGAAAGAGCACAAGCAGGGGGAGCAGCAGAGGGAGAGGGAGAAGCAGAAGCAGACTCCCCGGCTGAGTAGGGAGCCCAATGTGGGCCTCGATCCCAGGACCCTGGGATCATGACCTGAGCCGAAGTCAGACGCTTAACTGATTGAGCCACCCAGGCGCCCATAACTCCCACTTTAAGTGTGAGCTGTGCCAGTGACTTCTCAAAGAACACAGAGGGCAAAGAGGGGTAGAAAGATCATTTTGCTATGGAGAAACCTAACAAAGCCTCCTTTCACTAGGTTAGCAAGGACAACACCAGCAGTAATAAATCATGTTCCTAGTGTGTACCCTTGATATGGTATGATGATAATGGCCCTTTACCTCTGTGGTCTCCCTCTAATAACCCATAAATTCAGTATAATTATGTGGAAGCATTAGATAAACTCATATAGATGATTATCCTACAATATACCTGAGGGGTACTCCTCAAACTGTGGAGGTCATCACAAACAAGGAAACTCGGAGAAACTATCACAGCCAAGAGGAGCCTGGGAGAAATGACAACCAAATATAGAGTAATATCCTGGATGGGATTCTGGAAGAGATAAAGTACATTAGGTAAGAACTAAGGAAATCTGAATAAACTATGGAGTTAACAATGGATCAATATTAGTTCATTAATTTTAGCAAATATGCTGTATATATTTGTTATCAATAAGGGGAACTGAATGCAGAGATAGAGGGGAACTCTCTGCAGTATTTTCTCAATTTCTCTGTACATCTAAAATTGTTCTAAAAAATAGTCTATTACCAAAAAATCATTATACACAATTCATCTTAAGCAGTAAGGAAAAAAATTATATGATTATCTCATTAGACAAAATGAATTAAACATGCATTCTTGATCAAAACTATCATTAAATTAATAATACAAAGGAACTTACACAACCTATAAACCTCTAATCAGCACAGTGTGGCAAGAAACAGAAAATCTGGCACACTTCCATGCTGGAAACAAAAAAAGTGACATGGTTTTTATTTTTACAAAAAGTCTTATGGAAGCTATAAAAAACATCTAACAAAAAAGTTACTTTAACTAATACAGGAGTTTAGTAAGGTTGCAGGATGCCAAACCAATACACAAAAAGTCATTTATAGACTAGCAACAATCAGAAAGTGAAATTTAAAAATACTATTCACAGAAGCACCACACTTTAGCAGTGAAGATATAATGGCAGCAAATAAGCATACAAAGAGATGCTTGATGCCGTTAGTCCTAAAGGACAGGCAAATTAAGAGCACAGCGAGATATGTATACCTCTGAACACATGTCAGAAAGGCAGAGTTTGACCACACCAAGTATTGGTGAGGATGTGGAGCAACTGGAACGACCATCAAGTTCTGATGGGAATATAGAAAATTTAACACCTACCATACACTCCAGACATTTCACTCTTAATTACCCAGATGCCAGAAGGTGTGTCCATAAGAAGACTTTACACCCAAGCTCACAGCAGGTGCATCTGTAACAGCCTCAATCAGGAAGTGACCTAGATGCTGATGATCAGGTGAGCAGGAAGTGACCTGGATGCTGATGATCAGGTGAGCAGGAAGTGACCTGGATGCTCATGATCAAGTGAACTGGAAGTGATCTGGAAGTTCATGATCAGGCGAGCAGGAAGTGACCTGCATGCTCACCATCAGGCAAACAGGAAGTGACCTGGATGCTGATGATCAGGCGAACAGGAAGTGACCCGGATGTTCTTGATCAAACAGGAAATGACCTGGACGCTCACGATCAGGTGAGCAGGAAGTCACCTGGACGTTCATGATAAGGTGAACAGGAAGTGACCTGGATGCTCATGATCAGGTAAGCAGGAAGTGACCTGGTTGCTCATGATCAGGTGAACAGACGAACAAACTGTGCTACATCCATATAATGAAATATTCAGCAATAAGAAAAGAATGAAATATTGATACACAGTACAACTTGTGTGATTCTCAATAATACTGAGTAAAAGAAGCCAGATCAAAGAGTACATAAATTCTAGAAAATACAAACCAGTCTCTGGTTACTTGGAGATGAGTCACGGAGGTGTGGAAGTCAGGGGTTACAATGGGGCACAATTTGGGGATAATAGAGATATTGATTACTGTGAAAGCTTTACATATGTGTCAAAATTTATCAAAGTATACAACTTAAATTCTAAAAATTACTTAAAATCTTATAATAGTATTTATGAAATAGAGAGCAAATAAATAAAACCACTCTTTTTAAAGACAAGAGAAATTGAGCAGGCAGAAAGCAAATCTTGTGCAACTGATTTCCATGAGTAAGTGTCAAATTCCGTCCTCAGGACTGAGTCCCAGCCTTGGAAAGGCTATATCCCCAAGATTCTTATGGTTATCTCTTTGTTCCATATGTGACTCTTCAAATGAGAAAGTATTCATCTCATGTAAACCTTTCCTGCAATATAGTTCTCAATGGAAATTAACCTGGCAAATATAATTTACATTTATGGGTTATTAATTAGCTCTGCAGAGAGAGTGTGCTTATTTTAAAAGGCTTGCTTAAAACACATAGTTACTTTAGATACAAAAATTAAAGATGCTAGGGGCGCCTGGGTGGCTCAGTCGGTTGGGTGTCTGCCTTCGGCTTGGGTCATGGTCCCAGTATCCTGGGATCGGGCCCCACATAGGGCTCCCTGCTCAGCCAGGAGCCTGCTTCTCCCTCTCTCTCTGCCTGCCTGCCTGTCTGCCTGTTTGTGATCTCTCTCTCTCTCCCTGTCAAATAAATAAATAAAATCTTTAAAAAAAAAATTTAAAGATGCTAGCAGCTTATTCATTTGCTTAACAGGGTGTTCTGGAACTGGGTATCATCTCTCCTTTTTTTTTTTTTTAAGATTTTTATTTGTTTATTTCACAGAGATAGAGAGCACAAGTAGACAGAGCGGCAGGCAGAGGGAGAGGGAGAAGCAGGCTTCTCCCTGAGCAGGGAGCCCCATGCGGGGCTCTGGGATCATGACCTGAGCCTAAGGCAGACGCTTAACTGACTGAGCTGTCCAGGCGCCCTGGATATCATCTCTTTGCAGTGATTCCCCATCTGTGTTCAAGCAACTTAGAATTCACAAAGTCCTTGGGGTCTGATAGGACAGCGGGGCATGGGTAATGGAGTCAACAGAAGCAACATCCAAAGCAGACCTGTATGAGGTCAATGATGACAGAAGAATCACATAATACAAAGAATTATTAAACATGAGCATACCTGAAAATAAACTATATGCTTATTATAATGAATACTGCTGTATAACCTTTTTTAAATGTACAAAGTGGTTTTTTTGTTGTTGTTGTTTAACCAAATATTGGAGCCACAATAGAATTACCTCGGTGAACTGGCTTGTCAGAGTTCAGAATATTTGGGGACACTTTCATTTTTTCCTGTAAAAGAACTTACCACCAACTCACCTAATTTATTAAGACATTTTTGTGGCAGGAAGGTTCAGAGGGTCGAGGGGTGAGCTTCCTCTCATAACTTACATGTACAGTAACACGATTCTGAGATAAAACTGATTAAAATCGAGATTGTAGGTACCAAGTAGATTATGAACATTACAATATCATCAATTATGCTTGGATTTTTTTCACTGTTGAGTAATAAAAAAATAAAGTCTGGCATAGAAAAAATAAGCAAAAAAAGAAATTACTGTTGAAAATGAGAGTTTTATTAGTACATTTGTCATGAGTTTTTCTATTGTACTAGAGCTTAGCATTAGACTATTAGTAAAAAGTTAATGAGAATTTTGTTTCACTTAATTAAGTCTGTTGTTAAATGTGTTATGCAGTCTATAAAATATTACAAGGACATCTCTGAACACTATGCTACAACCAGTTTTCCAGTGGTTAACCCACACCATAATTATTTACTTCAGTAGTTATTAAAGAACTAACAAATATTTTTAAAGCATTCAAAATGACTAAATGCTTCAATTAGTGAAAAGTGCTATATCTTTAGAAAAAAAATTACTTAACTCACAAACAGTAATAACTGAAAATACATGCATTCTCCATAGTAAAAATCCTAATTTTTTGAGAAAAATGAATTCAATTACCTGCTTCAGAACCTTTATTTTTGTTTGCTTTTTAGCAGTGCGGGGTCCATGTGTATGCAAAATGTCTGTCTTGTCTTCTCATATTTTGTACTTAGTCAATGAAGAGAATATGTTTTTTTAAAAATTGTTCTATCTTTTATCCATTTATTCTGTGTCAGGCAACATCTTAAAGCCAAGGCCCAAAAGGAGAAAAGTAGTATTTCCCCCTTAAACGACAAGCCTGCTTAACTTACAATCAAGGGCTCACCATGCTGATGAATACAGTAGGACGCGACAGCTGAATACAGTAGGTGTTAAAAGCTGAAGAATTGCGGAGGCAAAGCTGGGAATCGTGTGGAAAAGCAGCTTAAAATAGATGGCAAAAGGGTCTTATGCTCAATGCTAGACTCAAAATTGCTAACTTCATGACTTTTCTACTAGTGTTGAGATTTAAATTCTAACGAGGAGATAATTTACCTTGAATCAGATGCACCTATAAAGCAGTGACATTTTCAGCAAATAGTTAATTCTGGGGGAAGATAAGGAATTTCTCTATGCATGCCACGATAATTTCAGATGATTTGTAACTAGAGTTTTGCAAAGAAGAGTTTTGCTATAAAGAGGTTGCTGGAATTTGATAATCTAAGTCAGACTTTGTGATTAGCTGTCACTAAATGACACGCTATTTATGAATATTTTCAAGTGTGTTGAAAAGCCTGTGGTTTTACTCTGTATTTACAGCAGGAATATCAGATAAAAAATCGGTTACTTCTCTCAGAAAAGTTGAAGTCCCTGCCTTTGACCAGGTTTCAGAAATACCATGCGACCCCAGGGCACAGAGTGCTCAAATAAATGTATCTCCTGCAAAAACAATGAAGCAAAGTAGACTCACAGTCAGTGCTTCCTGGTTAAGATCCTGGGGCCTGAGTCAGAAGGATTCATACTCCAATTCCCACCTATTGACAGTTGACATAAAGACAAAGTTTTGTATTTATATAGGTATTTAGAAATTATCAGAGAACTATTTTTAACGATTTATAAATCATCTATCTTTTTAAATTTTTGTAAGAGGCACATAATAAGTAAGAGCAGTTTTCTGAGAAAAGTAAGTATTCTTTATATATTTTTGAAGAAAAAAGAAATGGTGGAAGAAATCATTTGTACATTGTTAAAAACATAACATAAACTTACACTGTTTCTGTGAAAACCCTTCTGATGACTGCTATGGATGTTTGTGTTCCACCCCCACCCCCCAAATCCATACATTAAAGCCCAAATCGCATTGTGATGGTATTTGGAGGCAGGACTTTCAGAGCCCTCATGAATGGGATTAGCGCCCTTGCAGGAGACAAGAGAAAGATGCTCTCTCACCGTTTGTGAGGATACAGCAGTCATCCATCAGCAAACCAGGAAAAGGGGTTTCACCAGAGATTAAATCTGTCTGCACCTAACCTTGAACTTCCCAGGCTCCGGAACTATGAGAAACATGTTTCTGTTCTTAAGCCACCCAGTCTAGGGCATTTTTGTTAGAGGGGCCCGAACAAACACAATAACTCAAATATTTATCTTGATTTTAAATATTAATGATTATATTGAAGCCGCAGCCCTCTTTGTAAAATTGATAAGAAATACGTAATATGTTTTAACTCAATGGTGAAAAAAGAAATGCAGTCAAGGAAATTTACCGTACATGAGCACGAGGAAACACGTTTTACTTTCTTGTCTATCCTGAATAGCTACCGGGTGACTTCATTGTTAAACAACCTGAATCTTGAGCATTTTATATCCTCAGCCCCTCTTATCAGCAGAGAAGTGTTTTATAATCTAGAGCCTGAAAAACAAAGTTTTCATAGGCCCACCTGATAGTTTCTCCTTAATTAAGGCTGATTGCATGCTTAAAGGGAAATCTCTATTTCTTATTTTTTAAATAGATCTGTTGAGGAATAACTGATATAGAAAAAAATGGGAATATTTACTGTGTACTGTTTTAAGAGTTTGGAGATATGCATGCGTCTGTGATGGTGCATGATCACCACACTCAATGTGATAGGCAAAGCCACCGCCTCCAGAATTTCCTGTGCCCCAACCGTGTGAGTCTGCATGTCTGTGTTTTGTGCAGGAAGAACACTGTGAGATGCACTTGAAGGTTCTGTTTTGTAATTTCCTTGATCAAAAGGGAAGTAATGTCATTTTGTTTACATCTCTCTTAAGAGAAGGAAGATAGAAGGTTTATTTTCACAGCTGCTTATCAGCTGCCTGGCCTTGGGCAAAATCCTTAATCTCTTTGTTTTATTTTCCATATCGCTAAATTGTGGACAATAATGGTATACTCTTCAATGAAATTTTGGGAGGATTAAGTAAAATAATCCCATAAATAAGATGCTTACTGCTGGCACATGCTTTAAAATGTTTTGTTTTATGAGTCCCCATGGTAAGGCAAAAGGAACCAGTAGATCTGCTATCACACACTCAAGGAGGGGCAAGCCCAGGAGCTATCAAATGATCTCTTAATCTGGTGCTATTGTTAAGCCACAAATCAAGTAATTAAGCTTCGAGACCAGGAACAGGTAAACGAAAACACAAGTAAAGACCTCATAAAGCAACATTGTCTTATTTCCAGGTAAATGACAAGTAGTTCATGCACATTTTTCTTCTTGAAGGACAGGGCCCTCTTTAGTGCTGATGTCAAGAAAAAAAAAGATGAAAGTGTTTCCATTTCAATGATAACAAGGGAAAAAAGAATATAAACAGTTTTTACATTGAAATGGATAGTTTAGCTGTAAAACTTATGCCTATTCATGTCTGTGGCTCTCGACCTGAAGAATGATCTATGTGGGTTGAAGTACCACTAAGCACCAAGCTCTGAGCACTTAGGAAAATAGAGCTACTTTTAAAAAATTGTTATGAAGAATGCCAATAGCGCAGAAGGAATAAATTTAAAAATTATCTCGCAAAAAATCATTGTCCTTGCTGGGGAAAATGCTATTAGGTATTCTCATTCACTGCTGTAATAATGATTCAAATGTGTAATATTCTATTTAATTTGGCTGACTCTGGAAAGCATTGCCTTGCAGAAAAACAGATATCTCTTCAGGGGATGCATGAAACCACCTATTAAAGTTCTCTATGTCTGTGGGATGTGCCCACTGATCACTAAACACCGAATTAGAATTTTTGAATTTATAGACTACACTAAAATCGTATCTGTCAATATTATGGTACAAACACTGAATTCAATGATTTTCCACCCTCCTTCCAACCACACCAGTGATGTTGTATGGCGTTTATTTAAATAAAGTTGTTAATGGTTTTTTTTTTTTCTTCTACTTTTTATTATGGTCTCACGTAAAGATACTAAAATTCATCTTTTTTGTTTTTAAATATTTTATTTATTTTTGACAGAGAGAGAACGCGAGCACAAGCAGGGGAAGCAGCAGAGGGAGAAGGAGAAGCAGACTCTCCACTAAGCAGGGAGCCCAATGCTGGACTCAGTCCCAGGACTCTGGGATCATGACCTGAGCCAAAGGCAGACGCTTAACTGACTGAGCCTCCCAGGTGCCCCTAAAATTCATCTTTTTAATGTTATGGGTCAGTGAGTTGTTGTTGTTGTTGTTTAAAGATTTTATTTATTTATTTGAGAGACAGAAAGTGAGTGTGAGAGAGAGAGAGAGAGCATGAGTGGCAGGAAGGGCAGAAGAAGAAGCAGACTCCCCGCTGAGCAGGAAGCCCGATGTGGGGCTCGATCCCAGGACCCCGAGATCATGACCTGAAGGCAGATACATAACCGACTGAGTGACCTAGGTGCCCTGGGTCAGTGAGTTTTGACAAATGTGTATCAAGAAACAGAATGGTTACAAGGCCCTTTGTAGTCGACTTCCCTCCATCCTGGGCAGGGGGCAACAACTGCTTACCTGTTTTCTGTTGCTACAGTTTTACCTTGAAAGAATGTTCTATAAATGGAACTCTACAATCTATTAACTTTGCCTGTCTTCATCACAGTACAACTCATTTGAGATTTACCCATGTTGCTGCATGTGACAGTAATAGTTTATTCCTTGTGTTGCTCGGTAGTATGCCCCTAGGTGGGCAGACCACACTTCATTGATTCCTCAATTGCTTATTTGACTCCATATGTCTTCTTTGGTAAAGTGTTCGAAATTTCTGTACACTGGGCAAAAATTGGATTTTTTTGGATTTTATTGGATGGTTTGTTTTCTTATTGAGTTTTGAATGTTTTTTACATATTCTGCATACAAGTCCTTTATTGTATATGTGATTTGCAAATAGTTTCTCTCAGTCTGTGGCTTAAGAGTCTCTTAGGAGCAAACATTTTAATTATGATATAGTCCAGTTCATCATGTTTTCCTTTAAATGCCTCAAATCAGTAAGTTTCCCATTCTTTGTTGTGGGACTGTGCATGCATTGACATTCAAGTGGATACTCTGCAATTCTACTTCAGTCTTCTCTTCCTGCTTGCATAGAGCCTCAGGGTCAACCAGAAGTGATAGTTTTGGGTATCCTCACTCCTTCCTTGGGAATATAAACAGCCTTGTGCATGTGCACAGTCCTCTGCATGTGTGTGGCCTTTTAGATTCCCCAGAATATACTGGAGCTTTTCAAAGTCCTTAATGGACATCTCAATCTCAGTTTTCCTTTTACATTTTTTTATTTTTTTGGCAGCTTTCTGTTTGCCCCAAGTGTTATCAGTGACATGGGCAGCTGCAATATTAAGCAATAGCTGCTGACTGTTTTTGACAAATGCCCTCTGAGAAGAGTCCCCAGAATATACTGGAGCTTTTCAAAGCCCTTAATGGACATCTCAATCCCAAAGTTTTCCTTTTACTTTTTTTTTCTTTTTCTTTGGCAGCTTTCTGTTTGCCCCAAGTGTTATAAGTGCCACGGGCAGCTGCAATATTCAGCAACTGCTGCTGACTGTTTTTGACAAATGCCCTCTGGGAAAAGGCTGTTTGCACTGACTGATCTCTCAATTAGGTCAAATAAAAGATAAGCCATATGAGGAAGATTTCCAGGGACCTGCCAGACAGGCTAAATAATGGCAGTTCTCTGAAAATAATGCTTTTAAGGAGCTCCAAAGCTATTCTTCTAGCTCCAGTGGCTGCCAGGCTGCCAGGATTAAGCAGGCCTTGGTTTTTAAGGTTACTACAGAGCTTGGACAAGGAGATGGAAATAGGGTCAGTTGTAATGTTCTCACCGAGATTCAATTATTTTATTGGATAAACATCTCGCTGATCATTACAAGCCTTCAGTTATTTTCTGAGTTTTGAAAAAGTTCATTTTGTCTATTTTTGTTCCAGTTTTCTCACTGTTCTTATGGAGAAGCAACAAATTAGAAGTTCTTAATCCACCATTACTACTAATGTTCCACATACAAATTCTTGTTTCAGGTCTCTGAAAAATATTTTTGTATTTCAGCTTTTCCTAGCTTTATGGACATGGAGCCAGTCAGGGTCCAGTATCCAGGACCACATCTCTCGGCCTTAATATAAAGTTACATGCTTATAACAACTGGATTTTTACATTGAAAAACCTCCTGTGTTTCACATAAAGCCTTTGGGGATCCTCAGATTCAAGCCACACAGTGTCTTGTCATCTGTAATTTTGACTGATTGTATCTCTCTAGGCAGGTGGCCCATGGCTCAAAAAACTTGTGTTGGGGGCAAGCCTGGATACGTCCAAACAAGGATATGTCTGCACACTAGCACACTCTACCCCCCTTCTTTTTAGTGTGACTAAAGGAGTTTACAGAAATTCGCATATAAGGAAAAATATATAAATAATTATCCTGTGAAAATATTTAAATAAATATAAGGAAAAGTACTGTGTGACCTGAATCTTTGGTGAAGGGTATTTTTCTCTATCGCTATACAATAAAACACTTGACAGCATACTGGCACAAAACAAAATTGTATTATCTCTCTTCATTCTTTGGGTTAACTGAGTATGACTTGGTAGATCTTGCTGGGGTCTCAGGCATAACTGCTGTCATATTCCACAGGAGCTGAAGTTGTCTGAAGGACTGAGTGGGCTGCACATCTGTCATGGCTCAATCCCGCAGTGGCCAGTTGATGCTGGCCATGAGCTGTGCCCCCCTGTAACCTACTTATATGGCCTGGTCTTCTCACAGTATGGAAGCTTGTTGCAACAGAAGCATCAGGAGAGACCCAAGCAGTAGTGGTAAGGCTTTATATGACCCAGGCTTGTGAGTCTCAGAACATCACCTTCACCATATCCTATCAGTCAGAAGAATAGCCAACTGCCGAGATGTGGAAGGCATAGGAAATAATGTGCCATGCTCTCTGGTCGAAATGCAGACTATCAGTTTTGAGAAAGGGGGTGATACTATCATACCCCTCTTTTAAACAAAATCTCTCAAGGGTGGCCTTCTAAAGAATGCCTTGTTTTTGGACTGAGCAATAGAAAGAATGGTAGTGTTGTTTACTGAAATACGGAATCCTAAATGAGCATCCGGGTTTGGAGAGGCGGGATTAGAGAGACTTCAATGTTTCGTCTTGTTTAAGTGTCCCAAGTAGCCTAAGAGTATAATATAAAGATAGATAATGGACATTGGTGTAATGTAATCATATCTATTGACCTACTCTGGTTTGAGCAATACATATACTGTGAAGATATTTTTTAAGTAGAAAAAATTTGCAATTATTCAAGGATAACATTTGTAAGCAGTGCATTTTGGAAAATTTAATAGAATCTTTACACAAAAGGAAGGTGTTGAAAACCAGTAAGTGTGGAACCTCCATGGCTCTGAAAGTGTTTAATCAGGACAACAGATAATTCCAGAAATGTCTCTGTAAAAGCGCACAGAATGATTGGTCTGGCTAATGACTGTTCCATGCCTATGTAAGTCTGACTCCCAATGGTGTACTTTACCACTCACTTTCAGTTTCCCTCCCACATGCTATTCATCAGCTAGAGCTTATAGGCAAGTTTCATAAACTCTTAGAGCATTATTCCCACATCTATGAAAGGGAGAAATAATAACTCAGTATTTTGAGATGTAATGATAATTATAATGCTAACACAATGATGTGATAAGACCCAAACCCCTTATTTCAACTTGAAAAATCTAGAAAATTTTGAAAAGTAAAAGTTTAGAAAGACATATTTGACATCAAGATCAGACATGAAATGACAGAACAGTAATAGGTATATGTCAAGTAAGGCATTTCTAAGAAGGACATATATATGTTTATTATGTAAATATCCCTACACATTCTATAGAAATATTAGTGTATTTAGTTGTGGAGTTCTGTCCTAGATTTAGCATTAAGCTCACTACATGCTGTGTTATATGTAATATGTTAGAGCTCAGTATTATATACAATACTTCCCTAAAAGCTTAAGATTATGAAATCCCCAATTACATCTGGTCAAAGATTTTTAGAGAAGAGATTGGGACCTCTAATAAGGTTCCTTTTATTATTTTTGTTGTTTTTACTCTTCTTTTAATAGAAACAAACAGGAGGGGGATCTCAGTAGCAGGGGGCCAATCTTGGTGGATGTGAATTTGGGCCAGCCTTCATGAGGAATTAGGAAACAGACTTTTCACCTCTTCTCAGGCTGTGGTGCTTCTCAGAAAATGATGCCCCAAAGCGTAACAGGCAAGACAATGTGGGTATGCAACATTATGATTTATTACCTATATCGATTTGACATGAAATAATGGAAGGAACAGGGTTCAGCAGAATTCAGACATTCTTTCAACATTCTGACTCACTTGACCCTCTTTTCTATAACCTGTGTTCTTCCTTGTACTTGTCTGGATTGTGCTCAGGCACAAACATCTCCCTAACTTTTCCCTACCTGCCTGTAGACTGGATCCAGTCAGACCATGTGTGACCTCTGAGGTAGTTTCTATTTTTCAAATTTGGGGCTTCCCCCCCTCATTAAAACATCTTAATGAAAAAAAATGGAAGTCTCATTGTCAAAATATCATGGGAGAGGGTTACACCCTTTAGAGCACATTGATCTCAGTTGTGTGGTAACATTCCTTTTGTTCAACCTCTGACTACAATCTTGGTGCCCTGCATTTTTGTGCTTATAGAAGTAGAAACATTCTAGAAATGGGCAGAATGAAAAAGTGCTCAACATCGCTCGGCATCAGGGAAATCCCAATCAAAACCTCAATGAGATACCACCTCACACCAGTCAGAATGGCTAAAATTAAGTCAGGAAACAACAGATGTTGGCGGGGATGTGGAGAAAGGGGAACCCTCCTACACTGTTGGTGGGAGTGCAAGCTGGTGCAACCACTCTGGAAAACAGTATGGAAGTTCAAAATAGAGCTACCCTACGATCCAGCAATTGCACTGTTGGGTATTTACCCCAAAGATACAAATGTAGGGATCCGAAGGGGTACGTGCACCCCAATGTTTATAGCAGCAATGTCCACAATAGCCAAACTCTGGAAAGAGCCAAGATGTCCATCGAGAAATGAATGGATAAAGAAGAAGTGGTATATATACACAATGGAATATTATGCAGCGACTGAGGAATGAGATCTTGCCATTTGCAACCACGTGGATGGAACTGGAGGGTGTTATGCTGAGTGAAATAAGTCAATCAGAGAAAGACATGTATCATATGACCTCACTGATATGAGGAATTCTTAATCTCAGGAAACAAACTGAGTGTTACTGGAGTGGTTGGGGGTGGGAGGGATGGGGTGGCTGGGTGATAGACATTGGGGAGGGTATGTGCTACGGTGAGCGCTGTGAATTGTGCAAGACTGTTGAATCACAGATCTGTACCTCTGAAGCAAATAACACATGATATGTTAAAAAAAAAGGAAGAAGAAGAAGAAGAAGATAGCAGGAGGGGAAGAATGAAGGGGGGGAAATCAGAGGGGGAGACGAACCATGAGAGATGATGGACTCTGAAAAACAAAGTGAGGGTTCTAGAGGGGAGGGGGGTGGGAGGATGGGTTAGCCTGGTGATGGGTATTAAAGAGGGCACGTTCTGCGTGGAGCACTGGGTGTTGTGCACAAACAATGAATCATAGAACACTACATCAAAAACTAATGATGTAATGTATGGTGATTAACATAACAATAAAAATTAAAAAAAAAAGTAGAAACATTCTTTAGTTTCCCCTTCCTGATGTTGCTGTCTTGCTGTAGATTCTTGATTTGTACACATTTTCCTGATTTCTAGCTTTACTTGTGGTATTTTCCTTCTTAGTACTGGTACTATTACTTTCTTGACATTCAAAACCAAGACTGTTGTTATCACAACAATATATTTAATTAGGTGGCAAAATCTATGGAAGTCAAAAGTTCTTTTCAGGGACATTGCCAAATCTCCATGGAATACACTAAAAATAAATAAATTAAAAATGTGATCTTAGTTAGAACCTGCTTATAATAAGTTTCTAATCAGGCTTAAACAGTTTGTAATCAGTCCTCAAAACAAGGAATTTTTTAAAGTATAGGAGAAAACTTAGCAATAGACAAGCTTATGTTTATATACTTAATTGTCTTAGTATTGGGCAAATCATGATTTAATTAATGTTTGTAGTAAAACACAACTGTTTAACTCAGTTGACAGACTTGGAACAGACCTAAGTACACCGTAGATAGAACCATTATACAGTATTTTACGATGTGATCTACCATAAAAACACTAACAATTACTGTTCCATGAATTAAATACATCTTTTTAATGGAAATTTTAGTGTAATTTGAGTTAAATATTTAAGGACAGATCCATTTATTACAAGCACACCAAGGAAATGAAAACCAAAAACAATACCCCAAAGTGTTGTGTTGCATGTAGAAAGGGGAAGATATCAAAGCAATGAGCCCAGTGTTCTCATATGCCTGCTGAACGTCAGAGAGATCTTGGGACTTAGTCTGTGTATATGTCAAATTAGAAAATAAAATTTCTAGTTCTATGGTATCTAGTTAAGAAATCTTTATCAAGGGAGATTTTTTAAAAATATAACTCAAAAATGCTAATGCAATTTAAAGCATTCTGAACAATATTATATCTTATTATAGATAATATAAAATATTAACAAAGAAGGCAAAAAACTGATACAGTATCCTAATTTACTTTGTCTTAAATGTATGTTTTGAAAATTTAGTTTTTCAATGTAATTTTCATTATTTATTTATTTCCCCATATTTTTATTATTATTCTCTTTTCTATTTACAATTTCTTTCTGATAAATGATTACTTATTATTAGGGGGCAATGACTTTGAAACACTAATTTAAGTATATTTTCTTTTGAAAAACAAAATTTTATGTTTTTTGTCCATTGGCAAATATTACAAGCCTCCACGAAGGTTTTTATATTTATCATATGAGGGATTGACATCTGTTATTTAATTAGGTGGCCTATTTTCTTTGCATTTGTAAATAATTTATAATTAACTTCTAGGTGTACTTACACAATCACTACCAAAGTTAACACCAACTTCTACATGCAAAGAAGTACAATAAATCTCAGTTCCAGCTACCTGTGCAACTCTTTACCGTGGAATAATCTTCTGGGGTTTCAAGAAGTTGAGAGCTTCAGGCAAATATGTGGATTACTAGGAAGGAAGCCAGAAGTTCTTTAATCATGGGTTACAAGACATTAAGATTGAGGACAGAAAAAAGGGGGGGGGTAGAGGGAGAGGGAGACGAAGAGAGAGAGGTTAGGAGAGAGAAGGGGAGAGAGGGAGAAAAGCCCAACTATCTTCTGCATTAAAAAATATTAGCAAATTTTTCACCCCAAGAGGATAACTTAAAACCATCTTTTAAATCTAATATTGATCAAACAGAAAATATTGCATTTTAGAGCAGAAAACATTTTTTATGATGAATTCTAACTGGGATGGAATGATAGAAAATCAAGCACACTAGTCTCTGATTGCTTAGTTTATAATCTTGCATAGCTGTCAGCGAAATGACATAAATCTTATGGTAACATCTCTATGGTTACATACATAAATCTCTATGGTTACATGCATTGACCAAGTCTCATTAGTTATTAGTTTATCTGTCCTCAAATATTTTTTTCTAGATAAATCAATTTCTAGACATGCCTCTCTTTGCCAAAAAATAATAAAGGCTATTATTTCAACATGATTCATTGAGTGTGTATAATATAGCAGCTATGGCCTCATCTGGTATAACCCTGCTATTTATAAAGTATTGTTTCTTTTTTACAAATCACCGGTTAAACATTGTAAAAAGTTTAAAATCTGAAACAAGTTTTTAAAAAGTAAAAAAAACTGTTACTGAACAACAAAAATTTCAGGATTCTTATATTTTAGGGATGTTTCCTTCAGGGATGATTTCATAAATATCAGGAACACGTTGGTTCCAAAGTGGCTTCTACTATTCTTGATGCTTTCTCTCCTGACAGCTTCAGTCAGAAGAATGTCCCAAAGTTTATGTTGTAAGGGTATCATTTGAAGTATTTTTACTTCCTTGATTTGTTGTTTTCATCAGCTGATTGGCAATGTGAATGCCAGGCATAACTGGTTTTTTAGTCATACAATCAAATGGGGACTCTGCTCTGCAGCCAGCATCAAGCTGGTTAAAATGGAAAACTTAAAACCCATCTATAATTAGCAAAGTATTCTTTCTACATCAAGTATAGTTGTGCCTTTCGTACAGAGAGCTTATGGAACCACAAATAGAATCATAATTTGTTTTAGCAAAACTAATTTGTTTTAGCAAAATTAGGAAATGTTTTAGCAAATTTAGCAAATCTGTTTTAGATCAAAAAGTTAGTTAGCCATAATAAGTTTAAAATTAACTCTAGCTGAGCACTTCTTGTGTGCCAAATACTGTGCCCCTCATAAATCACATACTATTTCAGATACTTGTTACAACCACCCTTAGGGTAGATCTTACCTTACACACAGTCAGTGGAGTAAAGGTAAAATAACAATGAATAAAATAAATGCTCTAAGCTCTGAAAGTTACTGTGTGAATTGGCAAAAATCCTGTAGAAAGAAGGTGGCAGATAAGGAATCAGAGCCAGGATTCACATTCCACAGCCAAGTCTTTAGGGATTCCCCAATAGAGAAGTGTTTCTGTTAGCATATGTTATTCATTAGATGTCTGACATGTAAGTATTTCAGAAGAAAACATTCTGTATCATTTTCATTTCAGATTCAATTCACTTGAGTTGTTTTCCTTCTTGAACCGGACAGAGATGTTGCAGATGCAAAAATAATATAACTAAGTTATTTCCATAAGTCAGAAGAGGACACAGTTTTAATAGCCAAGGTGGTGCTCATAACAATCTCTTCGAAAGTCACCAATATAGACTAGCGTCAGACTAACATTTTCCAGTTATCCTTTATAATCTGAAATGCAAAGAAACTATTTCATTTAGTTTTAAGACCATTTCATAGTTATTTTTTGAAGATTTTATTTATTTATTTGACAGAGAGAGAGAGAGCACAGTCGGGGGAGCGGCAGGCAGAGGGAGAGGGAGAAGCAGACTCCCTGCCGAGCAGGAATCCCGATGCGGGGCTCGATCCCAGGACCCTGGGATCATGACCTGAGCCAAAGACAGATGCTTAACCAACTGAGCCACCCAGGCGCCCCTCAACAGAAATTCTTATTAACAGTAGGGAAAAGAAAAAACTTAAAGATCAGCTACCTGGATAGTTATCTGGAAAGAAATACAATTATTTCACTATTTTACACTACCCACCTCTACTTAAATTCCAAATAAATCATAATTTTAAATATAAGAGAATGACTCCATGTAAATATTAATATTAAACATTGATGAACACCTATATAACATAATAGGAGAAAAACATAGTCTAGGTATAACTGAAATTCCAGAAATGGTAATGTTAATGATATATATATATGATTATTTTAAAAACACTTCTCATGGCAAAAAATATAGATCATAGCAGAGGAATAGACAAAAAAAAACTGAGGAAAATATTTGCAACTTATATTACAGAACAATTGCTTCTAACTAAAAAAAAAAAAAAAGCCCCATACCCAAAAACCCAAAAAAACAAAACAAAACTGGACCAGAAACATGATCAGGCAGTTTACTGAAAAATAAATGTAATGGGTCAGTCATCACAAAAAGTGTTGGATTTTGCTCAGTTGGTTAAGCGACTGCCTTCAGCTCGGGTCATGATCCTAGAGCCCCAGGATCGAGTCCCACGTCGGGCTCCCTGCTCAGCGGCGGGGGGGGGGGGGGGGGTCTGCTTCTCCCTCTGACCCTCTTCCCTCTCGTGCTGTCTCTCATTATCTCTCTCAAATAAATGAATGGAATCTTTAAAAAAAAAAGTGATGGAGTTTGAACTACAGCGAGATATCATTTCTCACACTCTCTACGACAAAAAAATCACAGAAGTTGGACAACTTCTGCTGTGACTGAGACACATGGCTCTGGTAGAAATGTGAAATGGAGCAAATCTCATGCAGGGACTTGAACACTATTGAGAAAAATTCCCCCATGTCTTTTCCCTTTATCCAAGCAACCCCACTCCCAGGAATCCGTTTGCAAAAATATAGTAGCGGTCGTACAAAAACATGGAAGTCAGGATATCCATTGCCCCACTATTTACAATATGAAAGATAGGAGGAAAAATGGTATTTAGTAGGGAATGCTTGGAAAAAATGTATAGTATATCCAAACAATGGTGTGAAAAGGAATGAATATCATTTCTATAAATTGCAAAGAGAATATATATAGGATATACTGTTTGGGGGAAAAAGAAAGAAGCAGAGACTTTATATAAAATGCTGTTGCTTATTTAAAAAGGAATAGTGTGACTATACTTTTGCAAATACGTTGAGGAAATTGTGCCATGAGAATGGGTTACATAATAAGAGTTAAATATAATTTAAAAATGAAATCCAGACATTTTGGAATAAAAATAGAATACCTTAATTCACCTATGTGTTGGATTTTTGGCTAACCACATTGAGAGGGATTTTCTTCAAGGGATTTTCAAAAGTCACAAGTTAACTGTACTTACACAGTAGGGTGTATCATAAGATACAGCTCAACTGCTTACATAAGTAAATGACAGGAGAAAGAAAAAGGCAGGAAGGGAGAGAGGGAGGAAAGGCTTACAACTGTTATTAGTGATATTGTTACAATTTCATTGGTACTGTTATTCCAGTATCATCCTTGTCTACATCTATGTGTATTTCTGTCTTTAAAGTAAAATAAAATGCATTAAGTGTTCATGTTAATGTAGTTCTAAGTCAATGTTTCAGCATAAGAAAAACCAACAAAATAAATGTCCCTAGAGGGAGGTTCCTGAAATCTTGGGGTCAGTCCTGAATGTTTATGCAGAAAGCCAGAAGCTAAGGATACCAGAGCAAGGCAGTGCCTCGAGAGAGAAAAAGCTGAGCATGGTGTCAAGAGCATCCAGATGTTAAAAAAGCAGAATAGTTCAAATGCTGCCAAGTTAGAGAGGTTGGATAAATGTTTTGGGTTTTCTTTGAAACCTTACAATATCCATGTCCCAGGAGTAAGGATCGTATTCCAGAATTAAGGACTATGTTGTAGGTGTAAACAACGAAAAAAAACCTCAAAACAACAACAACACAAAAAACCATGAACAAAATAAGAAAGGGGATAGGAGGCGTGACTTTTCTCAGCTGAGAAGACTGGCAGTGAAGGTGACTCCAAGCCAGGAGCTGGAATTAATTAATCGAGGGTGTCTCTCTTTGCGCCCAGTGGTTGCTGCTAGCTTTGCTGGACCTAGGCTGGGGTTTGGGGTTGGAGCAATTATCTGTGGCCCTTCCACGCGTCCTGGGCTTCTTAAGAGCAGAGAGGAACTCAGGGTTGTTGGATTGCCAATGTAACAGCTGAGGATGTCAGGTATTCTGATGAATGGGATGGAAGCTGACCTCCCTTTATGACCCACCAGGCCCACGTCTCCTCAGCTGGAGTATCCCAGGAAACAAGTGAGACAATCACTTTTTCTGACCTGGCCTCAGAAGTCAACCAGAATCAATTCTGTCATATCCTTTCTCTAATCAAAGTCCTACCCAGACTCCTAGGAGAGGATGTGAGCCACATCAAGTCTCAAAGAATTAAGGATATGTCTAAGCACTGCCCAGAAAAGCTAGACACAAAGCTCTACAGTTCTGTGGTGACCCAAGAGCCATTTCACTACCTACTAATAAAAAAAAAAAATGTTTCAGAAAAGAGACTAGATTGCACAGTCTCTACAAAGTATCATCCATAGTGCTCGGTGGACAATTAAAATAGCTCTAAATCATTTAGATGAACATACAAAGTGAACCATCTTTAATAGAAAAAACCCAGAAAACCTTTTTGGACTCAGCATGAATTAACTATACTATATGTTTAAGAGCCTACAGGAAAATACAGATATAATGCATGAATGTATGAGGAAGATTAGAAAGTAATATAAAAACTGAAAAAGGAAAATGGAAAAACTGGACTGAAATATACAATATCTGATATCAGAATTCACGTGATGATCTACAGTGCAGATCTATGTGGAGAGACTGGTCAGCTTGGAGACCCTGCAATCAAAAACACGCAAGCTGAGGGTTGAAGAACAAAGATGAAGAAATGAATAGCATGGTGTGGTCTACCGTGAACTTGGTGCTCAGCAGAAGAGGAAAGAATAAATCCAGCGATTCTGAAGAAACAACTGTCACATTTTCCAAATTTGGTTAAACATATCAGCTATGTATTCAAGTCGCACAGTAAACCCCAAATAATAGAATGATTTAAAAATGAAACCACAGTTAGCTATTTCAGAGTCAAATGGCTGAAAACTCAAAGACAAAGACAAGATCTCCTAACATGGTGAAAATCAAGACAGCAGGCACAGAACAAAGTCACTTATGCTAAGCCCCAGGCCACGAAAGGGAGAGTTAATTTACGGCGTCAGTCTCTCCCAGAAATGGGATCTTCAACCAACCAGTCAGGAGCCACCTGGTCACCTCGAGGGAGGTCACCTGTCTCAGGAGCCACCTGGTCACCTCGAGGGAGGTCACCTGTCTCAGGAGCCACCTGGTCACCTCGAGGGAGGTCACCTGTCTCACGGGTCCCAGCTGCCCTCCAAAGGAAAGTGACCTTGCCACAGCGAATCCACTTTTTGTTGGTGTACCTTCCTTGTCTTTACTCCCTTCTGCTCTTGATGCAGAAGAGCGAAGTTCTGGTCTCACGGAGTCGAAGAATGACCCTTGCGGACAAGGGAGAATGAGTAAAGCCATAGAAGTGTATTAAGTGAAGATACAGAAAAAGCTCTCCAGAGTGAGAGGGGTTTCCCGACAGGGTTGCCAACGAGGCCTCGACTATATGACCCATTAAAGTCCCAGCCCTTAACGCAACCAATCGAGGAATTGGCTGGGGGTCTGTAATTCCCTCCTTACTGCCCAAAGTATTCTAGTAAAGCCCAGGAAACATTGGGCTCCCTGGGTTTTGATCCCTGGCCATGATTAAACCTAAACTGTACCTAACAGAAAAACTTATATTACCAAGCAACAAAAAATGGGGAAAAGATCTTCCTCCTGAAAGTTCTCACGAAAAGACATTTTTAAATGAAAAAAAAAAAAAAAAAAAACAACCTTGTATCTACATAGGCAACATTCTTCCCCTGTATGACAGAGTCAGCGGGACCACCGAACCCATAAAATTCCCAGGTGCTTAGAGAAGGAATGGCGGAGGATAAAGGCGACCCTGAGCTGAATCCCTGGTTAGAAGGACCTGCTGATCGTCGGAGACTGGCAGGACCTGAGGCGCGAGAAAGCCCTTTAAGAAAAGCCAAAGAACAGAAAGCAGAACTGGGCGCGGGTAGGCCAGCGTTCCCTTCGTTTGAGGAAGGGGGATTGACCGCACCTTTCTCCAGAAGCCTGTCACCTGAGACTGAAGAGCTGCGCCTGCGCTCTGCGCCTTTCACTGGCCGACAGGTGCCTGGTTTTGCTGTTTCTAAGAGGGTCAGCTAAGGGAGACACGTCTCCCAGGGAAGAAAACAAAAGTCCGCTTTTACTCACCCTTCGGTGGAAGGGATGCCGGGTCTCGGCACCAGAATGATGCTGGAGAGCGAGGAGTCCCAGAATGAATCCCTCGGACGACGGAGAGTGAGTAAAGCCATAGAAGTGTATTGAGTGAAGGTAGAGAAAAAGCTCTCAGGAGTGAGGGGGGTCCTGGCCGGGTTGCCAACGAGGGCCTTTAGGGTTGGTCTTCTTTAGAAAGCTAACCAGGGAACTTAAATCCTTTTAACATTTTTACTGATACCACCGCAGAGCAGGGACTAGAGATAACCCCTTCAGTGGCTTACTTCCTTTTTAGGGGCTGGTTATTCTTTGTTGGTCACAGGTGATTATCATAAAAGACACCCCCCCACACACACGCCTAGGGCTGGGTGGTCCTAGGGCAGGGTGGTCCGGTTTATTCCCTCATCTCTGGTTTTCCCACACCCCAAGTTTTTGGGATTTCTGTGAGCCTGATGACACAGCCCCCTATCTGTCTCTCCCTACCTAGCCCCACCTGTCCCTTACTCACTCTGAAAGTCTTTCATTTTGTGCAACAGCTTGGAGCTCCTTTTTATGTGTGAGATGGAATGCTGCCTGACTCATGAATCCTTGAGTAAAGCCAGTAAGAGCGTTAGCATTTACTCAGCTGCATTTTGTTGTTCAACAGCCCTCGCTGAGCTAAGCAGTAACAATATGAATGACCGCTGCCTTTCATCAGAAACAATGGAGGCATATTACTGAGGACACTTTTTCAGTTTCTGTCACTTCCCTTCCTTGGAATAAATGACTCCTGGGATTCTTTTTTCTCCTTTTTTAATGTATTCTAATATTTTTGGAGCAGAAAGCCTAGATCTCCCTTTGTTAAAGTTTATGAAGCAGTGGTAATCCGGGAGCTCATAAAGGAGTTACCTAAGTGGAATCCTGTCTATTCTCAGCATCGTTTTCTCTTACTACCCTGAATAGTTCATGATAACAATCCTAAATCGGATTGATCGTAAACCCTGGGAGCATTATCTAAAATTGCAAATTTGAAAATACACGTTACCTAGTAGGATGCATAAGACTGTAATGGTAGTTTAGATGTTTTCCCAGGAGTGCATGATGATTAATTTATAAAGATCAGCTAATTGTAAACAGGAAAGTCACAGAGCACTGGGCTCTATTGGGATGGCATTCACAAAATTCAAAATTCAACAGACGAGGTTTGGATTGTTCTGGAAAGCTCTGGAGAGGGAATATGGCGTGCTGCTGGAGCTGGGCAAGGGTGCTGGGTGCCCAGGAACCCAAGCGAGTGTGGGGATGGTGGTGGACACACACGGAGGACGGTCGGGGTTAATCCTGACCTGCCCCTTGATGGCTGCTAGAACTGAGCGTCAGACATCACCGTTCAGCCTGTGAACCTCTAACTTTGAAACAAAGCACAACATGCATTCCCTTAGAGACTTAGCCACCTTGCTAGGCAAGGAAGGTGAAAAATAAATGAGGCATTTCAAAACAACCACAAAAGGCACACAAGTACACAAATACATCCTTTATTAAAGCATTTTTCTTGTGTTGCTTTCCCTTTCCTCCCCTCCTGCCGAATTAACACTGGTGCAGGCAATAAAGGGCCGGCATGGGGGAGCGTGGGGAAAGAAGACGCCCCACGCAGGGTGTCTGATGAGACGCGGCGGGGGGAGGGGGACGGTAGTTTCCAGGAATGCATCCCTATTACCACTGTCTCACTGCAACAGCTCTGTGAATTCTTAATCAGTTTCTGGCCACATGCAACCATTCCACTGAGGTGTCTGCGTGCTGCTTAATTAGTCAAAAAGGCACACTATTTCCAGAAAAGGTCCGCATCTGTCCTGGACAGCCAGGGACTGTGAAGGGGTCACACGTCTGCTGATGTCACCATCAGAGTTGGGGAGCCGGCCACCAGCTTCTTCACTGCTTTTCTTATGCAAGCCTGCCTTATCATTCGGGAAGATCTTCCAGGAACGATGTGCTCCTCCATTTAATGGGATAGTTTATACACCTGATTTTCTCATCTCATGCTCCATGTCAGGAAGGGCTGGAGTCATATCTAGAGGAAAGGAAAGGATCTTGGCTCCAGTGGGCTTGAACCATATTTCCGACTCCACTTTATAGTCAGCGGTTCTGTAACCCACCCCTCAAGTCTGACTTAATTACTCTTTTTACCTGGGTAGGGAGTCCCGGCACAGGCTTGGTTTCCAGGAGCCTTTTGCACAGGTTAAAATCATCCAGAGAGTGAATAATAAAAATTTTCATCTGTGCAATCTTTGCTTCTCTCCTGGGCAACGCAATTTATGGCCTTGCTCAAAAGCATATTTTTATTATTTTTGCTCTGGGAAAGCCTTTGGTTGCAATAATAGAAGTCTATTCAAATTATGTAAAGGGTGAATGTGTTGTTTGGAAACAAGGACAAGCAATGAAAGTGGCTGTGGTAACGGGGACGCTTTGGGGATCCAAGGCAGCATCTCATGCTTACACAGGTTCAGGTCACTAGAAAGACTGACAGACTCCACAGAACACATTCTTGAGAGACTTTAATAAAGTGAAAGGATAAGGTACAGCATGATAAAGGAAGGGCAGGCCCCCATCTGGGAGAGGCTTAGCAGGCTTTTAGTCACACGAGACACACTTTGTGGATTATGAAACAGCAGGTATGTGCAAGGAATCTTGGTGTTAGGAGACATCAGGCAGAAATTTCCAACAGGACCTTTTAAGCCCCATTGGTCACATATCCAAGTCAGGTGCGTAACCAGTTCAATGATATGCAAGCCATCCATTGACACATGGCTAAATAATGTAAAAACTGGTACTCAGTATCTCTGGGAGATTTTTAAACTTTAACTAGTATGAGGAAAGATCACTACTTAGCCCTTTGCTCTTGTTTTGGTCAAGAGTGAACACCAATCCCTCAGGATCTGTTACAGTCCACCTGTAAAATAACTATATTTTACACACAATTCCTTTCTTCCTTTGTCTCCTTCTCCGGCAGCATCTTCTCATCTCTTCTTTAAAGCTTCTGTTTTCACAGCCTCTGCTTGGACCTGGCCCTGTCTTGTTACCAGGGCTGACCCTACTGGTCTGGAGCCCGTTATCAGCATGGGCTTCATCTCAGAATTCCCATCTGAGGGGTGGTTACTGGTTGCTGGCCAGCAAATGCGTTGCTTCCCCTCAAGGTAGGTGCCCACGGACGGTCCCTTTAGCTTTGGTGAGTGGGTCTGGATCACCAATGCAAGCATATTTCTGAAGAAAGTTCTGGAAACGTGCAGGCTCCTTTCCCAATTGCAAATGCCATCCAGAAGAGGTTTTAGGAACTGCTTTGTGGGGGTCATGGATGGGATTCAGTGCCCAGAATGAAGTGACAAATGATGGGAAGCAGGAGAGCTCTGAGATACTCAAGCCCCAACTTCAGTCAGAGAACTCCTCCACTTCTATCTACCTTAATTAAAAAAAAAAGACTTAAAAAAAGTTAAAATTTCACCACTTACCGTTGAAATATAATTTTAATCCTTCTTAGACACTATATAAATCCTTTTGATAGATTAAAGCAAATTTGAAAATTATCCTATTAATTCGAGATCTCTGAGTACAAGGTTATAAATCAAGTCCTTAATTATTTGAGAAAATTGAAGTCAGTATCCCTGCCTCTACAGTTTGCCCAGATAGACAAATATATTACTCCTTATAGATTGCCAATAAAACATATCTGCATTTATTATTAAAATGGACATACTTAGGTTTATCTAAATGAAATTAACATGAGAAAAGTAAGAAAAATGGTTACTTATTGAGACTCTGTTTCTTAAAAAAAAAAATGGAAAAATGATATTCTTAAACCCATCCTCAAACCCATCTCTTTAGAAGACGGAAGAATGTTATTTCATGACCCCAAAGTTTTATTGCTCTTTTAGGTAAAAGAAAAAGTATTATCTAGGAAAGGTCAAACAAAATGAAAAGAATAAGCCCCCTATGGAATTCCAATAAAAGATACTTTGATTATCCAAAAAGCCGACTCATAATGGAGGGGTTAAGGCAAGAGGATTTAAAAAAATCAGATGAAAATACCATGTTGGGTAACTGAGAAAACATTTGTACTACTCTTCTCTCCTCTTTGCCTGGAGTTAAAAAAAGATGAGACATTCCATAGCCCTATTGATAGGAACTTAAAAACAGGCCAATTAACCCAGAGTATTAGAAATCATGATCATGGTTACCTTTGGGGCAGAAGGGTGGCAATGGGGGGCTGAACAAGGTGAATTCTGAGATAATTGGGATGCAATTATGCATCCGGCCCTGGGTCGTGGCTGCATTAGTGTGTTCACTTCGGAACTCCATCTAACTCTAAGCTAATGATCTTTCCACTTCTCTGTGTATACATTATTTTTCAAACACAAAAGTTCTTGTAAAAAAAAAAAAAAAATACCCCAGGGACTCCAAGGTGGCTCAGTCAGTTAAGCGTCTGCCTTCGGCTCAGGTCATGAACTCGGGGTCCTGGGATCGAGTCCTGCATTGCGCTCCCTGTTCAGTGGGGAGTCTGCTTCTCCTTCTCCCTCTGCTGCTCCCCCTCCTTCTGCTCTCTCTCTGCCAAATAAATAAATAAAATCTTTAAAAATATATATATCCCAAAGTGGAAGTTGAATCAAGAGGAAATAGAAGTTTTTGGCAGGTTTCAGTAGCTCCAGACTCTGAAGTCTGTGCACGTCAGTGCAGCATCCAAAATGCACACCGTTTGTGTTCCCAGAATGTGGCTTCAAAGTTGGCAACAAGTGTACACTGAATATTTGTTCCAGGACCCAGTGAATGGATGCACGTCAGATGCCCTAGAAAGCTTTCAGGACAGGAAGCAACAAGTAGATTTTACACAGGGCATTGTAACAAAGAAAGAGAACATTTCTAGCGAAGTGGTAGTTTATGGTTTAAGAAGTGAATAGCAGGGGTGCCTGGGTGGCTCAGTGGGCTAAGTGTCTGCCTTCGGCTCAGGTCATGATCCTGGGGTCCTCCAATCGAGTCCTGCGTCGGGCTCCTTGCCTGGTGGGGAGTCTGCTTCTCCCTCTCCCTCTGCCCCTTCCACCAGCTCGTGCTCTCTCTCACTCTGCTGTCTCTCAAATAAATAAATAAAATCTCAAAAAAAAAAAAAAAAAAGAATAGCCGGTGAAGAAATCAGCCTTTGGAGCCAGGGCTGCTCTCAAGAAGAGCCCCTGTGAGGGCACAGGGTGAAGAACCAGGAAGCTGGAACCTCGTCTGGTACCTTGATCTTGGACTTCCAGCCTCCGGAACTCTGAGAGATGAAGTGCTATCGCTTATCAGCCGCCTAGACTCTGGGATTTGCTATCGTAGCCTGAATTACTGTGACATTATCCGAATTAAGAACAAGTAAAAAGGAAGAGACTGAGACTCAGCAGTTGTGTAACTGTTCACAGATCCTCAGCCGCCACTCGATACCGAACCTGGCACACAGGGCAGGCTCAACAAATACTTGTTAAATTCTAGATAAAAAGAGTAAATAAGACAGAAAGAATTGAAAGAAGGAAACGACTCTTTGAATATAAAGTCTGTACTCTCTCCCATGCCCTGCTTACAGTACAGATTTTCCGTGTAAGAGAAAGGAAATTTTTGAATCTTCAATTGCCTATGTCAAAGTAAAAAATTCTAAAATATCATCGCCTCCTAAATCATGTTAGCATCCCAAATGTGCTGTTTGCTCCAGAAGCAAAAAGTCTTTTGTTCTTATAGTTTCTTTGTAATATACTTAATCTGTGGGCTAAATCTCAACCGTAAGCTTTAGTTAATACACACAAAACTGATTCTCTCACCTTGAGTCCCACAGTAGAAGGACGGGTTTAGATTTCTAACAAGATAAACGGCTTTGTGAAAAGATAGAAGCTGGGGTTATGACATCTCAGCATTACTCATTAAATATTATAATGAGCATATGCTGTCTGTGTCTAACAAAGAGACTAAGATAAGAAATCATCAGTTTCAGCTCCTATGTAGTATTTTATCTTCTTTCACCTCCTGTAATTCATAAAGCTACTTGATAGCGTTTTGGAGCCTATAGTCTTAAAATTATAAGTGTTGTATAATTTAATTGCAAATAACTGGGCCATCTCATTTAAATTCTCATTACTTTGACATTTTCTAAACCCATGGAGTCCTTTGAGATTATCTTAGTTTGCCAGAAAATTATCAGAGTTTGGATCCCTTATAAAAGTTTGAGAATCATTACCTTTGAGATTCTCTTTTTTTGTTCAGTAAAATCACTGATGCTGAAAACCTTCAGCTGTCCATTTTTATCTGTTTCTTTAACATTTTCTAACATTGATCTTAGCACTGTAACTTGGATCCAAAGAACTGTCTGAACACTAGATTAAATATTTCTCAGAGAGTGGGACAGAGACAGAGATGGGGGGGAGAGAGCGAGACGTTGTACTCACATAGCACATAAATGGTTAATTAATCTCAATTTAAATTGAGTTTCGTTGTCTGGTAACTTTCCCTTCTTGAGGCAGGAGAAATACTAATGCTGAGCTGATTATCTTAACCTTCCTTAGTTACTAGTAGACAAAAGATTTAGAACAAAATGATTCCAAGATGTTCACATGGGGTGGAGGAGACTTGTTATAACCAGGAGCAAGCACACTCTTTGTAGCTTCATTTCTTGACATGCATTTCCAGACGCTTCTTTTCAGTGACCTGATTACTGGGTATCAGCAGATAAATCTCCCAAGCTCTCCTCTTGTCTGCTGCATGGTGACTAACTCACAGGTTCGCCCCTTCACTCACACCTTACGTCTTCGCCATTGGCTAAGAAGACCCTAAGTCACAGAAACTTATGCTGCTACTCACACGTGTCCAGAAGGTGGATCAACACCTCATGAGGGGACAATGACGCTAAGAAGTCATATTTTGCCTTCAGTGGGACAAACACTGCTAAACCATGAAATGCCTCTTTAGCCTCCTCAGATACCGAAATGTGTTTATTTCAGTTGGTCTGGTTTGCAAATTTCCAATATGCAACATTGGAATGGGCAGACTAGAATTTCTATCACATTTGGAACACATTTTGGTCTGTTCTGTCCCACAATCTGTGTTGCTTTAATTGAAGAGATTCTCATTCCCTGTCCTAAGTAAAAATTGCATGTTGCTATTAAATAAGGAACAAAGCTTCCTTACTGAGTGTTACATTCTTGGCCTGACTTGCGAAACATCCAGACACATGTAAAGACAGAATTTGAAAATCGTGGAGATCAAAAATTCGGCTAAAATCTGAGAATATGGAAATTCCGGTAATATATTTCTTGAGATTAGTATAACTTTGATAACGAACTAGGTAAAGATAGGGTAAATTTGCAGGTTAATTTTATTTATATAGGGACAAAACTCTTAAAACCATGGTTAACCAACTTCAAGTGTGTATTTTAAATAAATATATACATATTACATTATGTATTATGCATACATTACATTATATATATATAGAGAGAGAGGCTAAGGCTTGCTTATCCCCAAAATGTAAGAATATTTTAACATCAGAAAATTTATTATTATATTTCACTAAATTATTTAACTAAAGTAAAACGATACAATGAGGGAAATATATTAAGAAAAACACTGCCTAAAGTTTCATATTTATTTTGGAGTCAGTGTAATAAATCAAAAAAGATGCTGCCTATAGTTTCGTACTTTTTATAAAACTTTTAGAAAAATAAGAATTGAAGAGAATGTCCATAATATGTAAAGACTAGCTAATACAAAACTAGACTAAACATCATTTTTGGCGGGGAGAATCCTTAGAAACAGTTTCTTTAACAGAAACGACAAGATAAGGACACCCATTGTCTATGCTTTTATTCAGTATATTACATAAGAGATGGTCAAAACAATGAGGAAATGAAAGAAAAAGGGATCACCATTTGGAAAGGGGGATATGATAGTATACCACTGTCTGTCAGGAACATTGGAAAATGCAAAATCTGTTAGTCCAGGAAATTACACCATGGAAGATCTTTCATAAAATTAAATGGAAAAGATGTACAATTCACATCAGCAACAAAAACTTTAAAATACCCAGGAATTAACTGAACCAAATATACAAGTATCATTATGGAAAGTTTTTGAGATACCATGTGAATGTGACAATCAAATCAGTAAATGGACAGATATGCCAAATTAATAAAGTGGAACATTTAAGAAGATGAAGACATTAATTCTCCTCAATGGAATTTCAACTGAACACTAGCTTTGGGTTGGGGGGGGGCGGAGAGAACGAATTCAAATATTTATGGAAAGAATACATTCTTGCAGAGAGCAAGGGCATTGTGAGGAAGAAGAGCAAAACTGATCCACCCTAACAATCACGACCTATTAAAACTCTCAGTAAGTAAAATTTGTGACCAGACACTTGGAAATTAACCAAAACATCTAGTTCCGGCTTCTCCAGCTATAGTTCCTTTACGGATAACAATTCTGCTACACCATGATGTGGAGAAATACTTCTTTTTCAAGAGTGGATCTTCAGCCCTTTCCATAATGCACTGAACTCCCCAGTAATTTACAGAAACTCCTTTTTCTGCCTAACCCAGCCCACGTCACCCTGCATTGCTTAAAATTAGGAATCCTGATTGACAAAATACCTGTAACCAACAATGAATCCTATAAATTGACAAGAAAGAGACAAACCAGTTCATTAAGAAAATAAAATTTTGGAAATAACTATGAGGTTTTTAAATTTGGTGCAACAAATCCCTTTCTGCCTGTCAACCAGTGTTAGCCTGGACCATCTGATTCACGGCTTCCCCCAGGCTCAGAAAATACACAAAGAAAACAAATGGCTTTTTGTTCTTTTTCTTCATAAATTCCTACCATACAATGCATATGCCTCTGTGATTTTCTCTTTTACTTTGGGATCAAATTACAGACCCTCAACCAATTCTTTCCCCAACTTGTGGGTATTAACGCTGTATTCTTTTATTTCCCTTTTATTCTTTTTCTTCTTCTTTCTTTGTTTCTTTTTTATTTTTTGGTAGGAAGGAGGTAGTAAAATTAGCGCTGCAATAAATATCTGACATAGATTTTAGAGGCTTTTAGAGAGTCTGTCTTCAGAAATGGACTTGCTGTGTCATATCAGATAGTGAAACAAAGCAGAATATATACAAGAAAACATTGTAGTCTCCTACTCTTTTCACTAATTGATAAGACTCCATATACATATTTTCCTTAAAGAGAGAAATCGTAAGATACATTTTAAGCTACACTTTTAAAAATATGGCTGTATAACTGATTTCTTAACATTCAGGAAAGATGTACATTGGTGAAGATAACAGGGCGCAATGCTGGGTCCCCCACCAGGATTCGGGGGTTCACAGTTGTGGCCGGCATGCCCGGAAACCTCCCTAGTCCGCCAAGAGCACTGGCTAGCTCCAGCGTCAGCAAGGTAATTTGTACTCCGTCTTTGCTAAATGTTGCAGTGGCTCCCACCTTTACATTTTGAACGGCCTTTGTGCCGTAAAGAGCAGTCAAAGATTTACCCAGAATAGATTCAGCCTCACAGGCCCGTACATTCAAATGAGGGACCCACAGCCCGTAGGCGTGACACTCTCCCTCCAGAGGCTCAATTATTCCCCAGGCTCACTCATACATGCTCAAGTTTTGATTATCACAGTTTCTTGTTGGGGGTTTTGTTTAAGTCTTCTGCCTTCATTTCATTCTTGCAAAACCCGTAGAAGCAGCCCCACTCAAGACAGGCCCGCAGTACCCAGCTTTGCTGGTGGCATTTCAGATGGTTTGAGCAGCACATCCAGGCCTCCTGGGACTCCCAGCGCCCTTGGGCCCCACAAGGAGGAGGCTGGCGCCCTGGTGGGAAGGCTCTGTCCCCAAGTTTGTGACCTGATTTATTATCTGGTCCTGATATTCATGCTTCTGCTACTCTGATTCTATGAAATCTCCCAAGAAATGGGCTCTGTCAGTTTCTGTCCTGACCCCTTCCTCTGGGGTCAACACCAATTCAAGCAGCTTTGAGAAAGCTATTGTTGTCACCTCATAGCAACTAGTCTTACAGGTGTACGTGGGGACAACAAATAAATCTTGCCTCCTCTTCCAGCCCCAATTACAATGCAGTTCTCTATCACAAAAACGCCTAGGTGTGTTTGTTTGGGCCCAGAACACTCTTAATACATTCAGTAAGGATTTTATTGGAACAAACATTTTATTTTTTGGTTGTTGGATTGGGTGATTGGTTACTTTACTCATGATGTTCCTAAAAGACCTCTCAACTATTTGATGTTGACAGTGAGGTCTTCATGGCTAGGATTTTCTACCTGCACACAACCCCTACTTGACAATAATTGTACCACTAAATCAGGTAGGCATAAGCATTTATCGGTGATAAGCTTTAGGAAGGACTTTCAGGCTTATTTTTATTTGAGTTTATCTGGGACGGTGAGAGTTCCCAACTGAAATTTATCAGACATAAGGGTACAGTTATAAGCCAACTTTTATTTTTGTAAACGGCTTCATTCTGAGAACACAAATTCAGTAGGTGAAAAATGGCACATACAAAGAAAGGCAAAGCAAAAGCGTGTCACCTGAGAAATTGGATGTGAATAATTCATCTACTTGCTAACTCTGACTTGCTAACTTCAGGCTTGAATCATTTGGAGAAAATGTTGAGACTGAACACAGAATTCTCACCAAGTCTCACAAAATTGCCACGGGCAAAGACAAAGGGAGGAAAGGACAGAAAAAAGAAAAAAAAAAAAAGAAGGAAGGAGAGGGTACTAAGAAAAAGAAGAAATGAAACATAACCGGCAGTATCAATGGTACCTGGTTCTCTTCTTTCTTTGTATGTTCTTTTTTTTTTTTAAGATTGTATTTATTTATTTGAGAGAGAGAACGAGATAGAGCATGAGAGGGGGGAGGGTCAGAGGGAGAAGCAGACTCCCCGCTGAGCAGGAAGCCTGAATGGGGACTCGATCCCGGGACCCCAGGATCATGACCTGAGCCGAAGGCAGTCACTTAACCAAATGAGCCACCCAGGCACCCCTCTTTCTTTGTATGTTAATGTTCGACTACATCCTCACTGTTTTAACTTTGGTTTAGTTTATCAGTTTTAATCTGGTTTTTAATTTTCTATCTGGCTCAACTATAAAATCTATCCTCCTGTCTATATAAGCAAAATACACGAAAAGTGTAATTCAGGTAGTTTGTTGCACATGACTGATGACTTCTGGGTCTACAAAGCCCCTTCAGTTTTAGACCTTCTTGCTTTAATACTTTGAATAATTACTATCATTCATTTTACATTCTCTATTTAGTCATTGCCTTCATTATTTCTTTGTGGAATACAGAAAAAATATCAGTTATACAATGTCTCCTATCATTTGTTCATTTTAACCTACTCGGAATAGTGCTAACAAGCTAAATTTCTTGATATGTAACTGCTTGTTGAAATGGAACTTGCTGTCCAGTTTTTTGTGTGATTATGAGACTATATATGTAATGTATGTGTATGATATAATATGAAATAGAGGGGCACCTGCGGTGGCTCAGTCGTTAAGCGTCTGCCTTCAGGGTCCTGGGATCAAGCCCCACATCGGGCTCCTTGCTCCGCGGGAAGCCTGCTTCTCCCTCTCGCACTCCCCCTGCTTGTGTTCCCTCTCTCGCTGTCTCTCTCTGTCAAATAAATAAAAATCTTTAAAAATCATAATAATATGAAATAGATACCATAGAATATATAATGGTATAATATATAAAATATATGAAGATCATATAGTATCTATTTCATATTTTATGTATATAAATTGCCATGTATATGACTATTACAAAATATAAAAGATGTATCTAGTTTATTTTAAAATTTTATTTATTTTTGCCTTATGCATTCACATTAACAGATTACATCACTTGAGCCTATCTGCTCCACATCCTAACCCTAGGATAGTCTTCCCACACGTGCCCATTTCCTACCTTATTCATTTTTTAGACCCAGATGAAAATATCCCACTTGCATAAGACTTCCCGAAATGCCTCCCCCTATTACTTGCCCCCTCCATTTTGTTCCACAGCATTGCACACTCATATTTATACACTTTGTGGTACGTAGCTGTATCTACCTCCCTGCTACAAGATACTATCTTTTTGGGTGACATCCTGTTTTAATCCAACTCAACAGCATGAATTCTCCGGGCCCTATTATATGGCTGGCTCTAAGTTGTGTGACTATGAAGATGCGTAATCCTTCACCAGGAGGAGATCACAGGCTGCAAGTGAACTGGTGACGATTTGCATGATCGACATCTTGATTGCTGTTAGGTGACATTTCAGAGCAGCATGTAAAAAATTCCCCCATATTCACAGGGTTTCCATGCTCTCCTCTGCTTCTCTCAGATTTTTCTAATTAACAGTATACTTCCTTGTCGCTACACGCCAGAGAACACTTAGCTTTCCAGACACATCGCCTTCAGCTGGGGTCAGAAAGTGTAGGTCATAGAAGCTCTTATTAAATTTATAAGTAAATCATTCTTTAGAAAAGCAAATATATCCTGACTCTTAGAACTTCCCTCTAAGGCTAGGCTGTTATAATACCCTGCATTCAATCTTTCCTCCTCTGATATGTTTTACCCTATGCTTGTCAGGTCAATATTAAATTCTGCTATTGTCATTTTTTTCTGACACTCAAACACTTTGGTTTTCCCTCCTTTCTGAGATGTTGTCCTTCTTCTCGCTCCCTTAAGTCTTGTGATTTCCCTTCCCTCATGGATGCTGCCATGGGGTTGCCCTTACTCTGAGCTCCTGTGCCATAAACACACTCTTTAACACTTGGTGGCACATACATATTTTCATGTATTTATTTGTTCCTGCACAGATCATATAGCCTTAGCTGGATTAAACATAGGTTAAAAGTTAACATTGTGATTGTATAGTTAGGATTGTTTTCTCTGTAAGTTCCAAAGTTACCAGCGCTGGGCCCTTCACCAAATAATAATCATAATGTGTTGAAGAAAAATTTGATGATATCATTAGAAATGGTATGAACAGCCTAGAAAGCATTTAAGCATCTTTAAGACATTGGAAAACTCAGTTCTTCACTACATTTTATTAAATTCTGTACATTTTTAGTTTTTGATTATGACATGATAGGGCTTAAATCATATCTGGATATTTTCCTTCATACACAAAGACACCACATGAACTTAATCTTTGGAACAGAAATACCTGAAATTGTGTAACTATTTCAACTAAAACTAAAAAAAATTAAAGCATAAGTGGAAGCAAATCTTTATTATTGGAGTTTCAAATTACATACAGATCTATCTTATAAGGGGATTTAAGGAGATATTTGACATCAAGAAAAAGTGAAAGTGTACAAATGATGACCATATTTCCTTTAGTATTATGGAGACATAGGAGAAATGATCTACTTCATATGAGAGGGAAATTACAAACATTTAATGTGTCTAATTATCTGTATTCACTTAGCTCAAACCCAAAGTGAAGTAACCGCCTCACATGTGTGATTAAATCGACCACGTCAGTGAAACTGGAAGGAAGCTGCCAAATTGCACATGGTCTCACGGGGAGGCAGAGGGGTCCCCTGATGAAGAGTGTTGGCTCTGGCAGATTCTCATTAGAGTGGCTGTACCACCCTGAGGATCCTGGGTAAGTCATACATCCTGTTTCTCTATTCTCTTACACAAATAATTGGTGTGATGATCTATCTTCTGGGTTGTAACAAGAGTTAATGCAATAGTATATGTAAAGTGTTTATTGTTGTGCCAGAGTTAGTAAACCTGCAGAAAATGAGAGTCATTATTTTCAGGCAACATAAAATTCCATATATTCTCCCAAAATATTTGGTTCTAATAGGGAGGTTCTACTCTGCGGTCTGTTTTATCATAATGATTCCTTTATTAGGAAAATATTATTTGTTGAGATTCAAAGGGAATTTAAAGCCGAAGGACTTTCTGTGGAACTGCTAATTGAAAGAGATTGTTCATTGAGGAAAAAGAACTCTGAAAGGTCCTTTTTCACTAATTTAATTAGTTCATGTTCTATTAATTCATTCATTCCACAAATGTCTCCTTCCAAAATATGCTATTTCTCCATATCTTAATATGTCCTTGAAAAATGTTTCTGGTAGCGGTTTTATCAAAATTAGCAATATGTTTTCATGTTTTGATCAATTGTGCATTAATTACCATTGAAATGATTACCCACATGAAATGGTGACAGGGGTTTTTAACAGCAGGACATTAGGGCCACAGGAAAAATTTCTATTTAAAAGAAATACATAACTTGGTAACAGCATATTATGATGAGGTGAGTAATAAAATATTTTCAAGCACTTTTTCAAATAGTTTCAAATATTTCAGTATTTTCAAAATAATTGAAGGGCGCCTGGGTGGCTCAGATGGTTAAGCGTCTGCCTTCCGGCTCAGGTCATGATCCCAGGGTCCTGGGATCGAGTCCCGCGTCGGGCTCCCTGCTCCTTGGGAGCCTGCTTCTCCCTCTGCCTGCCTCTCTCTCTCTCTCTCTCTCTCTCTGTCTTTCATGAATAAATAAATAAAATCTTAAAAAAAAACAAAAAAACAAAAAAACAAAAAAAAAACAAAATAATTGAATACATTCAAACATTTCAGTATTTCAAAATAGTATAAAATTCTGTGGGGCAAATATTTTATATGTATTATATATGTATGAGTTCGGAGAAAAAACTATAAGTTACTACATATGAAAATAAAACTTGCTCAAGTATTTTTGAATGAATGACTTAGGTTCCATCAGAGAATGAATGAATGAATGCATGAATAAATAAATGATGTAATTATCAGTATAAATTACAGCCTTTGCAATATTTTAAATCGTAAGCTGAAAGTTTCAAACATCTTTAAAAGGAAGGACATCACTTTACAAAAATACTGTAGGATTACAGGAATGCGATTTTGAATACTGTAAAATGGTATTTTTTTGCTTTCTTATTCTTGCTTTATACTGCTAATCTTAAACCAAGCAGAGATATTAGGTGTAAAAAATACCATAAGTGAAAAACATTTAAAAGATAGGGTATTTGAGAAAATTAGAAGAATGGATACAACTAATTAAAAAGTTGTTTTATAAATAGAAGTCCAGATTAAGGACATTTCCCAGATGGAAGAAGAGACAACTACATAGGAAATATAAAAGAAAAGCTAAGAAATAGAGAAGTTAAAAGTACTAAAACTTGGAATAATATGATTCCAGAAAGAGAAGTATATAAATAGCAGGAAACAGTTATTGAGACAATAACGAGAAAGCTCCCTAAATTCAAAAGATGAAAATTTCAGATTAAGAAAAAGAGCAGAGTCTAATTATTTACAGAGAGGAAAAAGCAGATCACATACAAGGAAATAAGAATAATATTTTTTAATAATAGGACTAGATGCAAATGACAATAGAGTAAAATTGTATTTGAGACCCAATTTTTGTTTCTGTGACCCCAGAACAGTTACCTGTTCTCTTGGGGTGTATCCCTAATGATGCCCAATGGTTATTGAAGTTTAAGGTATCACATGCAGTTGAAAAGTTCAGAGGTAGATAAGGCTGAAATAGAATTTTCAACATTTTTGAAGAAAAGGAGCTTAGGGCCTAGAATTTTGTATTTGGGGAAATTGTTATTCAAATATTAATAATTCATATTAATTAATGATACATAGTAATGATACACTCAGGCATACAAGGCCTCAGAAGGTTTGTGGTACAAACTTCCATTAAAAACAGTTTTGGACGGGGCACGTGGGTGGCTCAGTTGGTTAAGCGATGGACTCTTGGTTTCAGTTCAGGTCGTGATCTCAGGGTTGTGGGATTGAGCCTCGAGTTGGGCTCCACGCTGAGTGTGGAGTCTGCTTGAGATTCTCTCTCCCTCTCCCTGCCCCTCCTCCCCTGCCCCCTCACGCATGCACTCTCTCTCTCTCTCTCCTTCTCTCTTTCTCTAAAAAATAAAATCTTTAAAAAGTGTTTGGGCCGCCTGGGGGGCTCAGTCATTAAGCGTCTGCCCTTGGCTAAGGTCGGGATCTCAGGGTCCTGGCATCGAGCCCCACATTGGGCTCCCTGCTCAGCGGGGAGTCTGCTTCTCCCTCTCCCTCTGCCTCTCCCCAACTCGTGTTCTTACTCGATCTCTCTCTCTCTCAAATAAATTAATAACTCTTTAAAAAAACTATAAAAACACAATTTTGTAGGTGAGGCAAATACAGGAGATGTTACAAGAGATATATTAAATAAAGTTGATCACATATCTTGGTAAAATATGTCTTAAAAAATAGCTAAAAGCAGAGAAAGAGTTTTGAGGTAGACAGCCTTAAGGAGCTCATCTCATATGCCCTGGATCCTGCATACACTCTCCCTTGCCAAGGGTGCAGCTCTGCGGTTACATCATTGTGGATCTCTGGGTACTTATCTAATGCAGACCCACAGACAACTCCAAAACACTACAGTAAAAATACAGGAAATCAAAGCTTTTGTCCTTCTTGTATGCTTATTGGAAATAATTGGCACATACTTTTTAATATTTGTTTAATTGAAATGAAAGACTGACTCCCAGGAAGTAAAGTCATTTGTTTGCTTGTTTGGCCTTGTTCTCCAGTCTTCTCTCTAGTAAATGGCACTCAAGTGAAAAATCTGATGTCACATTTTAAGGTTAATATATCTCTTTACAAACAATCTCTCTTTGCAGTTTGTATTTTTCATTATACTTTTTAAGAAAACATTTAATCTTTTTCATGAACTAATTCCAACTGTCATAGTCCTATTGGTAGGTTCTGGATGAATAAGGGACCTTTCCAGGCTCAACATCATGGCTGTAGTAATGGCCATCATACTCACGTGGAAATTAATTCTTAATAACTGGCATCCATAGGGGTGCCTGGGTGGCTTTGTCATTAAGCGTCTGCTCAGATCATGTTCTGAGATAATTGGGCTACTCCTTTTTTTTTTTTTTTTCCTGGGTTGTGGCTACATTAGTGTGTTCACTTTGGAACTTCTTCTAGCTCTATGCTAATGATCTTTCCACTTCTCTGTGTATACATTATTTTTCAAACACAAAAGTTTGTTAAAAAAAAAAAAAAATACCCCAGGGACTCCTAGGTGGCTCAGTCAGTTAAGTGTCTGCCTTCGGCTCAGGTGATGAGCCCAAGGTCCTGGGATGGAGTCCCGCATTGGGCTCCCTGCTCAGTGGGGAGTCTGCTTCTCCCTCTCCCTCTGCCCCTCCCCCTGCTTGTGCTCTTTCTCTCTCTCTCTCTCTCTGCCAAATAAATAAATAAAATCTTTAAAAAAAATAACTGGCATCTATAATTTTGTTATATAAACACGTTAAAATCTGTAAACAGGCTGTTTTTGTCAATAAAATTCAACACATATTGTAAGCACTAAGTAGATGTCACTGCTAGATGCTAATAGGAAGACAATACAACTGTCGACAAAACGGGTAAACTACTTTTAAAAAGCTCTTGATCGGAGAGGGAGACGAACCATGAGAGACGATGGACTCTCAGTTTGTTAACTGAGGGTTCTAGAGGGGGGTGGGGGGATGGGTTAGCCTGGTGATGGGTATTAAAGAGGGCACGTTCTGCGTGGAGCACTGGGTGTTATGCATAAACAATGAATCATGGAACACTACATCAAAAACTAATGATGTATGGTGATTAACATAACAATAAAAAATTAAAAAAAACTAATGCTGTATGGTGATTAACATAACATAATAAAATTAGAGAGAAAAGCTCGTGATCTAAATAAAATAGATGAAGGGACACATTGATGCCTGTGATATTTTAACTTTGTACAACTTCTCATTGCAATATTCTCAATAGAATGTAAGTTTCATTAGACAACATAAGTCATATTCATGCTGTATCCTCTCTGCCCTGTGCCCCAGCACATATTAGATGTTCACTAAATACCTTTGATGATGAATGAATACATGAACAACATAATGAGTGCTATGAATGTAGAGAGGTAGAGACCTTTCTGATAGAGTTAGTGGCAAAACTTTTGAGAGAGGAAATGAGGATTGTGCTAGAGCTTAGAGCATGGTCAAGCACCTGCCCGTACTGACACAGAGAAATGGCAAGAAGACTGTTCCAAGTCTGCAAAGCTGGGGAGCAGGAAAAGATGAAGAGTAAGGCATGTTACTTGCCTTAGACACATATATGCGTGTGTGTGTGTGTGTGTGTGTGTGTGTGTATAATTACTTATATTACCTTATGTTTAATTTGTGTCAAATATTTTAAAAACATAATTTTAATTTAATTTGGAATGGCTCATTATGGTTCTATTTCCCTTCAGCTTTCCCATGACAGTAGGTTCTCCAAATAATTATTCTCCAGATAATGAGCTGCCAGCTTATTTCATCAACAAAAATCTGCCGTTGTTGTACGTCCCGACTGCAACGGGTGGTGCATCTTGGCAATAACTGTGATGCCTTTCCCCATACACTTCCAGTATGAACTATAATCTCATCATTTTTTTAATTTAATAGGCATCATAACAAATAAAGAGAATCATTCACCAGTAGGAGTCCTGCTATTTATACGTCTTGTGAAAGGGATTCATCTCATGAATACATGGAGAATTATTCTTTCTGGGATGCAAACAGAAAAATATTTCTCCTACAGAATCGAGCTCACCTAATGTAGGTGGTAATGGGAATCGCATCTATGAACTATTTACGTATTTTGTAAAAATTTGAATTAAACTAGGCTCGCAGATGCTAATGTGATTTTAAACATATTCTCAACATGACCTTAAATCTCTGCATGATTAGCCTATTTAATCAACAGAATCTGTAGTTTCATTAGAATGTGTTTAGTTTTTTTTCTGTGTGATTATTATAATTTGGGAGAAATGTAATGAAAGAAAGGAAAATAGGCATATTTCAAATATCAGACTGCATCAATGTATCTTTTCAGCTATTGTAGATCCTTCCCCCTATTTCCACAAAATGACAATAGATTATTGTAAATGTTGGTTGGCTCTTCCATTCAAAGCTAAGTTCTGCATTTTACCTGCTCTGGAATCAAGATCTCATAGATTCTGTAGTTAAGTAGGAAGAATGAATGAAAGAAAATTTTTACCTGAAACATCATCGAAGAATGGTATCTGTTGATCTGCACTGTAATTTCATTCATAAGACTCCTGGGTAGAGGGGAGCTTTGTAAGAATCAGAGCCTCATGGGCTGGATAATTTTTAAAAGGATTCAATGGGCTTCCCCAGTATGTTATTTTGATATTGATGGATTGTAGACAATGAAATAGAAGAATAAATTAAGAAGTTACTGGCTAAATTTAAAAGCAATTAAGTTATTTAAAATTTTAAAATCCTTCAAAAAAACTACTCTTGACTTTGATGAGGTGTTATAAGAACTCATTGATTAAATAGAATTTGCGATCATAAATATGTCTAATAATGAAATAGTTTTTATTTTTTAAGATGTTATTTATTTGAGAGAGCACAAGCAGGGGGAGAGGCAGAGGGAGAGGGCGAAGCAGGCTCCCCACTGAGCCCCAAGCCCAACAGGGGGTTCAATCCCAGGATCCCGAGATCATGACCTGAGCCCAAGGCAGACACTTAATTGAGCCACCCAGGTGTTCCATGAAATAGTTATTTTAATAATAAAATTTTTTATCAATTATTTAGTATGATACAAACAAAATTTTTGATCATACTATAGATATCGATAAAAATATAGAGAATGAGTAGTGCTCAGAAAGATTTCGTTCCTCTGTATGATAGAAATTAATGGTATTTTTCAAAGGGATAAAATTGAAATTCAGTTATAAAATTTGAATAATATATTTTGGCAAATGAGCAAGAGCAAAAATGAATATCCAAACGATTCACATATCTGCAATGAAAAATCTAAGACTGTGATGAAGGAATTTGGAGTCTTTTAATAAGCTTGAGACGTGGTTGCAGGATATGGGAACAGAGTCCACCCTCACTGTGGAAGCAGAGGCTGGGTTATTGAGACAGAATAGACGAGTCCTGTGAGTAAAAGGATTAGAAGTTCGAACTTTAGTCTAAGACCAGTGAGTACCTGTCAAAAGATTTTAAGCAGAGGGCTAACAGAATCAGCTGTGCCTGGATATCAAATTTCAAGTAGTTCCTGCCACTGCTTAACTAAGTTAAATAATTAAGCACAATTTCTAATAAATGCTCTCTGTTTTATTTATCTCACGGGTATGGATTGCATCCCAGAAGGGGGTGAGCATAGAGGTAAAGGGGCAGGTTCCAGGAAGAGAAACTGAGCCTCTGTTTCCCCATCTAAAAGCAATGACGAGTTCAGTATTATTTTTACCGTTAAGATCACTATTTTGACATATTGATTTAAACGGAAGGAAGTTGATGTGGTTGTTAATACAATTTGAGTACTTTAAACAGATAATGAAGAACAAACTCTTCAACTAAACCAGTGTAAAAGTCAGGACAATGGTTACCTTTGAGAGATCGATAGTGATGTGGGGGTTTTCAGAGGGTTTCTGAGTTGTTGGCAACAGTGTATCTTCATTTGGGGCTTGCTACCATATATGCAATATGGCATAAACGTCAAGCATGTAAATAACTGGAATCTTAAGGCAAGAAAGAGAAATAAAAAGGGGCAAATATATATATGCAGAAATATGCCTGAAAATTTTGTAAAAATGATAGAAGATATCCAGCAACAGATTTAAAGCAATGCATTTAAAAAGCACCAAAGCAGGGGGCACCTGGCTGGCTCAGTCAATTGGGCCTCCCATTCTTGATTTTGGGGTAAGTCATGATCTCAGGGTTGTGAGATTGAGCCCTGTGTTGGGCTCCACACTCAGCAGGTAGTCTGCTTGAGATTTTCTGTCTTCCTCTCCCTCTACTCCCCCTTCCCCATGCTACACTCTCTCTCTCTTTCTCAAAATAAATAAATAATAAATAATTAATTAAAATAAAATAATAAAGTAAGCACCAAAGCAAGAGAAATGTAGAAAAAACAAATCTTAGCACATGGTAATCAATCTTGGAGACAAATCTTAAATGGAAAATTTATTTTTTTTATCCTTATTAACATATATTATTTGTTTCAGAAGTACAGATCTGTGATTCAACAGTCTTACACAATTCACAGCGCTCACCATAGCACATACCCTCCCCAATGTCTATCACCCAGCCACCCCATCCCTCCCACCCACCTCCCCTACAGCAACCCTCAGTTTGTTTCCTGAGCTTAAGAGTCTCTTATGATTTGTCTCCCTCTCTGGTTTTTTCTTGTTTCATTTTTTCCTCTCTTCCCCTGTGATCCTCTGCCTTGTTCCTCAGATTTCACATATCAGAAAGATCATGTGATAGTTGTCTTTCTCTGATTGACTTATTTCGCTTAGCATAATACCCTCTAGTTCCATCCATGTCGTTGCAAATGGTAAGATTTCATTTTTTTGATGGCTGTTATTCCATTGTGTGAGTGTATATATTTACCACACCTTTTTTATCCATTCATCTGTCAGAGGACATCTGGGCTTTTTGCAGGTTAGGCTATTGTGGACATTGCTGCTATAAACATTGGGGTGCATGTTGTGCCCCTTCGAATCACTGTGTTTGTATCTTTGGAGTAAATACCAAGTAGTGCAATTGCTGGGTCATAGGGTAGCTCTATTTTCAACTTTTTGAGGAACCTCCATACTGTTTTCCTGAGTGGATGCACCAGCTTGCATTCCCACCAACAGTGTAGGAGGGTTCCCCTTTCTCCGCATCCCCGCCAACATCTGTCGTTTCCTGACTTGTTAATTTTAGCCATTCTGACTGGTGTGAGTTGGTATCTCATGGAGGTTTTGATTTGGATTTCCCTAAGCCAAATGATGTTGAGTACTTCTTCATGTGTCTGTTGGCCATTTGGATGTCGTCTTTGCAGAAATGTCTGTTCATGACTTCTGCCCATTTCTTGATTGGATTATTTGTTCTTTGGGTGTTGACTTTGATAAGGTCTTTACATATTTTGGATACTAGCTCTTTATCTGATATGCCATTTGCAAATATCTTCTTCCATTCTGTCGGTTGTCTTTTGGTTTTGTTGACTGTTTCCTTTGCTGGGCAAAAGCTTTTTCTCTTGATGAAGTCCCAATAGTTCATTTTGGCCCTTGCTTCCCTTGCCTTTGGTGTTGTGTCTAGGAAGAGTTGCTGTGGCCCAGGTGGAAGAGCTTGCTGCCTGTGTTCTCCTCAGGGATTTTGAGGGATTCCTGTCTCACATTGAGGTCTTCCATGCATTTTTTAGTCTATTTTTATGTGTGGTGTCAGGAAATGGTCCAGTTTCATTCTTCTGCATGTGGCTGTCCAATTTTACCAACGTCATTTGGTGAAGAGACTGTCTTTTTTACGTTGGACAGTCTTTCCTGTTTTGTCGAAGATTAGTTGACCATAGCGTTGAGGGTCCATTTCTGGGTTCTCTGTTCTGTTCCACTTATCTATGTGTCCGTTTTAGTGCCAGTACCGTACTGTCTTGATGACAGCTTTGTAATATAGCTTAAAGTCTGGCATTGGGATGCCACCAGCTTTGCTTTTCTTTGCCAACATTCCTCTGGCTATTTGGGGTCTTTTCTGGTTCCATATAAATTTTAGGATTATTTGTTCCATTTCTTTGAAAAAAACTGGATGGTATTTTGAAAGGGATTGCATTGAATGTGTAGATTGCTCTAGGTAGCATTGACATCTTCACAATATTTGTTCTTCCAATCCATGAGCATGGAACGTTTTTCCATTTCTTTGTGACTTCCTCAATTTCTTTCATGAGTATTCTGTAGTTTTCTGAGTACAGATCCTTTGCCTCTTTGGTTAGAATTATAACTAGGTATCTTACAGTTTTTGGTGCAACTGTAAATGGGATCAACTTCTTAATTCCTCTTTCTTCTGTCTCATTGTTGGTGTATAGAAATGCAACTGATTTCTGTGCCACTTTATATCCTGCCACTGTACTGAATTCCTGTATGAGTTCTAGCAGTTTTGGGTGGAGTCTTTTGGGTTTTATATCCTGCCACTGCACTGAATTCCTGTATGAGTGCTAGCATTTTGGGGTGGAGTCTTTTGGGTTTTCTACATAAAGTATCATATCATGTGCAAAGAGTGAGAGTTGGACGACTTCTTTGCCAATTCAGATGCCTTTTATTTCTTTTTGTTGTCTGATTGCTGAGGCTAGGAACTTCTAGTACTATGTTAAACAGCAGTGGTGAGAGTGGACATCCCTGCCGTGTTCCTGACCTGAGGGGAAAAGCTCTCAGTTTTTCCCATTGAATGTGGTATTTGCTGTGGCTTTTTCATAGATGGCTTTTATGATATTGAGGTATGTACCCTCTATCCCTACACTCTGAAGAGTTTTAATCATGAAAGAATGCTGTACTTTGTCTAATGCTTTTTCTGTATCTATTGAGAGGATCATATTGTTCTTGTCCTTTCTTTTATTAATGTAGTGTATCACATTGATTTGCAGATTGAACCACCTTGTAGCCCAGGAATCAATCCCACTTGGTCGTGGAGAATAATCCTTCTAAGGTACTGTTGGATCCTATTGGCTAGTATTTGGGTGGGAATTTTGGCATCCATGTTCATCAGGGAGAGATATTGGTCTGTAATTCTACTTTTTGGTAGGGTTTTTGTGTGGTTTAGGGATCAGGGTAATGCTGGCCTCAAAATATGTGTGGAAGTTTTCCTTCCGTTTCCATTTTTTGGAACAGTTTCAGAAGAATAGGTATTAATTCTTCTTTAAATGTTTGGTAGAATTCCCCAGGGAAGCCGTCTGGCCCTGGGCTCTTGTTTTTTGGGAGATTTTTGAGGACTGCTTCAGTTTCCTTGCTGGTTATGGGTCCGTTGAGGTTTTTTGTTTTTTCCTAGTTCAGTTTTGGTAGTTTATATGTCTCTAGGAATGCATCCATGTGTTGCAGATTGTCTAATTTGTTGACATATAGTTGCTCATAATATCTTCTTATAATTGTACTTCTTTGGTGTTGGTTGTGATCTCTCCTCTTTCATTCATGATTTTATTTATTTGGGTCCTTTCTCTTTTCTTTTTGAGAAGTCTGGCCTGCAGTTTACCAATCTTGTTAATTCCTTCAAAGAACGAGCTCCTAGTTTCAGTGATCTGTTCTCCTGTTGTTTTGGTTTCTATTTCATTGTTTTTTTTATTTTTAAGATTTTTATTTATTTATTTGATAGAGACACAGAGAAGGAACACAAGTGGGGAGAGTGGGAGGGGGAGAAGCAGGCTTCCTGCAGGGCAGGGATCCCGATGCGCTGCTCGATCCCAGGACCCTGGGATCATGACCTGAGCCGAAGGTAGACGCTTAACAACTGAGCCACCCAGGCGCCATTATTTTATTGATTTCTGTCCTCATCTTTATTATTTCTCTTCTCCTCCTGGGTTTAGGCTTTATTTATTATTCTTTCTCCAGCTCCTTTTGTGTATTGTTCGGTTGGTATTTGAAACCTTTCTTAATTCTTGAGGAAGACTTGTATCACTGTATACTTCCCTCTTAGGACTGCCTTTGCTGCATCCCAAAGATTTTGAACAGTTGTGTTTTCATTTTCATTTGTTTCCATGAATTTTTTTAATTCTTCTTTAATTTCCTGCTTGACCCATTCATTCTCTAGTAGGATGCTCTTTAGCCTCCATGTGTTTGAGTTTTTTTCCAATTTCCTCTTGTGATTGAGTTCTAGTTTCAAAGCATTTGGTCCTAAAATATGCAGGGAATGATCCCAGTCTTTTGGTACCTGTTGAGACCTGATTTGTGACCCAGGATATGATCTATTCTTCTTTTTTTTTTTTTACGATTTTATTTGTTTATTTGAGAGTATAAGCCGGGGGAGCAGCAGAGGCAGAGGGATGAAGCAGGCTCCCCGCTGAGCAGAGGTCCGATGCGGGGCTCGATCCCAGGATGCTGGGATCATGACCTGAGCCGAAGGCAGCCACTTAACTGACTGAAACACCCACGTGCCCAGGATGTGATCTATTCTGGAGAATGTTCCATGGGCACTAGAGAAGAATATGTATTCTGTAGCTTTGGGATGGAATGTTCTGAATATATCTTTGAAGTCCATCTGGTCCAGTGTGGCATTTAAAGCCCTTATTTCCTTGTTGATCGTTTGCTTGGATGCTCTGTCCATTTCAGTGAGAGGTTTGTTAAAGTCCCCTACTATTATTGGATTATTGTTGATGTGTTTCTTTGCTTTTGTTATTAATTGGCTTATAATATTGGCTGCTTCCATGTTGGGGGCATAGATATTTAAAACTGTTAGATCTTCTTGTTGGATAGACCATTTAAGTATGATGTAGTGTCCTTCCTCATCTCTTATTATAGTCTTTGGTTTAAAATCTAATTTGTCTGATATAAGGATTGCCACCCCAGCTTTCTTTAATGTGCGTTAGCATGATAAATAGTTTTCCACCCCCTCACTTTCAGTCTGGAGGTGTCTTTGGGTCTAAAATGAGTCTCTTGCAGACAGCATATTGATGGGTCTGGTTCCTTTGTTTGTTTTTGTTTTTAATCCAGTTTGATACCGTGTCTTTTTTTTTTTTTAAAGATTTTATTTATTTATTTGAGAGACAGAGAGAACGAGAGATAGAAAGCACGAGAGGGAAGAGGGTCAGAGGGAGAAGCAGACTCCCTGCCGAGCAGGAAGCCCGATGTGGGACTCGATCCCGGGACTCCAGGATCATGACCTGAGTCGAAGGCAGTCGCTTAACCAACTGAGCCACCCAGGCGCCCACCCTGTGTCTTTTGATTGGGGCATTTAGCCCATTTACATTCAGTGTAACTATTGAAAGGTATTAATTTAGTGCCATTGTATTGCTTGTTAGGTGACTGTGACTGTGTATTGTCTCTGTTCCTTCTGGTCTATGTTACTTTTAGGCTCTCTCTTTGCTTAGAGGACCCCTTTCAATATTTCTTGTAGGGCTGGTTTGGTGTTTGCAAATTCTTTTAGTTTTTGTTTGTCCTGGAAGCTTTTTATCTGTCCTTCCATTTTCAGTGACACCCTAGCTGGGTATACTATTCTTGGCTGCATATTTTTCTTGTTTAGCGCCCTGGACATATCATGCCAGTCCTTTCTGGCCTGCCAGGTCTCTGTGGATAGGTCTGCTACCAATCTAATGTTTCTACCATTTTAGGTTACAGACCTCTTGTCCCAAGCTGCTTTCAGGATTTTCTCTTTGTCTCTGAGATTTGTAAGTTTTCCTAATAGATGTCATGGTGTTGACCTATTTTTATTGATTTTGTGGGGGGTTCTCTGTGCCTCCTGGATTTTGATGGCTCTTTCTTTCTCCAGATTAGGCATGTTCTCCACTATAATTTGCTCCAACATAAATTCTGCCCCTCTCATTCTTTCTTCTTCTTCTGGGATCCCAATTATTCTAATATTGTTTCACTTTCTGATATCACTTATCTCTTGAATTCTCCCCCTTCGTGATCCTATATTTGTTTCTCTTTTTCTCATCTTCTTTATTCTCCATCATTTGGTCTTCTATGTCACTAATTCTCTCTTCTGCCTCATTTATCCTAGCAGAGCCTCCATTTTTCATTGCACCTCTTAAATAGCCTTTTTTATTTCGACTTGGTTGGGTTTTATTTCTCCAGAAAGGGATTCTCTAGTGTCTTCTATGATTTTTTCAAGCCCAGCTAGTAACTTCATAATCGTTATTCTGAACTCTAGTTAGAACATCTTACTAATGTCTGTATTCATTAGGTCCCTGGCAGTGGGTACTGCCTCTTGTTCTGTTTTTTTGAGGTGAATTTTTCCATTTTGTCACTTTTTCCAGAGATGAACAGATGAACAAGAGAACAAAATGCTAAAAGTGTAACAATGACCCTAGAGAAATATACACTAAACAAATCAGAAGCGACCCGAAATGGGGGGCAGGGGGGAGTAAAAAGAAAAAAAAATATGATCAGGCTGGTGACGAGAACAGAACCATACCCTAGATTTTTGGTATATTTTGGTCTCCTAGAAGAAACTGTATCCCAAAATTTTAAGGAAAGAAAAATTTATATATATATATATATATACACACACACACAAAAATAATGTTAAATACATTGAAGGAATAGAATATGACTGGTTGAAAAAGGAAAGAGGAATAATTTTAAAAAAAGGAAAAGGAAAAATAAAGAAAATTTTAAAAATTAACTTTGAAAGACTAAAGAATAATGGGGAAAAAGCCATGAATTCTGTGTGCTGTATTCCCCTAGCGCTGGAATTTTGTAGTTCTCATTGATCGGTAAACTTGGTCTTGGCGGGATGGTCTTGTTGATCTGGGGGGCGGGGCCTGTTGCAGTGATTCTCAAATGTCTTTGCCCGAGGCGGAATTGTGCCTCCCTTGCCAGGGGCCAGGCTAAGTACTCTGCTCCTGTTTGCTCTCTGTAGCTTTTGTTCCCCAAAGTCTTTCTGCACAGCTTTAGGGGACGAGAATGTAAATGGTGGCCTCCCAACCTCTGGCCCTGGAGCATCCGAGAGCTCAGGGCCCCACTCCTTAGTGAACCCTCAGAAAAAAGCAATCACTCCTCTGTCTCCCTGGTCCCACACTCTGTGCTCACCTGGCCTGTGACCGAGCGTTTCTATCTCTGGCACCTGACCCCGTGTGGAGTTTCCAAACCCAGCAGATCCCTGAGGTGCACTCCCCTGCCACCACTCCTGGGGGAGGAAGGGGAGTCTCCCCGGATCTGCCGCTTGTTAGGTCCCTGATGGTAGAACAGTGGCCCGACTGTGCTGCGGAGCACGGTTTATGGCAACCCCGAGCTGAGAGCCCACTCCTTGGCTCTGTCTCTGCAGCTGGCTTTCCCGCTCCGATACCTGGGAGCTCTGCCACACTCAGGCACCCCCGGTCTTTCTGTGACCCCGAGGGTCCTGAGACCACACTGTCCCAGCGAGGGTTGCACCCTTCCCCCAGCCACTGGAGCAATGTCCCTCAGCAGAGCAGGCTTCTAAAAGTTCTGATTTTGTGCTCCACAGCTCTATCACTTGCAGGTAGCAGCTGATGGAGCCTCCCTCCCCCCGCAGCCTATCTTCCCAAATATAGCCTTGGATTCACTTCTCCACAAGTCCTACCTTCCAGAAAGTGGTCGCTTTTCTGTTCATAGAGTTGCTGCTATTCTTTTCTTCGATCTCCTGTTGAGTTCGTAGTTGTTATGAATATTTTGATAGCTATCTCCCTGAATTCCTGGGACCAGAGGAAATTTAGGTCTTCTACTGCTCTGCCATCTTGGACTCCTCCTCTAGGAAAATTTATTATTTTAAAAAAAATGCATCAAAAATACTACCTGCTGACTTATAAAAAGTCACAATACTAAGCAGAAGACATAGGAGTCATATTTGCAGATTAGTTAAAAAATAATTACCAATGTAATTCTAATGTGCTTCTAATGTTGCCTTTGGGTTGCATCTTGGAATGTGGTTTCTAGGGTGTCCCAGTAATCAGTTAACTGCAAAGGGTGTTCACCATGCCTCGACTTTTTATGAAAACATTATGGCTTATTTGGAACACCTACTGTCCTGGGAGTCTAGAACTTTGGTATGGGCTAGGCAACAGGTGTCAATGGAACCAGCCCTAATCAAAACGTTGAGTGTTGAGTTTCCTACACGCTTCTCTGCACACAAAATCACACACATGTTGCTGCATTTTTGTTGCTGAAGGAAAAGTGTGCTCTGTGTGAACCCTCAGAAGGGAAAGAGCATAAGGAAACCTGAGGTGATTCCTCTACACTCAGTTCTTGTCTTTTGCCCTTATGATGGAGGTGCATAGCCTCACTAGGCCATGGCAATAAATCTCAGTCATGAGTACACGATGTGCTGAGACTCATGACTGCTAGATCATCTTCAAGTGACAGGGTGGTCTGGGGGAACACAGCAACCAAGAATCATATACATACTGAAATTATCTGTCAAAATCTGAAATTAAAATAAAGAGGTTGGAAGACAAAAAACAACGCATAATCACTAACAGAGCAACATTAGAAATACACTAAAGAGTGTTCTGACAGAAATAAAATGATCTTTGATATGTTCTGGTGCACAAAATAATAAAAAGAAGCTGAAATGGTAAATGTGTCAATGGGTTTAAGTGAAATGGTCTCTATAGCACAGTAACATTGGATATATGCATATTTCATAGAACAACAAAGAATATGTATATAAGCACATAAACATAAGTTACAGGGATATACATAAACATACACATGTTATCTATAATATTTAATTTGGGAGTCTGGAAAATCAGACTCTACATAAGATACTCTACAATCATTGACTTTCCTGGGAAATTAGGTGTTAAGGGAACACACTGAAGTCTTTGGTATAACCAGGAAATGGGAGCATTGTAATGGATTAGCCAACAGAGGGGGAAAATGGAATAATAAAAACAATAATCTTAAAGAAAGAAGGGGAAAAATGAGAACAGAAGAAAACAAAAAATAATAAAAAGAAAGATTATGTAAGCATAAATTCATCAGTCATTGCATTAAATCTAAATAAAGTTCTCCAAATTAAAAAAAATTTATCAAACTAGATTTTTAAAAAGTCACCTATATCTCAATTCTAAGAGAAAGACCTAAAATATGATGATATACTGTAGTTGACTGCATAAATTGTGCAGGTATAATACTATGAAAACACAACAACACAACTGATGTGGGGGCGCCTGGGTGGTGCAGTCGTTTAAGCATCTGCCTTAGGCTGAGGTCATGATCCCAGAGTCCTGGGATCAAGTCCCACATTGGGGTCCCTGCTCTGCAGGGAGTCTGCTTCTCCTTCTGCCTGTACCCCTCCCCCACCCCACTCATGCTGTGTCTCACCCTCTCTCTGTCTCAAATAAATAAAATCTTAAAAAAACTGATATGGCTACATTAACATCAAAACATAATTTAAGGCAAAAACATTGCTTGACACAGAGACACAATACTGATAAAAATATTCATCTACCTATAAAATACAACATTTTTTATGTGAGTGCATGCATAATGGTGTCTTGATACATTAAACCAAGAAATTGACAGGGTTGAAAGAAATGTTAAAACTTATGATGGAAAATAATCTATTTCTCTTAGTAACTGATACAACAAACAGACAAATAATCTATAGCATAGTAAAGTTCTGGATTGGAAAGGAACATGCATACTCTGACTTGACACCTCCCCCAACAACTTCAGGGGATATAATTTTCTGGGGCACATGGTACATTTTAAAAACTGAGTATATTTTGGGTCATAAAGAATGTCTCAATACATTTTAAGTTATGGAAATCAACTTGTTGATACCAATATGTTCTCTGACCAAAATAGAATTAAGGGAAAAATCAACAACATTAATTTTTTTTTCTTTTAAATCCCCTATGTTTCTAGAGAAGCAATTCACTTCTAGATAACTGGGAGATTAAAGAACAAAACTGAATGACAATTAGATTTTAAACTGAATGATAATGAAAATAATGACAAATTTAAGAATTGCATGGAAACCTGTATTTTGAGGGAAATTTATTGTTTAAATGCATATATTGAAAAAAGGATAAAAAACTATGCCCTAAGCATCCATCTAAAAATTTACAAACAACAGCCCGTTAAAATAAAATGATGGGAATAAAAAAACAAGATAAAATAATTGCAATAAATGTAAAAATTGATGTCATAAATTGTTTCTTTGGAAAGACTAGTAAAATTGATAAGCCTCTATTAAGACCAGTTGAAAAAAAAAATTACAAAAACAGCCACTGTTAGGAAAAGTAAAGGACAGTACAGATTCAGCAAACATCAAAAAGATAATGAAAGAAGATGATTAAGAATCTTTTGCGAGTACATTTGCAGATTGGATGGGATGCAGTACTTGGTTGCATAGCACTGGGTCATCAGCACTGAGCCTGGTGCCTGGTGGCCGTGTGTCACACAGATGCCTACAATGTGTGTCATTGTCTCTGGAACCCGGTGGTGACAGTCGGAAGGCAGAATGGCCTTGAGGACACTGTCAGAAGAACCCCCGTGAGCCTCAGCACAGACAGCCAGGAGAACCTCCATGAGGAAATGTTCCTGGAAGGTGATAAAGGGAACTTTGGAGTTTCAGTGTTCCTGGGCTCTGCCCCGGGTCCCAGGGAGATTACCCTGTAACATTTACCAAGGTCAGAATGACTCGGCCAAACCTCAAAGCTCGCACTCCATTTCTGCCCTGAGCACACATCGTACATCTGCTTCATTAAAGAAAATAACCAAAAAAGCGCATTCTGAGCACAAAATATAAGAAAATGAAGAAATTTCCCTGGTACCCATTGTTACAGGATTTTTTTTCTATGTTGGTGACCGAGGTTCTTGGTCAGGCTGCTTTGAAGAATGCAGAGGGAGACCAGAGAGAGGGGTGAGCAGCAAAGCCAGGTTGACTGAGCGAGAGCAAAGTGATAGTACAAAGCTCCCGAGGAGGGAGGGGACCCCAGAGGGTTGACAATGGAGTTTCTAAGTCTAGGGTTTTTTATGGGCTTTGTGTGGCGGGTTGTTTTAATCTGATGAACCCTCCCTGCACCTGTCACCCCATCAGGCTTTTGTCACATGGGAAGGGGTGGAAGGATCCAGGGGGGTGTGAAATCCTTTTAAGGGTGGTTTCCTTCTAGGGCGGGTCCTCTTGTCCTTACCCGACTGCCTTCCAGCCATCTTTTGTCACCGTAAAATGAAAGCCATCTAGCCCTGAATCTACTAGAAACTTAAGGGCTGCAGCTTTCTGAAATGTTCTTTGTCTAATAATTTGTAACTCTCTATGTCAGCAATGTGTATAACCCTTCAGTGAATGTTCCCTCCGTGGAGCCCGCTCTTTGTGAAGACTGTATCCTGGAGTAGCTGCCCTAACTTGGACTCAAAGAAAACTCTCTTCCATTTTTTGTGTGTGTGTGGGGGCAGGTGGAATTTCTAAAAGGTTTGCTCATTTTTGCCTGGACCAGGGTCAAAGAGAGGATTTCCTTGCACTGTAATCATGGACAGCCTCTCACTGCTGTTGTGAGCAGTTTCGTGGAAAACGAAAGAGGTACCTAAAGAGCAGATGGATCTGGCAGAAGAGATTTCCAGGGAGGGTCTGAGAACTAATCGCCTTTAGGGTTCCACCCTAAGATATGAATAGAAGTAAGCCAAACAATTTTTCAAGCAGAACGTAGAGGAAATATAAAGAGGTCAGAACTTTCTGTTTTTAACAACAAAACTATTTCCCATCCCCTGTTCCTCCAGACATCAGATGTTTTAGGCGAGCAGAAAACTGAGGTCTCATGACAAAGATGAGACCTTTGCTAAGACCTGAAAGAGATCTAAAGTGGCATCTACCAGGCCCTGAAAGGAAACAAAAGAAAAGAAAAAAGCCTTACAGAGATTTTAAGGCTATGGCTCTACGGTTATAAGGTCTTCAAAGACTCCTCATGTTGTAGTCTTTACAAGTGTCACTGGGACCCCAAGATAGAGAAGTACCATCTCAGGGGAATTTCTCCAGTAGAATGACTCTCTAATAAAATTCATAATAAACCTCTAAAAGTTTAGAATAATTTTATTGGTGGAAGTGCCTTTTTATTAAAGGGTCAGAGAGTGAAAAGTGAAGAGGCCTGTGGACCTCAAACCTTATCTGAGCAATAAGTCGGCTGAGAAAGCTACTTTGTCATAAAGACGAGGTATTACATATGGAAAAAACAGGCTAACTGAGAGGGTGAAACCAAAGGAAAGAATCAGGAACAGCCGAGAACAAAGTCACATAGACTAGGACTTCTCTTCAATCAAGGAGCTGGCCAGATTTCAGGATATCAACGAACCAGGGGAGACTGTGAACCTCCTGCCTCACAGATGGAGACTTCTCTTCCGGGGCTTGCATTCCTGCTTCCCTGTTCTGGGTTGAGTATGGTGAATGCATAATTTATTCCTTATCTGACAGATCTTCTGATGAAAAAGTACATGAAACCATGCCCGAGGAACCCCAACTAAACCCGGACAGATGTAAATGAAGAGATCTTGGACCTCAAGTTTGAATTTAGAGTCCTAATGGGATGAGATGTTTTTGAAAGAGTCTCTGGATGAGTGAACATAGTTTGCCATGTGGAAGGAGTAGAGATAATTTGTGATCAGATGGTGAACTGCAGTAGTTAAAAATAAAAAAGAAAGAAAATGCAGTTCTTTCACTCTCCTCTCATTGAAAAGAGGACTCAAGTTCCCTCATGCTGAGTCGGAGTGAATTTATTATTAGATTTTTACAGGACGGTAGAAATGATACCATGTAGCTTCTGAGGTAAAGCATACAGAAACAATGCAGCTTCCGTCTTGCTTCCCAAGGACCTCCCCACCCCGAGGACGTGTGACTACCTAGGGGCCAGCATGGTGGAATAAAGCCCAAGGCAACAAGAGAGGCAACGTGTTGGTCTTTCTGTCGATAGTGTCAGCAGACCCCAGTGTTTGGATCATCCCAGTCAAGATACCAGATACTTTAGTGAAGGAGCCTCCAGGAGATTCCAGCCCCTATCTGTCAAATTTCAAAAACCATCTATACTCAGATGGAGATGCAACAGTTTATACTTTAGGCCACTATTTCCCTTTTTAAAAAAAAGGGTGCCTGGGTCTGTTAAGCACCTGCTTTTGGCTCTGGTCATGATCCGAGGTCCTGGGATCGAGCCCTGAGTCGGGCTCCCTGCTCAGCGGGGAGTCGGCTTCTCTCTCTGCCCCTCCCCCGTTCATGCTCACTCTCTGTCTCTCAAATAAATAAGTAAATAAAATCTTTAAAAAAATATTCTAGTTAAATTTTGTCTTCACGTGAAAACGAATGGTTTGATACTTCTAGAAATTGACATGTATGTATGTATATATGTAGCTATTTAGTTGTGATTTTTCTTTTTAGTTAAAATTAATTAATTTAACAATTTTCAAAGGCCAGCTTTTTCTCAATAGCATATTAGACCTCAAACTTTCTCATTCTTTTTTTTATTTGTATTTTTTTAAATTTTATTTTACTTGTTAATTTTTTTTATTAACATAAAATGTATTGTTTGTTTCAGGGATACAGGTTGTGATTCATCACTCTTACACAATTCACAGAGCTCGCCACAACACATACCCTTCCCAATGTCCATCACCCAGGTACCCCATCCCTCCCACCCCCCACCACTCCAGTAACCCTCAGTTTGTTTCCTGAGATTGAGTCTCTTATGGTTTGTCTCCCTCTCTGGTTTCATCCTGTTTCATTTTTACTCTCTCTACCATGATCCTCTGCCTTGTTTCTCAAATTCCACATATCAGTGAGACCATCTGATAATAGTCTTTCTCTCATTGACGTATTTCACTTAGCATAATACCTTCTGGTTCCATCAGTGTTACAAATGGCAAGAATTTTTTTTCCCCATGGGTGCATAATATTCCTGTGTGTGTGTGTGTATACACACCACATCTTCTTTATCCATTCATCTGTCAAAGGACATCTGAGGTCTTTCCACAGTTTGGCTATTGGGGACATTGCTGCTATAAACATTGGGGTACAGGTGCCCCTTCGGATCCCTACATTTGTATCTTTGGGGTAAATACCCAGTAGTGCAAGTGCTGGGTCATAGGGTAGCTCTACTTTCAACTTTTTGAGGAACCTCCATACTATTTTCCAGAGTGGTTGCACCAGCTTGCATCACCACCAACAGTGTAAGAGGGTTCCCCTTTCTCTGAATCCTCGCCAACATCTGTCATTTCCTGACTTCTTAATTTTAGCCATTCTGACTGGTGTGAGGTAGTATGTCATTGTGGTTTTGATTTGGATATCCCTGATGCTGAGTGATGTTGAGCGCTTTTCCATGTGTCTGTTGGCCATTTGGATGTCGTCTTTGCAGAAATGTCTGTCCATGTCTTCTGCCCATTCTTGATTGGGTTATTTGTGCTTGGGGTGTTGTGTTTGGTAAGTTCTTTATAGATTTTGGATACTGGCCCTTTATCTGAAATATCATTTGCAAATATCTTCTCCCATTCTGTTGGTTGTCTTTTGGTTCTGTTGACTGTTTCCTTTGCTGGGCAGAAGCTTTTTATCTTGAGGAAGTCCCGAGAGTTCATTTTTGCCCTTGCTTCCCTTGCCTTTGGCAATGTGTCCAGGAAGAATTTACTATGGCCGAGGTTGAAGAGGTTGCTGCCTCTGTTCTCTTTGAGGATTTTGATGGATTTCTATCTCACATTGAGGTCTTTCATCCATTTTGAGCCTGTTTTTGTGTGTGGTGTGAGGAAATGGTCCAGTTTCATTCTTCTATATGTGGCTGTCCAGTTTTCCGAACACCATTTGTTGAATCTTTTTTCCAGGGGATATTCTTTCCTGCTTTGTTGAAGATTAGTTGACCACAGATTTGAGAGTCCATTTCTGGGTTCTCTGTTCTGTTCCATTGATGTGTGTGTCTGTTTTAGTGCCAGTACTATACTGTCTTGATGATGACAGCTTTGTAGTAGAGCTTAAAGTCTGGCATTGTGATGCCACCAGCTTTGCTTTTCTTTTTCAACATTCCTCTGGGGGCTATTCAGGGTCTTTTCTGGTTCCATACAAATTTTTGGATTATTAGTGCCATTTCTGTGAAAAAAGTGGATGGTATTTTGAAAGGGATTGCATTGGGTGTTTAGGTTGTTCTAGGTAGCGTAGATATTTTCACAATATTGTTTCTTCCAGTCCATGAGGATGGAATGTTTTTCCATTTCTTTGTGTCTTCCTCTAATTTTTTTCATGAGTGTTCTCTAGTTTTCTGAGTACAGATCCTTTGCCTCTTTGGTTAGAATTATAACTAGGTATCTTAAGGGTTTTGGTGCAATTGTAAATGGGATCGACTTCTTAATTTCTTTTTCTTCTGTTTCATTGTTGGTGTATAGAAATGCAACTGATTACTGTGCACTGATTTTATATCCTGCCACTGTACTGAATTCCTGTATGAGTTCTAGCAGTTTGGGGGTGGAGTCTTTTGGGTTTTTTACATAAATTATCATATCATGTGCAAAGAGTGAGAGTTGGACTTCTTCTTTGCCAATTCAGATGCCTTTTATTTCTTTTTGTTGTCTGATTGCTGAGGCTAGGAACTTCTAGTACTATGTTAAACAGCAGTGGTGAGGGTGGACATCCCTGCCGTGTTCCTGACCTGAGGGGAAAAGCTATCAGTTTTTCCCATTGAATGTGATATTTGCTGTGGCTTTTTCATAGATGGCTTTTATGATATTGAGGCATGTACCCTCTATCCCTACACTCTGAAGAGTTTTAATCATGAAAGGATGCTGTACTTTGTCTAATGCTTTTTCTGCATCTATTGAGAGGATCATATTGTTCTTGTCCTTTCTTTTATTAATGTAGTGTTTCACATTGATTTGTAGATATTGAACCACCCTTGTAGCCCAGGAATCAATCCCACTTGGTCGTGGTGAATAATCCTTCTAAAGTACTGTTGGATCCTATTGGCTAGTATTTGGGTGAGAATTTTGGCGTCCATGTTCATCAGGGAGGGATATTGGTCCTTAATTCTCCTTTTTGGTGCATTCTTTGTCTGGTTTGGGGATCAGGGTCATGCTGGTCTCATAAAAAGTGTGGAAGTTTTCCCTCTGTTTCCATTTTTTTTGGAACAGTTTCGGAAGAATAGGTACTAATTTCTCTTTAAATGTTTGGAAGAATTCCCCAGGGAAGCCATCTGGCCCTGGGCTCTTGTTTGTTGGGAGATTTTTGATGACTGCTTCAATTTCCTTGCTGGTTATGGGTCTGTTCAGGTGTTCTGTTTCTTCCTGGTTCAGTTTTGGTAGTTTATACATCTCTAGGAATGCATCCATTTCTTCCACATTGTCTAATTTGTTGGCATATAGTTGTTCATCATATGTCCTTATAATTCTTTGTATTTCTTTGGTGTTGGTAGTGATTTGTCCTCTTTCATTCATGATTTTATTTATTTGGGTCCTTTCTCTTTTCTTTTTGATAAGTCTGGCCACGGGTTTATCCATCTTGTTAATTCTTTCAAAGAACCAGCTCCTAGTTTCGTTGTTCTGTTTTCCTGTTCTTTTGGTTTCTATTTCATTGATCTGCTCTGATCTTCATTTCTCTCCTCCTGCTGGGTTTAGGCTTTATTTGCTATTCTCTCTCCAGCTCCTTTAGGTGTAGGGTTAGGTTGTATATTTGAGACCTTTCTTGTTTCTTGAGAAAGGTTGTATCACTATATACTTTGCTCTTAGGACTGCCTTTGCTGCATCCCAAGATTTTGAACAGTTGTGTTTTCATTTTCATTTGTTTCCATGAAATTTTTAAAATTTTTCCTTAATTTCTTGCTTGACTTATTCATTCTTTAGTAGGATGTTCTTTAGCCTCCCATGTATTTGAGTTCTTTCCAACTTTCCTCTTGTGACTGAGTTTGAGTTTCAAAGCATCATGGTCCGAAAACATGCAGGGAGTGATCCCAGTCTTTTGGTACCCGTTGAGACCTGATTTGTGACCCAGGATGTGATCTAGTCTGGAGAATGTTCCATGGGCACTAGAGAAGAATATGTATTCTGTAGCTTTGCGGTAGAATGTTCTGAATATATCTCTGAAGTTCATCTGGTCCAGTGTGTCATTTAAAGCCCTTATTTCCTTGTTGATCTTTGGCTTAGATGATGTGTCCATTTCAGTGAGGGGGGTGTTAAAGTCCCCTACTATTATTGTATTATTGTCAATGTGTTTCTTTGATTTTGTTATTAATTGGCTTATATAATTGGCTGCTCTCATGATAGGGGCATAAATATTTATAATTATTAGATGTTCTTATGAAATATTCCTCAATTTGAAATTTTCTTCCCCCTCAACAATGCAGCTCCAATAAAACCTGTCCCTGGCATACGTTTTAACGTACTTCATGGAAAGAAGAGACAATTCCAAGAGAAAGCAGTCTTGCGTCCCTGTTACTCAAGTCCGCTGAACAGCTGTAAACATACCCAGTCTCATCTTCAAAATCATCATCATGGGTTTGGAATAAGATGGAGAACAAAGGAGATGTGCTTGATTTCACCTCTCTGTTAATGATAAGCCTGGACTATAGCTCCATGAGATGGGCCCTTTCTTTTAGCCGGTGCTGTCTTCCCAGAACCTCAACCAGTGCCTGGCACATGGTTTACTGATTAATACTGAAGAGTATATGAATGAATGAATGGATGAGTGAGCAACTGAGTGAGTGACTGAAATGACTTTGGGTCAGAAGCATGTCTGTATATTTTTGCATCTACTGCAAATCCAAAACAATATGTTTTCAACAGTGTTTGCATAAAGGATACTCAACAAGTCTCTTTAATGCTCCTATTTCTTTATTTGGAAACTAAAAAGGTGATTTTAGTTACATTTCCTTGTAGTTCCTGTTTGATGATTCCTTTCTTCTTTAATTAGATCCTGAGATAAGTCAATTCTGTGAGTAATCTGTAAGATAAGAATGTAGTATTCATTTTTATGTGACATTTTACTTTGAGAAACTTTAAGACGCACCAGGGAATATGCATTTTGTACAGGAATCCATTTTTAACGTAAAGACAGTCTTCTCTTATTGGAGAAGCCCTGGGTATTGTGTTCAGTGTTCAGCTCATTCGCCATCATATCTCACGCTCCGCCGCCAGATTAATCAAAATTGGTTTTGCCACATTCCACCTTTCTTGGTCTGCTCTTTCATTTCCCGGTGCATTTTCTCTCTCTCTTATCCAAGTAAGCCCCCTACATGCCCAAGCCAGCATGTTCTCACCCTTAGCACTGCATGGGCTACTACCCTTTTCCAAATTCTTACCATACTATTGAGAATCAGAGGGAAATACATTTGATCACAAAAGGAGAACCGAGTACCAGAAGCTGAACTTGAATCTCCCCATGTGTCATCCCAGCATGAGTAACAGACAACCCAGATGGGACTGGAATTATATGGCTGTAGATGGGAAGATCTTCAAGCACAGAAAACCTTTGAAACATATAAGGACATTGCTTTCTTCAGATCCTTTAAATTGGTTTAATCCTGACTAATGTACAGCTTCGTGCCTCCCCCAGTCTCACCTCCTGCTATTTTCCCTGAGGGAAAATTAAAACCTCTAGCTCTTCCTCCCATGCTGAACCCTCCCCAACCCTTTTAAGTAGGTTGTGAGAGGAAACGTGAATTACCACGGATGTGGGCCATGAGCAAGGTGTACCAAAAAGCTTGGGTCTCATCTCAACTTCACATCATTTGCTGAGAGTTTAGTACTTTATCTTATGACATTTGACTGACATTTAATATTTGGAAAAGGACAGCCTTCCCCATCCGTTCTACATTTAATAACTCTGCCTGCAGAGTTTTCATTAAAAATGTAAAATGTGTATTATTATGGTGTTTCTTACCCAGGGGTTTTATAAAAATGCTATCATCTAACTGAAAAATATTTTAAAATAAATAGATGGAATAGTAGTTAACCACTTAATCACATCCTGAAATAAAGTAGTGTGTATCATTTTATTTTACTCACATAATTATGTAGATGATAGGTAAACACTGATCTAAAGTGGCCAGAAATATATGAAGAATACAACAGTCTCTGTCAAAATACTTTCCTAAATTTTGTAATGAATTTCTCATTAGTTCAATTACTCATGCAATAAAATACTGTCAGATCCCACTCTATGTGCAAGGTGACAATGACATATTTATAATTCATCCCCTGAAAGAACTCTCAGTCTGGGGGTCGAACGTAATACATAAATGAATAATTATTTTTTATTTTATTTTTTTTTTTTTAAAGATTTTATTTATTTATTTGAGAGAGAGAGAATGAGCGATAGAAAGCACGAGAGGGAAGAGGGTCAGAGGGAGAAGCAGACTCCCTGCTGAGCAGGAAGCCCGATGTGGGACTCGATCCCGGGACTCCAGGATCATGACCTGAGCCGAAGGCAGTCGCTTAACCAACTGAGCCACCCAGGCGCCCGATAAATGAATAATTATTAAATAAGATGATAGAAAGTCTGATAGACTCCTAAGGGAATATGGTTCTGTTTCTCTGAGTCAGAGAAAGCTTCCAAGTAGAGATCACACTTACAAGAACAAGTTAGAGGCAGGGAAAACGGACACTTTGTTATAAGGAAGAAACCTATGCAAGCACACTCATCAACCCCTGCCCCATACATCTCAATGTCCCTTTGAGATGAACAGCCTACTATAAATATGATGTAAAGGCAGAGGATAGGAATGAGACTTGTATCATCATTGGAAACTGGGGAAAAGAGCAATCTCCCAGAAATTCTGCCCAGCTTCTCCGTGATAAAGAGAAAATGTTTCAGCCTGGCCTCCAGGGAAGTGAGAAGTATTTATACAGAGACACCTGTAAATGGCAAAAAATACTCCACGTAGATGCCCCAGCTGCTGGGGTGACACGGTTGTGTTTCCTACTTTCTTCTTTCTATACCAGTGGGTGGCCAAAGACATTCTCAAAGGAGAGAAAAAGGAGCGACATATAATGATTGTATTTTTAAAAAACTCTCATTGCATAATGGAAAGTCTTGTGTCTAATAGACCAATCCAGTACTTACTGTGAGAGTTCTAATTTGCTGATGATTTCCAAAACCGAAGAGACCAGGTTAGCTTGCCGTTCCGTCCACAGGAGGTGTACAAGCTCTGAGCTTATCAGAAGGTGTGATAGTTTTCGCTTTCCCTTCCCTGGGTTTATTCCTGCCCATTTGTGTGTGAATGCATAATCTAACACTGTGACAATTTGCAAAACAATTTGCAAAACTGCTTCATCGAAGATGTGTCTGCCAATTGCCATAATCCTGCCCGACAGTGTGTGAAAAGATAGACATCACTAACAAGCCTCCTGATGGTGTTTCAGTGTCCAAACGCAAAGGGATAGAAGACAAAAGCAGGCAATTACTTATTTACACTTCACGGGGGTCAGCCTGGGCATTCCTGGTATCTTTAAAGAGGGCTGACCTTTTCCCACCCAGTTGAAGTGATTTAGACAGGGAAATCCCTGGCCCAGGAATTCTGGTCGTGAGCTGGAGGTGCTCAGTGCCGACATGCATGTTAGCTAAAAGGCTGCATGTGACCACAGTATTATTCGGAAGAGTAGGGCTTTCGTGAGATTTTAATTCCTGTAACACTAAGGAAATAAACATGAGCATGAAAAGATGTTAAGGAGGGGAGACTGGGGTCTCCGTCGTCATTTGAGCGTCTGACTCTTGGTTTTGGCTCAGGCCATGATTTCAGGGTCGTGGGATCGAGCCCCGCATCCAGCTCCCTGCTCAGTGGGGCATCTGCTTCTCTCCCTCCCTCTGCCCCTCCCCCTGCTCATGCTCGCTCTCTAAAATAAATAACTCTCTTTAAAAAAAAAAAAAAGATGTTAAAGATAATATGAGAAAGACAATGAACTGGTCCGAACCATCACTTATTGAAAACTTTAATATATGGTTTAATATTATTATTTTAAAAATGGTAATGGCAACTTAAAATGCATTAGACTTAACTGATGGAAGAATCAATGTATAGACTTATTAACTGATGTCAGTTGACAGACTCGGGTTGAGTCTGTCAGGGTACAATATTGTACCCACTTCAAGATGGTGTTTCAGTGTCCAAACGCAATTTTGTGTCCAAACACAATATTGTACCTGACAATATTGGGTACAATAAAACTTTTATGTAGACTATATTTATGTAGATTCCTAATAAGTCTAAGATTGACTTGGCATGTGGTACTGAGCACAGAATTGGTCACTCACCAATGACCAAGGTGTAAGGCTGGGTCTATGTGAGAACACACCCCTAGCTGAAAGCCCGGTTCCGAGCTGGGGTTGCACTTGGTGCTACAGAAGCCCTGAGCTTCTCCTTTGCACTAACTTCTTATTCAAAGACGTCCCTTCTCCATACTGGCCCAGGGCCATTTTTCTCTATCAACCAAGTGGTTAAACTCAGATTCTGGAGTCCGACCAGCTGCTCCCAAATCCTTGCTTTGCCACTTAGAAGATCCGTAATGTTGGGTACAAGATATAACCTCTGTGTGCCTCCTTTAACTCACTTTTTTAACTAATTTGCCAAGTAGAAATACTAAAGGTAGCATCTTCCACCGTACCGACAGTGTAATTTCGTGCACAGTAGCTGGTGGTTCATGCTGTGTTGGGAAGGGGTAGCTGTTGGTGTTGGTAGTGACTCAGCTTACAGAACAACCACCACAATTAACCTTGAGACTGTAGAAACTGGGGGTCCAAGAGGAAGAAAAAGACAGGCTCCAGAAGACTCATTGAAGGGCAACAAGCAGGACCAACAGAGGAGGTAACTGTGCTAGGCTGTCCCCAAAACGGGGGTAATCTGGGAGGCATTTACGATTACGGGAGCAAGTGCTCCTGAGTGGGGACAGAACAGAAGTGGGAGGCGCCATCAGAAGAGGAGTGTCGTGGAATACAAGTACTGTAACGTTTCGTGGCAGAGAGACTATTTGTTGAGAGAAGTGACATAATGCATTTGTACATAAGCTACCGTATACACTGCAGCATTTCCTGGAGTCTTGGCCGCTGTATTCTGTTCCAAGGTATTGTATCCAGGAAAACTTGAGTAGACAGCTTGGCACCGTAAGGGAGGCAGTTACAGGGGCCAGCCAAATACTTTAGGGAATATTTCTCCACCAAATACTTTAGGGAATATTTTTAAGGAAAGGCTACAGCATTTCCTATGACAAGTGAGCTCATCATCAGCCATGAATTTATTCTTGCCGTGACAATAAACTACAGCTCAGAGGTTAGCGTGATTCTCCATGTGAGAGGCAGATCATTCAAAAGCCGGTTGCTTATTTTTAAATAAAATATGTGTTCGGTTGAATTGTTCTCAGCCGAGAAAGTCCTGCATTCCTCAAGCAGCCGGCATGTTTTTGGCACTTTACCTATAAATCTGTCCATCAGCACCACCTACGTGATGGATCCCAGTTGATAAATAAGCACGTTATTCAAGGTGAGTGGATTTTGCAGTGTGATTGTTGAAGGTGAAAGTACTCTGATTAAAATAAAATATAAATGAAAGAGGGCACCTGGGTGGCTCAGTTGGTTAAGCGACTGCCTTCGGCTCAGGTCATGATCCTGGGGTCCCGGGATCGAGTCCCGCATTGGGCTCCCTGCTCAGGAAGGAGCCTGCTTCTCCCTCTAACCCTCCCCCCTCTCATGTATTCTCTCTCTCTCTCTCATTCTCACTCTCTCAAAATAAATAAATCTTTAAAAAATATATATATAAATGAAAGAGGACATAAATGGAATTTTTGCTCCTGAAAATGAAACAGTAGGTGGGTAGAAAATAAAACAGGGCGACTCTGTTTCTGAATTTCTTACAGGAAAGGCTCTTAGTCACACCACATCAATATTAAAATTTTTATATTTTTTGAAGTACAAATCATTTTTAAAATAAGGAGTCTGTTACTGTGGTTATTAGGAACTCACGTACGCAGAAGAATTTTGACTAGAGGGAGTGAGTCCTAGGGGATGATTGTGTGAGATCACATAACTTGTTTGGAAACCAAATGGGAATTCTGAAAACAAACCCAGGCAGATAAGCATATCTCAAGACCCCTCACAGTAATCAGAAGCCTCTGTTTGACTATCAAAGTCGAGTTTAGAAAAGCCTCTTAACGGAAGTTTTTTTCTCCTCACTGCACTTTTCGCCATTCGTTTTCAGGAGTAGAAAGCGAATGTATTTCGTGAAATCATGCTTATGATTATAAGCTTCACTCATACTTTCTAGTGAAGCTTCCCCTCTTTGGCCCTTTGTGGTCCCGCTCTGTGTCCCCATCACAGTCACCTGCATCTGATGGCTGTGCGTTCAGCTGCCCAAAGCTCCAAGCCGTGGCCAGTCACAGAAGAGCAAAGCCAACCCACCCCCAGAGATGGTAGCCACACCTAACTGTGGACCATGAAGTCCTCGGGTACTTTGTGGATCCACTGAGGGGCTATCTCTACTAGCTCTCTACAGAATTCGCCCCCCGTAGTTTTGGGTGGGATGTGCTTCTTGCTTGCCACCACACATCCCCACACTTAATACCGACAGTCTTTAAGACATGGTGAAGTACCATGCTGTTAAATATTAAATATATGTGATACAATTATTTCAGACTTGCAACACAATGCATTTTGACTATCTTCTGCCTCCCTGATAATAACTTACCTTGAGTCACTAACTAGAGCATCTTTAAAGCAAAGATCCCTTCTCTTTCCATGAATATAACCCACTAGTCCCACTAAGAGAGATTAGAAACTGTGTTTTACAAATTTGTCATTAGTGTCAATAGATATTTAATGAGATCATGCTCTGCTTTAAAGGGATAAATAGTGTTTTTTTTTTATTATTTTGTTTTTGTTAATTGTAAATCGGGCAATGCCTTTCCAGCAGGAAACCTTGAGCTTGAATCAGAACTCAGATGGGTAGGGACTCTGTGCTTTCCAGGGAACGTTCTGATCCTCTATCTTCCCCATCAGTGGGATTGATCAGATGTCCCAAAGAGCTCTGGGATTCACAAGCATGGCAGATTTTTCCCAGCACCTGATTCCCTTTGAAGGATCTCATGAGACCAGGTACTTAGAGTGTAACAGGCTGATGAGAGTGATTCAAATTGTTTTATAGATAAGACTCCCATAATAAATGCATTCCTGGAGCACCCTATACATATCCTAGGGATAAGCTCTGTTTGGCAGAATATAGGGCTAATCACTTTAAAAAATTTAGAAACTAAGACCCCAGGAAATTAAACATGTCACCCATGCTCATATAGTGATGGCAGAGCCTATAACTAGACCCTGATCTTTTGACAACAGTTGATATTCTTCCCTTCAGGCACAGTGAATGATTTTTGTGTGTCTCATGCTTATAAGTAGCTACAGGCACACCTGTGCAAAACAATAAATAAATTTAAGGTGTATTATTAATTTCTTTTTAAGATTAGAATAAAATATTGTTTGATTTAAGCATGGAGGAACCTTCTTTAACAAAGACAAAACATATAAGGGGAAGTAAATATATTTAACCATTACTTCTTTTAAATTGTCTGATCAGAGTCCATAAGCAAAATCAAAAGGTCCATTGTACATCAGAATAGGTATTTACAACATACATGACAAAATTTAACATTCTTAACATACAAAATTTATTTTTGGGAAATAAAAGGAGAAACCTAACATAGAGATGAGAAAAGTACGCAAGGAGGAAAGCCATAAATGAAGTAATGTAAATGCCCAGTGAGAACATGGAAAAATGCTCAATTTCACTAATAAAGAGGGAAAGGTAATTTAAAACCATAAGGTATTTTCATCTCCTATGAGCCTGACAAAACTTTAAAAGTTTGATAAAATCAAATTTTGGAGGATGTAGAGAATTAGAATTCTCAGGCACTGCTGTTGGGGAGACGGTGGTGGGCTCACCAAATACACCAGCAAGAGCAGTAAAAGAATAAAATCGTTTTTAGTTTGTTATAGGAAGGAGGCAGTCAAGCCTTCAACCAAAATATCATGAATTTTTTTAGGTTGCTGTGGCAAACACATAAAGCTACAAACTCAAAAAATATATAAATATATATTAGCATTGAATCGTAGTGCTTTCCATTAGGTGAGGCAATTTGTCTCCCAATCTGATTGTCCCTTTTGCTAGTAGGGGAATATTATTTTCATTTGGTTTAGAATTCCTTGAGTATTTTTGTGCAAAATATGAATTTGTTTCAATTGTTCATGTTTTTCTAAGTTACTTTTTTTTTTTTTTAAGATTTTATTTATTTTAGAGAGGGAGGATGTGCCAGCGGGGAAGGGCCGAGGGAATCTCAAGCAGACTCCCCACTGAGATCAGAGTCCATCATGGGGCTCAATCTGAGAACCCTGAGATCATGCCTTGAGCTCAAATCAAGAGTCGCTTAATCGACTGATCCACTCAGGTGCCCCTAATTTGCTTCTGATGGTGTGTTTAGCACCTTTCAAATTAGTCTTGCTAGGTATTTCATTAAAGGCCACGTTCTTCTGTCTTTCAGATCATCAATTATAATATTAAACAAATTCATTTCCAAAACAGTGTTCCCTAGGGCACCCATTAACACCTTTGGTCTAAAGATAATTATGAAAAAAATTATAAACAACTAGCTTTCTGTGGGGAGTCTGCTTCTCCCTCTGCTCCCCACCCTGCCCCTGCCCCTGCTCATACTCTCTCTCTCTGAAATAGATAAAATCTTTAAAAAAATAAACAGCTAGCCTTCTTTTATTTTTTTATTCAGATAATTGGCCAAAATAAAAAACCTCAAGAATTCTGATTACCACACTTAACATAAAAGAAATATAAATATTAAAGTACAAATATGCCATCAGACTTTTTCTCTGTGGAATATATATACATATTTCCCTTCAGAATATATTTATATATGTATAATATATATTTATATTATAAATATAAAATATGAAGAAATTTTATATATATTTTATGTATATTATATATATAATGGGAGCCCCCTTTCCTCCAGACTTGAGATCCAGATTATATTGGAGAAGGCATGACCTTGGCTTCCTAATGGCACAGAAGACACTGTGAGCACGCAGTGGCAAAATGGACTAAAAATCCACAGTTTGTAATTTGCTGTCAATCTGCCCTCTCAGGTTCTGGGGGAAACCATTCAACAGGGAGGTGTCTCATTAAAAGTCTGGAACAAAAACACCCTGAGGGTGAAACGGGGGGAAATCCAAGGCCTCATGGCTCTTCACTCAGGGCCATTTCTCAGGGTTGTGTTTGCAGTGAGCAACTTTAAGAGATGCTCCTGAATCTTGGTGGATTTCCTTTTGTCAACCCTCACTCCGTGTGCCTGATGTGTTCTTGACTGAATTTGAAAAGTCTAGAAGTGTGTCACTCCACTGGCCGTTCTAATTAATCTGACGGAGGCCAGAAATAACTACGTTGTAAGCGCTTAGTTAAGGCAATGATCAACAGGATTCCAGGAATTATAAGCCAGTCTTTGCCCCAAATTCTGGGCCCAGGGTACCAGACACAGCTAAGTATGCTAAGTCCTATAGGGGATCAGTAATTCTCACGCTAGATAGCCAAGAGGCAGTCCAAGGCGAGGCCATTACTTACTGTGGCCTGGGCAAAAAAATTTAGATCAACTTGCTGATCTTTGGGGCAATAAATGGGCTAAAATGAACCTCAGTCCTAATGGAGGTGATTTGTGGCCCCTGGAGAAACACATAACCCAAAAGGGCACAATGAACTCCGAGATTTGTTGTACAACCTTATTTGGACCATGCTCACATTGGCTTAGTGAAGAAATATGTGTATTATCATCACAAAGTTAAGGCTTAATTCTCATGGTGGCTTTCCCGAAGAGCAGAATGGCATCCATGTGCACTGTCCTGTTTTAGGGCAGGGTGGGGAGGGTTGACAGGGGCAGCAGCAGGCCAGAATTTGAGACGCAGATGCCATTTGGTTTAGGCTGTGTGTCCCTCCCAGGCGCCTCGTCCCCACCCAGGAACTTGGGAAGATGCTTCGCCTCCACCACAGTGGTGTTAGCATGGCCTATTCCAGTGCCTATAATTTCACCTCTTCTGTGATCACCCTCTCTTTGCACCCAAGCCTTTCAAACACGAGTGCCGAGTGCAAGAGAAACTGTGTTTTTAATCCAGATGTCTGCATCATTATTACACTTGAATCTGTCTGGCTCCTTCCGTCATCTTTCCACTCGGCGTACCACCAGGCTGGGCTTTGGTTACTTTCACCAGTAAGTATAAACAAGGTCAAGAATTGTCAAGGCAAAATCTCAAAATTTAAAGTAGGCTTATGTAGGCACCAACCCACCCCCCTTGTTCTGTTCATTATTCAGAAAGCAGCCAAGAAGAGACGACCCTTTTGGAAAGGCAGCCACAGGGAGGGACCTAACGGTGTCACTGAGGTGTGTGGAGCACAGAGGGGTGGAGGAGGAAGAATTAGAAATATTTGTGAGTTCATTTTTGAGGTTGCCATCCCAGTATGGGCAACAACTCCAGATGTGTGTGGGTGGGAGCGAACACAGAAGGTCCATCGGATCCCCTAACTGTGGGTCCGCCTTTGAGAGACCGAGTGCTTCATTGTCCGACTGAATGGTCCGGAAGCAGGAAGATGAGAGATGAGTTTCCAGCCCGCAATGTTGTGTCTATAACTGACCGAATGGGCTAGAGAAATAGCATGGTCACTTGAAACATGTTAGTAGTGGAGACTTCGCATTCATAGCCTCCAGAAGGGATTAAAAATCTGATAAAACTGATTGTCAGGAATGAGTCACAGCAGTGCCCCATGACAAGACAGACACAGCCACTTGGGGCAGGAATCCAGCTTGACGTGAAATGGTGGCTTCGATACCAGATGAAAGAAAAGTGAATGAGAGGATCTGGGTTGAAATCTACATTGTAAGAGCAGGTGATTGGTAACCTCAAGAGGAACGGTTAGAGTGGGAAAATGACAATGTTGCCCTGGGTCCTTGGGCCCATGAGTGTATTCATCAGTAACCTGAGGCTTGAATCCAGGCCTTTGGGCTGAAATGTTTTCTCTTTCTCTTACTCATAACCTTTTCCTTAGGAATCTTCCCTTTCATCCTATATACAAAGCTTCTTATGCGATCTCCTGTCCTGCGAGCTTGTTTTAAGTGGTTGCCCAGTTGTCTGTGATAAGATGGAAGTAGGTACTTTGATGGTCTAGCTCCTGCCTGAGACGCAGGCTCGTCTTACATTTTCTGACCCCGCCCTACTCCATTGCATTTCGTTAACATGTGAAATGGAATTATTGGTCGTTTCCTGAATATATAATTTAATTTTGTTACATTTCTGGTCTTGGCACAAAATGGTCTTTCTGGCATTCTCCTGTCCTCTCGTGGTCTCCTCTCCCACGGATGGCGGAGATTTGTCTAATTGATCCTTTGCTGTTGTCCTTCAGGCATGTCCTTCCATAAAGCCTTTCTTGGCTTCCAGAAACAGTTTCTGCTGCCGTTTTGGGAAGTGAAAGTAGGTGCTTAGTACAAACCGCGCAAAGCAGTCCATACAGGCGGGGAAGGCCGAGGTTGAGTGCGGGGATTTGGCAGGCTAGTTATGAAGCCATCAGTACGTGATTACGGTGGGAATCTGAAAACACAACGAACCATTTTGATTTGTTTTTATGTGTTTATTTTTTTTTTCTGGAGAACTGGTTTATAAGACATCGCCAAAAATACTACCCGCACCCATTCTTTTCCAAATATATGAATATGAAATACTAATTAACATACTGGACATAATTAGGCTAAATTCGTCCAGCAATTAAGGGGATGGCATATTCCTCAAATTTTTATCTATAAGAGCTAGTTTCATTTGTCAAAAAAAAGAAAAGTTCCTTAAATTCAGGCTCAAACCTCAAGGGGAGAACAAGTCTATGTTCTGAAGAAATAAAGAAATCGGTCTGCATTTACATATGCCATCATCAGCGAGTAGCACAGCCACGGAGCTGTGAAAATTGCAGACCTTTACAACCCAGCCTTTGATTAATGACTTAATTAAAGTGGGATTAATATAAATCTGTGGGCAAGACAGAATGCTAGTGGAAGGAAGGAGGAAGTATTCTGGCAATCTACTCTTGGAGTAATCACTGTGGGAAACGCTGATAACAGGGGAATAGTTTGTGACTTAAACACTTGAAGAGCTCCTGGAAGGAAGGCTGATGTTCGTGAGCTGGCCAAGAGAAAGCCAAGACCTACAGAAATGAGGTTTGAATGGCGGCAACGAAGCCAGTATATCATATAGCGGAGTTTTTCTAAAAGATCCTTAGGACGAATTTCTCTCGAGTCTTGGCAACAAGCAAAGCTGACTTCTCTCCAATAACTGTTTCTTAACTTTATGCACACTATGAATCTTGTAACTAATTATACTTCCCTTTTTGGTCCGACAGCTGGGGGAGATTAGGGCTAAATTAATAATGTCTAGGACCGTGGGGCACGTAAGTGGTAATGTAACCACTGTATTTACTCTTGCCTCGTCTTTGTTTCCCTTTGTCTCATTCTTTCAACCTTATTCCACTTCTTGTAGTCTCTGCATTTTTGTAAATCACCACGACACCTTTCTGTTCTGAAATGGGCTGTAAAGACATGATGTGGGCGGGGGGATGGGCGCAGTCAGGCTTCCTCGGTCCCAGGTAATGCCATGCCCATGAGTTCAGCTTCAACTCAGAATGGCCCCGAGACTCTTCTGTCCAAACTCCTTTTGTGGTTACGGAAACCGAACCAGAGATTCTGCGATGTGACCAATGGAAAATAGTAACCAGGGAATGACCAGAACCAAAATGTATTCCTTAAGCAACACTGGGAAACTGACTGATATGTACGTTGCAAAATTGGCTAGATAATGATGTGTTGGTTAGCTTAGGACCCAAATTATTTTAGCAGTAAAATTAAGACTTAAGGTTCTTTGGATAAATTTGTCTCTCGGTGGTGGCAAAGACCTGATATAAACCTAATAATGCTGTTTAGATACTGTTTCTAGCCTATGCCTCTCGCTCTCCAAGCAAGTTACAGCAGTTGGAAGGTCTCAGTTATACATGCGACCATAAATAAGCCTTTAAGGGTTAGATTGAAAAGGCATACAGTATCTATGCCTACTTTTAAAAGACAAATATTTGTTGTATCAGGAGTATATATTTCCAATCTCCCCTTCCCCACACCACCCCAAAAATTAACTGTCTTAATATTATATGCACGAGTACCTGTCCCTCTGGAGAAAACACACACTGATATTGATGGTGAGCTTGATAGTATAAAAATATTATGTTACATGTGAGAGTCAGTGAAAGTAGCATTTGGATAAATGTATTTTCTAAGAATTTAAATATGTCTGTGTAACTAAAGCAAAACAAGTTAAATACGTGGACATGGGCTCATACCATTTTTATGTGTCTACACCATTTATATAGGTACCATTTACATATCTAAATCCCATCTGTATCTACATACACCTATCATCTATCTACCTTTCTAAAAGCTGGTTAAAATTTCATTCTCTCTCCTCGTTGTCCAATGAATGATATTTTTAAAGGGTTTGAGAGATCAGAATTCTCTATAGGAGACGGCATAGGTGAAGAAATGTCCTGGGAAGTAGGTAGCAAAGGGAGCCAGAATCACAGATACTGATATTTCCATACCATCTTTCGTCAGTACACTCCTTTATGTGAATCATGATGTTGAGATTAAGGGAACAGGGACAGATTTTGATAAAAGCCTTCTCTTTCACAACAAATTCAAAAGAATCATTGTTAATTCAGTGTTTACATGAAAGATGCATTTAAGGTATGTGTTTAGATGAAAATGAAGCAGGTTTTGGACGAGACTTCTCAGTGGTCCCTTGTCCACATTCACTGGTGCTTTTTTTTTTTTTTAATTATACAGAAGCTCAAGTCCAAGGGAGAAATTCTATAAATTTCTCTTTCTCTTTGAAGACATATACCTGTAACTTAGAATATCTACTATATGGAATAGATCGATAAAATGTATTCCGGCATTGGGGCGCCTGGGTGGCTCAGTCATTAAACGTCTGCCGTTGGCTCAGGTCATGATCCCAGGGTCGTGGGATCGAGCCCCTCGTCGGGCTCCCTGCTCGGCGGGAAGCCTGCTTCTCCCTCTCCCACTCCCCCTGCTTGTGTTCCCTCTCTCGCGGTGTCTCTGTCAAATAAATAAAGTCTTAAAAAAAAAAAACCCATAAAAAAATGTATACTGGCATTTAGCCAGTAAAATATTAAAAGGCCTACTTATGAAGAAGAATGCAAAGGAAGTTTTCTAATCTTTTGTTCTGAACATATAGCATTATAGAGATGTCAAAATAGGTTCAGATTAAATATCCAATTTTACCTCTGAGTGAATGTTGTTATTGCCATATTCCAATGAAGGGGGCAAATTGTAAAATGACATGCCCTAAGTTACATGGTATTGGGCCAAGAATGAACTCACTCAATATTTTCCTTAACAGCTGTTGTTCAGGTAGGGCATGTAGGCTCTGGAAATACAGGGATACATAGATTTCTGTCTGTGATGAGCAACAGAATGGCAAAGGAGCAGGAATTCTCTCGATATTCACAATGGTTGTCTTAGAAAATGTATCCTTCCCGATCCTGATTGTTTGAGAGAGAAGGCGATTGACATTATCATCAGCTGCATTACAAAGTTATAATAGGGAAATACGAGTATATTTCATATAGTCAGGTGGGTAGATGGAAAATTAGAGGTGTACAAATTGTAAATCTCTGAAACATCAGCCTTCTATCATGTTACATAATGTAACTTCATGTCAACTATGCTTTTTGATATAGTTATTCTATTTAGCATTCTTTTTAAGATTTCATTTATTTATTTGAAAGAGAGAGAGAGAGAGAGCCCCAGTGGGGGCAAGAACAGAGGGAGGGAAAAGCAGACTCCCCGCCGAGCAAAAGAGTCTGATGCAGGATTTGATCCCTGGGATCATGACCTGAGCCGAGGGCAGACGCTTAACCAACTGAGCCACACAGACGCCCCCTATTTAGCATTTTCTCTTAATGTAACTGATTGTATATGAACACCTTCGTGTTTAAGTGATTATAGTTTTGTAAACAAATAGCCAGTATTTTAGGAAATACTGTGTCCATCCTTCTTAGAATTTGGTGACTTGTGTACATGACTGAAATGTCTATGAAAGGATGAGCGTTTTAAGGACACTTCCCTTCTCTGCATCATCCAAAGATAAGAGTCTGCAGAGCAGGTGTTTCTTTGTGCTATCAAACTGAAATATTAAACACATAAATGGGAAAATAGTTACTGATTTTTATCTTCACCTGACAGAAAAATGAGAAACAGGTTTTTTTTTTTCAAATGGAAATTTATTTTTGAAACATCGTGTGGTGAGTAACAATGCATTTTAACTGAAAGTCTCTAATTCATATTCCTCATACAGTAACATATTTGTTAGGGAAAAACAGGTGTTTGGATAAAGCAATTGGGAAAGCAGTGAATGTGTTGATAATTTCCCAAACCATAGACAAAGTTCACATCTTCCATACATGTGCTTAACTTACCATAAATTTAAAGTAGATTGCAGTGAAAAACAAATCTAAAGAGTAAAGATCATTATAAAGGATCGAGGTCCACAAATGCAAAAACAAAAGAGAGAAAAGTAAACCAAAGGAATTCACGGTATCATCTGAGAAGAGGGAGACACGATCAATAAAAAGAGAGGTCCTCAGTATTAGTTTGAACCTATCCCTCAGCCTATCGCTGTGTTATTTGAGGCACCAGCGGGCATCTGCCCTGAGAAGAGATTATTAGCACTTTCTGCCTATTTTACAAATTAATTGACGTGGTGTGCAGAAGCTGCTCTTAGGGGGCAGAGTGCAGACGGTGGAGCAGAATGAGAGAAAAAGATAAAGAAAAGCTCATGAAATAAAAGAAAGAACATGTCTTCCCTCAAGCATCAATATTTCATTTTTTTCAGGCTCTATGATCCATAAATGCTATTAATGATATTTTAATAGTGTCCCCCATATCCCATTTGGAAGAACTGCATAGGCTAAATAATGTTTTAACCTCCCTGTTAACAATGTGCTCTAAAAAACAAAAAAAAAGCCAAAAAGGTACAGTGTGGCCTAATAACACAAATGACGTATCACATATAAAATCCAAGGCAAACTTCTTTTTTTCTGGATTTAAAAAGATGCTTTTGGCTAACCTACAGTTATGATTCTATAACAACTCTGAGAGTCTATAATTAAGGAAAGTGAGGAGGCTGGGTTAAGAGGTTTGCATCTGTGAGCTGCTGGCCATAGAGTCACAAATGTTCTGTCACCTTAACTTAGTTTTCCTTCTTCCTCCCCCTGCCCTTCCTGCCCACGAGACCTCCTGAAGTCTGCAGGTTTAGCAATAAGAGAGTCCTGTCAGTTGGTTCTCATCTTAACCAGCTGGGATCTCCTGTTCCTTCTTCCTGATCAAAAGCCGGTGCTGACTAAGAACAAACCCTATGCCTATCTAGGAAAAATAACCACCAATTTCTTTATAAGTTTCTTCACATAGAAACATCATTTATATCAAGTATTAAATTTAAACTATGTGGGCATCTCCCCTGGGTTCCACAATTTTAATCCTGAGTCGGAGTGTTCTAGAACAGTGAAAGTCCTATCAAAGTAACTGATGCAGTCCAGACTTACTTAGTTAGTACTGCTCTTGCTGCTGTGTTTACTTTACCTCAAAATATACTGACCAAATGTTTGGTTTGGTTGCTCTGTGTAAATACTGCTTAGCTTTCTTGTTTTTGCTGAAATGGTCACCTGGAAATTGCTGAAATGTGTCTGCTAAGTAGCTTGTGATATTTTGATGTTTCCTTGTAAAGAGTGAACCTTAAAATACAGTGACATCTCATATTATCTAGACATTAGTCTTCTGCCAACTTCAGATCTCAGACAGCACTCAGATCCCAATAGCAATCCCAAAAAGCTTCTGCAAATTACCAGACTTCTGTTTGAATCCACATGCCTGATCCCTGTCTAGGGTTTAATAATTTTTCAATAACATGCAAAACAAAGACACAGACTTTCTCACCAGGAAATTAGAAATAAACTGGAAGATATATTTTAGAGAGAGGCAAAGGGACAAAATTGGTTAAATATCACAGCCTGAAAAGGGAGAGAGAAACAGATAAAGCTCTTTGCACAGAGACCATCATGGGATGCTAGGCGAGATGACCCTCAGACAGCAGGGAAATAATGTAGTTAGTGATCTCTGACTGAACAGGTAGGAAAGTATAATATGCACAATCTAACTTCGACATATGTTACACTAAAAACAATTGCTCTGGTGCTTTAAGGAGTAAGCTCTGGTGGAGTTGAGTGGTATAGGTCATTCTTTGTCAAAATTTAATATGCATACCAACCGCCTTGGGATCTTGTGAGAACGTGGATTTTTGTTTAGTACACCTGGGGGTGTGAGCAGGACTATATTTCTAACAGCCTAATGTTAGAATGCCATATTTCTTTCCAGTTAATGCTGGCAGGTTTTCCAGCAAGGGTACAGAAGGCATTGATTTCCAATAATGTCAGATAAATGAGATGTTCCTGCATTTGATCTCAAGTACTTTTTGAAACCTGAAATTAAACCATACTAGTTATATAAGTTGGCAAGTTCATGTTACATACAATTCATTCACTTTGGAAATAAGGAAACAGCATTATAATCAACTATTTTTAAACTATGAAACATGAGAGAGAGAAATTGATAGTGCATTATTCGGTCTTTCAACCATATAATAAGCATGCATGAGAATTTTATTGAAATCTGAACTTGGTCAATAATGTGCAAGATTTGAGGTGAACTCAGTATCATACAAAGTCATATTCAATACAATTCTGAATTTTATATTCTGTCATCCTTTTAATATCTGGAGAGTATGCAACACACAAGGCAAGTTTCTTGTTTTGTTTTGTTTTTTTTTTGGAAAGAATACTTGGTTTTCATTTGTTAATGATGAAACACTGTGCTTTGTTCAGTGGTGAAAAATCAAGACTGTTTTTTGATTAAAAAAAAAATGCCCAGGCAATCATATTCTGGTTCTGCACTGTATGCACATAAATATTATGGGTATTAAAATATTCTATAAATAAGCTGGACCTGGGAGAAGTGATTGAAGCTATGGATTTATACCCTTCGTAGGCATTTCATCTATTATATAAATTCTTGACCCTGCCAAATTCCTTTACACTGGGTTTATAAAATATTCATGACCAATGACATCAATGTGAGACTCCTCTGATCTTACTACATCTTCCATATTGAAGTTGTGGTTCTAGATACATTATTGCCTATTTGATCCTTTCCCACCTCAGTAAGCTTTTGCTGAGGGTGAGATTTCTGTGATGCTCCAGACAATTATTTAACTTCAGATGGCGAAACTAAATCACCTACTATGTTTGGTGTGGATAGAGTGTTCGTGAAGTACGTGTGCGAAGCGGTTGGAGTGGGGGAGATGCCAGGGAAAGTTGTGAATGGTGTTTATAAAAGAGAGATGATTTCAAGTGTTATTTAAAAGGTCAACAAATGCATATGTAAATATCTGAAAACCTATATCGGACAATAAGGAAAATAGGCTCATGATTCTCAGTAATTTACAAAGATTCTCACATTTGCTATCACTCTGTAATTCTTTCCTTGAAAAAATCAGGATGGTATAGATGGCAACTGTATAAACCCATTACCTGTAAAATGCTCTAATTTTTCCCATTTTTATGAAAAGTAAATTCACAACGTGTACCAAAAAGTGTTGGTACATGTTGGTACTGTGAAGCTGAAGAGTAATCTAGGTTAATTAACAAAATATAAATGATATAACTTAGTAAATTATTTCTCATTTATTAAAATGAAAAAAAAAAACCCAACCAAACAGCTAAATGGTAAGTTTAAATGGTATGTTATTCAGGGAATAGAGAGTCTGTCCAGAAAGATTTCCTGGGAAGAACAATTAATTGATACAAAGGCAAGTGCAAATTTGTCTCTTTTTAAACTTTAAAGCATATCGTTCAAAGTTTTAGCTTGTGTGCATGATATAAATCCCATACATCGTTTTCCCAGTGTCAATAAAAAGCACAGTTTATTAAAAACTGAAGTAAAAATCAAAATAACTTTTTAAAAAAAATCAGAGTTTTGTCATTGGTATATGGAGGTTGTTCCAGGGGCCCATCCAAAGCTCCTCGTCGTCTGAGTGCGTGTGGTCACTAGGGAATTCCAAAGTCTCCTTGCTGTTCTTACTGTCAACCATGGACTCCTGTTCAACTGTGCTTTTCAGCCTGGGCCCCAATGGCTTCCCTGCGGTACCGTCGGTCCCCACAGGGCAAGGGGCAAACGTAACCAGAGTGGGTCTTGTGTTCATCTTCTCGGTAGAGAATGGCCCCTTCGATAATGTGTTCAGGGGGACATTCTCCTCATGTGTCACTGCCAACTTGTCGAGTTTCTTAAAATGCCTCCCCAGTCGGACAGGGGAAGTCGCTTTTAAGGTGTCAGTGAGGCAGGCACGGCGGGTTCTCACCACGGACCCGTTCTGGGCAATGTAGATGTCGCCGTTGATGTTAGTGTGTGCGCTGGGACGGTGAAGGCGGCTTCTTTGACACTCCGGAGCACTGTCTTCTCCAGCAGAGCTCGTTTCGTACTCGCGATCCACAACTAACTTGATCATTCTTTTTCTCGCCCACTGCCAAAATCAAAAACAAGGAGTCACTGTCAAAGGAGTGAAAGGGGCAACGATGACAAGGTCTGTGAAATTCAGAAACGATAGAAAGCCATAGAAGGTTAAAGAACTCAAAAGAGTGAGAAGAAACTCAATATTATTAACAGCACATTCCTTCCTGCCACGTGTCCACTGGTTTTAGAGCTTCACTTCTGAAGACAGTGTTGCTCGGTTAAGCAGCAGACATGTCAGGAGGCACTTGTATTTAGATCAAATTACTGCTCTATATGGGGGAAAAAAAAAGTATATTTAGGTAAGGGCTCTGATCCATTGTTTGACAGCTGCTCTACTCTTCCAGGAAGTTCAATTGAAGGGAACACACAGTATTAGTATATTCTGTTCATTCTAATGCTTCCTTTTCCCAAATTTTAAAGATTTTTTTAACCCACATTCTAATTGCTAATATAATAGCCACAATTTTTGTATCCTTTGAAGTATCCTTTGAAGTATCCCGGTCTTCTGGATCATTTTATTTAAATATATGTGAACTTGAAAGAATCTTCCCATCCTGAATAATTGATTCAGTAATACACAAAAATGAAAATGAATGATTGTAAACTTTCCTCTAGTAGGCAACTGCAACACAATGGACATGTCTACAAATTTATTTTTCTTTGACCAATCCACATGAGAAATGGCAAAGAGCAAAGGTTAACTAATACTAGGTTACTCTCAAAATAGTATCACATTTTTAGAATATGTGAACTACCAATGTGTTGGACTAAGCCATGCTTTTGATTTCCAGATATATATCTCAAATTTACTACGTTTACTTACCCAGAAAGAAGTTTTGTAAAAATTCAATTTTTTTTCTAAATCCACTTTAACTCATAGCCACAATGGAAAAGAAATGGTAAAAACTTAACTGAAATGAATTATCTCCTAATACAAACCCATTTGAACATGTTCGTGATATTTTTTATAATCCTTTTGCCAGTTGAAATGTATATATAGGCAAAATTGTTGCCGGTTTTATCCCAAGGATTTATTGTCTACGGATGAAATAAAAACAGCCCCATGTAGTCCTAAAATCCATTCCACCGGGCAGGGCCTCACTGGTAATGCATAATGCCATAGTGGATTCACAGAAACTCCACTAGGAGATAGTAACTATTGATGCATGGTTTATCTTGGGAATGGCTAATAGAGGAAGATGAGTCCGTCTGACCCTAGTGCACTCTGATGTACAAGTCTACTTGTAGCGCTTGTATGTTCCCTTTTCGGGCATGCCTCTAATCCTAGGTCAGCTAGAGGTCACGATCATGTTCCTCCCTTGGCTTGTCATTGCAGAAGGCACACAGAAAGCACGGCACACAAGAGCACTCGCCACAGCAAACTCCCACCTCCTGGGCCCTGGCTCAGAGTGCTGTGTTGTCGCCCTCGGAGCCGGATCCCGGGGGCTGCTCCCGGGGTGCTTTCTTGCTGGTCGCCTGCTCGGGCACCTGGAAGCCCCACGGCCCTCCGGACTGGCTCTCGCTGCTGCTGACACTTTGGCCCGGCTCAGAGTCCTCCTCACTGTCCCCACCTGCCCCCACCGATGCTGACTCCACACTGCCTTCCTCCTCCTCTTCGGGGACCTCAAGGCCTGCGGGCTCCTCCTCAGGGCCCAGCTCGCTCTCCTCTCCTGCTTCCTCCACCCTGGGCTCTTCCTCCAGCTCCTCAGGGGGCTCCTCTTTTCTCCCTTTGACCTCCTTGACCTCTTGACCAACGGGCCGCCTTCGGGCCAGAAAGATGTTTTTCCGGACCTTCTCCTCTTCTGACTCTGCGGACTCTGACTCTTCTGAAGACTCAGGAGTCGAGCTCTCTTCCTGCTCAGAAGGCGTCTCTGACTCTTCTTCAGTGGTCTCTGACTCGCTGAACTCGGATTCTTCCTCGCTGTACTCAGTGTAGTCACTGGACGACTCCTCCTCTGACTCCACTGTGCTTTCTGTGGCTTCATCTTGGTCCAGAGTGAGTTTCAGATAATCTTTATCAGCCTCCTCAAGGCGTCTCTGCCATTCTTCCCCCTCAAGTTCGGTGAGGCCCCTTCGGTCAGCAAGCCCTCTAACTTTCTTGAAAATCATCGGGAAGATCCTGGCTCTCTTCCACGTTGTGTACGTGGGCACGGCTGGCGGTGGCTTCTCAATGGTGACCACTACTTCTTCCTCCTCACTAGGCTCTCTAACTTGGACTTTTGGTTTTCTAATTTTCTTTGTCTCTTCCTGAAAATCACGAAAATGCAATTGAACCGTCAGCAGGGGGATGGTTGTGATGTGACCTTGTCCCACACAGGTCAAGAAGGGTTATAAGGGTTATAACTAGGTTCAGAGAATAAGCACCAAGTTCTCCGTGGTTCATCCCCACTGCATACAGATGGAAAATGATCATGAAAATGTATTTTATTTTGGCTGGTACTTTTTAATGAGGTTTTCCAATTTTTTTTTCTCATTCAGAGTTTATTTTACATCTTAGATCAAAGGAGAAAGAAGTAATTATCACCTCTCCTCTCTCCCTCCCTACACTTTAATAGTTTCATGTGTTTTCTTTAACAAAATTGTAAATAATCAGGAGATTATGATAGTCAAATATCACATGAACTATTCAGATAAACTATTTTCTTACTTTTGAGCAGGGTAAAGCTACAGTGACATTTATTTTGTTTTTTGTTTTGGATAAGTGTTCCAAGTAATACAGGCAAAGTATATAAATGAGTCATGTTAATTAAAAGATGCATAACAGAATTCCATTAAACGTATTGGTGGTGATATTTTACTTCTGATAACTACTTTTCCATGATTTTTAGGTATGCCCCACATCGTTTGGCAAAAGAGTTTTTATATATTTGATTATAATGTTAACTTTATCATGGCTTTATTCTAGGCATTTGACATTCTATAGAAGGAAATAAACTTGCACAATTTCCTTCTATACACAAGGCAATGAAATGGTCTGTGTTATTAAATTTCTACAGAAAAAATAGTAAGTGAATAGGGTTTCTGATTTTTGAAATTTTTTGCAGCCCGCTATTCAAAAAGGGTTAAACATCACGGCATTACCTCTTCCTCCTCATACTCCTCCTCGGCTTCACCAACTACCTCACCATACTCCTCTGGTCCAGCCGGTGGTAACAGACGGCGACGGCTTCCATATTGAGGCATCTCATACCTGAAACAAACTCACAGCGTTCAACATGTTTCCATGGGATCCTGGTAACCATGACTAAGCTCTGTTTTCTTCTTTGTCCTCATCATTCAGTCAACAGATACATTATATAGCACCTATTGTGCTCCTTGTCAACTAGTTACAAAACCGTAGAGTAAGAACTACAACCTGATGGCCAGTGGTTTTTGCCATGACAGTATCCTAGAATAATAGTAAAAAGAGGTTATTTCAGATTTAAGTTTTGGGAGAGACTGGTGTTTAGAGAAGAGCATATCATTCCTTAATTAGTTGAAGAATTTAGAACAGGAAATAGGTTCTTTGTAAACTACATAGCTTATTCGGGACATAACATCTCTATCTTTACAGTGAAGATCTCTTCCAACATGGTCTGGAATGGTGTATACATTCTTCTTTTGAAATACTTATGTTTTTTTTCTTAATTTCTCTTGGGCAAATCTTGAGGCTGACTAGTTAGATAAAATGTTAAACATCTCATATGCCAGAAATGGTGAATTCAGGAATTGAGCAAATATGTTTGACTTCTATTTCTCATAGAAATAATTTTGAATCATTTTACTGCATCATTAGAGTTGTAGTCAATATCAACATAGAACCAGAACTGAATATAGAAAAATGGATAAAACTTGATTGAAACTAAAAGTAGATATATAATTCCTTTTCAAAGATGAAGTGACATGTATAAAAAAACTGATACTGGATTAAAAAAAATCTGAAGATGTACCCATGCTCATAACTGTAATAATCTTGTCCATATTCCTGGCCAGCATCAATTCCAGACTCCATGGATAACTCCTGTTGTTCAGAAAGAGAAATTGCACTTGAAAATAGATTCTTACCACATTTTAGATCGAACGAATTCAGATTTATTGCCAGACCTAGAATCCCATGACTCTCAGAACGCTCCTGCCAAAAAACTTTAATTACATATGTTAGTCAAACATAATAAAAACTTCTTTTTATCTGATATGAAATAAAGTTATGTCATTAGAAAGAACTGGGGAGGTTAAAAAAAGGTACGGTTTTTCTAATTTAAAGTAACTTATCAGTAGACGCTTCATACTTCACTCTATTTTAACTTGTATTAATAGACTTTAGCCTTGAAGGAAATGATAAAGTTACCTTCCTGATTAACAGTTTCATAGCATCCTGAGCACGTCTATACATTACATTTATGAAAGAATCTCCTCATAATCATTTATACATTAAATGACATTAATGTGTGATACCTCTCAAGGATGTTTACATTTTAAAACATACTGCTCACTCTGTATTTAATTATTTAAAAAGGGCACAAGCCCTTTCAAGGTTTCTCCTATAGAAAGATGTTTTTCCTAACATATACACAAACTGCAAAAGTTAACCAAATGAACTGTGCAATGAAGTAAGAAAAGGGAGGGAGGCGAAAAAGTACCCACAGGAAAATAGTGGGTATTTATCCCTAAGGTCATTTATTATTTTGTTGGTCCAGATCTAGTAATAAAAGTCAGGGGGGAAAAAGTCATTAAAAATTGGAATTCACAGCCTTCATGGTGGATATTAATTGCCCAAATTCTAATCAGAAAATGTGATTAAAAATCTGGATTGGGGTTTCTCTCCAAAAATAACAAGATGGCAACACCGGGCTCCATTTCTGTGCCATGAATTTAGGTTCTGGCCCTGCTCGTGGTAGTGATCACGTTCTTGCAGTTGTCCTCTTGCCTTTTACACCCTACCCAGTGCCACAGTCGGCTCTCCCATGTGCGCCTCTCTTGCATCTAGTAACCGCCATTCCCTGGATGCTTCTTCAGGTCGCTACTCTGCAGTGACTTTGCAGCTTACAAATAGTTCGGCAAAGGTGTTCAATTTCATGTTAACACTCCTTCAGTTTACCCACCAGAATGGCTATAACAAACAAATAGAAGTTTTAGCAGGGACACGGAGCAACTGGACCTCTCAGACACTTTTGGAGACATTATAAATTCACCAAATCCAGTGGTAAATTTTTAGCAATAATACAAAAGTCAAATATATGCATATCCTTTCACAAAAATTCAATATAGATCCATTTATATGCTACACATGTGTACAGTTGGGCACCAAAATACATCATTTGTAACAGCCAAAAACTGGAACCAAGCCACAAGCCCATGAAATACACACTACTGCATCACCCAATAACAAAAATGACTCTCCCAAACAGAACGACGAGCAAAAGTCAGGCGCAAATAGAACATATCCTATAGAATCTTATTTACATAAACTTTGAGAACAGACACATTGATGTATGTCTTAGAAGCCAGGTGAAATGTTTTCAATCAGTGGTAAAGCATACCTTGGATAACCCGCATTGGCTCCAAGACAAACAGAAACTAAAAGGATTGGCAATCACCAAACCAGCCCTACAAGAAATCTTGAAAGGGGTCCTCTTAGCAAAGAGAGAGCCTAAAAGTAGCATAGACCAGAAAGGAACAGAGACAATAAACAGTTAACAGTCACCTTACACGCAGTACGATGGCACTAAATTCATATCTTTCAATAGTTACCCTGAATGTAGATGGACTAAATGCCCCAATCAAAAGACATGACCCATCCATATGCTGTCTGCAAGACACTCTTTTTAGGCCCAAAGACACCTCCAAATTGAAAGGGGGGGGGGATAATGGACACCAAAATCCTTATATCAGACAAATTAGATTTTAAACCAAAGACTATAATAAGAGATGAGGAAGGACACTATATCATACTTAAAGGTCTATCCAATAAGAAGATCTAACAATTGTAAATATCTATGCCCCTAACATGGGAACAGCCAATGATATAAGGCAATTAATAACAAAAGCAAAGAAACACATTGACAACAATAATAGTGGGGGACTTTAACACCCCCCTCACTGAAATGGACAGATCCTCTAACCAAAAGATCAACAAGGAAATAAAGACTTTAAATGACACACTCGACCAAATGGCCTTCACAGATACATTCCCAAAGCAACAGAATACACATTCTTCTCTAGTGCCCATGGAACATTCTCCAGACTAGATCACATCCTAGGTCACGAATCAGGTCTCAACCGGTACCAAAAGATTGGGATCATTCCCTGCATATTTTCAGACCACAATGCTTTGAAACCAGAACCCAATCACAAGAGGACAGTTGGAAGGAACTCAAATACATGGAGGCTAAAGAGCATCCTACTGAAGAATGAATGGGTCAACGAGGAAATTAAAGAATTAAAACATCCATGAAAACATAGCTGTTCTAACTCTTTGCGATGCAGCAAAGGCAGTCCTAAGAGGAAAATATATAACAATACAAGCCTTTCCCAAGAAACAAGAAAGGTCTCAAATACACAACCTAACCCTCCACCTAAAGGAGCTGGAGAGAGAACAGCAAATAAAGCCTAAACCCAGCAGGAGAAGAGAAATAATAGAGATCAGAGCAGAAATCAATGAAATAGAAACCAAAAGAACGGTAGAACAGATCAATGAAACCAGGAGCTGGTTCTTTGAAAGAATTAACAAGATTGATAAACCCCTGGCCAGAATTCTCAAAGAGAAAAATGACCCAAATCAACAAAATCATGAATGAAAGAGATCACAACCAACATCAAAGAAATACAATTATAAGAACATTATGAGCAACTAAATGCCAACAAATTAGACAATCTGGAACACATGGATGCATTCCTAGAGACATATAAACTACCAAAACTGAACCAGGAAGAAACAACACCTGAACAGACCCATAACCAGCAAGGAAACTGAAGCAGTCCTCAAAAATCTCCCAACAAACAAGAACCCAGGGCCAGATGGCTTCCCTGGGGAATTCTTCCAAACAGTTAAAGAAGAATTAATACCTATTCTTCTGAAACTGTTCCAAAAAATGGAAATAGAAGGAAAACTTCCACACTTTTTATGAGGCCAGCATTACCCTGATCCCCAAACCAGACAAAGAATGCACCAAAAAGGAGAATTAAGGACCAATATCCCTCCCTGATGAACATGGACGCCAAAATTCTCACCCAAATACTAGCCAATAGGATCCAGCGGTACATTAAAAGGGTTATTCACCACGACCAAGTGGGATTGATTCCTGGGCTGCAAGTTTGGTCCAACATCCGCAAATCAATCAATGTGATACAATACATTAATAAAGGAACGAGAACGCTATGATCCTCTCGATAGATGCAGAAAAGGCATTTCAGAAAGTACAGCATCCTTTCTTAATTTAAACTCTTCAGAGTGTAGGCATAGAGGGAACATAGCTCAATATCACAAAAGCCATCTATGAAAAGCCCACAGCGAATATCATTTTCAATGGGGAAAAACTGAGAGCTTTTCCCCTAAGGTCAGGAACATGGCAGGGACGTCCACTATCACCATTGCTGTTCAACATAGTACTAAAAGTCCTAGCCTCAGCCATTGGACAACAAAAAGAAATAAAAGGCATCTGAATCAGCAAAGAAAAAGTCCACTCTCACTCTTTGCAGATGATATGATACTTTATGTGGAAAACCCAAAAGACTCCACCCCAAAACTGCTAGAACTCATACAGGAATTCAGTAAAGTGGCAGGATATAAAATCAATACACAGAAATCAGTGGAATTTCTATACACCAATGAGACAGAAGAAAGAGAAATTAAGGATTAGTTGATCCCATTTACAACTGCGCCAAAATCCTTCAGATACCTAGTTATAATTCTAACCAAAGAGGCAAAGGATCTGTACTCAGAAAACTAGAGAACACTCATGAAAGAAATTGAGGAAGACACAAACGGAAAAAAATGTTCCATGCCCATGGATTGGAAAAACAAGTATTGTGAATATGTCTATGCTACCTAGAACAATCTTGAATGCGTATTCAATGCAATCCCTATCAAAATACCATGAACTTTTTTCACAAAAATGGAACAAATAATCCTAAAATTTGTATGGAACCAGAAAAGACCCCGAATAGCCAGAGGAATGTTGAAAAAGAAAAGCAGAGCTGGCGGCATCACAATTCCGGACTTCCAGCTCTATTACAAAGCTGTCATCATCAAGACAGTATGGTACTGGCACAAAAACAGACACATAGATCAATGGAACAGAGTTGAGAACCCAGAAATGGACTCCCAACTCTATGGTCAACTCATTTTCGACAAAGCAGGAAAGAATGTCCAATGGAAAAAAGTCTATTCAACAAACGATGTTGGGAAAATTGGACAGCCACATGCAGAAGAATGAAACTGGACCATTTCCTTACACCACACACAAAAACAGACTCAAAATGGATGAAAGACCTAAATGTGAGACAGGATTCCATCAAAATCCTAGAGGAGAACAAAGGCAGCAACCTCTTTGACCTCAGTCGCAGCAACTTCTTCCTAGAAACGTCGCCAAAGGCAAGGGAAGCAAGGGCAAAAATGAACTATTGGGATTTCATCAAGATAAAAAGCTTCTGCCCAGCAAAGGAAACAGTCAACAAAACCAAAAGACAACCGACAAAATGGGAGAGGATATTTGCAAATGACATTTCAGATAAAGGGCTGATATCCAAATATATAAAGAACTTATCAAACTTAACACTCAAAAAACAAATAATCCAAGAAATGTGCAGAAGACATGAACAGACATTTCTGCAAAGACGACATCCAGATGGCCAACAGACACATGAAAAAATGCTCATCAGTCATCATCAGGGAAATATAAATCAAAACCACAATTACATATCACCTCTCACCTGTCAGAATGGTTAAAACTAACAACTTGGGAAACGACAGATGTTGGCGGGGATGCGGAGAAAGGGGGACCCTCCTACACTGTTGGTGGGAATGCAAGCTGGTGCAGCCACTCTGGAAAACGGTATGGAGGTTCCTCAAAAAGTTGAAAGTAGCGTTACCCTACGACCCAGCACTGGCACTACTGGTGCATTTACCCCAAAGATTAAAATGTAGCAATCTGAAGGGTACCTGTACCCTAATGTTTATAGCAGAAATGTCCCCAATAGCCAAACTATGGAAAGACCTCAGATGTCCGTCAACAGATGAATGGATAAAGAAGATGTGGTCAATTAGACAGACGAACAGAATATTATGTAGTCATCACAAAAATGAAATCTTGCCATTTGCAACGACATGGATGGAACTAGAGGGTATTATGCTAAGCGAATAAAGTCAATCAGAGAAAGACAACTATCACATGATCTTTCTGATATGTGAAATCTGAGAAACAAAGCAGAGGATCATAAGGGAAGAGAGGAAAAAATGAAACAAGAAAAAACCAGAGAGAGAGAGACAAACCATAAGAGACTCCTAAACTCAGAAAACAAACTGAGGGTTGCTGGAGGGGAGGTGGGTGGGAGGGATGGGGTGGCTGCGTCATGGACATTGGGGAGGGTATGTGTTGTGGTGAGCTCTGTGTATTGTGTAAGACTGTTGAATCACAAACCTGTACCCCTGAAACAAATAATACATTATATGTTAATAATACAAAAATAAAAGAATGTCAATTAAAAAAGGCGTAGAAGAAACAAAAAAAATAATCACAAAAATCTCATTGGCTAAGATATTGCTACTGTGCAGTAAAGGTCTACATTTAGACAGAAGAAAGTCCTGCCATTTGTGACAGCCTGGGTGGAACGTGAGGGTGTTATATTAAGTAAAACCAGACACAGGAGACAAATACTGGATGGTATCAATTATATGTGGAATACAAACAAAATGTAAAACTCACAGAAATGGAGATTAGAAAAGTGGTTGTGAGGGGCTGGGAGTGAGGAAAGTAGGGAGAGGTTGGTAAAATGGTATGCATCTTAATTATAAGATGAGAAAGTTCTGAGGATTGAATGTGTAACATGGTGACTGCAGTTGATACCGCTGAATGGGTAACTGAGATCTGTTAAGTAAAAAAAAGGAGGAACTTAACCATTCTCACCAAACAGGAAATCACCACAATGTATACTGTAAATATCATACAATTTTGTCAATTATACTTCAACAAAGCTGAAACTTTGAAATATATATGTATTATTTTAATATATATTAAGTATTTATATATATATATATGTATATGTATATTCCATTAAACTACTTATCTTAGGGCAAGCAGCAGCAGCCGGGTGAGTGGTCAGGGAAAGGAGAAATAATATCTGAGTGCCAACATGGAGAGGCTTCTGGAGAACTAGTAGGGAGAGTGCACTTTGTAAAAATTGATCTAGCTGTGCATAATGACCTGTATACTTTTATGTCTGTGGGTCTATTTCAACAAAAAGTGTTCATTCCAGAAAGGGGGGTGGGAAATGAGGTCAACAGAGAGCAATAAGAATTGGGACAAAGTTTAGTCTAGATTTGTTATTCAAACTATGTTAACATATATATTTTTTCTTTTCTTACTGGTGAACTTAGATTTTTGAGGCATCTAAAATCAAATGTGATTATATTGGTTTAAATGAAGCAAATTGGTATCAGAACTAAAACTTTGAAACTGCTTGATGAATGCATGCTTAATCTAATATATACAGAGACTGAGAAAAGACCACAAAATGGTTCTGAATTTTAATCCTGAATGGCCATCAATGGAAGAATGGATAAAGAAAATGCAGTACATAAATACAGTGGAATATCATTCAGACTGAAAAAGGAAGGAAGTTGCTGCCATATGCAACAACATGGATGACCTTGAGAACATTATGCTAAGTGAAATAAAGCAGTCAGAGAAGGACAAATGCTGCACGATTCCATTGTACAAGGTATCTGAAAGAGTCTCCTAGAAGCAGAAAGTAGAATGATGTTGCTGGGGGGTGGGGAGAAGGGGAAATGGGCGCTGCTTTCAACTGGCATAAAGTTGCAATTAAGCAGGTTGGAAAAGTTCTGAAGATCTGTACAACACTGTGTTACTATAGTTAACCACACTATTATGCACTTAAAATTTGTTAAGAGGGAAGATCTCTAATTTTTGTTCTACAACAATTAAAAAAGATTTTTAAGTTGAATCTTAATAACTTTTAGCAATAATGAAAAACAAATATCTATGGAAGTATAATGCAACTGAGTGGATTTCAGATTTTAAGACTTAGAATCATTTTTCTTTACACACAATTTTTTTTTTTTTTCCTACAGGGAGAATAAAGCTGAGCTTTTGGTAGTTACGATATATATCTGGTGTCAGATGACTTTAAAAATATTACAGAAGGACAGAAGCAACTGGGAAGAAATTCAGGAAACTTAATCCTTCATTCAATCGGTCACTCTGTGGTCTGAGCTCGGTAGGAAGAGACGCAGGATGGTAGAAGGGAATAATCTGAAGGGTCCCTCTTAGATTCTTCTACCATCCATTACTGAAGGCTAGAACATCAATTAGTCAGAAAAAGATAAATAAATCAATGGAGGAAGCACATGGTAACCATTAAGATTCCCCTGCTGCTCCATTCAGTCCCTGTTGCCACACATTTCTGCTAACCCCACAGAGAAGCCAGGATTTTTTTATTATTACTATGTTCAGTTAGCCAACGTATAGAACATTAGTTTTTGATGTAGTGTTCACTGTAAGCCAGGATTAATTTAGTATCTGACAAAGAATAAACATGTATGCTAATGCAAACAACAGCAAAAAAGTGACTACCAGTTACAGAATTTCTTCCTACCACGCTCCAGTTGCTGTGGTAGGAGCTTATACACTAAATATGACTGCCAAGATTTTATAGAAGATGAAAATGCTACTCGAGAGGGTGCATATCTTGACCAAAGTCTTGCATCCAGGAATTGGCATTTGGATTTTAAGTCCAACTTATCTGATTCAATAGTCTATGGAGATGCCTTCACAGAAATTTTCGCTAAAACTTTATAAAAGCTGAATATTCCTGCCCATCAACCTCCAAATTTTGGAGAGTAAATTCTAATCACAAAATGCCTCTCTCTAATAAAGATTCTGTTGTGTTTTTTTTTAAAAGAATACAACAAATAATTTTTAAGTGGAACTTATAAAATACTAAATCTGCCAAAATAGACATTTAAAATTAACGTTTTTTGAAGTTAGCATATGAGCATAAGTATGAATTATACGCATTATATAATTCTGAGTATCTTTTCCTCGTTGCAGAAGAAAATGTCATAGGCACTTTGAAGTAGACACGTGCCCAAGGCTGTATATTTCCGATCCCATGATTAAAGACTATTTATCACAACCCAGTTTCTGCCTTGCCTTATTTCAGTGTCGACACCAGCTTTCTTTCCTCAAACACTGCCTATTCCAAAGCTCATCTCAGGAATGGTTCTGATGAATCTAGATCCACTAATTCAAGTGACTGATCTGGTTCATAATTTGTCTCATTCAATGATAGCTTGCTTTCAATAGGAGCAAAGGTCTTATTTGTCTAACTCCTAGAGAATGAAGCTAAAAATTTGGAATTTCAGCCCCCCGCAAGCAAGAGAGAAGTGATTTGCTTGCTTACTTATGTCTTTGTTTCCACTTTAAACCACCCCTTCTCTGTCTTATAAAATCATGCCATGTGATTACACTCTGGTGTGTGTAGGATGGGCCTTAACGTTACATAAAATATTGTGGTGACTCAGTGAGGTCGAAAAGAAAAAGAAAATTGATACCTCTGGTTTAAGAAGAGAAGGCCTCAGGAGTTGCTGTTGCTGCCAAAGGAAATTAAAATAGAAAAAGGTTTAGAAAATAATTCCGGTGGAAAAGGGAGATCATGATTGAAAAGAGAGAAAAAAAAGGCCACAGCTTAAAACTGGTTACCTTGGGATTATGAGTTATTATTCCTGTGATAGCCACCAATATTTTGACTATTGATGTTGGAATGTGAAATAAAGAATTAGTTTGCATTTCATCATGGTTTTAATTAACATCTAAGTTAATCACCTTTAATAAATGAAAACCTATAAGTAACTTTTTGTTCAAACTTTTTTGTGTAAAAAGTTATTTACAATTTTAAAAGCACTTCAAGTGCCACAGGATCCTTTTGAACAAACTTAACCCTGTTTTAAATTGCCCCTCTTTTTTTCTCCCCAATCACATTAAATGTAATCAGGTTCATTATTGAGAAGGGTAGAGCACATAACATAATGATATAGTCGTAATATACTCATCATATTTAAGAAATGCTCCCCATTTTTCTTTTTACCAAAACCTGGGTTGCTTTTAGTCAAGCATTGAGCATGCTTTTGGAAGTTCTTCTGTGATCGGGGAAATTGTCCTTCCTTGGATTTTGCAGGGATCACTCCTTACTGCGTCTCAGCCTCCCCCAGACTCAAAGGAAACACGTCTCTATTGGTTTGTTTCCTGATAATTTATCCTTTAAACACATGGGAACAAGAGACACAGTTCAAGTTTTGGTTTATCCACTCTTTGAGGGAATGCTTACACAAATCTTACATGGGAATGACACTGGCAATGTGGGCAGAGAAATTCCGGGAGACCATTCCAGTGGCGAACCAGCCGTTGGAAACGGCCAGGAGAACAGCCATGTGACTGAAGGGAGGCTCGATTTTCCATGACGCGGCTGTGAGTGACTTTGTCTAGTTAAGGCATTCATCTAAAGGAGCAGGAAGTTGAAGGTAGAGATAGTCTGATCCAATCTGTTAGCTATGATACCTGTCCCTGAAAACCAGTTATTCTTAAATGCATTCATCTGGATTTCCAAATACATTAGGACTTGTTCATTCTGAACTAGTGGCCAGTCAGGTCGTGAGCTCATTTCACTGTCTTGACTGGGAAGCTGTCTGCTCAACTCAGCGAGGTTCTTGTCACCTCACTGACGGCGCCACTTTCAGGATAGCTGGGCCAAATCCCACCGGCTAGATTGTCCACCATCTTCTCCACAGACCCAAGAGTCACACGAACACGATGGAGAAGCCAGAGATATCTCATAGTCTGACTCTTGAAAACTCTTTACGGTCTGAAGCTCTCCTGTGTTAGGAAGGAGCTTTGGACTCTGGTAAAAGGGACACAAGTCCCAGGTTGCTAAAGTAAGTTTCTAGCCTTAGAAAAATAAATTTGGGTGAATGTCACAATACTGAGTAATAGCAATTCAGGAAACAATACATTTAACCTTGGAAAGGGGAGCATTTGATATTTGTTCACCCACTTAAAACCCCAGAACAAACCAGCAACAGGTATAAAAGACAATAAGTAGCAGAGCATACTTACAAGTTTTACTGAAATAAAGGAAAATACCCTACCTATGAAAGAATGAAAATCAGTCCTGCCTATAAAGCAAATATTTTCCTAGTAAGCTTTATATAACACCATAAAGCCCTTACCTCTGATGCATAACCTCTCCTGCAAGGCAGAAACAAAGAAATCAGTATTAAACAACTTAGAGTTTCAGATTAAATAAAATTATAGATAAGGGCTTTTTTTTTTTAATCTGAAAAAAATGAGAAGGTAATTTTTACTAGAAACTGTCTTAGTGAGAAATACATTTTGTGGCAGTTTATCAGGACAGGGGGATCAAGGTTTCATGCCTACATTACTAAAACAATTATCAGCCCAGACTTTTCATGCCCTATCAACAGCACACCTTACACAATCTATTTTATCTCAGTGGTGTATAACACACTTTGACTCTCTTATTAACAACTGGATTAAAAATATTCTATATCATCTCTAACCTAGACAAGTCTTAATACATATAAGAAACTCATTTGGGGAAAAGATATGTTTTATACATGAAGAGCATATCGATACAGATAAAAATGACCTTGATGACTAGAATATATTCTTCCAAACGTCTGTAAGATGTTTTTTTGTCTGTTTGCATCAATTTATTCTAAAAATAATGAATGCAGAATACTGACTAGCTTTTAAGGGTCAATGACATTCTGAGACATAAGAGCTGAATACTTTCATTTTCATTTCATATTCAATATTACCATACAGATTTATAAAGTTCAGGAACCACAAGTTGGGGGAAACGTTCCACTGTACTTGAGAGGGGGGGAAATATATATATATACACACACACACACACACACACACACACACACACACACACACAAAGGCTTTCAGTGTTGAATGTCATTAATTATAAAGATTTTTTTGTCTATTATTTACAGTTGACCTAAAGTACTGTACGTATTGTATGCTGTTATGAACCAAGTATACAAAGCTAGTAACTGCTATGTAGAAGCATATACATAACTTTAAAGTCCAACAAAACAATCTCTGTAGAGAATTTCTTTAAAATATTATAAGGCCTTGACAAAATAAGTCTACTTATCTGAACAAATCTTAAGTGCTTAAGGCATTGCTGATTGAAATGGTTGGTCATAATGCTAGTGTAATGCTTACTTAATCCTATTGGCAATTCATTATTTGAAATGGTTCTTTAATGAGTTTTGCTTCTATGGTTCTGCCAATAGTTAATGAGAATGATAATCATTCTAAAGCATTTAGAAGTTTCCTCAATTTGTATCTTTCAGAGAATAGATAGATAGTGACAGCTCATACTCTGGTTTTGAGAATCCAGTCACATAGGTGATATAAAGTATCCAACCAAAGCTGGACTTTATTCCCCAGGATATTTAAGCTGACTTTTTTCATTAGGAGCCTTTTCCCTACATGTAGAAAATAAAGTATCAAGAGATGAGCTACACTGTTTTCAGTTAACAAAGTTAACTTTTAGTTAACAAATAACTTTTTGTTATCTTTCATGTGGTTATTTGTACTGTTTGTCCCAGCTCAAAGGCAGAATGTGACTTGGAAAAAGCACACAACAGAATCACTGTGTATCACTGTAGGCTTTCAATTAACACGATTTCCTGTTCATCCTTCTAAGACCAGTCATATAATATTGATGCATTTTTATGTAGATTATATCCACTGTGTATTAGTTATTCACTTCACACCTTTTTTATGCGTTAAGCATACTTTTAACAATAAGGAAAATGTATGGTGACCTACTTCTGTCTTTTATAAAGGTATCTAATAATTTCTTACACACTAATTAGCACATAATGAATGGAGAAGAAAAAAAATGGTGTTCTTTCTCTGGAGGTTGGTTGTCAGGTTGTGGGGGCTCAGGGACTGAGAAGAGGAATAATATTTTGGCCCGTGTACTCAGAGAATTATTTATAGGTCTTGTGCAGAAGACGTTCTAACTGACTTTTGTGATGAAGTCAGAGATCTCTAAACAGAATGAGTAAGTAAAAAACTAGATTAAATATAAAACATGGGAATGGATGTTTCATTTGAAAAGCCTAAGATACTAGTAAAACAGACTAAGTAAATTTTATTTAAAAAAATGTTGTAGAAAATGTTATAAATTCAGTAAGGCCGTAGATACCTACATAAAATTGGTATTTGGAGTTCTTATATTTCTTTGTAATTATTTAGAGAATACATTATCAAGGAATTTCTTTCACATATCCAATAAGTCGATACAAAATAGTTTTTAAAAACACACAGTCATATCAAAGGCTTACACACTCATGAATAATACCTTGTCAGAGTCCGCCAAATAGCACAAGTTCTCATGCATATGACCGGCTGCCAACAAAAACTCCAACTGAAGTGTTTCAGTGAAAGAGAGAAAAAAATCATGTTCAAGAACCCCAAGAAGAAAATTCCTCTTGATTTGGATGAAAAGAATCTGAATCAGAGGAGCCATTAGATTTATAGCTTTTTTTAAAAGTCTGATATTATTAATTAGGGATGACAGACCAAATACTTGAAGAAATGTCACATAATGTAAGAGCTGAACAAAACCTTTGGAATGATGCATTATAGGGCCCTGAGCCTATATTAATATACTTACAGTGGAAATGATCAAGCAAGACTTTTGCCTATATTTTGAAATTGTGCTTTGTTTTCCTGTGTAGACTTTTATCTTCTACAATATTAAAACTGCAGAATAAATCAAATAATTACACTTGTATTCAAAGTGGGGAATTACAAATAAAATTTATTCCATGTGTTATATGGGAAAACTGTGTAATTACTTGCTGGTCAAGTGCAGCTTTCATTAAAAAGATAGCACTTAGCTGAGCTGATGCCTTTAAGACTTTGCCGAACTGAGTTCTGAGAACAACTACAACATAAAATTTCTTTCTGAAGTATACATTTTTATCCTATTTGCCTAATACAAAGAATAAAGGCTTATATAAAACTGATGACAGTTCGCTAGATATATTCCTTCTTGATTTCTATTTAATGTGTTTATATTTTATTTGTACAACTAAATTTGGATGATTTATCCAGAGTAATGAGAGGTAACTATTCGGGGCACCTGGGTCGCTCAGTCGGTTGAGCCGCTGCCTCGGCTCAGGTCATGATCTCAGGGTCCTGGGATCGAGCCCCATAGTCAGGCTCCCTGCTCAGCAGGAAGCCTGCTTCTCCCTCTCCTCTCTATCTCTTGCTATCTCTCACTATCTCTTGCTGTCTCTGTCTCTCCCTCTCAGATAAGTAAATATAATCTCTAAAAAAAAAGGTAACTAGAAATGAAGCTAATACACTTTTCTAAAATTTTGACAAACATAATTGATAAACAATAAATTTTTTTTTAATTTTCATCAAATAGTAACTAAATTCATACTAGATAAACCTTTGTAGACATTTATTGAAACTTATTTTGATGAAACTGATTAGAATTTCTTTATTAAACTATTAAACTGGAGAAAAATATTTTCTTTGAAGGAGAATCTTCTGATAAAATTATAATTATGAGATGATACCACATTATGAGATGATATCAAAATGTGGACAAGCAAAACTGAAGACCACTTTAAACATCTGTGGGAAAAATGAAATGTCTTACAAAAGCCAACAAGATTTATTTTCATCATAAAGAAGGGAAGAAAAAGCATAATGAGAAAGAAACAGAGTAAGAGCATAATTGAAAAAGTAAAAGATTTTTCAAATGTATAAGCATACTAGTAAGATAAAAGCAAGCCAGAGTAAAGAATATTCTTGTAGGAAAACAGATGACTACATCTTACAGCACCTGGGATTTATTTTGGAATACCATAATATCTGTCAAATCCTACATTTCTAGATACATAACATTTTTACTTTGGTAGTGTTTAAACTTACCAAATACACGGTCTTCAAGGAAAGAACAGAACCTATGATATCATTTTTTTTTTAGATTATTTTAACAGTTTGCTTCTTTTTTTCCTGAAGCACTCAATAAAACTATGATCAGAAAGTAAACGTAGGCATTACTGCATTAACATGCTAACAAGCCACTGGTTTAAGCGAACTTTCTTGCCCACATATTCCCATTGAAAAATAGATTGAAATTACTTACTTTTTAAATAAATGCAGACAAACAATGCTACTTCGTAGTTAAGAAAATTAAGGTAAATCTATAATATGAGTTAGAAAAGAGGTTAATAATCTTTAAAAGTAAAAAAAAAATGAGGAGAAAAACAGCATTGCACTGAGTTTAGGGTAAAAGAACGGAATCTTCTTTAAATGTTCAAATTTGCCTCCTCTCGAAGATTTTGGTCAAGAGAAGAGTTGTCCAGTTAAAACAGGAAAAGCATTACAGTGAGGTAGACTGACTGTGAGGTGGGTTCTCAATGCCCTCGACAATACTGTGCAAATTGCCCTGGTCGTGTTCAGTGACTTCCACACTTTCTGTCTCCGGAGGGCAACTAGTTTCAAGTCTTGAGTTGTGTGTTGCTGGAAAGCTTTTTTCGATCTGACTGTACATGTTAGCTACCGACTTTTCAAGGTCGGCTAGGTTTTTAATATGCTTGAGGATGCCCTTTGGTTCTCTCTGGGGATCTGCACGACACACTGTTGCGGATGCTGGTAGCTGTGGGACAGAGGACTCGATTTCCTCGGCGGGTGTCACACTGACAGTGCGCTTAACAACGGGTACACAGACACGCTTAGTGGACGGAGCCCAAGTTGGAGGAGACAGAGGAGAAGGAAGAGAGGGGGATGGGGGAGGGAGGGAGGTGAGGGAAGGTAGAAGAGGTGAAGGAGAAGAACAGGGAGGAGAAGGGGGGGTGGAAAGTGGAAAAAGTGGAGGAGGGGGAGGAGGGAGGGAGATACTCGGCGGTTTGCGAAGGATTTCGACAATGTTCCTTCTCGTTTCGACTGTCAACATACATGTGGGTGTCTCTCTCCTAAAGACTGGGGAGTTTAAAATGCAGGGCACTGAAGGAGAAAGTTCCAAGGAACAGTCAGCAGGAGAAAGGATGATGTCCGGTTGGGACTGGAGCTCCACAGTTCTTGAAACAGTCGGCAAAGTGGAGGGGGAGGGCTGAGGTGAAGGAGAGCAGCAGGAGGAGTCTGAGGACAGAGACTCCAAGGGCTCTGCTCCACGTGTGAGCCGTGGTTCAGCTTGCCTTGTTTCTCCTCTCTTGGCAACATTCGGATCTCCAGCTGGAGGCAGGGGATTACTGCTACCTCTTTCGTTTGGAAGGGTCCCCGTAGTTTCCTCTCCACCTTCCTGCCCGAGGCTCGGCCATTGCGTCAGCTCTATGGTTTCTGGTCCCCTGGGAAGGTCCCACACTGGTCTCAGAGGGAAGCCGACTGGCTGATTCCACATCCTCTGAAACATTTCTCTTGGGCCCCTCAGGGACTTACTCCGCGCTTGTGTTTTGGGTAAAAATGAGTCTATAAAATCCGTTCTTAGTAAAACGTCTGAATTTGTTGGTCTTGGATCTAGAGTTTCCTTGTAAAGAGTACTGTGGATACTTATGGTGTCCTCATCAGACGTCAGTGTGTATTTTCTTGCCGACTTGGGCTGGTTGTTCTTAAGGGATCCATCTACATGAGCCTGCTTGTGAGTCTCAATAGTGCTGGAAGAAGAAAAGGGCATCACAGTGTGGGGACTTTTCCTGTCTTCCAAGACTGACTTATTTCCCCTGCTTTGTTGGAAATGGTAGAGAAGGAAAAGACTTGAAAGAAAAGAAGATAATGAAATGTAAGGAAACAGGTCGTGACATAGCTTTCATGAGAAAGATGTCTTTATGGTTCTCATTATGACTTCAAAATATAAAAGGCCAAATAACACTAATCTACGGAAGCCAGACATTACTTTCATGTCCCTGTTCTCAGAAAGGCAGGGCAAGAAAAGCTTGAGAGCTGTGAGTAGCATGAGAAATTTTCATTTTTTTTTCTTTAGAAAAATGCTTCAATCTGTAGACTGATTTTTTTTTTCCAGTTAGATACAGCAAAGTATCCATGACCACACATAACAGTTCCTTTATGTAGAAATCATGATTCTCCAAATTGCAAACCAGCATTTTGGCTAATGGTTTCATATCCTTTGCTTTGGTTGAGGGTGCTCAGAGCTGTCTGTTCGGGGAAAAGGATCCTTAGCTGTATCTGATTCAGTACACATTATCTCTCCTCTCAGTCATTCTGTCCCGGAGTTAAAAGTACTCTCCTATCTGAGATAAAGCTTAGAAGAGAATACAGAAAGGAATTCTCTATTTCCTAGATTAGAGAATTAAAGTCTCCAAGGACAGGTGGGAGAATTTTTCTCATAGAGTTCAGTTCAAAATCACAGTGGAGAAATTGGAGTTATGCTAGAATCTGGACAGAGATTATTCCCTTCCATTTCAATTTTAAGCTGAATCCATTTTAAAATGCTATAAACAGTACAAATAAGAAGAGGGGCTATTGGTATGGATTTTGAATATGATCTGCATCAAATTTTGGTCAAGACCGACTTTAATGAGAAGACTTATGTTCAAATCACAGTTTTGATATCCCTGGAAGAGTTGCTCATACACTGACACAAAGTTACGGTGGCTGAGGGTGATAAATAAAATCAACCAAGTGAAAGGACGTAAGCAAGTGTCTGTAATGAAAGCATCGGGACCTTTCTCCCAGCAAGGCTGGCTGGTTTTCAGTAGGCTCTCCTCAGATTTTGCTCTCAAGCTCAGAGTAACATTTTCTTGATTATTGTTTACTATTTACCCACACAGCAGGAATGAAATAAAAGGAAATACTGTGAATAAAAATTGCGTGGCCACAGTGAAAAAGAAGAATGACAGGTGAGGCAATAAAATGCTATCTAAAGCCCAAGTTGTTACTGTGTCATTTCACAAAGATACAAACTACAAAGGGAGAATTCTCACAAGTGGCCTTGGGCTATCAGGCCCACCTGGATAATTGGGGAAGCACAGACAATTTGGATTAAGCAGACATCCAACCCTTCTCCTGATCTTGCAAAGTCTTTTTTTTTTTTTTTTTAATAAATGGACCTGACACATTATTTGGCAATTTTTTAAAAACAGATTTGTTCTTCGTTTAATTTTTCTTGGAAAGAACTATCTATATAATGGGACCGCATCACTTTTGATTGAGAGACATCTTGAAATACTTTTAATAAATTAAAAGCAAGAATTTTGATACGCTTCTTGGGAGGCACAGGTTTTCAAGACACCAAAAGGGAATGAGGTATGGAAGGTAGAACTTTCTTTTTAAAAGGCCAATGACTCCATGGTAAAAGATGAAGGTTACTATATTTAGAATAAAACTTAATCTATTCTCTTGCATCTTTTTCCCCTAATGCCTCGTATTAGAATGATATTATTTACTTACTTATGCCTATGTATCCACAGGTGGAAAAGAGAAAACATGCGACAGAAAAAAAAAAAAAAAAAAGAAGAAGAGTTTGAACTATACTTAATTTGAGGTTGATTATGAAAATACTAACAGGAACTTGATTTAAACATTTGATAGGTATATCCAGAAAAGAAAATGCATGTTTTTATATTTCCTTTGTATTTACTCGAAAGAATGATATGTAATAACATTTTAGACAAAACCATATGGCATTTCTTTGGTTGTCTCATCACATAAAGTAGCTAGCTGTCCATTTCCTATACCTGGGTAAAATTCACCTTCAATACACATGGTTGATTTCAATCCCAAAACAGATATTTTAAATGAGATTCTGAGAATTGTTTCTATGTCCCGATTGAAAATTTAGTCCACACTGATTTATAAAGAAGGTATACATACTGTTTGGAACAAAGTGAATATATAAGTACTGTGATGACTATTACAGAGCAACTGATGAATCTGTATGATGTTATTAATTAGATCATCAAGATTTTTTTCAAAAAGAACCTTTGATTTTTTTTTTCTTTTAAATTTGATAATAAGTCATTTGGAGCTAATATACTTTATAGTAATATATGGTTAGAATCCCGGTATAAAGTTTTTAAAAAGATAGGTTAAACATTTGTTAAAGATAATTTAAATGTGCAGAACTCAAAATACTTCATTAAATACATATTATAATTGTAAAATTCTCTAAGTCTACCACAATTTTTCAAATAAAAGTAGTCCTTAAGTGTTGGTCTTTGAAAATGGTCACCATCAAACTATATTGATTCCAGATGATGTTACAGTATATCTACTTTTGTTAAGTAAAAATGAATATAGGTCACTCACTAATTTCAGATAAAACAGAACTTTACACGTAAGTCTTTTTTAGTTTCTGAGTATTTTTTTTGCTGGAGAGGGGTGGTCAATATAGAGAGAAACAAATCATATTGGCTCAATTCCTACATTCACCAGTAATTCAAAAAGAGACCATCGTTTTCAACTCATTAAAAAAATTTAAAAACTATACTTAAAGCATGCATCTGTATCATATTATTTTAGAAATAAAATGCCAAGCACTAAAGGGTGAAACATTAAATTCAACTTTAGCATTAAGATACACAACATAAAAATCAGTTTAAAAATTTTTAAAACTTAACATCACCTTGTATAATAGTATTAATATGGCAAATAATATTGATACATGTGGTTAAAACCAGTTTTTCCATTAAAAGGTAAATTTCATAATTTTTGAGGCTTGCTTTGTTCCTACTAGTAAATGCTACAAATGTAACACAGGCCAATGTGTTTTAGTCCCTCAGCTCCACCAAATTCCAGTTGATAAAAGGTATCTTGGATTTAATTCAGCCATATTCAAAGTTTTATAACATCCTTGGTTTTTGTGCATGTCATGTCCAAAAATAGTTACTCTTGAATTTTTAAAACACAGGCAAGTTAAATAAACCCGAAAGGAATCAGGTTATGACGGTAGCATCATTATGGGAATATCTGTGAAGTCTTTTCACAATAATTTAAACGTTTTTCAAATGTGGATGATTTGATAATGCTTAGAGGTTCTAAATATTGTGGGAGAAATACTATCACTGCAGTCTCTTTTGAGAGGAATATAATGAAAAGCGTATTCTTTAAGTGGTTGGATATTTAATATTTAATTCTTCATTTAGGTTTCAGATTTTCATTCAGATTTTAATTGCTCTATCTTATGATATCCTAAGATAGTATCTTTAAAAAGTCTATGATTGAAACCATAACATCAGTTTCAAACTACCAAATAGGAGTTGGCTTTTGATACCAAATCAGGAATTACTATTTTATGATTATGCTTTATTTTTCCTCATTTCCTATGAGAAAAAAAATTTTCAGAATGTATTTTTGATTTTGGAGAAAAAAATATTAGATTAAATAGGCTATTCAAGCTAGACATCTGCACGTTTTCTTTTACTCAGTTTTTAATGTTTTTGGTTTGCTTATATTTTGATTATTTTTCAATTCAACTTTCCTTAGGTTCTCAACAATTTTTTTTTTTAATAAAAAAAATGTCGTAATTCAAGTCACCTGCATTTCCGCATCAGGTTGAAATGAAACACTCACCCCCCAGCATCCATCACACCCACCTGTCTGTCAGGGCTGCTGCAAGGCCTACTTACATGGTGCTGTCCCCCAGCTCCTCGTACAGGTGCGCCCCGGGGGGAGGCGGGGGCGGCGGGGGGGCGGCCACGGGTGCTGGTGCGGGCGCCGCGGGCTTGGCGGCAGGTAAGGCCGACTGGATTCGAGCCGTCTTGGTGCACTCAGCTTGGCGGCTTGGGTAAGGCAAGGATGTTTTGGAAAACTCATTTTAGAAATCATGTATGTATCAGTTAGCATACAAACCCACTAAAAACATCAGGAACGCAAATACTCGAACTTACAAACTGATGGAATTATAAAAGCATCCCCACCGAATGTCTTTCTTTCTCCTATATTCTCTTCCCCTTCAGTTCTTTAAAATATTTACCCATGAATAATGCGTAGAATTCAGTAGAAATATATGCAGGTTAAGTGAAATAGTAATAGTAAAGCTGGGGGCAAGCTATCTGTAAAAATGTGATTAATAATTGGTGGTTATTCAGTGGATCTCATAATTCGAGGCAATGCTGAAGATGCATAATGTTCAAGATACATAATTTTTCTTTATCATTCATCATCTGTTTAAAGAAGAGTTGTTTTATTTAAAATGATTTGAAACATTTTTTGACATTCGTTGAAAGAGGCTGTGTAGTTTACAGAGGGTCTCTCTCCTGAAGAGGAGGGAGGTGGCTAGCTTTGGTTTCCTTTGGATACCTAGGGACACCCAGATTCTGTCCTTGGAGCTTTGCAGCCCTTTCTGAATGTCCTGGACACCAACGGTTCGTTCCTTCCTGAAAACCAAGAGCTCAAAGTGTGGAAGCTATTAGAGCAAACTGCCTTTTTTCACATTTCCTCCCTTGTATCCCAAAGTGAAAAACCAGCTCAAGTCTGCATATACAAAAGCACAAGAGAATTTGAACTAAAAAACATACACCTCCTGCAGATAGATAGAAGGAATGTCTGGGGTTTTTCTTTTCATAGTATGTAAAATCATATGCAAGATGTTAATTATACTTACACTTTAAACCTGTTTTGAAAAGCAATGAGCAAAAAGAGAGAGAGAAATTTACATTAGAAGTGCTGCATTCATAATATTTTAACATCTGATTTATTCTACATGATGAATAATTTACCGGTTAAACTCATAATGACACAGACTTAATGACACAGCAGGGAAACTAAGTATTTAAATTCAGAAAGTCAGAATGTGGGAGCACTTTATTATTACTGGCAACATCACAGAAGCTGTGAAAACATTCATTACAGGGAAACAAAGAAATGAACTAAATGGAGCAAACAAAAAAAACTAGATGAAAACATGGAGACATGAATTTGAACTCTGACGGAGAAATGGAATAGTAAAGATGATCTGATCTTTGTAATCAGCTTCTCAGTGTCCTGGGTGTGTTACAGGGATGGAGTCAGGCAACAAGCCCGGATTATACCCTGGGCTTCCCTTTGCAGCAGAGGCTGCAAGGTGCCCCTCCTGGGTCATGAATCCAGGGCACTTTCTTTCCATATTTGCCCCTTAACTTTTTTATGTACAGTTAATTTCAAAAACAAATGTTAATGCGAAAGAAGAGCCATCCATCTGGTCTTTCTTACAAGCAGAATATAAAAATATGAAAGTTAGATGTGTAAATATTAGAATGTTACTTTGAAACATGAGCAGTGCAGACCTCATTTTGTTTAATTCTGTTAGTTTACAAAAAGCTACAACTAAAATGAATTCATAGTGTCGATCTGATTACTGAACTAAAAAAAAAATTAAATCCATTTACAACATATTTAAATGATAAGCATCTTAGTGGTTTGTTAAATTTCAGACCCCTGAGTATAATGCCTAGGATGCTTCAGTTTTGTTCAGTGTGTTGTGTGCCAGATATAAGAGGTTTCCTCCCGGGTTTTCTTGCTACAGGATTCCTTTGGGAAGCAGTGCAATGAACAAGAATAACTGTAATACAGATTAGATTTAACATGAAAATTAATACTGGCTTGATGGCTTAAAAATTTAAAACATTTGTCACTCTTAAGTTGGGTCATAGGCTTTAGATTCGGTGTATCAGTTGATTTGTTAAGGATACTTCAGACTCTAATATGTCAACCTACATGTTGTATTTGCAACTTCACATTGCTTTTGTGATGAAAGATATTCCTATGGCATCTTCATGCAGAGCCTACTTTTCAACTTTTAGGTTGGAATTACCTTGCCTGGTAATTAAGGTAATTCCTTGAGGAATTACCTTAATTCAAAAGAAAATTCTGTGTTCGAGAACAAAGACAGCAGTTTAAGAATATGTAAGTGCTGGTTGAGTCCTTCCCTGTAGGTATTTTAAATGATGAAGGGCAGTTCTGCCATTATTCCTTCCTCTGTGTTGTGTCACTAATTCATATGACTGGTGATCCCTGTCTGTTATTTATTTGCATTTTGTGGTACCCTTTAGGGCCACTACTGTTTTTAACCTATTCCACAACTCTTTTCACCAATCATTCATTATCAATACGGAGATGTTTTAAATGCCTAGATCTCTGTCACAAAGGTTCCCTGCACCTAGTGTCAAATAAAGAATAGCTTACCAGACGACTTTGAATATAGATGCTTATATTATCTGTAATTACTTCACTACTTCAAAGGGCCTAAATAAGACAAATATAGGTATTTTAAATGGAAACATTTGCCCGTAGGAACGAGGAAAAATGGAAGGCCTCCACAGCCAAAATATCCTGGTCATATGTTACAATATAGGTTCTCACAGGGCTACCCAGGAAGGAAGAACCCCCATGGAAAATGACCTACGGCATACCACGATTTTTAAGTGATTTTTGCCAACACAGATGCATATTTAACAACATGGATACGATGCTGTCGCGACCATGTGGTTAGGTCACAGACCCTCCTCGGGACCAGGGATATCTGCACATGTCATTCCACTGCATATGACACTCCCTAGGGTCCCTGCTGCCTTCCCTCCCGAGGCTCAGAACCTCAGAAAGAGCGTGAACATAGACGAACATAACCACAGGAGCTGACCTAACAGGCCTATCGGAGGAGGACATATTAGGAGCATGGGAACACTGAGTACTCTGTGGGAAATGCTGGAAGTTTGTTTTGATTTCCCTTAAAGGAAGGCCATTGGGTGCAAGAAGGATACAGCAGTCCCCAAAATGTTTGCACCGTTCCTGTTTTGGGACTCCAAAGCCATGTCCCCACGGGTGGCTTTTCAATGATCCCATGTTCTGATCGAGGGATACTTACTGTCTGTAGCTGACCAGAACCACCAAAATGGCAGGAATGCAGCAGAGGATGATGATGAAGGCGAGCGCCAGCAAGGCCCCCTCGGTGTAGCCCAGACTTTCCCCTCGCTTTTTAATGCTGGTCACTGCCTCCGGAGTGCGGATCTCCAAAATGCGTCCTCCTTCCCCGTAATGCGGCTGGAAGTCTTTATTGATATCAAGCAGTTTGCCATCCAGAAATCTTTATTGTTAGATAAATAGTGAAGTCAATGAAGTTAACAGAAAAAAAGTTCTTTTTTTCCAATAGAATTTGTAATATCTTTTAGTATTTTCTTTAAAAATACTTTTATAAACTATTAAAAATATTTTAAAGAGATAACTTTGTAATATCTTGTTACTATTTTTATTAAATATTAAATACTTTAAAAAAATAAATCTGTGATAACTTTGAATATTTTCTTTAATTGAAACACAAGCTGAGTCTTATGAATTAAAAAAATATATAAAAAGCAAGAGCAATGAAGAAGAGCAGTTACTACCTATAGACACATATCACAGACATTAATAACAATGACTCTTAATATGCTCACAGACTTGAAAAAAATAATTACCAACATCATTGAACTTCATATCACTCTGTTGAAATTATATACATTATTAAGTTATTCAGGTGAATAAATATTCTAAATTACATATAGCAGAGTTTAAAATTATATCCTGCATTTTGTCTGCTTGGGTCCTCAGAATGATCCTGCAGAACAGAATGTTATAATGCTAATTTACTGCAGGCCAGAAAGCTACACAGTTAGGGCCACGAATCTGAGAGACCAACCCAAGTCTTCAGGCTCCAAAATCTCCATGTGTCTTGTATGTCGACACTTTCAAATTCGAAACCTTTAAAACATTTTATGGGCAAGAGGTGAACAAATTAAAAGGTGTTTCCTGTCTAGACAGAGAAGACTATTATGAATGATGCAGATAGCAAATCAGTCAGGACGACAGGAATTAGCTAATTTAAGCCCACAAGTTCTTGCAAACTTCCTCTAGATAACACAGTTCCTACTATGGGCATTGCGTTGGGGGGGTAATCAAGGAATAATTGTTACTTATTTTTATTGGATTGAATGATGTTGTTACATATTTTAAGTTGTAATTAGCAGGTAATAGTTTTTTTCAAAATTCCTTGGGAACATTTGCACAATCCCTTATAAATACAATATTGATGTAACAGTTGTGTTCCTAATAGCAGAAAGCCACACCATGTCTTAGGTATTTTTGTTTTTGAATTTTTAAAGATGTTTGTCTATAAAAGTCAGATGTCTTAACTATAGAATATTGGAAAGCACAGAACTTTTCAAAAAGCAAAGTTACTCACAGGCCCCCAACACAGAGGCTGCTCACATTTTGATATATCCAAATCGCACCTTTTTTATAAATATTTTATTCTTGTAATTATACAGCATATATGAAGTGAAAACCATTATTTTAGAAATATATTGCATAATATAAACCTCCACACTTATGCTGAAAGTGTGGAAAACACAAAGAAATGGGAGAAAAAATTTTAAATGGCCTCAAATTTCACCATCCCATGATAACAAAGTGCCCCATGCTTGTGCATCTTACAGTCTATTTTATCCCTTTTGACTTTTTTTATTTTAATATTCTGAATGATCATGCTGACTTTATATCTACTGCACAGTGTTCATAGCTTCCTTATGGAAAAAATAAAGAGATGACCCATATCAGATACGAATTCCACTGGGTAGTTTATTAGACTTGCCATTTAAGAAACCCAATGGCTTGGATAACTCAATTTTAGTTTGGAAGGTGCACATGTTTTTACTCAAGTTTTCATACGATAATGTAAGGCAGGTTAGGATTTTTTTTTTTTTAAATACGCTTTTGTAGATATAAAATATACTTTTATAGCGTTTTTCCTAGGTTATTTTTAGGTCTGTTAAAAAATAAAGACTAAATCATGGTTCCAAGTGCTAGAATAGAATGGTACCACATTTTGTTTGAATTGTTTATCAGATAAGGTAAGTTCCAAATAAAGTACAGATTGAGTTCTGTTGCAAGAAAACAGTATTAGAAACCGGGAATAATCAGAAGTAGAGGTAGATCATTAGTCTGGGGGAAGAATTCACTCGTATTATGTGGAATCCACTAGATGAACCCACTTCCACAGGATTCGTGCATTTGACATCCCATCACCTGAGGGAATATTCCTTAGTCTTTTTACATTCCAAGAGCTCCATTATTTTGATATTTACTTTGGTTTATTTCTCAATTTAGGTAAATGTTCTCATTGTTTCCTGGAAGAGTGGATTGCTTTTGAACCCATAACCTCGTCTAGAATATCCTTCTTTTTGCTTTCTACATAAAAAAGTTTGTCTGGATACGAATTCCTGAGTCATAACGTTTTTCCTTAAAAAACTGTGGATCCGATTCCCACTGCCTTTTGACATTCTATCATGTACATGGGATGTCTAAGGCTTAGCTAATTTTTTCTTTCTTTATAATCGAGTCACTTTTATTTGTGTTTCAATGGTATTAAAACATATTCAGATACTTTTCAGTGACACATGACATTTTCATTGATTCTGTCTGGGAAAGTAATGGAGTCTTTTCATTATATTTTTAGTTTATGTTTCTGTAATAACTACTAAAGTGTTTTACCGCAGAGATGCCTACACTTGTCAGGTTGTATCTTCAATGTCCTCTAAATGTATTTTGATCTCCTTTTAATTCTTTTTTTTTTTTTTTTTCTTTTTCTTAGTGTGCTCTGAGCTTCTTTTGTATATACTTTATGCTGCCAATTTCTTTTTCAGATGTTTCCTCATTTCGGGCAAGTTTGGAGATTTTCCATACTAAGGTGGAAAAAGTGGCCCCCGAACCTTCAGGCTTTTGTTTTATACTTTTTCTAATTTGGGGACAAAACTAGCTTCCATGTTGGTCCTTGAAGAAGGACTCTGAGTCCTTATGTGTGTCTAACTGACCCACATCCAGGCAGTGAGCAGAGGACTGGTGTCCTGAGGGGGAGGCAGTGTAGACGCCCATCACCAGCACCGTGGTGGAGAGCATTGGTGGAGTTCTTTCACCAGAAACAGGGAAGGATTCAGGGCTCCTCAAACACACATGCCATTTCACTGTCCCATACGGTCTTGCTTTCTTTTAAAAACGTTAAACTGTTTTCCAGTGGTTTCTGGAGGAGAATATTTACAGAGATAAATACTACCTCTGAGTCATCGGGATGTTATTTCCTTTACTTTGTTTTTCAGTATTTATTACTGATCCCATTTTGCCCCCTCCTTATTTTTCTTAGGAAGGAGATCTATCTGTTAGATCTGCTTTGTTTTCCTGTTGAGTGAGGGACACGTGAGGCTAAGTAGGGAGAGATAGGGAGGGGGCCATTGGATCAGGCTCACAAAATTCAAAAATGTAGATGAAAGGAAACCAGAGATAAGGGAACAAACCAGGCCATCCTGTACTAGGTGTCAGAGGTGGGTCTTGTTCTACCAGCTACTCGTGACCAAGAAAATTACCGACCCTAAAAAGGAAGTAAGCCACTGAAGGGGTTATCTCTAGTCCCTGCTCTACGGTGGTATCAGTAGAAATGTTAAAAGGATTTAAGTTCCCTGGTTAGCTTTCTAAAAAAGACCAACCCTAAAGGCCCTCAGTGGCAACCCAGTGGGGACCACTGTCATTCCTGAGAGCTTTTTCTGTACCCTTGCTTAACTGCTATTGCTTTACTCACTCTCCTTTGTCCTTGAGATTCATTCTTCGACTCTGTGAGACAAGAACCTCGCTCTCCCAAATCACTGAAATGCAATAAATTCCTAAGCCAGTTCCTTGTCTTCTGATTCACTGTGCTGATGGAACACATGCAAACACGCATCCCTGCCTCTGTTGACTTGTGTGGGACCCGACTTGTCAAAGTATGGTGTGTAAGCACCAGCTGACCCTGCATTTTACCTTGATGGTTATCATAGTGCAATGTACATATAAATGTAGAGATAAAGGGGAGGGTGAGCAGGAGTATGCACTCCTACTTCACAAAGCCCTGAGCCTAGATGGTAGAGGGGTGGCTGCCTCTTTCCCTGGTAAATACCCCGTTTCTGGGTCTCTGAAACAGGCATTCAGAGGGAGTGATGGTTAACACATCTGCCCACATCCATTCCACTTGGATAAGGTTGTTTTGCTTAATAAAGCAAATCATGGGTAGACCACTATTTCCTTTATACAGTTCCAAATTATGGACTACTTCCTATTCCTTAATATATATCATACTCTATTTATAGTAAACTAGAGTCTAATAATTAGTTTTCCATTATTTAATTTTTCACTATTCTTAATTTTTATGTTTTTTTTTTCCTGGTCTTAGGAATTTGAAAGAAGCTTTATAAGAGCTTGGTAATCAGATTCTATTTTAAAGTATAAATGTGTTGTTATACGCTATATTGTAAATGCAGTTTGCAGAGTGTACAGGCCCTTCCTACCTTCTCCACTTCTCGTTTATCATCTGGACAGACAATGTTAAACAGGCTGGATGTATAAAACGGTGCATGAGCTAAAACTGTATTTGCTTTTTTTTAAACAAATATTTAGTTAAGTTCTATTTTAAAGCAATATGATTTGTTTCTGCTAAGGGTGCAGAAAGCCATAAGAGCCTGTTACTCCCACCCTAATGACAAAAAAGTCAGGTAATACGAAAACTAACTTTCTTGCAAGGAAAATGCCAAATGGCAAAGAGTGACAGTTTCCTCCACAGGGACATGAGACCGTGCACTGTTTCAGCTTTCACAGAACGAGGAAAAGGTGGCGGCCAAAAAAGCAAATAAAAGAAATGAGCTAAAATGTTTTAAATATTTATTCATTGAGAGAGAGAGAGAGAGAGCACAAGAACTGGGAGAAGCAGACTCCCTGCTGAGCGTAGAGTCAGACTCTGGGCTCGATCCTAGGACCCCAAGATCATGACCTGAGCCAAAGGCAGATGCTCAACTGACTGAGCCACTCAGCCACCTGCAAATGAGCTAAAATTTTAATAAATTTTTAGAAGCTAAGTATGTACCAACATGCAAAGTTGGCGTAAGAGACCCATGAACTCAAAGTGGAGGGGCGGGGGTTGGCGTTGTACTCACTTGCAAACTGTTTTCCAAGGACCCCAATTAGATAAACTAGGGACAAGGCTGGAGACAGGAGAGAAATCCCCTTCTAGAGCAGTGGTTAGAGGGAGCAAGCAGCTAAGGCTGGAGCACCTTGCAATTCTTCGGACCTGTATGGGCTTACAAAGCAAGAGCCTTAAGCTGCAGAAAGAGGGAGAGGAAGTATCCCAATCCCTAGGGGTCAGGCTAAATCCACTGCTTCTGGGGAAGAGGTAGAAGCAACACTCCACTCCATGTAGAGGAGGAACAGGCATTCTCTTGGGCCGAACACCCTGCACGGAGTAGAGGTTTCCTGCTGGTCGGGAGGGGCAGGGAACACTCTGACACCCAAGACACACCACAAAGATGGTGTAGTGAGTAGCTGCCATGGAAAGGAGGGGGAGAAATGTGAGAGAGCCTCAGCCCACGTCCCAGGCACGCAGGCTAGACAAGGAGAAGAGAGAGCGAGCCACCCACCTTGCTGCATGTCCACGGTGAGGGGAGAGCCAAGCAGTGAGCAAGCGCAGTCCGCCCCAATGGGAGGGGTAAGAGAATGCAGAGAAGTTCCCAGGGCCTGCAGGGAGACCCAGCGGCGGAGCCAGACCAGACACAGCCCAGATGCTGGGACACCAGATGGACTTTGATCCAGCTCTGCTTAGTATTACAGAATCTAGCAGAAAGCAAACAACATGCTTGAAGCAATGGGAAGTTCAATAAAGTGGTAGGAACCATAAGAAAGAACCAAATGGAAATGGAAGCTTTTATTTTTTTAAGATATAAAGATGAAGAATTCCTTTAATGAGCACATCAACAGGCTAACAGATGAATCCGTGAACTTGAAAACAAGGCAACGGGCAATTATCTAAAGGAAAGCACAAAGAGAAGAGATGGCGAGGAGAAGAAGACAAGAACAGACAGCATCCAAAAATGTGGAGAAAAATAAATTTTAATTGGAGTCCCAGAATGAGTGGAAAGAGAATCTAGGTTATAAGAAATACTTGGAAAGATAATGTCTAAGGATATTCTAGAAATTGAAACAACATAAAAAACCAAGACAAACAAAAAATGCAGATTCAAGGTCAAAGAACCACAGGAAGAATGAAACCAGGATAAAAGGAATATATATTTACTGCAAAAAAATCTAAGTGATTCAGATAACCAAAAATAAGAAAAATCAAAATACTCATAACCTTGTAAAGCAAAGTCGTTAACATGTCATTACAGTGATTCTGGTCTTCTCTATGCTTTCATAAGCTTTAAAGAAAAGTTTTGATAGACTTAAATCAATTTTTAAAAATCAAAGTGAACTTCTTTGAGGAAATACCTTGTTTGTTTGTTTCTAATTCTTTGGCCTGGGAATTCCAACATCCTCAAAAGCTTACGTTCTAGGACCAGGGAAGTTGAAAATATAATCCTATTTCCGTTACGTGATAATCTTAATGTGCTAGTATATTTGTTCAGTATTAAAAACTAAATTTTCACCAGCTCTCCTAACTACAGGATAGATAATATCAGTGCATTATGAGCCTTGGATTATGAAATATATCTATATAATTTCATTAAAAAACGTTTCAAGGAACAAGTCTGGGTCTTAGGTTATTATATTAATAATTAATAATATATTAGACTTATATTATTATAGTGTCTCTCAGCTACTAGCTCAAGCTGCTAAGGGAAACCTTTAATAGTTCATGGCCATTCCACCCTCTTTTTCAATACAGAAAATTTTGATTTACAGTTATCCTCGATTTTTCCCTTCTTTCCTAGCTATTATAGTTATTCAATTGAATTTCTATCTTTACTCTTTACAATATAATCTAGGTTTGGGAAAACTTGTTTAGAATGAAGGATGTTTATCTTATACTTCCCAGTGGCAGTTGAAACCCAACTGGCTTCAGTTTCCAACCTGTTTACCTCTGAAGTGTTTACATATGCAATTCAGATGATGATCATCATTACTTTACTCTTTAAAACTAGGCTAACAGCCTAAAGAAAACAGATGTTTCCAGAGTTAGGGAAAACACCCTAAATTCAAACAACCTATCATCATATTTAAAAATAAAACCAATGTATGTAAAAACACAGAATGCAGATGGGTTTAAATAAATGTTAATAATGACAACAGAATATATGTAATTTTAAAGTACATTTCTAAATTAATTTTATTTATTTTTATTTATATTTTTTAAGATTTTATTTATTTATTTGAGAGAGAGAGAATGAGAGAGAGAGAGCACGAGAGGGAAGAGGGTCAGAGGGAGAAGCAGACTCCCTGCTGAGCAGGGAGCCCGATGCGGGACTCGATCCCGGGACTCCAGGATCATGACCTGAGCCGAAGGCAGTCGCTTAACCGACTGAGCCACCCAGGCGCCCCTCTAAATTAATTTTAAAAATTAATACAATACGCAAAAATTGGCTTGATAGATCTAAACTGCTACTTCATCTGGATGTTGGTTCTAGAACTTGAGAGGGCGCCACTGCTTAGTCCTCTCTACCTCCCCACCACGATTAACATACTGTCTTGCCCAAACAGCTATTAAATTTAAGTTGATGAATAACATACTTAATAACTATGGCTCTTTTATAATTAAGTTGCTATTAAATCACTATTTCATTGTTGCTAAAATAGCAGCAGTGAAACTTTGTTCAAGAACAGATTTAAATTCAGAAAAGACTCAACTCAGAATGTATGGGTTTTAATAAATAAATAGACAGATATTTGCTGAATACATAAATGCAGCCACATATGGATATATTTGCAAATTAGTATATGCATATATTTATTTAGTGCTCCTGAGTATATATAGAGAAAGAAAAACTAAAATCTGAAATTATGGATTTGGGTACATATATACACAAATACCAATAAATATTTAGAATATATATATATTGTTTAAGTAAAAATGTAGTTCAATTTAAATGAGAATTGCATTCCAAGAGTCTGGTGGACACTAGGTGTCACCAGAGCAAAGCTCAAACTTAACAACAACAACAACAAAGGGGTAAGCTGTTTTAAAATGATTTCCAGGGCAGAATGCATAGCAGCCGTTTTGCTTAGAATTTGGCATTTTCTTTTTTTTTTTTAGGATTCATAACTCAAATATTCAAATTCACCAGAATGAAATAAATAGATGGAAAGTATGGACTGAGGTGGAAGGGTTATTTCCCTTCTCCCCCATACCCAAGTCAAGGGGGAAAAAAAAAAGAGAGACTCATTTTTGCTGATTCAACCTTGAGGAAAGCTAGATTTATTCTTTAAATTCATGCCTCCCAACACTGTCGCAGGCTGATACTTGAAGAAGGAATCTGTGCTCTCCCCGTCCGGACGGCTATAGGGCGTGGGAGCAGGAGTGGAGGTCTGAGGTCATCTCTGTGGACGGCCCCTTGCTCCTAATGGACCTTCTGACCTCCAAAGTCACTCTCTCCCACACCTGGCCCTGAAAACATCGAGGCATGAGCACCCTAGGTATTGTCTTTGATTTTTTTTTTGGCTTACACTTCACTTTCAACAACAATTTGGTCGGTTTCAAACTTTCAATACTTACAGGCTTAAATCAGGATCATCTGTAGGGTGATGCTGTCACCAGGGAGCTGTTACAGACAATCAAATGACTTACTTAAAAAGCTCATTTCTGTCGATGGCTCGGTTGGTCTGGGGGTCGATTGCGTAGACAGTCAGGTCACATTTGGTATAATCTTCTAGAGAAAAGGCATCCCCATGCCTGCGAGCACCAATGGACTCCACCACCACCTTGGCACCGGGAATTTGCTCCTGAACATAGCGATCCAAAATCCTATAAATCAAAGTACAAACGTGACATTCACTCTCAACTTGAAATGACATTTAGTAAATGAAAAATGATGACACCCTGGTTTTTGCTAATGTTTACTGAATATGAACACTTGAAAAAAACTTCTATTTTTTCAGCATTTAACTCCCAGGGACACTAGAAACTGAATAAGGTAGAAAGAGGTCATCAACCATGTCCTGTTTAAGTCTAGACTTTTGGAATTTATGATACCATTTGAGCTCTATGTGTCTCATGGGAATTGCCAACTATATTGTACAAATAATAAACCTGTCTATGGTTTATAGGAGGCAGGGGGTCTTAGAACTCTTGAGTTCACATGGGTGGTGCTATAAATTGTATGTTCCACGAGATTCTGTGATACATGGAACATGGACTGTCATACAAGGTCCAGGACTAGGGTACCTGTTTCCCTCATGGTATAAAGACTCAGAGCATTACAACAACGAGAGAAGGGAGAGATGTTTTACCAGGTTAAGAAATATATTGCATGCAAATCTCAGAAGCTATTTAGGTGAATACAAACAACAAAAACATCTATCATTTGGTCTAGACTCAACAATATTCAATAGAAAGGACAGAAATAATGTTAACCTATAGGTAATTTCTGGAAAATACAATTTTTTCTAATTGCATAATTTGATTTTAATCGGAAGCACAAGTTATCGCCATGTAAGTGTCTGTGGTCTCTATCACCACAAATGACAATTTCCTTAATGTCTTTGCCTTATTAAAAACTTCACATTATTAAGCCCCATGGATTAACATCAGAATCTATATTAAATATTTATAGACATTCAAATGTAAATGAATTGATTTTAATAACTACACACAGCAAATATCTTTACATTTATCTACAGACTTGATGCTCCATTTGGAGTCCGGGTTGTGAGGCCCTTTCCAAGGGACACAGTTGAAGCAATATCATCTAAAGTCCTTTAATACATCAGGAAATAGCTTTTACTTCAGATGCCAAAACTGACCTGCTTTCTGCTCTATTAAAAAAAACGTTTCCTTAAGGGTCTGGTGTGTGTTTGGTTTGCTCTTGCCAGAGAAGCAGCACTGACACTGAGCCTGGGGAACATGGCAGCACCATTGAGCACAGGGGTATGGCCCATGCCAGGGGACGCGACCCATGGTAGCGAAGCACTTTTTCTGTTGGCTTTTATTTTCTTTTTAATTGTGTTTGTTTGCTTTTAAATGTGTAGGGAGCAGCACGAAGTCCCTCTTCTTAAAGTACGATTCATCCCTGTCCTTTTCTCAGCAGCTCACACCCACTGGTCCATCAGCCTGATACGATCTCTTCTGATGAGATCCTTGCTGAGGAATAAAGAAAAGAAGAATGTATTCTCCCCGGAACCTGAGAATGGCTACACGAGGAGACACAGACTGTGGGACAGCGTTTAGCCTATTTTAGGATTCTTTTCCTGAGACACTTATGCTCCCTAACCAAAAAACAAAAACAACAACAACAACAACAAAAAAAAAAAAAAAAAGGAAAAAGAAAGGCAGGCCTTGGAATCAAACCACTTTATACTCTTGACAGTTGATACAGGCATGAATGGGAAGAACATCCGCGGTAAAGAGCTTGGATGTTTGGCTTCAATTTTCAGCTTCTTTATTTATGAACTGCAAAATCTTAGACCAGTAAGAAGCCATTAAAGGCTCCGACTCCTTAACCACAAAAATGAGAAGTCATCTGCCACGTGGGAGGATTGTGTGCATTAAATGCACAAACACTTGTAGTCAAATCTCTGCACAGTTTTGAGCACATAGTCACTGTTCCATAAAATATGATTATGCTCGTTATTAATTTGGCTTAAAAGTTTGCATTAATAAACTTCTCCCCTGTCTCTAATTCATTCAAGACATTTAATGAATTTGTGGAATTGTTAAGAAAGCATATTTCTCACTAGTGATATTCACGAATCAAAAACCAAATATGAGTACGTTGTTAAATATATTGCAGAAGGTGGCTATCTGTCCCAGTACTGCACTTTAATAATTTATAACTGCTGCAGTGCATGTACACATTGATTAAGCATGTTCCAAGGAAATCACTTATATATGCATAAACTACGTTTTCCTACAATGAAGAAACTTGTGTATTGAGCTTGTGTCTTTTCCTGTATTTTGGGGGAATAGTGCAGACTTACTGTGACTAAAACTTTAAATATGGAATGAAATATAATTGTACCCATTGCTTTATCACATCAGGGAATCACATACCAGTGAAGTCTAAAAATACCTTATATCATTTAAAACATGGAACAATGTCTTCTCCCTGAATTCTTTTCTCTTAAAAACTTTGGAGATCTTCTGGAATGAAATACCCAAAAGAAAAAGGTGTCCAAACTTGAACTCCTTCCTTACCTTTTCTGATAAATATATGTTAAACTAAATTTAAGCCTTTTTAAATGAGAACACATTTTGTAAAAATATGTCTTTCCACTTGCCATCTATATCCATAGACCTAAGCATGTCTGCCATGTCTGTCTCTGTGTCTATTACCTACATACATGAATATATTACATATATATGCTATTCAAAGAATGGCTCTTCAGCCCTTGATCTTCAAATGCACATGGGTACATTGTTGCTGCCTAAAGGCTTCCTGAGCTCATGAATTTTTTAGTCACTCACTTTGAACTGACTCATATAAATTAATACCAGTGTTTAAATTGCCTTTATGTTTTGCTTTAAATTAATATGCCAAGCCAATTCATACATACAGTTTGGAATCAAATGTCATGAGAATTTACTACATGTAAATTCATTAAGAACAAACATGTCTCTCTCCAGCCTGTCAGCCTAAATTATTTATATACTACGAGTATACAGACACACATGTATACAGAGACAGAGACCTTCAATGTTGCTTATCTGTAACACCTGTGTCATGTGTTTCTCCCTATATCAAGGGAGATGACTGCAATGACATTTATATAATGTTAATAATGCTTAGGTTCAGGTGGTAGGATTTTGAGTTTGCCATAAAACGTTCAAGAAAACTTGCCTCTTTATATTATGTTGCTTGAATTTCTTGTAATGGGCATAAAAAAACAATATGGTCATACTTTTAAAAACTCTTTGGCTCCGTATTTCCTCTTCCCCAGCTTTTTTTTTTTTAATACATATTTTATTTATTTATTTGAGAGGGAGTGAGCGAGAGAGCACCAGCAGGGGGAGAGGAAGAAGCAGGCTCCCCATGGAGCAGGGAGCCGGTTGTGGGACTTAATCCCAGGACCTCGGGATCATGACCCAAGCTGAAGGCAGACACCTAACCCACTGAGCCACCCAGGTGCCCCTTCCCCAACTTAAGAAAAAAAATATTTTTGGGGGCAAGAGAGGGAACACAAGCAGGGGGAGTGGGAGAGGGAGAAGCAGGCTTCCCGCTGAGCATCCAGGAGCCCAGTGTGGGGCTCGATCCCAGGACCCTGGGATCATGACCCGAGCCGAAGGCAGACACTTAACAACTGAGCCACCCAGGCGCCCCTAAAAAAAATTTTTTTAAATGATTTATCTATTTGGGGTGGGGGGCAGAGGGACACAGAGAGAAACAATCTCAGGCAGACTCCTCACTGAGTGCAGAGCGCGATGCCAGACTCGATCTCACAACCCTGACATCAGGACCTGAGATGAAACCGAGAGTCGGATGCTTAACCAACTGAGCCACCCGGGCACCCCAAGGGGGGGAAAAATCTTTATATACATTTTCAGAGTTAAAAAAAAAATATATAGAAGATTAAGCTAGAGTTGGAGTTGTCTAATAAATTTATAGCAAAACTCAGGTAAGTGATTAGTGGAAAATTTTCACTCACTCATTCATTTATTTTCATTCATTCATTCCACAGATATTTATTGAATGCATACCACGGACCAGGCACTGTTCTAGACACTTGGAATATATCAGTGAACAAAACCAAGATCTCTGATGTCACAGAACTTGCATTCTAATTGAGCAAGATAGGTCAGATAATAAAATAATAAAATGTGGGGCACGTGGGTGGCTCAGTTGGTTAAGCATCTGCCTTTGGCTCAGTCATGATCCTGGGATCGAGCCCCGGCATCGGGCTTCCTGCTTGGCGGGGAGCCTGCTTCTCCCTCTCTCTCTGCCTGCTCCCCTTGCTTGTGCTCTCCCTCTCTCTCTAATAAATAAGTAAAATCTTAAAAAAATAAAAATGAAAATAAAATAATCAAATGGCAAGAACGTTTAGGAAACGTGTCACTGAGAAGTCGCTGTGTGAGCTGACTGAAGGAGACAGTGAGTAAACGTGGACATCGCAGGCAGGAGCCTTCCAAGAGGAGGAAATCGCTAACCAGCCCCTCAACCCCCCCACCCCACCACCATGTGAAAAGCAAGGTGTATGAGTGTGGCTGGAGCAGAGAAGGTAGGAGCAGATCACGGAGGGGCTTGTGAGGACTGGAAGGGCATTACCTTCTGTTCTGAGTAAAATCAGGATCCACTGCTGAAGTTTAAACATGGAAGCAATGTTAAGTGACCTCACATTTAAAGCAAAGCAACACTGGCCACTGTGTTGTGAATAGGCTGCAATGGGGGCCGAGAGGAGAATCGGGGAAACAAGTTAGTAAAGACTTAAAGGAGATGAAGGACTTGCTAAATGCCCAGTCTACTCTGCAATTTGGAGGAAGAGAAGATATAACATAACCCCTGATTATGAGCCATCTATGAACCACATAATCAAGTATTAATATCTGTGTGTTATTAATAGGCCTGGTTAAATGTGCAGGAGGCATAAATCTTTTAAAATAGATCAATAAAGGCAATGCTTAACTGGACAAATACTCCCAGTAATTATCTCCTTGACCTAGATAAGCTCTGGCCTTTTGTGGTCATTCATTTGGAAATAGGTCAATTTTTATAGATTATTCTTTGTTTAAAGAAAAGCAGAAAGGAGAGACTAGAGCTCCGAGATCAATTTCTGATGCTTCCTTATTTCATTTGAAGTGTCTACCTAGGTACGGATGGCTCTCAAAAGAGGGTACCATTTTTTCAGAGTTCTGGCTGCTTCCTTCTGTTGCCTTTTGTACGGAACACAGAGCACAAACCCCTTCTCTGTGTCTTCTCGTGCCATCCAAATTGTTTCCTAATGAAGTCCAGTATTTTGTGCATGGGGAAAGGTTGTCACGGTGACAGTGGTATAACCACACTATTATACAGCATGGTATTAAAGCTGGCCGATGTCTCAAGAAAAGTGGGATTTATGCATAGCCACCAGGTACTATTTAATGACACCCTTCGATGATACTAGGTCTATAATGCAGAGAAAAATGCACTCAACTGCAAAAATGAAAAGAGTCACAGAGAAGTATTTACTGACTGCAATATTCTGTGAAGGACCCCAAAGGGCTGAGAATTTTCCACCACTGTGTGCCTCTTGCACAGGAGCTGGGCCATTAGCTGTTCCCCGCTCCCCTCTTGATTACCCAGACTATTCACATAGTGGCTGCTTGCCCCAAGAACAATCCTGCTGAAGCCCTACAGAACATTCTGTCCTCCTTCCCCATGGTCCTCGGGAGACTTCCATGCCTGGCATTTTCAAATAAAAGCTTATGCTAATCAGGCTCTGACTTTCTCCCACAATTTTCAGTCACCCCCTCCTCCACCTCTCATTGGCTTTATAGAAGAAATGTTTTACAGATGTACGAATATTAAATTTTAGAGAAAGAAATCTCCGGCTCTGTTTTAGATTAGGATGGGGACGGGGCCTACAGTTTATATAATGTCATAATTGCTGAGTGGTTTAATACCTGCTATAAAGTACATACTATTTGGGATCTCTAAAGAAGTAATACTACGTGAACAGTGAACCAGGAAATACCTATTAAAGCATGTTGATTAATTACTTTCCTGGAAATATAAGATTAGGGTTCAGACAATACCCCCTTTTACACGTGACAGTGGATTTTACCCAAGCCTTTGCTCCTGGACGTAACAAGAAGTGCCCCAGGCAGCTGTGTTCCAGGAAATGACCTACTGCAAAGAGCCACCCTTCTCTAAGCCATGGGGGATGCCAGCACGGATCCTCAAAATTCCCACTTTTTGCTTCATACATGATTAGCTGAACTGTTTTGGCCCAACTGATCAATCAAACAAACAAACAGATAAAAATTCTTGTTAACCGAACACTCGTTAAGCTTTTCTCCTTCCTTCAGGTTTCTGGATTTTGACCTCCCCTTTGCCTGTGACAGCGCACAAACCCACAGGTCCCTCCCAGAACGGCGGATGTTGGGGCAAAACACTCTCTGATCTAGATCCATTGTTCTGTCGCCCCACTTGCCCACAACGGGTCCCTTCTACCCTTGCTCAATGCTCCCTATAAAAGAAAGGCTTTCTCTGCCTAACCTTTGCGTGCTGCCGACCTCTGGGTCAGACGGTTCTCCCCATGACAATGGTTCTTCTCCCTAGTATCTTAGTTCCTCTCTCCGGGTTTAGAACAATCCTTAGAAATAAAGTTTCTCTTCTAAATCCAGATTTGTTTGTCTTTGACACACAGAACAGGTAGACACCTAAAGGAGACTGTTTTTCACACTCCTATGTAGTCTTATAAAATGAGTGTGTATTACCACTCACCAAAGTGGGTGATATGCAAAGAATGTTTAGCAAACTACGTGAGGCCAATGATTATTCATCACCCCCTTTCCTCGATCCCCTGTGCTCTCTGTCCAACAGCCACGAGGCTGCACGTTTCCAATTGCATTTGCTACTTGTCTCTCACTGAAGACGTGTGAATTCTCATCAGCACCGCTTAATTATAATTTGAAATTGTTCAAACAAACTACAAAGTAGCAAGTTCTGAAGTTTGTTTCTGCCACTTAAAATGACAAATAAAAATATGAGCAAGGCCTGATCAAGCCCCCACCTCCAACTGTGGTAAGGAACCGTCATCCTGGACACCGCCTACTCATGGCCAGTGGAAGCCACAGCGCCGTGGGTCAGTTATTGCCATCAGGGGCAGACGTATGTCCAAACCGCAAGAACTGTCCTTAGTCCTTGTAAGATACGCAAAAAGAAGGCATCGATAAAAAAGGCACTAACGGGGGCGCCTGGTGGCTCAGTCATTAAGCATCTGCCTTCGGCTCAGGTTATGATCCCAGGGTCCTGGGATCGAGTCCCCCATCAGGCTCCTTGCTTCTCCCTCTCCCACTCCCCCTGCTTGTGTTCCCTCTCTCACTGTGTCTCTTTCTGTCAAATAAATAATAAAATCTTAAAAAAAAAAAAGCACTAACACACCCCATGACCCATGTGAACTCTGTTGAGTTTTGGCTGCAAAGCATTTATATATCTCCCTAAAGACACCCTGACTTCAATGGAGGAATTAGCCCAGTGCCCAACACGTACCACTGACTTGAATCCATGGTCCCGTCCTGCCTCAACCCGTGCCGCAAACGGCTGCAGGCAACTCAAGACCAAGACCTCTGCTCTCTGGAGTTTGGTCGCAAGAGTTGTAAAATGGTTGGAACTCACTCACCGAGGTGCTACACATTCATCAGACTGAAATCGCACGTGCACCTATTCATCCCTGTGGGTTCTTGTTTCCCTGGGCTCTGCACCCGCCCCTGTTCCTTTCTACTCCCCAGCCCGTGTTCCTTCCTCCTACTGTCAACGATCGGTTCCCAGGAGCCTCCAGCAAAGCTCCCTCCACTGAAGTTAGCCTCAGCCCATTTCCAGCACATTGGACCTCATAAGACACGTCTTTCCTTTGAAGGTCCCACCGTACCAAAGCACAAGTCATTTTTCTAATTCTGTCACGGAAGCAACATCTGTCTAATTTTCCTAATTCGGGTCTAATGGGTCCTACTAGACTCTTTGTAATTCTGCTGGCCGTGTATTTTGCTTTTTGCTTGAAGTTGCGTGGGTGCTCATTAGAGAGTTTGAGAAGAATTTGTATTCTGGAAAAATCTAGTCATTTACATTTGCTCTGAGTCTAAATTCTAGGGAGCAATCTATCAATTTCAAATACAAATAGTGTAAACAAACATATAACAGAAGAGTATTTGATTATAACAAACTTTCTCAAAACAAAGGATGGTCTTTGATCTTCCAAGAAGCAAATATAGTGCAAATGAATTAGTATGGTAATTATGATCATTAACCAAAATTTGAACGTTTATTTAGGGCTTACTCTTCTACTCTAAAAGGCCTGTAATGTACACATAATAGTAATATGTTACTATGCCATCTCTAGACAAAGTTCCAAAAATTCCGAAGTTCTAAATATAATTAACACATTTTATATGCATATAAATATACATAGGTGTACATATATGCATGTATTTACATATGTGTTATATATGCATATATGTAAATGTTTTAGGCACATAAGTTTATATGAAAATACATGTGTATAAAACATTTTTTGTGTTACCACGTCAATTTTAATTTTAACTAGTTTATAATTTAAACTAGAAATAGCTTATCTAAGTAGCTTTCTACAATAAATGTTGGATAAATTAATAAATTTTGCAATAAATGTTGAAAGGCATATTTAACTGAACTTTTTTTTATGTGCAAATAGCTTTTTTCTTTAAATCATAAACTGAAGTCACCAATGAAAAACTGGGTCACTTAATTTATTCTCAAGCCAAGTTTTTTTTTTTTTGGTAGATGCCCCTACATTTTAATTTACAACATCACTTTATCCAGTTACCTATATGTACCTCTTCAATAAGTCTCAACCACAAATTGCATTATAAAAAATTAAGTGTGGAGCCTTACAGAAATCGTTTTATTGCTAAAGCAAGTATTTATTTATGGCTGATCTTGCCTTTTAGTTATTCACACTAAAATTATTACAGCGGCTATCTTTTCATTCACCCATTTGTGAGAAGGAGCCAACCTAAAATTACTATTTGATGGAAGTTTCTGTGTGTGAGAGAAGCCCATTCCCTAGAAAAGGATGGGTTGGATATTTAATTCAGTTTCCCTCTTAAGAAACCCTGCAAAAAGGAAGTGGTTAGGAACCCAACCTGCTGCTGGTCCTTGGCTAGAAACTCAGATTAAACCTCCACCACTTGTTACCGTGTGTGTCTTGGTGGAAACTACTACTTCTCAACTCAAAGCTTTAGGGAACTCAATCCGTACAATGGGGAAAGTAATCAGACTTACCTCAAAGGGCTCTGCGAGAAGTTAATTCCATAGCACCCATTAAGTGCACAAGACCCAACAAATAAAAAGAGCGCTGCAAAGATGTGTCATTTGTTGTGGTGGTTACAGCAACTCCTCACCATTTCCTGGTTGCAAACCCCACTTAGCCTTTTGTCACAGTAAATGGACTGCATTTAACCAGAGGGACTCCACCCTAGGTACTAGTCATAGTGTTTCAAAAGCCTGGCTAAAGAACCCACTGCAGATGGCCACAGGGACCCAAGGCAAGCTTTCCTGATATCCAGCACTGATAAACCCTTAGAGATGCCACCCAGACGACATCCCACGTAAGGTTCTGAGAAACACGGGACGCTATGTACTTCACACTTGGTACATGCTATGATGTCCCGCAGGATACAGGCATTCTCCTCCAAACTGGCATTTCACTCAGAAATGTATTTTTTTTCCAATTTTATAACTGATTCTGTTCTTTTTTGGTTTTTCATTGGTTTGCTTCTTTCACTTTGGCCCTAACCCAATGAAAACCAAGTTCAGGACTCCTCTAGCGACTCCGCAGGGCCCAGTCTCATTGTCTCTGTGATAGTCTCACTCTGGACTCGTTTAATTTTTCTATTCTGTTTGCTTTATTTTTATGACCCACGTTAAATGCATATTACCTTGTTTTATTGTATGAATCATTGTAAAATGCCTAAAATTCTCTTTGAGTAGGTGGAACATTAAAAAATAATTACAATTAGCATCTAATACAATTTAGATAGAAATGAAAGTGTCTAAATTAGCATTTGTGTTGCTGCTGATACAAATCTAATTTTCTTATACAAACTTGTGGTTGAATTTATTTCTTGGGTTAAAAAAAAACACAGCATAGACAGAGGTAAATTGTGCATGAGTTAGAGAAAGTTAAGAGAAGAAACATGTGTGTAATTAAGAGAGGAGAAGAACTGGCTCTTGCTGATCGGGTGTCTGAACTGAGTGGAGGCACAAGGGAACAGTCTAGTACCTTATACCACAGGTTGGGACCGATGATAAAAAATAATAAGCTGTTTGGGGTGCCTGGGGGGCTCAGTCGGTTAAGTGATCCCAGCTCAGGTCTTGATCTCAGGGTCATGAGTTCAAGCCCCACATTGGGCTCCACATGGGGTATAGAGCCTACTTAAAAATAATAATAATAATAAGCTGTTCTATTTGTCGAAATTTTTGCACCATAAAATGTAAAAGAATATGATAGAAAGAATTTTGATTTTATGTATTTTAAAAACCTTTATATAGTAACTGTGACTCACACTTCAATGGAGCCACCCATAACCATCTTTTGCCCTACATCCGCTTTCCAGTTCTGTTCTCTTTGGTACAAGCAAAAGCTCTGAAAAATAAACTGAACGGAAGGGTATGATATTTGGGAAAAGTACAACAGAGATTATGACACTCTACTTTTTTCGGCTTCTCTCTCCAATATCCCCAATTGTATTTCCAAAGATTTTTTTGATGAAAAGATAAGTACAATAGGAAGCTGGAAAATGCCTTTTTTTTTTTTTTTTTTTACTGCTTTTGTGAATGGATTTTATCTCTGGATTATGAATAACCACTTTCCTCAAAACACAGGATAGAAAATAGCTGTATAAATTAACTTCTTTCATTAACTTTTATTTAACTTTTATTAACGTTAATATTTGTGTTAATAACTGATATCACTTATGTTAGTGATGTTAATAAGTAATAAGTGATAGATACATATATCACCAATCATAAGTTAAAATAAGAATATTAGAGCCAATATACTGGAACCTTCATTATAATTGTCTCTTATGAATTAAACTGATTTCCCCCTTAATCAAAATCTACTCTTCAGTCTTGCTATTTTCTTAAACAGAATACTTCCTCCAATATGATTTTATTTTTTTAATGCTTACACTTTTCTCACAGAGCAAACAAAAGCAATGAAAGGATGGCTCTATGTGCTGTAAAACTCAAAAAATAGCATTTTTAATTGATCTTCCATTAAAATAGACTTTCAGTGAAGGAAGAGTCTACACATCTCTTCTTGAAAACAATAGTTATTGTTCAAATATTTCAAACATTATTTTAAAATAGAAGCAAAATTAAAACGTCCCTACTGGAATTATAGGAAGTATTTTGTTTGTTTTGGCTTTAACTATTTCCAGAGGTTTGAGTACAACAAAAAAAAAGCAAAAAAAATAAAAGGAGAAAAAAATACTGATTCTGCCAAAATATACCATGTAAACGTTATAGCTAAGCCCAATTTTTTTTTTATAAATGCATATTGCTGGGAGAAATGGATGAATGGCACAATTATATATTTAAATTTTTCTCTATTACATGTACCAGATGGCAAGTATTAACTAGAAAGTCAATTTATTATCCCTCAGTACTTTTTATTTCTCCCAACAGAAACTAGTATTGTTTTCACTAGAAAGATTCTGAAATTTGTTAATTAACAAATGATGCATATTCTGACCCTTAAAATACAAACCTATTGAAAGCAGGGCATCAGCCCACATAATTCTTTACTGAATTACTATACAATGGAATCTTCAGAAAAGGTCAACTTGAGTTGGTAAGTCCTTGTTATTGGTTAATTCTGCATGTAGGGGAGAATCACTTGACCCTCGAACACCATGGGTTTGAGCTGCGTGGATCCACTGATACATGGGATTTTTACATGACAGCATGTTCAGTGTATTTTTTCTCCTCTGATTTTTTTTTACTAACATCGTCTTTTCTCTAACTTACGTCATCGTAAGGATATAGTATGTAATCCATAGAACATACAAAGTGTATGTTAATCAATTGTGTTACTGGTAAAGTTTCCAGTCAACAGCAGGATGAGTACTTGAGTTTTTGGCTGAGTCAAAGGTTGTATGTGGACTTTCAACTGTAGGGCACTCCTGAGCCCTATGTTGTTCGAGGGTCAACTGTGTATGAATTTGGAAAATCCATGGGACATGAAATAAAAAAATAAGAATTTACCCTAATATATCTGAAAGCTATTATCAGAAACAAAACAACAAGTACTGTGACTTTGAGCCATTCTGACAGAAATTTAATCCTTAGTGTTTATTCATGTTGTGCTCCGAAAGCATACCTTCAAATAATAACTAAGAACTCATATAAAATGGGACATTGTAACCCTCACAAATAGGGCACCTGAAAGGGAGAGCTCCCCGCTTTGTAACTATGGTTCCATGTTGTTAGCTCAATACTGACACATTGGGGATAATTAAACATTTTGCTATAGGACGTGAAATACATATTAGACTTCAAATCCCTATACTTTTCCACATTTCAAGGAATTAAGCATTAACGAAACTACCACAATATGCATGAATAACAACACTGAGACACTATTTTATAAAAGTCCAATTTCATTCTGGGCTAGCTTCCATTCTGTAAAGAACTATGACTTCTTACCACATAGTACGTTTAAAGTATTTGTTCCTTGAAAAGGAGATTATTTCTTCTCTGCCAAAATAAGCCCCAAACTGAGTATTTCAGAAAAAAATAGCAGAGGAATTTGCTTTATGTTGAAACAAAGAATCAAGGCTTTGAATAAAACCAAATCATGTTTTTTTTTCAAAGAATAATGAATTATACCCTGAATATTAAAAAGTAGGAATTCATTTTATGTTGGGTTTGTGTTATATTTTTATGACTGGCTTCAATTTATTTTACAGCTATTAGAAGCCAATTACAGAAAATGTTGTTTTCGAGAGTCGTATATTGAAATGTCTGTATTTCATTCTGATAAAAATTAGATCATTTATGGTCAGCCTCTGTTGATAACCTCCCCAGCTTCAACCCCATCTTGTGTGCTAAGTATACTTAAAATCAGCATGTGATTGCCAATACTTACAACAATTTAAGATGCAGCAGACAAGAAAGACTATATAACTGAACAAACTCTCAGATACTAACATTTCATATAGTCCAGCTGGGCTTACATTTTTTTCACAGGTTTCCACTAGTTTCATGGGATTGTACCATACCAGCTATACATAATGACTCAGTTCATGAGGAATAAATAAGGCAGAAGAAAATAACCTTAATGCAGGGCTAAGGAAGTGGCCGTATGGAGGAAATAATGGAGTTTCAATTCATCACCAAGTTGGGAAATCAGCAGAATGATAATGAGAAAAAGAATGGCGTGAGGACATTTATTGACGGGAACCAAATCTTGTTAACAAATAAATCAATGCGGGCCACCTGGGTAGCTCAGTCTTGTCTGCCTACGGCTCAGGTCATGATCCCAGGATCCTGGGATCGAGCCCGCCATCGGGCTCCCTGCTCCTCCCCCTCCCACTCCCCCTGCTTGTGTTCCCTCTCTCGCTGTGTCTCTCTCTCTGCCAAATAAATAAATAAATAAATAAATAATATTTTAAAAAATAAAAAATAAATAAATAAAGTCAACGCTCTCCAAGAACAGAATACTATTACTTTCCCACATACCATGTTATCAAATTCTTTGGTGGCCAAGTAAGAAAAATCTTATTTATTTATTTTTTTCCATCTGCTCGGAACCCAAACCCAGGAGTCATTATTGCTTCTTGCCTTTGCTCATACATCAAATCCATGACAAGTTTTAGAGGCTGTACCTTGAAAATATACCCTTAATCTAACTAATCACCTCTCCTTGTATTCACCTCTACCTCCAGTCAAGTCACCAACGATCTCTCCCTGGACTCCTTCCTGCTACAGACTCACAGCTGGTCACCTCATCTCCCACTCAACAACCTTTGAAAAACGTAAGCCAGAACATGATTTCTCTGTGCAAAACTTCACAGGCAACATTGGCCAAAAGAAATATAATGCAAATCACATGCAAACAAAAATTTTAGTACTCATATTAAAGGATTCAAAATCAAAATGGTGAGATTAATATACTTATTTCACTCAGTATATCCAAAAATTATCATTTCAGTATATAATCCACTTAAGAAATATTAATGATATGGTCCCTTTTCGGGGGGTGGGGAGAGTACCAATTCTTTTAAACCTGGTGTGTATACTATACTTAGATCACCTTCCATTTGGACCTGCCACACATTTCAAGCACTCAGCTGCCTAGGGGCTATCTAGTGGACAATCAGTTCTAAGGACTTTGTATCTTATGCAGAGGAAGATGTTAAATCCTCCAAGTGGCCTGTGAGATTCTATATACACATTTCCTATCTTGATAGGACAAGCACGCTCCAACAGCTGGGTTTTCACACCAGCAGTGTCCTCTCTGAGAGAACAGCCTCCATGCCCCCCACCTCACCCCCCCACCTCCATCACAGTAGCCACATGGCTCTCTCCCTGAATTCCTTTCTGCTTGGTTTTCAGCTTATCAGAGGGCTTTCCTTGGTCATCCTATATGAAATAGTACCTTTCTTCCATCACTTCACTGCTTGTATTTGTCTTTATTGCCCTCATATATATATTATATATTGCCCTTTATATATATATATATATATATATAATAGGTATATATAAATAACATATGTTATATATTTTTCTTCCTGTTTTCCCCCAACAGAATGTAAGCTCCATGGGAACAGGGACTTTGCTTTGTTCACTGCCATGTCTCCTGTGCTTATAACCAGTAACTACTTTTTATTTAACAAATACATTTGCAGCTTCACATATGGATATTAGGACTTAAAAAGTTTAATTGACAAGCCTGAGACCTCCCAGCTGGTCACTGATGGGCCAGGGACTTGAGCCTGGGATCCTCTGAATTCAAAGGGAATGGGCTTCCTGGGTGGGGGGTGGGGGGGACAGCTAATACATCATTTAGGAATTTTACATGAGATTTTCCCCCAAAGTATTTTCGTATAGGAATCTGAATAGAATAAATAAGCTTTTTTTTTTCCCCCCCTATTTGGAGAATATAACACTCTAAATTAGGACTTGGCAAGTTAAAATACACAGGGCTCAATTCAGGCTATTTTCTGTTTTTGGAGATAAAGTTTTACTTACATAAGTATTGTCATTAAAATCAGTAATTTAAAAGCATTATTTTTAAATTTTAAATTACTGTTAACCTTAAAAATTATAAGAGATAATGTACTAAAACAATTTAAATAACATTATAAACATTATAAAAATTGTTTTAAAATATATTATTAGTCTAGTAACATTAGTATTTATAAGATTCATAGCTGCCCCTTTAGAGGTGGTGTCCTGACTGCCCACCCCCAGCTCTGAGTAAGGAGAGGGTAAGAATGATCAAAGCTAAGGTGTTTATTGATTTACCTTTCCATCTGGCCTTTCCCCTCAAGACCAGTCTTTATTCCACTGATGTAAGAAAATGTAAGTGCTAGTACTTACTGTTTACCATTTCATAGTTCTCTTCCCAAGAGACTTCATAATTCTCCTTCTAGAAATATGTATCCTGGCCTGATTTCTGAAGTATGTTTTGTAACCTTAATCCAAGGAGCCATCAGTTAGTTATGCAGGCACATTTCAGATGCTGTATCAATATTTCATGGAGATGGGTCCTTCTCCACTAGTCAATACCTACTTCAGTAAAGTCCTACTATCACTGAATTTCCGTATCGTATTTAAAGTAAGAGAAGTGTTGGAGCAACTGCATGACCTCGATGATCATTTCCAATTCCTGCTGTAAGGCAGGACTGCTAAAAACTCCTTCATGTATACTTTTCAAAAATGCCATTTCTGCCGATTCTTCAAGATTTAAATCTTAGAATCCCAAGCTTCTTTTGCTCCTTTGGGCTCCACGGTGAAGTAGGAGATTGGAGACACGGACGCAAACGTCTCCTACTTTCCTCTGGAGACACCCTTGCCGGGGCTTTGCTGCTAAGTTGAGTTTCCGTACCTTATCCTCCCAGCCATTTATCCCACTGCTTAACTGCAAAATTTGTAAGAGAAACACAAGGCCCCTGAAGAGATAAATCCTAAATTCCACCTAAAATACTTCAGAACATAAACACGAAAGGCCACCTGTGGGCCCAGATTCTCACTGGAATTTGCTTCAGCATTAATAAAATTTAGAAGAAATGTGTTTCACCAGAAAGGAGCATTGGTTAATTCTACAAGCTCCAAATGACAAAAGTCATAAAACAATTTTCAGTAGAGCATTTACGTCAGTTTCAGGGGAATGGGGAATGATCATTCCCATCACTATGGCAACACCCCTTTAAAGGAGCTTTCTATTTTCAGGGCATTATGTTCTTTGCCATCAAAGGATACTGTCTGCCCTCTGCAAAACCTTCCCCATCATGAAATGAATATCTTCGGTCATTACATTTTTCTTTTATCAACCCTCCCAGTTTGCACTGATTTCATGCTTACCGAGAAAACTATGGATTATGATCTGGCCTCATTTATGAGTCTGCCTAAAGGAAGAAATAAAAGTGATGATAGTATGGAATTCAAGTTTTCCATTTTGTAGGGTGAGGATGTCTCGTGGGAGATACAGAAAATGGCTTTAGTGATGGTGTGACTTGCGATCAGAGAATGTCTACAGGAAATGTGTGAGCTGGTGAGCCTGGCCACTGCAGCCGTGAACTCCTACGTTTATTTAACATCCTTACATTATTTGATAATTCTTACCCTCTCCTTACTTAGAGCTGGGGGTTGTGGGTCAGAACACTATCTATAGAGGGACAGATATGAATCTTATAAATATTAATTTAACAGACTAATAACACATTTTAAAAACATTTTATAATGTTTATAATGTTATTTAAATTGTTTTGCATCATGTCTTTCCAATATAATTTTTAAATATTAACAGTAACTTAAAATTAAAAAAAAAACAGTATTTTTAGGTTACCGATTTTCACGACAATCCTCGCGTAAGTAAAACTTTATTTCCAAAAAGAGATAATAGCCTGAATGTAGCCTGTGTGCTTTAATTTGCCAAGTCCTGATTTAGAGCATTATCCTCTCCAGATAGAAGAAAAAAATGCTTATTTATTCTCTTCAGATTCCTGTAACCATCATTCCATTATCTATGCGGTTACCTATGTATCTCCATTCTTCCCCCGGATGCTCAGGGAGTGTTTGGTGCTGACTCGAGCCGAATCAGATCCAGCAGTCCTTATCACTACCACTAGCAGGGCTCAGAAAGGAATCAGAAAAGCTACACACCGCATGATTCCAGCCACATGACATCCGGAAAAGGCAAACCTATGGAGCCAGTAAAAGATCAGTGGTTGCCAGGGGAAGAGTAGAAGGGGGGGGGTGCAGACAGAGGATTTTAGAGCAGGGGATCCATTCTGTATTGATACTACCGTGATAGACAGATGTCATTACACTTTAGTTCAAACCCACAGAATGGACACCACCGAGAGTAAACCTAATGTCAACTATGAATTTGGGGTGATTCCGATGTGCCGGTATAGGTTTGCTGGTTGTAACAAAGGTACCAGTCTGGTGGGAGACGTTGATAGGGAGCGAAGCCATGTGTATGGGGAAAGGGGGCAAGTGGGAATTCTTCTGCTTCACTTCACTGTGAATATAAAATTACTCTAAAAAATGAAGTCTATTTTTCAAAGGGATCAGAAATTTTTGTGCTTAAGAATCTCTAAATTAACACAGATTTTTAAAAATCTACAATAAGGAATCAGGCATGTGCTGCTATGCTTACCACACAAGCAAATTTCTATTTAATTCTTTCAAAAAAGCAACACAGAGGGCGCCTGGGTGGCTCAGTTAAGCGTCTGCCTTCAGCTCAGGTCATGATCTCAGCATCCTGGGATCTTCTCCATTGGGCTCCCTGCTCAACGGGGAGTCCGCTTCCTCCTCTCCATCTGCCCCTCCCCTCACTTGTGTGCACATGCACTCTTCTCCCTCCCTCTCTCTCAAATAAGTAACATCTTTAAAACAAAACAAAACAAAACAAAACAACAAAACAGCAATAGAGGATTGGCCTTCTTATTCCGATTTTCAAGCGTAGCCCTAAGTGTGAAATCTCCTGCCTGGAGGTCACAGGGCTACAATAAGATTCAAACTTCTGTTTGAATCCATCTTCTGAGCTCCATGCTAAACAACCCTCTTTGGAAAGAATGGAAAAACTGGGGTCTCTGTCTTTACCCTCCTGACTGGGTCACTAACCTCATTTCTTAGATTATCTGTTGTCCCTGGAAAAGTCGCAATCCCCATTGTCCTACGTGGCCAATATTGTTTAGTTCTCGCCAGCAACCCCATGATATTAGCTTTATTAGTTTCTGTGAACAGATGACTAGAAATGGTGAGGCAGTCTGGGGAGGGTGAATTGATTTGCCCCAGCTCCTGTTTCTAAACCGGTGTTACAGAACTCTAAGCTCCTTTCACAGGAATACTTTTCTCTCAAGACTTGAAAGGTGCCTGGTTTTTCTCATTCAGATCTTCATTGCCACTTAAGACGAAAAAAATCCTATAAACTGCTGTGAAGTTATACTTCTTTGTCAATTTTTCTTCAGTTTTCATAAATGATGTCTCACTATGAGAAAGGGGAATTATGATTTTGCTTGTATAAAATTTTCATTCAATAATATGCATCAGGTGCCCACTATATGCCTAGAATTATAGTAATGGAAGATGGTTTTCCTATCTTCACGGAGCTTATACTTTGGTGGGAAATTGACATGCAATGAAAATAGTATTTATTTTTCTGTGAAGAAAAATAAAGCATAATGAAGGGCTAGAGGTTGAAGATGGTTGTACCATCTTCTGGATGGTACCATCAGAGAAAGCCTGCTTCCATAGAGAACATTAAAGTAGCTAAGAGACAGGCATGATTCTGGATTTTCTCAGGTGTAATCAGCCATTATTTTGACAAAGGCTAAAGGTGTATAAACCCCTTTTGCAGAAGTAATTCCGACACTGCATGACTGATATTCCAAGCATACACGTTGAGCACACTGAGAATCACCTTCTCCATACGACATTGTACATGACACGCAGAGGTTAAGTTTGTGAAACTGCAAGAAATAATTGTTACAGAGCACACCTGTTTTCATTATGGGAGAAGCACTCAGAATTCCATCAGTGCTTTTCCTATTGTATTTGACACATAATTACAGAAAGTTCAGCTGTCTGTTAGCTGAAGCTTCTTCTGGCAACTTGGAAGTGAGAGATACTTTGCTAGAGAGAAGTAGTGATAATTGACATCTGTCAGCCTGCACTCAAGGGACACAGAATAACAAGTATGTGCCCATATGAAAATTATGAAATGATGTCAGGCTAGGTTCGGGTCACTCAGAGTGAACTAGAAAGGCATTGTAATAATCCTCGATAGCATTCAGAATATTATTAGAGAAGTGCAGCTTCACATCAATAGTCACAACTTTCTGAGTCAAAAGTGATGTGTTCGGTGTACAGCGATCAAAGGGTACACTGTGGCATTTATTCTGGAAGAATCCAAAACATGTATTGTTTAAAATTAGTCTTCAGGGTTTTTGAAAGAGTAAGTGTGAGCCACCTAGATACATCACTTTGAGAAATAGCATTCCCTGGACTAGCTGGATCACTGAGATGAGCTTTTTGAATAATTTGGGACCACAAAATCAAGATATATACTCTAATAATGAATGTTAGGATTTGTTTCTTATATGCAGTGTTTTGAGTTTATGTTGATGCATCAGTCAAAGCATCCTGAGTAAGATCTTATCACATCTCATTTCCATACCTATTTGCAGACACTCTCAGAAGCTTCTGGTACATTAGATGAAGCTATCTGTTTCAGGAAAAGGGTAACCTGAATTATTAAGATGGTATTTTATAATATATGTTTAATCTGAACCCTGTAATGATTAAAAGGACCTCATTCAATAAAATTATAGCCAACTGAAAATAAATATGTAAGTAAACAAAAATCCATTACTCTGTGAGATCTTCTATCTTCTTTTCCACCAGAGTCGGGGGCACGTTGGAAACAATGACCTGCATGTCCAGCTGATTGACCACGGAAACCTGCAGGGAGGAAACCAGAGCCTGTTCAGAACTCACCAGCATTTTTTTCTTTTTTAATTTTGTTCAGTTAGCCAATGTATAGTACAACATTAGTTTTTGATGTAGTGTTCAATGATTCACCAGTTGCATATAACACCCAGTGCTCTCATCATATCACGTGCCCTCCTTAATACCCATCAACCGGCTACCTCCTCCCCCCACTCCCCTCCCCTCTGAAACCCTCAACTTGTTTCCCTGGGTCCAGTGTCTCTCATGGTTCTTTTCCCTCTCTGATTTCTCCCCAGCACTTCTACAACCAAAACGCAACGCTTCCATTTCTTCCCTACCATACATAGATGCAGGGACCCAGTGGTTTCCCATTTGTAATGTGGGAATGAATGGTATCTTCCGATACACAAGCACCACTACATGTTGGGGCAGGTGGAGACTGATGCACTATCACTATTTACTTAGAAGTAAGTCTAACTTACTTAGACGTCCAGTGTGGTTGGTTTGTGTTTGTTTTGTTGGTCATTTTCTAAGGTATGAAAGAAGGTGTGTTTATTTTTCTAATTGGGTTATTGAAGAACACTCGGGATAATGGAAAACACATGTTTTACAAATCTCGAGAGATCAGTTATCCAGTGTGACTAAGAAGCAGAGATATGACCAGCTCAAATAATTCATTCTACAGGATCGTCATATATAGTCTTCATGTCTGCTTGAGCCAATTCTACGTTTGTGTGAGTAAAGAGACAGATACATACACATTTACGTATGGGACTAAAATGAGCTAATTTAGCAGCTTTTTACAAATCATTTCTCTTCCGCTAACATTTATGGAATTCCTTCTGTGATCTTATTCAGAAAAATGAAAAAAAAGCAGTATTTATGTAATAGTGTGTATGACCTATCATTTACTTTTTTCCCTCAATACTCCATAGGTTTTCACTCATTTAACTCCAAATATGACCATATCAGGTAGTTCTGACTATCATTCCACTTTTTATTTTTATTTAATTGAAGATTCACTTACTTATTTTAGAAAGAGAGATGAGCAGAAGACGGGCATAGGGAGAGGGAGAGAATCTCAAGCAGACTCCACACTGAGCGAGGAGCCTGATGCAAAGGCTCCATCCCATGACCCTGAGATCATGACCTGAGCTGAAATCAACAGTTGGATGTTTGACTGACTGAGCCACCCAGGAGCACCCTCATCCCACTTTTTAAATAAGAAAACTAATAAAGAAGTTTTTCATCCCTAATGAATATTGCCATGTGGGAGAAAAGGTCCAGATTTGCTGGATCTTTCTATTTTTCAAGAGAAGAAATCCAAAATATTATATGAAATATTTCAACTAAATGGAAATCTTTCAAACCATGTGTAAGTCTCATAATTCATGTGTACAGACTATATTAAGTCAGGGGTCTGACTACCACCTAGGAGCAAACAGTTCACACCAGCAGTTCCAATCCTGTACCACTAACGCATTATCGGCATCTGGGACCATACATCCAAACGTCCCACAAACATGGACATGGATCCTGACTGTGGCTTTACCAAAGCAGAACAAAACAAAACAAAACTGACTTCATTAGAAAAAGGGATTAATATGCTTTTTGTGTAACTTTGTCTTTTTTTATGGGTTCCCTTTCTTTCCCGGTCTCAGTCTGAATAAAGAAACCCTAAAGAAGGGCAAAGACACAAGGCGGAAGGAGCTTGAGTCCCTAAATCTCCATTTTCTGGAACGCTGTCAAGAATACCAACCAACCGGGGCGCCTGGGTGGCCCAGCCGTTAAGCGTCTTTCTTCAGCTCAGGTCATGATCCCAGGGTCCTGGGTTCGAGCCCCGCATCGGGTTCCCTGATCCGCAGGAAGCCTGCTTCTCCCTCTCCCACTCCCCCTGCTGTTTTCCCTCTCTCTCTGTGTGTCTCTCTCTGTCAAATAAATGAAAATAAAATCTTGAAAAAAAAAAAAAGAAAAGAATATGAACCAACCAAGTACACTCTTGGTGTGGCCCAAGAGAGAAAAATACAATTTGTTAGGTTAAGCCCCTGAAATGTTTTGGAGTTTTTTGTTACAAAATCAGCCTACCATGACAAACACCCAGGGCTCTATTATGTATGAGTGTTAGATTCTTAGTAGTTGTAGGGCAACGAAAAACTAGAATGTTACATGCGGGTGCAGGGAAAGTGGTACGATTTCCTTTTGTATAATTATGTTTTGAAGTTTTAGACGCTCATTTGCAAATAATCTTTTGGAAAAAAATCAATTCATGTGCTGGGGACTCTATTTGGGAGCAAAATTTTGCCTTGATGATAGTAATAACTCTATCATTTGCCTTTTAAGGACAGCTGGTAATTTCTCTTTATTCAGAAGAATAAAGAACTTACTCAAGGGAATTTTTAATTTTGCTAATGAGTTTTGGGGTTAAATTCTGACTGAACTAACAAAATGAATTAAGATTTAAGATCCTCCAGGGGCGCCTGGGTGGTTCAATCGGTTAAGCATCTGCCTTAGCTCAGGTCATGACCCCAAGGTCCTGGGATTGAGCCCAGTGTCAGGCTTCCTGCTCAGCAGGGAGTCTGCCTCTCCCCCCTTTCTTGTGCTCTCTCTCTCTGTCCAATAAATAAATAAAACCTTAAAAAAAAAGATTTAACTTCCTCCAGAATATATACATATTAAGCTTACAATTTACCAAAAAGATTTTTTGATCTTAACTTTTGAACACAGACTTTTGTATTAAGATAAAAAAGAATGTACTTATAATTCTGGTAAAGTAACAAAATTCAGATTGCATGTAACTCCAAAAGTATTTGTCTCAGACTAACCTATAAATAGTTATTTTAAAAGTTTTAAATCTCCTTCAAGTATAATTATGATTTATGGAGAACACATACATTTTTCACTATGCCTACCAAGAAAATAAGCTAATATAGTTTAAGTTTTGATCTTTCAAAGAAATGCTACATCCCTGAATCTTGGCTTCATCTATCATCTATAATAAAGATATTTAAATGCTTAAGATTCCTAGATTTTGTTACTTTTCTAGTACAGTCTTTATGCAAATATTTCTGGAACTACACATCAGTTTATTATACCAACCATAATTGTGCTTATAAAATTCTACTTATAAAGACTTTTAAAAAACATATTTCTATCATTTTGGGATCAATCTCTGTAATCGATCAAAAGGACAAGCGACAGTCTAAAGAAGGAAAAGTAACGTCTGTGAAGCACAACGTTCTAAAATCAGAGAGTTTCCTATTTTACATATTCTATTATTTCTAAGTCCTTTTAATCCTTCTTCATAAATTTCTTAGCTTTCCTTTTTTCTTCCTTTCCATTCGTTCCCATATAGTTTAGACAGTGCTGTCCAATAAAAAAAACTAATGTAAGCCACACATACACACCAGATACGTAATTTTAAATGTTCTGGTATCCACAATAGAAAGATAAAAAAAAAAAAATAGTCAAGGTCATTTAATAATACACTTAACCCAATATATTACTATATTATCATTCTCACAAATGAATACCAAACCACTTATTAAGGAGACATTTTGCATTTTTTTATACCAAGTCTTTGAAACCCAGCGTGCATTTTATCCTTATGATACATCTCAGTGTGACAAAGTCGCAAAGGCAAGTGCTCAGTAGCCACACAGTACAAATAACTCACACTCTGGGCAGCAAAGTTCTAGAGACTCTCACCATCTCTTGCTTAGACTGGGCACTGTCTCTCCTGACTGGCCTCCGGTGCAATCTCACTTCTCTTGAAAAGGAAGAACAGCTGAATAATCTTTTTTAGATAGCTCTGTACAATCTTTGGCACTACACCCAAACTCAAGCAGGAGTCGGAGATTAGTTTTGACATGAAATTGAAAACTGTATTTAGTTACGTTAAAACCCATTTCTCTGTCTTGCGTTTTGAATGGGTCTTTATCCACAGTGATGTTTTCACATCATGCATTGGTCATTTGAAAAATACTGGTTCATTGAATAATGCAGATTTTTCAAATACGGACACATTACATTATGCAATATCAAGAAAAAAATCACATTCTTTAATATGACCGCTGATCTCATGGTGTTTAAGTAATGGGAAGCTGTCAAGATCCCAGTGGTGAGTGAATACAAGTTTCCAATATTCTAATTTGTGCTTTTAGATGTTATCATTAGCAGCAAATACTGTCAGTTGTTTTCCTTAAATTGGCTGTCTCACTTTGTTCGTTTTTGTGTAAATGTCTAGCAAATATTCAAGTTTAAATAACCATATTTTATCTCATTTTTTTCAAATAAAAGCTATTCCTTAAAAAAAAAAAAAAAACCCAGCAAATTCAGCTTGCACAGAGCTTTTCCTTGAGACTACCATTATACTTCCTTTCACAGCAGAAATGCTTTTTGCATACTTCCCATTTCATTTCAGAAAATACTGAAAAGGTGTTTACTCAAGAGTGGCAATTTGCTAAAACTAGTACGTTTTACCGCTTATGAGTGAGGGCAGCCTTCAGGCTTTTTTTTTTTTCCCCCCTTTCTCTTTGTGTATGACTATGAAGGATATAGTGATTCAAATACAATATCGTAAAAAGTCAAACAATGTCCTAACATTCTCACTAAAAAAGGTCTGACCCTACTGAACCCTGAAATGATTTGGGGGATCCTCAGTGTTCCATGGTCCACACGTCGAGAGCCGCTAACCTACACTGTAAGAGAGAGGCCATTCATCCACTGAATAGGCATTCAGTGCCTGCTGTATGTCAGGAATCACTCTGGGCACTTGAGATACCTCAGGGAATAAAATAAGTAAAAACAAAAAAACTCTCGTCATGGAGTTTGCATGGGGAAAATATGAACATGAATATGGTAAGTCCACTGTAAAGACCAAAGAGTAAAGAGGTGGAAGTGACATGGTAGGGCTGCAGTGCTCAACTGGATGGTCGGAGCGGGCTTCCTGGGAAATACATCCTTGCAAGTACTTGGACGAGATGAGGGAGCTAGTCAAGAACACATCTGGGGAAATAAAATTCTAGACAGCAGTACTGCAAAATCTCTAAAGTGAGGACGTGTCTGGCTGTTTGGAAATCAGCAAATTGGCTAATATTACTGGGTCTGAATGAGTTAGATGGAGAATAGTAGAAATGAGGTCATTGAAGGCCTTCTGACTATAGAAGGTCGTCTTCCGCAATGACTTAACTTCCAGGAAAGAACCTCTACGTCCAAGTCTTATTCCCCCCCACACCTCCCTTCTCTTGACTGAAAGGATTTCCGATCTTACCATAAAAATTGTTTTGCTGGGAAGTTTTCCATATATGTATATGTGTGTGTGTGTGTGTGTGTGTGTGTGTGTGTGTGTCTATAAATGGTTTATAAATATATCACGTTATGATTACTTCGAAATAACTCTTCCTACATTTATTTTGGGTAATTTTAAAGGTACACTTTTAAATTTCCACACAACAGTTTACAGAGTCCAAATAAGAAACCCATAAACTTCACACTGCTCATGTACATATTAACCAGATAATTTATATAGTTATATCTTACTTATGTTATTGTAGTATATTTAAGATTTTATTTACTTATTTGGGAGAGAGTGAACGAGCACGAACAGTGGGGAGAAGCAGGGGGAGAAGCAGACTTTCCGCTGAGCAGGGGCCCAATGCAGGGCTCCATCCAAGACCCTGAGATCATGACCTGAGCCAAAGGCAGACATTTAACCAACTGAGCCACCCAGGTGTCCCTGTTATTGTAGTACTTTAATTATCCTTAGTGTAGTGACCTTTTAATCTATCCTGACGGCACCACATTGTGCAGTCCTGAAATAAGAGGAAGGGAAATAGCAACATTATGTATATAAGAAGAAAAACATGTGATCTGTGATATCTACATATATAAGAAGGTTAAACTGGTTCAGAGAACTGCGGGGAACTGTGAAAACGAAGACCCCCTAAGATGTAAACAGCAAAAGAAAAATTATACTTGATTCTGTCTTCCTGTGACAAGTATTTCCAGTAATAATTATAAATTATAATGTTTACTAGATTCATCAAAGTCCAAACGATCCACGCTTCCAAGTTGGCAGAAATCCCATAGTACAGAAGCACTGGTGTTGAATATCTTGAACAAACAGTAATATCAAACTGCCCTTGGGAATACCCTACCATGGAGAATGTGTGCCACCTAAGACAAAGATGAGAAAAAGTGGTATTCTCCACTGAAGCCAAATGTAACTGAGTCAAGGATCATAGATGCCACCACTGGGGATCTTGCTTGGTAAAAGAAGGAAATGACATCTATTGGAATGTAAATTTGCTCCAAAACATTTCCTTTCGTTTTCTTAATTACAAAAGGTCTGAAAGGAATTTAAACAGTAATAAAAATTCCATCCATTTGAATTTCTACAGCACACGGCAAAGCATTTTAAAACTGGTTCCAGCCAATTCTATACTAAAAATGCAATCTACAAGGACGCCTGGGTAGCTCAGTCATTAAGCATCTGCCTTCAGCTCAGGTCATAATCTCAGGGTCCTGGGATCGAGCCCCACGTCGGTCTCCCTGATCGGCGGGAAGCCTGCTTCTCCCTCTCCCATTCCCTCTGCTTGTGATCCTGCTCTCCTATCTCTAACAAATAAATAAATAAATAAAATCTTAAAAAAAAAAATGCAATCTACAGACCAAATGGAAATCCAACACTTGTGGAAATGTTGTCGCAGCCATATATGAAAACATATTATGATGTATTTCCCAAATGTCAAAAAAAATACACAGCCTTAAAGCTATACCTTTCATATCCCAAACCAGTGGCTACTAACAATCTGGATGAAAATTAATCATATTTATGTTTTAGAAAACTTATTTCGAATAAATGTAAAAGTTCCGTGAGTTGGAAACACTGGCCACAGACTAGCAGGTGCACGCACTTCCCCTAATCCAGATGTCTATCTACTTACCAGGACATCCGCTTTGCCACTCAGTCCCTGCCCATAGTTGTCAGTTGCGATGACTTGGAACTTGAAGTAGGACCTTCTCATGTTGTGGAAGAGCATAGCGGTTTTGATGAGGCCCGTATACGTTTCCACCACAAATCCTTCTTTTCCCTCTTTAATGGGTGGAATGATGAGTCGGTAAGCCATGGCGCTGTAATTGCCAGTATCTTTGTCAGTAGCCTAGGAGGGAAAAAACACAGGGTATAAATAAGCAGGAAAAAAACAACAACCTATATTCAAGGGCTTATCTGTTTGTAAGACTGATATTCTTTTGTAATAACACAATACAACCCTCCTATAAGTCTATTGTTCTGGGTATCGTTATGTAGATTAACAGCCTTTGTGTCCACAGGGATGAATGGTTGTTATTAGAATGATAATAACTACCCAACTGTGAATAGGAAGGACACAGACTCTGTTATAACCCAGTCCAGCCTGGTGAATTAAGTGTTTTGATTGGCATGTCTAATGGGTTCAACTCTGGGCTGTGATCCAAATTGGTTTGAGGATGGTACTGATTGTTTACCTAGCCATTGTCTTGTGTAACAGGCATAGCATGTGATAGTCGTTTTGAGCTAACCTATTTCCAGAAGGGGAAAAAATAAAATAAGGCACTAAAAGAGCTCAAATGACAGTGAGAGAAAAGTTAAGAGCTCTTAGCCAATAAATCTAGGGCTGTATAGAGAGATCCTAATTAGTTGATGCCATATCATAATTAGAGAAGGTTAGAATACTAATCCAGGTTCCTTTTTTTTTTTTTTAATCCAGGTTCCTTTTTAATCATTCTATATCCCAATTAACCAGACTTGTTCCTAATTGTGGGTACTTATGATCTACATGTTAAGGTTTCTTAACATTTAGCATTTAAATAGGGAAATAGTTGTTTAGAATGTTGTTGGTGGTTTTTGGTTTTTTATTTTTTATTTATCTTTTTAATGAAGCTGGGAGTATAATCTATTAGCCTGGCTCTATAGCTTCTACTTCAGAGATTTTTCAGAATGCCAGTCTGAGAATTATTTCATAGTGGAATATTTGGAAGAGGAACGATAAGTATGAGAGTCTCAGTGAATTTACACAAGGCTACATACACCTTATTCATGATACTAGATATGTAAGTTTTATATTATTATTTTCATTGTTTGGTTATTCTTATTTTTACCAAAGATATTAAATATCATGTACCAAGCATTTTTTTAAAGATTTTATTTATTTATTTGAGAAAGAGAGAGAGAGAGAGAGAGAGAGAGAGAGAGAGAACACGAGTAGGGTGAGGGTCAGAGGGAGAAGCAGACTCCCCGCTGAGCCGGGAGCCCGATGTGGGACTCGATCCCGGGACTCCAGGATCATGACCTGAGCCGAAGGCAGACGCTTAACCGACTGAGCCACCCAGGCACCCTGTATCAAGCATTTTTGATTTGCCATTACAATGCTAAGGATTCTATAAAACATTATCTTCTTTAGTAAAAACTCTGAGAAATGTATAATTCCAACTACATAAATTAGTGCTACCCAACAGAATTTTCTGTGCTGAAGGAAATGCTCTGTGTTCTGTACAACACAGCAGTAGCCATATATGGCTACTCAACACTCGAAATGAGGCTAATGGGATTCAGAAATTGAAGTGTGAATTCTAACTAAATTTCAACAGCCAAGGGCTACACAGTAAGTGGTGAAGTTGGGATAAATATAATGATAATAATAGTAAATAACAGTGAATGTTTATTAGGGTTTACCATGAGCTTGATACCTCAGCTTCAAATTCTAATTATGTGTTTAACCATGGAAAACATTTCAGGATAACTCTAACCACCTGGTAAACAAGGTAATTTAAAATTAAAAAACAAACAGATATTTCACTTTGGGGTAAAATATTTCTTGAATTTTCTAGGAAGTCAAAATTCTCAGCTTTAGACTAGGACGAGCTCCAGCTACCAGCTCATCTCCGGAGAGAGTCTGTACGTTTCACAGAACGGCAGAGCTTAGTTTTGACATTAGAGGGACATTAATTAGATTTCAACATTAGATCACATTATCACTGAAAGGAGAAGAAGAACAAAGACAAAATCGTTATCAAAGTGTTTCCTTTTAAGCTTTGAACTCAGGGTTTTTATTCATTTAAAGAAGGATAGCATAAAAAATTAAAAGCACAATTCCAACTAAAATTAAAATCAGAGTCTGAATCAAGTAATCAAAGACATTTCTTTTACACACTAGGACCAAATCTGGGACTAATGCCAAAGAGGTCAAAGATTTGCTTGAATATTATCCTTTAATTTATAATTAGCATGGGTGTTTCCACTGAAATAAATTTTTTACTGTTGATGCAAATGACAGTGAGGTATAAAAAATGTGCACAAAAATGGAGAAATCATGAGTATACAGCTCAATAAATTTTGCAAAATATACACATCCATGTGACTAGCCCCTGCATCAGGAAATAAAGCATTACCAGCATCCCAGAATGTTCTCTATGTCCTTTCAGCCATACCCACTCCCCAGGAAACCACGGTGTTTATTTCTAAGTAAATAAATTGGTTATGCCTATTTTTTATTTTTTTTTTAAGATTTTATTTATTTGTCAGAGAGAGAGAGAGAACACAAGCAGGGGGAGTGGGAAAGGGAGAAGCAGGCTCCTCGCCAAGCAGGGAGCCCGATGTGAGACTCGATCCCAGGACCTTGAGATCATGACCTGAGCCGAAGGCAGACGCTCAACCAACAGAACCACCCAGGCGCCCCTAGTTATGCCTATTTTGTAACTTTATGTTGATGGGATCACACCATAGATTCTCCTTTCTGTCTGAATTCTTTAACTCAATTTTGTGTTTTGAGATTCTAAATCTTTGTATTTTAAAATTTTTACAGGCATTTTGAATCGTTTTATTTCATCTATACTATAATACCATGAAATATACATTATTATTCACTATTTTACCTGCAAAGAAGTTGAGACTTTGGTAGTTAAATATCTTACCTGCTTAGCTACCTCCATGCTTCAGGACTGGTCTTTCCAACTCTAGAATCTAAGTCCAGTTGGCCACATCACCCCCTTCTCCCCACTTCCAAGTATTTACAACTAACATCCAGGCCTGTGATTTTCTTTTTTCTTTTTTTTCTCTTTTAAAGATTTTACCTATTTATTTGAGAGAGAGAGCACAAACGAGGGGAGGAGCAGAGGGAGAGGGAGAAGCAGACTCCCCGCGGAGCAAGGAGCCCTACCTGGGACTGGATACCAGGACCCTGAGATCATGACCGGAGCTGAAGGCAGATGCTTAGCTGACTGAGCCCCCAGGACTGTGCTTTTCAAAAAAATTTTTAATTTTTTATAATTTGAGTATAGTTGGCACACAATGTTACATTAGTTTCAGGGGCACAACACAGTGATTCAACATCTCTATACGTTATTCTGTGCTCACAAGTGTATCGACCATCTGTCACCATATAGTTCCATTGCAATAACCTTGACGATATTCCTGTTACTTTTTCATTCCATAACTAGAAGCCCCTGTCTCCCACTCCCCTTCACCCATCTGCCCCACCCCTTCTCCCCTCCCCCCTGGAAACTGTCAGTTTGTTCTCTGTATTTATAGGTCTCATTCTGCTTTTTGTTTGCTTTGTTTTTTTAGGTTCTACATGACTGAAATCATGTGGTATTTGTCTTTCTCAAACAAACCTTTGTATTTTAAAATAAACCCCATACCACAATGCAATCACATTTAGAAAAGAAATGACGGTTATAATAAAATCACCGTGACTGCTTGGTACATTAAGTTTCTTTGCACAGTTCTTACTGATGAACTTTCAATTTCAATAAGCAAGGAATTTCACTTTCTACTATTCCTAATTTATTAAATTAAGATAACTACAAGGTAGCTGTATTTTATTCTTAACAGGTTAAGTTGCATTTTAAAAATACACCGAGGCACGGGCACCCGGGTGCCTTAGTCGTTAAGCGTCTGCCTTCAGGTCAGGTCATGGTCCCAGGGCCCTGGGATGGAGCCCCGCATCGGGCTCCCTGCTCGGCGGGAAGCCTGCTTCTCCCTCTCCCACTCCCCCTGCTTGTGTTCCCTCTCTCGCTGTGTCTCTCTCCATCAAATAAATAAAATCTTAAAAAAATAATAAAAATTATAATAAAATACACTGAGGCAGGAGGGAAGGGAGGCTCGGGAAACAAGTTGACCGAACTGATTAAAGCCATTTCGGTTTTAGCCTGACCCTGAACCTAAAGTCAGGTCATAAAGAAAAAAAGAAAAAAAGAAAAAAAAAAAAAACAGGTCATAAAAGAATGACAAGATCTAACTCACGGAAGACCACCAGACCCCACTCCCTCTGGCAGTAAAAGCCACAAAGGCTGAACATTCTTAAAACTGTCCTTTGTGGGTAATTCCACAACCCCGGTGATGAGGGAGCAGAAGGCTAGCTGAAGACAAAGCCAGGCTAACACCCTGCAACCTCACCCCACAACATCTCCCCCCACCCCCCCCACCCCCCCGCCCACCCACTCCTGGGTGGGACATGTGTGATGTTCTTCCAGGATGCTCCCAACTCTCTTTATGTTAATGCCTTGCTAGAGGGAAAAACAACCTTAACTTGACAATGGCAAAGCCTCTGGTATCCTGTAAGTCCTCTTTAGCATATGAAAGTTCTTTTGAAAACGTCCCTTTTCCTCACCTCCCTCAACTCGCAAGTATAGAATCAGTCACTCCTCACACTTCCAATGCAGTTCTTTCTGCCCAGGGATCCTGTTCCTGTGCTTTAATAAAACCACCATTTTGTACCAAAGACATCTCAAGAATTCTTTCTTGGCCATTGGCTCCAGACCTCACCCCACCGAACCTCACCTATATTCCAAAACCACATCACCAAGAAAATGGGAAAATGAACTGTCCAATGTAATAAGCCCAAAGTTGAAGAGTAAGCCCCTCCCTATATGGTTAGCTAACTTTAAAAAACTTATAAAACCCTTCATTAGAAGCAAACGGGGGTCCTCTTCCCCCATCTGGGAGGAGATGATGTGGGAAACAAAGGCAGAAGACAAATTATTAAATTTCCTTATTACCTACAGCCCACTGACAAGTCCTTGAAACAGGCCAAGTGATCTTCCTCTAGGGACTCAGGGCCTCAATGTTAACACTTTGCTAAGAGCAAAAGGCAATCTTAGCCCAAACCGCCCCCTCCCCACCAGGATCCTGTAAGTCTACTTTAACATATAAAAATTCCTTTGGAAACTTCCTTGATCTCTAACCACCCCCCTCCCCCCCCCCAAGATACAGGTTGGTAATCATCCCCCAAGCATATGGCCCACCAATATACATCTGAAGGGTCTCAGGACTAAAAGGTTTATAGTTGGTAATAAATGACCTTTTCCCAACAATAGCTAGCCTGCTCAAGGTCCTGGAAACCTTGCTTCCAAAATTCCTTAGAGACTTAACGCTCTCCCTAACCCCCTCCGAACTTGAAAGTATATAATGGGCCGCTACTCATGACCCCGGTGCAGCTCTTTCTACCCCCGGGGCCTGTCCCCATGCTTTAATACAACCACCTTTTTGCACCAAAGATGTCTCAAGAATTCTTGGCTATGAGCTTCGAACCCTAACGTTCTTTCCTACCTCAGAGAGACCACTACTCTGTGAAGTCACTTTCTTATTTCTATACTTAATAAATCTTTGTCCCTTTCTCTAAATGTCTTGCTCTTGAATTCTGTCACACACAAAGCCAGGTCTTGGGACCTTGGTCCTTCTGGCATCAAGACCTTTCCTGAAGCAAATAATCACTGAATGCAAGTTTGGGTACAGAATTATCAAGTACAGCTCAGAACCATGTATTTTCTTTTATGATTTTTCACAGTACACTGTGAGCAGATTGTCAAAAAATGAGATACGTGGTTTTAAAAAATCATGTTTACTGGATATTTTTCCAAAAATATAAAACTACTATCATATGTACGTTGTCAATAATTATTCTACTTTGAATTTCTATTTCTTTGAATGGGCTTAATCCTCTTTGAATCTCAAAGATCTCATTTCAGAAAACGGGCGTTGATGATGGTTGCCCGATCATCAACATTCTTTGAAATCTCCCCTCTCTCTCCCAAGTACAGGTAGCTGAATATATCAAGTTAAACAGTGAATGATAAACAAGCCAACAGGCACTACACTTAGAAGCAATTTAAAGGATTTTCAAGTTCAATTTTGAATCTATTCAATTTTCAGCAAACACATGATTTAAGACTGAAACCCGTATCAAAGATGTGACTGATCAATGTTGGGTATGTACATGAAGACATGACATATTTAAATACACACCAAAAATACTGATAACAAAATTAAGAACACAATTTTAAATCTGGTTACAGATGTGAAAAGTGAGAGTTTCAGCACAGAGTGCACTGTAACTATTTGCTTCCTACTTTTTTTTTTTTAAGATTTTATTTATTTATTTGACAGAGAGACACAGTGAGAGAAGGAACACAAGCAGGAAGAGTATGAGAGGGAGAAGCAGGCTTCCCACTGAGCAGGGAGCCCGATGCAGGGCTTGATCCCAGGACCCTGGGATCATGACCTGAGCCAAAGTCAGATGCTTAATGACTGAGCCTCCCAAGTGTCCCTGCTTCCTACTTTTAATAATTTTAAATTCACTTGTTTATTTGTGTTGTGTTTCAGAGACGTACTCAAAAACTGAGTGTGATTTAAAAGACAAATAATCACTCCAGAGTTTTCCGCTTTCCTTATTTGTAAAATGAAAACAAAATACTGATCAACAAGCATTATTTTCAAGATAAATATATATGTACATATGTGAAATATAACCAAGTATACTATAACTATTATAATTTTTACCATAATCAAAAATTTTAATTTTATATCTAATATTTACCAATGAATATGCAAATTTAAACACAAAATTAATTTAAACTTATTACTCCAGACACATTATCATAAGACTGTAACTTACCTTTTTTTAAAAATATTGTATTTGACAGAGAAAGAGAGCATAAGCAGGGAAGCAGCAGAGGGAGAGGGAGAAGCAGACTCCCCTCTGAGCAGGGACCCTGTGCTCATGACCTAAGCCAAAGGCAGACACTTAACTGACTGAGCCACCCAGATGCCCCAAACTGTAACTTCCTTAAAATAATCCATTAACCAATTTTTTCAAGATGCATGTACTTTGTCCTCTTTCTGTTTTCTTTTCCACTTTAGGGCTTCCAGACCATCTCTGAGTCAAGCTTGCAAAACCTCTTCCCCAACTGAAATCCATGCGTTTATATGTAGTACGCATTCTACCCTTCCTTGTTGCTGAACTTATGTAATGAGGCCATGGGTATCTGACTCTCAGTGTACCCTCTCCTACTTCGACTTTCTCCTCCTCTGTGAATTTCAGTGTTCTTGGAGATGATGCAATCAATGACCATCTTCAAATTCTTAGGCATGAATAACTGTCATTGGTCTCTGATATGCCTCACTGCATCGATTCTATCCCATAACCACATGCTAGTCTTCTGACTTACGGAGATACTCCCTCTAAGGAAACACTCCATCTCTGGAGGTGGAAACTTTAATGTATACATTTCTGACTGCAACCTCCCATCACTTTCTTATTCAATTATGACTTCTCTGGCACCAGGGAATTTTCAGTTCCACAAACACCCTCTCTGTTCTCCTTACTTCGGGGCTTACGTCCCTTCTGTCCCCATCATGGATGTGACTGTGGTCACACTGTTCTCATTGTTTTGTCCTTCCACAACACCTGGAACTTTCTCCTCCAGAGCCAATGTAACTGTCAACCGGGGACTGAGGAATGATGGAGGAGAGAGTCAGGCAGACCAGGGCCTCACACAGTATCTCCAGACATCTTTCCCACTGAGTACGTTTTATTGTTATTATCTTATAGGTCAAGGAATGAAGGCACAGAGAGATCAATCCCTTTCTCTCAATCATCCCAAAGTGGCTTAAAGCACAGGTGGGGAGGTCTCCCTCTAAAACCTATAACGAAACCGCTATACTCAATATGTCACACTAAGTACCAGGACTGGGACCCCAGTGAACACAATAGTAAGAGCTGGAGAAAGAGCCTAAGAGCTCCTCCTAGATATGTCCCAGAGACGGAGAGAAAATAATAGATATGCAGGCTAAAAACTAAGCGAAGGCAGGAATACAAAAACCTTTGTGCAGGTGGTAGTTCTACATAGAGGGCATTTTGCTGATCTAGGTGAAGTAAAGATTTACTTCATGAGGTTGTGAGTGACTCAGAGAATGGGAAGCAAGACCCAAGCCCCACTCGTGGAAGTGAGTCTAATAAGACTATCCTTCCCAGAATGCCCAATTCTCACTTAAAGGGCATTTGAGAAATTCATCTCTCCTTTCCAGCTACCACTGCTACCACTGCCTCCAAACTGCAAAGCAAACCACCTGGCTTAAACTTTTATAATGAGTGCGGGGGGGGGGGGGACCTTCCTTGGGAATCAATCCAACCAATACAAGCCCCCATTGGATTCTGCAGCTTTTATTCACACATTAGCAATTGCTCAGTTCTAGGAGAAATCATAATATTCTGAATTTCTGAATTTGTAAATTCTACCTGAATGAATAGAAAAGCCACAACTGAGAATTTGAGAAAAGTGATATTTTTTAAAGATTTTATTTATTTATTTGACAGAGAGAGAGATAGTGAGAGCAGGAACACAAGCAGGGGGAGTGGGAGAGGGAGAAGCAGGCTTTCCGCCGAGCAGGGAGCCCGATGCGGGGCTGGATCCCAGGACCCTGGGATCATGACCTAAGCCGAAGGCAGATGCTTAACGACTGAGCCACCCAGGTGCCCGAGAAAAGTGATTTTTAATTGGTAATAGCCTAGCCTCCTCACAGAAGTAGGTACTTTTTCAAAAGTCACCTCTAACCTATGCCTCAAATAATTCTAACAAGTAAGTTCCAAGAACGATAAAAAGGTAGAGTTAAAATAATCCTCAAAATGAACAAGAAACAAAATGTCATAAAAAAGAGCTTGTTGAAAAAAAGCAAAGTCATACCCACAAAGGGAATTAGCAGGCAAAGAGAATAATGTGAAGATGTTCAATATGCCTCAGTAAATAGTCGTAAAAATAAGAAAAAAAAAAGAATGAGAACAGTTGAACATAAATAAAAAAATTCTAGAAGTGATGAAATAATAATGGAAATTAAAAACCCAGAGATGAAGCTGTTAGCAACTGAGGCATTGCTGATGAGAGAATTAGTGAACTGAATGATAGGGACAGAAGAAATGATGCAGAATGCCCTACAGAGCAACAAAGACCAAAAATCTAAGAGCAAGTTTGAGACAAAGCATTGAGGGGGATCAAGTTTAGCAAACACCTAATCAGAGAGTCAAGAAGAGAGAATAGAATTTTTCAGAACTGATAAAAGACAGCTATCGACAGATTTAAGAAGCCCAATAACCTACCAACAGAACAAATACAAAGTGACCTACCCAGAACAAGCAACACCCTACCCCCAACAGAAACGGGAGTCACAGAAGGTCTTAGCACACTCAGTAGCATGGAAAGGTGCCCATGGAAAGTTCTAAATTGTGTACCGTAAGTGGAAGGTGTGTGATTTCAGAGGAAGATCTAAGATTTAGGAAAATGTGAAAAAGCAAAGAAAGCAGTAGGTGGCTGAATAACTCTACTTAAGCATGGACTCTACAACACAATAATTATATTGTTGTGTGTGGCTAAAAAAAAAATAGAGCAAAATATCCAAAAACAATAATATATTAATTTCAATGGGAGGGACTCAATTTAAATGTCCTAAGATTCTAAATAATATTCAGGATGGAGGGTATACTGGTATTTTTTAGGTACGTGTATGTTAAAATTTCTAAGGTACCCCTTATTGAATAAAATAGAGTATATAACTTTACAAATCAGAGAGGATACATGCATGGGGCAAGGAAAAAATATCCATCCAATGGAAACAAAAAGGAGAGAAAAAGAAAACAGAAGAAAAGAAAACAGAAGAAAACAAAACAGGACAAGGGAAGACCAAAATAAAATGATAGAGGGTAAAATCTATTATATCTGCAATTAGAACAAATGTAATTCAATCTTCTACTTAACAGGCCAGGTTAATTACACTGGATAGAACAGACTCTACTCTAATGTATAATGTATCATCCCTAAAAGAAGGAAAGTGATTGGAAACGTAAGTCAAAATTCATTTATATTTTAATGTAGAACACATCTATTTTCATAGAGAAATTTACCTTCCTGGCTTTTGGAGGGGCAGTGGAGAAAGAACTGATATTTTAAAATTAAAACAATATTAGAAGTTAGTTCTGCTGTGTTCTGTGTGACTAAGAAGAACGATTTTGAAAGGAAATTATTTGCCCAAAGATGTCACTAATGAACTTAGGTGTGAATAAAGCAAAACAGCTATGTGTGTGTGTGTGTGTGTGTGTGTGTGTGTGTGTGTGTGTGTGTGTGTGTGTGTGTGTTTAAGTAAATAAACTATTATGAATATAACCTGCATTATTTCCTAAAAAACTGGGGAAAATTCCTAAAGATAGTCGAAGAAAGGGAAAAATAAGTAAAATTTACAAACTGCATCATTTTTATTAGCGCTAAGGGGACATCTAACAAGCTTCGTTAAACTAACACCTAAAACTGAAAACTGGCTCATCAAGAAAACTGTAATTGAATCAAATCTGCTAAAGAATCAATGTCACTTTACTTATTCCATTAGCTTTCTTTATAATCAAAAATATACATGGGGCTCCCAGCACAATCATTATCTGGGAGAGGTAACCCTTGAAGATTTGATTCGCAGACTTCTGGGAGTTTCTGTTAGCAGAATCAGGAAAGTTATGTCTAGAGTTGTTTTAAAAGAATGAAAATCAGAAATGAATATTATAATTATACCTGCTGTAATTATATTTCTAAATGAAAGCTAAGACACAGGAAACCACTTACGCATTTCTAAGACCTCATCTGGAAATTTTAATGCACACAGGTGCCCAACATTAAGAGAAAATCACCAAATAATTGCCTCTATCATACGGGGGTGTAGGTGAGCCCATTAATTTTGTAACAGCATAAGTAACCATTCCCCTCTCTTGCCTAAATGAGTACTATGAATACAGAAATATTAGTGGAATAATTAGTGATGTCCTAAGAACTTCCAAAGCCCATTAAAGTCCAATAATGCTAACTTTTAACTTCAACTTTTCAATTAGACCCCATTTTAACATTTACCAGTGCTGGTGGCTCACTTTCCCTGAAATAGAGTGGAAGTATTTTAGAATGTCAGAGTAAAAATACGCAAATCCCACATTTTCAGCTACTAATGTCAGTATGTCAAGGTGTGTTTTCAAGGGGCAAAATGAACATCTGCCGTAGATCTCTTTGGCTTCTTAAACTACTTTAACTTGGCTCTTGATTTGTAGGAAGTACAAAGAAACCTTCATTTTAAAGCACTTAAAGACAATAGATTTGTCCAACATATGATAAAATATGAATGAGGAAAGGAAAATGTCAGGTAGACTCGTCTATTTATAAGGCTATACAAGACTTATGCAAAAAAAAAAAAAAAAAACTAGAAAAAAAGAGAAGAGACGTTTTTATTTATTTTTTTTTTTTTAAAGATTTTATTTATTTATTCATGAGAGACAGAGAAAGAGAGAGAAGCAGAGGGAGAAGCAGGCTCCCAAGGAGCAGGGAGCCCGATGCGGGACCCGATCCCAGGACACTGGGATCATGACCTGAGCCGAAGACAGACGCTTAACCATCTGAGCCACCCAGCGACCCAAGACTTTTTTAAATAAGAAAGCTTAGTGTTTGTTTTTTTTTATCAGGATGTCAAAAAAGTCATCACAGTCCAATAATTCCTAATTTCAGTATGTGCACTTACTATGTGTATATTTAAGTCTAATATAATTTAGAGATATTCTAATGAGTAAAACGCAGCTTATTGTAGAAATGACAATTTGATAATGGTATGTTGACAAGAGCAACACTGTTTGAATTACAAAGACCTTTTCAGGAATTTTACTGTTGTTTTATTATAGTTAGAATTTGCCAAAGTTTAAAGAGTGGTGCCAAATATCACACGATAATACCCATTTGAAAAATTCAAGAAATCGAAGAACAGCAAAATCTTCCTTTTATCATTTTTAGTTATATACTAAAATATGTCTTATTATGGAAGGCATGAGATTCAAACATCGGGAAGACTTGGATTTATGTGATGACCACAACGCTTTTTTTTTAAAGTACTATTTCCCTTTCCTTGTAACTTCTTTGGAAAACAAATATTACCTCAAAAAATAATTGCCTTGTTCTTTTCCTCATTATTCCTACTAGCATGACTGATCATATATTCCTCAATGATGCTTTGAAATGAACTCTGAAACATTTGCTCTCTTTTCATTCACGTGGAAAAGAAAGAAATTGTGCTCCACTCAACAGACGCAGTAAGAACTGAAAACACATGTACAATCTGAGCCTTCTATTTGATAGAGGAAAACTAGCTTTTAATGGTGACTCTGAATCCCAAAATGTTCAGGATTTTTAGGGAAAGCTCAATTATTATTGAAATGTTTAAGAAATCTTTGCCTTGGGCGCCTGGGTGGCTCAGTTGGTTGGGTGACTGCCTGCGGCTCGGGTCATGATCCTGGAGTCTCCGGATCGAGTTCCGCATCGGGCTCCCTGCTCAGCGGGGAGTCTGCTTCTCCCTCTGACCCTCTTCCCTCTGGTGCTTTCTATCTCTCATTCTCTCTCTCTCTCAAATAAATAAATAAAATCTTTAAAAAAAAGAAGTCTTTGCCTTTGCAATAATTCTGTAGTTAGGAATTCAAATCCTTCAGCATTCAAAGTAAATTAAATGACACACTATTTCTAACTCGGTGTTCTTCCTCAATTACATTAAATCCAATCAATCCAAACACAGTTTCATCTTCTCAGTCCTCGCCCCTACCCTGCTCCGGTCCCTCTCCAGGCTACTATGCGCTTGTCCCTCAGGCTGTGGTCTCCTTGCCTGGCAAGGGCCCCCCACCTACACAGGAACTGAGCGAGAGATCTCAGCATCCAAAATCTCGCTCCTGGCCTCCTGACTTCCAGTCCCTCAGCAAGCCTTTTGTGTTGGACTTCCGCAATATGCCTCAGCTCAGAGACCATCTATCAAGCAGATGCTGCCCAACGCAGGCTCTCGTGTCTCATTTTTCACTCCAGAAACAGCTGAAAAGCGACCGAGAGCCCCCACCTCCCAGAGGAGGGCCATTAAGACAAGTCCATGAAATACTCTGTCTGATCCCAGTTTACCATTCCAACCTCTTGCCTTACATTTAACTCTACTTATATTTCCCCCAAACCACATTACCTAGCGTGTTTCCAGAACGACCTATGTTATTTTATGATTCCAATCCTTTGCTTACACAGTTTCTTCTAAATTAAAATGTCTCTTGTGTGCTAGGCCGGATGATGTTCCCTCCTGCACTATATTTTGCTGCACACACACACACACACACACACACACACACACACACTGAACATACATAATATTGAGCAGTGTAGTCAACCTTCAGCTTAAATGACTAGTTTTCTGAATGCAGTCCCGACAGCCCTAGGGGCAGTGTTGTTTTCACCTGCAGGTTCCTAGTACTCTAACTTACGTATTTTTTACTATAGCATTTACCTTGGCATATTATAATATTTATATGTCTGTTACATAAAAAATTTTGTTTCTTAATTATCTTAGTCTTTTATATTTTGTGTCACTTGGTTTCCACATTGATTATTAAAATCTATTTCAAAAATGAAAATTTAAATTTAAACTAGGATATGTAACATGACTTTGAAAAGATCCTCTTGAATACAAACATGTTTTTAAGCTTACTTTTGTTCCCATCATTAGAATATTTAAGACAGGGTGTCCTTCATGTGTTGAATAATATGGACTACCTTGCTTCATACAAAGATTTGAGTATCTTTTCATTTAAACATCCTATGTATTTTTACAATTTTAAAGCAAAGTTAATGTTAAAAGATAAATAATGGCATTTTCACTATTGCAAAAAGGTTTAGAATATGAATAATGTATAAGAAGCCTATTTATCCTTCAATTATTAAGAGAAAATCAGGGGAACTGGATAGCAAGGCATTTGCAAATTAAATCCAAATGTTGAATGCTCTCTGCATTCTCTCTGACAATGTTTGATTGCCCATCTGAGAAGAGAACAAGCACAAACAAAAAGCTTTACTACAAAAAAACAAACCTTTATCATTGCTTTTTAAAGAGTCTGTCAAAGGAAAATAGAATTCAATTTATAAACCTTTTACTTTGGACAATAAATGGAGAACTATCAAAAACATATTGAATATAAAATACTAGGCTGAAACTAATGATTAGTAGAAGAAAAGCCTTAAGGACAGTTAAAGTGACACTAATTAGGGCTGTATTTACGGATTGCAATGGTGCTATTTACACATGGGACAATAAAATCTGTCTCCTTGAATAGATACAAATCGCAACATTTTAATATAAACAATACACCACATTCAGCAAAAAAAGTTGCTCTCTTCAGTGTCCTTCATTTAAATTGGAGGTAATTTGGGCCCCTGGGTGGCTCAGTTGGTTGAGCGACTGCCTTCGGCTCAGGTCATGATCCTGGAGTCCCGGGATCGAGTCCCGCATCGGGCTCCCTGCTCAGCGGGGAGTCTGTTCTCCCTCTGACCCTCCCCCCTCTCATGCTCTCTTTCTCTCTCATTCTCTCTCTCAAATAAATAAATAAATAAAATCGTTAAAAAAAATAAAAAAATAAATTGGAGGTAATTTTGGGGCGCCTGGGTGGCTCAGTCGTTAAGTGTCCACCTTCGACTCGGGTCATGATCCCAGGGTCCTGGGATCGAGCCCCACATCAGGTCCCCTGCTCCGCGGGAAGCCTGCTTCTCCCTCTCCCACGCCCCCTGCTTGTGTTCCCTCTCTTGCTGTGTCTCTGTCAAATAAATAAAATCTTTAAAAATAAAAAAATAAATTGGAGGTAATTTTGAAACATTCCTTCCACTTTCTCTATGTGTGTATATACACAATAGATATATATGTGTAAATACATATGTACATACATATACTTATTTTTTCAATTTGGTACCAGTGTATTTTATGTTTAACATCTGAGAAGTTTGCTAAGAAGAAACAGCTGTAACACTAAACTAAAATTCCTGTTATTATTTTTTGTTAGATGAAATTCTAAAACGAACTGTCCCCAAAACAATATGCTACAAAGCAGAGTGGCCAACATTACAATTCCATCTTAAGATAATATGATAAAATATTAGCATTGCCAATTGCTGGTTTTTAGAAATATTTTTATTTTTTTAAATTTATTTTTAATTTTTTAAAAAATTTTATTTATTTGTCTCAGAGAGAGTGCGCAAGCAGGGGTAGTGGCAGGCAGAGGGAGAGGCAGGTTCCCGCTGAGCAAGGAGCCTGATGCGGGGCTTGATCCCAGGACCCTGGGATCATGACCTGAGCTGAAGGCAGACGCTTAACCGACTGAGCCACCTAGGCATCCCCAATATTTTTATTTTTTGAGAAGCATGCATGGGGCTATAATAATTTTGAATTTATTTTTGCAAAATTGCTCACATGCTTTTGATTTTCACTATGATTTTTCCTTCTTAAAAATTCCTAAATCACTCTTTCTTAATTCCTAAATCATTTTCATCTAATTATTCTTGCTCTGTGTTATTTGTAAAGATGAAAAGTTATAACAACTTTAATGGCCAATAGTTTTTTTATAATGTGTTTAATATATGAAGTGTCTGATTACTTCTTGCTTATTACAGAAATGTCAGGAAATGCATATTAGCAAAGATATTTAAAAACCTATAATTATATCCATTTATAGTCATTATTAATAACTTTATATATGACCTTTTATATTTACTATATAAACATACACTTTCTGTAACCAGGACCATATCATCTGTATAGCTTTATAACCTATTATTTTCAGTCATTAACCAGTTATACAGAATTTTTTTATTTCAAAAAAATGTATTTTATAATAGTAAGAGTAGGATTTTTAAAAAATTGTAATAAGTAATACTATTTTGAAAAAGACATATTTTTAAAGGATACATAAAATCTATAAATTGTTGTAAAACCAGCCCACAAAATACCAACATTATCAAGGCTTGAAAGTTACTAGACTGTATACCTTGGCTACTGTAAATAATGTTTCAATAAACATAAGGTGCCTATATTATTTTGAATTAGTGCTTTTGTTTTCTTTGTGTAAATATCTAATAGTGCAATTGCTGGAGCCTAGCAGAGTTCTATTTTTAATTTTCTGAGGAGCCTCCATACTGTTCAGAGTGGCGGCACCAGTTTGCATTCCCACCAACAGCCATGAAGGTTCGTTTTTCTCTGCATCCTTGCCAACATGTGTTTTTTGTGTTGTTGGTTTTAGCCACCCTGATTGGTGTAAGTTGCATCTCATTGCACTTTTGATTTGCATTTCCCTGATGATGAATGATGTCAAGCGTCTTTTCATGTGTCTGTTGGCCATCTATATGTTGATAGACAAACGGAAAAGTGAGAGGTGATACATGACACACACACACGCACGCACACACACACACAATGGATTATTACACAGCCATAAAAAAAAAAAAGGATGAGATTTTGGCATTTGCAATAGCATGGATGGACCTGGAGGGTGTTGCACTAAGTAAAACTGAAAAAAAACAAATATCATGTAATTTCACTCATATGTGGAATCTAAAAAACAACACAAATGAGTAATAAATAAAAAAACAGAATCAGACCCATAAATATAGAGAACAAACTGATGGTTGCCAGAGGAGAGCGAAGGTGGGAAATATTGGTGGAGGGGAAGAGGAGACACAGGCTTCCAGTGACGGAATGAGTAAGTCATGGGCATATCGTCAATGGTACTGTAAAAGCGTTGTGTGGTGACAGATGGGCACTACGCCTGTGGTGAGCAAGGCATAAAACGGAGAAGTTGATCACTATGTTGCACAGCTGAAACTAATGTAATATTGTGGGTCAACTTGACACAAATGAAAAAAATCAAAGACAGTTACTAGATAACGTTTATATTTGATAAAACGGCTAATTTTTGTTTGTTTTGTTTTGGCTAAGACCTAATACCGGCCAATCTATTTTTAGCCTAATTGCCTTCAGCCAGCCTGCTGCAATCCAAACAGTTCTTCAGCCAATTAAGAACTGGCACTGACAATGATTGGGATTATTAGATGCAGGTTGAGTGTCAGCCCTGAAAAAGCGTAATGAATAAAAGACTATATTCACGAAAGATCTGGGAAAATGTAAGAGATAATCAGACTGGGCACCAAGTGTTCTGCATTGGACTAAGGACCCTATCAATAGGGTCTCATTTAATTTTCTTAACTCTGGTAGGTAGAAAGAACAAGAAGCATTCTGTAGATGACGTTCCTGAAGCATATATGTGACAGTAAAACCCCGTAAATGTGCCCAAATCACACAGCTGGGGAGAAGAACCTGGAATCTTTGACTCCAAGGCCCGTGCAAGATTTGACAGTAAACTGTATGAAGGGAAGGATGGGTTGGACTAAAGGTTATTCCCAGGCTCCTTGCTTCAGAGAGAGATGACACCTGTACCTAATAGATTTTATTAAACATTCACATTTACTATCTCATTTTTTTCCACCTCTTTTCGGAGTCCGTAGGAATTAAATGAAGACCAGTAGCTTTATCTGTACATCTCTCTCGTAGGACACACGGGAACACAAACACTGGGAAAAAGGCGTGTTGTTTACATCCCCATCCTAGTGGAGCTGCTCCATTAAATGACATGGTAAGAAAGAATTCAATGTTTTAATTGCATTTAGTGCTAATGAAACCCTTATAAATGCAGGTGAGATTATACATTTCCATGGTGTTCCTTTCCTCATTAGTTACCCCTAATTTTCATGATGACTGTTAACACAACATAACATTAATATGCTCAGGAGGTGCCAGAAAAAATTATGTGTCATGCTGTGATTCATTAAAGCCTTCTAAGGATTCTTGCATTTTTCAACTTTTTAACAGATAATTCATTTTATAATCTTGAAAGATAAATTTTCTGCTGTTCAGAACTTTCTATTAATACTTTTTCTTTGAAAAATGGCATTTTTGACCATATCTACAAAGAGAGGAATTTAAGGGATCTATTTAATGTTCTTAAATTGCTGGCCTTTTCCAGTTTGTGATTTTTTTTTTTTAATATGGCTTTAGTGCCTTCTTTCTGAAAAAGCATAGTTAAGAAATTGTACTGACTTCTTGATTATTTTTGTTTTATTTAAGAGAATTTCAAGATTTTTTTCCCACTTCTCCAACAGTAATTAATTACTAGAAGATAACCTCACCCAATGTTATGGTTTGCTGTTGTGTGATAAGGACCAAAACCCCCAATGTGCCCTTTTAAAAAATATTCTTTATAAACCTGTTCTCTGGATAAGTTCGTACGGGTATTGCCTGAAGACTGAAATTTCTCCCACCTGTGCTGTTAGGGTTTGCTATTCAGAACCTCACCTCTAAATATGTGGAGATTATTTTTTTCTTAAAGTTGCTATGATTTCCTGAAAGGGAACTACCAAGCCATCGATAATTACTGACAAAGAAAAATTTGTAAAAAAGATACTTCATAGCACAGTGTTGAGATAATACTACTCATTTAAAACATAAATATGTCTCATAAATACCAATTGCTGATATGAGATATCTCATTTAAAATATGCAAGTTGATCTTTCTCAAGATAGCTTTGGCTATTCAGGGTCTTTTGTGGTTCTGTACACATTTTAGAATTATTTGATCTAGCTCTGTAAAAAATGCTGTTGGTATTTTGATAGGGATTGCATTGAGTCTGTAGAATGCTTTGGGTAGCATGGACATTTGAACAATATTGGTTTTTCAAATCCATGAGAATGAAAAATCTTTCCATTTGTGTCATCTTCAATTTCTCTCATCAGTGTTTTATAGTTTTTGGAGTACAGTCTTTCACTTCCTGGTTTATCCTTAGGTATACTTTATTCTTGTTGCTGCAATTGTAAATAGGATTATTTTCTTAATTTCTCTCTCTGCTTTCATTATTAGTGTATAGATTTCTGTACATTAATTGTGCATCCTACAACTGTTTTTTAAATTCATTTATCAGTTCTAACAGTTTCTTGGTACTGTACCTAGGGTATCACAATCCCAGATTTCAAGATATACTCTAAAACCGTAGTAATCAAAACAAGATGGTACTGGCACAAAAGCAGGCACATAGATCAGTGAGACAGAACAGAGAGCCTAGACATGAACCCATGACTCTATGGTCAATCAATCTATGACAAAGGAGGCAAGAATATACAATGGGGAAGACAGTCTCTTCAACAAATGATATTGGGAAAACTGGACAGCTGCGTGCAAAGAATGAAACTGGACCACTTTCCTACACCATCCACAAAAACGAACTGAGAATGAATTAAAGACACAAATGTGAAACCTGTGACCATAAAGTTCCTAGAAGAAACAATAGGTAGTAATTTCTTTAATATTAGCCACAGAAACATTTTTCTAGATGTCTCCTGAGGCAAGGGAACCAAAAACAAAATTAAACTACTGATACTACACCAAAATAAAAAGCTTTTGCACAACAAGGGAAATAATCAACAAAACAGAAATGCACCCTACTGAATGGGAGGAGATATTCACAAATGATATACCCAATACGGGGTTAATGTCCAAAATATATAAAGAACTTATACAACTCAACACCAAAAAATAAATAATCCAATTAAAAATGGGCAGAGGACCTGAATGGCCATTTTTCCAAAGAAGACATACAGATGGTCAACAGACAAAGGAAAAGATGCTAACATCACTAATCATCAGAGAAATGCAAATCAAAACCACAATGAGATATCACCTTATAGCTGTCAGAATGGCTAAAATCAGAAAGACAAGAAATAACAAGTATTGACAAGGATGTGGAAAAAAGGAACACCTGTGCACTGCTGGTGGGAATGTTAAGCTGGTGTAGCTACTGTGGAAAACAGTATGGAGGTTCCTCAAAAAATTAAAGCTACCATATCATCCAATAATTCCACTATTGGGTATTTACCCAAAAAAACCCCAAACACTAATTCAAAAAGATATATGCACCCGTATGTTTAAGGCATTATTTCTAGAAGTCAAGATATGGAAGCAACCTGAGTATCCATCAGTAGATGAGTGGAAAAAGGAGAGGTATATATAAAGAATTTATACAACTCAACATGCAAAAAACAAATAATCCAAGTAAAGAATGGACAGGACATGAATAAACATTTTTTCCAAAGACGACATTCAGATGGCCACTAGACACATGAAAAGATGCTTAACATTATTCATCATCAGGGAAATGCAAATCAAAACTACAACGAGGTATCACCTCACACCTGTCAGAATGGCTAGAGTCAACAACCCAAGAAACAGGTGTTGGTGAGGATGCAGTAAAAGGGGAACCCTCTTGCTCTGTTGGTGGGAATGCAAACAGGTGCAGCCACTGTGGAAAACAGTATGGAGGTTCCTCAAAAAATTAAAAAGAGAGCTACCCTACAAGTCAGCAATTGTACTACTAGGTATTTACCCAAAGGATACAAAAATACTTTTTCGAAGGGATACATGCACCCTGATGTTTACAGCAGCATTATCAACAATAGCCAAATTATGGAAAAAGCCAAAATGTCCACTGACTGATGAATGGATACACTACATCCATCCATCTCTATCTATCACAATGGAATATTACCCAGCCATAAAGAAGTATGAAATCTTGCCATTTGCAACAATGTGGATGGAGCTAGAGGGTATTATGCCAAGCAAAATAAGTCAGAAAGACAAAGCATATGATTTCACTCACATGTGGAATTTAACAAAACAAATGAAAAAAAGAAAAAAAATGAACAAAGGAAGGAACAACAACAAAAACCCCAGACTCTTAAATACAGAGAACTGGTGGTTGCCAGAAGGGAGGTGGGGGGTCATGGGTGAAATAAATAAAGGGTATATATTTCAATAATGAAACAAAATTCAAGTGGAAAAAGTTATATGGATTATTTCTCAAGGGGATAATATCTCAGTGTATTTCAAAGATTGGATATACCTAGTCATTACATAATGGAAGAAACTGTTTTTATATTAATTTTAGCATTTATAACTATTTCTTATTCTATCATTCACATGAGAAGAAAACTTAGAATTCTATACTAAGGTGACTTCTAGAAAGGTCCACTATTTAGTTTCAAGGGCAACGATCAAATACATGAGCATTCCATTGAACTGTGTTTTGATAACTTACATGCACAATGCACGCTGAACTGAGAACACGAAGATGATTATTATCTTACAGGTAAAAAAACCTACTCAGAGAAAATAATTCACAGTGACAATGGACGTTTACTGAGAGATCTGTGCAGAGCCAGGCACTGTACTCAGTGCTCTGTATGCATTTTCTTGTTTATATTCATGAGAAATGTGTTATATAGTCTGATAACTTGCAGACGTGATGCTTACAAAAATTAAGAAATCTGTCCAAGTTTAGGCAGCCCAGTAGTGGCTAAAAGATAACAGTGCAGCGTTTCCTGGGTGGCTCAGGAGGTTAAGCATCTGCCTTCGGCTCAAGTCATGATCTCAGGGTCCTGGGATGAGCCCCGTGTGGGGCTCCCTGCTCAGTGGGGAGTCTGCTTCTCTCTCTGCAGCCTGCTCCCTCCTCCTGTGAGCATTCTCTCTCATAAAATAAATTTTAAAAATCTTAAGATAATAGTCCAGGTTTGTCTTCATCATGGTGCTTTTGGAAAAGAGATAGAGATTTAAATATTAAAACTTAAAAATAAGTATTAAGACTTTACTTTTATGGCCTTTATGTTTCGTATTAACTTTATTTTTCACGCTCTTGGGATTTAGCATATTCATAACTTTGGATTAAACTTTAATCAGTAGTGACTTAAATTAAAACTTCCCTAGTTCCCTTAGTAATTCCTATCACACAGAAGGGTCAGGAACTAGCATTCATTTCCTGCTTGCAGATGGGCCTGTTTTTTTTTTTCTTTTCTTTTTCGTACCTTTGGTTTTAGCTCCACCCCACGCTCTCATTTTAGCTCTAACCCCAAACAGTACATCCACAAAAAGCCTGCCCCTCTGCAGGCTCTGCATCACCTGGCCTTGCCCTGCCGGAATGTCACTAATCCCACAGTGTGTTCTGCGTGCACTACCCTGGGGTTCTAGGTCTGCAAGGCAGATGGGTCTTTTCCTGTGATGCCTGTTCTTGCCAAGGGCCTAAATCCTTCTTCCATCTGGCTCTTTTATGACTTCAATCCCATCCCTGTAGTTTATCCTTCCTACCCAGCATGGATGCTTCATTCGTGCCCTCTATTTTAAGACGGCAGTAAGACCTTCGCCTGTCCCCATGTGTCTCACAGGCACAGGGACTTGTCAATCTATCCCTGCCCTGTCGACATGACTACATCATTTTCAGGTCCAAATCTCATCTCCTGGGCTTACGGTCTGGATTCTGAAACCTAGCACCAGATAAAACCATGTGCTTGTTCACTTGCATGCTATCAATGTCATCTTCCATATCTAATCCACTCTACGGGATCGCTGGCATTTCTCAGCCACTGTCACCAATAACATAGTGTCCCAAAGCGTGCTTTCTTACTGGAAACCGTCAGAAAACTATATGGCATTGTTTCATCACATGTTAAAAATAGAAAATTATTTTTTTTTAAAGACTTTATTTGAGAAAGAGACAGAGAGAACCAAGCAGGGGGAGGGGAGAGGGAGAAGCCAACTCTCCGTTGAGCAGGGAGCCCGATGCGGGACTCGATCCCAGGACCCTGGGATCACGACCTGAGCTGAAATCAAGTCAGACACTTAGCCGAGCGAGCCACCCAGGCTCCCCGCAACCCTCCCCGCAACCCCCCCCGCAACAAAATAGAAAAGTTTAATTACTAACAGAGAACTAACAAGAAAGATACAACCCCCTCCCCTTCTGTCAGAATTATTTTATCTTGCAAGAGGAATGGCTTAAAATGACCAGAAATTTAAGTAAACATCTTCCCTTTGTTTTTATGACTTTTAATTTTAATAACATTTTTAAAATTCTTGTTTTTCAAATTATATCTCTAGAGGTAGCCAGCATCTAGATCAAGAAATGGAGCATTATCTGCCTCCGTCCTCAAAAATAACTCTTCTGACTTGATTAGTTCTTCCTGTTTTTGAGCTTTATATAAATGGGCTTAGGAAATTTTTTGTCTGAATTCATTTGCTCACATCATATTTCTGACAGCCATCCGTGCTGTTGCATGCAGACATAATTTATTCATTTTCATTGCTCTGCAGAACTCCACTGTAGAAATATATTACAGCTCATGCACGTACGGTGACTGGACAACGATGTTGTTTTCAACTTTTAGATATTATAGTAAGGAGCATATCTACAAAAAGTGGATTTTTGGCACAGATCTTTTTAAAGCATCTGTATGCATTTCTGCTGTGTCAATATTTAGGGGTACAGATTCTGAGTCAGGGGTTATGCATATGTTCACACTCGATAATGCTTTCCAAAACGTTGCACTAACTTACATCCCATCCGCAGTGTCTGTGAACTCTGGGTGTTGCAAAATTTGGGTTCATCGGTCTCTTTTTAGCCATTCTTATCAACAATAGGGTGGTCTCTCGTGGTTTATTTTGTAAATCCTAGTAGTTAATAAAATTGAATGCCTCTTCTGTGTGTGTTTTGTGTTTTTTTTTTTTTTTTGCCAATTTTTATATCCTCCTCATATAGGGCCTATTCCAATCTTATTCCTATCTTTATCTTGGGAGTTTTGTTTTCCTTTGTTTTGAATCATCATTTTGTTAGAGTTCTATACACTCTGACTTGGAGATCTTTGATACTAGTTTGTAACATATCTTGGGGTCTTTTGGCTTCAGGTGGGTAATAAAGTCTTTCAAATTACTATGAACCGCATCAACTTTGTCTTTTTATAGATTACTTGGATCACAAGAGGCCATGACTGCCCAGGGGAAAAAAAAAATCCTGGGAAAAATAAAATGAAGCACTATAAAAAGGAGATATGTTTGCCAAAACTAGTGTAGCTACCACATCAAGTTTCAGGATCTACTTGATAGGAATCTCTAGTTTCCAGTTTTATTATTCCTATGCATTAAAATGTTGTTTTGTGAACTGAGACATTTCTCTGCCTTTGAAAAAAAAATTTAATTCTTCCGGCACCTCTCAGATGTACAATGACTTATGAATCAACCAAAATAAATGATGTTCTCTTTAGGTACATAATCTTAACTTAGGCCTGCTGGTTTTCATTAAGGAAAGTGTATTAAAACTACTAGGAAGAATCAGCCATTTTTTATGACTTATTAGTACCTAAGTTTTCTTCATAATACATATTAAAGGAACCTTGTATTTTACTCTTCTTACTGGCAATATTAATAGGCGATTCAAAATAAATGCATTTAGAGAGATATGAATAAAACTTTTTAAAAAGATGATTTATCACTTTTGCTTCGACTGGTGTTATAGGTCTTCTGTGTCGGGTCGGGACGACACAAAGTTAAACAGAAGTTCAATAAATTACAGGACGTTTTCAGACAAAAGTGATTCTTATTTGCCTGAATCGTCTTTGGAATTGTGTTTGGCAGTGCGATCCTCATTTTCACAAGGATTCTGAGATTTTTAAGCTGAGTGTCAACACTCCTACCAGATGATAGAAGACGTGATCCTTGAAACCTAATATGGGAGCACACACACAATCATTACTACCCTACAACAGATAAAATCTCCTACAAGAAAATGCAAGCTTCACTCAAAAGAGGATGTTCCATATCCACACCCTGGACTGTTTTGCATTTAATCATCTGAAAGACATGCAGGCATTAAATAAATTTCTAATCCCAGTAGAGAGTGATAAGACTTTGAAATATATGAGCCACCAATGAATTTAGGAAAGACAAAATGATTTGGCCATTCATTGAATAAAGTATTTTCTTGTCATATATCATGTCCAATGGCTTAAGACCCATAAAAATTCCTCAAGCTCTCTACTTTTAGGAAATTGCCAGTTATGAGAGCCACCTTTCATCTAGTTTTAAGGACCCAAAACCTTCCTGATTTTTCAGACACTTATAGCTTGGAAAAAATAGTTCCCTTTCTATTTTAAGCCACAGAAATCAAGACAGTTCTTAATTAAGCCAAGAAGTGTAAATTAAGTTACTACCATGTGAATGGAAGATTTTAGATCTCCCTTCTGTGATAATAGAAAGGCTGATTTGTATACAGAAGGAGAAGAGAAAGAATAAAACTTACATACGCAAAATTCTTTTATCTGGAAAGTCCACTTGCAGCAAAGGAAAGCAGTGGTTTTGTCCATTTATACCAGTAACAACGAAACTCTAATTGTATACTTGTTCATACCAATACGGACAAATGCTATGTATCAGAAACTTTACATATCTCAACTTGTACAAGGGAAAAAAAATGTAGGCATGGACTCTTAGAGTACTTAGTGATCATTTGTTTGCATATACCCCACAGATTTCCAAAATAGGTATGAGGTTGTTTCTGAAACTCCGTAAGGTTTAATAACATAAAAACAATTAAAGGGGAAGATGACAGAGAATAAAAGCAGAGCATCTCAAGGAAACCAGAGAGAAAGTTAGCATGCCACATGTGCATTGCATTCACCTTCTAAAATTGCTAAAGATCAATCAAATATTTGGCTTTAAGTCTCCAGCAGACAAACCAAAAGGAAAACACCATTCACTACAACATAATCCAAGACCATGTAACAAAAGCATACCAGTTGTTAGGAAAAAACAATTTTCTTGACAATTCGTGTCTCCATCGGAGTTAAATAAACGGAAAAGTATGATGGATGCCTGAAATTCAAAGAGATATCAAACCTAAGTCTTCATTTTGGCAAGAAAGAGAAATTCCTAGGGAAATGAGAGATCCTGTAACTCTTGAGTGTTGTTGGAAAGTTTCACTGAAAGAGTATTTCTACTTATCTGAAAATCCATAATTTGTTCACATAGTTCATGGAACGTCCTGATTCAAGAGGCTAAAAGACATGGCTATATGTAAAAACAAATAAAATTTTAAACAAACACCAATTTGAGGTGGTAGGCACAATACGTCTATAACATCATTAAATTTGTGGGGAAGCATGACATTTGAATTATAGTAGAGAAGACACACACATAAATACATAATTAAAATATAATGTGTCTAAGTTCTAAATGAAACACATAGTAATTCAGTTATAGGGTCATAGCCAAGAAGGCAATGGGCTTGTGCCTCTTGAACAGTGTTCGTATAAAGCTGTGTTTCCCATAGTTGGCAAAGGGGAATCAAAATCGGTATTTTTTGAGACCTTCATTCGGACTGATACTTGTTTAACAGGTCTATTGTATAGAGCGCCTAGGGAGAAAACGCTCCTAAAATAATCCACTGGCTTCCAGTAACACAAACCACAAAAACTGAGACATACACGGTGCTTTGGATTTCAGAATTAAGTAATCCACACGACTGACCTTCAAATGTAGCTCTCAAATATAACAGTTCTCTCAGGGCATTTGGCATTTTTTTCCTCCATGCCATTATTTTTCCAAGGTTAAGTAACACAGAACTATCAGAAATGGTTAAAGGCTTTAAAAGGCACCAGGTCCTAAAGCAATATTTGCATAAGAGAAGACAAGAGTGGCCGGGAGAGTTGAAGTGTAACACCCCACCAAGATTTAATTTCTGGGACTGAGTCCAAGGTATTTGAGCCAGCCCTGCGCTCTGGCACCTGGGAGGCGGCAGAAAGCTGTTTCTGTGGGGGGAGCTGGCTGTGCGTCCTGATGGCTCTCCTGACTAGCTGTGGGCAGGTAACATACTATTTCTGTGCCTCTGCGTTCTCATCCATAAATCGAGAATAATACCAGAACCCCACGGAGTTCCTGAGGAATATGAATGAGTTAGTTCCTGAGAAGCATTTAGAGTACCCAGCATCACTATTAGTATCCTCCTGGACTTGAGCCAGGCACGGGGCGAGTCTGAGATGCCACGCTGGGGAAACACGCTAAACCCTCACTAACGTGCTGGAATTGTTTTCCACCAGACCCGCGTGAGCAGGCACAGGGCTGGGGCTCAGGAGCCCTCGGAAGCACCAACCTGACTCCAAGCAAAAACTACTGCCCCCTTCACTGTTCACCTTGCGGATTTCTCCACGCTTTGCCCCTGAGGACGTCTGCATCCTCTACAGTGCCCTTCACTTTCTTCTCTCAACAGCATCATCCTGCTAAATCCTCTTGCCATGTCTCAACATTTATTGAGAAAACGTAACAAAGAATTAAGGATTTGACAGTGAGAACTGTTCCTTTGATGACGCTTTTTCAAAACCGTATTTTTAGTTCATAACTTTCTTAAACCTGGCTTCTCTAATAACTCAAAGATGCAATATTCATAGTCTTTTTGACATTCAGTAGACATCAAGTCAACATTTTAATTCAATTTTTCTGACACTGAGTTTTTCTCATCTGCAATCTGTAGAGAGAGGGACTTATTACACTAACTTCTGGAAAATATCCTCATAACTCAGAGATTTCTTGATCATACTTGGTCTCTCCCTATATTTGCAGTCAGGCTCTTGGTTGCAGTTAAAAAGACACGCATTAAGCTGGAAAAATTAGTTACTAAATTGAGCGGTGCTTCTAAAACCCGACCTGATTTGTTGCTTTAATAGAGGGAATCATGATTCACAGAGGCCACCTCAATTTGAGAAGCAATTAGTTGCCTTGTTAATTGCCTCCTAATTTTTCATAGAAACTTAATATGTTCTGTTATTTCTGCCAACATTCCATTTCTGCCACAATTCTACTCCTCACTTCCCATGGGAAGCAGAGGATCTGGAAGTTACCAGAAAAGTCCTTTAAAAAAGTAAACCAAACTGAATTCTCACTTCACTGGTTATGGGCTGAGATGCTTGGAAATTTACTTAACCTTCCTAACTGCCATTTTCCCCAACAATACAATAAAGAATAATCTACACCCACTGTAGAGGTAGGTGTTTTATTTATTTGTTTGCTTGTTCCATAGGCTAAAATATGAGTTTTTCCACAGTTCTCAGAAAAATAATAAAGACACACAAATGGCAGCTATTGTTATCAGTAAGGTGTATTCATTAATATTTTCCAAAGGACAAAAAGGACCAAAAATGTTAATGTTCAAAAGTCCAGCTTAATCTTACTTAGCTCACACAGAAAATTATGAGTAATATTTCAAATACTCATGAATTTTTCCAACTTTGCTTTCATTGGTTACATGGTTGTTTTTGAACAGTTTTTTTTTCTGTATTCTGGACACTGCTTCTTCGACTTTTAAAAAATGTATGTTGCAAAATATTTGCTTTTAGCTTACTGCTTTTCTTTTCATCATTGACAGCATCTCTGTTACAGCGGTCTGTTATTCTGATGCAACCAAATTTATCAGTCATTTTTCATTAGCAGAGGACATTTCAGTAAGTGATACTCAACTAATGGTCTTGACCCAAAGTTAGGGGCATATGAATTTCCTGGGGGCTTTTCTTTTTTTTTAAGATTTTACTTATTTGTGTGTGTGTGTGAGAGAGAGAGAGAGAGCACGCACACAAGCAGGGGCAGAGGCAGAAGGAGAAGCAGACTCCCCGCCGAGCAGGGAGCCCAACCTGGGCCTCGATCCCAGGACCCCGAGATCACATGACCTGTGCCGAAGGCAGATGCTTAACGGACTGAGCCACCCAGGAGCTCCTGGTGGCTTTTTAAACATACAAGGTGCTGTAGATTCTGACACGTACATACTCCCTACAGGCTGAGAGCATCACGGCCAGATAGTTGCAGCCAATACTGAGAGCAATGATGATGTGTTGGAGAACAAAATGTTAAAATCCACAGTTATATAATCAATAAAAATAAACAGATGAAAACAAGTCTTTACTTCTGAAGCTGAATGTAAGATTCATATTCACATCAAGCTAAGAGGGATGGGTACCACTGAGGAATAATAGTTTTGAGAGGAACAGTTTTCATATTCTGCCAACATTGGAGATGCCCTTTTCCCTTTGGGATTTTTCCTTTACTGAGCTAAAATAGCCATCACATAAAATTTACCATTTGAACCATTTTTCAGTGTACACCTCAGTTGTCTTAAGTACATTCACGTTCTCATGTGACCATCACCGCCATTCCCATCTGGCATGTTTTTGCCTTCCCAAATTGGAGCTCTGCAACCTTACACATGAACTCCCCGTCCCCCGCCCCACTGGCCCTGGCAGACCACCCTTCTCTTTGCTGTCTTGGAACCTCATACGAGGGGAATTATACATTTGCCATTTTGTGTCTGGCTTATTTCACTGAGCATATTGTCTTCAAGGCTTGTGTGTGATATAGCGCAGGTCAACATTTCCTTCTTCTGTAAGCCTGAGTACTATTCTATTGCAGGTATGCACCGTATCAGGTTCATCCAGGCACCTGCTAATGGATAAACAGGTTGTTGCCACCTTTCAGCTATTGTGAATGATGCTGCTACCAACAATCATGTGTCTGATTGCATTCCTGCCTTCAAATTCTTTTGGGTATATACTAAAGGTGATCCTTTTAACTGATGTTAATTCTTGTATCAAAGACTGGAGAGAGAAATTACTATTGATTTTCTTCCCGCTTTCCCTGCAATAAAATAACTGCTTGTGACCGATGGAAATCAGTTTGGTGGACCAGTGGTGACAGAGACATCAACATGAAACCATAATAAATGTTGTAGATTTTCCCAAATTAATACTTTTGTTCTGTGTCCTTTTGACACAACCTAAGAAGTACTTGAATGTGACATGAACATTCAAATTTTTGAGCCAGAAACCAAATCTCTACATGTCTGTATAAATGAAAGACTGACTTATTTACTCTTTTGTCTAGTTATTAGAATGTTAACTCTGTAAGGGCAGAGGGAGAGTCTTTTTTGTCCGCCTCCTTATTTTCAGCACATGCTAGGAATGCAATATATATTTTCTAAAAAAGGAACTTGGAACCAGTCTCTAAGCATATTAGATATGCTGCTTCAGAACATATATATACAACTTTTTTATTATCACTTATATTGCAGAATTCATTTTAATAATACTCTCATTGTGTTGCCTTTACCTTCACATATTTTTAGGACCGCCCTCAATCCACTCTCCATATTTTAAGCTAGTTGAGTATAGTCTTATTCACCTATATTTTATTTTGTTTTAAAGATTTTATTTATTTGGCAGAAAGAGACAGCGAGAGAGGGAACACAAGCAGGAGGAGCAGGAGGGAGGGCGAAGCAGGCTTCCCGCTGAGCAGGGAGCCCGATGCGGGGCTTGATCCCAGGACCCTGGGACCATGACCTGAGCCGAAGGCTGATGCTTAACCGACTGAGCCACCCAGGTGCTCCCACCTATATTTTAAAGTCTCACCTTTCTTAGTCAATTCTATAGTATGTTTCCTCTTCCCCATCCTATACATTACACAATTTTTAAAATTCTGATTTAAAAAATTAGATTTAGATTTAAATTTAAATTTAGATTCCAGGCGTCAAGGCTAAAGGTAGCTCCTCCAAGTGTCCACCAGTTAAGATTTATTACTCCCATCACCTCCCGAGCTCCCTGCTTCCGATCACTGCTCCACAGACACACTCTGCGCTTCTTCCTTCTGGCTTCTGGCTCCCTGTTTCTTCTGCTGAGATGCTCCGGCTCTGTCTCATTTAAGCTTCCCTGGGAGAAAATCTAACCCCCCTTCAGTGCCACTCAAATTCTTCATCCTTCTGGGAGTGTTCATGTTCTTTCACCAAATGAAATGTCTCCTTCCTTTGAATCCACGCGGCAATTGGTGCTTTCCTAACAGAATTGATTACTACAGCACAGACTTGCATCGATACACCGTTGAAGTCCTCTCCCCTTCCCCCCTCCTCTCTTCATTCCTTCTTTCCCTCATGTGGAATGTTACACTGCATAAAGCTCGCTTCCTGGAAAGAACCCCTCTCCCTGGCATGAGTCCCCCCCCACCGATAAATCGAAGGGTGGGGTGACCCTCAGGGTTCTCAGTCCTCCTGGAGAAACGACCAGTCTCAGCCTCTCTACCTCATCCCAGGAAGTCCACGTGTTCATTCCAAAGCACCTGTCACCACCCAGATACTCCTGCCCCCACAGCCCTCTACACACGAGGATGACCCAGATTCCCACCTCACCTCTGCCACCAGACTTTCCCAGGGCTCCCCTGCAGTTCATGGTCCATCATTACCAATATCCCCTAATATCCAGCCTTCTCTCGGACTGTTAACTTTGCTTTCGGATTCCTCGCCCCCATGCTGTCGCCCTGCCCCCAGGAGACATGGCTTTCGGCGGCTGTCCCAGACAGCGGCCCCCATACTTTACCTGGCACAGGGCCTGGGGACAGACAGATGGCAGGTGTCTCTCTGTCTGAATGAAGGCTTCTAGAATGTCATTCCACCTCCTTTGCCACCTTCTCCCAATTCCTCTGAAGTACATGCCATCATCAGATTATATCACTCACAAGTATCTCACTACAGGCATCTATAGGCCTCTTGAAAAATCCACTTTATTAATGGGATATTTTCAAGTTTGGCTTATTTTTCTTTCTTTCCACTACAAATGTGCTCATTATCATAAACGGTCAGGGGAAGATCCACCGGGCAATCTAATTTGCAGCATCTGACTTTTGACCGCTCCCTCTCCTACCGTTCTGCTCTTCACAGGGTGCAGACTGCGCTCTCCTGACATTCCTGTGCCCTCGTGGCGGCGACTTCTCAGTGTCCTCAGAAGGATTCTCTCCCTGATGTCCAAGTGGTGAGTGCCAGGGCTCAGTCTGGGGACCCCTCTGTCTACACGCATATTCTAGGTGATTTCATCCTGGCTCACGATTTCGTCCCTGAATTTAGATCAGCACCTGTGACGGCCCTGCCATATTAAAACTCTCCAAGAAGGAACTCACGATTTCTGCTACTGCAGTACCTGGGAGAGGGATGGGGAAGAAGACCTCAGGCTCATTCTTGATTTTCTCTCATGCCCCGCACATAATCTGTCAGCAAATCCTCTCGACTGTCTTTGACTCCCTCCTGACCCTCTCCTTGGCCGACCGCCGAGGTCCAGCCCACTGCCACGTCTCTCTCTGGGAAAGTAGTACACGGGGCTCTGTGGGTCCTCTTGCCTGAAAACACTGTTCACCACCCCCACGCTAACCCTGCACAACATCCAGAATGATCCTCTTATACTGGGTTATGTCATGGCTCTGAACAAAACCCTTCAAAGAAAGACTTCTTTCCTAACACATTGAGGGTAAACCCCATATCCTAGTTTTGGGCTACATTTCCAATCTCATCTCCAAACAGCCTTCCAGCCTTGCTTACCTCCAAGCTCCCTCTAGCCTTGGGGACTTAGCAGTGGAACGAGCAGCACGCCCCTGACCTAGGAATCCACAGGTCTTGCTCTAGACCACAGGACTCTGTATTAAATAGCTACCAGTTTTATTCATCGGTGACTTGTTTCTTTCGCTAGTTTGTAGTACTGGAGTGATAACTCTGTTTTTGTTTGTTTTTTGAACTGCTCTATGTTCAACCTCAAGAACAGTACACACTGTGAGGACTCAGAAAAATTTGCTGACTAGATGAATGACCTCAATCAATCCACACTTCATGGGACGAAGTAAAATAGGGATAAAAATCAACTCCTTTGGAGCTGCTTCTTACTTGCTCATCATAATATGATTTAGATATACTGTGACTGACACATTTGTGGACCACTTTTGGTTCTAAGGGGTGACTCAGATCAGGAGTCAGTTTTTAGCACTATGAAGGAGCTGTTTTGCAAACACACTATACATGTTCATTTGCTTGATTTTCCTCTTTCGTATTTCGTGCGCATAAGATGATAAAGCTATATGTAAGAAGAGTTCTAATCGCAGTTCTCCTGGTAACAAGAGAAAGGCAACTAACTGATCATGAGTGAAACTAGAGGCAACCAACAGTTGGATTTGCCCAGGGAAATTTAGGTTTTATGTGTGTATATTAATGCTACTTAAAAAATACTCTTAAAAATACCTTCAGAAAAATAACTGTAATTAAGAATATAAAATGCTGGGATGCCTGGGTGGCTCAGCTGGTTAAGCATCTGCCTTCAGCTCAGGTCATGATCCCAGGGTCCTGGGATCGAGTCCCACATCAGGCTCCTCGCTCAGTGCAGAGTCTGCTTCTCCCTCTGCCCCTCACCCCACTCTCGTGCTCTCTCACTCCCTGACAAATAAAGAAAATCTTTAAAAAAAAAAATTCTAAGTAGGATTGTGATTTTTTTTCTGACATACCTGGGTTTTTTTTTAACTTTTAGTAAAGTGCTAAAATTAGCAGTGTTATATTTTACATGCTTCAGATTTTGAATTTTAAAAAATATTGCAGAAAAAATAATTTAGTACATTATTTCTTCAATTAGAACACAGTAATTTTATATTTGCCACTAGAAACTCCACTTTACAAATCTTTGGAGTTTTTCTGAATTAAACCTATAAGAAGCATACAAATTTACTGGGAGCCATATATTTTAATGATTTAATATCTTATTTAGTGTAAATTATCATAAGTAATTTTTCCTATTTTCGTAGTAAAAATAAAACATAAAAGTTGCACAGTATCCGCCTCATAACTAATCTGCAGTTTGGCTAATTAAACCCATGTATCTCTGAGTTTCAGACTTTTGTTTAAACACCATGAATAAGTACTCAGTCAATACAAACTACATGGTTACACTTTATCTGCAAAGTCTGAGCTCTTTGTTTTAACGTTAGCTCCGTATCTTAATAAATTTTCTCATACCTTAACTCTGAGCACAGAAGTAAACATCCTTGCATCTTCAGATACACCTCCAATGTAGAATTTTTTCTGAAACACTGGGGGATGATCATTTTCATCCTGAATCTCAATATACACTTTAGCCGTATTGCCTGGAGGGTAAGAAATAATATATTTTTAATTGGTGGCTATTCACCAGAAAAATTGCACTGGAGTAAATACTTATTATACTCTCTTTTTTTTCTCTGAAACAATGGAAATGGCTTAAATCAGAAAGTCATTCCTGAATGGCAAGTCTAATCACCCGAGGTCCACAGAGGACATGGATAATGATGTTTCTGGCATAATAATGTAAAGTTGCTGTTATTTCTTTTAATTACGATGTCTTGGTAATTCATTTTACTTGATTTAATAGGCACTAAAGTATTGCGTTCTGCTAATTTTAACGAAACAATTCAACTGTTCATGCTCACAAACACTTCACACACAACACCCACTACACCAAAGTGACACCAACCTATGAACACCTTATAAGACAAACTGCATCAACTAAAAACAGTATTTTTTTCCTTAAATATAAAACTAGCAACGATATTCTTTCAGTTTAAAAACGTACAATGTTTTTTAAATTTTAGGGTGAAAAGTAAACAGTAGTTGGGTGAGGGGCTTATTTCCACAATGAGAAACCAAGTTTAATCATATGTTACAGGCTGTCGTTCACCCACAGAAAAGATGTAGCTGGAGAGATCACCATCCTGTGACTCATCAACACTGGTGTGTGATGTCTACCATACTAAATATACCATAAAGAACACATTTCATCATCAAATGTTAGAATCTCACCCCCTCAATCATCATTCCTTTAATGAGAAATGTAGCACCTGTCACTAGTCCACGAATGACCCCTTACAAAGAACCTGATATATAAAAATAACTCAGGGCGCCTGGGTGGCTCGGTCGGTTAAGCATCTGCCTTCAGCTCAGGTCACGATCCCAGGGTCCTCAGATAGAGCCCCGTGTTGGGCTCCATGATCAGCAGGGAGTCTGCTTCTCCCTCTCCTCCCCTCTCCTGCTCTCTCTCCCTCTCTCAAATAAATAAAATCTTAAGAAAAATGTTTGAAAGTAACTCACAATCCAGAAAAAATGTGCACTAAGTGGGTAATCATTTTGCAACAAGTAGATTGAAATGATAAAAGTATTCTGATGTCTTACCAACGTGAACTTTTCTCATATATTTTAGTTAGGATCAAATATAGGGCAATTGAGCTACAAATTATTTATCAGGGATACCCTAAAGTTGTTGCTTTGTCATATCCCAACTACAACTAACACCGATCCACTAGCACGGCAGGCACATCGTGGGTGTACAATATATCTGTGTTGACTGAAAGCATGAAGGAGTAACCTACACTGGCTTAGAGAGAACTGAGAAACAGGTTGCTTTCTGCTTGCCTGAAAAAGGTCAGAGACTCAAGAGAGTTATCATCCCCGAGGTTTTAACCCTACCCGGCTGTTACCCATTTAGTTTCCCTCTTCTTTGTCTCATTCTCGCCATCCCTGACCTGGAGGAGTCGGAATCGAGAGGAGGGTGTGCGAGGTCAACAGAGAAGGTGCCAGGAGGGAAGCAAGGCTAATGGCAGAGTTAGCCTGCAGCGCAGGGTTGGGGGGCTCTGAGCTGCACCCTGGTTGGCCACCAGCCTAGTTCCGCCAAAATGAACACCACTTTCATCTTATTAGCGGACCATTTTTATTTCTGGAATCAAAGGACTTAACAGCTCTCAATTTAATATGTTTTAACAAAAGGAATCCCAAACTACAATATCACCTTTAAACTTTTTTTTTATGTTCTTAATTAATGACCACATTAGCAATGGTCCTTACTGGCAATACTTGAGAAAGTGAAGGCTGATCCACTGTAAAGGAATAAATTTATGCTCCGAGATTTATCTGCTTTTCTCCTGACACTTTATATAATGACGACAGAAGATTAAGGCCCAGGCACAAACATATGATGCCATCAGGAACAATTTGTGCTTTAGCAAATCTTTTAAAAAGTATTTCCTTAAGTATTGGGGAAAATAATGTGAGAATCAGTGTTGTAATTTAAAGTGACTCTTACATGCTAATAAACATATTACATGTATGCATTTTATAAATTCCCAGAGACTGCAGTAATATAATTTTAAAATACCAGTTCAGTAGTTACTAAAAATCTCTAAAATTAACATCCGTAGCAACATCTAGGTAAATATCTACTTACACTAATGATATTCAATGAGTGTAAATTTTCTGTAAAATAATTCATCCTGCTTTAACCAGACTGAAGTTTTTCAAGATTTCCTTTTATAAAATACTCATTTCACAAATGTAAGATATCATGCTTTCATATCAATTGTGCTTAAGTCCATATTTGCTATGAGACTGATAGAGTTTAACCATATTTCACTTGGTGCCTTAAATAAACCATAAAATAAATTGTGATAGTATTTCCAGGCCATAAATTATATGAGGAGAGCAAGCATGATGATGGGATGATAATCACAGGACTGAATTCCTGTTTGAATTTTTCTTGTAATTTTTATTTGCTAGGTTTGGGCATTTTAAACTTTAATAATAATACTAAAAAATACACGTCTATGTAACATATCTACTTCTCTCAGTTTTTTATTGGTTGCTCTTCTTGCCTCCTAACATCTTCAATATGATATGGGTTAGTTTCTCCTCTTGATATAAAATATTTGCCTAACAACCCTGTAGTTTAATAAAATTATACTGGAATTGGATCATAAATCTGTGCTACTGAACTGCATAACTGATTTCTAACTCATCTGCCTGGAAAAGAAATGGAAAGAAAATATTATAGGTATTTTATATTTACTCATTTACTTGTTTGCTGTTGAGTTCCATGTAAGTTTCATCTTGGGCTATTTTTATACCCAATAACTTTATCATAATCATTACTGCCTTACTGCATTTCATACTGGAGTTGTGTGTGATCACAATTTTATTTAATTTTTTTAAAATTTCATTTTATTTTAAAGGTTTTATTTATTTATTTGGGAGAGAGAGAGCATGGCAGGAGGGAAGGGGCAGCGGGAAAAGCAGACTCTCCACTGAGCAGGGAGCCCGCTGCAGGACTCGATCCCAGGACCCCGGAATCATGACCTGAGCCGAAGGCAGGCATTTAACTGAGCCACACCAGTACCCCTTAAGGATTTTATTTTAAATGACCTCTACACCCAATATGGGACTTGACCCCCACAACCCTGAGATCTAGAATCACACGCTCTACCCAATGAGCCAGCTAGAAGCCCCCCACAATTTTATTGAAATAGGAAAAAAAAACACAGCACCAAAGGGTGGGTCATAGTATAATTCTTTTTTTTTTACATTTATAGGAACCTATTTAAAATATTTTTCATTTTATTTATGACTCTGTCCAACATAAACATTTTCTTATTTTGATAGCTCCTTATTTCTCCTTAGAAGTTGAAGAATGTAAGGCCAGATTCACATCTTCACATGGTCTTCCTATGTCTAGCTAAAACTCCATACTGGGAGCTAATGGTTACTGGGTGGTATGTAGTGGGTATTGTTCCAAGATGTACAGAAGAATACAATCCAAGAGACGGAGCTATTATTGCAACTATTGTTATACTCAGCTTCACACAGAAAACTGACATGAGAACGGGGTTAGGGGCTGGCCTGTGTTCTCTCTGGCACATGGTTGGGCTGAGACTGGAACCCATTATGGCACAATAGGATGTAAGCATATGGACATCTGCTTGCTGTTGCCTCTTGCTCCTTGGGAAGAGGCCACATCTGTGTGCCCTAACATGGATGAAAAGAAGTTTGAGATATATTGCTGGCAACGCTTTTGAATGATTTCAAACAACACTTTAAAGATTACAGCCACAAACACCTCGCATTTCTTTAATTTCTCACAAAGAGCCTTTGTACCTGGCAGGTACCAGCCATGGCCAAGACACCCTCACTGACGCCCCACGGGTCATTTCTTCCCCACCCCCCACCGCCGTGTTTGAATTCCCGCACAGCCCTCAATCGTCTCCTGGATGACTTTACTGCAGTGTTTATGACCGGACTCCCCAGTTACCATAGATGTATTTGATGGCCCGCTCTCTATCACATTTTTACTGAGCAAGCAAACACATAAATACATTCGCTGATCAATACATTTTAGAATTTTGCCTTTGCTGGTGATGATACCAGTCCAGTCATTCCCTTAGGATAATAAATTGTATGAGTTTACAATGTGTTGCTTGAAACACAGTGTTGCCTTATGTGCCTGCAATTTACCTGCTCCCAGTTTAAGAAACGTCGTCTAATGGTCAGGGGTCAGATCTGGTCACAAGATAAAAGAATATCTTAAGGATACAGTTCCTAAGGTAGAAAATGAAGCGGGAGGGGGACTCATGGATTAAGCAGCAGGGCATTTTGCCAAATTAAGCCAGACAGGCAAATACTGTACGATCTCACCTACACATGGAACGGGGACAAGTAAAACTCATGGAAACGAGAGTAGAGTAGTGGGGGACATGGGGGGTGGGTGTTGATCAAACAGACGAATGTTCAGTGACAAGATGACCGCGTTCTGAGGCTCTAGTAGACACCACGGTGACTGTAGTTTCTCATACTGCCTCCTGTATCTGCTGAGAGTAAATCTTAAATGTTCTCACCACACGCAAACACACACATGCACATGCACACATGCGCGCACAGGTGAGTCAATGGACGGTAACCGTGTAAGGTGACGGATTCGAGAACTACCTTGACTGTGGTAAATCATTTCACAATATATACGTATATCAAACCACCATATTGTTCACCTTAACAATTTTCATTTCTCAATTATACCTGAATAAATGTGGAAAATAATTTTGATAGGTCTAATCAAAGTCTGTAAAATAAATACTGGGGAGTCACAAAATAAATCAAATACATCCAGGTGGTTTAATCCCCAGAATGTCGCTCACTTAGATGTTCTAACCCATGGACGTGCCATGTGCATGACACGAGAAGCTTCCTTGGGTTACATACTTTCACAACACTTGTGTAAGGACTCAGGGCTATATCCTGATCTTCTACTGAATTTGGGTTTTGATGATTTCAAAGGCAGAAACTTGGAAGCAACTCTGATTTAAATTCCTTTAAGAAAATCCACTTTTTATCTGTTCAGGAGTATTTGCACAATTTTTTTTTCATCAACACTATATCCTTTATTTAAGGATATGTGAAGCACATAACAGAAACGGAAAAAGGCAGAGAGAAAACAGGAAAGTGGAAATGGGAGAACAGTGTGAGAAGAGCAACATCACCTGCCCTCCCCTTCCAGGTGAGACCACTCGAAGATTGGGAGGAGCCCCACAGGGGAATGAAGGGCATTACAAGCTGGGGGGCGGATTTTTTTGGCATGTGTTTTGGTTAAAGACATTATACTCTTTCTATGCACTTTGGGGGCTCAGTGCCTCATTTCCATGCCCCAAATTGACATTTTTTTTCCTCCAATTTTGTAGGAGAGAACCTCTTCTTTGGGTAGCACCTTTGAACTTCAGTGAGCCAAGAAGTTCCAGAAGGGACCGCTCGGTGAGAGGATGTGAGATACCTCCTTAGTTTGCAGAAAGAGAAAAGAGAACTACTTAACAGTAAAGCTCAGGAAAGAAAGGAGGTATCAAAACAGAACCTCAGGGAATAAGCCCTCTGTTCCCTTAGGCAATCTAACCAAAGTGAAAGGTGTTCAGAAGAGTGAGTGACCTTCAAAATACCATTAACTTCAACTTGACTCCATGTTTTTCTAGACCAATTTACTTTGGAATTATTATTTTTTTTCTTTACTTTCAATAATTAATTCTGGGCTGTTAGTTTTCCCAGGAAGCCCCTAGTATCCTCAAGATCAATCTGTTTCTTCTATGCACACGACAAACCTATTGCCTACATTGCACTGGGTTCTCAAAAAAGACTTTCTGGATGGTGATCCAAGGAATTAAAGCCATGGTTCTCGGCCATGGTTGACTTTACTCATCTGGAGACATTTTTGGGGGAGAGTAGGTAGGGAAATTTAGTAAGTAGAGGCCAGGGATGCTGAGAAACATCCTGTGATGTACAGGACAGGCTCCCGCAGCAAAAAAAAAAAAAAAAAAAAAAAAAAAAAATTTCCAGCCCAAACTGCGGATAGTGATGAAGCTGGAAAAACCCCAATGTAAAATGAGAGAGAGAGAAGTTAGAGGAGTTAAGATAAATGGAAACATTGTGTGGATATATAATGACACCGTTATCTAGAATCTACCTGCATGCACACGTCTTTAATGTGGGACCCCATCAAAACAAGCTGAAATTAATCATACCATGGCTGTCCCCATTTTGGTTGAGTTCTTTAAAGTCAGGGGTTCGATCCCATTCACCTGCAATGTTGTTACTGCCCGTTGGCCTCTGCTCTTGACATTGCCTCCATCTGAAATGCTCTGAGCTCCAAGCACATCTCTAATTATCAATGATAAATACACCAAATAAATAATTACTGTCATCCTTTGGATTACAGGAGCTTAGTCTGATTAGAAAACATACACTAGACTCTAAAACCTTGGAGGCATTGACTGTTTTTCTTAGTGTTATATATTCTTCACGGTCTACTGCATTTGATTTTTTTTTGAAATGTATCATAATGAGGGTAAATGGCTTATATATTCTCCAATGATTCTAGGGCAGAGAACTTGCAAAATGTTTGGAATACCAGGCCTGCTTTGTTATTCAGCTGGTGCCAAAAAAGTGATTAGTTCCTCAGGAAATCACGTGCGCACGCACACACACAGAGCTTTTTATGCTGTCTTTCCATTGATACTATTTTTGTATATGCTTGACTGACAAACTAATTCTTTAGAAGCACTGTGACTTCCACACAGCAAGTGTTCAATAAATGTTGACTTAGACCAGAATCGCTAATACCACCTCCCACCTAGTATCCACTTAAATACAATGAATAGCTCTATTTTATCCCCATAAATGAAATGAGATCATATATTTCAAGCCCTTAAACAAAATCACAGTACCAAACAATTCCATGTTGCTGTTACAATTAAGAGTACCTCTCTTAAAGATAACAGATTTTTAAAAATATTAATACCAGGAAAATACTGATGAAATCATTTCCTAAGTCTAAGGGCTATTTGGAATGACTGGGGATTTATGGTATTTACACTAGTGTTAATTTCCTCTTGCGTCCCTCTTCCCTCGCTTAAATGCCAGATAAAAGACTGATTCTTTAGATAATGTAGTATTTAAGAACAAAAGGATCATCTCAGATAAAAACTTAGTATACAAGATAAGAACTTAATCTGATCTTATTAAGGGGTTTATGGATAGTTTTTCAGTTAAAAAAAAGGCTCTGATTTAAAAAACAAGCATGGAAGAAATAAATATGTTTTGGTATGTTCATTAGATGGAATTTGCAGGAATATATTTACATGCTTTTGAAAAATGAATTAATAAGTATGTTAGAATGAGAAAAACCACTGCTTCTTTCTCAGCTTTCTGCTCTGCAAGAATTGTAGTTATATTTATACACACTATTTTCAGTAGCGAGGCAGCAAGAGAGACTGAATATTTTGAGGTTCATTTTAATAGTTTTGTAATTGAGCTTTGACGTTGATTTAATTAGCCTTTGCATGATTTTAACTGCTTGTATCTAAAACATACATTTTGTGTATGTTTGCTGAAAGGTGAATAACCGAATTAAAGAATTAAGTGCCTATAACTATTTACTGGCTTCAGAAACTGACACTCAGATTACTATAATATATACTTGGTTTTAGCTAAGTCCTGTAGCCACGAAAATGAGGACATTGACAATTTTACCACAACAGTGACGGGGAGATAATCAGAAAGTAATATTCTCAATACCAACTGAAGTTTGGCTTTGTATCCATGTAACGTATTTTCCCGTTAGGAACATTTAATGAACTTAAGTTTCTCTGTAAACACTAACCAGAAAAGTAGAAGCTAAGAATGCAATACTGTTTCTTTTCATTGCTACTGCTATACTCCTGTGAGACCAAACTGATGCCTTTAGAGGCTTTGCAAGGCAGTAATTAGGACTGCACTGTTTCCATCCAGAATAAACAATAAACACTGTTTTAATTCATTTTTGTCTATTAAACTCTCTCCCCACAAAGCAACTTAATATAGGACCTTGTAAGTAAGGGACAGGTGGGGCTAGGTAGGGAGAGACAGATAGGGGGCTGTGTCATCAGGCTCACAGAAATCCCAAAAACTTGGGGTGTGGGAAAACCAGAGATGAGGGAATAAACCGGACCACCCTGCCCTAGGACCACCCAGCCCTAGGCGTGTGTGTGGGGGGGTGTCTTTTATGATAATCACCTGTGACCAACAAAGAATAACCAGCCCCTAAAAAGGAAGTAAGCCACTGAAGGGGTTCTCTCTAGTCCCTGCTCTGCGGTGGTATCAGTAAAAATGTTAAAAGGATTTAAGTTCCCTGGTTAGCTTTCTAAAGAAGACCAACCCTAAAGGCCCTCGTTGGCAACCCGGCCAGGACCCCCCTCACTCCTGAGAGCTTTTTCTCTACCTTCACTCAATACACTTCTATGGCTTTACTCACTCTCCGTCGTCCGAGGGATTCATTCTGGGACTCCTCGCTCTCCAGCATCATTCTGGTGCCGAGACCCGGCATCCCTTCCACCGAAGGGTGAGTAAAAGCGGACTTTTGTTTTCTTCCCTGGGAGACGTGTCTCCCTTAGCTGACCCTCTTAGAAACAGCAAAACCAGGCACCTGTCGGCCAGTGAAAGGCGCAGAGCGCAGGCGCAGCTCTTCAGTCTCAGGTGACAGGCTTCTGGAGAAAGGTGCGGTCAATCCCCCTTCCTCAAACGAAGGGAACGCTGGCCTACCCGCGCCCAGTTCTGCTTTCTGTTCTTTGGCTTTTCTTAAAGGGCTTTCTCGCGCCTCAGGTCCTGCCAGTCTCCGACGATCAGCAGGTCCTTCTAACCAGGGATTCAGCTCAGGGTCGTCTTTATCCTCCGCCATTCCTTCTCTAAGCACCTGGGAATTTTATGGGTTCGGTGGTCCCGCTGACTCTGTCATACAGGGGAAGAATGTTGCCTATGTAGATACAAGGTTGTTTTTTTTTTTTTTTTTTATTTAAAAATGTCTTTTCGTGAGAACTTTCAGGAGGAAGATCTTTTCCCCATTTTTTGTTGCTTGGTAATATAAGTTTTTCTGTTAGGTACAGTTTAGGTTTAATCATGGCCAGGGATCAAAACCCAGGGAGCCCAATGTTTCCTGGGCTTTACTAGAATACTTTGGGCAGTAAGGAGGGAATTACAGACCCCCAGCCAATTCCTCGATTGGTTGCGTTAAGGGCTGGGACTTTAATGGGTCATATAGTCGAGGCCTCGTTGGCAACCCTGTCGGGAAACCCCTCTCACTCTGGAGAGCTTTTTCTGTATCTTCACTTAATACACTTCTATCGCTTTATTCACTCTCCATTGTCGGCGAGATTCATTCTTCAACTCCACGAGACCAGAAACTCGCTTTCCCGCATCATAAGAACCAATAAAACTGTTACAGTTGTGAACTGGGCAATAACAAGTTTAAGCACAAACGTGGAGACAGAGTCTGGGCCAAATCCCAGGAATAACCCATGTATGCTGTGTGACCTCACACAGGTTACTGATCTTCTCTGAGCAACGGTTTCTCATCAGTAACACGGTAGTAATCATGCAGAGCCAACTAGATTAGATGAACAAATACATGGTGGCTTCACTATTTCAAATATGACTCAGAGCTTCCTGACTGTCCAGAGAGGTAAAGTATTAGCAACATAGCTATTACCATCAGAAGGAAGAAGAATACCAATGCCACAGAATTTAGAAATAAAATTTCTAGCATTGAATTATAAAAGAAAATTGTTTACATATGGGATATTGTATAGGGAATATCAAATAATGTATTGGAAAATACACTTTTTCCTGCAAATAGGAGAATTTAAGTAGTAATGAAATAATATTAGAAATATAGTAAAAGTGTCTTATTAAATATCCATATTTTGTTCACATGACAAGACTGCAAATTACAGAACTCATTTTGGAAAAGCTGTCTTTGAGAAACATAGACACTATACAATATTTGACATAAAATATTCTGACATTATGAGCCTGATATGCAGAATCATAGCTGAGAACAAATAGTTATACTTGAATATACCACTAAATGACCTTTGTGTTTTTTTATGTACACTTAAAAAGTATACTTTAAGCCGAAAGCTATTTTTTCAATTTTTATTTTTTTTAGGATTTACTTATTCTGGTGGGGGGGGTTGGTCAGAGGGAGAGAATCTCAAACAGACTCCAAGCTGAGCGTGGAGCCCTATGCGGGGCTTGGTCTCACAACGTTGAGATCATGAGCTGTGCTGAAACCAAGAGTCAGATGCTCAACCAACTAAGCTAGCCAGGCACCACTAGCCTAAAGCTGTTTTATTTAAATAGAAGCAATGGTTGATAAGTCTGGTAAAATATGTAAATAAAGAGACAAAAAGAAAAGCCAACAAACAAAATAATCATGTCTTGGAAATGCAATTTCCTGTAGTGATTAATGTCAGATAGGCAGTCTTCAATTATCATGCATGACTCCAAACACACACAGACACACACAACCAGAAAGAAACACACTCTTGTTTCCTATGTCAAAACAGGTAAAGAAGAATCTGGCAAGAAGAAATTAATAAGCCAACTATGGTTTATCGTATTTTATTGGAAGAGATGGAGGCTTATTTCTCTCTGTAGAATAGTTTCTCTGCATTAGTCCCTGCACTAGCTGCTTTGTTTCCAGTAGCTCTTTTAAAATCTTCTAAATGATCCATGAAATAGATATTGTCGTTTCTGCTTTTTAGATAAAGAAAGACTTAAAGAGATTAAGTCAACTCCTATAAGGGAGAGCCAGACTTTTATCCAAGCGTGGCTGAAATTCCTATCCAGGTCTTTCTCCATAACAAAAATAAAATTTCTAATAAAAACCAGGTAACTATCTTTTAAAGACTAAAGATAATCCGCGCCCCCCCTTCCCAGTTTCTAGAATACAGGCTCAAAAATAGTAGAAATGAAATAAAATATTTCTGAATAAAAAGATAAGTCTTATTTCAGAGGGCAGACTATTACAGTCACCTCTCCTACAGCTGGTTATCAGTCTAAGAATAATGACTCATGATTTGAAGGATTTAAAAACGCCTGTGGCATTGCTGAAGGAGAGGAAAAATAGTGTTTAAAATAATCTAAAGAGGGGCGCCTGGGTGCCTCAGATGGTTAAGCGTCTGCCTTCAGCTCAAGTCATGATCCCGGGGTTCTGGGACTGAGCCCCACATCAGGCTCCTGGCTCAGTGGGGAGCCTGCCTCTCCCTCTCCCTCTGCCCCTGCTCATGCTCTCTCTCTCTCTGTATCTCTGTGTCTCAAATGAATAAACAAAATATTTGAAAAAAATAATCTAAAGTATTTGATAGTGCAGACATTAGCCTCTGCTCTTTAATGCAGAGAAAATACGGGCATCATATGAGTTCCCTGTTGTTTCTGTAAATTAGTGCTCACACGGGGCCAAGTGTATTATGTTGTGGTTCTGTAGGTCAGAGTGGGTCCTCCTGGGCTAAAAGTAAGATGTAGGCAGGTCTGCATTCCTCTCTGGGGGCTCCGGAGGTGAAGCTGTTTGCTTGCCCTTTCCAGCTTTGTCCACTGCCTGCCTGCGTTCAAAGTCACCTACGGCCAGTCGAGTCTTTCTCCACCTGCATTACCCTCACACTGACTGCCCTGCCTTCTTTTACTTATAGGGACCCTTGTAATTGCATGGAGCCCACTCAGATAATCTGGGAGAATTGGTCCGTCTCGGATGCCGAGTTTTGGAAACTTCTGGGAACCCTTTGCCACATAAGGTGGCATATCCACACACGCTGGGGTTTAGGACATGGGCATCTCCTGGGGGAGGGAGCATTAATCCGCCTACAAAAGGGATATTGGTGCTTTTTTCAAAAGATGTAAAATTCAGGGAAGACACTATATTTATGAAACAGGAAAGTTTTAGGGTGCCTTGCCAATGACAAAGTCAGGAAAAGCAAAATTCTGCAATTATACAAACACGGCAATAACCGTAGCTCCTTTTTATTTACAAACAACATTACTGACATAGGTCATTCACAGCAACTATGGACTGAACTGTGTCCCCCCTACCTTCGTTATGTCGAGGCCCCAACCCCTGATGTGATTATTTAGAGATACCGCTATTATGGACGTAACTGAGGTTACATGAGGTCACAGGGTGGGACACTGACCCAGAAAGATTAGTGTCCTTTTAAGAAGAGAGCAGAGACCTAGCACACTGTCCTTCCTTCTCTCTCTCTCTCTCTCTTTCTCTCAGTCTCTCTGTCTCTGTCCCTGACCCTGTCTCCACCCCATGTGAGGACACATCCGAAGGTGACCACGTATGAGCCAGGAAGAGAGCTGTCCCCAGAAGCCAACCCTGATGTCACCTTGATCTTGGACCTCTAGCCCCCTGAACTGTGAGAAAATGCACTTCTGTTCCTTAAACTACCTTGTCCCTGATATTTTGCTAGCCCAGCCTGAGCACACTGACACAACGACAAAGCTAACTACTAAAAAGTTGAGATGTTTCTGAGCTAAATGCTTTTCTGTGCATTACTTCAATTTATCCCCATAATAACACTGTTATTGATTATCCACATTTTGTCCATGCAGATAATGGGGCTTGGAGAGATTAAACGAGGTGTCTAGGGTTGCACAACCAGAAGAGGCAGAAGAATCAGACCCAAACCTCTGACAACAGATACTCCTGACCATTTCCCTTAACGGCCTCCCTTCAGTTTGGGTAATTTTAAAAACCCAATGTAATCCTTAAACCTCTCTAAGTTTATGATTTATGGGGAGCTAGGACAGTCTGGGTCAACTGGCATAAATTTTTAATTTATATTTAAGCATATGTACACTTATGCCTAAAACCACAGGAAGAACTAACATTTCACTAGGCAATGTCTAAGGTGTTCTAAGTTTTTAGAACTGTTTGGTGGCTGAGAATATAGTGATAGAATGGGGCAAGGAAAATAAGTTTGCTTCTCAACTGCATCAGGAAAATGGTTAAAGACTGTAGATAATCTGGTATAAAATTAAATCTGCTCACTGAAAGTGTTTCTATATAACCTTTGCTGAAAATATCCTTCATTCCTGCTTCATGGGAACTTGGGGCAAAGCAGAAACACCATAAGTTCAAAATGAGAAATCCTGGGGCGCCTGGGTGGCTCAGTCGGTTAAGCGCCAGACTCTTGATTTTGGCTCAGTCATGATCTCAGGGTCATGAGAAAGAGCCCCACGTCAGGGGGCTCAAGAGTCTCTCTCTCCCTCTGCAGCTCCACTCCTGCTCATTCACTCTCTCTCAAAACAAAACAAAACAAAAACACCACACCAAAAAAACAAAACAACAAAACAAAACACAACAAGCAAACCAGAAATCTGCTTTCCACAATCTGGGGTACTTTTTGAACGAATCCGGACAAGAAAAAAGCCCTGATTTTCTCATCTGTAACTTTGTTGAAAAACAATAGGCTTATTTTGGTTATTAAATGTTAAAATGGACAAGCATGTACTTACCATCACCATAAAAATGTAAAGCAATAGATTTGCTGTCCATAAAAAATGAAAAGTGTTTTGGCATACATGCTATTTTCAAAACATTTGCATAGTGGGTAGATTATGTAAAGTATATATGAATACTTACAATACTATATATGTATATTTTTGGATAAGTATGAAACAAGAAGATATATATATATATAATATATATATATATTATATATATATATATCTTGGTTTTGCCCCTGTCTCCTAAAACCCCTTGTAATTAGGGGTGCTAGGAGAATCTTTTGTTCTAACATGTAGTCTTTGGTCTCATTTCCTGACACAGAGCTCCTAAGGAATACCTACCTAATTTCCCAAGTGATCAGAGCATCCGACACGGAGCTTCTAAATCCCTTGGAATTCCTGGGTGAGAGGAATGTCTTCTGTTCTAATGAGGCAACTCTCGCTCGGCTCCAGGATGGCTCTAATCACCAGAGAGCCCAAGCCGTCATTAGAAGCTTGGAAGCTTCAGGCCCACCGCCCATTCTCTGCAGAGGGCAAGGGGGCTAGAAATGGAATTAATAAGCCGTCACACCTTTTATGTGATGAAACTTCCATAAAAATCCCCATAAGATGAGGTGTGGAGAACTTCCAGATTATGAACACATCTATCCACCGGGATGGGCGGTGCATCCAGAACTCCAGGGGATGGAAGCTCCTTTCAGATCTCATCCTCTGTATCTATTCATCTGGCTGCTCATCTGTGTCCTTCATCATGTCCTTTCTTATACAAGAAACTGGTGAACGTAAGCAAGTGTTTCCCTGAGCTCTGTGAGCTGTTATAGCGACTGATTGAAACAATAGGGGGTCATGGGAACCTCTTATTTGTAACCAAGCCTGACAGAAGTTGTGGGTAACCTGAGAACCTACTCTTTACAGTTGGCATCTGAAGTGGGAGGCAGTGTTGTGGGACTGAGCTTGACGTGAGGGTTCCGCTCTAACGCGGGTGGGTGGCAGAGTGACATTGAACTGTAGGACAGCCGGCTGGTGTTGCAGAGAACTGTGTGAGTGGCAAGCCCACATATCTGGTGTCAGAGGTGTTGTAAGGGTGCTAGGAGCATGACAGTGAATGAGAAAGACACAGGAGTGCGCTTCCCCGTGGGATATGTGAGGATCCTAGGAAACTTACTCGATCATTATAATAAATCATTTAGGAAGAAAAAAAATGACTATATCTATAGCATATAACTTAGTAGCTGGATGTATCCTCTTTTGTATAAATATAGCTTTGAAATGTTTTGTGAAAATTATGGACCATATGTCCATAAAAGGGACTAGTGGGTATCTGATGAAAGATTTTTCATTTTAGATCAGTCCTACGCTCCAAGGACCTCAGATTAAGAACAACAACTGCTTATAAATGCCACTTGCAAAACAAACTAGATTTTCAGTAATGTGGAAAGAGGTAAATGAATCATGATATGTTCACATGGTAGAATGTGAAACAACCACTGAAATGATATTTTTTGAAGAGTATTTAATGACACAAAAATATTGTTGTTGTAACACTAATTGGAAATATAAGCCCCAGATTCTAAACAGAGAATGCATGATCAAAATGTGTGTGTTTGCATGTGTTAGCATGTGCATGTTTGTGTATGGGCGTGTGTATATGTGTGTGTGTGTGTGTGTGTGTGTGTGTGTGTGTGGCCACAGGAAAAAAGACTGAAAGAAATATGCAAACTTTAAAAACATTCAGAAGTGTAGGATTATACATTATTTTCTTCTTAGATATATTACATTTTATATAGTAATAATACTTTTATAATGAAGAGAAAGTTAATATTAAATATGTTGAAAAGGGAAAGGGAAAACAAATTATGAAAAACGTAACATTCACAGAAATGAAAAATCCTGAAAGAAACTTCATTGATTCCTTTGTGTGCTTTTCCCAAAATATTATGTCTTATATCAAAAGAGCCTGGGGAGACAACGTGTGCATCTCTACTTTTTCTGCATCGACAAGCTTTGGCAGATGCTAGTCAAGCATGTATTTTCCCCCTGAAATAAAATAAATTTGTTTGCTTGTTTGCTTGTTTGTAAGATGATATTTCCCCAGGCATATGTGACTTCCTTGTGAACACTTAACCAAAAAGCAATGAATAAAGAGAAAGGTGACCTTGCCAAACACAATCTAATTACTCTTTATCTGTAGATCTTTACTTCACTCATTAGTCATCTGGTACACAACATATTTAATAATTAGGTTTTTGCAGAAATTGTAGAAGCAATTTAACAATAACTATTTAATGCAATGAACAGGCTAATTTTAGTCCTTAGAAAGTACTTAATGAATACTTGTCAAATAGGGGTGCTTAGTTCCTGCACTATGTCATTACATGCAAGCATTATCTTTAATCTCTTCCAAAACTTCCCAGAGGAAAAAATAATTTTTTGAAGCAACAGAAACTTATAAACTTTCAAAAGTTCAAGTAATCAGCTACTTAAACTTTCAAGCATCGGTCACGGTAAAAATGGAAGCTAAATTATCATTATGATAGAATGCAAAATCTAGCGCTATAACTTTGAAGTAACGAGTCTCTCCTCTAGGACTGTCCCCACACTGCCTCCCTGGGCATCTCAGTCAACCACACCTGGGTCCCAAATTGATTGTTGAAAAAGTAAAGTAGATTTTTTTTTTTTTGATTTGTCTGCCCAACATCCTATCCCCCCTTATTTTGGACATAGAACTCCATCTTTTCCACTTTGAGTTACTATACCTCCATTTGTCTTATGCCCTTAATGGAATTGTTATTCACAGTGCTCTGCATTCCAGCCTTATTCAAGGGTACTTGTGTCAACCTGGGTTCATCAGATTCCCCCTCAGTCTCCTGACCTTTGAGCTGATTGCCATTTGCTTGAAGGTTTATGATCCCAGGTGTCTTGATGGCATTGTCCAAAAAAGCAGTGCTTTGAGTTTCTGACTAAGATTGCCAAAGCTTATCGGTATTGTGACCTTCTTTAGATCCTCTTCAGCTTCTCCTTTGATTATGCAAGCCACTAAGTACTTTTCTGATAAGTTGTTTTTAGTATAAGTCAGTCAGAGGAGGTTTGTTGCTTCTAACCAAATAACCATCCCAAGCACAGTTGGAAACAGATGATTTAGTCCACATCAGAGAATGGGGACTGTACCTTCCTACCTAAACAAAAAGTTTGGATTTTCCCTCTCAAGGTACCAAAAGACATTATTAAATGCAAATTTTCCATTTAGTGTTGCAAAACTTAAGTATTAAATTTTAGCATATTTTCTCCTTTGTCATCAATGGATGATTACATTATTTTCATCGCTCTTTTTGGGAAAATATTGTCCAGTTTTTGTATATATGTTATCTGGTTGTCAATCAAGATAAGGGTATTCAAATCTAAGAATGTCAAAAGATGGCCTGACCATATTTCTAACATGTCACCACCCACAACCACTGGTTATATGAAGAACTTCTGGAGAAACATGGAATCTCTATCTGCAATAAGGAGTAGATGAAGCACTTTCGTATGTGATTTCAGTATGCGATTACGATATGTTTAAGGGTCACTAAAACATGTCACAGCTAGTAAAAATAAAAATAGTGATAATAATTACTATAGCTTTTTTATTGGGTGTTTCCAACATTCTAATAAGTAATTTGCGGGCATAGCTTTGCTCAAAAACCTTAGGAGGTGTAGACATATTTATTTTGATAACAGTGTTGAAGATTCTAAAGCTTAAAGATGTTAGTAAAGATCAGAGATGTTTGGAACCCAGGTCTATCTGAAACCTAAATCAGGGATCTTAAATAATTCCTCATATTAGATTTTTCGATCCCTGTCTTTTCTCTGCTGTTCTGTTAAGGTGATTTTGATTTGGAATGGTCGTACAGGTAAATTATCTGTGTTATAACATTTTCCTTCATAAATATTTTTTACAGAATTTCTCTTTACCTCTGGTCCTTTAGTATCATGTATTTCTCAGAATTTATGGAATATCATCTAATAGGAATCCTTCATAAATGAAATTGAGTTGCTGGACTGGTTAGAATCTGCCCTGTGCATTTTAATAAAACATACATATAGCAATCTCTATTAGGGAATCTTGATGCAAGCATATGCTATAAATTAATAAATGGAAACAGACTTTGAAAATTGAAAGTGACAACATTTAAAATAATGATTTCCTTTGAATTGTTTGTCTATAATTATTTTTAAGCTACCATGTAGGGGACTAATTAGGTACAAGATACCAAGGCAGAGAAGGGACAAGTTTGATGAATTGAACTTATAAAAGTTCCTGGGGATAAAGAATGAATTAGCCTTGGAAGAAGAATTGTCTACTAGACTTGCATTTTGAGTATGAGTAAAAAGAATGCCAGGCTAAATTTATGTTTTTTTATCTCTGAAACCTAGCATTCTCAGCACTGGCTTTTTAATACACATAATAGATAAATTAAACTGAAAGGCATGCTTCATAAATATATAAAACGAATAAAATCAGGGAATGTTTAAGATTTTACTAATTGAGCCTGTTGTGTAGATAAAACCAAGAAATCCTTACCTACTATAATTTCCCTGTTTTCTTCCATATACAAGTCTTCTCTATTCCACGTTAACCATCATCACTGCATGGCCCAGCTAAGTGCCATCCATCGTAATTTCTTTAGCTGCATATTTTCTTGAATACCTGTGATGTTTGATGTTTCTGCTCTGCTGCCTTTCTTGAAACCCCTCAGTCCTTTGGATAACAAGCCATTATTACACAAATTTTACTCCTCTTTTCTATGGCCTCTTCAACTGGCTCTTCTTTTCTCTCATTCACTAAATGAAGGGGTTCCCTCAAACTCAGTCTTTTGCTACCCTTCTCCCCTGCCTCTTCCTCACAGGGACAAGGCCAGAGGGCCCTGGGGGCTCATTCATTCTCCTCTTTGGGCAGATTAACAAATAGACAGGCCATTGTTGGATCTCTGTTGGTTCAGTGGATCCCAACTGCCTCTCCCCGGTACAGGCTGCTTGGCTTTATCAGCCCCCTGCTTTAGGCCTTATTTCCTTGACCAGGAAGATTCATTGTTACATGGTCAATGAATTTTTCCTTATCCTCATTTCCAAATTCTCTTTACATATGTAGAGTAGTACCATATGAGTGTTCCCTGATTTCAGCTCCTTTTAGGGTATGTTCAAGTATGTGTAGATGAAAGTTCTCTCTGTGGGTTACAGAAGCTAGAGAGGTGCTTTTTTCCTTTGATGCCTTTCTGCCTGATTTCCCCGATTAAACCTCATTTACATTTATACCATGTGATGTTAGTGATCCTTTGCATAACAATATCCGTTGGCTTAAGTAATCATTCTATATGACATCTTCCAAAATCTATAAGCCAAGTCTTGAACATCCTTCAAAAGTTCAATTCTTTATTTCCAGCTACTTTCTGGATTTAATTTATGTTACCCAGGATCAAAAGTATAAAACTATTCTTGATTTATTTCTTTCTCTTTATGGCCAGTCATCAAGACCTATCAACTTCTCTCTTACATATGTCCTACATCTTCCATCTCACTGGCTGGTAATGGTTAATTTTATGTGCCAACTTAGCTGAACTAAGAGAAGCCCAGATAGCTGGTAAAATATTATTTCTGAGTGTATCTGTGAGGATATTTTGAGATTTGAATCAGCAGACCAAGCAAAGAAGATCAACATCACCAATGCAAGTGGGTATCTTCCAATCTGATGAGGGCCTGAATAGTAGAAAACGATGGAGGAAGGTCAAATTTGCTCTGGGCTTGAGCCGGGTCATCCATCTTCTTCAGACACTGGTGGTCCTGGTTCTTGGGCTTCAGACTCAGATGGGAGCTCACACCATTACCATTACCTCTCTTGGTTCTCAGGCCTTTGATTTTGGACTGGAACTAAACCATCAGCTCTCCTGGGCCTCCAACCTGCAGACAGCTGATCATGGGGCTGCTCAGTCTCCATAATCACGTGAGCCCATCCCTTATAGCAAATCTTTTTCTGTATCTTAATCAGTCCTGTTTCTTTGGAGAACCCTAAGTCCAATACTAGTTCAGGCCTAGACTATTCTTTTAACATTCATTCTCTATTCTTTCTCTCCCCAAGCTATCCTATGTGCTGAGTTAACTTTTGCCATGTTATTTCTCTGTCCCCTCCCAAACAAACAAGCAAGCAAAGACTACAAACATTTATTCTCTTTATCAGTATTTTAAATAGTTGTGAAAATGCACACACATGGATGGACATACACACATGCATGTGCACACACACACACACACACACACACACACCCTGGGAACATCCTGAACATTCAGATTTCTGTTGTTTCCAGATACCTGCATTCATTAGGTTTTTGGGGAAAAATACAAAAATTATATTTTTAAACAAGCATCTCAAGTGACTGTCATCAGGTAGTTCAAGGACCATGTTTTGGATGGCACATTTTCTTGAACAGCTTTTTGGTGTTTCCTTTATGTCTTCCTATTTCTGTTTTCATTAATTCTCTGTTACCACTATGCTCCTCACTCTGCTCTGGACTCACTTTGTAAATTCCTTCCCCCAAGCATTTCCTTCCAATTTTCTCCCCTAATCCTCTGTCCTTCCCTCTTCCACCTGCCCTAACATTAGGGATTAGCAGACAAAATCAGGTATTGCTTAACTAAAGTCTTCATTTCCCAGCTCAATCATTAAGTGATTTAATCTACCACAGTGACTTATTTTCTTTAAACTCAAACCATGCATATCTATGCTTCTCTTAATCAATTAGCCACATACATTTTTTTAGTGTTACTACTTATTTTTATACGTATGCATCATGGTTTCTCCACTAGAATACACACCCTTTGAAGACCATGATCTCACCTTGTAGATACTTTTCCCCTTACAGAATTTAGAAAAACACTTATGCCTTCTAAGTACTCAACATATTTGTTTAATGTACAGTTTTATCATGATTCCTGTAGCAGTACCATTATGTTTCAGGGGCCATGTGACAGGAAACATAATCATATTAGATGTGTTTCAAAAAAAATGAGCATAGTTGTTGCAAGTAAAACAATCACTTAAAAACTATTAGTCTGAAAATGTATATATATATATATATATAATGACATGTATATATTAGTCTGAAAATTTATACAATATATAGTTAATATACATACACCTACCACACACCCACATATATAATTGCTTGGCTTCCTTTGTTCTTACCTCTCTCTCAATGTGTCTATTAATACAATTTAAGATACTATTCTTAAAAATAAGGTATACATCTTTCCTGCATAATAAGAATTACAGTCTAGGTTTTCATGTCTTTTATATAAATTATCTTGGCCACATGATTGTAGTCATGAACACTAGCGTTAGTCAAAGAGGAATAATAATTACAAGAGAAACCACAAAGCCTTACCAATCCATGTCATGGAATCAAAGATAAGTGATACCTGATTTTAGGATCAAAACCGCACAGTATTCTGTATTCCATGCTGTACAGCTATTTACCACTTTTATTTTGGAATGCCCTAGATTCTGTTATTTGGCCATATATCTAGCATTTTATTATCACTTCCTATGGTGAACTCATCAAGTGTTTTTGTAAATGTGATACAAGTCACAGTCACTGAGAAGAATAATATTATGGTTCTATTAATTATTCCAGGTACGAATTACATCAGTGTTGGCCAAAGTCAGTCATAACAAGATCTAAGAGTTAAGTACAATATGATTTTTAATATAAATAATAGATGTCCAAAAGGCAAAGTGGAGTAGAGGAATAGAAAACATAATAGCGTTTCGTTGATAGAAACCATTAGAGCATGACATCAAGCATAGCTAACCAGGCAAATTCTCTATCGCCCTGGCAAAGAAATATTCACTATTTCCCCCTGAAATAGATCTCCTCCAGACTGTCATCCATACTACTTTCTCCTTCAGGATCCATCTCAAACTTCATATTCTCTGAGTTTCTGTGGCGGAAACTGAGGCACTACAAAATTGGATATCACATCCTTGTCTTCGAGAACTCACGGTTCCCCACGTGACAGGGACAATGGGTGATGAAGGAAAGGTCACAAACGAGATGAGTTTTAAAATGAGCCTTGTAAAAGAATTAGGAGTTTACCAGGAGAACAATGATGGAAGGACCTTTTAGACACAGGGAATAGCATAAACAAGAAGAGTAGGTAGAGGGCGTCCTTGAGATTAAGGGAAAACACCTCCATCAATACGGAGACTGAGAGAGGCAGGGACCTAGGAAATGGTGAGCAGGATCAAGAGCGCCTTCCAGTTGAGCGGATAACAGCTACGGAAGGGTCATCCTATGCGTATTCCTTCTGTGTGGCACTTCTCCCCATAAGCTTTTTATTTTTTTTAAACATAATGCTGGAAGCTATTTTTGTCTAGTTAATGGGCAGTTCTGTCTAGTTTTTTTTTTTTCTCTTCTAAAAATAATCCATCAGGAAGTTTGTCAGCTTGTTAAAGCTGGTCAAGGTAGAATATGTCACCAATATGAGAAAAGAATGTTCACTTCCCATTTGTTATGAGATATAAATAAATAAAATCAAACAGCTGTCTAAATCTTGAGCAAAATATTAAAAAGACTTGTGCTTCCTTACTCTATAGAGAGGAGCTGACCTTGATCACGTAACAACAGAGTGTGGGGGGCCAACGGCTGCACTCATCAATAATATAAAGAATCAATGTATTCAGCAGAAAAATTCTGATAATTCCCCCCCTGTCTTTAGGGGCTGAGATAAACGTTACGCTTATGTTATCCAGACACTTGCTTCTGTTTTCTTTTTCTCGAGATGATAGTTCCATAATGTATATGACTTCACAGATTTCACTTCTGTGAATAGTTTCACATGCATTTAAAAGAGGTTAGTTGGCCTCTGTTGAAATGGGAGTTTTTCTGAGGCAAAAGATACAGAGTTTCTGTTGCATAGTTTTGGGACTTCATTATTAATCAGATGATTGTTGCTCTCAGAAACAAAATATAAGGTAGCAAAAATATTTGTGAATCAGCAAATGGGCTCCATTTGAATCTCAGTTTTTGAATTCTGCCTGGAAAGGCAAGGAAAAAAATTAAATTATTAACTGTATTAATTAAACAGAAGTTCCCAAGAATAAAGAAATTATACTGCCCGTCTTTAGGCTCTACAGCTTAATCTTAGTTGTATAAGTTAAGGAGAACAATTTTATGCATTCCTAGACTCTTAAATATTTTAAATTGACCATGGAAGTCATATAAAGTGTTTTCCTCATGGGGGTGCCTGGGTGGCTCAGTCAGTTAAGCATCTGATTTGGGCTCAGGTCACGATCTCAGGGTCCTGGGATCAAGTCCCGCATTGGGCTCCCCGCTCCTGCCTTTCTCCCTCTCTCTGCCTCTTCCCTTGCTCGCTCGCTCTTTCTCAAATAAATAAAATCTTTAAAAAATGTTTTCTTCATGGAACATGATTTTTTTTCTTCCTAAAACATGTGAAGAAGTATGTATTATGATCTGTACTCTCATTTAAAGGGTCGATCTCACATCTTTGTCATCGGTTCAACAACTCACTTTTGGGGTCAACGGAAGAACATTGCCTCAATGCACTTGGTTTCTGAAATGGATTAATAAAATTCCATAACCGTTTTTAAATCATATTTCCAAGCAAAACTATTCTGCACAATTGTTTTCTTGGACAGATAAATGTTTGTTTCATTAAAAATGTAATTGTTCCAACTGTGTGTTTATATAAGATACCTAGAATGTGAGAGACAAAAGTACAATAAAGGATATAATGGAATTAGCTTTCATAAAGTAGCCTCCGATTTTTAAATAAAGTATGAATGCAGTTTCTTAAAATCATGGTTATATTTTTATAGAACAAATATAAGACCTTGAACATACGGGATTTTAGGACCGAAAAAATGAACGTGTGAGATGCTGCAATGTCACCCAACTTATGCGAGGAACACTTCTTAAGTCAGTCAATCATGGCTAAAGAGTCATTAGCATTACTTGTCACAGACCTTCTGTTTGGAACCAGAAAAGCCAAGGAAATGAAATGTATTACAAGCCCTTGTACCCTACAGCAAAACTATAAATGAAATCAATAGTGTTTGAGTTGTTTTATCACCAGTTTAAAGTTTATCTTAATTGTCCTGTCATTTATTCCTGATTGAAAGGCTAGTTATTGAATCAAAACACAATGATCTATTTATAAAAAGCTGGGTTTTTTTTCTTCCACATTTAAAGATAATTATAATTTTACCATAAAAGAATTGCATTTCAAATGTGGAATATCATAAATCAAACTACACAGCTATGAGCTAGCTATAAAGGTGCATATTACTGCTTTTGCTCTATATCAAGATTAAAAATATGGTGATAACTTTGTGGCAGAAATACTGACATCTGTTTTGTGGAGGTTCCTGCACACAGGCCCCTTGGGGGTCTCTGGGAACAATGATGTTCCATCCTGAAAACCCAGGAGAGACTGAGGAGGTCTGAGGAGACAGAGAACATAGACAGACACAAAAGAGGACGCATAGTTTTGAAATAATATTAAAAACATTTGCCTTTCACTCATGAAATGAAGATACTTATTTGATCAATAAAAATGTGCCATGAGAGCCAAGCAGGAAAAATACGGATACGTGACCGAATGGGACCAGCAGAAGAAAATAAAACCTGGGAACCTGGAGGATCAGAGAGTTTGTCATGCGGGAGAATTGAGAAATCAACCTCCAGAACTTTCCGGAACCCCTACAACATCGCACGCCACAGGGGAGCTCCAGGCGCCCTCCCAGGATTGAAACTGTGTACTGGCTCTGTCTCTTCTCACACCCATCCGAGTCCTGGCAATGAAAAGGGCCCAGGTCTGCTATGATCTAGGGATCATGGGCGGTACCTATGCTGCATGTTTGCATGCATCCGCCTGATAGTCGCATCCCTTCACAAGCTGGGCTTTGTTTTCCAGACTTGCTCATCTCCTGGATAAGCCTTTATTGAGCATATGTTTGTGCTACGCCTTTTAGGCTACTGGAAGCTATCAATACACATAACAGACAAAAATCCCTACCCTCAAGGAGCTTAAATTCATTACAAGTGTTTTGACCATATTCTGCTCTCCAGCCATGCTCAAATGGTGTAATACACCATTTGAGAGTTTATACTCTCACAACATACACAGCATACAACAAAAGTTTATGTTGTCTCTTCTCCTTCCTTTTATCCTGCTGATTTGAGCCCGTCTTTTTCCTGCTGCTGAATAAAAGCTCAAGTTACTCGTGATATTTAAAACAAAAACATTTTTTTAAAAAATTTTATTTATTTATTTGTCAGAGAGAGAGAGAGAGAGAGAGAGAGAGAGAGGCAGGCAGAGGGAGATGCAGGCTCCCTGCTGAGCAAGGAGCCTGATGCGGGACTTGATCCCTGGGATCATGACCTGAGCCAGAGGCCGACGCTTAACCGACTAAGCCACCCAGGCATCCCAACAAAAACATTTTTAATTAACAGAAAGTACTATAATCATGGTTAAGTTAAAAAAAAATAATCTAGTTCAATATATTAATCAGTACTTCCAATTTAATTGAAAGGTAAACCTTCTCTTCCGTCCCAGCTCAAGCATATTCCTGGAAAGTCTCCTGTCTGCTCCTTTCTTCTTGATTCATCAAGCTCCTCACCCCTTCCCTAGCAAGTGTTTTTCTCACACAGGCTGCCGTCTTCTGGCTCCTGAGGTTGAGGAGGAAAGGTAGGTAAGGTAGGCAGGAAAAGTTCCAATGTAAAGATCACTATAGGGAAATGGTGCCCCCGCGTTTGGGTCAGACCGGTGTTTGAAGCAGAGACTGTCAGTGGGGTGCGCTGAGCTATTTCAGGTTTGGGACAGCTATTTCAGGTGGTTTCCTCTCATCCCCTTAGTAGAAAGGCAGGTCCATCTCCAGCTTTTAATGTTTGCTTTTCGCCCGCGTCCAGGTGATCGTACTGCACATCCGCAAAAGCTAGCACTCACCTGGGTCCCAAATCTGGACCTTGGGTAGCATTTTCCGGCTCTCTGCCCACGTAATTCTGCAAGGGCAGGCTTGTCCTGGGGGGGTGGTTGCTCCTCTCTGCTCCAGCCAGTAACAGCTTGTCTGCACTACTGCCCCCTTCTGACAGTTCTTGGACAGGGACGCCCTGTGCCCCTGAGACACGGCCACTGAGGTCTCACGAATCAGTAATGTGAAACTTGAGATGGAAGAGTATATACTCTCACAACCTCCTTTTCTGGCGATGGATGTGTTGTGGAGCAGAATGCAAACACAAGTTTACAAACTTTTCCTCCCAAAGGAATACTTCAGATAAGACCGTTGCTAAATCTCCATTCAGTTGATCGTGTTTACTCTCCTTGGGAGTAAGGGTTTATACAGCGGTGAACTGCTGGGCTGTCTGTTTTATTTTAAATATCTTTGACAGCCTCTAACTATTTCTTGCACATCTCTGTCGTTTTAGGTCTATTGTATCTTGGTCCTTTTTCTAAATTTCCAGTTGAATACCTAGAGTTTCTCATCATTTCTAAAATGTGCTCTCTAGTAGTGTTTGGAACTGTCCTTTCAAACTTCCTTTGCTCATTCTTCAGGGTACAGCTTACAGGTCAGTCTGTTTGCAAAGACATCTCCGATCTTTCAGGTGGTACCTGCTCACTCTTCTTTGGACACATCACCACGGGCACCACCAGCCACCACGCCCGTGAGAGTGTGTGGCGTGATGTCATGAGTTGTGTATGTGTCTGTCCCACACTGAATAAAGGGATCCTGAAAGCAGCAACTTCATTTCATTACCTCTGTGTCCTAAACCCCTATGACAACACCTGATACATTATAAGTGCTAAGAATCAATGTCAAGGCAGTGAAATAGTCTCACCCTCAAAGCAAAACAAATCTCTAAGTCCTGCCCTCATCAGTGACACGCAAAGTCTAGAGCTTGTTGAATAGGAAGGAAGAGAAAAAGAGAGAGGACTCTTATCATATTTGTGGCTTATGGGAATACATTGTAGTTCAACTGCTTTTATTTTAGCGGTAAGCTAATGACTAGTAGACCCATTCTCTTCGTGGTTATTTTTCCATTCTGGGGAAAATTTGCTCCTTAAAAATGCTTTCCGTTAATTTGGACTCTTTTACTCATCATTCGTTCATTCATTTGGTCATATATTTATTATAACTGCCCAAATGATTAATGGAGTTTAATGATAAAAGCAGTTAAGAAAGGCTAAATTTATCTAGAAGCCCTGTATGAAAAATATAAAGCACACGAGTGAAAACTTAATCCTAAACTTGGTAACAGCTAACAGTACGAAAACCTGAGAAGGTTCTAGAGCTCTCATTCTCAAAAAATCATCAGCTGTGAAACGGTTCCACTGATTCAACAATTGTTTCAAGTATCCTTGGATCAAGATGTGTATTTAGGGAGTTGAAGAAGAGGATTGAGGTGAAATGTAATATCCGAATCTTCCTGAATCGCGCCACATTACAGTCAGGAATTTGAATGGCCAAGTATGAGGGACGGGATACCGCGGGAGTACTGCAGGAGCCTTGCACCTCCACGTGTCCTGCTGAGTGTGCCAAAACTGCACTGCGTGGACCCTTTTTCTCTACCAGGGACACAGAACTATTTACGTAGCTGGCAATTCTGAAAAGTGAGATAATGCTTCGCAGAAATGCAGCCCGCCGTCCTGCAATTTCCCCCATCTCTTTCTAGGAAGACTGCTATACCTTGCTATAAAAGTGGCAGAGTCTCCAAGCTCCGTGTCCCCCGCCCCTACTGTGGTGCATTCCACTCAGGGCAGGTCTTCCCTGGCCCTACACCTGCCATGGGGTCTGGAGCTCAGGGACCCACGCCGTATGCTAGGTGCCACGTTGATAACGCCTGCTAATACTTTCACTGTGAGTAACGAGGTCCTTAGTCTCTGACCCAGGGGTTTCTTTTATCAGCAGCCATGGAACTAAATTATTAACCTATACAGTTATTTTTGTGGGAGTCTCTTGCTTCTAGGTCTCCTCACTATGCCATTTTTGTAATTAGGATAGTATCCTAGCAATCAAACCAAAAACCCACAGATCATATCTCCAACTAAACACCGCAACGAGCTAACCTCCAAATCACAGAACATGAGCAACTAGAGAAAACAACAGATGGAAACAAGATCACTGTATTATCAGCAAATATGATAACAGCAACTGTTTTTAGGGAAGCTGAGGGAGGGCTAAGCATTTCTGTTGCCCTGAGAGCCAGTGAGTCTCAAAGTCGCCAGCGCGCATTAAGTGGAAATCTGACTGAGGTAATAGGAAAGCGATAGAGCAAAACTCCACACTACAGAGAAAAGGGAAACCCTGAGAACAGAATATAAACTGAGCAGGACAGGGACAATAGGGCAAAAAAAGAAAAAAAGAGGGAGAGAGGAAGTTTCTCCAGTGAAAGTGCGAGTGCTGAAAAAAGCCGATCTCTAAAAGTAAAAGGATAATATTTCTTTTTATCATTTTGTGAAAATAACTGAGAGAATAGTCTAGAGCTAAAAAATGCTGTTTTATCAACCACCTTCCTTTTTTGACTGTAGAAAAAATAATTTCACCGACACATGAAAAATAGAAAAGGACCATGACCAAAGCCCATAAGGTTAAAAAATAAAATAGAACAGTGATCAAAACAATGGCTCTTAAAAAAATAAAGGTATTTGAAAAAAATGCAAACTGTACATTAGTATTTTGAAATAAACTAAAATAGTTTATGAAAAGAAGTCTTGGAAGAAAAACACGTATCAGAATTTAGAAAAACTCATAAATTAAAATCTTAAAAACATCTAAATGCAATGAAGAAAGATATTAAAGAGAGAGAGAAAGGGATATAAGAGATAGGAAATGATTCATTATTTGCACAGTAGGAGTGTCCTATGATGAAATACAAGTTAATAAAACAAGAAAAAATTAAAAATGTAGAATTCAAGAAAAAATTTCTGAAATAAGGTTCGAATACATATACCATGTGTAGAGGCAGAAGATGACTCAGAATAGCCAAAACGGAGACACATTCCAATAAAACTACTGAACTTTAAAGGAAAAACAGTAAATTCTTTGGAAATTCAGAAATAAAACCAACATGCATTGGAAAAGAAAACCATTTTGTCATTATACTTTTTGGCAGTGATATTTCATGGGAGAAAAAAACGGAGTGAGATATTTAAGCTGAAGAAAGAGAAAATATGAGTCAAGGCTTTTTTTTTTTTAAGATTTTATTTATTTGTGAGAGAGAGAGATTGAGAGCATGAGTCGGGGGAAGGGGCAGAGGGAGAGGGAGAAGCAGACTCCCCACGGAGTGTAGCCTGACCCTGGGCAATATCCCAGGACCCAGAGATCACAGCCCGAACAACCAAGAGTTGGGCGCTTAACTGACCGAGCCACCCAGATGCCCGAAGTCTTTCATATCTAGCCAAATTTATGTTCAGTTTTCAGGTCCACAGATAAACTGTCAGTAATGCACAAAAATATAGGTAATGCTATTCTTGTAAGCCTACTGTGAGGAGTCTACCACAGGACAAACTGTCGACAACTAGATGACTGATTATTATTGATATTAACAGGAATAAAACAATATTTCTTCAAATGCGATGTGTGGGAAAAGGAAGTAGATGAAGCAGAAGCATTGCTCACAGTGAGAGATACACAAACAGCAGGGGAGGCGCCAAGTGGATTATGTAAAGTAGAAGTAAGAGAAGAGTCACAGTCTGGCCTACAGATTGTACGGGCAAGTAGAACCGCGCGTTGGAGTGGAGCCACACCCATTTGCTTAGTGTTGGAGAAGTGCCCACCATTTTGTTTACAGATTGTATCTCTCTTCTTTTCAGCTACCACAGGACTGAGTAGTTCAACAGAGACCATACGACCCATAAGACCCAAATTTTGTGTTATTTCAGTGGTTGATTTGGAGTATGATGGTGAATCAACACATTACTTTGAAAACCAGGAAATATAAGGGAAGAATCAAACATTTTTTCCTGTCTTTCCTATAGAAGGAGGACGTCAGGGTAATCAAATATTTGATGTGGAAGAGTTTCTCTTTATGGAAAGATTTGGCTACTACAAACAGAAGAAATGGAAGGACAGAATCAATAGGTAGGACATGACCACCGGTGGTGGCGGCCCTCAGGAAAGGAAAGTCACAGGCACAGGCGTGCCTCTCTGAGGAAGCAGTGGATATCACCTACAATTTATTTGTTTAAAAAAAAAAACAACAAACTAAATCTAACCAAGCCTCTAGCTCTATCATTTTACAGGAAATAAAGGAGATAAAGAAAAATATGAAAAGACCCCTTAGAGGCATGCTCATTGAAACCCAGGCTTCAGAAATCTCATTTCCTGAACAAATAAACATTAAAGGAAATTAAAAGGTATGGTGGGAGGGAAGTCTATATTTTTAAAAGGGACACTTGAAATACTTTTCAACCAAGTGCAATATATGGACCTTATTAGGATTCTGATATGAATAAATTTTTAATATATTGACTGGATATTCATTGATATTGAGGAATTTTTATTAATTTGGGCAGAGTAATAATGGTGTTGTGATTAAGTTTTGAGCCCTTATCTTTAAGAGATACATACTGAGATATTTGCAGATGAAATATTGTGTCTCTGATATACTTCAAAATAATAAGGCAGGGAATGGTTGAGAACACCATTAGTAAAGTTGGGCAGTTGACACTTGAAGGTTCATTATAATATTCTCTGGAATTTTATGTACATTTGAAATGTCCATACTAAAAAATCAAAATGTTTTAAAGATTCCTAGTGTCAAAAGTTATGAAATGAGTTCTGAAATTGTTCTATTTTAATTATTAAATTGCACTTAAATATTAAATCCAGTTACAGCATAGTTATAAAACTTACTTTGAAAATGATTTCATTAACAAATTGTTGGCAAAGAAATTACAATAAAACACTTCTTCAATGAATCAAACCTCTTTTGTTTATTAACTTTATTCATGTGACATATGGCAGAGCTGAAGACCATGGGGCAGCAAATTCTAAAGCAGGGATAAAGCTTTAAGCAATTAATTAATTAACCTAATTTACATAATGGCTTTATTTTTGCATAGCTAATGAACTAGGGATTCATTATAGGCCATTAACAGTCATTAATAAATGAAACTGTGGTTTAAATACATGAGTTTGTATTTCAGACTCCAGAGGCAGAGGTCAGTCATGAAATGTTAATAACAATATTAAAAGCATCAAGCATTAAACAAACTAGCATTTAGCTTTTAGATTTCATGTGCTTCTGAGAGGCTACTGCACGCACCCGCTAGCTGGTCTTAGTTTTCCATGCATTCTTGGGCACATGTAAGTATATGTAGCTGTATTAGTGAAACTTTTATTAGCCTTAGATTAGATTTACATTAAAGTAACGAGAACTAGTTGTATCATATTCACATATGAGATAACGATATGCCTTTATTCCTAGAAATTGGAGCTATTTCCTGAAAAATGCCAAGTTCTAAGACCTAAATATTTAGCAGATTTTTCTTTCTAAATCTAACTGTTCATTTTTTTCAAAGAAAGATGACAAATACAGTTTTCAAACAGTTTCCATGTTTTCCTTAGTTGCAATAAGCTGGTTTGCATTATATAATTTAGAACTACTCTAACCTTTTGACTCCTGATTTAGTCAGTTCAATTGACAATTTGAAACTTCCTCTATATTTTATAAAAATATAATTGCCCATGGTAAAAGATTTTAAGAACTCAAGAAACCAGCCTGATATTTTTAAAACAATTTAATTATGCAAGTGATGAATAATCACAGAAGACAACTTAATTTCCTTAATTGCAAAAATATACCGTGTATAATCTGATTTTTTTCAGATGACTTGGTTGTACCTTTCTGAGCAACTGTGCAACCCTCCACACTAGATCAGTAAGTGAGACTTGAAAGAAAGAAAAAAGAAGTCATTACTTTTAGGATAGCAATTACCGCACTGGTAGAGAAAATTCTAGGGCACGTCTCTTGCCTTTTCTATCTACCTTGCTCTCCCTTCTTCCACCACCTGGGCTCTGTGGCTCTCGCTTTATACTTGTACCCTCGCTGGGGTTCTCACAGGCTCTTCATTTTCCCTCCTCCCCTTCTAAAGATGCTGATTGACGCAGTGTTAGCATAGGATGTCCAGGAAGGGCCGTGGAGTGAAAGGAGCCTGTTTCGGAGCCTGTTTCCCCCTTCACGCTCTCTCTGAGCCTCCGTTCCACTAATGGTTAAATTTAATTGGGTTTTCTTGAGCCTTCTAAATTCTAAAAAAGTTGGTGTGATTATAAAAAGATGAACTGCCCAAAGTGCAAAGGAATATTACCTCAATGGATGGAAAAGAACAGCATTTATCTTGTTATTAGTAAGATCTCCCAGAATCTCTGCTCGTGCCCTTCACAAACTGGCTTTACTTGCTCTCTTGTGTTGGTAAACTATATCACATGGATGTTGGAGAACGATTCTGGCGTCAAAAGCTGTGCGCTGAAATCTCTGGGTTTTCATTTACCAACAGCGTCATTTTTAAAAAGTCACTTAACCTTATCGTGTCTTTGTAAAATAGGAATAATAATTTTCATCTCCTAGAAATGGATGTGAATTAAATATAATGCCAGATATAACTTACAATAAACGTTAGTCGCTCTTTTAAGATGCATTTTCCTCTGTGCTAAGAAAATCAGTTAAGTACAAGAGACCACACGATTCAAGAGAATGTCAGGCAGTCCTGTACCCATTAACAATATACACACCAGAGAGTTTGCCAGAGCCTCACAGTGGGATTAAGAATAAAGTTGATTCTAGCAATATTGTATACCCAGTTTGAAGACAGTGTGTTATTGCCTTGATATTTCAGGAGTATGAAATCACTCCCAGCACTGTCCTCTATCAACTGTTAAAATGGATGGGCAATCAGCTCCAAGTACTACTGATCTCCCCACATTCATTCTTTACTGATAACTTTTGGACCTATGTATTTCATCAGAAAATGAGCAGAAGCACCATAAAATCCTTCCAGAATGCTTAGGTAATATAACTTACTTTTTGAAGGGACTCGGAGATTGGCGAGGACCACTTCCAAGGAATCGGCCTGGACGCGAAGTACATAGCTTGTCCTGGTCTCAAAATCCAGGGGGGCATTCACATAGATAACACCTGTGATGTTGTTAATTCCAAACATATCTGCAATTAAAATACAGTTATTTGGTCATTTCCTTCATACTATAAGAAAAAAAAAAAGAATCCTCTTTAAAAGGCACCGTGATTTTAAAAATGCTTCTTGTAAACAGGAGTAATGCATGAAAATGACAGGATGCTGGCTTTTGGAAACTATGTTCCATCTCTTCAAATTATTATCAGTGTATCCTTAAGTGAACACCTTAATTTTCTAGTTATGTTGAGATTCTCCTGGACAACAATGTTTTATCAGTCAATTAAATTTGGGAAGCACCACACACTATATCCATCATGGTAGATTCGGATGGTTCTTTAAATACTAGAGGGCATTAGAAGTTCGTGATATTTAGGGAGGAAGCATAGCAGCAAAGTAGGAACAAAGAAGAAAGTAAAAAAAGTAAGATGTCCTGCAGTTGCTGCAAGGGCAGCCATCTCTAGTAATGGTTGGTTACTGAAATACTTAAAAAGGGCCTTTATAGGGGTGCCTGGGTGGCTCAGTCGGTTAAGCGTCTGCCTTAGGCTCAAGGCCATGATCCTGGGGTCCTGGGATCAAGCCCCACATGGGGCTCCCTGCTCAGCGGGAAGCCTGCTTCTCCCTCCCCCACTCCCCCTGCTTGTGTTCCCTCTCTCGCTGTGTCCTCTCTGTCAAATAAATAAATAAAATCTAAAAAAAAAGAGCCTTTATAATTGTCTTGAGAATTGCTTAATTTTATATTCATTCATTTACTAAATATTAAATATTGAACATTCATGTATTTATTAAGTGTATATTGACTATTTCTTTTTTTCTAAAGATTTTATTTATTTGTTTTTGAGAGAGAAAGAGAGAGAGAGAGAGAGCACGAGTGTGGGGGAGGGAGGGACAGAGAGGGAGAAGCAGGCTCCACCCCAAGCAGGGAGCCTGATGCAGGACTTGATCCCAGGACCCTGGGATCCTGACCTGAGCTGAGGGCAGACACTCAACCGACTGAGCCACCCAGGCGCCCTAAATGTTTATTGACCATCTCTTGACGACTTAACGACATGCCAGGCCATCCAATTTATCAAAAGGAGAAAACAGAGGACCACTAACTGTGGATATAATGGTGAGAAAAAGAACAGATGAGAAATGCAGCTGTGAAATTGTTCTCAGAAGCTGGCAAACCATCCTGTTCTCGGTGAAGAGTAGTTGGTAGACGAAACTCGAATTATTTATTTACTTCTAAGTTGACCACTTGAGGAATCATATTATACGATATACATGGGTTTTATCATGGATGCGGCTCTTTGGGCATTCAAAATTATTTACGATCCTAAAATTTCTTCAGTGTTGGGCCTAGCTATGACATGGAGTAGGTCATGGATGTTCCAGAACAGTGGGAAGAGACCCCTGTAGACAACAATCATGACCAAAACCTGAAAGTATGATGTGTTAATTTTGAAGAAATATCATTAAAATATCCCTAAATGAGGGCAAGAGGAAAGCTTCCAGAATTGGATAGTTAGTATTTCCGGGGGGTGGGGGGGGGTGGGATCACGTTTGTTAGTATAACCAAATGTTTTAATCTGATTGAACACTTAAATCACATTTAAGTTGGATAGGTTTTTATTAGAAAAAAATAGCGTAAATAATAATTCAATCTGAACTGAGTCCTAGGTCCAAGTGTTAGTTTATGGTGAAGACACAGACCGAATATCTACTCACCTTCTTCGTTTCCTGAAACTATGGAGTACACAATACTCTGGTTGATGGCTGCTGCAGAAATCACTCCAACCATAGTCCCTCTGGTGGCAAGTTCACTCACTGGAGGAGGTCTGCAGGTTTAGAGAAGGGGGTTCATTTTTTGTAGTCCATTTGTCATGACAGAGTTTTGAATTTAATAATAGAATATGCTAGTTCATCATGTGTGAGTGCATTTATTTGAATAATACATTTTCTGAAGTTTTCAAAGAAGTACCACATCAAGACTCCAGCCCTAACAAACTGTGTTCACAATTACGCAAATGCTCTTGGTTGCAAACGTCTTGTCACCTGCATTATTTTGAATTTGAGATATAATTTATTTTTGGATACTATTTTATTATCTGCCCAACATCATACAAAAATTCTTTCCACTTGCTTCTCTAAATTACCTTCTGAACTGAAAGCAAGAGTAGGGTACAATTTGCTATCTTAATTTGTAAAGTAAGATGTTGATCTCGTACCACTGCTGTTAGCATATTTAAGCAATGGCTTCCAGATGACTCTTTCTAGTCCTTACTCTTGCGCTACTGTGATGCTCTATCTGTACGAAAAAAGGATTTGAACAGAGAGCATCACAACACTCACATTTCTCTTGAACTCACTGATTTTGCTTACCTGTAGCCATGTTCTGCCCTCAGTACTATGATATTTACTTAATTTCCAAGTTATATTTTCAACAACACATCTCATTCTCAAAATCTCCATTTATTTTACAGTATTGGTCACTGCAACTAGGCTACCATAACTTTAATCCTAAATTAATGGAAATAATCTCACTTTTATAATATACAGGTGTTATATTACCCAGATCCAATAGATTTAAAAAAATCAGTGAATAGTCCAGTCAATCTGTCTAGAGCGTCCCACTTCTCAAAGCTTCCACTTCTTTCCTCAAGCTGATAAGACAAATCCTACCATCATGGCTTTTTCTTTTAATACTTACTCTCCTAATATTCCTCCTCATTTTTTAAATATTTCATTTACTTTTTTAAAAAATATTTTATTTATTTATTTGACAGAGAGAGACACAGTGAGAGAGGGAACACAAGCAGGGGGAGTGGGAGAGGGAGAAGCAGGCTTCCCGCAGAGCAGGGAGCCCGACGAGGGGCTCGATCCCAGGACCCTAGGATCATGACCTGAGCCAAAGGCAGATGCTTGACTGACCCACCCAGGTGCCCCAATTCCTCCTCATTTTTATCCGCATCTTCTCAGTTCTTCTAATTTGGATTACATTGTGCAATTGTATTGTGCCTTCACTGAACCCTTTTATAACAAATCCTGAACTACAAACATAGAGTCCAGAAAATTAATCACATACAGCTCTTTATAAACATGTCCAAATTGCTGTGTTCTTTGCCACCATAGTCCATATGCTTGGTTAAGTACTGAAATGTAAAGCGATCTGTTTTACAGATGCTCTAGCACCTAATGGTGGTCTATAGATTCATGGCATATTCAACAACTATTTTTTTTACTAAAGAATAAAAACTAATCCATATAACTTTTAATGAAAATGATAAAGTATGCATGAATGTACACATGTATTTTGTTCCCCTGCATCTTTTCTGCCTTCTTTTGTTACAGCAGATAACCACACCTCCTCTATACCCCATCTAAGCGGTTTGGGTAAGGCTGCCAGAGTACACACCCCCAAGGTGTGTAGATAGATACATTACCCATCTCTGGCCACTGGGGATGCTTTATGTTCTTTGCTCAGTGTGATGAATCGATACACTTTTGTACGGTATTTTAGATTATAAAGGAGACATTAAGACCATGTGCTGTTTGGCGCATTGCTTAGTGATTGACTATGGTGGTTGTGAAATCAAAAACCTGGAATGGATGAAAATCAGAGAGATGGAAACAGGATAGTCTCTGCCATGGACCTCAATAACGGCCCCTCCTGACATTCCAACCCTTGCGTATTGCTCTCCTCTTGCAAGACAGCCAGACTCCAGCTTGCTTCTAATCAACAGAATACGGCAAAGAAAATGGGAGGTCACTCCAGTCATTACATTACGTAAGACTGTATTCTGCAAGTTCCCTCTTGCTAGGGGACTCTAACTCTCCCCCTTGCTGGATTGAAAGAAGGGGACATATGGAATTGTCCATATGGCAAGAAACTGAAGGTGATATGATGTCTGACCACCAGGCAGCAAGCAACTGAGGCTCTCAGCCCAACATCCCACTCATAACTGATTCTACCAACTACCACACGAGCTTGGAAGCAGACCCTTCTCCAGTCAAGCCTCAGATGAGACACTGGCCCTGGCCAACACCTTGATTCACACTTATCTGAAACAATGAATCACAGAATGCAGGTAACTGATTTCTGACCTATAGAACCTTCAAGATGATATATGTGTTGTTTTAAGTCATTAAGTTTGTGAAAATATTGTCTTGTGCAAGAGATAAGTGACACACATGGCTCGGATGTAAGAGCAACAAATTAACTTAAGACAGATCAATATATCACACAAGTTCATTTTGATACAAGAAAACATATGTTAGCCAGATTCTGGGATCACTTTCATAAACTGAATTTCTTCTTGTGAAAGTAAACATTGCTTAAATTGTTGACTTGTTTATATTATTACTACTCGTGAGATAAGAACTAAATTTTATGCTTTCTATAATTAATTTGTTTCTTAATCCTTATAAAGTACAGAAATAGAAAGTCTGTAGCTAATGTACCTTCAGCTTTAACACCAGAAAAATGCCACCTTTCATTTCAAACTTTAAAAACAACATTTCTTGTATATTTTTGTACAATTAGGATGGAGATGATCAATACTGGAAAAAGTAACTGGCATCATTATAAAAGGAATTTAAATCCTATGCATACCACTAAAAGCATTTAAAATTCTATTTGTTAGTAAATGTTTAAAACGGATTTACTTTCTAGACAAAATATCTCCCCGTTAACCTTTGTCCTAATTGTTCAACACACTTTTTTCTATCAGAATCAAAACATACTATAACAATGCAATTTTCTCCTGGCTAGAATTAAATGAACCTCCATGATAATGAACATTAGATCACAAAATTTCAATTCTTTTCTATTTATTGCAAGGCAGACCCAAGTTTATTTTTGTTTTACGCCCTGGAAAGTGCCAGTTACCTGTTTGGGGCAAATTACATATTTCCTTAGGAGTCACATGTTACTTGAATACAAAATGAAAGAGCTGGTGTAAACCAAGATCTATAAAGCTGGGTGACAGAGAGCACAGAGAGGTAAGGGAATGTAATGACGTGGGCTGGGCATCAATTAAGAGGGAGCCCGGTGGACGGAAGGACTCAGCGAGCACTGATGCCCTATTTAATGAGGGCAACCATCATGCTATGCTGCCAATGCAGTGAGAGTTTAAAACGGGAAAAAAGGAAGTTTGAGTTTTTATGTGAATTCTGTGAACTTTTATATTTTGGAACCCAGTGGAAATTGATTTTTTAAGGCATCATCTGACTTGGTTTGATCTATGGGCTGACAGTATATGATTTTTAGAGTCCTGTCTGTAAGGTATTTTCTGGTCCAACCCCACTCTGAGTCTGATGTCATGTGATTTGTCATCACCCCCTCTTCTTTCTGTGGAGTACAGTCAAATCTATTGATTGATTTCAGAAGCGAATAATTATGGCCAAAGAAAGGATTCCTCAGAAACTTCTTTTAAGAATGTTTTTCCCTTGTTATTCATTCATGTACTTGCAATTCATCCACATTATAATAAACAATACATCAATAACCCTCTTCCAATTTAAACTTTTAACACCTCACTGAAAACAAATAGTTGTTGGGTATCTGGAATTCAGGAATTCTGCTTTTCAAAGCTAGATTTACTGCCAGTGTAATTGAGAAAAAGCTCTCTTCCAATGAAAGAGGCGGTTGGATCACATAGGGCTCAGGAGTGGAGCTACGCGGCTTTCCTGTGAATCTTTAGAGTCAAGAGATCAGCTGGGCCCCCCTCCCCAGGACAGGACCGCTAGGAGCATGCTAGATAACCGATATGGATGGAACACTGGAGAGACTCATGGTTTCATACTTGTAAAATGCCTTCAGAGACTCTTTCACAAAGCTTGATCCGAAGTGGGTTCGATGTGCCTGTGTACAGACATACCCCTGATGTAGCCCTGGCTTTTACTTATCCCCCCTCACCCGGGGCAACATTTTGGGCTTTATTGGCCATTTTAAACAAAACCCCCAGATTCTGACAAAAATTCCAAAATCACCTAAGCTAGGGGCACCTGGGTGGCTCAGTTGGTTAAGCATCTGCCTTCAGCTCACGTTATGATCCTGGGGTCCTGGGATTGAGTCCTGCATCGGGATTCTTACTCCACCAGGAGTTTGCTTCTCCCTCTCTGGCTCCCCCTGTTTGTGCTCTCTCGCTTACTCTCTCTCTCTCCCTTCTCAAATAATAAAATAAATAAATAGATAAAATTTTTAAACAAGAAAAAGCAAAATCACCTAAGCTAATTCTTAAACAAAGCATAAATAATATTTCAATTGAAAAAACTCAATTATGATAGATACCAAATTTACATTTTATGAGGTCATTAATTTTGCTATTTGCATTGTCGTTGCCTCCCCTAAATTTTACATTTACAACAGCTATACATATTTTTTGACACCACACTTCTGTTTTTAGAGCAGTGCTGGGTTCACAGAAAAATTAGACAGAAATTGTAAAGCTCCTATACGCATTCCCACCACCAGTTTGCTCTATTATTAACATTTGGCATTAGTGTGGTGCATTTGTTAAAACTGATGAGCCAATATTGATACATAATGATTAACTAAAGTCCATTGTTGACATGAGGCTTCACTCTTGCCTTGTAGAGTTCTACGGATTTAGACAGACTTATAATGTCATATATCCATTATCACAATATCATACAGAATCGTTTGGGTGACCTAAAATTCTCCTTTTCTTCAGCCACCCATCCCTCTTTCCCCCTGAACCTCTGGAAACCACTGATCATTTTACTGTCTGCATATTTTGCCTTTTCCAGACTGTCCTGTGGTTGGAATCAGACAGTGTGTCATCTTTTTGAACTGACTTCTTAGCAATATGTACTTAAGTTTCCCCTATGTCTTTTGGTGGCTTTATACTTTTTATTGCTCAATCATATTACACTGTATGAATGTACAAGAAACAGCTGCATTTTAGTAAGAAGAAAATTGATCAAAATAACTCCAAGCCTGCTATTTAGAAATAAATCTTTGCAGATAAAGTGCGACCCAGAAAAGTTAACTGCTACAGAATATATATGCAAAATGCTTACAACATAATTTTCTTATAGATATAAAAGTTAATTCATAGATATCCGTTTAACATTTCAATTTTTTCTGAAAATATAGATTATGATAAATCTGTCTCAATTAAATACATTTTAACATATCTGAATCATCTGAATAATGACTATGCTAAAATAACAGACTTTGCAGTTCTCAAATGGTAGACCCCCATCTTTACAGTATGAATATACATGAAACAATTATTCTACAATTTAAAATCTTTTATTGTTGGGTTCAAGACGTAACAATAAAAGTCAATGTTGTGTGTGTCGTATAAAGCTCTGAATTATTTTAAATACTGTGCAGTTTAGGATATAAAAAGTGTTTGTAAATAGATGCTATAAAGTTTCCCTGGGATTCAGTCTGGCTCTATTGCTTGCTTTCTACTGAGAGACAAATCTAATTTATTTTGACATGTTTGAATTCAATATATTTGCAAATCAGTGTCAATTAAGGAACTGTTTTTATATCTACTATGAGGGAATTTAATGAAAATGGGAAGAAAAAAAAGCATACGCCAGAACTCCTATTATTTGTAACCTTGGAGCAATTGCATCAGTGTGATCTGATTTTACTTATTTAACCAAGAAAAGCAGTTTTAAAAAGACATGTATCAGGAGCGAAATCCTAGCTTTCCCAAATTTTTTAGGATGGATTGCAAATAATAAAAAAAAAATTAATAGAGAACCAAATAGTTAGACGCTATATTTTTTACATTTTTTCCAAAGGTGCTTGTTATTTTAAGAGTTTTGCTTCTTTTCAGATCCATGAAGCGTCCTCATCTTGAATACAAGAAAACTGATGCCTTGAGTAGTAAACCATTTCTCAAGTCCAAAAAAACTATCTGAAGCTAAATCTGCAATCTAGGGTGCATGTGTTCATTGGTTTCATTTATTCTTTGCATTAATAGAGTTTATCTAATCTTGCTTAGTCATTGGCTCTCAAACTTCATAAGAATTACCTCAAGAATTTATTAAAATTTTCAGATTTTTTTGTGCGTCATGCTTGAAGATTCTGATTTAGTAGGTCCATAGGAATATTATTTATAAAATCCTGGCTTAAGAATTTACTTACTACCTATGTGACCTTGCAAAAATTCTTAGCTTCCCGTTATTTTTTTTAATCTGTAAAATGGGGACATTACCTACTTCAGAAGATGGTGGAGTGTACTAAGGGACATAATGTGGACAAAAAGCTTTCCTTAAATCTAGCATAGAGTAGGTACTCCATAAATTTTGGCTTTATTAATACACGATTTTATGGGCTATACTTCTGGAAGTTTAGCATAAATATTATACTGCTATACAAGTTTGTCTCATAGACGGGGGAACAAAAAAAAAAACTTGAATACTTTAAAGCAAAGAAAACAATAAAACAAAAAGGCAACCTACTGAATGGGTAGAAACACTTGCAAATTATATATCCATAAGGGGTCAATATTCATAATACATAAAGAACTTCTACAAGTCAACATCAAAAAACCAAATAATCCAATTTAAAAATGGGCAAATGAATAGATATTTTTCCAAAGAAGACATCCAGATGGCCAACAGGTACATGGAAAGATGCTCAACATCACTCATCATCAGGGAAATACAAACCAAAACCACAGTGAGCTATCACCTTACACCAGTTGGAATGGCTAGTGTCAAAAAGACAAGCAATAACAAGTGTTGGCGGGGATGTGGAGAAAGGGGAACCCTCATGCACTGTTGGTGGGAATGCAAACTGGTGCAGCCACCGTAGAAAACAGTATGGAGGTCTCAAAAAGTTAAAAGTAGAAATACCATATGATGCAGTAATCCCACTACTAGGTATTTACCCAAAAGAAAATAAAAACATGAATTTAAAAAGATATGTGCACCCCTATGTTTACCGCAACATTATTTGCAATAGCCAAGAAAAAACGTAAGTGTCCATCTACAGATGAATGAATAAAGAAGATGTGGTATATATACACAATGGAATATTACTCAGCCATAAGAGATAATGAAATCTTGCCATTTGCCAACAACATGAATGGACCTAGAGGGTATTATGCTAAATGAAATAAGTCAGACAAAGAAAGACAAATACCATATGATCTCACTATATGTGGAATCAAAACAAAACAAACAAACAAAACCCAAAAACCAAAATTCAGACTCATAAACACAGAGAATAAACTGGTCGTTGTCAGAGGGGAGAGAGGCGGAGGGGGGCAAAATAGCTGAAGGGGATTAAGGTACAAACCTCCAGTTATAAAACAAATAAATTACAGAGATGAAAGTATAGCACAGGGAATCCAAGCAACAATGTTCCAATAATGTTGCATGCTGACAGTTGGTGACACATATCATAGTAACCACTGAGTGATGCACACAATTGTCAGATTACTCAGTGGTACACCTCAAACTAACACAACATTGTATGTCAACTATCCTTCCATAATAAAAATGAAAAGAAGCAACTTGATGTAAAATGCTAACAACTACATACCAATGAAATATCTGTAATTATACATATAACATACTAGAGATCCTTGTTCTTTGGTGCACATCTCTGTGGAAGTGGGGCTTTAAAATTTTATGTATATACTTGTTCACTGTGATAAAAATAATATGATAAAAGCAAACATAATAAAACTGTTACTCAAAAAGTAGGACTTAAGATGATCAAATACTTTTATTCTGAGGGTCAAAAAACTTGGTAAATTTTGATTGATTGATTGATTGATTGATTGATTGATTTCGGGGGGGAGGGGCAGAGGGAGAGAGAGAATCTTAAGCATGAGCGTGGAACCTGATGGGGGCTGGATCTCACAACCCCAAGATCATGAGCTGAGCCCAAACCAAGAGTCGGACACCTAGCTGACTGAACCACCCAGGCACCCCAAAACTTGGTAACTTTAAAAAATTGTCCTCAGAATTCAGAATCCAAAATTATTTTACTCTCTTTATCAGAGCTTATACTGGGAAAGGAGCAGAAAAGTAAGTTTACTTCTCCAAATAGTGAAACTGGTGTGCAAACATCTAGCCATTCTTTCTGAAGTCTTTCAGAATCCCAACAGTTTAAAGTTTTAATGACAGGCATAAATATCCCCTTCTCAGCAAGTTAAATGATCTCACTGATTTCTATTAGTATTTATATCAAATCTCAGTAAACTTATCTGCTAATGAATATATGAGAAAAACTTTGAATACTTTTAATAAGTAATATTGCTCTTGGCTATTATTGTAGATCATGTCTTAAGCAATCAGATTTTCCCTTCCTAGTTCTCAGTCACAGAAAAATTTTACATCTGAAATGGGGATAATATTTTTCTTTTTACTCTTTTTTTATACCTTTAAATCCACAGACTTCTGTCTTCATTCAAAAATAACAACCAAGGGGTGGGATTGGTATAGGTAGAGGTGGGCTCTGAATCTTAAAAAAAACAACAATCACAAAATCATTTAAAATTCAATGAGTTTACTTATACAGGTTCACTCACCCATTCAATAAATACTTATTGAATACATACCATGTGCCTGGCAATAAAAATACAAAGACAGGAGAGAAGAAATAGATTGTGCATTCATAAAGCTTATAGCCTTACAGGCAAACCAGACAGTTGCGTGAAGAATTATAGTAACATGCGGTAAGTGTATTAATATCACTTATAAGTTCAGTAGTAAACATGGTGTTCGCCATTTATATTTTATGTTCTACACATACCTATAAAGTAACAGTGGAATCAGGGGTTGCCTGGTTTGATAGAATATGCTAGACCAGGCATATTCATTTCTGGGTGATCAATCTACTTACTAAAGTAGTCTACAATAATAGACACACACACACACACACACACACACACGCACACACACACACTCTTAGTAATGATCTCTGAGAAAACAGTTTCATGTTTTGGCTCATTTACCTACATTGGGGTGGCTCTTTCTCCTTTATAGATGAATTTGTGCATTGGAACTTTTGAAAGGTATGACAGTAAATTTAAAACAGGACCTCTAATGCTTTTATTCATTATTTTCTATTGATTAGATTCAATGTTTTTGGTATTAAATAGTCCTAGAAAGGTGAGAAATTGCCATATAGAATCTTAACATCTACTAGGGTAATCATACAAATAACATCAAAAAAGGAGAAAAGAATGCACATATATTTGATATTTCAATGTTCTACTTTAACAGTTGAACACATACACGACATCAAATATGACTAAATAATAAAATATAGGCATAAAATAATAAAAATACACATTCAAGATCTGCCAGAATTTTTAGGAAAGAAGTCATTTTTTATTGTTATTCAGACCTTAGAAAATAATATACTAATGCCATTTATGAAGGAGAGTATATAGTCAGCTTTCAATACCATATTAGATAAATTCATCACCCTTTAGAAAGTGGGGGTACGTTATTTTCATTTAAATTTTTGCTAAAGAATTTGTAATATATACATTATTTCTAGATTTACTTTTTATTATGATCAGAATAACTATAAGCAAAATTCTTCACCCAGCAAAATCACTTGGTTATTAAGCCAAAGACAGTGAAACAATAAAAAGGAAAAAAAATAGTTTTCTGGTTTTCATTAAATATTTTAAATGATGAAATATTTCATTTTTTATTTTTTTTAAAGATACTGTATGCTGGCTAATTGAACATAATCATAAAACATTAAAAATTATACCTATAGAATTGAAAAAAGATTTTATTTATTTGAAAGAAAGTGAGTGAGGGAGGATGAGCAGGGGCAGAGGGAGAAGGAGAGGGGGAAGCAGACTCCCCACTGAGCAGGGAGCCCGATGTGGGGCTCGATCCCGGGACCCTGGGATCATGACCTGATCCGAAGACGGACGCTTAACTGACTGAGCCACCCAGGTGCCCCAATGATGAAATATTTTAAACACATTTAAGAAAAGGAACTTACTCTAAGATATAGATATGATTTCAGATTTAATTAATGTTTAAACAGTTTTGTATTTGATTTTTAAAAAAAAATTACAGATACCATCAACAAAATGAAAAGGCAACCTATGGAATGGGAGGAAATATTTGCCAATCATATATCTAATAAGGGGTTGATATCCAAAATATCTAAAACAAAACAAAACAAAAAACCATCTGATTAAAAAATGGGCAGAGGGACTATTGGGCAGAGTAGATATTTTTTCCAAAGAAGACATCCAGATGTTCAACAGACACATGAAAGGATGCTCAACATCACTCATCATCAGGAAAGTGCAAATCAAAACCACACTAAGATATCACCTCACACCTGTCAGAATGGCTAGAATCAAAAATATGAGAAATAACAAGGGTTGGCAAGGATGCGGAGAAAGGGGAACCCTCATATACTGTTCGTGGAAATGCAAACTGGTGCAGCCACTCTGGAGAACAGTATGGAGGTTCCTCAAAAAATGAAAAGCAGAATTACTGTATGATCCAGAAATGCCACATCTGAGATATATATACAAAAGGAAAGAAATCACTGTATTGAAGAGTTATTTGTACCCCCATATTCACTGCAGCACTGTTTACCATAGCCAAAACATAGAAACAGCGTAAGTGCCCACTGATGGATGAATGGATAAAGAAAAAAATATATATATCATATTATATAATATATATTGTACGTATATAATTCAGTCATAAAAAAGAAGGATATCCTGCCATTTGCAACAACATGGAGAGAAATAGAGGGTATTATGCTAAGTGAAATAAGTCATATAGGGAGGCACAAATCTGTATGATCTCACATATATGTGGAAACTTAAAAAAATCCTAACTCATAGGTACAGAGAACAGATGGGTGTTTGCCAGAGTCAAGGGGGTGGGGTGAGAGTGGGTAAAAGGGGTGAAGGTGGTCAAAGGGTATAAACTTCCAGTCTTATTTGAAAGTTACTAAAAAAAATAGCACTTGAAAGTTCTCATCACAAGAAAAAATACTGTAGCCATATGAGGTGGTGGATGTTAACTAAACTTACTCACAATCATTTCATAATATAGACATATATCAAATCATCATGTTGTGCACTTCAAACTAATGCAATGTTATATGTCAATCATATCTCAGTAAACCTGGGAAAAAATTATATCTAGGTCTCCCCTACCTACTTCCTTTATCCACCCCCAGTTATTAAACTTGGAACAAAGTTTAAAAAGCCTGAGAGGTTGTTTTGACAAACAAGACTTCGTGTCAAAATTTCTCCATAAATATGGTAATTTATTATTTAGAATCCATTAGTGAAGGGTTGTAAACATCTATTTACCAAAAACAGATTCACTATGCCTACTATACCTGCCCAGCTACTTGATTTCCCCTCTTTCTCGAGTAATACCTACTTGACACATTGAGAAATAAAAAAATATGTATAATATATATATTATATATATGATAATCATGTAATCCTGAAGCTGTTTGTAAAATTGAGATGTAAATGTCATCATTTGTAATGCAACCTGCCCTTCCATGAAATAATTTCCTAAGATATTTTACTTTTCTAATCTAACTCTTCTACTTTTTTGCTGGAGAAGTTAAGAGACTATTGGGTATGGTCAGTAGATTAAAAACAGACCACATTTCTGTACTTTTCCTCTCATCCAGAGGTAGATTTATGTTCCCTTCCTGCGTCTCTAGGTTATTCCCACCATTGCTTTGACCCACAGAAATGAAAGAGAAAGTCATGTGATGTTGTAGCTTCGTTGAAGGCAGAGCCCCGTGGCTTCAGCCACCACACAGATGGAAGGAGAACCGCCCTGACGTGCCACATGGCAAGTCCCATTGTCACCGATTTAAGTATGAAAACGACAGAGAAAGCAACATGGTGAGAAAGGCCAGGCCATCCCAGATGCTGTGGCTGCAGGATGATGCCCAGGGGACCCTGATCCAGGCAACTCACAGCATCTTCGGAAAATAGAAATTGTTTTTGTCTTTAGGAACCTTGAGGACAGAGAATAGAGAAATTCATTCTTAGAAGTGGGGTGCCATAGTAAAAACCTAACCATGTGGCATGTGCTGGGGTCTGGTGGGCAGGTGTTGGCAGGAAAACGAGGTGGGGCTGTGAACGACACTAGAGGAGGGGTGGGCACAGCGTCCGTGGGGGCCGCAGAGGCGATGACAGAATAGTTATTCAAGGTTGGACAGATAGCTGCCTTTGTTGTGCAGTTGCAAAACCATCAGCAACATTGCCACCTGCAATCACGTGGAAGACACGAAGTTGGGAACTCATGAGGTGGCAGGTCTGGCTCAGGAGATTTCCAGAAAGAGTTCACTGCCGCCTAGAGCTGCGTGATGAAGTGTTCCTCTCCTGTCCCCATCCCGTCACGGCATGGTAGGCAGATGCCTTCAGTTCATGGGTCCTTGAATCAAGAAGAGCTACACCTGGGGGAAGCTGTCCACATTTGGATTTAGTTTAAGTGATGTGATCCTGAGCTTCAACCGTGATGACGTCATGGGACAAGACTTGCAGATCTTAGCAGCATAAGTGTTTGCTTATTTCTTTGTTCTTGCATGTGGGAGCAATGTAAATAATTGTGGACCAAAGATAGACTATGGTATATGTTGGTGCCTGTGTGTGTGTGTGTGTGTGTGAGCGTGTGCATATTAGGTGTGACTTGATGGGACTTCGAGCCTCAAACTCAAGATGTGCTGAGGCTTCTGCTCTGTCCTGAGGCTGCATGAGGAGCCACCTGGACTTGCCTCCGGAAAGGTGGAAGACTCCATGAGGAGACAGGCCAGACCATCTCCATGGGAATCTCAACCACCACACCACCCACCAGCCGGATGTGTATTGGCCAAGACAGCCCTGAAATCCCCCTCAGCCTGACTACACTTTAGACAGGCTTCTTCCTGACTTTAGGTCCCTGATCTCTCTTTTCTTACTTTACTTTGGAGAACTCACACTTTTAAATGAATTCTCTGCCTCTCTGAGATGTAGATCTCTTTAAAAGCCTCTTGCCAATTTCACAACCAAGGACCATCTTCCTCAAGGACCTGGGATTCCTGCTTTCGGAATGCAGTTATCAGGGAAAATAGAGGCCCTTTCTCCCTGAGGTTAGGATCCAGACTTTGGTGGCAATTTCTCCAAATTGTGAAACCATCTCAGTCATGAAGATAGGAGAGGTGGGGGCCCATCAGCAAACACAGGTGGCCGGTCCGTGGGCACCCCAGCTCTTCATAACTCTGCTTCAGCAGAGATGAGTTCAGACTGAGTTCTGGCCTCACTCCCCAACTGCAGTAGCGGTGCACAAATTCTTCCTTGCCTGTTTAAATTTGTCCCATTCATGTTGAGCTTTGATAGTAGCATAACTGAGCCTAGGTGAGACTGGCCAACCCACAGAACCATGAGAACTAGTTAACTGTTGTTGTTTTAACCTATTAAATTTGGATAGGGAGTTCTGCAGCAACAGATGATTGATGCACATAGGAAAAATCCCACATTGAATACAATTCTGGTCACAAATATCCATCCAGGAGTCACCAAGCATATATAGGACACTTACCTTGAGCAAAGTACTGCATTTATAGGTACCAAGGATCAGATGATTCATTTACTTGTGATAGTCCCTATTCATACCCACTGCCCTAGCTTAAATATTATAGGGTGTCCCCTTTATTCTCATTTAGTGCCCTGCTTTGGGCAATAAGTCCCATGATCTTCACCAACATTAGACACTACGTGGTTATAAATAAGAAATCTACATTCTATTTCATGAGATGAAGTATACACATACTCAGGTTAGTTCTTTCTGCTTTGAATTACACATTTTTGGCATTAATATAGTAATTCCTGCTTTCCCTTGTCTGCAATCGCCTGGTGTATCTTTCCCTGTCCCTCTCTTAGTGTGTGTATATTTGTGTGATTTTGTCTTAAATATGTTGTTGAATGGCATAGAACCACTTGTGAAAAGTTTACCAGAAATAACACAGTATGAGAAGAGGATGAAGCAAATAGTACAGCTATTAAGCTCCGAAGCAGTTTGGAGATGAATGACTTCACCATTATAAATTGGTGATAAAAATGCCGCTATTGCAAATCAACATTTAAGTTGTGTAAAAATCTATTTTCCATGTAGAATGTGGAAGAAGAATGATCTTCCTCATAAAACGCCTCGGCTAATGTCTCTTGTTTAATGCCATCATCAGATTCCTCTGTGATAATGAACGAAGTTGGTAATGGGGCTCATAGGAGCCTTCACAATCTGACTCGCCAGCGACCAGTCTCACCCAGAGATCCTTACGCTCTACGCTAAGACTTTGATTTTAGAACCTTCTATAAACACATGATAAGCAATTTGACTCAGTGTAAGGCTTTTTGTTTGTTACGTTTTCTTGCTCAATAACAATGATCATTTGATTAATTTCTGCCTACCAAGTAGATTATGAGATCTCTGAGGACAGGGACCATGTACATTTTGTCCAGCATTATTATTCCTAGTGCACTGTATCTGCTCAATACATATTCATTGACAGCATGAAAAGAAGAACAAATACCATTGAATATAGCAGTCATTTTATCTCATCTGTTCATATTTTCAATGTTTGTTTTCTCTAATAGATCATAAATTTTAGAGAGACCATATTTGTGCTTAAATTTAAAGCAAAACAAAAAAAAAAGGTTTGTTGAATATATTAATGGACAAAGACGCTGGATGGATTAGTAAACTCAAGGAGAAATAACTTTAATTTTTCTGCTTTATCTATCTCATCCTGCCCTCAACTGAAATCACAGTTCATAGAACATTCTGGAAACTTTCTCAAACAAGTCAAATATAGCATCAGTGAGACAGAAACAGGCTTCACCAACAACTTTGGTGTTGGTTCATACTGGACATAGGGAACGTCAGCGTGTGGGATTGTATCTCTACACGATAGTAGAGGGAGTTATTTTGTTTATGATGATGGGTCAGTGATGAGATCAAGAATAACAAAGCCATATCCAGTCATGAGAACCATGTCGCTTTAACCATCACATATATATCTGAGGCATTATTGTTTAAACTAACATTCAAACTGAGTAGAAAGCCATTCTCCATGCTGAAACTAGAGTGATATTTCCCCAGGATTTTTTTTTTTTTTAATCAAGAAACTGGGGATGGTCTATTAACCAATGCTGGTAGAGAAATGGGCTTGTGACATTTTGGTTGGCTTAACATCTTCTTTTCTTTCCGCATACCAAAATTTGCTTTTTGGCAATTTCTCCTTTCCACTTCTCTTGTTTTGATAATATGGTAATTGTGTGTCTTCCTTTCAGTCAGAAGAAAAGGCTTTGTACCTCATCACCTGGGGGCAGCCACAAGACAGGCAATTAGTGTGGCCTCTTTTTTCATTGTTTATAAACTCCTTGAGAACAAGGTACACGTCTTAAAATCTTTGCATGGCCACCACCTGGGATAAGACTATTAAATAATAATATCACGACTGTTTATTAAGCAGGTGCTCCACACTAGGTTCTTCGCAAAGCTCTTACCCTCACATATAAAGTAAGTATTGTATCTCTAGGAAAGCTGGTCTCAGGGAGCTTCAGTAACTTGTCCAAGTTCAACCAATGTCTGATAACCAACAGCCAGGATTCAAACCTTGGTATCTATCGTGTCGTTTTGCCTCAGAAACGTTTGCATTAACTATTAATAAAATAAAAATAATGTGTCCTATTACATGTTGAACCTGAACTAAACACTTTCTATAGATATAATGCAATGAAAGAAGAATGGAGTCAGTAATCACATTCTTTGGGAAAACTTGTTTCAAATTCTAAACTGCTCAAACTTGAGCCCTTTGTTGCTGGTGACTGGCTTCACTCTGTGAGCAAAAGTCAGACTCCACCATAACCCTGAAGATGTGAAGGAGAATTGTACTCCATGTGGATGCTGAGGAAACCTGGGAAAGCTGGAATGAAGGATTGCGAGAGTCACTCTTTCAATAGTTAAGACGCAAAACCCATTATCTTTGAGGCAAGATTTTAGTAGCGCCATAAAAGGACAGGAAATGTTATCTTCAGGTAAAGTCAACTCTCATATTGGACAATAAATCTAAATTAAAATAGTAAACAAGTTTAGCAAACAAGTAAGGCTCTCTGCTTGTGGATTTGTACTAATAGCTTTTCTCTTTTCCATTTTTTGAAACCAAGATGAATAGTTCTCCCTAAACTACTGTATTTATTGATTAAAAAAAATCTTTTCTCAAAATCCCAAGTCCAAACTTCTGTGGTTTATATAAGACTAACGGCAATGTTCCTCAATATAAGGCGATTTTAATTCTCTTGAATAATGCAATGCTAACTAGAACTGCTCACTCACCATTTCCTTGGCCATTTTGATAACATTGTTTTCATTTCTCATAGTATAGAAAAATGGATTTCTAGATTTTAAATTACGCTTTTTCTCTGTTTTTGCATATCAGGAGGTGGACTGTTAATCCTTTTTCGTTCTTTAAAAAATCTACTCTTTTTATTCTTCAATATAAAGCCTCCTGAGAAACTTATCTTAAATATAAGTTGTATTTAAATTTTTGCACTGTCATTTGTTACAAGATTAATTCAAATTTATCAGCAAAGTATCAATTTTTTACTTTAACAGGGAAACCCAAAAGATTATTTTCTTTATTCAAGGTATTTGAATTTTTAAAAGATGTCAAGATATTTACATGTATAATATTCTTATTTTGGTTTTAATATATTAAATTTGAATAATACTGGAAATTAAATAGGATTCAATATTTTTCTAAGAGTTAGCAAATATCAACTTGTTCAAGAGGTTCATAAAAATACCCTTCTAGGAACATTTGCCCCTTTTATTTGGTATACATACAAATATAAATTTTGAATTTCTGGTTTTTATGGAAATTACATTTTAAAATACATGAATCCTTAAAAATGAATATAAATGTGGCATTAAATCACGCAAAGTTTAATAGTCAATGCTGATACACTTCCATTTTAAATAAATACCAAAGGTATGTTTATATTGGTAGCATATTTGTTTGGAAATTTTATAAATAATTGTCTTTGGTAAACTTTTTGATAAATTGTGTGAGATGTTGCATTTCCCACTCAAGATCAATATTCACATTTAGACTCCATGATCTATTCCAGACATGCTGACCTTTCCATGATATTTACCTCTAGAACCGAGGACAAGTGAGTCCCTGTGTGTTTAGTCCATCATCCTGGGATGAAGGTCAAATACTCTTTGAATGCTAACTCACTTGACCTATAGGAGTCAATCTATTCTTAAATAATATGCATTTGAACTACTATTAGGATTTTGATATTTCTGTCTGGAGTAAATGAAAGATATATAAAATATATTTTCTAATTATGACACTACGGCTATTTTCCAGAAGATTCAAGTAGATAACTGACTGAAAACCTCTTATCAGATCTGGCCATGTGGTGGCAATGAGAGTGTGCCCTAATAATCTCCCAAGTATAGGAAGCACTTTGACCAAGGTTCTCTTGTGCTCTGAAGTCTACTGCTGTTTATATGCAGGTCATGCTTCCTAGGGGCTGCTTGCAGATCATCACTGAGAAAAGCAGAGATGTTACTGTGGGTCCCTTCCTGGGAGACAATGAATTTCTCCAATGCCTGACTATGGTTTGAGGGCTCCCTGATCATCATGCGGAACTTACTTAAATGACACAGCAGTCACTTCAATGACCCAGTAGCCTCTGATGTTCTACAAAAACCTCCCTCCCTCTTTTTTCCTTGAGGTCAGAATGAATGTGGTTTGAAGGTTCCCTAGCCTTATTCTGCTTTCTCCTCATTTCTCCCACACAAGTATTTTCCCTAAAGAACTTGTTACATCTCATTTTGATGTCTAATTGCTACAGGAAGGACCAAAACAAACCTAGGACAAGGGGGCTAAATTTAAAAAAGGAGTATTAGTATTTCAAAAGATATGAATTAAATTTAAGATATCTGTGAACATGTAGAAAAACAGGTCTGGGGAAAATACAGATATTTAAAAGATGTTCATATAGAATTTTAATATATAATGAAATAGGTACTAATATATTGACACATTAAAATAAAGATAGATGAATTGAATAGATTTAACATACATTAATTTATGTAGAGACAAAAAAGAAAATCTTGAGGGTTATAATTAGACATTATTTAAATATTTTAACAAGGCAGAGGAGTTTGTTATATGTTGTAAGATCTACTAAACTAGTATGAGAAACTGGAATTAACATATCTTTCAGGTTAGCAACCACATGGTTAATATCACTCTTTTATTCCACATTAATAGCAGACACAGCCAAGTTCACAGAATTCTTTTTCCCAATAAGAACAATCCTTGTCAAATTCCTGCTAATAATTGACAGAAGAGCATTATTTGTCACCTGTCTTAAGTAAGGAGTTTAGCTCAGTTTCAATCAAAGAGCAGCAGAATATGCTACCCCAAAATAGGACTGTAGGAGTTGAGGACATGCCACTCTAAAATATGCCAATTTGGCATTATTGATTATTTTGAGCCATAGGCACTCAAAAAATAACAAATGTAGAGAGATGCTTTCTCTGAGCTCCCCTTACCTGCCTAAAGACAGACTCTCCAAAAGAAACTCAGTTGTGAGAGATTCCCTCCCCAGTAGGTTCACTGACCAGGGAAATTGAATGACCACAGGAAAGGACACCTGAAGAAGACACCACACCCAGACAAACCTTACCACAATCATACCTGCCCTCTATTCGTCTAGGAACCCACTCATCTTACCTAAAAATCAGTTACTCTTCCCTGAGAGGCCTATATCACCACTCCCCTTCCCTGTTAAGATGGTATTTAATCCTGAATTCTAAAGCCACCACTTTGCGTTACTCATTTTTTCCTGGGTATATCCCATGTATACATGAAGTATACATGTTAATAAACTTCTCTTTTTCTGTTCTTTCGTTACTCTGTTTTTTATTACAGGGGTCTCACCTAGGAACTCAGAAGGGCAGAGGGAAAATTAAATTTCTTCCCGACACAGTCGTACTACCTGAAAGAGGAAGCAAATGCTAAAACTGATGAAGGCTCTGAGAGAAATGCATAGGCTATAACTTAAAATGAGTTAAAATTAATTAAAATAATAATCTCAGCATAGGGAATGAGTTCCCAATGTCCATAACTATCTAAAGATTGAAGGGATGTGTTCCTTGCCACTGAAAAAGAGACTAGTCAACTTTGCGGCAAGGATATTAGAAAAAGCAAGTATTAAACTATTAGGCTGACTAGGTGATTTCCTATGGTCTGTTTTGTTCATTACATGATATGCCTTTGAAAACAGGATTTTCATTAAGATTAACCTATTTTTTTCTGCTTCCAATGAGAATCAGACTATGGGAAATGGTTTAAATTATGAGATTGCATATGGATACAGAGATACTTAATCACCTGAATAGTAATAACTCAAACCAGTGATTATGTGAGGTAGTAGTTGGACTTAATTCACTAAAAAAAGAAAAAAAAAAAGAATCCAGCTGAAGAGACTTTTGAGAAGGGAGAGGTGTTTTAACAACCAAGGATTAAGAGAGGCCATTGACTCTTTAAGAAATTTGTTTCAAGGAAAGGGAGAAAAAAAGAATGAAAAATGATGATTTGAGGTATGCAAACTCTAAGAGATCAAAATTTCTGACATTTCTTTGTCTGTCAAAAAGATAAACTGGAAGACCCACATAAAACAGGAATGATGCATGAAAATGGAAATTTGTTAAAATTGTGAAACGTTGGGTTGTGTGTATGCTTCTAAATAATAGGAGTTTTTTTTTATAATTGTAGAAATGAATATTACACAGTCTGAAGAGTTATACATTTCTCTAAATTTTGAGAAGAACTCAGTGTTTTCTGGAAAATATGAGTGTTCATCCAGTGACAAAGAGATGAAGCAAATTGATGTCTTGATTCTCCATTGAACCTAATTAAATGACTCAAGGAGACTGAAGAGGTCATGAAATGAACAAAATAAGCGTTTCAAGTATTACAACCACCAAAGGGACCAAAGAGAAATAGGCACACACTTATCTTAAGAATTACTGTAAATCTGGCCATTATAAAAGTACACATATATCTGTATGGGGTAAATAGCTTTCTCATTATGAGATTCCTCCCTCACTTAATAATTACTTGAAGTTGGCCCATCAGGGGACCACTTCAGTTCACAGGATTTGAGGAGAAACAAAATCAAATCTTCTTTCAACACATAGAAAGTATTCCAATGTTGAAAATTATAAATAAGAAAATACTGCGAGAAATTTCTCCTCTAGTCTTGACAGGCTAAATTATTTCCCGTAATGTAGGGTGGTCTTTGTAAAATCTTTGAATAACTTTACAAACCTCATTATTTCTTTTTCAAAGAACCATTAGCAGACAGTGAGGAATTTTTAGATAGGAATAGAAAAGAGAGACATAACAATATGTGAAAGGAGGGTCTGGCTTTTTCTTAAACTGCTACTTTCACATTGGTTAGCTACCCTGCTAATTATCTGTCATCACAAACTTAGCTGGCAGTCAAGGAGGCTTTACTAAATTTAATATTTACTAAAGGCTTTTTTGCCTTTAGTGAATATTAAAGGATTTACTCTGATGTTTATTATTTGTTGGTTCCTACTTGTACTTTTATAATTTTAGAAAAGGTAATGATAGGTCTATTTTTGCACTCCAGCAACCAGGCAATTACCAGTAGCTCGATATTTAAACGTTTTTAATTCTGTGGAGAGAAGAATGGATTTTGTTTCTCTATGTAGAACTGGTACACTGGAAAATGTTTCACCAAATAGTAAATGCCTCCTCTCAGATCTCTTGGATGGTCTCCACAAAGTGAGTTTACATAAGCTTGTCTACTCTCACTTACATGCTCCCTCTTCCTTTCCCCGCCCCCCCGCTTTCCTTTACCTTGTGATCAAGACAATTACACTCCTCCGGAACATGGAGAGAGTAATGAATTATAATCAGATAACCAAACGTTAGCTTGAAGTCGAGAAAGGTTTGGTTTGGAATATGTAATATTAACATTTGATATGCTGAAATCACTAGAAATAACTTAAAACATTCAAAAACGTCCATTGGAGATTTTCTTTGAATTCAAACAAACGAACAAAAAAAGGTAAGCATTATCTCACTACTTTAAGAAGAAGGCATTCTACAACCGGTACCAAAAGACAGGGATCATTCCCTGCATATTTTCAGACCACAATGCTTTGAAACTAGAACTCAATCACAAGAGGAAAGTCGGAAAGAACTCAAATACATGGAGGCTAAAGAGCATCCTACTAAAGAATGAATGGGCCAACCAGGAAATTAAAGAAGAATTAAAAAAATTCATGGAAACCAATGAAAATGAAAACACAACTGTTCCAAATCTTTGGGATACAGCAAAGGCAGTCCTGAGAGGAAAGTATATAGCAATACAAGCCTTTCTCAAGAAACAAGGAAGGTCTCAAATACACAACCTAACCCTACACCTAAAGGAGCTGGAGAAAGAACAGCAAATAAAGCCTAAACCCAGCAGGAGAAGAGAAATAGTAAAGATCAGAGCAGACATCAATGAACTAGAAACCAAAAGAACAGTAGAACAGATCAACGAAACTAGGAGCTGGTTCTTTGAAAGAATTCACAAGATGGATAAACCCCTGGCCAGACTGATCAAAAAGAAAAGAGAAATGACCCAAATCAACAAAATCATGAATGAAAGAGGAGAGATCACAACCAACACCAAAGAAATACAAACAATTATACGAACATATTATGAGCAACTCTATGCCAGCAAATTAGATAACCTGGAAGAAATGGGTGCATTCCCAGAGATGTATCAACTACCAAAATTGAACCAGGAAGAAATAGAAAACCTGAACAGACCTATAACCACTAAGGAAATTGAAGCAGTCATCAAAAATCTCCCAAGAAACAAAAGCCCAGGGCCAGATGGCTTCCCAGGGGAATTCTATCAGACATTCAAAGAAGAATTAATACCTATTCTTCTGAAACTGTTCCAAAAAATCGAAATGGAAGGAAAACTTCCAAACTCATTTTATGAGGCCAGCATTACCTTGATCCCAAAACCAGACAAAGACCCCATCAAAAAGGAGAATTACAGACCAATATCCTTGATGAACATGGATGCAAAAATTCTCACCAAAATACTAGCCAATAGGATCCAACAGTCCATTAAAAGGATTATTCACCACGACCAAGTGGGATTTATCCCTGGGCTGCAAGGCTGGTTCAACATCCGCAAATCAATCAACATGATAAAATACATTAACAAAAGAAAGAACAAGAATCATATGATCCTCTCAATAGATGCAGAAAAAGCATTTGACAAAGTTCAGCATACTTTCTTGATCAAAACTCTTCAGAGTATAGGGATAGAGGGTACATACCTCAATATCATAAAACCATCTAGGAAAAACCTACAGCGAATATCATTCTCAATGGGGAAAGGCTGAGAGCTTTTCCCCTAAGGTCAGGAACGCGGCAGGGATGTCCACTCTCACCACTGCTATTCAACATAGTATTAGAAGTCCTAGCCACAGCAATCAGACAACAAAAAGAAATCAAAGGCATCCAAATCGGCAAAGAGGAAGTCAAACTCTCACTCTTTGCAGATGATATGATACTTTATGTGGAAAACCCAAAAGACTCCACCCCAAAACTGCTAGAACTCATACAGGAATTCAGTCAAGTAGCAGGCTATAAAATCAATGCACAGAAATCAGTGGCATTCCTATACACCCACAACAAGACAGAAGAGACAAATCAAGGAGTCGATCCCATTTACAGTTGCACCCCAAACCATTAGATACCTAGGAATAAATTTAACCAAAGAGGCAAAGGATCTGTACTCAGAACACTATAAAATACTCAGGAAAGAAATTGAAGAAGACACAAAGAAATGGAAAAACGTTCCATGCTCATGGATTGGGAGAACAAACATTGTGAAGATGTCAATGCTACCTAGAGCCATCTACACATTCAATGCAATCTCCATCAAAATACCATCCACTTTTTTCAAAGAAATGGAACAAATAATCCTAAAATTTGTATGGAACCAGAAGAGACCCCGAATAGCCAGAGGAATATTGAAAAAGAAAAGCAAAGCTGGCGGCATCACAATTCCAGACTTCCAGCTCTATTACAAGGCTGTCATCATCAAGACAGTATGGTACTGGCACAAAAACAGACACATAGATCAATGGAACAGAATCGAGAGCCCAGAAATGGACCCTCAACTCTATGGTCAACTTATCTTTGACAAAGCAGGAAAGAATGTCCAATGGAAAAAAGACAGTCTCTTCAACAAATGGTGTTGGGAAAATTGGACAGCCAAATGCAGAAGAATGAAACTGGACCATTTCCTTACACCACACACAAAAATAGACTCCAAATGGTTGAAAGACCTAAACGTGAGACAGGAGTCCATCCAAATCCTAAAGGAAAACACAGGTAGCAACCTCTTTGACCTCAGCCGCAGCAACTTCTTCCTAGAAACATCACCAAAGGCACGGGAAGCTAGGGCAAAAATGAACTATTGGGATTTCATCAAGATAAAAAGCTTTTGCACAGCAAAAGAAACAGTCCACAAAACCAAAAGACAACCGACAGAATGGGAGAAAATATTTGCAAATGACTTATCAGATAAAGGGCTAGTATCCAAAATCTATAAAGAACTTATGAAACTCAACACCCAAAGAACTAATGATCCAATCAAGAAATGGGCAGAAGACATGAACAGACATTTTTCCAAAGAAGACATCCAAATGGCCAACAGGCACATGAAAAAGTGCTCAACATCGCTCGGCATCAGGGAAATCCAAATCAAAACCTCCATGAGATACCACCTCACACCCGTCAGAATGGCTAAAATGAACATGTCAGGGAACGACAGATGTTGGCGGGGATGTCGAAAAGGGGAACCCTCCTACACTGTTGGTGGGAATGCAAGCTGGTGCAACCCCTCTGGAAAACAGTATGGAGGTTCCTCAAACAGTTGAAATTAGAGCTACCATTCGATCCAGCAATTGCACTACTGGGTATTTACCCCACAGATACAAATGTAGGGACCCGAAGGGGTACGTGCACCCCAATGTTTATAGCAGCAATGTCCACAATAGCCAAACTGTGGAAAGAGCCAAGATGTCCATCGACAGATGAATGGATAAAGAAGAGGTGGTATATATACACAGTGGAATATTATGCAGCCATCAAAAGAATGAGATCTTGCCATTTGCAATGACGTGGATGGAACTGGAGGGTGTTATGCTGAGTGAAATAAGTCAATCAGAGAAAGACATGTATCCTATGACCTCGCTTATATGAGGAATTGTTAACCTCAGGAAACAAACTGAGTGTTGCTGGAGTGGTGGGGGGTGGGAGGGATGGGGTGGCTGGGTGATAGACATTGGGTAGGGTATGTGCTATGGTGAGCGCTGTGAATTGTGCAAGACTGTTGAATCACAGATCTGTACTTCTGAAACAAATAACACAACATATTTTAAGAAAAAAGAAAAAGAAGAAGATAACAGGAGAGGAAGAATGAAGGGGAGTAAGTCAGAGGGGGAGACGAACCAGGAGAGATGATGGACTCTGAAAAACAAACTGAGGGTTCTAGAGGGGAGGAGGGTGGGGGATGGGTTGGCCTGGTGATGGGTATTAAAGAGGGCACATTCTGCATGGAGCACTGGGTGTTATGAACAAACAATGAATCATGGAATACTACATCAAAAACTAATAATGTAATCTATGGTGATTAACATAACAATAAAAAATTAAAAAAAAAGAAGAAGGCATTCTATTTTACCAATACATATTTAAGAATAAAATGTTTCTGTACTATCCCTTCATAGGTTCATGTACCCAATCTTTACGTTCTTAACATAAACCAAGTCATCTTAAGATGCTGTAATGAAAATCTGTAACTTGTCTGAAACTGCACGTTTAATGTACTAATTATCCACCAACACTATCTTCCCTTTTTCCCCAATAGGAGAGGTGGAACTGAGATACACCGCCTAGCAGGGGAAGCATTCATGCACCCTTTCAGAGCTGGCTGTAGATATTTGCCTGAAGTTTTGGGAAAGAACCTAAGCTGAGGTGAAATTTGCAAGCTCTACCTCACTTGCTTCAGGAAATCTCTGGATGGGGACTTCTGCCCTTTTCCCCTTTCCAGGGACTAAAATGGCAAATCACTGGGATTATTCTGAAACACAATGTTTAGGACGCAAGACCTTAAGTTGCCCTGGGTCCCTGATGACAGCATGGAAGGGTTGCATGAAGAGTTACCACCACCTGAAACACTCACTTTACACTCTCATGTGAGCCAAAACACATGGGTTCTCTTTCTCAAAACTATTGAAATATAAGGGTTTCTTTCTACAGCAGCCTGGCCTACCCTAACTAATCTTATTATCCAAGATTTAAAGATTTAATGATTCACTATTCCAAAAGCAAGATAATTGGTTCAGAGGAGGCAGTCAGTTTAAGAATCCAGTTCAATATTCTACAATGTATGAATATTTTATCTTTAGAGCCTTTCTTCACACCTCGTCATTTGTAGAAAACTAGTTTTTCCTAAGGCATTCAATAGTTACTATTGGAATGAAGGCATTCTCGAGATGTATAAATAAATAACATTTACCCCAGCTTGCAAAACCACTTCTCTTGGATCCCTACTTTCTATCTGCAACCCACGAGCATCCTTTCCCTACCCCCAACAGGAACAGGAATCTTGCTTATCATTTGGTGTCCCCCCCCAAATTGATCACATGAGAACGTTTTTCCACCAGGAGCAACTCTGTAATGGAAGTAAAATTTCACCTCTACCCTTTCAGGGTTTTTAGGCTGGGTCTAAGTATGAACCTGACACCAGTCAGATGAGTAGGAGAAAACATACACATTTATATAAATTGTATGTGACGGGAGAGCCCTCATGAGGAAATGAAGAGTCAGAGAAATGGCAAAACCCACATACTTTTGTATTAGGATGAACAGAGACAGGCAATTGTGGAAAAGTAAACTATAGAAGGAGGTTGAAGGGAGCTGTGAATTGTTTTAACAAGGCCTGTCTGTGTCGCTTCTCCTGGCTTTGACTCCTCATTAAAGACTGTGTTTTTCCTCCTGGTCCAAAGAAGGCATCTTTCACATGGGAGTTTATAGGTCCCGTTTTGGGTAGGAAAGGGGAGATCAGAAAATCTTTTTTACAGCTGCTTTTTTTTTTTTAAGCACTTTCAGCTCAAAATATTCTTTATGCCCAAGTGGCATATTCTGCCACCCTCTGACTCCAACACAAGGGAATTGAGGTCTAATAACATATGTAGCATCTCTGGGAGTTATGTGCATCCAGCCGAAGCAGTAAATGATTTTGAAAAAAAAATATATATATTTAGGACATTCCTAGTTAGGTAGCACTCTTGTTTTCCATTTCACCTGTCCATACAGGGAAAGGTTAAATCAGGCCAGGAAACAGTGCAGACCATCCTGTTCCACATTTTATTGGCCAGAACTCAGTCCCATGGCTCCATCTAGCAAGCAGGGCTGGGGCATGGAGTCTAGCTATGTGTCCAGAAGGACGAAGAAAGGAGTGGGAGGTATCCAGACTCTGGCATATATGTCAAAAATCTTCAAGAGCATTGACAGGTAATTGGTGAAGATCAGCCTCAGGTCTTTTATCTATTTTTAAAATAGTTCATTCCATACTTTCGGTCAAATGTAATCTTCCTTAAATATTTAAAATCAATTATTAGGACTTATTCAAAATATAGTGTCTTCTGCCAATGTTTGATATGACTTTTTTATTATTCAAGTTTTCTAAGTATCTGATAAAAAAGAAAACAATCCCGTTCAGTGCCCAAGTCCTACTGAATCTATTACGCCAATTAAATCAATTCTGAGGACTTTCTTCATAAACTGTAGGATGCAACAAGATTACCAAATTGTTTTTATGTGTCAGAGTAACAAATGGACCAGGACAGTCAAGGGCACTATTTGCAAATGTTAGAAATGTTCTTCTTGAAGGTCAAAAAATTCTTCCACATGTGCTCACGTGACTCCTCTGAATATTAGCACCAAGTAATTGGCAGTGTTTTTCTTCTTTCAGTTAACAGCTTTATTAATAGAATCTATTTGCAGTTCGGAGTTCTATGCAGAGAAGGTAACACATGGTAAATTATTCATTGAACAAACCATTTTTTATTTTTAAAAGTGGCACAAATAAAGGCAATTTTAAAAAGAAAGCCAAATGAGCAATGCCCTGATGAGATCTATGACCTTGGCCTGAGTGCCACAACATTTTAGCTAGAAGAGTTAACAAGCAATGTGCTACGGAAGTCTGGAGGCATACCACTATTAATAGGGAATGAGCTGCGGATGAAAGCCAGGAGAAAGGGGACTCCATTTACTGAGTTTATTGACAAGGACAGTGTTAGGCACCACCACTCTCTCTCTTCGGGGCCTCCAAGGAAGGATTGCATGGGATGAGAACTCTGGAAGAATGGGAATTCTGTTCAGCTGAAGGTCTGAGGGACTTCTGGACCCACCCCAAATAGTAAGTACATTTTTTTGTGAGCATCAAATCCAAATAAGTTGGTGAGTTTATATCCATTTTGGTTCTTGAGAAGCCACCACGAACACGTCCAGGGAAGGTCTCTAGAAGGAAAAACCTGCATGCCCCATAGCAAAGAACTGGAGTGCAGAGGTTACCATGCCAAGATAAAAGGAAGGTATTGGTGACAATGGACAGAAGGAAGAAAAGGGTCTTTCAAACAGACTGACCAAGAATTCTTACTGTTTTATTTTATTTTATTTATTTTTTAAAGGTTTTATTTATTTATTTGAGAGAGAGAGCGAGAGCAGAATGCCTGAGCAGGGGGAGGGGCAGAGGGAGAAAAATCTCAAGCAGACTCCCCACAGAGCGTGGAGCCCGATGCAGGGCTTGATCCCATGACCACAGAGTGTGGAGCCCGATGCAGGGCTTGATCCCATGACCCTGAGATCATGACCTGAGCTGAAACCAACAGTGGGTCACTTACCCAGGCGCCCAAGGTAGAGTTTTATAAAGGGAAAACACTACTCGGTTCAGTGTGCTAAATATTCCCAGACACAGCATCTGTCTCCTCTCTCAGTATCAGCCCTTGCTCTAAAACTTAACAATTCTTAGTTAGTTCTTAGAAATTATCAAAGCAAAAAAAAAAATTATCAAAGCAATATAAATCTAAATTTTAGAATACGACCAAGTATTATATGAAATCTTCATTTTTCTTGAGCCTCAAAGAACATCATTATGTAATATCTAATTTGTCTCTACATAGACTAAACTACTAAAATATCCTAGAAATCAATACATCCTCCCATGTTTTTTTTATATGTCTAAATATGCTAATTCTGAGGCATTTAACATCCTTCCATATTTTGGAGCGTGGCTAAGCTGTATTTTCTTTTTGAGAACGGCTTTTATGCTGTGCATGTTTAAACACAGCGAGGTGTTTCTCCAACACACTTGCTTAGCACTGAGCTCCTACCACTGTGTCTTCAGACTGTATTGTATTGTTCATATAATGTTTCGCGTCCATGCATAGTTGTGAGCCTCTGGAGCTCCAGGACCAGATGCCATTTAATGCTATGTCCAGAAGGAAATAGTAAATATGTAGTATGTAGCGAGTCTCCTTCAAATATTTGTGGGAAAACTTCTCTTATGGGTTCTAATATTCTCATACAAGTACATTCATGTCTTCACTTAAAACAATATCATGAAAGAAAGTTCTATATTTTCAGAAAAGCATTTTAATCTTTCACTCATATGCGATCATGAAGCAATCATAAAATACAGTACCTTTAATTTTATTATTTTTAAAATAAAATTTTCACTTCCTAAGAGTATCATCTATCTATCTATCTACCTACCTACCTACCTGCACACATGCTGTGGACTGAACTGTGTCCCCCTGAAATCAATATGTTGAAGCCCTTAACCCTCAATGGCCTGGTATTCGAAGATGAGGCCTTTGAGAGGTAACTAGATTTAGATGAGGTCATGAGGGTGGGGCCCTAATCCTGGGATTGGTGCCCTTACAAGAAGAGACACCACGGTGCTTTGTCTTACTCTCCTCTGTGTGCGGACTCAACAAGGACGCAGACATCCGCAAGCTCTCACCAGAACCTGACCATGGTTGTGCCCTGACCTCAGCCTTCCAGCCTCTGGAACTGTGAGAAAATAAATTTGTGTTTGAGCCACCGGGTCTGTGGGATTTTGTGACGGCAGCCAGACTTAAGACGGTATGTATACTAGTTTGATAGCTATAATACATAATATATATCATACATATAAACGCACACGCATACATTCTCTCTTTCTCTTTCACTGATGATTTGAGAAATATTTCAGATTCGTGTCAAATTATGGATATGGCAATAAGAAACTAAATGTCTACTACTTCTTGCTATTGAGATTATTAATTAGTTGCAGTTTAAACCCCAAAATATAATGTTTTATTTTTCAAAGGTTACATTAATTATTTTTAAAGATTTTATTTATTTATTTATTTTAGAGAGAGAGGGAGACAGAGAGAGAGAGCCAGCAGGCGGAGGGAGAGGGACAAGCAGATTCCGCACAAAGTGCAGAGCCTGATCAAGGGTTCGATCTCACCACCCGGAGATCGTGACCTGAGCCGAGAGAAGCTTAACAGACTGAGCCACCCAGGTGCTCCAATACATTAGTTACTTTTAAAAGCCCCATTATTCATGAAAGCATTACTAAAACTGGTATTTTTAGACTAAATTATCTTTTGACTATATTAACTTTAAAAATAAATGTAGTATTATGCTAATTTAGAAAAACTTAAACAAGAATTGGAAGGCCACTTCATGGATCAATTCAAATCACCTCAGTTTTGAGAGGTCAAAACAGAACAACACAAAAAACTGTTACATATTACAAAAACTGATAGGAATCCGTACCTATATTCCTCTTGCGTGAAGCGTGGGATTTCTCCAGGATGTAAGACAAGAATTTTCACTGTGGCGCTGCTGGACATCACAGGCTCACCATCATCAAAAGCAACAACCACCAGCTTAAAAAGTAATAAAAATTCATGTTAAAGATGATTAACAAGAAGAAAGTAAAGCATCTTTTTTTTTTTTTTTAAAGATATAAAGCATCATTTTTAATCACTGGACTGCCTGGCTCCAGGAGGGGAACAAGGATCACTTCCTCACTGTCTTTCAGGGAGCAGGCTCTGGATGAGGGTATGTTACATATATTCTCACTTACTCTTCACAACAATAACACCAGGTGGGTGTTTCATTTTCGTTTCCTACACAAGAAAACTCATAAATGCTATGATAAAGCACTGCCAGTAAAACAGGTATATAATACTACATCTCTCCAATGATTAAACTGATGTCTCCACCACAGTCCCATTGGTGCCCACAGTAAAAACACGGGCCATTATGAGCACCGACACTTCTTTAAAAAGTGTTAAAATCAGTCACATTAATAGCAAAAAGCTAATTAGCTTCTTTATAAAAAGAAATTAATTTTTCAAGTGAATTAATTGTCTGCAAGATTATAGGGCAGAAATACTTCACTCTGGAGGATGAAACTGGAAATCTTTACAGTTTAACACACTTAGATATACACTCTCTTAAAAATATATAAAACCAAGTTCATACTGTAGAGTAGAAACTGTTCAAAGGATATACAAACTGCAGAAAAGCTTTTGTCTCAAGATGTCTCAAGTAATAATATTTATTACTACAATATTGTTTATAATTGATTTGTTTTGGATAACGTATATTATGTCAAGAAATGTTAAGTATTTTCAATATCATGTGTTTCTCTGGAATGTGCATAATTTTGGAACCTGCAGGCTACTAATTTAAACCAATTCAACCTAGATCGTGAAACCATAACTAAGGATCGTCCTTGGGCCCATGATTTACCCTTGGGTTAACACTTTACAAACAGAACAATTGCTCCCACCAGTGGCAGGATTATGTGAGGCACAGTACTCACTGACAACGCACAAGGTTAACCAATGAGGGCATTTCCTCAATGCAGGGTCACAGGCTTTATTCACAACGAAAAAATTATTCTAGGTAATTACAGAAAATGGAAACACTCTAACATTTAATTAAATAGATTATTTATGATCATAGTGAAGTAGGGTAGTAATATTTCAAATTTTCCTGAAGTATAACTTAATATGAGTATATAAACTTGATTCAATAATTTTGCTTCTCAGTACTTATCTTAAGGGAAAAAATCAGGGAAGTGGCAAATAATATTTGCACAAGGAGTTTCACAACAACAAATATTATTATAACAAAAAATGAGAAACAGCCTAATTATCCATCAACAAAGTGTTAGGCAAAGAAAAATAATAGTGCATTCATAGAGTAGGACATCATTCAACCATTAAAATAATACCATTAACAGTATTTATTGTCCTGGGCAATATATTATTAAGTCAAAAAAGTGGTATGAATAATAAGATCGTATTAATTTCAAACACATATGTGTACACTTGCATTTGTATGGAATGTCATCATAAGGATAGATATTAAACTGCTAAATTCTAGTTACCTCCAAGATGTGAAAGATCAAGTGTTTTTTTCTTACTGCTTAACTCTATTTTCTAAGTGTCTGTGGTAAAATATACATTACTTTTTAATTTAAAAAACAACTGAAAGGAGAAAAATGGAAACAAGTATGGTCATCTGTTAAACTATACTCTCAAAAGTTAAATATCAAATAGGTAACAGTAAGGAAAACACTGCACTGACCTTAAAAATTGTTGTAGGCTCTTCGTTAAGATTGACTCGAGTTATTACTCTTCCAGAATCTTCTTCTACGTCGAAAATACTGGCAGGATAAGGAAACTGGACATCATCTACTCTGTACCTCACACGACTTGCAGGTAATCCCTAAAATGAAATTATATATTACTAATTCACTTCCACAAAATGAAAACAAAGGGTATTGACGATGCCAAACTGATCTATAAAATGCATGGCCTTCTAGAAGTGAAAAATCATATTTAGCATTCACACTTCCAGGTTTGAACTGCAGCAGAATCTCTGTTTCTTGTGGATGACTCCACCTGAATCAATGAAGTATCTTCACTACCTGTTATTCAAAATTATTTATGTGAAAGAATGAATTAATGTTTGCCTTGGGCATCTTCTCTTCCACTTTCCTTTAATTATAGGAATCTCACCTGACCTAAACCCCATGTCTGCTTGGTAGTTTCCCTTCTGAGACAATTATGAATGATGTTCTTTTATTGTGCTTATGTGAACTCTGACACTGAGAGAATGACGGAGTGTGGAGGTCTGTTGTAAAGTGGAGGGATGGGTACACAAGTGGAGGAGACAAGAACTATTTACCAGCTGCTCTGTTCTGTTAAACATGCTAGGTTTTTCATAAATAAATTAATCCTCACAACAATCCTTTAGGATAACATTACTAATGATAATGATAGTAATAATAGTAACATAACGATAGCTAACATTTATTGAATGCTTATTATGTCCAAGAACTATACTAAAGATGATACATGTATACTCTACCACCCATTTTTTTATTTTTAGTTAATGAACTTGAGGCTTATAGGGAGTGAAAGGATGTGGAATTGTCCCAGATACAGACCAAGATAAGTCAGGATATTTAAAAAATTCATTTAGAAAAAGAAATTGGTATTTGATAGATTTTTAAAGACTACAATAAAAATAGTCAAACTTTACATTGGTCTTATTTCGAATTATATAAAGGGACATTGGAATTACATAATCTTTTCCATGCTAAAGCCAGCCCTTGAGGTCAAGTAAACAATTTGGGCACAGAGCTAGCATGTGGTAGAACTGACCACAAACCTGAACAGACACTGTATAAGCCACTAAATTCCTTGAAGTAAAGCACTCCCAAAGCTCAGGCACAGGCATGTGTACCTTCTCTACCTCTATATTCAGCCTCTGCAATCTCTTCCAGTCTCGTGCCTCTGAACAACTTCTGTGTGTTCATCACTCCCATTTAAATTATGGCTCCACTCGTCTTTTAAACTCCAAAGTAATACATACAATGCTCAACTTAAATGTTCTATTTTTAACTCAGCATATCCCAAACCAGCATTCTGATTTCTTTCCCAAATATATACCTTCTCCACTCTAGATCGAAGGCCCCACCTTTTACCAAGTTGGTCTCTCTGAAAGCCTAGGGATGGGCAATGACACTTCTCTTTCTCTTGGACTCCGCAACCAAACTGTCCTCAAGTCCTGCTATTATCTCGATGAAAGCATATGCCTAATATAGACCATCCTCATCTCCTCTAACCACTTGTTTCCTGCAGTGGACTCCGAACTGACTTTCTGCTTCTGTTCTATTAAAGTTATCTTTAAAAATATAAACCTTCCCTGAGATATAAAAATATAAACCATAAATTGACAGCTTTCTCTCTAAGATCAGGAATAAGACAAGGATGTCCACTCTCACCACTTCTATTCAACCCAGAACTAGAAGTCCCAGCCACAGCAATCAGACAAGAAAAAGAAATAAAAGGTAACCAAATTGGTAAGGAAGAAGTAAAATTCATTACTTGCAAATGACATGATATTATATATAGAACCCTAAAGACTCCACCAAAATACTACTAGAACTGGTAAATGAATTCAGTAAGGTCTCAGGATACAAAATCAATATACAGAAATCTTTTGCATTTCTATAATGATCTATAATGCAATTTCTATAATGAAATAGCAGAAAGAGAAATTAAGAAAAGTCCCATTTACAATTGCACCAAAATTAATAAAATACCTAAAAATAAACTTAACTAAAGAGGTGAAAGACTAGTACTCTGGAAACTATAAAACACTGATGAAAGCAACTGAAGGTGACACAAACGAATGGAAAAGTATTTTATACTCATGGATTGGGAGAATAAATATTGCTAAAATGTCCATACTACCAACGATCTACAAATTTCATGCAATCTCTCTCAAAATATCAACAATATTTTTCACAGAACTAGAAAAAACAATCATATAATGTATATGGAACCAGAAAAGACCTCAAATAGCCAAAGCAATCTTGAAAAAGAAGAACAAAACTGGAGGTATCACAATCCCAGATTTTAAAATATACTACACAAAGCTATAGGAATCAAAACAGTATGGTACTACCACAAAAACAGACACATAGATCAATGGAACAGAATAGAAAACCCAGAAATAAACCCATGATTATATGGTCAATTAATTTTGACCAAGGAAGCAAAAATATGCAATGGGAGGGGCACCTGGATGACTCAATCAGTTAAGCACTGACTCTTGGTTTTGGGTCAGGTCATGATCTCAGGGTCCTGGGATCAAGCCGCGAGTTGGGCTCTGTGCTCAGCAGGGAATCAGCTTGAGGATTTGTCTCCTCCTCCCTCTGCCCCTCCCCCTGCTTTCGTGCTCTCTCTCTCTCTCTCTCTCTAAAATAAATAAATCTTTAAGAAAAAGAATATACAATGGGAAAAAAGTCTCTTCAACTAATGGTATTGGGAAAACTGGACAGCAACATGCAAAAGAATGAAAATGGACTACTTTCTTACACCATATATAAAAATAAATTCAAAATGGATTAAAGAGTTAAATGTGAGACCTAAAATCATAAAAATCCTAGAAGAGAGCACAGACGGTAATTTCTCTGACATTGACTGGAATAACAGTTTTTTTCTAGATATGTCTCCTGAGGCAAGGGAAAATAAAGGCTTCTGCACAGCAAAGGAAATGATAAACAAAACTAAAAGACAACCTACTGAATGGGAGAAGATATTTGCAAAAGACATAACTGATTAAGGGTTAATTAGCATCCAAAATATATCAAGAACTTAAGCAACTTAACACCAAAAAACCCAATAATCCAATTAAAAATGTGCAGAAGACATGAACAGACACTTGTCAAAGGTAAACAGATGGCCAAAGACACATAAAAAGATGTTCAACATCATTCATCAGCACGGAAATGCAAATCAAAACTACAATGAGATATCACCTCTCACCTGTCAGAATGGCTAAAATAAAAAACACAAGAAACAACAGGTGTTGGCGAGGATGTGGAGAAAAAGGAACCCTCATGCGCTATTTGTGGGACTATAAACTGGTGCTGCCACTATGGAAAACAATACGGAGGTTCCTCAAAAAATTAAAAATAGAGCTTCCCTATGATCCAGCAATTCCACTACTGGGATTACCAAAGAATACAAAAATACTAATTCAAAAAGATATATGCGCCCCTATGTTTATAGCAGCATTATTTATAATAGCCAAGATATGGAAGCAATTCAAGTATCCACTGATAGAGGTAATTACATATTATATACTGGAATATTATTCAGCCACAAAAAAGGATGAGATCTTGCCATTCGTGACAACGTGGATGAACCTAGAGGGTGTTATGCTAAGTGAAATAAGTGAGAATAAGAAATAAATAACCATATGATGCACGGACATGTGGAACCTAAAAAACAAAACAAATGAATAAACAAACGAAAAGCAGAATCAGAACCATAAATACAGAGAACAAACGGAGGGTTGCCAGAGGGAAGGAGGTGGGGGGATGGGCAAAATGGGTGAAGGAGGGGGGAGACACAGGCTTCCAGCTATGGGATGAGTAAGTCAGGAGGAAGAAAGGCACAGTATAGAGAATAGAGTCATTGTGATAGTGTTTATGGTGACAGATGGGAGCTACACTTGGGGGGCGCACAGCGTAATGTACAAAGCGAATCACTGTGTCATATACCTGAACTCGTGTGACATTGTGTGTCAAATACACTCAAATCTAAAAATTTTAAAAATAATGATAATGGCAGGAGTTGTTAGCGGTCCATTTGCGTGCTTTACTACATTATCCAGTAATGTGCATTTCATGTGTTCTCATGTGTATGCTTATAAGAAATCCCGGAGTTGTTATGAACAGCAACCATACCTTACAAAAAGGCAATCAAGGCTCTAAGAGTTAGCTCATTTCTTAATTTCCTCAACTAGTACATTTCAGCGTTATTACTCAAATGAAACAGGACTCATCCTATAACACAGGTCCTTACACATGAACCCACCTTGACATTTATCTCTGATATCCTAAAGGCAAGAGTCCTTCAACATGAGAACGAGCAAAGCTACTTGGGAAAAATGCTCTAGAATTGGAAGCCCTCGTAAATCCTGCCTTAGCGCACTGCCCAGAAAGTTACGCAGCACATGTCCCATGAAGAAAAATGAAGGCAGAAAGAGCAAAATTACAGCACAAAATATTTCAAGACAAAATTTCAGAGTTTTTGTTAGATTCAGCACCCACTCCATCTGTAGTATAACTCTTGCTCCGTTCACAAATTAGTTATCCAGAAACTTAAAGTATGTTCATTAGACTCAGCATGCTCCCTTTACTAAAGCCAGTGTATTCATAGTACTTTCTGAATTATGTCTTTAACTGATAAAACGGAAAGAGGAGAAGTTTCAGTACTCTGAAGTGTTATCTCCCACGTGCCTAAAATATTTTGCTATCTAGAACAACCAGACCCTTCCTAGGGGATCATGACAGATAAGACTGCAGGTATATGAACATGTACGGTATACGCTAGGTATGTCATTTAACTTTTGATTCTATGATTTGTTATTCTACAGATCACTACCACATAAAGAAGATGGGACCTCCTGTGGCATGGTTTGCCCACCAGAGCCATTATCATTGGGTCCTCATCACCCTTGCTATGAAGGTGCTGCATTTTATTTGATATCACATGCAACAATAATTAAATACCTAAAATTATTTGGATTTTCCTTTGAATATATTCAAAGGTATTTTTCTTTCCTTCCCTCCCTCTCTTCTTTATTTTTTTAAATTTTTGTATTGTTATGTTAATCACCATATATTACATAATTTGTTTTGGTGTAGTGTTCCATGATTCATTGTTTGTTCATAACACCCAGTGCTCCATGCAGAATGTGCCCTCCTCAATACCCATCACCAGGCTAACCCATCCCCCCACCGTCCTCCCCTCCAGAAACCTCAGTTTGTTTTTCAGAGTCCATCATCTCTCCTGGTTCGTCTCCCCCTCTGACTTACTCCCCTTCATTCTTCCTCTCCTGCTATCTTCTTCTTTTTCTTTTTTCTTAAAATATGTTGCGTTGTTTCAGACGTACAGATCTGTGATTCAACAGTCTTACACAATTCACAGCGCTCACCGTAGCACATATCTTCCCCAATGTCCATCACCCAGCCACCCCATCCCTCCCACCCCCGACCACTCCAGCAACGCTCAGTTTGTTCCTGAGATTAAGAATTCCTCATATCAGTGAGGTCATATGATACATGTCTTTCTCTGATTGACTTATTTCACTCAGCATAACACCCTCCCAGTTCCACCCACGTCACTGCAAATGGCAAGATCTCATTCCTTTTGATGGCTGCATAATATTCCATTGTGTATATATACCACTGCTTCTTCTTTTTTTTAAATTTTTTATTGTTATGTTAATCACCATATATTACATAATTTGTTTTGGTGTACTGTTCCATGATTCATTGTTTGTTCATAACACCCAGTACTCCATGCAGAACGTGCACTCCTCAATACCCATCACCAGGCTAACCCATCCCCCCACCCTCCTCCCCTCCAGAAACCTCAGTTTGTTTTTCAGAGTCCATCATCTCTCCTGGTTCGTCTCCCCCTCTGACATACTCCCCTTCATTCTTCCTCTCCTGCTATCTTCTTCTTTTTCTTTTTTCTTAACATATGTTGCGTTATTTGTTTCAGAAGTACAGATCTGTGATTCAACAGTCTTACACAATTCACAGCGCTCACCGTAGCATATATCTTCCCCAATGTCCATCACCCAGCCACCCCATCCCTCCCACCCCCGACCACTCCAGCAAACCTCAGTTTGTTCCTGAGATTAAGAATTCCTCGTATCAGCGAGGTCATATGATACATGTCTTTCTCTGATTGACTTATTTCACTCAGCATAACACCCTCCAGTTCCATCCACGTCGTTGCAAATGGCAAGATCTCATTCCTTTTGATGGCTGCATAATATTCCATTGTGTATATATACCACTGCTTCTTTATCCATTCATTTGTCGATGGACATCTTGGCTCTTTCCACAGTTTGGCTATTGTGGACATTGCTGCTATAAACATTGGGGTGCACGTACCCTTTCGGGTCCCTACATTTGTATCTTTGGGGTAAATACCCAGTAGTGCAATTGCTGGATCGAATAGTAGCTCTAATTTCAACTGTTTGAGGAACCTCCATACTGTTTTCCAGAGGGGTTGCACCAGCTTGCATTCCCACCAACTGTAGGAGGGTTCCCCTTTCTCCACATCCCCGCCAACATCTGTCGTTCCCTGACTTGTTCATTTTAGCCATTCTGACGGGTGTGAGGTGGTATCTCATTGAGGTTTTGATTTGGATTTCCCTGATGCCGAGCAATGTTGAGCACTTTTTCATGTGCCTGTTGGCCATTTGGATGTCTTCTTTGGAAAAATGTCTGTTCATGTCTTCTGCCCATTTCTTGATTGGATTATTTGTTCTTTGGGTGTTGAGTTTGATAAGAAGTTCTTTATAGATTTTGGATACTAGCCCTTTATCTGATATGTCATTTGCAAATATTTTCTCCCATTCTGTCGGTTGTCTTTTGGTTTTGTGGACTGTTTCTTTTGCTGTACAAAAGCTTTTTATCTTGATGAATTCCCAATAGTTCATTTTTGCTCTGGCTTCCCTTGCCTTTGGCGATGTTTCTAGGAAGAAGTTGCTGTGGCTGAGGTCGAAGAGGTTGCTGCCTGTGTTCACCTTTAGGATTTTCATGGACTCCTGTCTCACATTGAGGTCTTTCAACCATTTGGAGTCTATTTTTGTGTGTGGTGTAAGGAAATGGTCCAGTTTCATTCTTCTGTAGGTGGCTGTCCAATTTTCCCAACACCATTTGTTGAAGTGACTGTCTTTTTTCCACTGGACATTCTTTCCTGCTTTGTCAAAGATGAGTTGACCATAGAGTTGAGGGTCCATTTCTGGGCGCACTATTCTGTTCCATTGATCTATGTGTCTGTTTTTGTGCCAGTACCATACTGTCTTGATGATGACAGCTTTGTAATAGAGCTGGAAGTCCGGAATTGTGATGCCGCCAGCTTTGCTTTTCTTTTTCAATATTCCTCTGGCTATTCGGGGTCTCTTCTGGTTCCATACAAATTTTAGAATTATTTGTTCCATTTCTTTGAGAAAAGTGGATGGTATTTTGATAGGGATTGCATTGAATGTGTAGATTGCTCTAGCAATTGACATCTTCACAATGTTGGTTCTTCCAATCCAAGAGCATGGAACGTTTTTCCATTTCTTTGTGTCTTCTTCAATTTCTTTCATGAGTATTTTATAGTGTTCTGAGTACAGATCCTTTGCCTCTTTGGTTAAATTTATTCCTAGGTATCTTATGGTTTGGGGTGCAATTGTGAATGGGATCGACTCCTTGATTTGTCTCTCTTCTGTCTTGTTGTGGGTGTATAGGAATGCCACTGATTTCTGTGCATTGATTTTATAGCCTGCTACTTGACTAAATTCCTGTATGAGTTCTAGCAGTTTTGGGGTGGAGTCTTTTGGGTTTTCGACATAAAGTATCATATCATCTGCAAAGAGTGAGAGTTTGACTTCCTCTTTGCCGATTTGGATGCCTTTGATTTCTTTTTGTTGTCTGATTGCTGTGACTAGGACTTCTAATAATATGTTGAATAGCAGTGGTGAGAGTGGCTATCCCTGCCGCGTTCCTGACCTTAGGGGAAAAGCTCTCAGCTTTTCCCCATTGAGAATGATATTCGCTGTAGGTTTTTCGTAGATGGATTTTATGATATTGAGGTAGGTACCCGCTGTCCCTATACTCTGAAGAGTTTTGATCAAGAAAGGATGCTGTACTTTGTCAAATGCTTTTTCTGCATCTATTGAGAGGATCATATGATTCTTGTTCTTTCTTTTGTTAATGTATTGTATCACGTTGATTGATTTGCGGATGTTGAACCAGCCTTGCAGCCCAGGGATAAATCCCACTTGGTCGTGGTGAATAATCCTTTTAATGGACTGTTGGATCCTATTGGCTAGTATTTTGGTGAGAACTTTTGCATCCATGTTCATCGAGGATATTGGTCTGTAATTCTCCTTTTTGATGGGATCTTTGGTTTTGGGATCAAGGTAATGGTGGCCTCATAAAATGAATTTGGAAGTTTTCCTTCCATTTCCATTTTTTGGAACAGTTTCAGGAGAATAGGTATTAATTCTTCTTTGAATGTCTGATAGAATTCCCCTGGGAAGCCATCTGGCCCTGGGATTTTGTTTCTTGGGAGATTTTTGATGACTGCTGCAATTTCCTTAGTGGTTATAGGTCTATTCAGGTTTTCTATTTCTTCCTGGTTCAGTTTTGGTAGTTGATACATCTCTGGGAATGCACCCATTTCTTCCAGGTTATCTAATTTGCTGGCATAGAGTTGCTCATAATATGTTCTTATAATTGTTTGTATTTCTTTGGTGTTGCTTGTGATCTCTCCTCTTTCATTCATGATTTTGTTGATTTGGGTCATTTCTCTTTTCTTTTTGATCAGTCTGGCCAGGGGTTTATCAATCTTGTTAATTCTTTCAAAGAACCAGCTCCTAGTTTCGTGGATCTGTTCTACTGTTCTTTTGGTTTCTAGTTCATTGATTTCTGCTCTGATGTTTATTATTTCTCTTCTCCTGCTGGGTTTAGGCTTTATTTGCTGTTCTTTCTCCAGCTCTTTAGGTGTAGGGTTAGATTGTGTATTTGAGACCTTTCTTGTTTCTTGAGAAAGGCTTGTATTGCTATATACTTTCCTCTCAGGACTGCCTTTGCTGTATCCCAAAGATTTTGGACAGTTGTGTTTTCATTTTCATTCGTTTCCATGAATTTTTTTAATTCTTCTTTAATTTCCTGGTTGGTCCATTCATTCTTTAGTAGGATGCTCTTTAGCCTCCATGTATTTGAGTTCTTTCCGACTTTCCTCTTGTGATTGAGTTCTAGTTTCAAAGCATTGTGGTTTGAAAATATGCAGGGAATGATCCCAATCTTTTGGTACTGGTTGAGACCTGATTTGTGACCTAGGATGTGATCAATTCTGGAGAATGTTCCATGGGCACTAGAGAAGAATGTGTATTCTGTTGCTTTGGGATGGAATGTTCTTAATATGTCTGTGAAATCCATTTGGTCCAGTGTGTCATTTAAAGTCTTTATTTCCTTGTTGATCTTTTGCTTAGATGATCTGTCCATTTCAGTCAGGGGGTGTTAAAGTCCCCCACTATTATTGTATTGTTGTCAATATGTTTCTTTGCTTTTGTTATTAATTGCCTTAAATAATTGGCTGCTCCCATGTTCGGGGCATAGATATTTACAATTGTTAGATCTTCTGGTTGGATAGACCCTTTAAGTAGGATAGAGTGTCCTTCCTCATCTCTTATTACAGTCTTTGTTTTAAAATCTAGTTTGTCTGATATAAGTATTGCCACCCCAGCTTTCTTTTGGTGTCCATTAGCATGGTAAATGGTTTTCCACCCCCTCACTTTCAATCTGGGGGTTGTCTTTGGGTCTAAAATGAGTCTCTTGCAGACAGCATATGGATGGGTCTTGTTTTTTAATCCAATCTGATAGCCTGTGTCTTTTGATTGGGGCATTGAGCCCATTTACATTCAGGGTAACTATTGAAAGGTATGAATTTGGTGCCATTGTATTGCCTGTAAGGTGACTGTTACTGTATGTTGTCTGTGTTCCTTTCTGATCTTTGCTGCTTTTAGGGTCTCTCTTTGCTTAGAGGACCCCTTTCAATATTTCTTGGAGGGCTGGTTTCGTGTTTGCAAATTCCTTTAGTTTTTGTTTGTTCTGGAAGCTTTTGATCTCTCCTTCTATTTTCAATGACAGCCTAGCTGGATATAGTATTCTTGGCTGCATATTTTTCTCATTTAGTGCTCTGAAGATATCTTGCCAGTCCTTTCTGGCCTGCCAGGTCTCTGTGGATAGGTCTGTTGCCAATCTAATATTTTTAGCATTGTAGGTTACATATCTCTTCTCCCGAGCTGTTTTCAGGATTTTCTCTTTGTCTCTGAGACTCGTAAGTTTTACTATTAGATGCCGGGGTGTTGACCTATTTTTATTGATTTTGAGAGGGGTTCTCTGTGCCTCCTGGATTTTGATGCCTGTTTCCTTCCTCACATTAGGGAAGTTCTCTGCTATTATTTGCTCCAATATACCTTCTGCCCCTCTCTCTCTTTCTTCTTCTTCTGGGATCCCAATTATTCTAATGTTGTTTCGTCTTATCGAATCACTTATCTCTCGAATTCTGCCCTCGTGATCCTGTAGTTGTTTCTCCCTCTTTTTCTCAGCCTCTTTACTTTCCATCATTTGGTCTTTTATAGCACTGATTCTCTCTTCTGCCTCATTTATCCTAGTAGTTAGTGCCCCCATTTTTGATTTCACCTCATCAATAGCCTTTTTGATTTCGACTTGGTTAGATTTTAGTTCTTTTATTTCTCCAGAAAGGGTTTCTCTAATAACTTCCACGCTTTTTTCAAGCCCAGCTAGTATCTTTAAAGTCATGATTCTGAACTCTAGGTCCGACATCGTACTAATGTCCGTATTGAGTAGGTCCCTGGCTGACGGTACTACCTCTTGTTCTTTTTGCTGAGGTGATTTTTTTCGTCTTGTCATTTTGTCCAGAGGAGAATAGATGAATGAGAGAACAAAATGCTAACAAGTTTACAACGTCCCCAGCAAATATACTGTATACAAATCAGAAAAGACCTGAAACCAGGGGAAAAGAAATGGAAAGAAAGAAAAAAGAAAGAGAAAAAAAAAGAAAAAAGAAAAGAAAGATAAAAACAAAAAGAGAACAATACAAGAAAAGCAGAATGTGATCAAATATGATCAGGCTAGTGCATAGATCAGTGCCACACACTAGATTTTGGGCATATTTTGTTCTGTTAGAAAAAAGTGCCTCCTAAAATTTTAAAGGAAGAAAGACGTATATGGACAAAATAAGGGTTGATACAATGAAGGGATAGAGGATGACTGTAAAGATGAAAATTATAAAAGATTTTATAAAAGGACTTGATAAGAAGTTGTTTGAAAAAATAAAGAAGATTAAAAAAAAAAGAAAAAAGGGAGAGAATGTGGTCAGGCAGGAGACTAGAACAGAACCATACACTAGTGATTTAGGGTATATTTTTATCTGTTAGAAGAAACTGTATCTCAAAATTTTAAAGAGAGAACAACTTATATATATATATGCCAAAAATAAGGGTAACTACTAGGAATGGATAAAATATGACTCTAAAAATGAAAAATAAAAAATGTTTTTTTTTTTTAAAGAGATTGATAAGATGTTGGTTGAAAAAGGGAAAAAGAAAAAGAAAAAAAACAGTTAACAAAAATTAACTTTGATGAACTAATGAATCATGGTAAAAAAAAGCCATGAATTCTATGTGCAGTATTCCCCTAGCGCTGGAGTTCTCCCGTTCTCCTTGATCGGTAAACTTGGTCTTGGCTTGCTGGCTGTTCGTGCTGATCTTCCAGGGGAGGGGCCTGTTGCTGTGGTTTCCAAATGTCTTTGCCGGAGGCGGAATTGCCCCGTCCTTGTCGGTCCGGGCTAAGCAAGCTGCTCGGGTTTGCTCTCAGGAGCTTTTGTTCCCTGCAAGCTCTCCGTGCAGCCTTGGAGGACCAGGGCGAAAATGGTGGCCTCCCAATCTCCACCCGGAGGAGCTGAGAATTTGTGGCCCCGCTCCTCAGTGCGCCCCCAGAGAAAAGCAGTCCCTCCCGTGTCCCCGGTCTCCGGCCGCACTCCGTGCTCACCCGGCCTGTGACCGAGCGTTGCTATCTCTGGCACCCGACCCCGTGTGGAGTCTCCAAACCCAGCAGATCCCTGCGGTGCGCTCCCGCGCCGCTCCTCCCCGGGAAGGAAGGGGAGTCTCCCCGGCTCTGCCGCTTGTTGGGTCCCTGCTGGAGGAGCAGTGGCCCGACTGGGCCGCGGATCACAGTTTGTGGCCACCCCGAGCTGAGGGCCCGCGCCTCGGCTCCGTCTCTGCAGCCGGCTTCCCCGCTCCGATCCCTGGGAGCTCTGCCGCACTCAGGCACCCCCAGTCTTTTTGTGACCCCGAGGGTCCTGAGACCCCACTGTCCCGCGAGGGTTCCACCCCCCGCTTAGCCACTGGAGCGACGTCCCTCCGCGGAGCCGACTTCTAGAAGGTCCGATTTTGTGCTCCGCGGCTCTAGCACTTGCCAGAAGCGGCCGACGGAGGCCCCTCCCCCGCCGTCTATCCTCCCGAATATCGCCTCGGATTCACTTCTCCGCACGTCCTACCTTCCAGTAAGTGGTCGCTTCTCTGTTCAGAGAGTTGCTGCTATTCTCTTCTTCGGTCTCCTGTTGAGTTCGTAGGTGTTCAGAATGGTTTGATCCCTATCCAGCTGAATTCCTGGGACCAGACGAAATCCAGGTCTCCTGCTCCTCCGCCGTCTTGCTCCGCCCCCCTCTCTTCTTTATTTTTATCTTTCTTTTTCATCTTTCCTCCCTACCTCCCTTCCTCCTTTTTTTTTTCCTTTCCAAAATCTTTTTTTATGTAAGTCTTGCTTTATACTTAAATAATTAAGCCATATGACAGGCAAAGGTAACTGGTTTGGAGACAGCTTCAGTTAACATGCCTAACATTGTTCGTGGGCCATTTATGACATGAATCAGGTCAGGTGCATGGTTTCAAGAAATCATAAAAATTAAAAATTAATATGATTAATCTGCAAAACAACATCATTGTAAAATTGAGAAGTTCAACCATACTAAAAAAAGGAACCATTATAAACTTTATCACTTAATATTATTTATCATTACTATTTGTTAAATATCTAACACTTGATTCCACTAAAAATTTAACAGGTATGATCAAAGTATTCTAATGTACAAAATTCACTCAATTATATTTTAAAAAATGAAATGAAATAATCCATTGAGTTGATGAATTATGTATTTTAATAACTATAATATGGCATATAAGCATTCAAGTTATCATTTAGTAAATATCTAAGTATTGATAGTAATTTTTCAAAACCCAAATACTTGGTAATTTTGGTAAACATTAACTTACCAAATATTTTGGTTTTTCCTTAATATAAACTGTGCTAGAAATAGAGGGATCTCTGTTTACTCTTACATATTCCCAACAAGTTGATATTTTTCCCAGTTGAATACATTTCTCGTATTTATTTTTTAAAGTAAGCCAAGCTACAAAAACATACTTAGAATTGAGATGAAATATTTATTACCTTGTACTCTAATTCAAGATAAGATAGTATATACATTATACTGTGTCTGTCTGTATATGCATTTATATGTTTATTAAGAGGGTTTTCTGGACCATTAATACTGAAAGAAGAGCTCTCTTTTTATAAAAAAGCCAATATTTAAAATTTTATTACTATGGCAATAGATTCCTCTTCTATAACATTTCCAAATTACAATAAAGTCACTAATACTGCAAGCCGTTTACAAAAATTATTTTCTTCAAGTTCATACTAAATTAAAACTAGGCTATAGTTTGATTTATAAATGATAAGCAAATGACTTCTTGGTCCTGCACGCTGATGAGACAAATTGATCGGTCTTTATTTAGGACGGAAGAAATCTTGCAAGGTTATCGGTTAGCTCCCCGTGGTTAGACAATAGCACCACTAAACCATCGCATTCAGATAAAGTTTTAAAAGATTTTGGCAAAAGAAAGTTCATTGATGTCGTTTGGACCCATGGTGGCATTTCAGCACTTGGACAATCAGAAAGCTCTTCCTCAGGGCAACACTCGCTGAAAGCCAAGCTATTTGTCCCCCGAAGTGAGGGGGCAGAGTCTTCCTTCTCTTTAAGGGAATAGAAGTCTTCATACTTTGCAGACCAATGTTTTACCCTGAGCCTCGTTTGGTCAGGATAGATAGTCCTAATTCTTTTTGTAGCATCTGAGGGATTCTCTTCTTGCCTTTCCATTTCCGGGCCCTTACTTATGACAGTTGTTTAGAAATGCATTCCAACCGTGGGCTCAAGAGAACGAAACAAATTGTCTATGGCGTTAGGTCCCCATGAATGAAGACAACTACTTTAGACAGGCACATAGTGGAATCCATTTAATTTTATTCTTTAGCCAACTAACTAAACTACCATGTCTCTTCCTTAGTACAGATATCCTAATATCACGAGGTAGAATGTATTTTGACTTTGCAGGCAATGTAATATTTCAAAAAGGTACTATAAAAGAGATGGTGGTCCAATGTAATTTATAGAAAGTTAGTGGGTGATCTCATAATATGTATGCAATATCACATAAAAAAGAAGACTAAACAATTTTAGAATTTTGCTCTATTTACCTAGCCACCACAAGAGACATTATCAAAAGAAAAAAAATTGCAACAAAACAAAACAAGACATAATAAACATGAATTCAATAGGATAGTGGTAAAATTCTCTGCAAAGAGTCTCTTCTCAGCAGGGGTGGCAAAAACAGAGTATACAATCGTTATGCCTCTTGGAGTCTTTTGAGGGGTAAATACAATGGATTCCTTCTTAAAATATTATGGAACATGAGGACATATGAGAAGCATAGCAGGACAGCTTCTCTGAACTCTCCTCACTTACTGTGACAGCGCTTTCTATAAATCCCGCTGACCTTATCCATCTATTGGAGCAAGTATGACTTCAGATAACCATAATTTGGGAAGACTAATGAGGTGCTGGTACAGCAAACCTTCTTAATGTCACTTCCATTCACTGCAAGAGTTTGAGATATTTTTTTCCCTAATTTTCAAATAAGTGACACATTCTCCTTTAGAGGGATATATTTCCCTAAACAAATTTTCAAAAAAGAACCATGATATTAGTGGAAGCTTAACCATTCAAGGGGCACGGGAAACTTGGACTTTGCATCACAGAGACTCTGGAAATTAAAAATTATATAAACTTAAGTGTAAAAATTATATATAATATCAGCAATTGAAAATGTTATAAATTACCTCTTATCTAATACTTATCATCTTGCTCATATGTTTCATAGTACAGGGATTAATTCATTAGATGAGGGTTCATTCATTCATTCATTCATTCACGCATTTGACATGTCTTCTGACTAGACACAGCTGAGTCCTGAGGGTACCAGAATGAAAACTGAGTTGGGAAGATGGAATTCATCTCATATCCCTAACCTTCTTGATGATCATTAGCAGTAATTCAGAAAGAATGGCCTCCTAGAACACCAAGCTCACATCTCACCCAACACTCCTCTGTGTGTTGTTCACTCTTGGCATCACTCTTGTGAGGCTAGTTCCTCCCAACACCCAGGTCTCAGATGACCCCTCCTCTGCCTCTACCCAGTCATAAACCACTTGAGTCAATCCTTATTGTATTTTCTTTAGACTATGTAGCCTTATCTGAATTTACATTTCATATTTACTTGTTCACAGGTTTGCAGCATATCCCTGTCCCTCGATTGTGAGCTCCATTAGAGCAGATGATTTTTTTTGCCTTGCCATTAAGAGATCAAAAATAATTTGTTAAATGAACATTTAAGATATGATGATGCTTATGCGTATGTGTGTCCCAAGCTGCCAGGATGCCCAACTCCAGGGACATCACTTACATGGGGGTGTGGCCGTATGTGGAACTCCCACTGTGGTTGAAAATATACATCACCCGAGTCCCTGCTTGCAGTGATCATGTGCACAGTTTTTGAGAGCAGAAAAGAAGTGGAGATTTTATCAGTGATTTTTGTTTGGGGAAAATGCATCAGAAAAGAGATGATAATGGAACCTATGGAAACAAAGCTCCCAAAAGTAGAAGATAGGAGGAGAATAAACATTTTTTCCAAAAAGATCCCTGAATCCAGTATTTCAGAAATGAAACTATCATCATGAAAATTCTTTTTTTTTTTTTTTCTGGACGGGATGAATATAAAGCTTTATCTCCTCCCTACTTCTCAGCTTCTGTCCTTATATTCTGTTGCTCCTTCAATTATATTTAATACATTCTGTTGTTCAGCTCATCCTTTAAAATAATGACATAATCCTCTGGATTTTTCCAATAAAGGAATCCTCATATGACTTACATTATCAGGATACGAATGATGTTTACTTATGCTAACTTCATTGCACAATGTGTCAAATCCAAGTTACATGGTGGGTTAACCTATTGTTGAACAAGATTGAGATTTCTGAGTGATTTTTCAGTAACTGTGAGAATCATCATTACATAATTAATTTTGTATATGGTCTGGAGGACCTCTAAGAATTTACTAACCTTAGAAAATGGCTAAACTGTTGGCATGTTTTCAGTTTAAAGCCCACTAATATCTGTTCATAGATTCTCATTTATGGCTATTATTTATCTCTCAGAATGTTAGGCAATGATGAAAAAGACAGTTGTGCTTCTCTATTTATGGGCCTCATAATGGCGTTGACGGGGGAGACAAAAGTTGCACAGATAAACACAACTACATACTAACATTTCTGATAAAAGCTGTAAAGGAGAAGTATGGGTGTTACTAACTGAAGGTGCTAGAACTAGGTTACAGGTGTTCAGGTTGATAATCAAGTGGACTTCCTACCTCACTGTTGGCACTTAACCCATGAACATGAGATGTGCCTTCCATATGTATTCCGCTTTATAGGGATCATAGTGATCATGTCATATGCAGAGTCTGATCTGGTGTGTCATTTGAGTACTAGAGTGACAAGCTAAAATGTAATTTATGTGTCAAGATTTTGGATATTTTATCTTCCACTCAAAGGAATAAAAGTAGAGATGTATCATTATGAAGTGACATCAGTTGAATATGTCTATTTAAATGAAATACTTTGTTGGTTTAAAAAAACTTTATTAAAAATGTACATATTTGGGGCACCTGGGTGGCTCAGTTGGTTAAGTGTCTGCCTTTGGCTCAGGTCATGATCCCAGGGTCCTGGGATTGAGCCCCACATTGGGCTCTCTACTCAGCGGGCAGTCTGCTTCTCCCTCTGCCCCTCGCCGCCCCTGCTCATGCTTGCATGCTCTCTCTCGCTCTGTCAAATAAATAAATAAAATCTAAAAAAATGTACATATTCATTTGGGGGGCATTGTAGAGACCCAATTAACATGGTGTTTTCGTGAAAACTCTATTCTCAAATTGTGCACTGTCATAGATGACACTAGAAATACTTCATGCGTCCAGGGATTGATATCTTAAAGGTAATAAATGCTGAGCAGATAAGAACTGTACCAAACCAGAGGCGGAGTTCAGGAAGTTTGACATCTCCCTGAAAGGAAGGATGATGATGAGGAAATACCAACTACCATTTACGTGCCTGACATTGGCTAAGTGCTTTCATTCTTCATCAAAGCCAAGTACCAATCCAGCACAATGTTCTTATTCTTACTTGGAGATGAGGTTTAAAGAAGTAAAGTAACTGCAGTACAATATCATTTTTCCTGGTTAATCACAAACGCCAACCCTGGTGACATTAGTCAATAGCTTTGAAGGACTCGGGATGCTTGCCAACCCTAATTGCCCTCAGGAAGGACGTGATTTAATATCACCTATTAATAAATGAATTAATTGATTTGTTTGTTCATGTATTAGGCTTCTTTCCAAATGTGATTTGAGGTACTATGTGACTTATTTAAATAGAGTGTGGTTTCCAAAATGTGAAAGACATGTCAACCTTGTGATGTCCTTTTCTCTGCTAAATTTGACTGTGTAAGGCTCAATAAATATTAGTATGAGAAAATACTACTGGAAAGGTCATTTATTCAGCACATAGACAGCACTGTGGTGATACAGTGACACTCTGAACCAGGCATTTTTTCTAGATGAGGGGAACATAACAGACGAAAAAAAAAATTCCCACCATCATAGTGCTTATATTCGATTTTTTACATCAAACAATAACACATTTATTATATGACAGCGTGGCTATAATGAATGTGGCAGAATAAATGTAAATTTATATCAAGAAAATAGAACCTTAAGATTTCAATCATTTTCTTTATTTTACTCAGTTCATTTTTACTTTTGACTTCCATTTCTACAGTGAGCATTAAACACAGTATATTTTGACTTAATGATGGTGAGAATGTAATTAATTACTACAGAAGGTAATTTCAGGTCTGTATGAAAGATGTTCCAAACTTGCACACAGGGGGAATTTCAATGAGCCTATAATGGACCAAAATAATTAAGTTCTTAATATCAGGGGATATCACGATTTAGTAATTTTTCTTATATACATAATTATCAAGAAATTACTTATTCAGACCCCCATAATTTTCTTCATAATAACGGCAATCGCATTATATCAGGGAATTCTAAACCTATTATTACCATCACATGCAAACATTAAGTAATTTGTTTTCAAGTATACAATGATTCTTCTCCCTGATGTGGTTCCCAAAATCCCTTTTCCCAATGTCTTCGAAAGAAACTAATCTGATTTATTTTGTAATTGTAATTCACCAAACCTCCCAAGTATGATTTAGCATTAGGGATCACTGCAAAGTGGTTTGTATTGTTTTTCTACAGTCATAATGGCTTTTGTAGTGGATCTCATTGAATGCTAAGGTATCCTTAAAAGACATTAGGAAAGTCAAACTCTCCATGTGACCACTGAGAAGACATGCACTTTTCTTTCTTCCTCTCCCCTCCCCACTATCTGACACCTGCAGTAGCTACCAGGTGTTGACAATAGAGTGAGTCAACATCTCACGGACAAGTTCCTTGTGCCGATGTCACTGACCTAATATAACATAAAATGTGTATACCGTTCAGTTTCTACTGATGTGGTATCAACATAACCACTCAAGATCCTAAGAAGTATTTGCTTCAGGCTAATTTAACTCTAAGTCTTTTGGGAAATATGTTTTTCAAAGGTAAACATAACTCAATACCCTCAAGACATCAAGTAACAACGCGTTCCTTGTAAAATTTCTTCATGGAGATACATTGTGGAAATCTCAGAAAACAACAGTGGGCACACAGGCAACTTTCCTCAAAAAAAGGAACTCATAAACCCAAAGGAACTTGAAAACAGGGATTACACCAAAGGAGAGCTAGTGACTAGTGGCCCTGTCCCTTCTGCCTTAACACCCTCCTTTTTTCTTAGGAAAGGAAATCTTGGCACTGTCTTTAAGCCTATCAGACTCTACAGGTTCTGACTCAGGTTTACCTCTCCAGACTCCCGGCAAAGTTACTTCCTTTTGGTTTTTGAAAATTATTTTTCTTCCTCCAACTTTAGGGTCTCATTCTGCCATGTCACTTTGCATTGGAAACACCTCTTTTCCTTTCAGATCTCAGCTTTCCATCACTTTTTCCAGCAACCTCCCTGACTTTCCAGACAAAAGCAAGCTCCCTTTTGTCTAATTTCAGAGCACCCTAAAGATTTATTTCCTAGAGTTTTTTATGGTTTGTCATTTCTACTTAACTTGATTTCCAGCTCTTCAGGTTTGAAATTCCAAGGTGAAGAAACATGACAACGTTAGTCCTTAATACTTCATGCAATACCCTTAATTAATACCGGATGAACACACATGAAATAAATATTGGGGGATTTTTATTTTGCTTTGAACCTAAGGGTAGAGATTTAAGTTACATATAACCCACAGCTTATGAAACATTGCCATTGGTGGATCAAGGCATATTTACTTCTCATTTCTTTATGTCCTTTTAACCTCACACCTCACTCCTACCTCTTCTTCCAAGGCAACCATTTAAGTGAATTTAAGGAATATCTTTTAACTGGACTGTTGTGGTACATTGCACAACTGTTCAGTAAATGTCTACTCCTTCTTCCTCCACTTCTGGCCTCATCGATTCTGGGCGTGGTTGTGGGACTTGCTTTGGTCAACGGACGGTGAAAGACCGGAACATACAACTGGACATGTGACCGTGTGGTTAGGCAAGTTCTCTCGTGGTGCTGTCCTTCCCTGTGCACAGAGCAGGCTAGTTTAAGCATGGGTCCCTGAAGGAAGAGGCATGTGGACCAGGCTTGAGGCTAACCTTCAGCCTGAAAGCAAGGTCAGCCAACCCCTAGCTGCCTCAAACATCTACTGATAGGAATATACACCTTTGTTATAATGAACTAGTGGTATTACGGTATTGTTTACTGTGCAGCATTTTGGGAGGAAAACCTAACGGTTGCATATTGCATGCATTTTTGCTTTTTAAAAAAATTTTATGTAATGGTATTATTTTCTCTTTCTTACTAGGTTCACTGAATTTTAGGTCATTGCGTTTCATTCTTATTGCTACGTGCTCATAAAATCCTGCTGTGCTAGAATTTCTCAGGATATTTCACCCTTAATAATGATCATGGCTGTGTGGGAATCTCCCTGACGTGCTAGTCCCCAGTATGGCTGATAATATTCCTGGCATGGAGATTAACCTGAATGCTTTGGGATTCTCTGACTCTGCAGTAAGGACAGCTTGGAGCTGGGGACAGAATGGGGGTGAAAGGCCCTACATTATCACGCTGGGGGTAAGAGCCAGGTTGAAGCCACACAAACTGTCGCATGCAGTTGTACCGTTGGTCTGGTAAACCAGAAACCCGAGTACAGAACACTCAGCTCTGGTTCTTCTATTGCAAACACACCCTGAGAAGAGATGAAGCTGGAAAAGTGGTCACAGTGACAGGTCAGAGGCCCAGCTCTTTCTCCACTGCCCCACATCTCACATCAGCCCCCCAACCCATGCTCAACTGACTAGACCTCTGACCTTTATAGGCTCTCCCAAAACACAGACAAAAAGAAAAGAGAGAAGGTAACAGAATACAAACAATAAATATAGAAGACAAATATCAGAGACTCAAGGCCTGGAAAAGACCAGAGTAAATGTAAAAACAATGATAGAGAATATTTACTGAATATTTACTATACGGTAGGCATTAGTTGCTCCGCAAAAATGTTATCATCTAATCTTCATACCGATCTGAAAAAGTACTATTTTTTTAATTGTGATAAGAACACTCAATATGAGATCTACTTTTTAAGTATATATATTTTTGAAGATTTTATTTATTTATTTGACAGAGAGAGAGACACAGCAAGAGAGGGAACACAAGCAGGGGGAGTGGGAGAGGGAGAAGCAGACTCCGCACTGAGCAGGGAGCCCGATGTGGGACTCGATCCCAGGACCCTGAGATCATAACCTGAGCCGAAGACAGATGCTTAACGACTGAGTGACCGAGGTGCCCCTAAACATATTTTTAAGTGCACAATGCAGTGTTGTTAACTATCGGTTAAATGTTGTATGGCAGACCTCTAGAACAACAACAACAAAAGCAAAAACAATCTGGTTAAAAATGGGCAAAGAACTTGAATAGAGATTTTGCTAAAGAAGACATCCAGACGACTAAAAGACACTCAAAAAGATGCTCAGCATCACTGATCATCAGGTAGATGCAAGTCAAAACTACACTGAGATATCACCTCACACCAGCTAGGATGGCTATAATCTAGAAAATCCAGGAGATAACAAATGTTAGCAGGAATGTGGAGAAATTGGAACTCTTGTACACTATTGATAGGAATGTAAAAAGTGCAGCCACTATGGAAAACAGTATGGAGCTCCGTCAAAAATTTAAAATAGAGCTGCCCTACAACCCAGCAATCCTACTTCTAGGTATACATCCAGGATTATTTTTTTATTGAAATCAGGATCTGAAAGTGATACTTGTACTCCCATGTTCACTGGAGCATTATTAACAATGGCTTAGATGAGGAAAGAACCTAAATGTCCATCAGTGGACGAGTGGAGATATGTGTGTGTGTGTGTGTATATATATATATATATGTATATAAAATGGAATATTATCCAGCCCTAAAAAATGATACAATCCTGCCATTTGTGACAATATGGATGAACCTTGAGGATATTATGCTATGTTGAAATAAACATCATTAGTTTTTGATGTAGTGTTCCATGATTTAAACCAGGAAGAGAAGCACAAATACTGCATGATTCTACTTATATGAAGTATCTAAGTAGTCAAACTGATAGAAGTAAATAATAGAACTGTGGTTGCTCAGCGAAAGGACAATGTACAGCTGCTATTCACAGGGTATAAAGTTCAATTATGTTGTTTCGTCTTCCTTTTACAAATGTGAGAACTCCAGGGACAGAGTCACAGTGGATTGCTCATGGCTGGTCAGTAGGGGCTTTAGGAGGTGAGACCATCCTAAAAGACTTTGGAGCCCTTATACTATTTAAAATTATCCTGGTGTGATGAACTCTATGAGTTTGCAGGTTGACAGGGGCCATCATATACCAGACACAATTAATACAGACAAAAGAATTTCTCAATATATACTGGTGAAACATTTAATTTTAAGAATAGAGAACCTCATAAGCAGAAGCAAAAAAAAAAAAAAAAAAAAAAACACCTAAAAATTAAGACAGTTAATATAGCCTCACCAGAAAACAGAGGTACCTGGGTGGCTCAGTAGTTTGAGTGATCAGCTCTTGGTTTGGGCTCAGGTCATGATCTCAGGGTCGTGAGATTGAGCCCCCGGGCAGCTCCACATTCAGCCAGGTGTCTGCTTGAGTCTCTCTCTCTCTCCCCCTCTGCCTCTCCTTCTGCCTCCTAAAAAATCCTCTACCTTTCAATTTCCTTCTCTTCATTGAACACTTCTTTTGCTCTGAACCACATGCCTAGCAGATTTCTCTTCTGCCCCTCAGCCCCCGGCCCATCCTCAAGAGGGCATAACCTGAGGCTTTATTTCCCAGGTTTTAGCTTATCTGATTATGTCCTCTTTATTGGAGAATGTATTTATTACTCTCATAGCATCAACTTCAATCCAGGTGGCTACATTCTGCATTTGTTTCTTGCGTTCTTACCCCCATATTTTCTGCCAGACCCATCCCTGGCCCTCTTAATGGAGCCAGGTGCCCCTGGCATCAGATGGAAATAGTCATGGCCACTGAGCATGTGCCCCATCCTCTCTGTGGTGTTGCTGACCAAAGAAAAGGATTCACGGTCCCCTCCTGTCATCTGCCTCCAGCCTCCTCTCAGCACTAGGTGTTATGCACCCCCTTGTTGGGTGAACCTATAGTCCTGGGTGGGAGTGAAGCTTCTGCCAGTCCCGGCACTAGGGTCCTGCCCAGATCTGGGAGGATGGCGTAGCCTTCTGTAGGTGGTGGCATGTACGTGTTCTGAACTCATTTAAAATGGACTCTGTCCTACTTTGATCTCATTATTTTCTCCTTAGGAGAGCTTTGTTCTCCATCTACCTTATTTCTACCAACTAATACCACCAATGTCTTCATCAGTTGAGCCAGAAGCCTGTGATTCATGTTTGATTTTGCTTTTATTTCATCTGTATCTTCAGCTTCCTGCCCAGTCACTATTAATTCTTCCATTTCAATGACTTTATGTATTTCTGCTTTTTCCATTTCCTTTGTTCATCCTGTTTTTTTTTTTTTTTTTAATGATTAAATGAAGCAAAGCTGCTAACTAATCTCCTGGCTTTCATTCATTATTTCATCCAATAAAGACTGCACCTCAGAGACAAGTCATTGTTCTACTACATAGCTCTGATTTTTGTCACTGCTTTTTGTAAATCTTGAGTAAGCTTCCATTTTTCTATATGATAAAATGGGTTTCACAAAACCATATTTGCCAGAGTTCCTGTCTACAAATGAGTCTCTAAGACAGCCCTGATGTTTTGGGGGCTTTTCTTTTAAGCAGCTAACATTTATTTAATCAGCCATATTCCAATCATGTCACACAAATTCATGCCCAGAAGAGGGATATTTTTGACTCGGCAATCTTTGAATACATTTCCTTTGGCTGTTTCTTCTACCCTCACTTAAATGAATCCCCTATATTATTTTCAGAGTTGAATTCCTATCTAGAGTAGATTCAGACGTCACCGGCACACATTTGTTCCCCCATTCTCTACAGAGCTCATTTCTTGGCATCTTTAATACCCACTCCCGTGGTTTGATCTCTGTCTGTCTTCCCATTTTCTTAATTGTTAAGTCCACGATAAATGCTTTGTGACTGATTTATTCATTAAATATTATGAGGTATCTGTGTTGTGTCAGGCACATATTGGATTATAGGTCTACTGTCTTCATATGGTCGTTGTTTAAAGATGGAGAAGAATGGTGCAGTAGGGGCTGTAAGACCAAGGATTACCAGTGGCTTGGCTCTGGGGGTGGTAAAGCCAAGAATTCAGATCACGAGAAGCCAAGACTCTCTTTAAGAGGGTCTCTTCCCATTTCCTCTGGCAAGCACCTCCCAATAAAGCACATGACTTAAGCCTAAGGGAGGCTTCTAGAGGAGCCCCAGAGAAGGCCTGCTATATTTCACTCAATTGCCTTGGAACACTTCTGTTGATGTGTACTGGGATCCTAACCCCATGAGGCTCATTTTTTAAAAAAACAAACAAACAAAAAACTGGGTAAGTCACTGCTATATCACTGGGTGACACTTCTGTAAAGGCTAAAAACAAACAAACAAACAAAAAACCCTAAACTTCACAGAGGCTACCGTTTATAACACAGGAAAAATGCCCCTTTAGTCCTAGTAAGATGGCGGGTTTTTAATTAGAAGAGCAATATTTACTTCTGAAAAACACTTCAATCTAATATTGATCTCAAGTAATGCTAACAATGTAATTGTTCCTAAGAGGAATCAATAAGCCACAAAAAGAAAATGACACAGATTCTTAAAACATTAGATAAGCCTTTTCTAGACATTAATCATGTATAAACTTTCTCACAAAACCTTCCCTTTTCTACTCATTTACACTCTCAAATCTAATTATAGCTCATTGTCATTTTAAAGATCAAGTCCCAACTGTCTCACTGTGTGCTTTCTTTCTAATTAAGTATTTGAGACCAGAGGGACGCAGGTTGGGGCTACATCAACTCAATTTTCACAAGCTGACACGCATCGCAAAAACAGTTTTTGATAACCAGTCCCTGACAGCTTTGATGTGAAGGAGAAAAAAGCAACACACTGAGCTGTGTGCACTCCCCCGTATGCTCCAAGGTCAGCGAACGTGGTTTGTAGGCTCTGAGCTCCGACAGCAAAGTTTTTGCTACCTTGCTAGCAATAATCTAAATCAGTACAGCATAACCCCACAAGCCGTTTGTGGTGGGTGATGAAAATCAGATCTGTAGAGACGTCAGTGGAAAAGAACGCAGAACACCCATGTTATATGGAGACAAAAATACAATCTCAAACTCCTGGCCCTGAATAGTTTGAACTCTTGCCCACAAAGCAAGCAGGTGGCAGATCATGGATGCAGACAATTAATTGCTTTTCTTCTACTGTTCTACCTCTGCTACTAGATTGCAACAGAGTGACTAACTGGAGGGTTAATTACTCTGACGAGATCACCATCATTACTTAGCATTATTTGGTGATGTCACGTCAGTTTAATAAAATACCCAGTATGCGTCATAGGAAAGAAAACCTGACCACCTTTTTTGCTCTCTTAGAGACCAACGAAACTTGAATGATTGAGAAGGATGTTAAAGCCACTTGTGAAAACACTTTAGAAATAATTCTTCAGGCAACTTGTCTAAACTCTGAGTGGCTAGTATAGCTCTCAAAATCTCAGCAGAGGCAAAAAGTACCACATACTGGTAATTACTGGCCTTTTATAACAATTGTTTCTGTAAAAAAATACAGTGAGAATACTCAACTGATCTCTTTAATGGAGCATATGTATTTCATAAATGAATATCAAAATCTGAAAAAAGAAGTCTTCAATGTCAACAATACACTAATATATGCAAATGAGAATGTCACAATTGCTAATATTGAACATGTTCCAATGACTACTTAACTTTAAACAGTAATCCTATAAATTCCTAAAATGCATTAAGTGGAAAGAATAATATAACGTTGGGGAAAAGTATCCTCCGTGGGTTTCTCATACTTTCTTGGAAAGGAGCAAAATGTAAACTTCATTTATTTATGCCAACTTTTCTGCATCCACATGCTCACAAGGGGTACTGTTCTGTCAGGCACCGGCCCTGCCCACGAAGAGAACTCTTGTATCTCGGGGTTTGGCCTGCAGCTTCTGGAAGAATACAATATGCAAATGGAAATTACACTTGCAGTTTTGTTTTGTGTAACTTTGGAGTGAGAGGTCTCTGGTGAGCAGAAAGAAAAGGTTGGCAATTTTTAATATCCAAAATAATCAGTCATTCCCTATTCACATCTCTGGTAAACTACATAATGTCAATGCTGTCACAAAAGCAAGGCAGAAAATAAAGTCCAAACAACTTTAATTCACTGGGGAAAAGAGAAAAAGTCCCTGGGAGGTTTTTTTTTTTCCCCTCCCTCTAGAGCACTTTAGTTTTGCACAACATACATTTTATAATTCTTCATTTATATTCAGCAACGGTGTTCTCTTTGGCTTTAAGACCTTACCCAGGTTCTCCATCTGATAACTTCAAAGGATTTTGTTTTTGCTATTTTCTAGGTTAAAAGTGGGTGGTTCTCCCTTTATTCAGAGGAAACACAATGCCTTGAAAACAAGGCGGCCAGCCTCTTGAGGTGAAAATTATTACTGCTGAGTTGTGGCCATGCCCAGGCTAGGAGGGCACAGAAGCTGGGCTCCATCTTGCACACGCATTCACCCGCTCTATCTGCACAGCCCTTGAATGGCCAAACTAGAGATGCACAAGTTTTCCCAACATCCCAAATCACTAAATTTCTGAATAGCTGGCATACTTTGTCAGTTCTGGAGAGTATAGAAATCACTGCTAATTTATTCCTTTATTCAATTATTTAACATATGTTTCCTAACAGACCACAAAGCCTCAAGCATAGCTTTGGATGTGGACATGCAAACTGGAGTTAAGGTTTGATTCCTGTTCTCAAGGACTTTCCCTTCTAGTTTGGACAAGAGACCATTAAATACACAAAGTGTTTCCATACATACTTACACACGGGAGCCCTGAATTGTATCTTCTAATTACGAAATGTTTATAATAGCAACAAAGTAGAAAATACTCTGCAAGCTCATCCAAAAAATATGTATTCTGGATTTATGGCACAGACATAAAGTAATAAAAGTAAAAATCAATCATAATACTTCTGAAAGTTGTGTAATGTGAAATTCATATTCTGAAAATTTTCATGGAATCAAGCTTTTATTTCTGATTGCTGTAGGCGTAGCCCACATGCTAACTGAAGGGATCCAGCTCACCAGCAATCATTGGAAAACTCAGTGCTGAATACTGGTTATGCAGAAGATTGCTGGTGTGTCAAGGATCAGCACTGAGTCTGATAACCTGTCAGAAAGGCTAAAATCAGTAACACAAAAAACACCAGGTGTTGGCGAGGACGCAGAGAAAGGGGAACCCCCTCACACTGTTGGTCGGAATGCAAACTGGTGCAGCCACTGAGGAAAACAGTATGGAGGCTCCTCAAAGAGTTAAAAACAGAGCTACCCTACAATCTGGCAATCACACTACTGGGTATTTACTCAAAAAATACAAAAACATTAATTCAGAAGGATACATGCACCCCTATGTTTATAGCCACATTATTTATAATAGCCAAATTATAGAAGTGTCCCAAAATCCATCAATCAATGAATGGATAAAGAACATGTGGTATATATACACAATGGAATATTATTCAGCCATAAAAAAGAATGAGATCTTGCCATCTGCAACTACATGGATGGAGCTAGAGAGTACAGTGCTAAGCAAAAGAAGTCAGTCAAAGAAAGACAAATGCCGTACAATTTCACTCATATGTGGGATTTAAGAAACAAAAGAAATAAGCAAAGGAAAGAGAGAGAGAGAAACCAAGAAACAGACTCAACGCTAGAGAACACACTGATGGTCACCAGAGGGGAGGTGGGTGGGGGTTGGGGGAAACAGGTGCTGGGGATGAAGGAATGCACCTGTTGTGATGAGCACGGGGTGTTGTATGGAGGCACTGAATCACTATATTGTACACCTGACACTAATATTACACTGTATGTTAACCAACTGGAACTAAAATAAAAAACTTAATAAAAAAACTGAGTCTGACAAAATACATATTCACTAACTAAAATAAGTATGCTTAGTATTTCAGTTGAATGATTAGCATCTGCCTTTCGTCTACTGAAAATTCAGCATTAGATGTTAAATGTGAAAAACTACTGCTGGGGATGCAAACCTAGGAACTTCTTAACAGAAATATGGAATTTGAACCTGGTAAGTTTCCATAAAAGCGCTTCAGGGTGAAAAAACAGGGCTCCTCTCTAGATAATTTAGATAAGTAGTAGCATTTCTTTATGGAAAAGATGAAAGACCGAGACAACTTCTCTCACATTGGTGGGGTGATCTGAAAGTCAAACCAGGGCCCACAGTGGTGGGTGCTAGAAGGAAAGTGAAGATTTTGCCATCCATACTAACATTTTGGGGTATGTCGCACATAGGTGATAAGCATACCTACATGTAATCTGTCATCATTAACACCATTAATCTTTACACTAACTTCAATTCTGTGCTAATATAAATTTCTTAGAAATTGGAATATGTGGGGGTGCCTGGGTGGCTCAGTTGGTTACGCTTCTGACTCTTGATTGAGGCTCATGTCATGATGTCAGGGTCAGAGTCGTGGGATCAGATCGAGCCCTCTGTTGGGCTCCCCAGCTCAGCAGGGGTGGGGAGTCTGCTTCTCTCTCTCTGTCCCTGCCCCCACTCACACACACACACACACACACACACTCTCTCTCTCTCTCAAATAAATAAATCTTTAAAAAAGGAAAGAAATATGAGTGTTTTAAGGTGCTGTGCTTGTTTATGCTCATTCAGTAGAGTGTGTTATAATTTCTCTGTGCAGTTCTGTTTTTCCTACACGATTCTCAGGTCTATAGAGCAAAAACTGGTTAGCAAAATAATCAGTACAGACTTGGTGTTCAAAACACATGCCTTGAATAGAACTACTTTGAAGCAGATAAAGCACCAATGTCATATTTGTCATCTTGACTGGTGGGTCCAAATCTACAAAATTTTGCCTATCACATTTCCCAAAATGCAGTAAATCAGTTTCAAAGACATTTTAACACACTCGAGAAAAGGAGCTTCTGAGTGAAAGGTTACTACTTTCATGTTAACATTATTATTTTTCAAGACCTTATAGTCACAAAAGACTTTACATGGCCTATCACAGTTGAAGGTGAAAAATGTTCTGATGGCCATTCACCTTTTATTAAATAAACGGCATTACACAAATATTATTTATATTAACAATATGACAATATGAAACAGAACTCCTAGATCGCTTATAAAATTTGTGTCTTTCTATTTTCTTGTTCTTCTAAAATGGCTTATTTAATATTTCTTTTATTTTTGTAGAGTAAATCAGCCACTGACTAATGGTGGGAGCTCACTCAAAAGTAAAAAATTTAAATCTTCATCATTCGGCCATTAAGAGAATAATATTTATAAAGCACCCAAATGATTTATACAGTGCATTTTACATAGGTACAATTATTTCTATATGTTACTTCTCATTCAGTAATGTAATAGCGTTTAGGAAAATTTACCTCACTTCTGCTGTAATAATGTTTTCACTGAAAATCTTCTATTTTGGAAGGCCATCTGGGATATCTCAAAAGAGGTAAAATTTTGGATAATAAAGCCTGCATTGAATATGTTCTAAACACGGGGCGCCTGGGTGGCTCAGTCATTAAGCGTCTGCCCTCAGCTCAAGTCCTGATCCCAGGGTCCTGGGATCCAGCCCCGCATCGGGCTCCCTGCTCAGCGGGAAGCCTGCTTCTCCCTCTGCCACTCCCCCTGCTTGTGTTCCCTCTCTCGCTGTGTCTCTCTCTGTTAAATAAATAAATAAAATCTTTAAAAAATATGTTCTAAACAGAGTATTAATATTTCAGCTTACCAAAATTAACACATTCAACGTAAGTATTAATGTCATCTGTTGATCTAGAGTTTGCTAACAAAATAGTCATATATGAATAAAATGGAAAACGCATAAGGATAAAACCTAACCCAACTCAACTAAGCTTACACTATCCTAAATAAAGAACCCAAATGATACTGACTCTAAATGCAGACAACTCTTTCCACATCTATTTAATATTCGTGTGGATAAACTGGTGAAGAGCAACTTCTGAATTCCAGCAGCATAGAAAGCATCTGCTTAACTGTGTTCAATAATAATCATGTGAAGTGTGCATGTCCTCGTGGGCACTACAAGTGAACACACATGAAATGCCTGGCGGAGGACAGAGTGCACTCAGATAGTCGAATGTGCTGCCTGGGAAGTGTGTCCTGTGTGTGTGCAAGGTTCTCTTCGCTAAACTTCCGAGTATCCATCTATGTCCTTTACTTACAGGGGGGTCTGCATCTTCGGCATAAACGGTTGTGATGGGTGTGCCCTTCACGGCATCCGGAGCCACCATTCCCTTGTAGATCCGTTTACTAAATACGGGCGGATAATCATTCATATCCTGGAAAACACAATTAAGAGTTTAGAGCTTCCCATGATGGCGGGTTGGGGACACAGTTAGGAGACTGGCTCCATCTCTTTCTATCACGCAACCCATTTGCCACTGTCAACCTTCCAGCTTCTCCGTCCCATTATTCTCACTGCAGAGTGGCGCCCTGGGGGAAGCTGGAAGAGTTCCTATACAATATTCATGTGCGGAACTGCAACTGGAGGCCATTCCACTTGAACAAACGGCCTGAAATTATGTCTTCTGGAGATGGGAGGGGTGCTCGAAATTTTCCCAGAAGATACTTCCAGTGGTATGAGGTGGTTTTGAATTTTGAAAACAGGGACGGGCAACTTATATAAAAAGTGCCATTCTATGAGACAGGTGTTAGGATGGTGGCTTCTTTGTTATGTTGCTGTTCTTTTTCAAATAAAGCTTTTAATGTTTCTGTTGCAATTGAAAATTCTTGATATACATAGCATAATGGGATGATTAGCACATTTCAAATGCAAACTATGAAACAGCCTTTGAAGCCATCTTGCAGTTTTACAAACGTAAAATGATTAAAGAACGTTTTCCCTATAGTACACCACAAGAATGACACCTAGAATTAGATGTTCCCAGAGACAGAAAACAATGGTGATTTACTGCAGGAGGTTTTCAAGTTAATTTGTAGGCATCTTTTTTATTTTTACAACTCAGTGATAGAAGTGCATTGTTATTCATGTAGTATCACTCACTAAACACATATTTATTGAGTTCCTCCCACTTCTACTACTCAGTGCTAGGCACTGGGGCTACTGCAGTTACTCAGGAAAATGATGGCCTGACTTCATGCCACTTACCTGCTATTTGACAGGTAAAGATGCTGATTCTGCAGATAGTAGTGACTTTGCCTAAAGTAATCTACTTATTTGGCAGAGCCAAATTAACAAATCTGGTCCCTTGAGAGCAAGACCATTTTTTCCCCCAACCATTTTATGTTTCATAGAGAAATGCATATCATTTTTTCCTCAAAAATAATGCTTATTAACATGGATGATCTATATTTCTTAAATTTACTTATTTTAAAATAATTACTACACCCTGCATTGTTGTGGGTACTTAGGGTTAGACATATTTGAGCCTAAAGCTGAATTTGTTAATTATCTTACTCCTCAGGTCATCTTTTTCTCACTTGCTATTAAAAACAAAAGAAGAAAATTATTCTACTTAGTCTTTAATATCTGTTCTGATACAACAACTTCCCTGTACAATGCAAATTGGAAACCCACTAATTAACTGATTATAAACACCTCTTTTTGCAAAGAGGTCAGGATAATTTCGTCACAATCAAAAAGCACTTGCTTTTATGTTCACAATAGAGTTGACTTCTGAGTTGTAAATATGAGAAAATCTGCAGAGTTCAATGAAAAATAAGAGATCTTTAACTGTAAGCAAAACTAAAAACTAAAAAATACCATTTCCTGTGTTTTGACATACAGTCTTCATAACCTTCCATGAACAACAACAAAAAGCTTCCTTTATAATTATGACCTTTAGAATCTGAACAAGAACCTGAAAGCACCGTTCTTGATAATGAGGGTGGTGAAGGGTATTGATCTTGAAGTTCCAGGCAGGGGGTAAATATATAAAACATTTGCATGCACACTTTCTCCTGCTCTTTTCAAGAGCGCCAATCAATTTAATGAGTGAATCTTGTAAGTAAAGGGGTAGAAATTCTTTTGTACCCCTAAGTTGTCACTTCTGAAGGTCAGAAAAGGAACCCAACAATGTAATTTTTCGGTACATGAGTTCCCAAGGTCACATAAACTCAATATGTTCCTATAAATTTTCTTCTTCTTCTTTTTTTTTTTTCCATCTCAAAGGATACTTAACAACCTTAATAGTACAAGATACTATTAGATAATTTGATTCTTCAGGAGATAAAAGGCATATAATTTTCTAGTTGTCATATAGTTGCTAATAGTACTGAGTACAGTGCTCCCTGCCTTTATTTTTTCCGGCCAAGTATTCACTAGATTCACCTTCTAACTGCATGTGCGGTGGATGTTTTTTATAATCTGGCTTCACAGACTGATTAGCCACAAAAGTAAGTAATAACTGAAGGCTCACAGGACTGTTTCTTCTCCTCCTTTCCTTTACTTGCCACTGGCAGGACCAGGAATAAATCAACACAGCTACTGTGGCAGTCTTCTCTCTATAGTGCATTGTACACATTTTGGGGTTACAATCTTTTATCACAGCTAAGAAGTTCTTGCACAATGCATGATTTCAGATGAGAACATTTATTGAAACGCGATGCCAACAAGCATAATCAACAGCTCATTATATTTATGCTCCAGGGATGTCTGAAGAAAAATGGACATAAATCCGCTTTTGTGTAAATGCCCTGGTATGCAGCAAATGAAGGAGCAGTTGCACCCTTCCAAACAGGCTCTTTTCTGTTGCCCATTTTCCACTAGAGGGTAGTATTGGCAAAAAGAAGCATATCTTTTCCTGTCTTCTGGTTAACAATTTTATCATGAAGACCCATAATAGTTTGCCTTCTGGGGTTAGAATTTTTGTTGGTCTGAACAAAAATTACTGTTCATGTTTCTAAAGGGTATTCTGGATGTTAGCATGGTTCTCGTCTAGAACAACACTATGCTCTTCTCAGAAAAAACATGTACTAGCCAATTTATCATTTGTTTCCATATCTCAAGCAAAATAAAACTGTACCTGAAGGGACAGGGAGCAAGGCATGGATTTAAGGAAACTTTGTGAATGAGCATCCCAGGGAAACGGGAATTTGCTGGGGATGCTGCAAATTAATGGCAGGTTTCCACAAAAAGTAGAGAAAGAGATGATAAGAATTTTGATGTTCTGGAACCAGGGCTAAGAACAGTTCTTGGTTAAGAGACATTTTCCAGAGAGAAAGGTACTAGAGGTTGATGCTGTGATCACCTCTTTAAATACAGTGAACGCCGGCGCTCATCCTCAGCTCTCACACGTTTGGCCAGGGACACGGATGGGGCGCTGGTGGCTCGGGGGGCTCCCGCTGCTTAGCGCTGTCCATCCTCCAAAATGCCCTGAGGCTTCAGAAGCCAATGCCCATCTTTCTTGGCGCGGGACGCAGTTGACTTCTCTGCCCGTTCCCAGGTCTGCTTTCCCCTGCCAGACACCTTCCGTGTGCCATCCCAGCCGCTGTTTCTCCTGCTACTGTCTTCTGCTGTGTGTTCCCTCCTGCAATTTCTCCTTCTCTTGTCTTGTCTTGTCTTGTCTGACTTCACTTCCTTCTCTCCCCTTCCCCTCTGCCGCCAAACAAACCTTTTTCTGTTTTGCATGGGGTTCTCCTAAACAAAAATCATAAACTTACTCAACTTTTCCTTTCTTATCTTTTCTTTTCTTTCTTTTTTTTTTTTGCATCAAAACCTGCACTGGAAGCTTCTCTCTTAGAGGCGTGAGTTTGTTTTGGTTTTGGTTTGATTTCTGAGGATGTAGTTATTCTGGGTTTTTGAGGGGCTGCATATGCCCGATGCAGAGGTAATCAAAGCCCCGCTTGGCCACACCAGCAAAATGTACACAGTGGCGTTCAGTATCACAAATACTGATGGAGCTCCCCCTGGGCATCAGGCAGGACGTTAGATGGTGGGGGTGTTGTTACCACCAAGAGAGGCACAGTGCCTGCTGGTACTGAGCTGACAGGTAGGAGTAGAAAGCAAAAATTAAATACATAATGTTGAGTGTGATGAATTTTATGAAAGAAGTACAAGGATGCAATGAGAGCGCATAGCAAGGAGTTTAACTAGATTTCACACAGGACACATCTCTGTTACTTTAGCAACTGCTCCATCACTCATGCCCTCTGGCAGGTGGGACCGTCCTTCAGTGAGGTTGACGGTGGCAGGAAGAGCAAAACACTGGGCGAGGTTGACTAAACCACAGCTTTAACACATAATCCCATTCCCATTTGGTTTCCCGGTTTGGGAATGGTAATGTGGGGAGAAGGGAGCTGATGAGCTTTTGGGGTGTTTTCCAAGCCAGGAGGCTACGGGCAATTGAAAGAATATGTGCATGACCTGAGCTAGAATCTTTGAGCAGATTCTGTCTAATTTTCTCCATTGTGCACCAGAATTATGTGTCGTGCTTTATGTTTACTGTGCGTCAGGCATCATGCCAGGGCTGTTAAATTTATCGTCTCAATGAAATATATTAGCTATTTTATTTCTATTTTAATTATAAAGAAACCAAAGCTTAGAGAGGTCAAGTTGCTCATGGTGATCCAGCTATAAAGGGCAGGCCCACGACCGCATGCTGGCAAGTCAGACCCTAGAGGAGGCATTCTGAGGATGTGAGGAGAAAGGGAGCTGGCCAGGTTGTCAGAAGATTATATATCAGATATTATATAAGATGATTTGAGTAGGATGTTCATTAAAAAAATCCACACATAACTTTTTAAAAATCTCTGCTCAAAAGTACTTCACAATTTAAAAATTCTTCCAAGTAGCTATTATACTTTTATCTTGGCAACCTGGTAAGCTTCTAAACATCGCATAGTGCTAATCTATTTCCCTGAAGATAATTTTCATAATTATCTATAAAGCTTGGTTTTTGTTTGTTTTTTGGTTAAAAAAAAAAAGAGACTTGCATCACTTGAATTTGTACATTTAAAACAACAATTGACTCAATATTTAACCCTACAGTTATTTTCACTAAAACCTAAGAAAGTGTTCCCCAAATTTCATTCTTTGAAAAACTAATCCTACTAGAAATTTTATAAACAAAAGGAATCCCATGATTCCCCTATGGAAAATGTAGGAAATCACTTTTTATTTTCTTGAGATTCACAATGTACACCAGCATATTAAGGACTTTTATATGAAGGCATGTAGGGGAGACATCTCTTTATTTCTGTGTGTCCCAGCATTTCCCAAACCCATTTGTCTATGAAATTCTTTGTCTAGGAGACACTCCTTACCATCTCAAGGAGCTTGTGCTCTGTGGAATCTATCCTGAGGGACCCTGAAGAGAGTTCAATATTGAAGGCACACACTATGATTATTTGGAATATTGACTTTGGTGAATTACGGATTTCCAAGAATATATTGCGAATTATGCTGCATTGTGAGTGACCCCAGTCTGTAGCAGCTACAGGAGGCTCTGGGACAGGTACCAGGGATGGTGGTATCCACCATCGACAGGGCTTATCAGCATCTCCTGCCCCCTCTGGGGAGGCAGCTCAGTTTTGGGGACTTCTGGCAAATGGGAGAATGTGACAGTCACTGAGGAGTAAAAGACCGTAATTGTGTACACAAAGTAAGGCACTTTCCTGGGACTTCCAGAAACCAGTGGGTGATATTTGAGGAGCCAGGACAGAGACCCACGGAAATGTGACTTATTATTGCTAACTCTGGGCAGGTACCTTTTTAATTGTTTCCTCTAGTTTGGTTGTGTAGGGGAAATATGTTACATCTTCGTCGTAAAACTCTACAATAGCAGAGTACGCAGATACTTTCAGAAATGATCTGACTCCTCCCCACGGCACGCTCTTCCTGACATATTCACATTCTTTAAACTTGCCAGTGAATACATTAGTCAGAAGACGCCAATAAGAATATGATAATGCAGAAAAGAATAAAGGGGAATATCTGAAGGCTATAGTCCAAAACAAGTATATTCTCCAGGTCACCCAACCCTCTGGGAAAAGTCAACAAGTGGTAAAAAATAATGATCACCCGCTTAGCCTATACTCCCCCTAGCTGGCTCATTGAAATCCTCTTTTATTCCATTTTCTCCCTCCAGAGAAAGGGAAGGAGGATGCTATAAATCTTAAACTGTCCAGTTTCCTCTGACCAAATGAAATCCAAGACTCTGCCAAGACGGTCACCATGGAGCATCAGCAGGGCATCACCGCCTGTCAGGTGTCCGTGGTATGACAAATGCCACCTTCGTACTGGGCATCGGGTTTCTATCTAGAAAAGCTATCCTCATTCTTACATTCTACGGGGATTGGGACACTTGTCTTCCTGCTGGGAAGAAAACACCTCTGAAAGATGGAAACTAGCTCCATCTTCCAAGACTCCCTGAATTTCTCAACAGCCTCGGTCCTCATGGATATTATTTCACTTCTGGTCCTTCTGGCTCTCCTTGCCTCTGCCCACACCTGCACCTGTCAGACAGGCAGGCACAGCGGGGGAGCCGAGTGTCCTCCCTGCATGGAAGGATCTCCCTCATCCTCTCGCACCACAGTCATACCCCCCGAGGTTACAACAGGCAGAAGGACTTGGGTCATCTGCTTGTCTTAGACAATCCATCACAAGGCTGTCCAGCATCACAGAGCCATTTACATATTTCGACTTTTCTGACTGGTCTTCCGCTGTTGGCTTCTCATAGAAGACAGACGTTTTCTTTCTGTGTATTTTCTACATTATATCACAACTCCGTTTGTACGGACAGACTTTTCTGTGGATTATGTATTTTCAACTGTATAGAATTTTATTTTTATTTTTCAGAGATTTCCTATCATCTAATTTACTATTATATATTCAGTTATTCAGTATATTCAATAATTGTAAAGTGAAGAAGGCCATGTGTATCAGTGTTCTGGAAAAACGTTGCAACAAAATTACATATTATGTGTTTGATCATCATTGGTTTTGTTCGGGATCACTACAAAAGCACTCTGCAGGTATGTGTGATAAAATTCTACTTTCTTTCTACTGTAGAAATATCGTTCCTTCCAAATGTCACTTCAGTTTTCCCATTCTCCCTCCAATTAGAAGTTTGATGGACTAGATGTTAAGCACTTGATTTTTTTTCTTCTTCTTTACAAAAGAAAATTATGTTTCTTCTCATTTTCAAAGAGAGATCTTTAAGATGCTTTCCCTGTGGTGACTGTTTTGGGTAGAAATATCTCTTAACAAATACTATGCAATTATGTTATCAGCAAAACAGCTTGTCACACTGCAAGTAAACACAACAATGACAGAAAATCTGTATGCTTGGGAAAGACCTACATTTGTGGAGAAAGGGAATTATACTCCATTCTTCCCTTCAAAGCCAACAAAGATGATATTTTATGGGCCCCAATATTAGGTAACAGTTTTGAAGTTCTTCTTTGTGATAATCTCCCCCTGAGTGACCAGAAGTAAGAAAATAAGTGTCAGCCTTCATTTGGGGAAATGTTCTGTAAATTTTTTTTATGTTTTCATCACCTTGAAAAAAAGAAAGTGGCATTGAGAAGGTCTAGAATTGCGGCACCTGGGTGGCTAGTTTAAGTGAACAACTCTTGGTTTGAGCTCAGGTCATGAGTCTCAAGGTTGTGAGATCAAGTCCTGAGGTGGGCTCCACACTCCTCAGTACAGAGTCGGCTTGAGATTCTTTACCCCTCCCTCTCCCTTCCCATGTGCTCTTGCCCCCGTGCACACTTGTGTGCTCTCTCTCACATACATACATACATACATACATACATACATACATAAATAAATAAATAAATCTTAAAAAAAGAGAAAAAATATCTAGAATGGAATGCTGGTTGATTAAGTTTTATCTTAAATGCATAATAAATCAGAAATAATTTAGTACAGGTACAGGAAGTCCTGTACATCAGTACAGGACTGATGAAACTCCTTGATTTCTGTAAATAATATAAAGCAACTGAGACAGCAAAAATTAGATCAACACCCTCCTATTTCTGAAGAAGGAATGAGTCCATCGATGAGCAAATCCTTTCTACACGCCAATGTGCTGGCCTTAAGGGACACCCATATTTAAAATAAAGGGGTGATCAGGGAACATGCAATGCAGTTTAAGAAACTTCAGTCCCAGATAGAGAATGAGACTTATTTAGAGCACATCTTGCTTGATTAGATGATATTTTTGGACCCAATCCAACTCTAATGACTTCTATAAAAAAAAAAATCGAAACAAATCAGTCTGCTCTGAATCTACAGCAGCAAAGTCAGAGTGTATGATGATTTAGAACTCTCCTTTATGAACCACACCCATCCTGAGAGACAAGGCCATCCCATCTGAGTATCCATCTGTGGGTCTGGGAAGAATGTGCAGAAGGTCATTAGTAGCAAGTCTTTTCTTCCTTTATTGTCCAAAACAGCCAATAAATGGCCATTTTTCTATTTTAATTTTTTTGTGTGTGTGGTCAATTCCACCAAACCGTAGGGGTAGGCAAGTGTAGACCAGGGTAATCTGGCTTAAGCTTTTCACCTGGTCCTGAAGCATTCCACATATTGTTAGTTCACTCAGGGCAGGCTCATCTTAACCTTTTTCATTTCTTTACCTGTTGAGCTATTTTCATAGCCAAAACATTATCAGGTCCCTAAAGTGCTTCTGTAAACAGATTTCTAAATTTCTAAATGTTACACCAGAATAGTGTGGCAAAATCATATTTTAAAATATGAATTAAAGCCCTCCAGGCCATCGATGATTGATCCTTCTCCAACCTACTAGAACATCAGTGTATTGGGAAAGAGACACACAAACTGAGATTCAGGTGACCCAAGGAAAGATTCTAATAGATCAAATTTCTATTCCCAAAGAGGAGTTAATGCTGAATAAAATTTTAACTCCCTGAAATACATAATTTCTTAGGCTAGAGAGACACACAATGGGAGAAGTAGGTAAAAAGCCATTGTGGATGCTTGAGAAAGAAGGAAGTCAGACCCTTGTAAAACTCTCCACACAGCTTTCACGCATCTGAGAATGGAAGGGATGTGTGTGTCCCAAGGTAGCTGAGGGGAGACAGCAGGACCCCAGGGAAGAAACATCACATGTGCACTGACAGATAAGCTAGGTCAAGTATAAAGAAGAGACAGTGAAATAATTTCTGTGTCCCTCTCTGATTGCAGGATGACCTATAAAACAACAACAAAACAAAACAAAAAACTAAAACCCAGACCCAAAGATCTTATAGTCACAAACATTAGACCAATTACCTACGTGATAAATAAAGCCATGCTAATTATATGTTGGTGCAGTCTTTAACAATCTTCTGTGTATTCATACCAGCATTTTATTGTCTAAGAAAACTAGTAGGATGTATTAGGTATTTATCAGTTAAACAATCAAACAAAAATTCAAAAAAGTGATTATTTCCTATTCCAACAATTCCATATTGCAGTAACCTACAAAAATGAACACAATAAAAAAAAAAAAACAAAAAACAAACAAAAAACCAATGAACAAAGAAACATTGTCTATGACCTTGTGTACCTTACAAGCTTGCATACTTCGAGCCCTCTCTTGGCAGCAACTTTTAAGAACTGCAGTCATCCCTATTACCTATCTGCCTTTCATTCTAAGCAAAAATCCATCTGCAGAAAAGCATTTGTAATGCCTTCCCCATGGGAAGAGGGTTCCTTTGGGAAGGAGCAGAGGAATCTGAGAGTTTAGGACACAGCTCAGGTGACCTTTCCATACACTAACGTTTGAGAACTGATAAATCTCTCCTCCTGTCTTCTTTTAAAGGCATACCTTAAAAATCACTCGAATCCCAAAAGGTTGAAGATACCATGCTTCTTGAGGCAATCATTTGGCATTACAAGGAATGAGATAAGAAATCTGGCACAGCCAACAAAGCCCTCAGGGTCACAGACCTTGAATGTGGCTGAGCCAGAACCTGACCCCGATTCCATCCAATTCCAAAGCTTATTTCATTCCAGAATCTCAGCTTACAATCTAAATAGCTCTGGGGCCTTAGAACTCTTACTTTTCCATAACCCTATCTTTTTAAAATTTTTAAATTGAAGGGTTTGGACAAAGTTATTATCCCTGGTGCTGTGAAATTTGGACTGAAGTCTGGAGAAATTGGGACTAGATTAAAATTCCAGAGCTACGAGAACATTCGGGCAGCCACCGTGGTTAAATTCTTATTTAGTGTTTCATTCAAACGTATCTTTCGTACTCCAACGATAAGGTTATTTCTCAAGTCTTACACATTCCAGACTCTAGGTTCTGAATCTGGTACTACTGTGTTATTATGAATCATTGCCCCTGGATGTTTAGTCTAGTACAGACTCAGAAGAGAGTACGGAGTGGGCCACCAGGAGTCATCTGTGCCCCTTACCTTTACTACCACTGTGACCGTAGCAATGCCTGGGGGCATCGTTCCATAAATATCGAAGGCCTCCACGAGAAACGTGATGCTTGCTTCCTGCTCCGGAAATGACTCATAGTCCAAGCTCCTTAAAAGGGAAAGTTCTCCTGTAAATGGATGTAGTGCAAAAAAGTGCTTTACTTCTGGGCTTCGGATCCGATAAGACACATTTGATCCAAGGTCAACATCTTTGGCCTGTAACAAGTGAAGCAGAAGGATGGTCATATCAGCGTTGTTACAAACCAGAGGAGTGCAAGGCTGATGGAGGTCATGGGTCAGTACCCAGGACAGCATGAACTTAATGACTTCAGGGCAGGTTTCCGAGACAAGCATTTTTGTTAAGTAATTTACAAAAGACAGGAAGGAGAGAAAGAGAAACAGAGACAGAGAGACAGAGAACCATGACATTTTGTCTTTTTTTTTTAAATTTTATTTCTATATTTATTTTCCCTGAGAAATCACTTACTAAAAGAATCAAACTACAGTAAAGAAAATTGTCATAAATTATTGTGTATTATTTCCTGCTAATTGCATAACACTGAAAAATTAGGCTTTAAATAAAAATAAAGTTTTACTGAGTGTTTTTCATAAACATGGTAGATTATTAAAGGAGTATAAGGAAATTTAAGTAATAATTTCTCCTTACAGGGATCCTATGATACCTTTCTAGAGGTCAGTCTACTATACTCCCTTCATTTAATTAATCTTTACTGAGTAGTTATTATGCACGAGAAGCACAAGATGAACCAAGACACAAATCCTGCCCTCCAGGTTAATGTCTCAAAAAAACAAACAAAAAGACACAAATACCACAAGAGAAAGAAAATAGGGACATGGCGGCTGAGAGGTGTTCAGAATTGGGGGTGGCATGTTCTCGCTGCAGATCTTACAGGATGAGGAGGACAGACTGGCCAAAGCAGCTCTGGTGGAGGACATGGAACGGGGTGGGGGTGGGCGGATGGGGAGAGGAGCTGGGTTAGGATGTGCACCCAGGAACCCATGCAGCTGCTACGTGAACTTTTGTCTTGGCTCCCTGCAGTCAGTTACCGACATCGCAACCAGAAGAGATGGGGAAAACACAGATTTTATGACATCATTTTCCTATCTAAAATCCTTCTTGTTTTCCATTCCATTTTGGGTTAACCCCACTCTCCTGAACGTGGTGAGAAGGATCCATACAATTTCTAGCTCTGTAGCTCTTCCCTGTCTCCTCTCCTCCAGGATTTTGAGCAGGTTCATTCCAATGCCTTGAATAACATTTCTTCCTCTTTGCTAGAATAACTCTTCCTTGCTCCTCAGTTCACAATGTAGAAAGCAACAATCTAAATCTCAAGACCAGATTTCTAAACTCTCAAGACTAGGTTAAGAGTTCCATCTGTCATCTCTGAGGCCCCTTGCTCTTAGGACCTCTGTTGCAATTATGGATTTACTTGTCTGTAAATCCTGAGAACTGAGAACCCCAGGGAGGCAGGAAATCTGTCTGGTCCATGTTGGAATCCCCAAAGTCTAGCAGAGGAGTTGGCAAATGATAAACACTGGAAATATGCGTGTTGAATAAATAGTTGAATAAATGAATAGATGAACAGAAGAATAAATGGAGAAATATGGACCTTTCCCTGGTTGGCACCAGCCTTTTTTAGATTTATTAAAGTGTTTTACCTAAATATTTTTTGAGTTGAATTATGAAAAAAATACAAGTTCTTGAAATCCATGCTAACAGAGTTCGAGTTGTGGATGGCAGGTCAAAGAAGGACTAGAACCTTTTTTTTTCCCAAAAAAATTATACTTCATAGACATCTGTGTCAGAATTGAAAGGGGTGGTTAATTAGAATGCAGATTTCTGAGCCAACCTAACCTACTGAATCAGAATGTACAGAGTTTCTGGTAGTATTGTAGCCAAGGACTGAAAAAGGGCGTGGATGTGGGGACACTGTTTAAAAGGAGAGTCAGATCTCTGGAAGGAGGCCAGTTCATTGAAAGTGAAAAAATAATGGGTTCAGCAATATCCTTTTTCTGTAAAACATAGGGAAAATCTCTACCTGTGTATGTGCATATGCATATATATACATATATATGTACACACACACACAAACATAAGTATATAAGCACATACCTGGAAATGCACATTTACATATATGTAAATATGGAAGTGTTTCCTTGAATATATACATATGTAGTTATATATGCACACACCCACATAACGCATATTTACATATAGATAAATATGGGAATATTTATTTGAATACATGCAAACATAGGTATATGTGCACATACCTGCCTACATACATATTTACTTATATGTAAATATGAAAATATTTTATTTCATATTGTGTGAGCACAAAGATAAATGTCATAGAATACACTTACAAACTTAACACTGAGTACTCTAGAGGTACAAAGTGGGGGATTATTACATTTTTCTTTATAGACGTTTTGTCAATTTTTACAATAAATATATAGCATTGATTTTGTAAATTTAAAAAAAATTATCAAGATGTGTTATTTGATTTCTTGGAAAGTTACCTTTTCTCCTCTTAACTGTTGGTATGCCCTAAAGTAGGGTTGTTACATAAAACACGGTATGCAATATTGGAACGATACTTCTATTAAATCTTTACTCCTTGTTTATCTGAAATTAGAATTTAACTGGGTGTGTTGTCTTTTTATTTGCTAAATCTGTAACCTTATGGCAGATCTTCTAATGTGGGATCCAGGAATTATCTGCTTCCCCCACTCACCTCTATCTGGAGGAAGGTGGTCCCAGCCGGCAGGTTCTCCTCCACAACCACAGTGTACGTTGAATTGGTGAACACAGGACTGTTATCGTCTATATCCAAAACTTTGATGGCCAGTGTGAGCATTGAGTGACGGGGATGCACCGCTCCATCCGTGGCCACAACAACAAGCTCGTAGTAGTCCCTGACCTCTCTGTTAAGCTTCACGGCTGTGTAAATGCTCCCATTGGATGTGATGCGGAAGAGATTATTGAAGTTGCCCAAACTGTAGTGCACTTGGCCATTTATTCCAGCATCAGGGTCTGCTGCCTGAATAGAAATGAAAAACAGAGGAATTCACACAGTATATTTTGTCATGCTTTTTGCACATTACATTTTGCTATGGTGCTCTGTTAGAAGGGGATAGTTGACAAATCACGGCATATTTTTAACGTAGAATTTTTTTTTCTCTAGGGAGAAAATGAAAAAAGATAATGACAATGTAATGCAAAAGTCTAGAACTTGAAAATAAATGCACTGTAGTTGAATTATTCTTCATTCAGAATGACCATGACATACATTGATAATATCATTAACAATAACAATATTATGACAGAAAAGTCACATTATAAAAATACTGGATTTTTCCTGTACTATCATTTCTTTAATGATTTGGAATTCTAAATCAGGAAAACACATTTAGTTTTTAATTAATTTAACATAATGTACTAGATGACAACTTAAGACGCTATAGTATTTTTTGTGCAAGCACTTTGTATATTCATTTTCCTATGTATTTTTTCAAGCACTACATAGCTCATTTAATCCTCAGCATGTTCTTTTTTTTTTAAAGATTTTATTTTTATTTATTTGAGAGAGAGCAAGAGAGGGAGAGAGAGAGTGCACAAGCAAGGGAGGGGCAGAGAGAGAGGGAGAAGCAGTCTCTCCACTGAGTAGGGAGCCCGATATGGGACTCGATCCCAGGACCCCAGCATCATGATCTGAGCCAAAGGCAGATGCTTAACCAACTGAGCCACCCAGGCACCCAATCCTCACCATGTTCTTACGAATAAATGTAACTGTTCCCATTTTGCAAATGAGAGAACAATGTCTTATGGAATTTAAAGCTTTTGCTTAGAGTTACATAAAAAAATAAATATACAGTGCCCCAGTTCTTGGTATATATAAAACTGCTTAATAAATATTTGTGGAGTTAATGGATGTTGAAATAAATAAATGCATGAAACTGAGATTTAAAACTAAATCTTCTCCCAAATAAAAATGAGAGTCAAAGTATTGTAACTGGGAAGCACCTGCAAAGGGCTCTTCTTTAATATTAGAATACGATCTCCAAATGATAATTGAGAATTATTGATATTATAATAACTTATTAACTAAAAATTTTAAGTCACATAAAAATCACTTTGCATCAAATAAAATGTATACATTTTGAGTGAATATTCTTCCAAAAGAGTCTTATGAGAATTAATCTTATCCAAACTCAATTGTGATATAAATGATGACTCTATCAACTATTGTGCATTTTGTGTTCAATAATGTCACTGTTTTTCAAAGAAACTGGAGTAAATATTAGAAGCCATGAAATGTTATATAATTCTGCCCTAAATTGTTGCTCAGGAAAGGAAGGAAGACACTTGACTGCATTATTAGATATGGACACAATAAAATCACTTAATATCCACAAAGCCTGGACTGCAATAGGATGGATTTAATAGTACGAATGCAGATGTATATCCAATTTTACAAACTCTGGCAAAGCATATTGGGGGCACCGCTGAATGCTTATGTCTTGTTTGAAACGGTAATGTCCAAGATGTGAGAGTCATGTTTGCAACCGTGCTCCTTCTCTATGTCATAAGGCCAGATGTTCCAGTGGGATTTGCCTCTTTGACTCATCAAAACACAGATGCTTGAGGTTTAAGCCTGAGGAGAGATGGAGAAGGCATTGCAGGAATGCCCAAAGAGGAAGAAACACTGTGAACGAGTTGATGAGTTTCCATAGACGTACGTGCTTTACCTTTACATTGCGCCTAGAATTTTCCATACAAATTACTGACACATTCGTCAAGCTTGTCAGTTAGAGGAAAAAACAAATGACAACACTAACTCCCTCAGGGAAAAAAAAAAGAAAAACCCTTATTTTTTTGTCTGAAATCATTGCATAAGTAAATAGAAAAATGTACTCCAGTAATATAATATAAATAGGTCTTATTTTTTAACAGCAAAGTTTGTGGAATTTTCAGTGACTTTTTCTGTCTGTGGGAATCCTTACAATCAATCACAAAATCAAATCATTTCCATAACCAGTAATTTAAATGATTCTTGTTCAAATTATATTTTTATTCACCCATATAATGGAAGGTGTAATATATAATGATTCAATTTGAGTAATGTGGCTATGTGTGTATGCATACGTGTGTGTATGTATGTGTGGGGGGTGTTGTGTAGGTATTATTTTATACACCTCTAGCTGTTTAGCCAATATCTCCCCAAGAATGCCTCATACATATCTCTGTTAGTTTTCTATTCCTGCCATAACAAATGACCACAAATTTAGCAGTTTACAAAATACAAGTTTATTATTTTATAGTTCTATAAAAGTTCAACTTGGGTCTCGCCAGGCTACAGTCAAGATAGAGGCAGGGCTGTGCTTCTTTCTGGAGGCTGTAGGGGAAGCTCCTTTATTGGAGTTCCTTGCTTATTGGAGTTGTTGACAGAATTCAATTGCTTGAGTTGTAGGATTGAGATCCCCGCCTCCTTTTTGGTTGTCATATGAGGACCATTCCCAGCTTCTGGCCACCCACAGTCCTTGGCTCATAGCCATCTCCTCCATATTTAGAGCCAGCAACAGTGGGTCAAGTCACTCTCACACTTTTGACCCTCTCCTCTTTCTTCTTCCATCTCATCCCTCTGACCCATTCTCTTCCAGTTTTAAGGGCTTATATGATTGCATTGTGCCCCACTTGGACAATCTAGAATAACCTTCCCTGGGGTGAGCTCCTTAACCTTAATCACATCTACAAAGCTCCTTTTGCTATGTAAGGTAACATATTCACATGTGGGGCATATTTGGGCGCCATTATTCTGTCTCATAGAATCAGAAGCTTAACATGCCCATGAATGGACTCTTGGTTAATCCTGTGTCCATATCTTGCTTACCTTCAACCTTCTCCTTTCAGTAAATGGTCCTTCTACCAACATAATAGGTTATACAAGAAGTAAAGTATATATTTCTGAGCTCTTCCTCTTTTATCTTCTCAATTATTCATTCATCCAATAATTTGAGAAAAGCTTATTTAATACTATGTATGAGGCTCAGCTCCAGGCTGTGAGATACATAGTATATTAAGTTCCAAGGCCCAAGACCTAATGTCATTTACAGAATAATCCCTATCTATCCATAATATGTTCCTTCCCCCCGTATATAATATCTCACTCCTAACCACCTTGGTCTGAGCCACACCAAACACAGCTTAGATCACTAAATTACTTGCTAATTCTTTTCTTTCAGTCATATCCCTTCAGAAAGACCTTTTTTTAAAATTATTATTATGTTATGTTAATCACCATACATTACATCATTAGTTTTTGATGTAGTGTTCCATGATTCATTGTTTGCATATAACACCCAGACCTTTTATAAGAGAGAAAATAATGATGTCAGTCCTCTGTGTAACCTCCTTCAGTGATTTCCATTGCCTTGGGCAATAGTCAAACCTTTAACATAGTCAAGAGGTTCCACAGGAAATGCTGCTTTCACTGTGTTCTTTCTAACCTCCAAACTTCTCCCAAACCCTCTGCCCACAGGGCTCCTGCTATCACTCACCAGTCTCCCACTCATCTTCCAAGTGTCAGGTTAAACACCATTTCCTTAAAGCAGTCTTCTCTGATTCCTGAAATGGAGATTAGACTCTCCTGTTGTACAATTGCCAAAAGCTCCATACACCTGTCACTTCTGCCACTTTCGATAATTTCTAATTATGTATTTATCAGTAAGCTTATTTGTTTATGAGCTGGTCTCCTTTTGTACAATAAGGTAGGCCATACGAGTATGGTCTGGACTTTTCTGTTTTCACTGAATGCTCAATGCCTAGTATAGTGCCTGGTGCATAGAAGGCATGCAATAAATACTTAAATTAATAAGTGAATTATATATATTAAGATATATAAATGAATGTATTAGTACTGCTATGTAGTAGCTGTTAGAATTCTTAAATTTCTTTTATTCATTGTATATCTATTGTTTGGTTTTACTTTGGCTCTTACTTTATTATCCTCTGTGATTTTGGTTAGGAATCTGAAAATAAAAACTGCGGAATTATTGGAATTGTGTCTAATACTTTGATCACCTTGGTGAAACTATTGATTCTATGCTGAAAAATACCATTTTTAGAAGAACATAGCGACATTTTATCACAACCTAAACAAGCACATCACAAGAAGTAAATATCTTTATACTTTTAGCATTTTGTAGAATGACAAGGAGGGATTATGCACGTTAAGGTGGCAAATGACTGTTCTATAAAAAGAGATTGCTATATTGTACTAGTGCTCATTGGTCTAAGTGTTCCCAGCATACTATTTTTTTTTAAATCTGATAAAATTTATTCATTCAACAAATATGTATTGAGCACATTATGTACTATGTGCCAGATATACTTCTTTTTTTAAAATTTTTTTATTGTTATGTTAATCACCATATATTACATAATTTGTTTTGGTGTAGTGTTCCATGATTCATTGTTTGTTCATAACACCCAGCGCTCCATGCTATTTTTTGATGTCGTTAACTTTTTGTATGTCACTTTTTCTCTCTAGGTCTCAGATATCTCAACCATAAAATAAAATATGTGGAGTAGGGGCGCCTGGGTGTCTCAGTCGTTAAGCGTCTGCCTTCGGCTCAGGTCATGATCCCAGAATCCTGGGATCGAGCCCTGCATCCGGCTCCCTGCTCAGTGGGAAGCCTGCTTCTCCCTCTCCCACTCCTCCTGCTTGTGTTCCCTCTCTCGCTGTCTCTCTCTGTCAAAAAAATAAATAAATAAAATCTTTAAAAAAAATATGTGGAGAGCAGTTTTGAATCTCTTTTCCTACCATTACACATGTCAGAGATGAAATTCACAAACATGGCATAGATCATCAATTACTACATGAATAAGATAGACTAGAGCTACAGAAGGATTTTCTATAGTTGCAATGCCATTTTTTCTGTTCCATTGAATAAAATATATGCAAGTTTAAGTAAACAGACAATACTATAGATTTAACCTAATAATATTGGAACAATGCAAATGTAGTACCTACATTGGTAACCAGTGACTTGCACGACGCTTCACATTTGATTGTAACAACCCATTCTTGCAAAGTGCTGGTCTAGAGGACCGTGAGGACATTTGCTCTGACAAGAGACTGAGAGATAAGAACAAACTTCCATTTCAGAATGAACCACCTGCGTTCCCCAAACTGCCGCATTAAGCATATTTTCCCTTGGGAACTTCCCAGTGCACATTAGCTCAGAGAAGTGCTTTATTAAAAGGTCTTCTTTATTTAGGATTGTTGATTGGGCACTTCTTCCCCCATGTTTCATCTTGCTAAGAGGAAAGACATTTTAGCAAGACAACTGCTGTGTCTATTCCGTCTCCCTCTTGGGAGTGCTGAATTTGGTAGGAAGAATTGGGTAAATGTCTTCTCTAAGATCTGTTTGTAAAGACATCTGGTGGTTTGCTTGTGGAGCTGTATAAGCTCTTCCACTATGGATGCCAAAAATTCCAGCCTCACCCGTAGAAGAGCTGTGTGGGTGAGTTTAGCTGTGGGCTGCAGCATTACCCAACCGCTCGGCCCTCCCCCTAAGCTTCTTACCCGCCAAAATCAGTGGCACCCATCTGCCAGAGGCAAGCAACCTGGGCAAGCTCCAGGATGTTCATTATCATTATCTTCAAATCCCCCAGGTGTTTATAGCACAGTTTCCAAAGGGATTTCATCACAGACCCTTTTCCACTGCTGTTTGTTTAGCAGAATAGTTACAAATATCTTGAGGAACATACAGTTTGTTAAATCCTGCTATAGTTCACTGAGCAATGCCAAGAATAAGGCTTCCTTTTAATAATCTGCCCATGATATTGTTCATACAGTATTTCCAATTTGTACTCTTTGTTCTGCAGGACACACTGAAAATGACTATTGTAATGGTGCATACTCTCAGCTCTGTTGGGATTCTTAAAATGGTCTACAGTGAAATAGTAAACAGGAGAGAAAACATGAACAAAAAGAAAATATATGCTTTCAGCAGGACAGTGAGAGGATTTTTTCAAATGGATGAAATTGATAGATAAGGCAGTGGGGAGAGGAAGAAGTACCGGGTTTTAGCCACAGCTTTGATAAAGTAACTCTGGGGGTGAGTTTTCCTTATGCTACATTTCATGGAAGGTTAGTTAATGTCCCTTAGGATGCGAGTATGTTCTTTCAGGGACAAAAGTGAGAGGAGGTAAAGAGAGAAGGGGAAAGTCTGGGTTCAAAGAAACAAATTTGGGAAACTGAGATTAAAGAAAATTTAAAATGTTTTATTACTTCATAATTCCTGAAGTGTCATTACTATTTTAGTGAATGAGATGAAGTACTCAAGGCGGGGGACGTTATGCACCAGATTTAGAAATCCCGAGCAGTAGAAAGGTGGCCTCCTTTCAACATGTTGAGCAAACTATAGAAAGAAGCCAAGACTCCTATGCCTGGTCTCTTCCCACCCGCATTTTCGGCACTCCCTTACTATCTGCTCTCCTGTACAAGCTCTCCGCTCAGGTCAAATCAATTCTCTACATTTCCCTAGGACTCAGCATATACTTTATGACGTTTTCTTCAAGGCTTGCCACAACGATTCCTTTTTCACCTCTGAAATTCCCATCATCCATCCATTCCTCCAATCCTGGCCCCACCTCTGCCTCTTCTAGGGTAAGTTCCAGCATTTGGAGATCATGTCATAAATCAGAATTCTATACTTGACAAATGCCTCTTTGTATCAAGTTAGTTTACACCCTTTTCCCACAACCATGAGTCCTTTTGGAAGGAACCTGTCTCATTATTCTCTGTGTATTGGATTTTTCAAAAATACAGCAATCTCTATCTTATAATGGGATGATCTGTGGAAAGAAAATATCCAAATTCATATTCAACAAGTGGACTGTATAAAATAAATATTAGAGGGTTCATCTGCATAATGGAGCTTCATAGCTCGTCAACTGAAGTATAGAATGTGTATAATAAGTTCAGTATCGTAATAAGTGTGCCCCTCAGCCCTCCGCCCCCCACACATTTTGACCCAATTCACCACAACTTAGTTTACTGAATGCCTAGCTTCCATGAAAGGATGTACTTTTGATGCTCATGAAACAAAAGACCGTAATATTCTGTAGGAAAATCCTCTAAAATGTTAAGGTAATTGAGACTCCCATCTGATAGAGACAGAGGAAATAGAATGTTTGCAAAATGCTATTTCCTTCCTTTTCCATCTCCTAACTAATTCAAGAGCATAAATAAGGTCATGTACGTTAAGTGACATGGGCTGGCTAAGTGAGGTAGTTCCATTTCTTTACTATTAAAGATGAGTATGTAGTTGTTGGACAAGATAACCAAACATGAAACCCCTTATTATCAGCAATACTGTCAGGAAGTTTGCACTGATGCTTAATATCTAGCCAAGGAGCTCAGTGTGTGATGCTATAATGAAACCATTTATCTTCCCAGAAATCAATTAAAAGTTAATTAAAATTGTTAATAAGAAAAATCACACATTTCTTCTTTTCTTGTACTACATCAAAGCGATAAACAGTAATAGCTGCAACTTTATAATCATCTATCCATGGTTAACACATTTTGTAATATACACCTTACCATGGGGCCTGATTTGCGGTTACTTTGTGAATGCCTATTGTTTGAGAAATTGGCTGATAGTCTGAGGTCGAGTAAAGACCTCATTGGACAAAACTTTGAATATCTGATAGAAAAACTTCTGGAAAATCTTTAATCATTAAAATCAAAGTTAGAGTATAGTAACCAAAACTTCCTTAAGAAAGAAATCAGATGATATATAAGGGCATTTATTGAAACAGAATTTATTGAATATTTGTTAAGCACCATTTTATAGCATACCACTTGAAATGGGAGCTGGGAAATGGATTTCTTATACGTTATATTCATCTTCGCTTTTCCTCATTATCCTTTTAGAGTGGCCTACTAGGTATCCGGTCACATCAACAGAAGTAGAAGCCTATTGCGGGAGTACTTACACTGGGGGCTACCAACTCCATGGAGACCTAAAAGCGTGCCTCTTAACATGGTCAGAAAATACTGGGACAAAGCCTCAAAGGACAGTCTGAGATCTACAACCTCTTCCATTGAGAAGTCTCTGGGGAGACTACTTGTGCATATCTTCAGTGATTAATCTTGATTTGAAGTATGTTTTATAATCCCACCCATTCAGATGAATGTTTAGATATGAAATAATTTCTGTTTATTCTCACAAAAAATCAAGTACCTATGAAGAGCTTTGAGGACAGAAAGAAAACACAGCTCTTAGAAAGGTGTGAACTCCCAGGTAACAGCTAATTAGCCCGGTGTGAAGCCTGGAGGGAGCCTAGTTCTACTTTTTGCTTGTCCTTTCCAGCAATGTGAGAGGCTGTGTGCTTCTTTCTCACCTACAGGCGGGAAACACAGAAGTTGTTGGGCAGGGAGGTCAGAAGGAACGGTGGGCCAAGGCATCCTTAATGATATTCCTAATGGAAATACATTTTTGTAAATTGTCTAACAACTTCAAAAAGACATAAAATCGTTGTCTTTATTTCTTTCAAGAAGCTGAGCGATATCAAGGGCTGTGATTTTCAGGGTAAAAAGAGAGAAAAGGGAGTGAGTCAAGATGCTGGCGAATTTTTCCTCTTTCCACACAGATGCTTTATATTCATTACTGAGCCATGACGAAGAGACCAACTGCCTAGCAGGTAGCAAGGGTACGTGAGCCCAAATCACCAAAAACATAACCAGAGTGAATATTTTTTTAATCAAATATTGGAACTCTCAAATACTTAATGCCCCAAATTCTAGAAAACCCATGTGTAAACTTGTGATTTCTTACAGACTTCAGCTCTGGGTTAGAAGCCAAACCTTTCCCAGACCCGCTCCGTGGCCTTGGGTGAGTCAGTCACTCTTGGCTTCCATCCTTCATCTGTGAAATGAGGATGATGACGACCATTCATCTCACCGCCTCTCATGAGAACGGAACATACTTGCAGCATGCTTGGGACATACTAAGCAATTAAAAATAATACATTGATTGTTACATGTTTTTCAATATCTACTTAGAAACCATATTTAAAAAAAAAAAAGCTCCATTCTGTCCTAAACTTTTTTAGACTTATTTATTTATTATAGAGAGAAAGAGAGCACGTATAGGCGGGGGGGGGGGGGGCAGAGGGAGAGGGAGAGAGAATCTCAAGCGGACTCCAGACAGTGCAGAGCCCCACAGGCTCTATTTCATGACCCCGAGAACATACCTGAGCTGAAACCGAGTGGGTTGCTTAACTGACTGCACCACCCAGGTTCCCTTGTCCTAAAGTTCTTAAAGAATATTTTTGGGTAAGACAAATCAGCCTATTTTTATTTGGCTTATTTGTACATTTCATTTTCCTAGGGATCATTTTCAATTTTCTATAGTGAGTCTATTAGGTTCTATTAACATTGTTGTTCTCAACATTTTTTCTGAGAATTTGTTGTCTGTAGTAAGTAAAGAATTCAGATGTGAAATATCATCAAGCCCGTCCACACAGTGTTTTAGTGCAATAAATACAAATATAAGGGAAACTTACATGATCAGATGATAAATAGCAGAAAGGAGAGAACACTTTAGTTATGATAAACAAAAATGATGAACATATAAGGGTTTTCATGAATTAATTAAGGTGGCATTGTCACATGACAGAGGAATTTCTATGAAAAAGTATATGTGATGATTTTATGGATACTGCCACACTGAGAAGTAAGTGTTTGCTATGTTTGGCCTGAGAAAGATCGGTTGCATTTTTGAAAAATCAAAAATACATTCCAAGGGAATAATAGAAAAGATGATAACTTTCAGGTGCATTTTAAAGTAATTTCACCATGGATTGGGAAGCAAATATGTATGTCAACGGGTGAGTGATCATAACTTGATCATAAGTTGTGAGGCTTTAAAATCGTTATAGTGAGAGTTGAACGGGGCATGAGAGTTATTTCACACTAAACATTTTCTTACTTGTTGTTACTGCAGGCATCCTTCCAAATCTGGAAAGATAAATTCTACCCAGAGAAATCAGTAAATAGTATCCCCCAAATAAAAGATTTGACAGTGGCCCACATTTTCTTCCAAACCTATGTCTTTTTTAGTATTTTTAAATCCCTCCCACTCTACCATGGAGGAAACCTCAATTAAACTGTCTTGAAGGGCTCTGGGATGCCTTCCCTGGGCCCCCAAGTTGTAAGAGCTGCCCTTCCACTGAGACTCCCAGCCATTCTGTCCTTATTTAGCTCTAATGACAATGATGCAGGTATGTGCTTATCTCCTACACTGTACTTGATGCAACCTGAGAACACAAGAGATGATTGCTCGTAGCGGACTTTCGAATGCTTATTCTTCCTAAGTGGTCAGTGAATATTTGCTGAATAAGTGTTGAATTGAGGACTTCCTTTTCTTAAGCAGTATGTGCCTTCCCTGAAAGTTTTGTTGAATCTACCAAGAGTCAAAGCAATAACTACCAGTTACAGGATAAATCATATTTTCTCAGGACACTCAAGGGTCTCATTCTAACCCTTCTGGATTTACCTCCAGCAAGTCATCCTTTGATACCAACTCTATGTTTTAGTCAAGATAGTTTATTTATTGTATCAGTCAGCTTTCACACAATTCTGACACTCAGTGGTCTGCCACCATGGATGCTTATTTCTCATGTATGCGGCATTGGTCCCGGATTCCCTGCAGCTCTACTCTGACTGATTGTCTCCACTCCAGGAAGGAGGAAAAGAAAAAAGAGTTGAGATAACCGAGCCACATCTCCCTATGCTTCTGGATGGAATTGGGACATAGCACTTACACTCTCTTTGTTGGTCAAGACAAACCTTGTATGACCAAAGTTGATGCCACGCTGGGGATGCACATGCTCTCAGAGTGTGGGACAGCATAAACTGGGAAACAATAGTACGGTTGGTTCACCACTCTCTTTGTCCTTGAAACACACCAGGCTCTCCCACCTTCCCTGAGAGTTTGCTGTTTCTAAATCCTATCTAATTCTTCAAAACATGTCTCCAGGGTCACTCATCCTCTTTTTGGGAAGATTTTCCATCCAGCCTTCTGACCCTTCTTGCACTTAGCACAAACCTACCTACCTACCTTCCTTCCTTCTTTCCTTCTCTCTTTCTCTGTTTCTTTCTTTCTTTCTTTCTTTCTTTCTTTCTTTCTTTCTTTCTTTCTTTCTTTCTTTCTTTCTTTCTTTCTTTTCTTTCTTTCTTTCCTTCCTTCCTTCCTTCCTTCCTTCCTTCCTTCCTTTCTTTCTTTCTTTCTTTCTTTCTTTCTTTCTTTCTTTCTTTCTTTCTTTCTTTCTTTCTTTCTTTCTCTCTTTCTTTCTATTTATTTGAGAGAGAGAGCAAGAGAGAGCACACATGGGGTGGGGAGGCAGGGGGAGAGGGAGAGAGAGATTCTCAAGCAGAGTCTGTGCTAAATGTGGAGCTCAACTGCGGCCCCACCCATGACCCCAAGACCACGAGCTGAGCCAAAACCAAGAGTTGGCTGCTTAACTGACTGGGCCACCCAGGTGCCCCTAGCACAAGCCACTTTCTGTTGTTATTTGTGTCTGTTGTGAGGTCGAATACCAAGCATCCAAGTCATCGCTCACCTACCCATTGCCTAATGGGAGGCACCATTAGGGAAAAGATTCTGGGAAGGGAAGGTGTGACCAGTGGGAATATGGGGTGTGGACGGAAATGAGGAAGAGAAGCAACAAACAAAAAAACAGACACGAAGCCAATGGAAATAAACTATCTTTCTAGAGTTGGGTGATATTTAATGCAAATGAACTGAGTGTCAAATTCAGCCTGCCAGTTAAAGCAGTTACAACCTAGCCTACAGCTCTCTTAATAATAGAATATAAATTAACTCCAAGTGATTAAAAAGTAAGCATTAGGAAGAAACATGTAGCCCTGTACTAAAAATTTTAAATATTTATTTGTCACAGAATGGTAAACACTCAGAGATTAGGACTTGGACGCTTCAGGAAAAGAGTTTTCATCAGGTTCATTTTCAAATCCACAAAATAATGTTTCATGTTCATTAATGTCTTTATACAGTTCCATAGCAAGTTGCAGGGGCCAAGGGCAGGTTGCTCCAAGATGGACCACTTGGGCATACTGATTATTTTAAAGAGCAGTTACTTCAGAAACAACTGGAAGGACACTCAGACGCTCCTCTGTCCCCATGAAAGCAGGGAACAAATCTCCCGTATGAAAAATACTCTCATACTAAGAAGTAAGAGACATCCTTATCACCAGCAGGAGGGACTTTAGAGCCCAGAAAACTGTAAAAACAAACCTTGCTACATGTTTTACAACTCTACCACCTCAGCATACATTCTGCTCGGGATTCCCTACTAATCAAAGCTCTCTGTTCTCTTTATCCTACCCACTCTTCACCAATGTAGTCCCTTTGTCTAAAAAGCACAAAAACTACCTGCCTTGCTCATTTCTTTCGGTCTCAGTCTCATTATTGGGCCACTGTGCACATGTAATAAAACTTTGCTTTTTTTCCTCCTGTTAACATGTCTCCTGTAAATTTAATTCTTAGTCCAGCTGGAAGATCCGGAAGGGTAGAGGAAGAATTTTTCCTTCTCTACAGGCTGTCTTTCACGTTTCTCAAATATTCCCTATAGTTCTGCAAGGGGACAGGAAAACCTGGGGATTTTCATATCTTCCCCTCTTTCTTCTGTACTTCGGGTCTACTGTGTATTATACCATTTTGTGCAATGGTGGAACATTATATATGGGAATTGGATTTTGTTTTCTCACTCTCTACCTTTTATTCATCGAACAACTCAGTCTCAGCTTTTCCCTGTGGACAAACATATTCCAGGCCCTACAGAGAGGCTCACTTCACCAAACTAACCATGCTGTCTCACACCTGCTTTATTCTGGCACCAAATCCTCCCTCTACTTCCCAACTGGACCGCTCTCAGCCCTCGCTCCACCTCACTCCCAAGCACCTGCCCACATGGACAGCCTCATCCCATGCTCCTGAAGCTCCCCATGCACCCCTTCACCATGGGCCTAAATGCTCCTCCTCCAAATTTTACTACCAGAGACACACTGTATATCTCCTTATGTACATAGGTTTACTGTCTGTGATACATAACAAGACTTTTTTTCTTTTTTTTTGCCTCACAAGAACTGATTTTTTCCATTTTGGAGGTGACATTGAGAATGCATGCTCCAGTCAACACAAAGGCCTCTGTAAACTCCTAAAATAGCATAAATACACATCTTAATATAAGTTTTGTTCCTTCATTGCTACTTACAACAGCCCCTTTCTAAAACATTTTCCTAAACTGTTACCTAAAGTAAATCTTTTGGGGCATCTCTGGAGTTGTGGTCAACAGATACCACTTCATAAAGAAGGAAACAAGACAAAAATACCACCACTGTGGATTGCATTTTATATGATAATCTGCTTGGCTCAGGCATTTCTGTTTTTGTTTGTGTTTGCCCTGTCTGTCCAATTCTGACCCTAAGTGCTGTTTTCCTTTCTTTTTTGAAAAGTATTTTAAATTGTTTCCTCTATGCTTATTGAGGATATAATATTTTCTTCTCAGATGTCTTTATGATCCTCTCCATGAATCCTAAGTCTTAATTTTGTTTTGACCTGGCATTCTTTTGTATTAAATGTAAAGGTGCCCCAGGGTTTCCCCCAAGAGCCAAGAACAATCCATTCCCTAAATACTTCCTTTCCGGGCGCCTGGGTGGCTGAGTTGGTTAAGCGACTGCCTTCGGCTCAGGTCATGATCCTGGAGTCCCGGGATCGAGTCCCGCATCGGGCTCCCTGCTCGGCAGGGAGTCTGCTTCTCCCTCTGACCCTCTTCTCTCTCATTCTCTCTCTCTCATAAATAAATAAAATCTTTAAAAAAAATAAATAAATACTTCCTTTCCGTCTGTCACAGAACTGTGTGTTATAGTTTGTTCTTCCACAAATGATTTGCCTCTATCAGGGCTGGAAGGGAATCATAACTGGAAACTGGAAAAAAAAAAGTGACAGTGACTTTGGATTTTCTGTGAAATTCTCCGTAATTATATTTTCTGGAGAATATTCAAGTATTAGATTATCAGATGCACATCTAAGGCAAATGAAATAAAAATGTCTTTGGCCAATATGATATCCATCTAATGAGAGACAAATATCTCCTAATTCCCAAGCATTCTGAATAATGTCTTTTACTAGATAAAGGCACACATTATTTCCCAAACAGCAACCGTAAAATGAAAAGGCCTTTCTCCATTTTATATATTGTCACAGTCTTATTCTATTCACCTAGCCTGAGAATATCACTGGGGGACAGCCCAATATAGGTTCTGATCCCATGGTTTTATGTTACCATTCATCATTTTTTGGGCTAGGCCCCAAATTTGGCAATTTTTAGTTATGCTCCATTCCCCGAATGTGGGATGTCACCAAATTGGTAGGTTTAGAAATAGACGTTTTCTATTCATTCCTCTGCCAACGTTTCTCTGCTCATGCTTTCTCTCTTTCTCTTTTCCCTCCCTCTCTCTCTCTGAAATAAATAAAATCTTTTTTAAAAGAACAGTTTAATAGCAACCGGTCCAGCAGAAGGTTTTCCTGAGAATAATGAGATTTATTCTATGAAATTATGGTGATGGCTAACAACGGTCTTGTCACTATAATTAAGTGATATAAAAGAATTGGCATCTGGCATAAAAAATAGATAAAAATTGGAAGTTGAAATAAAGTATATTACTCTGAGAAGCCGAAACTCTATAATTTGTCTGCCAAGAATCTTTGCAGATAATAAAGAAGAAAGTTATTGACTCATTTCAAACTTAAAGTCTGAAGAATCTAAATGGAGCCGGAAGGCACCAACCAACATGACAAGTTTGAACCACTTTGATTTGGTATGCCCAGAGGAAGCATTACTCTTGCTACTTTTATGAAGACTGATCACTTTTGAGAGGAATCTGTCTGTGTGGACTTGGATGAGTATGATGCTGAGGACTCATAAAAACATTAGAGAAGACCATAGGCTCAAAGGAGCTTCTCATAAAAATGTTCTGATAGAGGGGAAAAGACAAGTGAAAAAGAGAGTGTATTTGCTATGTAACCACATGGTGAATTATGATACCCACAGGGAATATTTCCAGTTCAGGCTTCAGAATCCCAATAAACTAATCCTTCAGAGATGTCATAAATAGTGAGAAAACAAGCCAAAGAAATATTGCCTGTTTTTATTTATTTATTTTGTAGTCTGAATCCAGTTTAAAAAAAAGAAAAAAAAGAGCCTCCCATCTTTGATTCTTATATGACTTGAGGAAAAACACTTACATATAAGGGTCTTTGTTGACAAATTGTGTCTCCTGTGATGTGATGAGAGGTAAATTAGTTGCAGATGGTTTACTGGGGTTACCTTTAGGATCAATGAATGTGGAAAGCAGAGGAAGAAAGCCGGACTGGATTGAGAGAGAAACTCAACTACTATGCAGGGCCAACAACAGTGCTGGCCAATTCTGGAGGAGTATGGAGTTAGCACTGCGTGTTGGAGTTCTTCTGAATGGCCAAATGGCCAGTCTTCACATTCGGCCATCAGTCAGGATGTGGGCTGCACTGAGAAGGGTGTGACCTTGGGCAAGGTGGCTCTTTGCAGCTGAGTAATCTGTGAAGCTGCTGACCGCTGAACGATGTCTCCCTACATCACTCCCAGAAGCTAGAACATTCCATCCTTCCTTGAAGGGGCATCTGGGGGGTGCATCTCAGTCTCCAGAATGAGATTTGTATCTGTATGGCCTTTTTATTAGATTGGAGACTCCTTGTTTAACAGAACATAATGAATCACACACATGCACATACGCACACATGCATACCTAGAATCATGACAGTATCACTCATTCATTGTTTTCAAATGATATAATCATCTAGAGAGCTACAGGATGGCCTCACAGTTACAAAAGTCTGTGGTTTGATTGCTCTGACCTAAGCTAATTATGGTCTACTCCTATCCCCATGCCTAGAGATGTGACTCGTATTTTCTTTTTGAATCTAATTTTCATGTAACAGCGAAAGTCCTAGGTATGGTGAACTCTACATCTTTTCTATATTTTAGTTCTTACCAATACCCAGTAGACAGTTATTATTGATCACATTTTAAAACTAAGAATATTACAGAAAAGCTAAGAAACGTGTTCAGGTTCCTACAGGTAGCAAATAAGAGAATTTGAATTTGAATTTGGGACATTAATATGCCATCTGTTTGTGATCTTTCTTAAGGGGAGGGGACTGTTCTATTCAGTGTAGCATTAAAAGTTATCCTGGCTTAATGATGGACTGGAACCAAGAGATAAGCATTAAGATGACCTGGAAAGAATTTAGAATTCACTCTGAAATACTTTACTTATTTTAATTTTGGAAATTAGGAGCCATATCACAGAAATCCTCCCCTTGGAAATTATTATTCTACAGCATCTCAGAACTTACATGTATTCAGTTAGAAACATAGAAACCTCGGTTGCAGAAAACTCACATTCCTCCTTACCCTGCGGCCAGCTCATTTGAGTTGATAACAGAACGAAAAAATACTTTAGCGAAGTCAATGGAGGTCGTACCCTGAAGTCCTGAGACATACAGAATGCAGTGTACCCAGAGCTATAAAATTTCATTGATTCTTTTGAGACATGGAGGTAATCATTTCAAAATAAATCTACAAATCTTCCAGCATCTGTGCCTGTGTTTCTCCACTCTCCTTCTATGGAAACATCAGGGCAGACACTCTTCTCTGACATTCCCAGGGGCCATGCTCTTGGGGACAGGCTGTGCCTCTTTCCAGAATCTTCCACATCCCTCTTTCCTGAATCTAGCTGCATCAGCCTTCAAACCTGATGAAGAGTTCATCATTACAAAAGAAATAAAGAATTAAAAAAGTAACTAGTTCCTACAATGCCTCATCTTGCTGCAACCCCTTCACATGCCAGACTTTTGGTGGAAGAGAAAAGGTCAACATACATTATCTGCACTGCTATGCATGCTTTCATGAGTTATTTACCGAGTTACTTATTGTCATGCCAAACTTTCTTTCTTTTTCTTTTTTCTGTTTTAGTGTTTGCATTTTCTTGTATTTGGAGTGGTCTTCACAGTAATCTACTGATCCTTCCGTTCAGAGCATACACAACCCCCCCCCTCCCCGACTGATCCTTCCGTTCAGAGCATACACAACTCCCCCCCTCCCCGCCACACAGGGGCCCTCAATACATATAGGCCTCCTCGCCAGCTAGAGGAGGGCCCCAGTTTTACACATTCAGAGTCCTATCTTCCCCCCTGTGCTCACGACTAAACTTTTACTTTTGTATCTAATGGTGTGTTTATGTAGGCAATGTCTGATACTCCGAGGTCTGGGAGGTCCATGTGAGCAAAGACCCTTTTGTTTGTCCAAGCACTGTGATCCACACGTAACAGACACTTCGTATACCTGAATTCAAGGAATGGATACGTGAAAGATACAAAGAATCATAGCTGTCCAGCTAAAGTAGAATATATATTGAAGCAATCTATATTAAGCAGAAAAACATATTGATAAAATACTGCCATTTCCTCCTTTATAATATGAGACTCTCTTCAATAGGAGGTAGAGCAAAATATTACTTAGCCTACAATCAGAAACACCTGTACAAACACTTATAAATGTTGTCTTTGTGTTGGGTGAGGAACAGTACTCTGACCATTATGTTCTTGCCCTCCCTGGATTTTTATTTTAGCATAGTGCAGTTAAAAGAATACCAAACTTTTGGCCTGGAAAGTCCAAAAATTGTTATATTACCCTTTGTTCTTAATATCAGAGCTGTAACTTTTTCAAAAAATATTTTATTTATTTATTTGACAGAGAGAGAGACACAGTGAGAGCAGGAACACAAGCAGGGGGAGTGGGAGAGGGAGAAGCAGGCTTCCCGCGGAGCAGGGAGCCCTAAGCGGGACTCGATCCCAGGACGCTGAGATCATGACCTGAGCCGAAGGCAGACGCTTAACGACTGAGCCACCCAGGTGCCCCCAGAGCTGTAACTTTAATTGTTCATTTTAACAATATGTATTAAATACATAGTATTTGCCAGATACTATGCTTGGGGCTAAATATACAGAAACCTAAGATATGTCCCCTACTAGTAGTTACTTAATTGCTCTTAAAGATGTCACAATTACTTACTTAAAAATAAAATTAAAATCTAAAGTATTATGACAAATCTTTGTTATATTGTTACTAAATGTGTTCTGTGAATAAAGTTGGATGTTGAAGGCAGGTATTAATGAAGTGCTGCATGCCAATTAGACATAATTATGTAGATGTGCGAATATATACATAGTAATTTAGATACTTGTACAGTGCCTTCTAATATAAAAGCTGCTTTTATGTTCATTATCTCTCTTAATCATCACATCAAAACTGTAAGAAAGTTATTGTGATCAACTTCATTTTACAAAAACTGATGTTACAAGAACTTAAATAAATTGACCAATTTGTAGAGCGTAGTAAGTAGCAGAACTAAAACTCTAACCCAGATGTTCCCACTACAAAACTTGTGCCCTTCCTACTCTATACCAGTTTCCCTCCCCATCACTCTCTTGCTCTCTCTGTTCATGATAGTAGCCTGCTAAGCTCTATGACAATTAATATACGAGGGAATGTATGATACCATATTATACATGCCTTACATCCCACTGTTCATGCCAATCTGCTCATACTGCCTAAAAGTAACTTCATTGAAAACGATAGAGGCATGAAAAAAAAAACAATTGTAAACTTTGCTTAATTATTAAGATAATAAACACTAGTCTCAGATATAAAGTGGAATTAATCTTAATCTGTGTCAAAAGGAAAACAATTACATCTAAAATAACCCAAGGTAATCTATTCCGTGAGCTGATTTTACGTGAGTAGATACTTTATAAAAGCATGGCCCATCAGGATGTACTACAAGGTTCAGAGAGATAATGGAAAAACATGACCCTCAGACTAACAGTCCCATTTCAAATCTGGATTTTGAATTCTACATAAAATTGTCAGTGATCCGCATATGGCGTGCACCTCTATCCAGTTACAATGGCAGGTTTCATGCAAGCTGAGTGTGTCAATATCTGAAGATTTGGATGCAATTATTTGCTCTAAAACTTCAGCAATATCCTGTTGTTGCAGATCACTTTTAACCAGACCTTTTGGGATTTCACACAAATCGAAACAGGCAAGAAATCTATGGAAAGAAGCCTTGAGGTAGAGGTACACACTTTATACTAAGCATTGTTTGAAAATAGAAAGCCTGTGCTGGACTAGATGGAGAGGAGGGGGAGTAAACAATGAAGAGACAGAGGCATGGGAAACCCTTTTTACCTTGCAAGAAAGCACATTATAAACAACGGACATTTTCTCAGTGGAGCGTTTTCTAAAATATGTTTTTGTGTAGAGGCAGAACTAATGTTATTTTTATCAAATAAAACCAAATGAACAAAAATGCATTTAAACCTATATTTATATAATCATTTAAATGCTGAGAGTGGAATTAAATGAGTTTCTACTTCCTGCGTTCCCATAGCACTCCATACACACTGGTCTCTGCACTTTTCACTCTGCGCTGCATATAATGATTTGCACTCGAACTCTGCTATCTGATGTAACTTCTAAAAAGGTGGAGAACGTACTTTGTTCACATTTATGTGGTAGCCTCCAACTTAGTTTTCAACCCAGTAAATACTAATTTAATTGTTTTGAATAGTGTTACTTTTTCCCATTTCTATATCAGAAAGAATATATCATGCATAAAATACAAAATAATTATGTATGGATTTGAGTCCATCATACATGCTTTCATTCATTCATTCGTTTATCCCACATATTTATGGTCAAATTTGTGCAGGACAGCATTTTAGTGGTTAGGACACAAAAAATATGTTTCCTGGAGGATGGCGTGGTGATTTAGATTTGGAGCTGACTGACAATTCATCCCCAAGTTGAACATCAAGCCAGACAAGACTCGGATGGTAAGCAGCAAGCTTCTTAGGTCATTTATGATATTGATGTGGCCCTGCCAGCCATTTTTATGAAGGCATAAAGGACATGCTTTTGAAACGCATGGATGATACGAAGCCTAGCAAAATGGTTCATGCCATAGATGGCTGCATCAGGATGGAAATACATCTCAATTTAGGTCTCAAAATCAAGTGTAGAAAATGTATGTCTGCCCTTGCTACTACTACTTTCACACTAACTAGCAGAGTTCTTGTGGTTGGGGGTGGTGCCTTCTCTCCTTTAAGCCTTGGGAGACTCTATAAACGAGACCCACTCTCTCCATTTTGTAGATGTGGAAACTTGAATTTCAGGTAGAAACTCCTAGAGTTGCTAAGCGATATAGCTAGAATTCAAATCTCAGACTGTCTAACGCCAAGGTCAGTGTTCCTCTCCAGAATTTTCGGCTGCCTCCAATTAAGAGAAGTATGAGCTCTTCAGGTGGCTCACAGGTTCATACAACTCATCCTGCCACCTGGTGTTTGCACGGTGTGGTGAATGATTCACCTCTTGGAGTCTGCAGGTAGAGAGGTAATTATCAGTAGGTACTGCATCAAATTTTGCGAGTACTGACTAAGCTCATCTCAGAAAGCACTTGGAAAAAAAGAAAAAGAAAGCACTTGGAACAGTATCTGGCATGTTGCAAACAATCAATATAGGTTAATTAATAATGGCAATATTATTTTAAAATATTTTTTGCGATAAATGTTATATAATAAATGTAGCCGAACACCCACAGATCCCTGTGGAATGTAGGCAATCTCAAAAATCCATTTAGCATGATTCATTGTCACTTGTTTATTTCCAATAAATCCTAACACGGTCCCAGATACTCTCCTCACTTATTTCAAAAGCTGACAGTAAGCCAAATGCAAGAGGAAAAGAAAGTTGTGGAAGATACGATGTTATTGTTCCAGAATATTTTCTCTGAATATTTTTATCTACAGCATTTCTTTAAAATAAAAATTGAAAGTACCAAGTGTCCACATTAAGTCTGAGGAAGGTTTTATGCACTTGTGAATTATCTTTGGGCTCATGGGATTTGTGATTTCCAACTGAGTGACAATCAAAGAGAAAAATCAGAAAAGCAAACTTGCTTAGAAAAGTCAACTAAATTTATGTAACCACTGCTACTTTGTTGAACTGTGTTAATTCATTAATTTCTTCCTGTGAATGATGTCATTTCAATGCTCTAACATTGATTTTTCAGCCTTTTCAGAACCAAGGTACCTGCAATTTTTAGTGAGACCAAAACTGGAATGTAACGTTTTCTAGGTATGCACAGCTCCACCTGAAATACACGTCCCATTACCTAGAAGACGGTCAGGTCAAATAATTCAAGATTTCAGAGGGGAAGGTAGGTATTCTTGTTTTTTTTGGAATCTTTTTTTTTTCTTTAAAGATTTTATTTATTTCTTTGACAGAGAGATAAAGAGAGCACAAGTGGGCAGAGAGGCAGGCAGAGGGAGAAGGAGAAGCAGACTCCCTGCTGAGCAGGGAGCCCTATGTGGGGCTTCATCCCAGGACCCTGGGATCATGACCTGAGCTGAAGGCAGACACACTTAACCGACTGAACCACCCAGGAGCCCCTTTTCTGGACTCTTTTTGAAAAGAATTTCTTATTTGAAAGGACAAAGCAGAACCTGTTCATTGTGATATTGACTTCTATTTTGTTCAAGTATTCTGTTATTATTAACCGTAGTTACACTTCTGTACATTAGACCTCTGGAACTTACTCCTCTTCTAACTGAAAGTCGTCACCCTTTGATCAACATCTCCCCATTTCCCCACCCCCCAGCCCCTGGCAAATACCATTCTACTCTCTACTTCCATGAGTTCAATTTCTTTCTATATATGTGTGAAATCATAAAATATTTGTCCTTCTGTGAGTGGCTTATTTCATGTCATGTAATGTCCTCAAATTCATCCACATTGTCACAAATGTCAGGATTTTGTCCTTTGTTAAGGCTGAATAATATACCATTGTACATAATTACCACCCTTTTGGTTATGAACACTTACATTGTTTGCATTATTGTGAATAATGCTGCAATGAGCATGGCAGTGCAGATATCCCATCAAGATGCTTGTTTCGGGCACCTGGGTGGCTCAGTCGTTAAGCGTCTGCCTTCGGCTCAGGTCATGATCCCAGGGTCCTGGGATTGAGCCCCACATCGGGCTCTCTGCTCCGCGGGAAGCCTGTTTCTTCATCTCCCTCTCCCCCTGCTTGTGTTCCCTCTCTCGCTGTCTCTCTCTCTCTGTCAAATAAATAAAATCTTTAAAAAAAACAAGATGCTGGTTTCACTTCCTTTCTACTTTTTTTCAGATTGATTTATTCCAGAAAGAAAGAGAGAGAGAGAGAGAGGGAGAGGCAGGGGAGGAGCAGAGGGAGAGGGAGAGAGGATCTCCAGCAGACTCCCTGCAGAGCAGGGAGCCTGACGCAAGGCTTGATCTCATGACCCTTAGATCATGACCTGAGGCGAAGTCAAGAGTCAGAAACTTAACCAACTGCGCCACCCAGGAGGCCCCCCTTTCTATTTTAATTTCCTCTCTCTACTCCTATCCTGCCAAGTCTTCACCTCTGTGCCTCCTCCATTCCTCCTACCGGCATTAACCACTGTTCAAGAGAAAAGTCCTGCAAAGGAGAAACTGCTTAGTACCATGCCATTTGACAAAGAACACAAATGAAAATCAGTGAAGCATATCATAAAGAACCAATTTGGGGTAATTTCATTTCACTGTTCTATGGCTAATTTTTATCTACAATGAAATAGTAAGAAGTATCTGGTGTTGATAAATTTCTCCAAATGTGCTTTTAGTAATCCCATGATTCTGCTGGTATCCCGTAACTATACTATTTTTTCCTATTTATTATGTTGCTTTTATTTCCCATGGACTCTTGACTATATAACTAAATGATAAAGGAAGTCAAAGAAAGAGAAACAGATGATCCCCTAATGCACAGTTTTAGCTATAAAAATAATGGCCAGGTGGTAAACATCACAGCCAATTTCCGGCTTTCACAGAAAAAGAGTAAATTCTGCTCTGAAGGGACATGCGTTTGAAGCATGTTGGGCTATTCGGTATGGCATCTTGTCCTTAATGTGCTGGAGCTGACTAGTGGCTATTTTGAATTGCCTATAAAATTTACATTATTGTGGAATGAACCTAATGAGCTCAATAACATTGACATCACATGCTATTTTCAACTATTTATCAGCAACCAATCAAAAAATTTGCCCCCTTCATGTGTCTTTATAAAATATTAAAAGTGAGTTACACATCATTTGGGGGAATCCTTTCAAAAGGTATACATATATTAAGTGATCATGTTGTATACTTTAGATATCTTACAATTTTGTTGTTTATACCTCAAGAAAACTGAAAAAAAAAAGAGTTAAACACAGAACCCTCCAGGCACTTGGTAGTATGAACAACTAAAATTTTATCCTTTCAATGATTTGGTCAATTTGTTCATTGTGCATAAGTTCTGTATTTTAGAAACTTTCTTAGATATTGGTAATTTGTATTTTGAAATTTTTTTTGGGTAAAAATTTCTTTGTATTACCCATGATGTCAATGTCAGGTTAGAGAGTTTCTGCAAAAAATAATAATAATAATTATTATTATTATATATTTTCTTAAAAAAATTAAATTAGTGAATATTGGTAGAAATAAAACATACAAGCAAAATCAGACTTCCGTTTGTATATAAATCTGTTTTATCATTACGGTAACATATTACGACTCAAGCATTAGAAAACAGTACCACTGCAATGCAATGTCATATAACTGGGTTAACAGGATCAGACATAATTTAGAGATCAAACATACAGTATACTCTGAAGATGTATGAGGGGATTCTTACTGGGCACTGGAAAGTGGGTAGGGTCCTCTGTGTGATCGTAGTCTTTCAGGACACTGAACTTGGAAATGAAAGATCTTGGTTTGAGCCCTCATTCTAACATGCTATGTGGCCTTTGGTTCTCCTTCTTCTAATTCTTAAAATTAAAAGGTTGTTCTAGAAAAGTTATTTGAATGGTGCTTTCCACTTTTAACATTTTATGCTTTTATAGTTTATTTTAGTTGCTATATTTATATTATACCAAGCTCATGATGATATAGCTCTGACAGAAGAGTTGTTCAGAGAACAAGAGCAACTTCGGAGAGAGAAAAGTAAGCCATATTAGTTTCTACTGCATGAGAAACAGTTTGTCAAAAATATGACCAATAAATATAAATGCATATCTTTATTTAAGTAAAATACGCTACTATGAATGGACTTTTTAAAAAAGATTTATTTATTAATTTGAGAGAGAGACAGAGCACAAGCAGGAGGGACAGAGGGAGAGAGAATCTTAAGCAGAGTCTATGCTAAGCACTGAGCCCAATGCAGGGCTCGATCTCATGACCCTGAGATCCTGACCGAAAACAAGAATAAGACGCTTAACCTGCTAAGCCACCCGGCACCCCTATGAATAGACCTATTAAAGGCTGCTTTTATTTCCTACCTGCTAGGACACCTCACAAAAGTAAGTGGGACATTTTCTCTGAAAGGATCAGATTGAACCATGATCAATACATATGTACAACTGAAAGTAAGTATAAAAATACATCTAATGCAACATTATACATTTGTATTTGGCTTAAAATCATTTTTTTAAAATTTTTTAAGATTTTTTTTCACATCCTTGACCATGGTATTTTTTCTTTGCTTTGCAAATGGATAAGATGAGATATGAAGGTTTTCAACAAAGGCAGTGCAGTGTGGTAGAAAAATATAATTGGCTTTGGCAGCAGGAACAGCCAAGTTCAAATGGTAGTTGAATCAATAAATAAATGTATGAAAATTGTCAAGCCACATTACTTTTCCAAACCCCTGTTACCTTATCTATAAAATTAGCTAATATTTTTGGTATGATTTCCCCCATTGTACTGTAAGAATAAAGGTACTAAGAAATAATCATTTATTCATCCACATTTTTTAAATTTTTTGTCATGTGTGGGGTTCACAATGCAAATAAACGGTGAGGGTGGTAAAAATAACAAACAAGACAATTTAAAGCAACAGGATTTTTGTGAATATTTTGCAGCAATATACTTTAAAACCTGTAGTTTTTTTCTCTTGCATAGTTAAAGAAGGGGTTTCAAATTACATTTAACAATTTTATAAAATCATCTCTAATACTCTCTACAAAAATGACTCTCAAGAAGAGCTCCCAGAGGAAAATATATTGATTTGCCATTCTTTGGGTTAAAAATGATGGTTGTAAAGGTCTAGTCAAAAGATATTTATTAAACAGTTGTGTGGCTAAAAGAAAAGCTATTTCTTTTTTTCCTTGAGGGAAGAAGAAGAGAGATGGAAAAAAGCCAGAAAGACAGGCTTTGGGAGGGCTCTGTGTGATGCAGGTGGAGACAAAGCAGAAGGCTACCTGTGCTCAGAAACTCAACAGAATTTGAAGAATGCTGTTGAACAATAAAAAGCTGTTTGTATTCCTGAATGCTCCCACCTCTGCTAACATGCCTAGTAAAAAAGAATCTCTGATGAAAAGTATGTGTAAACAGATTTTAGTGTAAATCATAAAGGATTATGGTAAGTAGAAGTACTGTTGTAATATTCCACTTTCTCCCTTATTGAATGTTTCGCCCCATTCCCTTTGCCAAGTGATACCACAGTAGCTCTCATCAGAGAAGACATATGTTATATGCACATGTGTGGTTATGTGCACACCTGTGATTAGGTGTGGCCTCTTGCATTCTTGCCCTTCATAAGGAAACATGTTCAAAGTAGGTGCTGGTGCAGAGTAAGACATTTGTGAAGCATGTTTAAACCTGAGCTATAACCTGGAGTCACACCTGTTGGGGGCCTGCTGAGATCAGTCAACCCAAGCTGACCTTCCCCTACCAACTCCTACCAACTTCTACCAACCCCTACCAATCCCTACCAACCTGAGGCCCAAGCATGAGAAACGGGAATATTCACTGTTGTGTTTCCTGAAGATTTGATGCTGCTTGTTACACAGCATTATTACAGCAAAACTGATTGCTGAAGGGTTTACATTTTACATATTCAGATTGAAAGTATGAAACAGAGAGTATGCATTGAAGCAAGAACTCAGAGATAGAATTGGTCTTGTAAGGATATAACTTCTTCCAATAGGCCAACCCCAACCAGAAATCTTAGGTTCTATTCAATCTGATGTGTATATCAAGAGGCCTAGTGATTCCAAGTGATATATATATATATATAATCTGTAGAAATAGATCACTTAGGTTCAGAAATTCCTATTTCTTGGTGTAACTTTGAAGTCTATTTGAAATCCATTTGTTATGAAACAGAGTCCCCAACTGATAATGCTCCTTTGTGCTAAGTGTGAAATCAATGAAGAAGGAAACAACATCTTGCATTATCTTTTCTCAAAGCAAGCCAAGATTTGCTTAAAGCAGTTGAGTTTTTTCAAAAAGACAGATTGACATAGAGTGTCAGAAATTCACTTAGCAAGAAGTCAATGAACCGTGTGTCTTTTTAATGCAGAGAATTAATGTTTACTAGTAGGAAAGGAAAGGAAAGGAAAAGAAGGAAAGAAGGGAAAAAAAAAACTATTATGAATCTCTTCCTTCAGACACAATGGAAGTAGTCCAATAAGTAATACAGGAACTTAAAAAGCTGATAAATTCTCCAGGGAGGATCTCTGATACATCCTCTACACCAACTCAAAGTACTGCTAGGGAAGGAGAGCGGGGCTGAGCACCTGTGGTTGGAAGCACTTCAAAACCTGGAACATTTTCATTCTCTGGGACTTCAGAATGAGAAATTCACCATCTCTTTATTGCTACAGGGTAGCAGTCTGCCCTTACTAGGAGATTATAAAGTGACCCCATGTAAAGTAGATGTCTCACAAGATGGTGTACACCCTCCTCAAGATCTGCAACTATCTGCTTTCATTGTTTATGTATCAGTAACCAAGGTAAGTTGCAGCATACCTAATCATCCCTGCTATGGGAAGAAAAAGATTATTCACCACAAAGAACAGCAGGATATAGGGGCGCCTGGGTACCCTCAGTGGGTTAAATATCTGCCTTCGGCTCAGGTCATGGTCCCAGAGTCCTGGGATCCAGCCCCACACCAGCCCCGCTCTCCTGCTTACTGGAGAGTCTGCTTCTCCCTCTCCCTCTGCTGCTCCCCCTGCTTGTGCTCTCTCTCTCCCACCCTTTCTCTCTCTCAAATAAATAAATAAAATCTTAAAAAAAAAAAAAAAGTAGGATATAGTTAACAATTACTGGCAGGATCCAGGGGAATGTACCTGAGAATGAATCTTCCTTGTGCTGGTTGGGATAGAGGGAGCAAATTACAGCTCTGAGCAACAAGAGAGCTTCCTTACCCAAGGGACTTAGGACTGTGGCAAAGACATGCAGCTGATCCTAACTCACTACTGAGTTATTCCCTGAAGCTCCAGAAAAACAATGGCTTACAATAAATAAGATATAAATTCTAGAACTGTCTTAGAGATCTGAAGGGGTCAGAGACTCAAAGCTATGAGCATTTTAGTATGGACTTACTAGGTGAGACCAGAGAAGACACCGGTTACTTTTTTTCTTTTTTAAAGATTTTATTTATTTGACAGAGACAGACACAGTGAGAGGGAGCACAAGCAGAGGGAGTGGGAGAGGGAGAAGCAGGCTCCCCGCCGAGCAGGGAGCCCGATGCGGGGCTCGACTCCAGGACCCAGGAATCATGACCTGAGCCGAAGGCAGACGCTTAACGACTGAGCCACCCAGGTGCCCCGACACCGGTTACCTTTGCTGCCCAGGATTGGCCTCAATTATTTCCCTTCTTTGGAGCAATACAGGATGGTGCAACTTGAGATGCATTGGCATTATCAGGACATTCAGGGGTGGCTCTCCTTTCTAGGCCAAGGATAGGACACTTATCCTGCTGCTAATGGAGCTGTGCTCCTTAGTGTCCGTGTGAATGGTAAGAACTCTAGATCCTGGTTTTGAATCCTGCTGACAATGCTCAAATGTCAAAGGCAGATGGATGAAATGTTTGGTAACAACTTGCAAGGATGGAATGGCAACTGAACTGCTCCAATGTATAGGAATCATGGTACTCCTAAAGGCAAGATAGTAGGGCAGCCAATAAGAGTAATGCTTGATTTATATAACCAAAAACTGCCCAAAGCAGGTGAACTAAAGACTCTTATTCACTATGATCTTTACTGTGATTGATGCATATTCTAAGTGTGGCATTAAATATCTGATTAAATTAAAGGGCCGTGAATACCTGACTTATTGTCCATGAGATTCCACATAACATCATTTCAGGCCAAGGGGCTCTTTTTATGGCAAAGGAGGTACAAGTATGTGCCCATCAGCATAGGATCATAGCTGGCCGTAATACACTGTGCCATCCAACACTGCTGGCCTGGGAGAACACTGGAAGGACTTCTTAAAGAAACAGCTAAGGGCAACTTTGGGGATGACTTTCTCTAGGGTTAAGGAAGTGATGGCCATTAAATGGTATTTCTCTCGATAGGAGAACAGGTGAGATCGAGAATCAGGGTTTGAGGTATCAGTAGCCTCTATCACCATCATCCCGACTGACCTACTTGGGGAATATAGGATTCCTGTCCTTGCAAACTGAGACTCCACTGCTCTAGAGGTCCCAGTTTTCTGGGGACGGGAGTCATGCTTCCACTAAAGAGACACAGTAAGGTTCCCACTAAACCTATATTCGCAGTTGACCAGTGTTTCTTTTTTGGCTCTTTATGCCAGTAGACCAGAAGGTACAGAAAGGAGCTGCTATAGGTATAGAGAAAGTTAAAAATATCTTGAAGAAAAGATGACAGAGCTTGCTCTACCAACCGTCAGGACTTACGGGGTACAATGAACAGTTTACCAGTATTAATTCTTCTGATACATGAGCACGGGATGCTTTTCCATTTATCTGGGTCTTCTTTAATTTCTTTCATCAGTGTTTTGTAGGTTTCAGGACACAGGTATTTCACCTTCTTGGTTAAGCTTACTGCTAAGGATTTTATCCTTTTGGATGCTATTGTAAATGGGATTATTTCCTTATTTTGCCTTTTCAGATAGGTTGTTATTAACATACAGAAGTGTAACTGATTTTTCTATCTTGCAACTTTGATCAATTTGTTAGTTCTAACTTTTCTTTTCTGTGGAGTCTTTAAGATTTTCTACATGTGGGCGCCTGGGTGGCTCAGTCGTTAAGTGGCTGCCTTCGGCTCAGGTGATGATCCCAGGGTCTTGGGATGGATGGAGCCTCATGTCGGGCTCCCTGCTCAGCAGGAAGCCTGCTCTCCCTCTCCCACTTCCCCTGCTTGCGTTTCAGCTCTCGCTGTCTCTCTCTCTCTGTCAAATAAATAAATAAAATCTTAAAAAAATTTTTTTCTACATGCAAGATTATGTCATCTGCAAACAGAGATCGTTTTACTTCTTCCTTTCCTATTTGGATGCCTTTTATTTCCTTTTCATGCCTAACGGCTCTGGCTAGAACTTCTAGTACTATGCTGAATAGGAGTGGTGAGAGTGGGTATCCTTGCCTTGTTCCTGATCTCAGAGCAAAGATTTCTGTTTTTTACTATTCAGTATGATGTTAGCTATGAGCTTTTTATTTATAGCCTTAATTAAATGGAGGTCCATTCCTTCAGTATCTAGTTTGTTGAGAGTTTTTATCATAAAAAGGTGTCAAATTTTATCAAATGCTTTTTCTGCATGTATTGAGATGATTATGTCACTTTTATCCTTCATCTGTTTAGGTAGTGGATCACTGTAACTGACTATGTTGAACCATCCCTTGCATCCCAGGGACTTGACCTTGGTATCACGGTTTATGATCCTTTCAATGTGGTGATGAATTCAATATGCTGATCTGTTGTTGAGGATTTTTGCATCTATGTTCATTAGGGATACTGGCCTATAGTTTTCTTTCTTGTAGTGTTTTTGACTGGCTTTGGTATAAGGACAATGTTGGTCTCATAAAATAAATTTTGACAAGTCCCTCTTCTCCAACATTTTGGGAAGAGTTTAAGAAGGAATGGTATTACTATTTCTTTAAGTGTTTGGTAGAATTTACCACTGAAGCCTGATCTTCGGCTTACATTTGACAGGAGATTATTGATTGCCGATCACGCTTTATTAATTATCAGACCATTCAGGTTTTCTTTTTCTTCATGATTCAGAATGGGTAGGCTTTATGTTTCTAGAAATTTATCCATTTCTTCTAGTTTAACCAATTGTTGGCTTATAATTTTTCATGTCATGACTTTTCGTATTTTTGTGACATTAGTTGTAATGTTTCCTCTTAGTTCTGATTTTATTTGAATTTTCTTTTTTTCTTAAAGGTTTGCCAGTATTTACCTTTTCAATAAAACAACTCCTAGTTTCATTGATTTTTTTCCATAGTTACTCTGTTTTCTGCTTGATTTATTTCTCCTCTAATCTTTATTATTTCTTTCCTTCTGCTTAATTGGGGCTTAGTTTGTTTTCCCTCATCTAATTCCTTGAGGCGTAAAGTTATGTTGTATATTTGAGATCTTTCTTTTTTTTAATGTAGACATTTATTACTATAAACTTCCCTCTTAGTACTGTTTTTGCTACACCACTTAAGTTTGGAGTTTTTGTTTTCATTTGTCTTGAGCTATTTTCTACTTTACTGTTTCCTTTCTTCTTTGACCCATTAGTTCATGAGAAATAAACTGTGTAACTTCCAGATACGTGTGAATTTTCCAATTTTATTCCTATTATTGATTTCTAGTTTTATTCCACTGTTGTTGAAAAAATTACTTGGTATGATTTCAACCTTCTTAAATTTGTTAAGAGTGTTTTGTGACCTAATATGTCATCTATCCTGGAGAATGTACCATATCTCATTCAAGAAGTAGGTATATTCTGCTCCTTTTGGCTGCAATGTTCTGTCTGTATCTATAGGGCCAGTTGGTTGCCAGTGTGCTCAAGTCTGCCGTTTCCTTACTGATATTCTGCAGATCTTCTATCTATAATTGATAGATGTTTTTGAAGTCTCCTATTATTACACTGCTGTCTAATTTCCACTTTGGATCTGTCAATGTTTGCTTATATATTTAGATGCTCTGATCTGTATGCATTTATATTCATAATTCTTATATCTTTCTAATGAATTGAACCTTTTATCATGCTATAATGACTGTTTTTGTCTCTTGTAATAGATGAAACACTGATGAAAAAGACAAACGATGAAACAAATGAACATTAATGAAAAAGAAAATAAAGAAGACATAAATAAATGGAAAGACATCCCATGTTCATTAATTAGAAGCTTTAATATTATTAAAAAGTCCCTCCTGCCCAAAGCAATTAGAAAATCTATGAAATCTCTACCAAAATCCCACTGGCATTTTTTTTTTTTTTACAGATTTTGAAAAATAGTCCTAAAATTTATATGGAACCACAAAGACACTGGACAGCCCAAGCAATCTTGGAAAAAAAGAACAAAAATGGAGGTATCACAATTCCTGATTTCAAAGTATATTGCCAAGCTACTATAGTCAAAACAGAGTTGCCCTGGCAACAAAACAAAACAGAATTTTTTATGGGATCTCTATTCTGTAACATCCGTCTATTTGCAAATAGACCAATGTTATACAGTTACAGTTACCTGATATTCAACAAAAGAACCAAGAAAACACAATGGAGAAAGCCTGGTGTCCTCAAGAAATGGTGTTGGGAAAATCGGATACCCACACGCAAAAGAAAGAAACTGAATTCTATATTACACTATATCCAAAGATCAACTCAAAATGAATTAAAGACTTATAAGACCTAAAACTGTTAATACTTCTAGAAGAAAATATAGGGAAAAGGATTAAATACTAACTAAATGGGTATTATGTAAAAGAAAAGTGGATTTGTATGTCACATCATATGCAAAGATCAAAAGTGGATTCGTACGTCACATCATATGCAAAGATCAATTTCAGACAGTCCTACTACAATTAACAAAATAAAGTTTTTCATAATAGAGAAGAATATCTTAATGATCTAAGGGTAGCAAGTAACAATTAAAAATGATGGCTAAGGGCACCTGGGTGGCTCAGTTGGCTAAGTATCTGACTCTTGATTTCAGTTCAGGTTATGATCTCAGGCTTGTGAGATCAAGCCTCATGTTAGGCAGACACTGAATGTAGAGCCTGCTTGAGATTCTCTCTCTTCTCCCTCTGCCTCTCCCCACACTCCTTGCACGTGCTCGCTGTCTCCTAAATAAATAAATAAGTAAATAAGTAAATAAGTAAATAAATAAATACTCTATGTATCAAAAGACATCTTTAAGAAAGTGAAATCCAAGCTCCAGAGTTTGAGAAGATGTTTGAAATACATGTAACAAGGAGTGAGTCATAGCTTGAGTATATAAAGAAGTCCCACAGATGAAAAAGAACACTTAAGAAGAAAAGCAATGGCAATCCAAAAGATCAATGGATAGGAGATTTAAAAAGGTACTTTGGGAAAGAAACCTGAAAATAGCAAGCAAACATATGAAAAGATATTCAATCTCATTAAGAAACTGCTGATCATGACTATAATGTGGGACCATGAAAACCATCCCAGATTGGCTCAAATTAGAAAGACTGACACACCAAAAATGCACACAGGGACAATCACCAACTCAGAGAATCTTCACACGCACTATGGGAAACAATTTGGGATTTTCAGTATAGTTAAATATAGTCATATTCATAACAGAGAAATTCCGGCACATGTGCACCAGGAAACATCATATAAAAGTATTCACAGCAGCATTGATTCTAACAGTCTCAAACTGGAGGCCACTCCAGTCTCACCAACAGTAAGAATGTGAAACCGAATTGTAGGACAGCCACATACCCTAAACAAAACCCATAAACAAAGAGGCAGAAAGTTGACCCTCAAAAGATAAAGGTGAATAAAAGAAGGCAGAGAGTAAAGCATACATACTCTGTAATTCAAAAAAGACATAACTAAACCGTGTGGTTTATGGACGCGTACGGGGTTGGTCAATCTGCTGTGGAAAGCAGAAACTAACCATGCGGTTAAGCGAAGGCGGAGGAGAGTCTCACTGGGAGGGAACAGGCAGGGGCTCTTCTGCTGATGGGTGCATACCTGGCATATGGAGCATATGCCCCGGCATATATGTTCACTTTATAATAAATTGTGCATATATGTTTAGATCACTTTCTATACATTCCATATTTTTCTTAAAGGTTAAAGGACAAGATTGGGTCTTAATGAAAAGCTTCAGAAACAGTTGGAATCCTTCCTGTAAAACCAAAAGTTGACTTGCCAAGCTTCCTCCTGAGTTCGGCAATAAAGTCGGTGTAATTGTACAGAGCTATAACATTTGTAGAGAAGGATAACTGAATCCAACTAGAGTGAATAGGCTATGAATTTTCATCAGTCAATAAAATAGAAGTGCAATTTGTATAAAGTTGGATCTCATAAATAAGTAATGTAGCATTAAAAGGCACAGCTAGATGAATGGAGCAAGCGTTTCTGAGGCCAAAACAGTCCGTATTTCTTCTTAGACAAATATTAAATAATTTAAAGGGAGTATATACTGTAAAGTGATGGGTAGAAAATACAACTCTAAGCATGTAACCGAACAGGCTTGTAGTGTATCTGTCACAGGATTCCTGCACGTAATCTTCTTAGACCAACTGTTTCCCTGTCTCCAGGTGGTAAAGATTTTGCCCTGTCCTGGTTAGAAATTTCACTTGTTCTTTGCCTTAACACTGCTTTTTAAATGAACCCTATGTGTTCTGTACTACATGTTGAAATTCCAAAGTAGACAGATATCCAATAACAAAACTCAATTTGTCAAGATGACTTATTTATGCGTATGTGTGTGTGATAAGCCAAATATGCACTTGCAGAAATTGACATCTATTATACTTCTTCCCTTAGCGCAACATACCTGAATCTTCATTGAAGAAAATGTACTTTTAGGTAATTTTAATCCATTAGGTCTAGTTTAATTCAGCATCTTCCAAAAGCCAAATATTGAGTTGAGTAATAGGTTTCTCAGATCAATATGACACTCTCTGCTTCCAAGAAATTGGGATAGATAACTTCAACATACTTTGAGAAGTACAATCAAAAAGTTGTGCACAGTATAAATGCGGCCATGGGTGTGGGTCATTTAGGATACAGAAAAGTTCACGTAAGGTTCTCTAGAAGAGATTATGTTTGCCCAGAATTTTCGAAGATCAGTTCTCTAGATAAAGAATGGGAAAAGAAGAAATCAAGGGAGGGGCATGAGCAGAGGCACAGGGACTCGGGAGGGATACTGAGAAGGGGTATTAGTAGCTGCAAGCACGTTAGCACTGACTCAAGGAAAGCTGGGGAAGCAGCTGTGGGAGGTGAGCCTTGTTTGCTGCATTGAGAGATGTTTCCTGAGGTTGAACTGTTGGTTGGAGACACCATTCCAGCAGGTACACTGAGAATAATTAGAAGGTGTGAAGACTAGTATCAAGACAATCAAGTGAAAAAAAAAAATAGCAGTCAAGTAAACAAACTATAAAGATACTTTTTTAATATAGTGTGTCCTTGAGGGATGGCAGAAAAATAAGCTCCGTGTGTTAAAAGAAAAAAAAAAAAGACGTTGTGATGTTAGTTAGTCCACAGAGCTGGACTGTGGTTGTCTGGAGAGAGGAGGAGAGAACCTGAGAACAGAGAGAAACATGTAAAATTGTCAGGACTGGTGATGGACCGGACGTGGACAGCGAGGGAGAAAGAAGAGATGCCCGGCTCCCCAGCATCAGGCTTGTGACCGAGTAACCAAGAAGCAGAATTCAGGAGAGGGAGACCTGTCTGGACAAGGTGAAGATAAGGGTTGAGTGTTACACGTGTTGAATACGTTAGTTTGGGAGGTGGTGGAAACATCTGTCACCTTGATTGTGGTGATGGTAACAAGAGTATCCATATGTCCTAACTCAAACTCACCAAACTGCATACATGAGTCATGTGTAGGTTTTTCAATGCCAATGATACCTCAATGAAACTAGAAAAAAGAGTATTAGTATACAGTATTAAAAGAAAATGTTTAAGAAGCAAACAGACCTGGGGAAAGGTAGAAAGAATCAAATCCTCCTAAACATATGGAGACCAGGAGCAAACAGGTGGTAGGGTCGCAAGAAGGGGACAGAGACCCATTTCAAAGGTGGCAGTGAAGTTGTTCAGATGAAGATGACATTCCGCAGTAAGGAGGTGACCAAGATCTGTCATTGCACGTCCGGGATGATGCAACTGTGAATATTTACACACACGCACACAAACACAGGCACACACACATATATTTATCATGACGGCTGAGATAAGACTAAAAACTGTCTAAGGGTAGGCCCTAAGTAAATATTGCAAAAATACATGCATAAAATGTTCTAATTCATTTACCAACTGCCAGTTGAATATCTGAAAGATCACCAAGCTTCAAACATATTCACAAGCCACAGATAAATCTCCATTATAAATATTTTTAGGTAGCAGCATTAAAAGACATGTCACCAATTTTTCAAATTGTGTGGGCTTCCTTCTTGAGTTGACTGTGTACAGTGTTTGCATTGCATAGTATGACTTGACAAGAGAACCCATAAAATTCCCCACTGTGCCCTCCTTAAAAAAGAAGTATGATAGTTTTAGGCGCTGTTGAATGCCATACTGAGCTACAAAAAATAAATAAAACACCATAAAGCTCCCACCTTCATTTCATTTTTAGAGCCCCACACAGGGAGACGACACGAACATTCATCAGAGACACACCACTGAGGCTCAGATTTATTTTGCTTAATATTAAATTGTATATTTGGAGGAAATACCAATTTCTTTTTTAAATGAACAGCATCCCTACTCTTCTAAATGCTGAAGTTCACTAATGATTTTAAAACCACTCTAAGGGTTTAAACCGAATCACTACCACTTACAGCAGCTGGCGTCTAGCATGCAGACCTCACGTTGGGAATATATTTATGTTTCAGGTTAAATAAATTCAGCCTCTTTTGTTTTACAACTGGAATAACATTTTGTGGACTCAGGGCTCTATTTCTCTTATTTAGAGCTAAAAGAAGTCAGTTCAGCATAAGAATTTCTACAAGGCATTGATGGGAAGTTGGCCGGGAAGTCTCTCTCTGTATATCGTAAACACCGCTAAGAACTTGGTTTAAACATAAGAGGCAGGGTTGTTTCCAAGGGTGCCTTCTCTGCATCTGTGTGGGTTTTGATGCCCAGGGCTACTCTAAAAAACAGAGAGGATGAATTTAAGGAGAGTTGTGGGTCCTAAGGAACCCTCCTGGAGATGCTGCCAGGAGGCCAGACAGCTGGAGGAAGCTCCAAGGTTTCCCCTCCCCTCAACGTCCAATCTCCCAGAATATGCATTGAACCACCTCTTGGGCCACCCACCTGTGCCATACAAAAACAGCTTCTCATCCTCCCTCATGCTAAATTCTGTTGGACAACTACAAAGAAGTTCTTCTTGGGATGCCATGTGGAAGACAGGGCTTACCAGGGGCGCCTGGGTGGCTCAGTCGTTAAGCGTCTGCCTTCGGCTCAGGTCATGATCCCAGGGTCCCGGGATCGAGCCCCGCATCGGGCTCCCTGCTCCGCGGGAAGCCTGCTTCTCCCTCTCCCACTCCCCCTGCTTGTGTTCCCTCTCTCGCTGTGTCTCTCTCTGTCAAATAAATAAATAAAATCTTTGAAAAAAAAAAAAAAAAAGACAGGGCTTACTGAACAGACCCCGCCCTTTATCTCCTCCTCACTCCGCACCCAGACTAGGGTGGAATCCATCAGATATTAGTTGAAAAAATGAATGAAAACGGCATGCACTGTGTTGAACGGGGTGGGGTGTCGCAATTCTCTGCCTCTGCAGACTCGGGGTTTATGGTGGGACCACACTCGTCCACCTGACTCACACATCATGATGAACCATTGCTAGCCAGTCCATATCTGCCTGGCATCTTTCTTTTCCCTCTTTTTTTTTTTTTTTTCAACCTAGAATCTCACTAATTTGTCAAGATACTGCAAATGAATACATTTTCCCATGAACCCTGACACAGCTGCCTTCGTCCTCTGTGGCGTTCCTCATTCTTTAGGAAATCGTCAGGATGGCACATAGGACACATGACGTAGAGAGGGAGTGTGTTCTTACTGTGTGTGCTAGGTTTCATTCTGCACACATTCTTTTCACCCCAACAATACTGTTGCAGCAAGTTGCTCTGAGAATTATGCAAATGGTTTCCAAAGTTAAGTGTGGTATATCATACTTGTGTGTAGTGAGTTCTACGTTCAGAAATTACTGGCTGGTAGCTTATTTTTTAATATGCTGATAAAACTCCTTTGCTCTGAATAATCCATAAATATTGCTTTGGAAGTATTCCCTGTTTAATAAAGTTTGATACTACAACACTACCTTAACACATAGAAAGTAAATAAAAAGTTCCTTCAGCATTTGCGTGCAAATACTGGATTATGCATACTAAAACATCATTAGAACAAAAGCTCCTTAAGTAGGTAGCTCAAATTCAGTGCAATAACTAACCGTACGTATCTTGGTTTTAAGTGTGTCTTAATAGTTTTTTGGTGACAATTAAAATTAAATTTTATAAGCAGAGCATGAGTCATTTAGTGAAATTAATGTATTCTATAATTATCATTAGGTAGCAACAGGAGACCATTATGATGCATCAAAATTCCATTCTCTGAACATTACAACTTGTCTGGATCAGAGCAGAATCAGTAGGATGCACCTGCTCTGCATGGTTTTGTGTTCCTTTGTACTTTCAAACACATTTTAGTTTTTTATGAAACCATGTTATTGCCTAAAGACCAGGACCATTACTGCTTTGTCAAATTATGAATGCTAAGGTTTATATTTCAATTTTTAATGCTGAAATAAACTACAGAGACCATTTCTCATCTAATTTAAGAACTAGGAGACGAGAACCAAACTTCATGCTGTAAGTCCTTCAAAGACAAAGAACCACTAGGAAAAGTGACAATAATAAAGAGAAAGGAAAAGTAAAAATAACTAATAATTAATCATTATGTTAATGTCTACTTAAATATTATTATATATTCCATATGGGTTTTATTGCTCCAGTGCTAAGTAAATTAAGAGAAATGGAAAGGATAATTTTCCTAAATGATTTCAATACCTGTTTATCTGCGCAGTTGGTAGATGTGACGAAACAGACTTTTCAGTGCTCATCAATGTGGCAACTAGAGTGACAACCGTAATGGTATTTTTTAAAGATTTTTTATTTATTCATTTGAGAGAGAGAGAGCACAAATGGTGGGGAGGGGCGGAGGCAGTGGGAGAAGCAGACTCCCCGCTGAGCAGGGAGCCCGATGCAGGACTCCATCCCAGGACCCTGAGCTCATGACTCGAGCTGAAGGCAGACGCTTAACCCAATGAGCCATCCAGGTGCCCAGATGTTTAATCATCATTATGATTAGCCTATTATAATAGCTCAGGCCTCTACATCTGGGCTATTATAACTACCTTCTGATCCAGCTTTCTGGAGGCAGAAATCTCCCATTACAATCTACTCAGGAGTAATCTTTATAATAAAAATCTAGTGATGTCATACCTCAGACCCCCCAGGGATCCACCCTACCAGCACCTTCTCCAACATGCACAGAGAAATGTTTACAGCTTGGCACACTTGCTGTAATATGACTGGCCCCATGCTCTGTGTCTGTGTTTTTATTCATTCAATCACCTGCTAGACCACTTCCAACACCTCCCAAATTTCTTCTCACCAATATTCATCCTTCATGAGCCAACTTCAGCACCAACCTCTCTCTGTGTTTTCTGCACACACCACTCAGACTTCACCACCATGTTGCCTGCCGTAATAGACACTGTCAGTGCCCCATGTGTGTCCCTTGGAGCATGTATACTTTCTTTTTTTTTTCTTTATTTTATAATAATTTTTTATTGTTATGTTAATCACCATACATTACATCATGAGCTCTTGATGTAGTGTTCCATGATTCATTGTTTGTGCACAACACCCAGTGCTCCACGCAGAACGTGCCCTCTTTAATACCCATCACCAGGCTAACCCATCCCCCACCCCTCCCCTCTAGAACCCTCAGTGTGTTTTTCAGAGTCCATCGTCTCTCATGGTTCGTCTCCCCCTCTGACTTACCCCCCTTCATTCTTCCTCTCCTGCTATCTTCTTCTTTTTTTTTTAACATATATTGCATTATTTGTTTCAGAAGTACAGATCTGTGATTCAACAGTCTTGCACAATTCACAGCGCTCACCATAGCACATACCCTCCCCAATGTCTATCACCCAGCCACCCCGTCCCTCCCACCCCCCACCACTCCAGCAACCCTCAGTTTGTTTCCTGAGATTAAGAATTCCTCATATCAGTGAGGACATATGATACATGTCTTTCTCTGATTGACTTATTTCACTCAGCATAACACCCTCCAGTTCCATCCACGTCGTTGCAAATGGCAATATCTCATTCATTTTGATGGCTGCATAATATTCCATTGTGTATATATACCACTTCTTCTTTATCCATTCATCTGTCAATGGACATCTTGGCTCTTTCCACAGTTTGGCTAATGTGGACATTGCTGCTATAAACATTGGGGTGCACATACCCCTACGGATCCCTACATTTGTATCTTTGGGGAAAATACCCAGTAGTGCAATTGCTGGATCGTATGGTACCTCTATTTTCAACTGTTTGAGGAACCTCCATACTGTTTTCCAGAGTGGCTGCACCAGCTTGCATTCCCACCAACAGTGTAGGAGGGTTCCCCTTTCTCCACATCCCCGCCAACATCTGTCGTTTCCTGACTTGTTCATTTTAGCCATTCTGACTGGTGTGAGGTGGTATCTCATTGAGGTTTTGATTTGGATTTCCCTGATGCCCACTGATGTTGAGCCCTTTTTCATGTGTCTGTTGGCCATTTGGATGTCTTCTTTGGAAAAATGTCTCTTCATGTCTTCTACCCATTTCTTGATTGGATTATTTGTTCTTTGGGTGTTGAGTTTGATAAGTTCTTTATAGATTTCGGATACTGGCCCTTTATCTGATATGTCATTTGCGAATATTTTCTCGCATTCTGTCGGTTGTCTTTTGGTTTTGTGGACTGTTTCTTTTGCTGTGCAAAAGCTTTTTATCTTGATGAAATCCCAATAGTTCATTTTTGCCCTGGCTTGCCTTTGGCGATGTTTCTTGCCTTTGGCGATGTTTCTAGGAAGAAGTTGCTGTGGCTGAGGTCGAAGAGGTTGCTGCCTGTGTTCACCTTTAGGATTTTCATGGACTCCTGTCTCACATTGAGGTCTTTCAACCATTTGGAGTCTATTTTTGTGTGTGGTGTAAGGAAATGGTCCAGTTTCATTCTTCTGTAGGTGGCTGTCCAATTTTTCCAACACCATTTGTTGAAGAGACTGTCTTTTTTCCACTGGACATTCTTTCCTGCTTTGTCAAAGATGAGTTGACCATAGAGTTGAGGGTCCATTTCTGGGCGCACTATTCTGTTCCATTGATCTATGTGTCTGTTTTTGTGCCAGTACCATACTGTCTTGATGATGACAGCTTTGTAATAGAGCTGGAAGTCCGGAATTGTGATGCCGCCAGCTTTGCTTTTCTTTTTCAAGATTCCTCTGGCTATTTGGGGTCTCTTCTGGTTCCATACAAATTTTAGGATTATTTGTTCCATTTCTTTGAAAAAGGTGGGTGGTATTTTGATGGGGATTGCATTGAATGTGTAGATTGCTCTAGGTAGCATTGACATCTTCACAATGTTTGTTCTTCCAATCCATGAGCATGGAACGTTTTTCCATTTCTTTGTGTCTTCTTCAATTTCTTTCATGAGTATTTTATAGTGTTCTGAGTACAGATCCTTTGCCTCTTTGGTTAGATTTATTCCTAGGTATCTTATGGTTTTGGGTGCAATTGTAAATGGGATCGACTCCTTGATTTGTCTCTCTTCTGTGTTGTTGTTGGTGTATAGGAATGCCACTGATTTCTGTGCATTGATTTTATAGCCTGCTACTTGACTGAATTCCTGTATGAGTTCTAGCAGTTTTGGGGTGGAGTCTTTGGGTTTTCCACAGACAGTATCATATCATCTGCAAAGAGTGAGAGTTTGACTTCCTCTTTGCCGATTTGGATGCCTTTGATTTCTTTTTGTTGTCTGATTGCTGTGGCTAGGACTTCTAATAGAATGTTGAATAGCAGTGGTGAGAGTGGACATCCCTGCTGCGTTCCTGACCTTAGGGGAAAGGCTCTCAGAATTTCCCCATTGAGAATGATATTCGCTGTAGGTTTTTCATAGATGGCTTTTATGATATTGAGGTATGTATCCTCTATCCCTATACTCTGAAGAGTTTTGATCAAGAAAGGATGCTGTACTTTGCAAATGCTTTTTCTGCATCTATTGAGTGGAACATATGATTCTTGTTCTTTCTTTGGTTAATGTATTGTATCACATTGATTGATTTGCGGATGTTGAACCAGCCTTGCAGCCCAGGGAGAAATCCCACTTGGTCATGGTGAATAATCATTTTAATGGACTGTTGGATCCTATTGGCTAGTATTTTGGTGAGAATTTTTGCATCCATGTTCATCAAGGATATTGGTCTGTAAGTCTCCGTTTTGATGGGGTCTTTGTCTGGTTTTGGGATCAAGGTAATGGTGGCCTCATAAAATGAGTTTGGAAGTTTTCCTTCCATTTCTATTTTTTGGAACAGTTTCAGGAGAATAGGTATTAATTCTTCTTTAAATGTCTGATAGAATTCCCCTGGGAAGCCATCTGGCCCTGGGATTTTGTTTCTTGGGAGATTTTTGATGACTGCTTCAATTTCCTCAGTGGTTATAGGTCTGTTCAGGTTTTCTATTTCTTCCTGGTGCCATTTTGGTAGTTGATACATCTCTAGGAATGCACCCATTTCTTCCAGGTTATCTAATTTGCTGGCATAGAGTTGCTCATAATATGTTCTTATAATTGTTTGTATTTCTTTGGTGTTGCTTGTGATCTCTCCTCTTTCATTCATGATTTTGTTGATTTGGGTCATTCCTCTCTTCTTTTGGATCAGTCTGGCCAGGGGTTTATCAATCTTGTGAATTCTTTCAAAGAACCAGCTCCTAGTTTCGTCGATCTGTTCTACTGTTCTTTTGGTTTCTAGTTCATTGATTTCTGCTCTGATCTTTATTATTTCTCTTCTCCTGCTGGGTTTAGGCTTTATTTGCTGTTCTTTCTCCAGCTCCTTTTGTTGTAGGGCTAGGTTGTGTATTTGAGACCTTTCTTGTTACTTGAGAAAGCCTTGTATTGCTATATACTTTCCTCTCAGGACTGCCTTTGCTGTATCCCAAAGATTTTGAACAGTTGTGTTTTCATTTTCATTGGTTTCCATGAAATTTTTTAATTCTTTAATTTACCTGGTTGACCCATTCATTCTTTAGTAGGATGCTTTTTAGCCTCCATATATTTGAGTTCTTTCCGACTTTCCTCTTGTAATTGAGTTCTAGTTTCAAAGCACTGTGGTCTGAAAATATGCAGGGAATAATCCCCATCTTTTGGTACCAGTTGAGACCTGATTTGTGACCTAGGATGTGATCAATTCTGGAGAATGTTCCATGGGCAGTAGAGAAGAATGTGTATTCTGTTGCTTTGGGATGGAATGTTCTGAATATACCTGTGAAGTCCATTTGGTCCAGTGTGTCATTTAAAGTCTTTATTTCCTTGTTGATCTTTTGTTTAGATGATCTGTCCATTTCAGTCAGGGGGGTGTTAAAGTCCCCCACTATTATTGTATTGTTGTCAATGTGTTTCTTTGCTTTTGTTATTAATTGCCTTATATAATTGGCTGCTCCCACGTTAGGGGCATAGATATTTACAATTGTTAGATCTTCTTGTTGGATAGACCCTTTAAGTAGGATAGAGTGTCCTTCCTCATCTCTTATTACAGTCTTTGTTTTAAAATCTAGTTTGTCTGATATAAGGATTGGCACTCCAGCTTTCTTTTGGTGTCCATTAGCATGGTAAATAGTTTTCCACCCCCTCACTGGGGTGTCTTTGGGTCTAAAATGAGTGTCTTGCAGACAGTATATCAATGGGTCTTGTTTTTTAATCCAATCTGATAGCCTGTGTCTTTTGATTGGCCCTTTAGCCCATTTACATTCAGGGTAACCATTGAAAGGTATGAATTTAGTGCCATTGTATTGCCTGTAAGGTGACTGTTACTGTATATTGTCTGTGTTCCTTTCTGGTCTATGCTGCTTTTAGGCTCTCTCATTGCTGGGAGGACCCCTTTCAATATTTCTTGTAGGGCTGGTTTTGTGTTTGCAAATTCCTTTAGTTTTTGTTTGTCCTGGACGCTTTTTATCTCTCCTTCTATTTTCAATGATAGCCTAGCTGGATATAGTATTCTTGGCTGCATATTTTTGTTGTTTGTTGCTCTGAAGATATCATGCCAGTCCTTTCTGGCCTGCCAGGTCTCTGTGGATAGGTCTGTCGCCAATGTAATATTTCTACCATTGTAGGTTACATATCTCTTCTCCCGAGCTGCTTTCAGGATTTTGTCTTTGTCTCTGAGACTCGTAAGTTTTACTATTAGATGCCGGGGTGTTGACCTATTTTTATTGATTTTGAGAGGGGTTCTCTGTGCCTCCTGGATTTTGATGCCTGTTTCCTTCCCTACATTAGGGAAATTCTCTGCTATTATTTGCTCCAATATACCTTCTGCCCCTCTCTCTTTCTTCTTTTTCTGGGATCCCAATTATTCTAATGTTGTTTTGTCTTATGGTATCGCTTATCTCTTCAATTCTGCCCTCGTGATCCTGTAGTTGCTTATCTCTCTTTTTCTCAGTCTCTTTATTTTCCATCATTTGGTCTTCTATATCGCTGATTCTTTCTTCTGCCTCATTTATCCTAGCAGTTAGTGCCCCCATTTTTGATTGCACCTCATGAATAACCTTTTTGATTTCGACTTAGTTAGATTTTAGTTCTTTTATTTGTCCAGAAAGGGTGTCTCTAATAACTTCCACACTTTTTTCAAGGCCAGCTAGGATCTTTAAAGTCATGATTCTGAACTCTAGGTCTGACATCGTACTAATGTCCGTATTGAGTAGGTCCCTGGCAGATGGTACTACCTCTTGTTCTTTTTGCTGAGGTGATTTTTTTTGTCCTGTCATTTTGTCCAGAGGAGAACAGATAAATGAGAGAACAGAATGCTAACAGGTCAACAATGTCTCCAGCAAATATACTCTATACAAATCAGAAAAGACCTGAAACCAGGGGACAAGAAAGGGAAAGAAAGATGAGAGAAAAAAAAAAGGAAAAAGAAAAAGATAAAAAAAAAGAAAAACAGAATATGATCAAATATGATCAGGCTAGTGCATAGATCAGTGCCACACACTAGCTTTTGGGCATATTTTGGGCTGTTAGAAGAAAGTGCCTGCTAAAATTTTAAAGGAAGAAAGACTTATCTATGTACAAACTAAGGGTTGATACAATGAAGGGATGGAAGATGACTGTAAAGATGAAAATTATAAAAGATTTTTAAAAGGAATTGATAAGAAGTTGTTTTTTAAAAAGAAAGAAAAAGATTTAAAAAGAAAAGGAAAAAAGAAAAAAAAAGAAAAAAAAAAGGAGAGAATGTGATCAGGCAGGAGACTAGAACAAAGCCATACACTAGTGATATAGGGTATATTTTGATCTGTTAGAAGAAATTGTATCTCAAAATTTAAAGAGAGAACAACTTATATATATATATGCCAAAAATAAGGGTACCTACTATGAAGGGATAAATATATGACTCTAAAAATGAAAAATAAAAAATATTTTTTTAAAAAAAAAGGATTGATAAGATATTATTTGAAAAAGGGAAAAAGAAAAATTCAAAAGAAACAGTTAAAAAAATTAACTTTGAAAAACTAATGAATTATGGTAAAAAAGCCATGAATTCTCTGTGCAGTATTCCCCTAGCGCTGGATTTCTCCCGTTCTCCTTGATCGGTAAACTTGGTCTTGGCTTGCTGGCTGTTCGTACTGATCTTCTGGGGGAGGGGCCTGTTGCTGTGGTTCCCAAATGTCTTTGCCGGAGGCGGAATTGCCCCGCCCTTGTAGGTCCGGGCTAAGCAAGCTGCTCGGGTTTGCTCTCAGGAGCTTTTGTTCCCTGCAAGCTCTCGGTACAGCTTTGGAGGACCAGGGCAGAAATGGTGGCCTCCCAATCTCCGCCCGGAGGAGCTGAGAACTCGGGCCCCGCTCCTCAGTGCGCCCCCAGAGAAAAGCAGTCACTCCCGTGTCCCCGGTCTCCGGCCGCACTCCGCGCTCACCCGGCCTGTGACCGAGCGTTGCTATCTCTGGCACCCGACCCCGTGTGGAGTCTCCAAACCCAGCAGATCCCTGCAGTGCGCTCCCGCGCCGCTCCTCCCAGGGGAGGAAGGGGAGTCTCCCCGGATCTGCCGCTTGTTGGGTCCCTGCTGGAGGAGCAGTGGCCCGACTGGGCCGCGGATCACAGTTTATGGCCACCCCGAGCTGAGCGCCCGCGCCTCGGCTCCGTCTCTGCAGCCGGCTTCCCCGCTCCGATCCCCGGGAGCTCTGCCGCACTCAGGCACCCCCGGTCTCTCTGTGACCCCGAGGGTCCTGAGACCACACTGTCCCGCGAGGGTTCCACCCCCCGCTTAGCCACTGGAGCGACGTCCCTCAGCGGAGCCGACTTCTAGAAGGTCCGATGTTGTGCTCCGCGGCTCTAGCACTTGCCAGAAGCGGCCGACGGAGGCCCCCTCCCCGCCGTCTATCCTCCCGAATATCGCCTCGGATTCACTTCTCCGCACGCCCTACCTTCCAGAAAGTGGTCGCTTCTCTGTTCAGAGAGTTGTTGCTACTCTCCTCTTCGGTCTCCTGTTGAGTTCGTAGGTGTTCCGAATGGTTTGATCCCTATTCAGCTGAATTCCTGGGACCAGACGAAATCCAGGTCTCCTACTCCTCCGCCATCTTGCTCCGCCCTCTCCGCATGTATACTTTCTGACTGACTTCCTTTTTATTTTTTATTTTTATTTCTTTAAATTTTTTATTGTTATGTTAATCACCATACATCACATCATTAGTTTTTGATGTAGTGTTCCATGATTCATTGTTTGTGCATAACACCCAGTGCTCCATGCAGAACGTGCCCCCTTGAATACCCATCACCAGGCTAACCCATCCCTCCACCTCCCTCCCCTCTAGAACCCTCAGTGTGTTTCTCAGAGTCCATCCTCTCTCATGGTTCGTTTCCCCCTCCGATTTACTCCCCTTCATTCTTCCCCTCCTGCTTTTTTTTTTTTTAACATATAATGCATTATTTGTTTCAGAGGTACAGATCTGTGATTCAACAGTCTTGCACAATTCACAGCGCTCACCATAGCACATACCCTCCCTGATGTCTATCACCCAGCCACCCCATCCCTCCCACCCCCCACCACTCCAGCAACCCTCAGTTTGTTTCCTGAGATTAAGAATTCTTCATATCAGTGAGGTCTGACCAACTTCCATCTGCTGGTATCTACAGTCAGACCCAATGCCCTTGTATCCACATGGCAGAGAGCTGGCTGCTTGCTTGCTCTGGAGGCAGGAAGTAGCAAAAATATCCTCCTCCACAGCCTCAGTGACCAAGAACTCTCAGGATTTCGTGCATGAATTTGCCAGTCCCATCACTTCTCATGATCAATAATTCTGGGACATGTGTTTGCACAATTTCCTAGGTTCGCCCTTGGGATTGAGCCCCAGTCTTTCTAATGACTGGTTTAGTAGTTTGTCCCTTCATTAGCAGCTGTCTTTTCCCTGCATTACTTCCTACTGGTCTGTGAGTATCACTTGAACTTCTCCGAAATGATTTCTACCTCAATCTTTTGTCCACAGGTCTCCTCTTGTAGAGTCCACAGTAAAAGTTGTGACACTGGAGGTATTATTACACAGGGTTCTGGAGTTGGATGGCTTGCTGGCTACATGGCATCAAGACTCCATAGCTTGTTGCAGCAGGACAATGACTAACCCTCTCCCCTGTAGTGAGCTGGGGCAGCATCAAGGCGTGAGGGAATGTATGCCTTATGCAGTGTCTCCGGGATTTGAGAGACAGAGTGACAATGATGATGATAATAACTATGGAGCTGTTTTAAGTATTGTCAGAGCTCTGAGGGAATAAATTGATGAGCTCACGCGGCCCAGTCAAAATCTCAGGGCATGGTATGGAAGGCAGGTCTCTGCCTTTAACATTTAGAGAGGCCCTCCCCTTCTGCAGCCAGAGAGGAAACTGAACACCAGACCTTTGTCTGACTGAAGAGCAGCTGTCTTGTAGAGAAGGCTTGCTTAAAGGCACCAGCAAAACTCCTGTTCAAGACTCAAGGCTTTAACAGGGAAAGGGTGGGTTCCTGAAGTCTGGACTCGTACATCTGGGTGACCCACTCCTTGAGAGAGAAGGGTTCTCTCCTTGCCTGTGGCTCATACAGATGCCTCATTTCAGGTAGATACTGTGAAATATGTGTACCTTCCTCAAAATTCGCCCTCAGCTTATGGCTTCTAAACCATCCACCATGTTCATGACCAAGTATGGCCCAACTGAGGAAATACTATGCTTTCTATAAGAAAAATGGGATTCTTCATCAAAGGAAGTAGAGAAACTGGCTTATATGTCCAGTCTTAGGATCAGGAGAGCATGCTGGGCAAGAGGTGTGTGTGTGAAATAGGGGTACAAAGCAAACACTAAATAGATGTTTACACAACCAGATGAATTTACCTCTAAACATCTGTATTCTGAGGTATGCACTTACAAATTCACACTTAATGGTATAGCTAATTACATATTTCTCTACAGATACCTTATTATAATTCCAGAAAATAAAAATATATATTAAATAAGAAAAGAATACCCTCCAATGAATCAATGTTTAAAGCACTTAAGGGTCACAAAATGTAAATCAACAAGCTTAATAAGTGAATTCCAAATGGACATGAGGTGATTTATGAAAAACAAACAAACAAATAATCTTGAAGAGTATCCAGCACTGTGGCTGAGAATGAATGCACTTTATTGCTGTTTTGCCTTATACCCAAGTGATCTCACTCACTGATCACCTTCAATAATTCTGATGACCCACTGCATATTGCATTAGCTGAATCTCCTTTCAAAATTAAAATGTGAGAAATGTAGTCAACAAAAAAATACATTTAATATATATCTTCACTTACCCGTACTTGACCCACAAAGGCATTGGCTTCTTCCTCCACCACAGACAGGTTTCTAGGCAGAAAGGGGTCGAAAACTGGCGCGTTGTCATTGACATCTGTCACCACCACATTTACAGTAGCAGTAGAGGTCTTAAAAAAAAAAAAAAGGACTAAATATGAAAGAAGTTATTTTCATGTTGATGTCATCTAATTGGTCATCTTGGAGTTTGTCTGTCTGAAATAGAGTGAGACCTTGCCTCACTCCAACTAAAATCCAAAGCATCTCGTTGCTATCCTTATTCCTTAGCTTTCCAAAAAAGAAAAAAGAAAAAAAACCAGGAAGTTTTCAATATTCAAGCATTTCAAAAAAACAGATGGAGAAAGCAAATGATGATATTACAGGGCAAACATCTTCTTAAAAATGTCAAGTATTTCCTGGAGACTTAATTTGAGAAAGTGATTTTACCTTTATCTTGTTCAGGTATATGGGTGGCAAGCTTCTGTTTATACACACATGTACCTGTTTTTCTCTGAAATGTAACATTTCTCTAGTTTATATCACTTATATTTCACACTGTTTAAAAATAAAAATGGTGTCTTATCAAAGAGCACAGTGCATCAAAGGGGTATTTTCAGGTAAGTAAATGCTGTCAGAAAATACTACATTCATTATTTTCTGGGTTCACCTCTACACCAAGAGTTTGAGCACCATGTATCACTAGTTAACTGATTACCTTATGGTCATACAGCCCAAGGAAATCGTAAGCAGGTACACTTAAAAGTAGTACGTGCTACCTGGTTCAAAGGTCAACCCTTGGCCTGCCGCAACCAGAGACTATTACGTAGGTCAACAACTTTTGCAAAATCAAGGAACATCTTTAGATGTGAGTCAGGCTGGAAACTGTTCTTTCTAATCAAAGCCTGAGAAGCAGCACCTGCCCTGCACCCAGCTCTGTGATAGTGTGGGGCACATTATAGAAGCCTAGGGCCAGAATCAGAGAAAGAAAGGGCCCTTGGCTGGAAAATGAAAAATCCATTAGGCTACGATACTACATATGTGACAAGATGTAAATTAAAAAGTAGGAGAAATATGCAAGATGAAATAATTACCCAACTTTTGTTTTAAAAAACACCGACACAATTTGTCCTGATTGTACATGATGTGGGGTGCACCAATCCTTGGCTCAGAGGGAATGAATCTGGGGAGATCCTGCAGCCGTCATGGGCTGAGGGGTCAAACACTGGATTTCCTAGTGACCGAGGAGGCAAGGACCTGGTAAATGTCTTGTACTTGTCTTTCCTATTGGGATCATGGACGCTGTACCCTCTATTAGTAGTGGTGCATGGGGTCCAGACCTTGCCTCACTTCGACTAAAACCCAAAGCTCAAACTCCAATTGAATTAAGGCTGTCTGTCCCTATTTTAACAGAAGCAAAAGTATATCCTCTTTTGAGCAATACGACTTTACTGCAAGCTTTTATAATTTTTCCACATGCAATATCCAGCAGTCATTTAAAATTCACCATGCATAGCAGGGAATTCTTGGGTATTCATAATGGGTTCTTTCTCTATTTGTGTCCTGGCTACATTGATGGGCTTAATCTGTGAAAATTCATACAGCTATTCAGTATGATTTGTACATATTTCTTTATTGAAAAGCACAATAAAAATTTTATTTAAAGGCATGCCAAGGGTGACCAGAACAGTATTAGGTAGTCAAAACCTGGAAACAACCTAAATGCCCACCAGTAGTAGATGGTTTGATGTGCACAGTGCAATAATATATAATACTGAGAATGAACAGAGCATGTTTACAAGTACCCACAGGGATGAATTTCAAGAACATAAGGTTGAGGCTAGGAAGTCAGACACAAAGTAGCACATACTATATGAGTCCAAGCACATACATTTCAAAGATTGGCACAGTGTCTTCATTGTGATAGAAGTCAGAATAAGGATCACCTTATGAAGAAGGGAGGCTAGCACAGTCATAAGGCTGGGCTCTTGGGATGCTAATTGATTTCAGTTTCTTATTCTAAATATTGATTACATAGATGTGTTCACTGTGTGAAAATTTATTAAGCTGCACAATTCAAGTTTGTGCATTCTTCTGCGTGCATACCTTCATGAAACCGTGTAATTTAAAAGATGCATGAGCACAAACACACTTGTAGGTAGATATATGTGGCACTGTATAAATGCGAACGTTTTCGGATTAGATGAAATACAGAAAATTTAATTTGCTTATTTTAACTTTTATGTATTTTCCACATTTTCTCCAACAAGGCTACATTGCTTTTATGACAACGGCAACAACAAAACAGTTAAACAAATGTTATTTCTCTAAAAGTTGTGTGAGTTAAAACCAGTAAAAGGATGTTTTTACAGGAGCAGGAGTTCTCAATTTGCCTGAGGGTGAACAAAACATTAAAATTGACAGCCTGGAGTCAAAATCTAAGAGTAGCCACACTAGAGTCTGCTGACTTCCCTTCAAGTTGTCTGACCCTTTTTATGTCAGCCTGCCCTTATTTCCCTGTCAATCTACTGGATGGGTTTTCATCCCATTTCTTACAATTCCCATTCTTGACCCTATAGTGTGTGATGTTTTCAGACTGTTTCGGTCCTCAGTCAAAAACTATGGACTATAGCTGAGTGTGACAGAAGAGAGCTGGATCACTAAGTAATCTGAAAAGTTAAAGGACAAATCAACCATTTTTGTGCTAATAGGGGCTGAAATTTATGTATAGATGTATTTCTCCACATCTTAGTAATTGTATATGACATGAGGAATAAAAACTATGAATACGTAATTTCCGACTTACGTATTTCTTGAAAAGTAGTCTAGAGACCACTTGCATCAGAATCACTTGGTTAATCATTACAAATGCCCAGGCTACACATTAGACCTATTGATTCTATTCATCTAAATCTACTGGAATAGTTGTAGATTAGTTAGTTGTAAAGCACAATTATGTAAATATTTTTGATTGGTTCAGAAAGATGGCGACACTGCTTCAATATGGATCTGTGCCCTAGAGGAATTTTATGTATCATATCAAGGACAGATTTTCAGTTGGTTAAGGTTGCCTACTTAGACTATCAGCTCAGATCATTTTAAGTAAAGTTGATAAAAAGAACAATATGTCAGCTACATATGTTCACAATTAATTTTAAAAATCAATTTATATTATGGCAATTAAATACAAAAGATAAGATACCAAACTAATAAACCTGATTAGTGCAAAGCTACCTGTTTCCCATTGAGGGAATTTGTCTTACTGCTTATTTTCTCAAAAGTTGTATCAAATTACAATTCTAGTAGCTGGAAGTACTTGCAGTTTAGTACTGTATTCCATAAATTATCATTTTTGGGGTCATTACTTATTTTAATTATAACATGTCATAGATTTTATTTTGTTTTAAATCATGGATAAATCCTCACAATATGTATTAAATTCTCAACAATGCAAGCAGATATTTCTTTTGTAGCAGACCATTTGAAAACGAATTTATTTATCTTTTTAAGATTTTATTTATTTATTTGACAGAGAGAGACACAGCAAGAGAGGGAACACAAGCAGGGGGAGTGGGAGAGGGAGAAGCAGACTCCCCGCTGCACAGGGAGCCCAATACGGGGATCGATCCTAGGACTCTGAGATCATGACCTGAGCCGAAGGGAGACGCTTAACCAACTGAGCCACCCAGGTGACCCACACATTTATTTTCATAAACTGCTATGGCCTTGAAATAAAGACAATAATATGGTACCATTGGTTTGGTACAGTATAAAAATGTGAGATGTAAAGCCAAAGTCAAAAAAACCCACAAACGTGTACATTCATCTACACAAACCATTTTTTTTATTCATGAGAACATTTTTTTAAAAAAAAGTATTTTATAATCTACCTTGATTTTATATTATGGACTTTATTGAATCTATCAAGCTAATTTCCTAAATTATTGAAAACCTTGTTTAAGTGAAAGATATTTAGGGTGTTCAAAATGTATTCATTCTCTACTTACTGAAGATAGAATTATGATGACTCTACGTTGATATGGATCTAAATTTGAAACTATCTACTCATAAAGTGACAAACAGAAAAATTTGTAGTATATGCTATATAAGTGAGAAACAAAGAATGGAATGATAGAGCTGCCTTTTTTTTGTCAATGTGGAAATGTAGCCATACACACACACACACACACACACACACACACATATATTTGCAAAGACCCTTTAAAACTTTTCTATAAACATGTATGTTCAAACTAATGTTTATTAGCATGTTTAATTCCTTTCAATAAAAATGGAGAGTTGGAATCTGGAATAATGAGGTTGTGTCATTTAGGATCTGACCACTCTTGTTTTCATCCAATAGGACAAAGAAAATACATCTACTCTGTAATGGGCATTATTCTTAGGCAATATCAATGCAAAATATTTTTATTCATAGCTACAAATCATCCTGTGACTACAACATCAAGGCAAGCCTGCCTGACCCAGATCATAGAGTTTCTTTGATGACATAGACAGTGTGCCCTTTGTACCAGGGAGGCTGACATGGGAGATTTCTTCCCCTTCTGCGAATGAAAGAATAGAAAATGTCTTCCAGAAAAGCCTTCCTATTCTGGATTATGGGGAGGAGAAGGGGAGGTAGAGAGAAGACAAGGAGGGAGGATGCAAAGGTCCTTGTGTACATCCCCTCCCCCCCTATTATTCTGGAAGCACTTTGGGGAAAGTGGTGGTAGGTATTAGCAAGTAGGAGAACTTTGGGTGAAACGGTGGCTGACCCTTGTGGAGCATGGAAGCCTCCAGGGAATTTCCATGGCAGTCACATCTAATAGGACATGGCAAGGAATATGGAACAGTGGCAGAGACAAGTGGCCAAAGAGAGAAGCTGGGTTTCTTCGTGTGTGGCTCAGGAATTCTAGAAGCTGAGAGATCACTCTGTGAGCAAGGCCTTGGGTAAGGGCAAAGGACCCTGATGGTCAGAATCAAGTGCATGTCAGCGCTAGGCAGCAACAGATGCACCAAATACTCAGAGGAGTCATTAGGGGACTGGACTGAGAGGCCAAACCAGACACACCAGGCAAACAGAGGCCGGCAGAGATGGAGAGCATTCGAACTGGGTGCCCTCTTCCCGGCATCAAGAACTAGTAAGCATTCCCTGCACCTGTACAATTTTAGGATGAGGGCAGGCAAGAGAGGAAGAGCAGCTTCACTGGTGAGTACATGTTTACCTTGAAAAGAGTGGTTAAAACAAAAGAGGTTGGGATGTTGTTTCAAGCAAGTGAAGTGTGACCCGACCCAGCCCAGGGACATATCACCATCTAGGCAGCAGAGTGGACTCAGGAAGATTAGATTAGGGATTTAAAAAAAGGAGTTTTTAATTCTGTGCATATCTGAGTGCAGTGCGAGGAGAGTATATACTTTATAAATATCTATATTGTAAAAATATGTAATATAATTTATTATATATAAAATAAACATAGCAGAAACTAGTAGAACTTCATAGATTATCTCATAACTTAAAAAAAATCAAACTTCTAGAAGATTTATTTCAGAAAACACTAAAATGTCAGTATTTTATTGCCAACAAATGAGAAATATAAATCTATGCTTTTCAAAGAGAATGAACAAGTAGCTCATTCTCTTTTAAAATTACATGGTCATTTCTTCTTATAAGAGTATATACCCAAATAAAACCACTGCAGTTGTGTTTAAAAAAATATATATATATATATGTATCATTATTCTGTTCTAAAATTTTATTAAATGAGCTATATTGAAATTCAGTTATTTGCATTTCACCGAGTCTTCTCATATATTTTTCTCTTGTTAATGTTTCCTATAGTTTGACTAAACAGTTTAATGTTCAGCTTCTAGATTCTAATTGCTTATTTATATTGTCACATTTAAAAGACATTCAGGGGGCCACCTGGTTGGCTCAGTTAAGCATCTCCCTTTGGCTCAGGTCACGATCTCAGGGTCCTGGGATCGAGCCATGCATTGGGCTCCCTCCTTAGCGGGGAGTCTGCTTCTCCCTCTCCCTGCCACTCTGCCTGTTTGTGCTCTCTCTCTCTCTCTCTGTCAAATAAATAAATAAAATATTTAAAAATGAAATAAAATAAAATAAAAGACATTCAGGGAATAATGTCAGTTCAAGGTCCAAGCATAGATGCTAAGTTTCCTGCCAATCTGAATTGTAAGACATCACCAGTATTCACTATGAAAGCCATAATCAAGAAAGTCAAGCTAGGAGTTTTAGAAAATTATACAGAGAAACAAGAAGATCTAACAATTGTAAATAGCTATGCCCCGAACATGGGAGCAGCCAATTATATAAGGCAATTAATAACAAAAGTGAAGAAACACATTGACAGCAATACAATAATAGTGGGGGACTTTAACACCCCCCTAACAGAAATGGAAAGATCATCTAAGCAAAAGATCAACAAGGAAATAAAGACTTTAAATGACACACTGGACCAAATGGACTTCACAGATATAGTCAGAACATTCTATCCCAAAGCAACGGAATACACATTCTTCTTTAGTGCCCATGGAACACTCTCCAGAATTGATCATATCCTAGGTCACAAATCAGGTCTCAACCGATACCAAAAGATTGGGATTATTCCTTGCATATTTTCAGACCACAGCACTTTGAAACTAGAATTCAATCACAAGAGGAAAGTCGGAAAGAACTCAAATACATGGAAGCTAAAGAGCATCCTACTAAGGAATGACTGGGTTAACCAGGAAATTAAAGAAGAATTAAAAAAATTCATGGAAACCAATGAAAATGAAAACACAACTCTTCAAAATCTTTGGGATACAGCAAAGGCAGTCCTGAGAGGAAAGTATAGAGCAATACAAGCCTTTCTCAAGAAGCAAGAATGGTCTCAAATATACAACCTAGCCCTACACCTAAAGGAGCTGGAGAAAGAACAGCAAATAAAGCCTAAACCCAGCAGGAGAAGAAAGAAATAATAAAGATCAGAGCAGAAATCAATGAACTAGAAACCAAAAGAACAGTAGAACAGATCCACGAAACTACGAGCTGGTTCTTTGAAAGAATTAACAAGATTGAGAAACCCCTGGCTAGACTTATCAAAAAGAAAAGAGAAGTGACCCAAATCAACAAAATCATGAATGAAAGAGGAGAGATCACAACCAACACCAAAGAAATACAAACAATTATAAGAACATATTATGAGCAACTCTATGCCAGCAAATTAGATAACCTGGAAGAAATGGGTGCATTCCTAGAGATGTATCAACTACCAAAATGGAACCAGGAAGAAATAGAAAACCTGAACAGACCTATACCACTAAGGAAATTGAAGCAGTCATCAAAAATCTCCCAACACACAAAAGCCCAGGGCCAGATGGCTTCCTAGGAGAATTCTATCAGACATTTAAAGAAGAATTAATACCTATTCTCATGAAACTGTTCCAAAAAATAGAAATGGAAGGAAAACTTCCAAACTCATTTTATGAGGCCAGCATTACCTTGATCCCAAAACCAGAAAAAGACCCCATCAAAAAGGAGAACTACAGACCAATATCCTTGATGAATATGGATGCAAAAATTCTCACCAAAATACTAGCCAATAGGATCCAACAGTCCATTAAAAGGATTATTCACCACGACCAAGTGGGATTTATCCCTGGGCTGCAAGGCTGGTTCAACATCTGCAAATCAATCAACGTGATACAATACATTAACAAAAGAAAGAACAAGAATGATATGATCCTCTCAATAGATGCAGAAAAAGCATTTGACAAAGTACAGCATCCTTTCTTGCTCAAAACTCTTCAGAGTATAGGGATAGAGGGTACATACCTCAATATCATAAAAGCCATCTATGAAAAACCTACAGTGAATATCATTCTCAATGGGGAAAAGCTGAGAGCTTTTCCCCTAAAGTCAGGAACACGGCAGGGATGTCCACTCTCACCACTGATATTCAACATAGTATTAGAAGTCCCAGCCACAGCAATCAGACAACAAAAAGAAATCAAAGGCATCCAAATTGGGAAAGAGGAAGTCAAATTCTCACTCTTTGCAGATGATATGATACTTTATGTGGAAAACCCAAAAGACTCCACCCCAAAACTGCTAGAACTCATACAGGAATTAAGTCAAGTAGCAGGCTATGAAATCAATGCACAGAAATCAGTGGCATTCCTATACACCAACAACAAGACAGAAGAGAGACAAATCAAGGAGTCGATCCCATTTACAATTGCACCCAAAACCATAAGATACCTAGGAATAAATTTAACCAAAGAGGCAAAGGATCTGTACTCAGAAAACTATAAAATACTCATGAAAGAAATGGAAGAAGACACAAAGAAATGGAAAAATGTTCCATGCTCATGGATTAGAAGAACAAACATTGTGAAGGAGTCAATGCTACCTAGAGCCATCTACACATTCAGTGCAATCCCCATCCAAATACCATCCACTTTTTTCAAAGAAATGGAACAAATAATCCTAAAATTTGTATGGAACCAAAAGAGACCCCGAATAGCCAGAGGAATATTGAAAAAGAAAAGCAAAGCTGGCGGCATCACAATTCCGGACTTCCAGCTCTATTACAAGGCTGTCATCATCAAGACAGTATGGTACTGGCACAAAAACAGACACATAGATCAATGGAACAGAATCAAGAGCCCAGAAATGGACCCTCAACTCTATGGTCAACTCATCTTTGACAAAGCAGGAAAGAATGTCCAATGGCAAAAAGACAGTCTCTTCAACAAATGGTGTTGGGAAAATTGGACAGCCACATGCAGAAGAATGAAACTGGACCATTTCCTTACACCACACACAAAAATAGACTCCAAATGGTTGAAAGACCTAAACGTGAGACAGGAGTCCATCCAAATCCTAAAGGAGATCACAGGTAGCAACCTTTTCGACCTCAGCCGCAGCAACTTCTTCCTAGAAACATCGCCAAAGGCAAGGGAAGCCAGGGCAAAAATGAACTATTGGGATTTCATCAAGATAAAAAGCTTTTGCACAGCAAAAGAAACAGTCCACAAAACCAAAAGACAACCGACAGAATGGGAGAAAATATTTGCAAATGACATATCAGATAAAGGGCTAGTATCCAAAATCTATAAAGAACTTATCAAACTCAACACCCAAAGAACAAATAATCCAATCAAGAAATGGGCAGAAGACATGAACAGACATTTCTCCAAAGAAGACATCCAAATGGCCAACAGGCACATGAAAAAGTGCTCAACATCGCTCGGCATCAGGGAAATCCAAATCAAAACCTCCATGAGATACCACCTCACACCAGTCAGAATGGCTAAAATTAACGAGTCAGGAAACGACAGATGCTGGCGGGGATGTGGAGAAAGGGGAACCCTCCTACACTGTTGGTGGGAATGCAAGCTGGTGCAACCCCTCTGGAAAACAGTATAGAGGTTCCTCACACAGTTGAAAATAGAGCTACCATACGATCCAGCAATTGCACTACTGGGTATTTACCCCAAAGATACAGATGTAGGGATCCGAAGGGGTACGTGTACCCCAATGTTTATAGCAGCAATGTCCACAATAGCCAAACTGTGGAAAGAGCCAAGATGTCCATCGACAGATGAATGGATAAAGAAGAGGTGGTATATATACACAATGGAATATTATGCAGCCATCAAAAGGAATGAGATCTTGCCATTTGCAAGGACGTGGATGGAACTGGAGGGTGTTATGTTGAGTGAAATAAGTCAATCAGAGAAAGACATGTATCCTATGACCTCACTGATATGAGGAATTCTTAATCTCAGAAAACAAACTGAGGGTTGCTGGAGTGGTGGGGGATGGGAGGGGTGGGGTGGCTGGGTGATAGACATTGGGGAGGGTATGTGCTACGGTGAGCACTGTGAATTGTGCAAGACTGTTGAATCACAGACCTGTACCTCTGAAACAAATAATGCAACATATGTTAAAAAAAAAAAAAGAAGAAGATAGCAGGAAGGGAAGAATGAAGGGGAGTAAGTTGGAGGGGGAGACGAACGATGAGAGACGATGGACTCTGAAAAACTAACTGAGGGTTCTAGAGGGGAGGGGGGTGGGGGGTTGGGTTAGCCTGGTGATGGGTATTAAAGAGGGCACGTTCTGCACAGAGCACTGGGTGTTATGCACAAACAATGAATCATGGAACACTACATCAAGAACTAATGATGTAATGTATGGTGATTAACATAACAATAAAAAATTAAAAAAAAAGAAAATTATACGGAGAGCAAGTTTTGTATTTTGTATTTGTGTTTTGAATAGGAATTCTTCCCCATTGGGAAATGACAACCGATAAATTTGTTTAAAAAAAAAGAAAGAGAAAATCCTGACCTCTCTTTGCATATTTATATCTTTCACTGTGATTTGCATATGCATATATTTTGCTGTGCTATTGTTTTATAGACAACTACCAGTCACAAGCCCTACTTACTCATTATCTTTCAGCCCAGTGTGGATAATAAGATCTAAGTAGCGTTATGCCAGGTGGTCTCTGAAAGAGCTCTAGTTCAGGTAGAGAAAAGGCAGACTCTTCTTTGCCTCTCTGCAAAGCAGAGCAGATGCCTAGAGTTGCATTAGTCTTTGTAAACCCATTAGGTAAGTAGACTGAGGACGAAAGCAAACACAGGATAAATGGCAGAGTGGGTAAGAGACAGCAGGAGCCCCTGCCTGAGCCCATTCCTGTCCACCCATATGTTTCTTTATATGTGAGACAAACAAACTCTGCTTTGTTTAAGCCCCTGCTGTTTGGCTTCCTCTTATAGCCAGCTTCCTAAAGGCTATCCCTAGCACTGCTTGTTGAAGGAGTTCAGAGAACATCACCGCAAAATATGCCACTTTGCTAAATTGACTCCTTTGAATGAAAGGCACTTGAAAAAACAGCAAACACAGGAAAAACACTCTGTCCTTCCTTCTTTTTCATAAAAGCATAAAAGCATATTACATTCCCATGTGAAAGATGGACTCCCTGTATCAGAAGGAAACATTTTTATTACCAACAAGCACAAGAGGTTGAGACAGAGAATTCTATACAAGCAGACCTTGTTAAAATAATTCACCCCACCCTTTAGCCTCCCAACAGAGTTTAGTTGCCTTCCCACACCTGCCTCTCTCCCTGTCCCCTACTTCAAAAGCAAGTGGGTTTTGCCAATTCTTTGGGTCTTCATTTCCTTATGGGGGCTAAAACATCATGTGAAACTTACATAAATTTGTATGCTTTCTCCTCTTAATCTTTAATTTTCAGACCCAGCCAGGGACCTTAAGAGGGTCGAGGAAAACTTCTTCCTCCCTGTGGATCAAATTATATCCATAAACATAATAAGGTTTGCCCAGATTTTCCAATAACATTTTCCAATAAAATGTATTTTTAGTTCAGATTGGTTGGACTTAGTTTAGCTTAGAAGTAAATACTGTTACAAAGAAGCTTCTGAAAAGAAGTTGTATGTATATTCCTTCAAAAAATGCATTTGGGAGCTATCCTAGATGCTATTATTATAAGGTAAAATGTAGCTGCTTATAAAAAATATATGATATACAAAAATTTCGAAGTCTTTTCAGCTAAAATGTGAAAATATTGGAATAAAACATGGTGGAAGCTTTCTTAAGGAATTTTCAACTTTATAGATTTGCAAAGAATTCCAAGTAAGTGTAAATAACTATTTAATTCTAGAAAGTATGAGTTTATTTGTATTCATGATAGCTGAAGAAATCTAAATATTTATAACAATGAGATATTTAACTTGTATAGGTTTTTTCAGCTACTATTGACAAAGTTGATTTAGAGAATGGAAAAAAACCCAAGAACATCAATAACATTCTTTCAACTTTGTCTACAAAACAATAGTGATGAGCAATAGAACATTAGCTCTCTTTTCCCTTAAACATATTTTGGGGGTGGTAGAGGAGGTGGTTTTCCATGATGAAATTATCAAATTATATCTTCGCAATCTGTTTCACACAAATTGCTGGTAATAATTTTGATTTAAGAAGAATACATAGACCTGGGGTCTGTGTTCATTAAATTATCTTTCTTTAAAACCATAATCATTAGGGTTAAAAGGTTAATTTTACCCTAACTCTACAAAGGACATAAGTTTAAATGTGTAGATAAGAAAAGCACATCACAACACAACACTGTAGTGATTGTGTTATCACTTTCTCCTTCAGGAACCCACAATATGTGCCCACATAGAAGTTCATCCCTAAAATTATGTAAATAATGGAATTAGCTAAAGAAGCTTTTATTTGAAACCTAAATCTTCCTTTCTCTACTGATATTCTCAATACAAATTTCGAAAATAAAACACATTTACTTAAGAGGGTCAGAATTTTAAAGCTGAATGAGACCTTACTGATCCTAGGAATGAAAACAGGGGGGCTGTTGTGGTGGGGGGCGGGGACGAGAAATGCTAAGTGACCCCCGGCCAAGGGGACTGAGATACTCAAGTAAGTAACTGGAAAAAAACATGCTCTAGAAGAAATTAACCCAGAATTTATTCTGTTTTGGATGTAGGCAAACCCATAATTAGTAGATTGAGATTACGTCAGATATCTTTTTTTTTTTTAAGATTTTATTTATTTATTTGACAGAGAAAGACACAGGGAGAGAAGGAACACAAGCAGGGGCAGTGGGAGAGGGAGAAGCAGACTTCCCTCGGAGCAGGGAGCCTGACGTGGGGCTTAGTCCCAGGACCCTGGGATCATGACCTGAGCCGAAGTCAGATGCTTAACGACTAAGCCACCCAGGTGCCCTCAACTGAAGTTATAAACTATAAATGCTCAAGAATGTCCATACCAACAAGAAGTCATCTCAATGGACATGATATTTTTAAAAAAGAACAACACATTCACACATCCATTTGAATTACAAGACACCGTGGGTGTGATAATGAGAAGCACCAGGGTTGTCCCCAATTTCCACACCAACTATCCGCTCCTCAGAGGTTACTGCTTTTAACCATGTCTGTCTTTACTTCTGGTTGTTACTTCCAAAACCCTAAATAATATGCTTATGTCCCCATTTCTTTCTTTATTTGCTTTTGCCAAACTCTACTCCCTACTATACAAAATGAGGATTTATTTCTTCATGATACTTCTTTCTTCATCCTTCCTATTTTTGAGACATGCAAAATTTTCCAGTTCTTTATTGATTGCCTTGGCAAAGTTGAATAAGATACCTATAACTCTATAAATCTTGCTATCAACTTTAAACAGTCATTTAGACATTCACTGTGTAAAATATTTATGTTTGTATTCTTTTTATTTTATTTTATTTTTAAAGATTTTATTTATTCATGAGAGACAGAGAGAGAGAGAGAGAGGCAGAGGCAGAGGGAGAAGCAGTCTTCCCATTGAGGAGGGAGCCCGATGCGGGGCTCTATCCCAAGACCCTGGGATCATGACCTAAGCCAAAGACAGATACTTAACCGACTGAGCCACCCAGGTGCCCCTACGTCAGATATCTTAATATACTATTTTTTCCCATCTGTTCTCTTGTCTAAGAAATTATTGTTAGGGCCAGATTTAAAGGTCCTGCCTATATCACTGTCATTGATATCTGATTTGTAATGTGACATCTTCCAAAGCTGTGCATTTTTTTTAATCCTAATGATTTTTTTCTACCCTAATGACTGACCTGAATGCCACTCATTTATTTTACTTCTACTCATTTATTTTACACTAATGACTCTCCTTCCTCCATACTGAATAATGCCTTCTCCTCCTCAGGTCCCCCCTCATTATCTTCTAGACAAGTTGCCAGTTAATCTTCAACATGTCAGATTCTTTCATTTTCTTCTTCAGAGCCGCATCAACTTCCTTACATAGATCTAACACAGGCGCACTCTTAATCAAAGATGCTGCATATATAAAATCAATCTGAGTTTTATTTTTCTTCACACATCTAAGTACCTTCTACTGGCCCCACTATTTACTCAGATTGTTCTGTATATTTTATTTTCTACATGTAACTGTTTTACCTAATGTTTGAGCAATGGTAAATGGCTTATTATGGGCAGATTTATCAAATTTAATTATCTTTATCTATTTTTCTAACTTTTAGTTAAAGTAATAAAAGTGTCCGGGTAGCAAGTTTATATGCTTTGTTTTGTTTTTTAAGATTTTATTTATTTATTTGAGAGAGAGAGAGAGAGAGCATGAGTAGGGGGAGAGGGAGAGGGAGAAGCAGACTCCCAACTGAGCAGGGAGCCCAACACGGGGCTCCATCCCAGGACCCTGGGAGCATGACCTGAGCTGAAGGCTGATGCTTAACGAACTGAGACACCCAAGAGCCTCAGTTTATATGTTTTTATCATGGTAAGATTTTCTCATCAATCCTCCTCAAATATACGCCCCCAGTGAATCTATCATACACATCAAACAAGTCATTTCAAGTCACGTGGGGCCGTGTTACTATTTTAATTGGGTGAACCTTGCCTAGAGTCCTAAACTGAATTTGAAATTATTTCCAGAGAACAGTGAGTTGGTCCATAAGCATTTGCCTAAAGAAAAAACTACTTTGCCTCATAGAAATGGTAAAAAAACAAAACAAAACAAAAACAACAAAAAACAGTCTAAGTACCTGTTACCAAAATTTGAAATGTTAAATTGTTAAAAAATTAGAATAGCAGTGGTCGTAAGCATGTTAGTTTAAAGAATACAAATGATTTTAAAACACTCCAGAATAACGAAACAATTTCTTTATTCTTAAAACTGATTTTTAGGTGCAGAGAAAATAACATTTATCCTCTCTGGAATTATGGACCCATTTAAACCACTTCCATCACCAAGAATTAGTCAGGATCCTGAATGCTGCTTACAACTTGTGGAATCAATCAACTTGGTTTCCTAAGTGCTTCAAGACATCTATCCACACTCTGCCCCCCGACAAAGTGACATTAAAGGGAACGGGTTCCAACAGAATCAAAACTGCCAGGAGACATCTCAGAGTGTTGTGCCGATGATGATACCATGGAATGCGTTTTAGACCATTAGATTTCATTTTCCCCATAAGCTGGGTAAGAATGCCAATCCCAAGTATGTATTCTGTCAAGTCAAAAAGTTCCACCACACTGACAGATTCAGAGTATAGGTTCAACTATTAAAAGAGTACTTCTCCAAGTATTAAGGAGCTGCTCTGGGTGAGAAGAGATGAATTCCCGGACTCATGATTATGATACACTCTTTCAGAGCATCAGACTACCAGGCTCTGTTCTTACCACCCAGTGTCCCCAGGCTGAGTACTCACCCCATCTGGCCTGCCGTCCGAAGCAGTGACGATCAGAATGTAGTGATCAGTGCTCTCCCTGTCCAGGGCTTTCCCTAAGGTTAGAATCCCAGTACTAGTGACAGAGAAAAAAAACAAACAGATAAGACACACAAAGATTTTAAGTCACAGGGAGCCTTTCTCCCATCGGGAACTACTTTCCACTGTTTTTTCCCTTTCAGCAAATGTAGCCTGAATATTTAAGATGCGTGATTCTCAGATTCATGTTGAAAATTGAAAAAAGCTTTTAAGGCTGTTGAGCTTCTTAGCAACAATGAAAAATTGCCAAACTGAAGGAGATAACCGAACTGATTCTCCAGCCGCCAGGAGAAAAATAAAACTGTGCTTAATTCATTCCGGAAAGAGAGATATCTATCTTGTTTATGATTATGTCAAAGTTGGAAGACTCCATTAATCTTTAGCAGTTTCATAATCCTTTGAATCAAGGAATGGTTTCTTAGAACTAATATATATTGTCATTTCCATTCATTGTCACATAGGTAGCCATGCTGGAAATGCAAACATCTGAATCTCATCTTTGACAAACACTAACAATTAACATCTATTTTTTTCTTCTTACTTAATTTCAAAACAACTGAGGCTCATTGTATAAAATTCAAAAATATACAGTGGAATATTAAAATCCTCACAGATATTGTGATTATTTTTGTAACATTTATTTTTATGCTCTATAATAATCATATCTGAATATATTATATCATTTTCCAAAGAGGAATCAGTGTGTTTTACATCCCATTTAAGAAAACATAATTTCATGAGTATTCACTCTCTCATTTTATAATTTATGAAAACAAACTTTTGTCAGATACACTAACAATTTTATTGTTTTGTTATTCTTTTGAAATTTAGATGTTTCCTAATTTTATTTATTATGTATAATGGGAGATGAACAGCCTTTGGACAGATTCTCATAATTTGAATATTTTATACTACTTCATGCCTTTTCACTGTTTAAAGTAAATGCCTCCAAGTATTTATGTCTTTTTTTCTGCAATGTAATTTGTTTTATAACAGTTTTGTCACTTATAATGCTCTCTAAAACAAGTTCCACATTTACGTCTGAGATATTACCATCTGATATCCTACATGACATTTTAATAAAGTCCTAAAAAACATCTATTGTAGTGGACAAGTTATATTGATATAATAAAACATTAAAACATTTATTCAAGCATGAAACAATCTTTTTTGATTGATAGAAGGCTTTCACATTTTAATACAAGTGCTTGTATCGTTACAGTAGAATTTAAGCCATTCACATCACACATGGTAGTTGGGTAAAGAGACTCAACATCAATGAATCAAAGTCAGAGTCCCAGTTACTCTGTTTTACCGTGTTGTTGTTGATCATATAGACTGAAAAGTTCTAAATGTATGGTAGAACTATGGAAAACTCTATGACTTGTACATTTTTAAATGTTCTGTCAAAATAACTGAAAACCAGTTCCCAGAGTAGTTCATAACAATGGCTTTTGGAGTAACTTCCCACACTGCAGATGGTTCAGATAATCTCATTCTAAAATGACTTTAAGAGAAAACTAAGACATGTATTGCTTCAGAGACTTATTCACAAATTACTTAAGAAATGGGAGACCTGAAAACCCAGCCATAGTACAATGAAAGAAAAAAAGAAAACTGAGTTATTGCTTTCCATTTTCCCCCCTCAGTTTAAGGTTCAAATCTCTATATTCTTCTTTATACATTAAATTAGAAAATCTCTTGAAATATATCTAGTATTCCCCTTCAGAGCCATATTATACATAAACAGCTAATTTTTAACAGTCTGGTGATTATCATGGAGACAGCTCTTTGCTTGAGATGATGTGTGCCAATGAGATAGGATATTTGGGAGATGGAGAAGGAGACAAAGAATAGGTACTATTTTTTTGGGTATTTATAGACCAGTTGGTGGGCACACACAAGCATGCTTTCCTGAAATTCCGGAAATAACTAGCAAATATGAGTCTTCCTACCAGCTGGCTAGAAGCTATAGACCAGGATACACCGGGCTGCATTGAGGAATGCAGGAAATCAGAATTCTAAATTCCCATAATCAAAATATGTAAGAATCGTTTCTGTTAAAACATCAACAGTGGTGCTACTTAAATTTTACATGACTGAAAGCCTATCTCACAGGAGTGACATCCGTGGTCTTGAAGAGGGCTGTCAGCATCCCCAGTGTGACACTCTGGTACCCGTTTCTGGAGGGAGCAGAACTACCCTGATTCACGAAGACTTGTGTTTGCCATTCTGGAGGCTGCCTGAAGGAACAGTGCATGCTGCTCGTCTTTATTTTGCCTAACTCAGAGCTCACTGGAGGCAGAAAAGCAGTGGGTTTTTCTGGAAGACTCTGCAAGGCAGGCAACAACCTGCAGTCACCTGAGGCGAAGATTACAGCTGAGGCATACAAGAGAGCGGTGGATGCCTGGGAGGAAAGATGGGCAGAGAGTTTCTTGGGAAATTGGGGCACTTAAAAGCACCCGTGTGTACTTGGGGATGGAACGGAATTGAGAGTCCAGAGATAAGCCCATATGTCCGTGGCTGACTGATTTTCAACAAGGATGCCAAGATCATTCAGTAGGGAAAGGATTGTCTCCTCAAAGGGTGCTGGGGCAATTGGAGATCTCCACGTGAACGAATGAAGTTAGGCGATGGGCGATTTTACTACACCATAAACAGAAATTAGGTCAAAATGGATCAACAATCTAAATAAAGTACTGAAACCATGAAACTTAGACAAAAACTTGAGGATAAATCTTCATGATCTTAGATTCAACAACGGATTTTAAATGGGACAGTAACGGCATGAGCAGCAAAAGAAAAAAATAGGTATACTGGACTTCACCAAAATCAAGAATTTTTGCCATCATAAATAAAGTGGAAAAAAAGAAACCCTAGAAAATGAGAGAAAATACTTGCAATTCATATATCTGATAAGAATCTGGCTCCCCAAATGTATAGGAGACTCTTAAAACTCAACAACAAAAGTACAAATGACCCAATTAAAAATTAGTCAAAGGACTTGAACAAGATTTTTCTCCAAAGAAGATATAAACATGACAAAAAAGTACATGAAAAGATACTCGTCAGGGAAATAGAAATCAAAACTACAGTGAAATACCACTTCACACCCACTAGGATGGATATAATTAACAAAACAAGACAAATGGGGAAGTAACATGTTGACAAAGATATAAAGGAATTGGAACCCTTATACAGTGGTGGTGGGAATAGAAAATGGTCTTGTCCAAACAGTTTGGCAGTTCCTCAGAAAGTAAACATAAAATTACAATATGGCCCAGCAATTCCAATCCGGGAAATATACTCAAAAGAATTGAAATCAGATTCTTAAATGCACATACATATGTGTCCACAGTAGCAATATTCACAATAGCCAAGGCATAGACAACCAGCCCAAATGTCCATGCATGGATGGATGGATAAACAAATTGTATATACAAACAATGAGCTATTACGCATGTATGAAAAGGAATGAAGTACTGATGTATGCTTCCACCTGGTTGAGCTTCAAAACATTAGGCTAAGTGAAAAAAGCCAGACACAAAAGGTCGTATGTTATATTCTTCCATTTATTTGAAATACCCAGAATAGATCAATCCACAGAGGCTGAACATAAATTGGTGGTTGCCAGGGGCAAGGGGAGGGGCGGATAGGGAGCAGCTGCTTATTGGGTTGGGCTTCCTTTTGGAGTGATAAAGATATTCTGGAACTAGAGACAAGGGTTTGTTGAACAACCCTGAGTCTGCTAAATGCCATTGAATTGTTTTGAAATGGTTAATTGTATGCTATGTGAATTTCACTTCCTTTGTATTAATTAGATTACACAGAAATCCCTCACCAAACTCGAAGGCTGTATTTCTGAAATGTATGGTGCTGGACAAAATCAAGCTTTTTGAGACAATGAGTTGCTTTGCTTAACCATGAAAGTGGTGTTCAAAAGTTGTTGAAGCCATGCAATTGAAACGTAGAGGAGGTTGTCTTACGCCCACACAAACCAATCTGCTAGCATTTAAAACCTGTAGCCGCTTTCCCAAATTGCACTGTCGATTAGGAAATACTGTAGCAGCCACATCACTGACAGAAATTATATCACAGATTTCACTTTGTATCCTAGGCTTCCTTGAAACGTTGTCAATATATTCCACTGGCTGCGATTTAATGCCATTTACACTTACAAGTGTCTGAGTCTGAGACATTTATCGTGTTGCCCGTGGGCACCATGTTTCAAGCCTCATGATGCTATTTAGAGAGGCTAGAGTATACTTGAAAATGTGTGATTGCTTCAAGTCGGATGTGGTGTTCCCTGTTAAATAGTGATTAGCGGTTAGCAAACGCAGACGCACAGAGGGAGGTGGGCATATTGGCAGAGGTTCAGAAAAGAGGACCGTGGCGGGAGCTGAGGTGGTAAAGGCGTGAGAAAGTAGTTCCATCTGAATATGGATTTGGAAAGTAGGGGTGACAGAACAGAAAACGCGTATCATTTTCTTCTATGTTATGTAATCCTCAGTGTAATGCACACTGATGTGAAAAACCTAATAAGCTTTAAATTTAGGGTCAGACTGAACTTAGTCATGTAGAAAAAAATTAAAATGCCAGTGAGGATAAAAAGAAAATTTTTCAAATATAATTCTAACAAGCGGCAGATCTAACTCTTTGAGGTTCTTCTGTTCAGCATTTGAGCCTTTCAGCGTTATATCACATCCCCTGTATACAATTCCATTCAGAGGAATTCCTCACTCTCCTGCAACAAAAAATGTCAATATTTGGCCACCACCTTAGAAAGGAAGTGTTGTTTGCATTTTGTTTAAATGTTTACTGATCTGTGGCTATTTGATGAATGTACCGTATCGTATGCAACAATCAACAAAGACATTATGAAAAGTTGTTAAAATAATGCAGTGCATTACAGAACCACACAGATCTGGCCATTTAACAGGTGATATGGAATGATTTTCATGACAAACGCTTGTGATTTTTAGGAAGAAGGCCTTTACTTTAAAGAGTGGGTTACTTTTGTGGCTCTATGACTAATCCGATACATTAATATGAGATAACAATCCAACATTTTGCAAATCCAAACCAGCATTGAAATGATTCTTTATTACTACTGATTTTTTTTAAGGATTTATGAAAACTTTTGTCCTAGTTTTATTTCAATAAAACAAGGTAGACTAATGGTTTTGTAATGACGATTATCACTAAAATTTGTATCATAGCACAAATTAATATAATATTTAAAGTAAGCAATGAACATGTACTTTTTTATTGTTCTAAGAAGGAAAGTGTAACCAGAAACATTATTTGTATACATTATAGTGTCCGATAAGGTAGACCATTCTTTCTTTTCTGTTATTCTCTAAAAGAGTTCTCTTAAATAGAAACAGTAGCACAAATTTGCGCAGGCAGCCCAGAAGTTTCAGAGAGGGAAGGGATTAAAATTTCAATTTTTCCCCACTTCAAATGTGTGGTAATGGCCTAGGATAGCCGGCAACTATATTGACAGCAACAGCAATGAAGTGGCTGCCGTAAAATGACCATAGCATAGAAAGCAACGGACCTCGCGTGCTGGACCCTGAATCAAGAATGGCCATCAAAAGAGATCATGCAATCCTCACAAGGACGTGCCCTCCTCTAGCTGTCCTGGAAGCATTCTCCACTTAAGGAGTTGGTGTAGGAGCTGTGGTATTAGCAACTGTGGTCAGAGTAGACAAGGAGGATGCCGCGTCGGCATCTTTCACACCCGCAAGAATCTCTGGGACCTAACGGTGTCTCGTTGGTTTCAAAGGCAGAGAGGAGAGAAATAGGAAAGACACACTTGCTAAGGTAGGAGCACAGGGGGAGAATTTCTTCGGTAAAATTGGCGGCTCATCAGCTTTCCCAGCCCTCAGTTGAAAAATCTTTTCAGCCTCAGGGGAAAAGCAGATAAACACAGGAGTGGAAATCCTTCGCAGAGAGTAAGGGCTGGGCTTCCTGCTCGCTCAGGCGGGGAAAGGCTCACTATTGTCTTTTTTAAAAACAGCTTTATTAATGTATAACTCGCATATGCTCAAACTCACCCACTTAGAGGGTACGATTCAGTGAATGTTGGTATATTTGCAGAGTTGTCCAACCATCACCATAATCAGATCTGGAACATGCTCTTCACTATTAGCATCACCCACTGGCAGTCTCTCCCTGTTCTCTCCCATCCCCAACGCCCAGCCCCAGGCAACCACTAATCTATTTTTTTTTTTTTATCTCTATGGATTTGCCTATTCTGGACATTTCGTACAAATGGGATCATACCATGTGCTGTCCTTTGTGAATGACCTTCCACTGAGCATAATGTTGCTAAGGTTCAGCTATGCTGTAGCACGTGTCGACACTAGGTTCTCCTTTATTGACAAAGTAATTGTATGAATACACGTTCTGTTCCTTGTTCATCTTTAGATGGACATTCCAGTTTCCACATTTTGCTATTGTAAATAATTCTGCCGTGTACATTCCTGTACAACTTTTCATGTGGATCCATGTTTTCATTTCTTGAGTAGATATGGGTAGAATTACTGGATTATACGGTAACTCTGTGTCTCACATTTAGAAGAAATGACACATTGTTCTCCAAAGTACACACTGACTTTACTTCCCCTCCAGAAATATAGGAGGACTCTGAAATCTCACCCATACTTCTTATGTCCTTCCTTTTCTCATTCTGGACATTCTACATAGGTGAGAAGCAGTATCTGGTGATTTTCATCTGCATTTCCCTAATGACTAGTGATCACAAGTGAAACTCCACACACTGTTGGCCATTCATATAGCTTCTTGGGAGAAATGTCTAGTCAAATTCCTGTCCACTTTTATTTGGGTTATTTCTCTGTTTATTTTGGGGTTATAATAGTTCTTTGTGTATTCTAGATATACTTACGTCCTTTATCATCTACATTGTTTAAAATATTTTCTCTCAGGCTGGGGGTGGTCTTCACTTTCTTGGTACTGACTTTTGAAGCATATATTTTTCAAATTTTGATGAAGTCCAACTTACCTGTCTTCTTATTAATCACTTGTGGTTTTTATGTCCTATCTAGGAGAGCACTGCCTAATTCCAATAATGAAGATTTACTTCTGTATTTTCTTTAAAGAGTTAAATGCTTTTGTCTCTAATATTTAGGTCCATGATCCACTTTGAGTTAATTTTTGCTAATGGTGTGAGGTAAAGATCCAACTTCATTCTTTTGCATGTGGCCCCAGATTTCATTTACTGTAAAGCTTATTCTTTCCTGGTTGGATTGTCTTGGCCTTCCTTGGGGGGAAATTGATTGACCATAAATGTTATGATCTGGTTATTTCTGGACTCTTAACTTTATTTTAGCGATCTATACATGTACTTCTATACCAGTACCACACAGTCATGATTCCTGTTAAGGTGTCCCTTTAAAAAGTTTTCTTTCTTTCAGGATGATTGTAAATTACAGCTAATTGAGATTTGTATGTATCTATGGGGGGGGGGGGGGAATTCCAAATAGTTAAGTCTTTCCATTTTTTTAGATAGAAATTTTTTCATCTGTGAAATCGAAAAGTCTGAGAATTACTGTTTCCCGGCAAACTCACTCATGGTTGGCACATCCTAGTCAGAGTGAAATTACAGGTGTTCCTCCCAAGACCAGTGACCATGCATGGTTCCCCTGATTTGGCATGATGCACCCATGTTCCTGAGATGAAAGCAGTGCTTGGCTCATCTGTGGAAATTCTCACTTTGTGATCATGGGCCCTGTTCAGGTTTCCATTCTTTTAGGATGTAAAACCACCCGTGGACACAAAGAAAGATTCAGAGAGGTAGCAAGCATGACTCCCTAAGGACCAGCCCTACGTGACAGCAACAGGGCAACTTTGCTCTTAGACAAGGGAAGCCAATGATTCCTCTGCAAACCGTGGTGTCTCCTTCCGGGCCTCCTGGCTTTCTCCTGCTGCACTCTGAGGGGAGTAGAGCGACACCAATATACGCCCCACAAGGCTTAGCAGGGCCATGGTAATGTTTTTGTCCTAGCTTTTTCAGAATACACCTACTTTCCTCAAAAACGGAAGGGTAGACTTCGATGGTACTTTAAATGTGTTTGAATTATTGCTTTGTCTTACAAAATTCTCTTCGAATGACCAATTTAGTGCCACATTACTCTTGGTAGAAATGTCCTTGTTATTATGAGTAACTGACAACTTTAAAGGGATCTAATTAATCCCAGCCTACAAATAAAATGTTTCTACCTCCGTGGATTTTTACCTAGTGAAAATGTTTAAAATAAATAGTCTCCTGGGTAAGATTTCTGAATTCAGAATTATCCCCCACCCCCTGATCTCATTCGCATTCATAGGGAAAAAAAAAGTAAAAGAAAACTACAGCCAGCTGAAAACCACTGATTAGAAGTCTGTTCCCCCCCCCGGTACACTGTTTAATGTCTTCAAAAAAATAAATTTTGAAATCATTTTTAACTTACGTCTCCGAAAGATTAAAAACTCGTTGAGGATCTCCGTTCTCAATGGTGTATGATATTGGGTCTCCCTCTCGATCAGTTGCCTTCAGAGAGAAAACATGATTGGATTATCGAGTAACTGATGAGTAACTGATATAGGTCCTGGTCCATACAGTGGAATATAGGAGCTGGAAGCTAACAGCGTGGAATAGCCACGGGACACTTAAGGGTTACAAAATGAGCTAATTCCGAATTTCATATCTGACCCCAGCATTTCTGTCATTTCCTCTCATTTGAAAGCAGTAACAATGAATAAGAATAATATCGCCCTAATGTGTACGTAATCTTACCTGGTGCAGAAATAGATTAATGGCTCTCTTAAGGTTTATGTATTTGATTTACATGAGTGTATCTCTCTAGTTTACATAGTTACTGTTTGCATAAATGTTTACAGTGTAGAGAAACTGTCTAGTCCACTGGTTTCTTTTTCTGCTGAGCATATATCAAGTCTGGAAGCTTTGTGGTTAAGAATCCTGAATCTGAAGCCAGAAACCTGAATTTGAAACTGGCTTCCCTTACTAAATGTGTGATTATTTTTCAACTTCTTCATTTGCAAATGAGAACTTTAACAATAACAAAAGTCAATCAATATTGGGAGGTTTGACTGACATGATTTCTGTCCAAAAGCCAAATTTTTAATTAAGCCAAGTGACCACCTTTTTCAGGCCTGCATTGTATTTCTTTTGAGTAATGCTTTTGCATTATGATGGATACACACTCACTAAAATACAACGGAATGAAATCAAGTAGTAAAATAAAATGAAATATTCAATTAGCTAGGGTAATATCTTGGAGCATTCCATTTCTAGCTAAATCTCAAATTTTAAATTGCCTTGATTTCATTATAATGGAAATCTCAGAGTAGAGAGTAAGAAACAAAATGTATTTTTTTAAACAGGCTCAATAGAATTGACAGTAGATGCTTGATGTTTTCCTCTTATTTTTCTGTTCTCTGCCAGGCAGGTATTCGCCGAAAAGAGAAAAGAGAACTACAAATAATGACACAGTTAAGTTTTTGAAGAAACACAGAATTATGCTAGATTTAGTGAGACAGGGAAACTGAAGGATTGTATAAAAATCTGTTTTTTGCTCCTTTTCCTGCTTCTATTCTTCCTGGACCCGCGTCCCCACCTCATACACGTGTTGTAGTATGTCCTCCCTGTAAGGGACAAGGAATTCATGATTTCTTTGGACTCCTCTAGCACAACATATAACATCTAAGGGGTAGCGGGGCAAGAATGCCTGGATGAGGTCATCGCCTGTATATTCCAGACTGAGGAGGGAGCAGAAGGCAAGCCGAGGACAGAGCACCAGCTGACACCCCGCAACCTCCCCCCACCCCCACTCCTGGGTGGGACATGTGTGATATTCTTCCAGGAAACTCCCAAACTCTCTTTATGTTAATACATTGCTAGAGGGCAAAACGACCTTAACTTGACAATGGCAAGGCCTCAGGTATCCAGTGAGTCTTCTTTAACGTACAAAAATCCTTTTGAAACCTCCCTTTTCCTTACCTTCCCCAACCCATAGTATATCGTCAGCCACCCCTCACAACCGCGGAGCAGCAGCTCTTTCTGCCCACGGGGCCTGTCCCCATGCTTTAATAAAACCACCATTTTGCACCAAAGACATCTCAAGAATTCTTTCTTGGTCGTGGGCTCCGGACATCACCCCACCGAACCTCACCTATATTCTAAAACCACATCAAGACCACCCATGCTGGACAGCTCAACCCAAGACCCTTGGCTCCAGGGAATGTGACTTAGGGAGGACACCTGGACGCCTGCCCTTGTTCTCACCCGTTCCCGAACGCCTGAGGGATATGCACACCACAACACAATCCTCAATAAAATCCTCAGACTCTGAATAAAGATGAGACTCTGCTTTCCTTTCTGTGTCTTCCAGACACTGTCTGTACCTGTATCTTCAATAAACTCTTGCTCTTACCTGCTGCTGGCTCCCATTAGATTTCCATCCTGCCTGCAGCCACGGACCTTCCTGGCTGGTCCTATGGGACCCTGTCTGGGTCCTCAGACCCAGCCTGCTGATGTCCTTAAGAGACTGCTTGTTCCCACGGAAAAGCTCACACTAAAGTTTTTCCATTGTTTTTCTCTTTCAGTCAGTCATTTTTACCTGTCATATTGTTATAGATATTATCAATTTCTTTTTGTTTGTTCATTGGTATGTAGTTGCTGCTGCTTTCTGAAAGACAATTTATTGTCTTGTATTTTCATAAAAGCCAGAAGAAATGGATTCTGAAGCAGGATAGCTTTGTGTAAATAATGTTAAGTCCAGATTAATGTTCCCCTTTCTTCTAATGTATCGAGTCTAATACTTAATATCGTTGCTTAGGGATGAAAGCGCTGTGAATGCTGAGTCATTTTATTTATTTAAGTCATTATGTTGTTATGTCACTAAAATAACAAGGGAGAAAAATTCCTAGAGGATTTTCAGTTTTTTCATCCACATTAATTACTTTCAATGCCTGAGTTACCTTGAAGTACTTCCTTTTGTTTGACCATTTAAATACTTAAGAAATGTGAGAGCCCGTAATCTGCCTACTTCAATCTCATGTGAGGTTGTGTCCATATTAGAAAGCTTGAAGACCCAGGATTTGGAAGGAAATCCTTATTTGATTGTTTTGTTTCTTTCAGTCCTCTGTGTTTGTTTCAGGATCTGTGGCCAAGGGTGTAGTAATTAGGGAGGATTCATCATTTCTCAGTCCACAATGCAAGGCGGGGGATGGTGCCATCAGGATCAGACCTCTGAAATCTATCCATTACATGTGTTAGCACTTGTGTAAGTACTTTACATCTCTACTTGTCCGTATTTAAGGAGAGAAACTATTTCAAGTTTATTTATTTATTTGAGAGAGAGAGGGCGAACAGGGTAAGTGTGGAGGGAGAAGGAGAGAGCGAATCTCAAACATACTCCCCACTGAGCACAGAGCCCGACTCAGGGCTCGATCCCACAGTCCTGAGAGCACATCCTGAGCTGAAATCAAGAGTTGGATGCTCAACCGAGGGAGCCACCCAGGCGGCCCAAGGAGAGAAGTTATTTAAAGAAAGAAATAACACATAAGAGGAATAACTGGAAAAATCGGAAAAAGCAATGATTCTTGGAGTATAAAGATATGATCATGTGCATATTTCTGACCTAAAATACATTTCTAAAAACATTTTTTAAATAGTTTTTTTTTTTTTTTCCCTAGGGGTGCTTGGGTGGCTCAGTCAGTTAAGCATCTGCCTTAAGCTCAGGTCATGATCTCAGGGTCCTGGGATCTAATCCCACATTGGGCTACCTGCTCAGCGGGGAGTCTGTTTTTCCCTCTGCCCCTCCCCCTTGCTTGTGCATGCTCTCTCTCTCTCTCTCAAATAAATAAATAAAATCTTTTAAAAAATTTAAAAATATTTTTTTTCTATATATAAGTCTAGCTAGTCATCTCTAAATGCTGGGCAGAAATTCAAATATGATACTGAACAGTGAATCCTTAAGTTAGAATTCATTGACTATTTACTATGTGTCAGGAACTATACTTGCATGCCTTGTCTCATTTAAACCTCACAGCAACCATATAGTAAATGGGAAATGCAAAGGACTTCAGTTCTCAGAGTCTTTCTGGCACCACTCCAATTGGAGTTCCCTATAATTTGCTTAATTGGAAAATACATCTTTTTTTTTTTAATCTGGAGATAGTAGTAACTTTTATCTTAAAAAGAGAGCGAGTAGTGTAAATGTTTTCCATAACGGAACAGAAAGGAATCTCTCATTCTTTGTGCAAATATATATTCTGTGCCTTTATTTCTGATCAGTCGGGTCCAATCCAAGCCCTCTGTGCAAGGTGTGAGAGAGTACAGGAGCCGTCATCTTAGGGGGCCTGGCTGGGTGTGGGCTCCGGAGCCAGCCCCCTCGGGTGCCATCTCCTCTTAGGCAAGAGGCCTAATGACAAAATGAAGCTAACAACAGTAACACACACAGTATTCACTCATGGATTCAACAAATAGTTATCAATCATCTGCACTGTGTTAAATGGGCCCTGGGGCTTCCATGCAGACAGAAGTCCGTGAGCAACACAGACAAGAATTCTGCCTTTGTGCAACTTACACTGTAGTACGGGCAGTCAGAGACAAAACAAAATAATTCATGACAATATACAGTTTTCAGATCTCTATAAGTGCTGTGAAAATATGAGGTAATTTAGGAAGGGCATAAGGTTGGTGGGCGGGGGGGTTGCAGTCATATATAGGTCATCAGGAAAGCTATCAGGAAAACGTGATGCAAATGCAAATGCATTTGTGAGGGGCCAGAGAGCAAGTCTTGTGGGGAACGGTATTCTGGCAGAGGGCACCGGGAAGGAAAAGACCATGAGATGGAAACAGGCCTCGTGAACGTGAGGAAGAGAGAGCAAATGGAAAACCAGCTCCTGTTTTGCTTGGCCTCAGGTAAACAACCTGAGGTTAAATACCTCGGGTTAAATAACTGAATGATACTCACTTTGGACAGCTAGCAAGGAATGGAATTATTTAGTCCCTGGTCTGCTGATAGATGTTTAACAACACAACGAACTACAATCAAGCTAATTGTCCTGTAATGTTTGCTAGTAGGACAAGGAGTAACTTTTTAAAGATCAAGGCCACTGCTGTTTCTAGTCTGCTTAACCAGGTAACTGACAGCATATAATTCAGGTCTCCCAGTTGTCAGAAGCACCAAGGACACAAAAGTATTTACCTCAATAGGCACGGTGCTTAGACACTGGAAAAAAGGAATTTTGAAAAAGAAAACAAATCTTCTCTAAACTAATATTCCATTCATGTTAAAGACGAATACAGCCATCAAATACCATCTGGTAGACTGCACTTTATGCACACAGAATGATTCTGCACATTTCACAGGACATTAAGACAAAGCACCTGACCCGAGGGATTCTAAAATAGATAAAAATCAACAGATTTAGATGATCTTTTCTTTTCTCACTTAGGCAAACGAGTTCTGATTTATGTTATTAAACTACTTGAGAGCAAGAACGGAGGTTTTCAATTCAGCACAGCAGTGTTTCCAAAAATGTGTATGCGGGCACTCCTGGTGTCAAATACTGGCCCTTTAACAAAATGTTAATGTTTACGAATCTATTTTGATGAATAATGCAGACTTTTTTATGTCAAGAAGTGCTGTTTTGTCATGTATGATCCTGATTTAAAATTTCCTTCTGGAAGTAAGTTCATTTACGTAAAGAAGTCAGATTGTTCAATTTTCTAAAAAATATAAGTAAATTGATAAATAGGATGCAGTGTAACATATCTGAAACTTGGAAATACAGCTCACATAGAATGTCCATATGATACAGGAGCGTACCTGAACACCTTCAATCCTGTCCAGCTATTAACTCTATTTCTCATTGTTCTCATTCTCTCTTGGAACCATCTCGATCACGTTTCCAACCCTCCCAAGAGTACTACACCGAAACTGCTCTTTTCAACACGCCGAGTAAATTCCATATTAGTAAAATCACCCATCAGTCCACAGTCTTTGTTTCCATTTGTTTCTTTGTTTTGTTTGTTTTTAACATGACCTCTCAGTAGCATCAGGAATAAATGATCTCTCCCTTCTCCTTGACACACTTTTTTCCCCAAGTCCACTTCAGGACATTTCTTCTGGGTCCCCATTCCTGATCCTCCTCACCTCCTTGGCACTTTAAAATCAGCCTTTGGATGTCTTCTACTTTCACTCCCTCAAGAACCTCATCCAATCTCAAAGTTCTAAGTAGTACTTAAATGCTCAAGACCCCAGATGGATATTTTCTAGTCCAAACTTCTTCCCCAGACACATACCCAACTGCCTACTCAGTAGCTTTAATTAGATGTCAAAAGACATTTCAAATTTGACATGTCCAAAATTGAATTATTTCTCCTCTGACATTCTTTTCATTCTGGCTAATGGAAATTCAATCCTACCAGTTGCTTGGGCTGTAACTTAATAGCCATTCTTCACTTGTCTTCTCTCCCAAAATCCACAATCACCAACAAATCCTCTAGTGTCTACCTACAAAATAGAAAAAAGTGGAAACCACTTCTCCCTATGTCCAGAAATATCACTCCAGGCTAGTCTGGACTACTGAAATAGCACCCTAACTAATTTGCACAATTCCTCACATTTCACTGCAGACCATTCTCAATAGAGAATCCGTAGGATCCTTTTAAATTTTAAGTTTATTCGTGTCACTGCTCTATTCAAATTCTTCCATTAGTACTCACTTCCACTGAGAATAATTATCTCCACACTTCTCCAGGTCCTGGGGGACTTCATTTCTATAGGTTCCCTCTTCTCTTGTTCTACTCCTGTCACACTGGTATCTTCACTGTTCCTCAAACACACCAGGCAGGTCTGAACTTCAGGGCCTTTCCACATGCACCCGAAGTACTCTGCCCTAGATGAGCCATGCCCACATGGCTCATTTTCTCACCTTCGTCAATTCTTTGATAATGCCACCTTAGCAAAATCATCACTGATCAAATTGTCATCCCCCATTACTCCTCTCAATTTTTCCTCATTTACATTTTCACATAGCATTTATTACCTCCTAAAATTCTATATCGCTCACATATATTTTGTTAATTTTTCTTTTTCTTACTTGAATGTAAGCGCCATGAAGGCAGAACACTCGTCTGCTTTGTTACTAATGTGCTTTAGTATTTACAATTTGGGCTTGCCTTTGTATTCCTTGTGGCCAAGAAGGTAAGTTTAGTGTAATGAAGAAAGTATAGTGATCTAGTTTGTTTTGTACTTCAATCAACTATATTTACAGTAAAAAAAAAAAATGTACTTTGATCTTCATCTTACATACCCCACGTTTGTCTGTCTCAGTTTCTTCCAGACTTGAGTCAGAAAAGAGATTGTGACATAGAACACTAGCCCTTGTTACTACTGCCTATTGGTGGCAGCTAATAATCTCCAAAGGTAATCTAATTACTGTGGGGAGATACTTGGCTCCCGTCAGTTCTCAACACTCAACATTTGGTAATAAACCAAATAAATACAATTCATAAACAACATTTTCAATGCTAAAATAGCTAAACAAAATGACTCTTGTTCAGTTCTAAATAAATTGAAGAGGGTGTGTATGTTTCCAGGCCTATGGAGATCTGAAGACCTACAAAGCCCCTACTTAGACTCTTGCACATTAGTTCAAGGGTTTCTCAAGCCCTCCCTCACAGTCTACGTACTAGTTCCCAGACGTCAGCACATCAAAACCAGATTTTCAAAATTGTGCAGTTAATAGAGCCAGGCCAATTGAATGGACTAAGCACACAGCTAATGGTCTGACAGTACTGAGGGAAAAAGACAGAAAAATCTATTTAAACAAGAGCATGGGGATCAATAAGCAGAGGGATCCATTAAGCCTCACATACCGCCATACCATTTGTTGATATAAATACAGAATCTAATTTAGAATCTAAGAGTCACATTATCCTGTGTTCAGTAAGCCAAAAAATGTACTGGGCAACCATTATAAAGAATCTATTTCACGCTAGGAATCAGGAATGATATGTCATGTAGTACAGTCCCTACCTTTGAGAAAATTCTGATCATTGGTGATATTAACACTGAAAAAGAGTTAAATAATGTTCAGAATACTGTGATTAAGCCTATACTTATAAAAAATAGCCCAGAGCTGGTAATCATACGATTGAGAACCTAGTCCGAATTATCTTGGTTTTAACTACCTGAACTGGGCTCTGTCGCTGAACCTATATTCTCAATCATTAAATGGATAAATAACACTTGAAATGTATAGTCTATACGGTTGATGTAGAATCAGATGAGGCAACAGATGTTTAGAAAACTCTAGAATTCTATTCCAATTAAAAGTACTGTCTAAGGAACTGATTTAATTTGGTAACTAAAAATCTTGAGCTTTAAAGCAAAAAAAAGGGGGGGATGAAAGTTGTCACTTATTAGTTATGCAAATCACTAAACCTGTTTACGTCTCAATGACTCCATGTATGATACTGAAATAAGATTATTCTCTTAATACATTTTTTTGCAGTTGATACCTGCATTTAAAAATGAGCAAAAATAGAGCACACAAGGGAAAGACTTCAGGAATGGCTGAGTGAAGTCCTCTCCCATGAAAACAACCATGACTACTAAAAAATAGTTTAATAAAATTAGGGTCTCTGGAAATTGTTCTAAGAGTGTACAGTAATGAGAGAAACATTTATTAAAAAAAAATCTACAAAATCTCAGTCAGAACAGCAGGAGTCTTTGGCATTGGAGCAATAAGGTATTCCCCCTCTAACTCTCAGCCCGCACAGCATGAGAGAAGGTCTACTTGTGGCAGGTGTAAGCAGAGTCACTGCACCCCTTCTCCCTCACCGCGCCAGTGAAAGACTACGGCGTCTGCCTTGGAGCGACAGGCCCACAGTGTTCCTTATCCTCTGCCTGTCAGTCCATGCTGCAGAAACCCACCGTCTGCCATCTGCTAATTCTTTCTCTGTCTATAATGGAATAAAATTAGAAACCAACAACATCAAGTCTCAAAATTCACAACTATACAGAAATGAAAACAGCACTCAGAGACAAAGAAGACAATGCAAAGGAAATGAGAAAAAGCTTCAAAATGAATGAAAATTGTTTAAAGAATCCTCAAAAAATTAAAAATAGAGCTATCCTATGACCCAGCAATTGCACTCCTGGGTATTTACACCAAAGACACAGATGTAGTGAAAAGAAGGGCCACATGCACCCCAATGTTCATAGCAGCAGTGTCCGCAATAGCCAAACTGTGGAAAGAGCCAAGATGCCCTTCGATAGACAAATGGATAAAGAAGATGTGGTCCATATACACAGTGGAATATAACTCAACCATCAGAAAGGATGAATACCCAACTTTTACATCAACATGGATGGGACTGGGGGAGATTAGGCTGAGTGAAATAAGTCAAGCAGAGAAAGTCAATTATCATATGGTTTCACTTATTTGTGGAACATAAGGAATAACATGGAGGACATTAGGAGAAGGAAGGGAAAAATGAAGGGGGGGAAATCGGAGGGGGAGACGAACCATGAGAGACGATGGACTCTGAGAAACACACTGAGGGTTCTAGAGGGGAGGGGGTGGGGGCATGGGTTAGCCTGGTGATGGGTATTAAGGAGGGCACGTACTGCATGGAGCATTGGGTGTTATATGCAAACAATGAATCGTGGAACACTATACATCAAAAACGAATGATGTAGTGTATGGTGATTAACATAACATAATACAATAAAATTAAACTAAAAAAAACTACACTAAAACTTATGCAATGATATAAGGCAGTTCTTGGAGAAAAAGATACAGCTGTAAGCATCTATATCTACAAAGGGGTAAGTTTTCAAGTCAATAACTTTTCATCTAAGACAATGAAAAAAGATGAGTAAAATAAACGTAAAGCAACGAGAAGAAATAAAAATTAAAGTGGGAATTAATGAAATAAAAATAGAAAAACAGTAGAGAAGAATCAATGAAACCAAAAGTTGATGTTTTGAAAAGATCAACAAGATTGACAAGATTTGGGCGCCTGGGTGGCTCAGTCGGTTCAGCGACTGCCTTCGGCTCAGGTCATGATCCTGGAGTCCCGGGATCGAGTCCCACATCGGGCTCCCTGCTCAGCAGGGAGTCTGCTTCTCCCTCTGACCCTCTCCCCTCTCATGCTCTCTCTCTATCTCATTCTCTCTCTCAAATAAATAAAAAATCTTTAAAAAAAACTTATAAAAAAAAAAGATTGACAAGATTCGTCAGACTGATAAAGGAAAAAAAAAAGAGAAGAAAGAAGGTTCAAATTACTAAAATCAGGAACAAAAGCGGAGCTATCCCTATGGCCTCACAGCAATAAAGCAGATTTAGGGAAATCTGATGAAAACCTCGATCCCACCATATTAAATAACCTAGATGAAATGAACAGATCCCTAGCAGTACACAAATTACCAGAACTGATTCAAGATGATAAAGACAATCTGGATAGATGTATAATGAGTAAGAAGATAAAATTAGTAATCTCAAAAACAAAACAATAAAAAGCTGCATTAAAGAAAAAAAAAGGCCCAAATAGCTTTACTAGTGAATTCTACTAAACATTAAAGAACTGACAGCATTTTCACAATCTCTTCCAAAATACTTAAGAAGAGGAAAAACTTCCTAATTATAGGGCTTATGTTACTGTCATACTGAAACCAGACAGAGGTACCCCAAGAAAAGAATGCTATAGGTCAATCTATCTTATGAATATAGAGGTAAAACTCCTTAACAAAACACCAGCAATTCAAATTCAGCAATATATAGAAACGATCACACATAATGACAAAATGTGATTTGTCACAAGTATGCAAAGTTGTTTCAACATAAGAAAATCAATTAATGTACGAAACAGATTTTTTTTTTTTAAAGGATCATCTCAGCAGAATCAGGAAAAGCATTTGACAAAATCCAAAACTCCCAACTGGCATCATAGTGATGTTGAAAGAATCACAGCTTTTCCCCTAGGGTCAGGAATAAGAGAAAGATTTATACCAAAAACTATTACAACATTTTACTGAAAGTTCTAGTTGGAGTAATTAGGCAAGAAAAAGACATAAGAGTCATTGCAGAAAGGAAGAAGTAACAGTATCTCCATTTGCAGATGAAATTATCTTTTAAACAAAAAATCCTAAAGAATCTACTCAAAAACTATGAGACTAATAAATGAGTTCAGAAAGGATGCAGGATAGAAGACCAATATGAAAATATCCATAGTATTTCTATATCCTCGTGATGAATGATCACGTGTGAAAATAAGGAAAAGATTCCACTTCATAAAATTTAAAAAAAACAAAATATTCAGGAATAGATTTAATGAGAGAAGTAGAAACATTGCAGTCGGAAAATACAAAACATTGTTAGAACTGCCTGATGTGGAGAGTCAGAGCCTGGGTGGGGGGTTGGCAGCCTGTCATGGGGCACCCACACCCATGTGGGAAGGGCACTCACGATGCCTGGAATGGGATGGTAACCTAGGCGAATAAGCCTGGCTTCCGTGAGAGGGTGGTGGCTTGGTGTGGTCGCGAAGCCCAAAGAGCCTTGCTGTTGAGCTCCGAGGTCCCGAGGCCGTCTGCGTGGGAAGGGGGCTGGTAGGACATCAATCTCCCATGGCCTATCGCAGCACAAGGGGAATGGAGAAGGGAACCGTTTGTATACGGTGGTAGCAGCTGGTAGTGAGATGTGCTGAAGTTTGGACTCTGTAGGGAAGGTGTTTGCATGACCCTGCGCAGCACTCCAAAGTCCACGTAGGGTGGGGAGTGCATCTGTATTGGGAGAAGAAGAGGGACAGTCAGGCTTGTGGCACTAGAACGTGAGAGGGGTAAGGAGGACATCAGCATGGGTGTCAAGAGGAAACTGGTTATGTTTATAAGTAAATATACTAAGGATAAACAGGCCAGTTTTCTCATTGTGACCGTTATTAGTGTGAACCAAGAGCTTTATACATATATATATGTTTATTTACATATATTATATATTTACATATAATATTCCATAAGGTATAAAATGTACACATGCAATATTACATATAATGAGTATACGTATGTTATGCAGACATATATGTAGGCATAAATACAGATGCAAATGAACACGTGTGTATATATCAAACACACTTCTGTATGTGGTGTGTGTAGACACGTGTGTGTATGTTTGAGTACATGCATGCATGCACACAGAGGTATGTACATAGACTGACAGCTTAGGCCATTGAGAAGACCTGGAAGCAGAGAGAGCCAATAGCCAGGAACATTCCGTGCTCTCAGACCTGGTTTCTAAATGCTACCCCCACTGAAAGACACCAGAGCTTTTTAGAGAAATGGTTAGATCTCGGGCTGGGATAAGAGAAGTCTAAAATGGGTGCTCAAAACATGACAGGGCCATGCGAAAAGACACAGAAGCCTGTTCAGATGGGCTCATCAAGGCTAATTCTGGGACGATTTGAGCATCAGAATAAATAATGATTGTCATGGTTTATAATCAACGGAAGCAGATAAATTTTTGAGCTCGTATTGGTATTGATAAATAATTGAATAAATACATGGGGGAGGAAAGATAGCTTTTCTTTTGGTAGAATGCCAATTCACCAAGGTCAAAGAGATGATGGCATTAGAAGACCATCATTTGGCAACAGTCAAAATAATAATTCAGCCAAAGAACATCAATAGATGTTAAAAGTAACGAGGGAAGGGGCCCCTGGGTGGCTCAGTCGTTAAGCGTCTGCCTTCGGCTCAGGTCATGATCCCGGGGTCCTGGGATTGAGCCCCGCATCGGGCTCCCTGCTCCGCGGGAAGCCTGCTTCTCCCTCTCCCACTCCCCCTGCTTGTGTTCCCTCTCTGGCTGTCTCTCTCTCTGTCAAATAAATAAATAAAATCTTTAAAAAAAATAATGAGGGAAGATAAATAAAGGGAGAGTATTTGCATAATCTCAAGGTAAGTCCTCCACACACTTGAAGGTGGGTGCGACTTAGATCGGGTTATCCACAGCAGCATTCCCTGGATGACCACCTATAAACCATCTGTCATCTGGTAGGAGGCAATGTGACATGATCACTTCAGGGTTACCCTTGCCGAAATACCCATGACTGAACCAGTCACTGAGAGACATCAACGAACCCAAACTGAAGGAAAATGTAGAAAATAAGCTTCCTGCAATCTTCAAAAGCATCGAGGGAAGATTGGTGCATACGGAGGAGACCAACAAGGTATGATGCATAAAAGTCACACGTGGTCCTGGCTTGGGTCATTTTGCCATAAAGGATGTTACAAGCATAACCGGCAAAGGTTGACTGGAGTCACAGGGCTAGACTGCAGGAACACATCAAAGTCACTCCCTGATTTCCACCGCAGTGTGCTGGTTATACAGGAGACCTCACTCTTCATGGGAACTGGAAAGTACTTGGTGAATGCACAGCATGCTGGGAACTTATTCTCAAACATTCTTGTATGATTCTCACATTTTTTCTGTCAAGTCTTGTATCATTTCAAAAGGAAAATTAACATAAATGTATGCATATAATGACAATGGCAAAGTCACCTCTCTATATATTACTTGTGTATGTCCCTTACACACACACACTTACGTGTCTTACACAATCATATGTGACCAGAATGGGAAAATACAGTTAGACGCAGACCAGTGGGTTCATGTGTGCTCTCTCATGAGAAGGGCTGGGGAATTATTCCGGGGGAAAGAAGGTAGGGAATGGGAGGTGAAGCAAAAATAGAGAATAAAAAAGAAAGCTGCATAAAAAAGAAATAGAGAGTGCAATATGACTGCACTTATGAATATATGCACACTAATTGTAAAATAAAATTAAACAAGGAAAGATGAAGTATAAAGAGCTGGGTCCTCTCAGCTTGCTATTGTTGGCATTAATCTTTGAAGTTTTCTTCTTGATTCACGAAGGTGACTTCTGATTCAAATCACCCCGCTCATGCTCGTTAAATTAGAAGAAGTGTAGTTGCAATCAAGCCTTGCTGCTCTTTGTAATCATTTGTTTATCGAAATCAAAATTATCTGCTTTTGTATGGGGGTAGGTAGTAGGGAATGACTCTGTTGCAAAGTTGAGTTAAATTTTATTGCTAGATAATTCTGCCTCTGCCTGTGAAACGTATGTTTTCTTAATCTGGAGCTTCTTTTTAAAAGTGATCCCTTCACTTCCTTTTTCAAACTGTTACAGGATTTTGTGAATCCATGTAAAATAAAAAGTATGCAATACTAGAAGAAGGGACATGCAAATGAATTCTTCAGTTTTCTTAAGCAACTATTCCAAAGCAAATATTGCTTATCTTTTTATCTAAAAAAAAAAAATGTTTTCTTAGCTCCAAATCAGCTAATTCCAGGCAGTTAAGTGGAGAATCACCATGGGTACTTCTCAGCATCAATTTGGTTCCTGTTGTTTTCTCTAGACAACTGACACCTATTGGGTGTTTATCGAGTATACCTCAGAAACACTGTTTCTGTTCTTCTCTAATTTACCAAAATCTCAGGGAAATAACTGCATTTGCATACTGAAACTTTAATCAACAGTAGCTGACTGTGTGTGAAGCAATAAACAGCTTCAAGGCATGCAATAAACTGAGGTTTATTTACAAAACTGTGCAGAGAATCCTTTATTGCCAAGTTACTAAAGGTAATACTGATTACTGCTATTATAATAGCAGTCGCTATCAAAGACTTGCTCAGCCAAATGTTATTCCACATTCAAACCACATTTCAAATTAATCTTTTTTTTAATCTAACTTTTAGGAAGAGCAGAATGGTTTAATTCTGGTCAATTAAAGAAAAAAAAAACAAAAATGAAACCCAAAAACTCTTTTTATCAAGCAGTTTAAAAACCGTACACTTTGCTTTGAATCATACAATAGTCCTCCGGTATGAAGTAAATGAAACTCATCACTTTTATACTCTAGTAAGAAACCTTGGTTGAAAGATCTTTTATAAGAAAGAGCTGACGAAAGCACATCTCCAACGTTTCCACAAAACCCAGTGGAAAGAGACTAAGGGGTGTCTGTTGGCTGCCGTATAGAAAACTGGAAGGAGTCCTCCATGGCTTTACAAGACAGGATACAAATAAGAAGATTAAAGATTAGCAACACAGCATTAAAGAGGAAATAAAGGTCAATGTGAGGTGTCTCTTGTTCAGATCTCCAAAGTAGGCTGTATTACTACATACCCTCCCCCAGCGGTTGTCCAGAAAACCCCATTCAAGTTAGAGATCTCACAGTTTACCTTTCTGCTCTGGTGACCACTGCCCTCTGAGCCCTGGCTTCTCCGTTTCAGGAGCACTAGCACCTTGGGCTGAAATTCCGCATTGCACCACCCCTCCCACACGCCCGCATTCCTGTGGTTAGAAAAGCATGGCAATAATTCATTTGTAAAGGCATGCAACTATTGGAACAAAATCTCTGGAAAAATGCTAAACTGAATCTTCTCAAAATGTGTTCTTCCCCTTCTGAATTTATTCAAGTAGTTTTAAAAAATTATGTTTTTATTTTTTATTTTTGGTATTTCTAGAGGGCGTATGTTACAGTTCATTGCTTTACTGCACTTAGCATATTTTCTTTCAGAAAACGTTCAGCTCGCTCATTCCCCTTTACCTCATCTTGAGGCTACATGCCCCCAGATCCTCATTTCAGGTTTAATAAAGAATAAGATGGGGGTGCTTGGCGTGGCTCTGTCGTTAAGCGTCTGCCTTCGGCTCAGGTCATGATCTCAGGATCGGGGAATCAAGCCCCACGTTGGACTCCCTGCTCAGCGGGGAGTCTGCTTCTCCCTCTCCCTCTGCCTGCCGCTCTGCCTTCTTGTGCTCTCTATCTCTCTGTCAAATAAATAAAAAAATCTTAAAAAAAAACAAAAAAGAATAAGATGTTTTTTTTCATTTCCGTGTGATAACACTATGATATACCTCCCAAACCCCCTTCAAGGAAGTAATTATTCCCCTGTGTGCTGGAAATGTCACCAACTGAGAGCCTTCAGCTGTTGGTCCTATTTGAGAGGCTTCAGATGTTAGTCCATCTGAAGACAGTCACCATGTCAAGGCCAGGCTGGTTTCTAAAGCAACCTGCATCTGACTCATACATGCGGTGTATGAAGAGCCTACCTCATTGTGCTGACCTTCGAACCTTAAAGGGCTCTCTCAGCTCTAGAGCTTTCCATGGGGTCAGAGGAAGCTCACCTTCTCCCTAAATTTAATTCTGCTTGCTTCTCTCTCCTTTCCACAAGAGTTGATTCCAAAAACACTCTTTAATAAACCTCTGCAGCTGAATCTTCTCTGAAAACTCAACCTAAGAGAGACGCCTATTTAACATCTAAAAAACAGTATTGACTGTATAATTGGGCAGGGGTCTAGAGTTTTAGGGCAGGGAGCTAAGGATAGAGGTATGAGCGCAAAACCACTTAAATCCCTGAGACCAGATGAACTAATCCCAGGAGTGAATGTAAATGGAAAACGAAGAGTTAAGGAGCTTGAGCTTCAGGGCATTCCAATTTTTAAGAGGCAGGGCAATGGGGAGGAACCATCAAAGTAGACAGAGGTGGGATCAACCAGGGAGCATGGGGAAAAGCCCAGGACACTATGGTGTCCTGGAAATCAAGCACGTAAGTTTCTAAATAAGGAAGGGATTATCCGCTCTATCACACCTTGTCCATCAATGGGCAGGAAGATGGGGGATTCACTTGGCAATGGAATAAGCACAGGGACAAAAAGAGCCACATCTGTGGTTGGTGTGATTGAAAACCTGACTTTAGGGGCACCTGGGTGTCTCAGTCGTTAGGCGTCTGCCTTCGGCTCGGATCATGATCCCGGGGTCCTGGGATCGAGCCCCGCATCGGGCTCCCTGCTCCGCGGGAAGCCTGCTTCTCCCTCTCCCACTCCCCCTGCTTGTGTTCCCTCTCTCGCGGTGTCTCTCTCTGTCAAAATAAATAAATAAAATCTTAAAAAAAAAAAAAAGAAAACATGACTTTACTGTGGTCAAGAGAGAACAGCAGGGAATCTGACCAAGACGTTCTTCAAGCCAGCCTGGGTATCAGCGTTGAGTAGCTTCCACAACGAAGGGAGGCACAGAAATGAGTAAGCAGCTTGAGGAAATACGGGATCAAGGGCATTTTGTGTTGTTTCCTTGTGTTTAATTGGGAGATGCCACGGCCGATTTTGATGGCGATTGAAAGGAGCAGACAGAGCCGGAACTGTTCACGCTGCAGGAAGGTCAAAGGGTGATTCTGAAGCAACGTCCTTGTGCAGCCCAGAGTGGGTCCAGTCCGGGAGAGTGCTATCTGGTCAGCGCAAAGCACTCATACTTAAACGGTGCTATGTTTTCATTTTGCACTGGGCCTTGCAAACTACATGGCCAGTCCTGAGTGCTGTTCCGAGTGGGGTGCAATGTTGCGGTGTCGGTTGCAAAGTGGTTATTACAGATCATGACGATATAAGAAATTTAGAGTAAATACCTCTAGAGTAAAATTTATAGTAGTTTAGGGGCGCCTTGGTGGCTCAGTTGGTTAAAAGACTGCCTTCGGCTCAGGTCATGATCCCAGGGTCCTGGGATCGAGCCCCGCATCGGGCTCCCTGCTCAGTGGGAAGCCTGCTTCTCCCTCTCCCACTCCCCCTGCTTGTGTTCCCTCTCTCACTGTCTCTCTCTGTCAAATAAATAAATAAAATCTTTAAAAAAAATTATAGTAGTTTAGGAAAAAAAATAAGCGATTTGACAGGTAATTTATATCTGCCGAATCTAATAGTAAAAAAGAAAAATAGGCTCGTATTTTTTTCGTTTGTTTGTTTCCTATTTCCTTTTTCTAGTAATTCACTTAGATGGCATCCTTCATTTCCAAGACTCCAAGAAGCACTGATCTGGTATGCAAGTGACCGTTTCAAGAGACACAAGAAGGGCTCATTTTTAATCACAGAAGTAAAAACCAAATATACAAATACAGGTACAGAAAGACTGGTAGGCGTGGTGACAAGAGGCTGTAAAAGTCTTCATCCAAGTGTTTGATGAAAATATGGGGCAGGCGAGGCACCAGAGTAGAGCCTGTCTCCTTGCCAGTGAATCTCTTCCTCGGGGTCTCACACAAACCACAGATCATCATGGGCAGCCATCTGCACAATCAGTCACAGCACTTCTGCTTTATGCTCGGTGATATTAGGAAAGACCATTTTATCTTGTTCACTTATTTTTAGGTCCTTAATCATTTTTAAGACAACTGGAGAATGTGGCTTGCTTGCTTGCTTGCTTTCTCTCTTTCTTTCTTTCTTTTTTTAAGATTTTATTTATTTATTTGACAGAGAGAGACACAGCGAGAGAGGGAACACAAGCAGGGGGTGTGGGGGAGGGAGAAGCAGGCTTCCCGCCGAGCAGGGAGCCCGATGCGGGGCTCGATCCCAGGACCCTGGGACCATGACCTGAGCCGAAGGCAGACGCTTAATGACTGAGCCACCCAGGTGTCCCTGGAGCTTTATTTCTTGCACCATGTCAAGATCATTTTCACCCATTTTTATATGTCCTACTTCCTGTTAAAGCCTAAGTCAGAGGCAGAAGTGAAGTCTAACTCCACTAACATTTGTGCTTAAGTCACACATCTCATATATATGTGTATGAGAGATAAATAAGATATGAGATAAAATGTACAACCTACAACTCTTCTGGGGCAAGAACGCACATATTTTTTTAATCATTTTTATTTCCTTCTTGAGGATGGAAGGGTCAAGAAAAAAATACTTTAGGATCCAGCTACTTTAAGTGTATCAGACTTAGATTTCTCCTTTCCCTACTTGCCCTGACACTTCTCTGGCTTCCTGCCTATGAGCGTATTGCGGACTACAGAGGAATTACAGGGGACAAATCACTGTTTGGGAAGAGGAAGACAGGCCTGTGAATAGAGAATACATTCAAAAATATGTTTTTCTCACTTTTGACAGCTTTACATGCCCAGAGATGAAAAATCATTTCAGATAATATGCATCCCATAGTGTCAAGGGGATTAAACTTTTTTGGGGGGAATTTAGACCTATCAGAACATCTGCTTTAAAGGAGAAAATTAACACTACAAATCAGATTTAATGTTTGCAAGGAGGAATTGCTTGGCATTGGGAGGCATCTCTCTCTCTCTCTAAAATTCATCCATCTGTCTATCCATCCAGCTATCTATTCTTCATTCAAAATATAAAATATACTTTGGGACCAGATGACCAGTATCAGCGGTGTGTTTCCACCTCCCGATGAGCACCCATCCTATTATCCATTTGAGATAATGTTAATGATGAAAGAGCCCTCTGAGGTCTAGTGTAAGGAAAGACGAGAAAACGTATTCTCCCCCACTTGAAATGAAAATAAAGAGGAAAATCAATGCGACTTTCCTTTCTCACGCTTATTAAAATCAGGGAAACCTGTTATATATATTACTAAAACTAAGGGAAAATGGTCATCTTTTTAGGGCACTCTGTGGCATTAATCTACGCAGTAACATATTAAAGAGTCGGAATGCATCAAGAAAAGCTTCTTTGATGACGGCAGAGCAAATCTGCAAGTGACAGATCTGAAGTGATCCCCATAATATAAACGACACTGCAGATCCTACAGCCCAGGGTTCACGATTCATGCACACTATACCTGCACCAACCACATTATATCCGTGGATCATAAACTGCTATCATCTTCAGGGGGAAAAAAAAAACACATCCTATTGTACAAGAAATATTCATCAAAAAAGAAAGAGAAGAAAGAACCCCCAAACCTTCTAGAATATTTGAAAGATGTCAGAAAAACAAATTAGCACCTCCGACAGGACCTGTTAATGCAGAAGGGCGGGATCCACAATGGCCTGCCCTTCTTCAAACTGTTCTGGAAATGGGTTAATTCTGGTTCAAATCAAGGTAGCAGGCATTTTTCTTCAGGACTAAAATTAATAATTCCTTGAGGCTTATAGTTTAAATTCTACCACTTTTTGAAACTATTAAAAGGGAGGAGAGGGGTGCCTGGGTGGTTCAGTCGGTGAAGTGTCTGCCTTCGACTCAGGTCATGATCTCAGGGTCCTGGGATCGAGTTCCACATGGGGCTCCCTGCTTAGAGGGGCGTCTACTTCTCTCTCTGCCCCTCCCCCTGCTTGTGCTCTCTGTCAAATAAACAAATAAAATCTTTAAAAAAAGACTTAAAAAAGGAGGAGAATGGATAAAGATGAAAGGGAGCTGCAGGTGGCAAGGTGACCCAGCACCACCTTACACTCATCCCTGGGGAATTTCATCAGAAAAATGCATGTTTTTTTCCCTCAAGTAACCAGATGGGCAACATCCAACTTCCTGGGCCACCTCTCACGGCTTTCTGGGTTGTTTTGTTGTTGTTGTTGTTTTAAGATTTTTATTTATTTGAGAGAGAGAGGGCATAAGCAGAGGTAGAGGGAGAGGGAGAAGGAGACACCTGCTGAGCAGGGAGCCCAATGCGGAACTCCACCCCAGGACCCTGAGCCAAAGGCAGATGCTTCACTGACTGAGCCACCCAGGCACCGCGGGCTTTCTGTTTTCTCCCGCTACCCATGTCTGAGCTGTTTCACGTGCCACTGCAGCTTTGGGCAGGAGAAGCCAGGAAAAGCAAATTCACTCAAACCGCAGGAGTCAGTCAGCTCAAGAAGCAAGTTTAAAGCAGGGGCTAAGTTAAGTTTTCCCAGTATCACTGGTTGTTATCTGTATATTATTCTACACTTTTGTAAAGAGGCAGGAAGCAACCACAAGAAAATAAAATCAAGTCTGATCAAGCAGATCCTAAAAAGAAAAGCAGCCTCAGCTTCGTGGGCAGGTCTATTCTGCTATTGAAGTGGGTACAAGTTGGAGCAGAGCTGAGGGCACTGAGCAGACCTCTGTCTCCAGGAATGGCTGGGAGAGCACTGACTCTAGGGTCGTGCAGCTTGATTTGGGATTTCCACTCCTAGCAGCATTCTCTAGGACTTTGGAAAAGCAGTTACTCTACCGCTTTGTTAAATGTATACAAGACAAGGAAGCTTTCAAAAGCTTAGAGCAGTCCCTGTCTAACAGCAGCAATTCAAATTAGATGTTGATATTATTATTAATATTGATCTCTTGACCACCTACCTCTTGGGCTGCCAAAGTGTCACTCTGTACTCTAAATTGCAAGTGATCATTTCTTCTCAAAGGAACAACTAGTAAAATCATAACACGGGTGAATATATTCTTTGCAATGCATCCATTCCCCTGTATTCTTCGCAGTCCACTTTCCTACTCATCCTTCCAAATGCCTGCTACCTTCTCGCTCACATTTAAAACCCAAATCTTAGGATGAGTTAACAGAAAAACAAGAATGGTAATGAACAGGAATAAAAGTAACTACCATTAGTAAGTATTTTCTTTTTTCTATTTCTGGGCACTGAGCTACGCAATTTACATGCTTTCCATTTTATCTGGGCTTCCCTAACCCAAAGACAATAATCTCTCCTGTTTCCCAAGCTCTTATAATTCCGCTTTCTGTTCTACACCGAAGGGTACGTTAGTCTCCATTATTTTATTCGTGTAGTATTTACGATACACAAATACTGACCTGAATATTTATATACACATACCATCCCTTGGGAACTAATGTTGCTTCTGTTTTCAGCTATCTCACCTGAGACCCAGGTCAGATAACATATTATTCTGACGCAGTTTAAATAATTAAATTTAATATACTCAATTCAACTTACCATACGAAACTAAAATGCTAGGTCTTAGGACTGTATGTATTATATCTTATCTCTTTCAGCGGCACCTTGAAACTTATTTCAATATGATGGATGGGCACTATTATGTGTGTGAGGGTTTTTTGGTTTTTTTTTTGGTTTGTTGGTCTGTTTTTGAATGACTACTCACAGTATATGCAGAGGCTAGCAAAAATTGTTTTTTTCTTCTGTAAAAAGTCAGTAAAAATTTTAGGCTTTGTGGGCTATATCTGGTGTCTGCATATTATTCTTTGTTTATTTTTTGTTGCCATTTCACTTATTTCTTCCTGGTCCCAATTCTTCACTCTTCAAGGATCATAGTGTGTGCAAGGAGGGGAAGAATTTTACTCTATCCCCATGCACATGTCTTAACCAGTTTGTAAAGTGTACTTGAGCTTCCCTTTGGGATGACCCCCCCCAGCCACAGGTGGGTGGGTCATTTGATCCCCAACTTGTTATAATTAAGATTTGCTCTTTACAGTTGGGCATGAACTTATAGCAGATGACTAGATACTTTGTAGAAGTGTGCAAGAAACTAAGTGCTCCATCATGAATGAGTCAGTTTACAAAGTCAAAGCCTTGAGAATCATGCCCTTTTCCACTTTGCTCAAGGCATCAAGCCGAGAAGTGTGGGAATGAAGTAGGGGTAGGGCCAGAGATGCATGATTTACAATACAGATCTGCACCTCCACGCAATCTCTGAAATTTTTCCTTCCTGTGCGTTTTGGTTGTAAGTACAAAAGTTCAGCTCTGCATTATCCTGTGCCCAGTTTGGATATGGAATCTCCTGGAGAAGAAATGAAATGGCTTCATTTCTTCCAGGCTGCTCTCAAGCTGCTGTGTCACTCACTCCCCCTTCCGTCGTACAGCTGACTCCTCCAGCCGTGTCTTGGTCTAAAAGTCTACAACTGTCATTTAGTAAAACTATCTAACTCTTCCTAATAGGACACCTTCCTTTTTACTTTATTTATTTATTTAATTTTAAAAAAATATTTTATTTATTTATTTGACAGAGAGACACACACACAGAGAGAGGGAATACAGCAGGGGGAGTGGGAGAGGGAGAAGCAGGCTTCCCGCGGAGCGGGGAGCCCGATGCGGGGCTCGATCCCAGGACCCTGGGACCATGACCTGAGCCGAAGGGAGAAGCTTAACGACTGAGCCACCCAGGCGCCCCTCCTTTTTACTTTAAAGCCAATTTTGTTTCTAGAGACTTTGAGTGTGTGATTTTCTCACTCGTATTCATCTTTCTTCCTCTCATTTCCCCCTGACGCTGCGATAGAGAGGCTACAGGGGAAAAACATGCTTCTGAAAGGGACTGACTGTGTTGAGGTCGCATGAGGACCAGTGTGGGAGGAATTGGCACCAGCTAACTCCACTGTTACAGGGCTGGATCCCAAGCCACCATCCTAGGGACTGGTGGTGCTTGAGGCACATTCGTGTGTAATGCTCAGCCGGTGGCCCTTTGTTGTACATCTTGGTGTGCATGCCTGTCTTTCTTTTCCACGCGCTGCAGTTCATTCCCTTCATTTTTATTGACACTTGGGAGCCCTCACTCTGAGCTCTATGGCTCCCGGCAGGATCATCTTACCTAGAATGTGGGCAGCAGTCCACGCCGTCTTGCCAACTGCCCACTCCACTATGACACCGGGTTCCAGTGTCCGCCCGCCAGGGCAGTCGCACAGACTCAAATCCCAGCAGCCATTCTGTTAAAGAACTGGATGCCAACCTCCCCTTCCTCCTCTTGGATTTTCTTCTCTCAGTCTTGGACTAAGAGAAACACTGGACCAGCAACCACTAGAGGACCAAGACATTCATCCTCACTATTTCTTTGGTAAAGGTCTCCAAAACCATATGGGGTCTCTCCTACCTGGGTTCTTGGAGAGTATTCTACTAACGACCAGGAATTCTTTGAGGTAGGATCTGAGAATTTAGTATTTTTTTACTTAACTGTGCTTTGTTCAGGTTATAATCCATATTCTGTCTATAACCTCTATGTGAGAGAGGAAAATAGCCAACATTTCCTTTAATTGTTTCTTCCTGAGACTATGGAAATAAATCGGATCTTCCCTTCAACCTGTCATATATTTTACCCTCATAAACATCATAAAATTAACCTTTGGAAAACACAAAACTAACGTAATATAAAAAACACCCACCACCCCATAGAGAAAAAGAAAATTTAATAGTTTTTCTATAGCTGAAACTAAAATAATATGATATGGTAGAGTCCTGATTTAGAAGTCAAAGGGGAGAAAATTAAAACAAAAACAAACCCAAGAAACTACTCTGGCTCCCAAACCTGGCTGTTCCTAAGTTTCCATTTCCTCATTTGCCAGAGAATAAAGATAATACCCACCTACACATTAGGTCAGAGCTTATCAGTAAGTTGTTTGTGAAGGGAATATACATGTTCTCTTGGTCTAGAGAGTGAAATAGGAAGCATTCTGCAGTGGGGGGCAGGGAGGCTGATTAACAGGTGAAGACTTCTGAATGTTGGTTGAGCAATGGGTTTCTCGTTTTTTGTAGCTCAGTTTCCCCATTTGTAAAATTACAATGATAATAGCTCCAATTGCTTTGAATTTTTATAAGAATCAAATGGGGAAACATTATGTGTGCCGAAGTTTTTATTTATTTATTTATATAAATGTTAAGAGATGCATACATAATTATATATTTTGATGTTTGAAGTTAATATTTTCAAAATATTGGCAGTCCCTTTCTAGGGAAAGTAAGATATCCCTGTTCCACTGACATCAGCTTTTGCCATGTAACCTAAGGAGCCATTTGCCTACATGAAGATTATACATTCTTGACCTATTAACTCAGGAGTAGCCATATGAATTGCTTTGGCTGATGGAAAAAAAAAATATGGTAGTTATTCCATGTCTCACTTGTAGGTGACAATGAAGAGCTGGGTTTTGTTTTGTTCTGCTGTGTTTCCCACAGCAAACATTGCCCTCAGGAGATCCCTTGTTCTAGGGAGGGGCCGCTCCATCAGCTGGGTTGTGGAGTGAAGACTGAATACAGCACAGTGTCTGTTCACTGTTGATGGCACTGACTGTGGAATTTGGCGACATAAACCTAGCTACCCTAACTGATCCCAACTTGACAGTTAAGGGTGGAGTGAGCCTAATAAACACCCAGAAAATAAATAGAGTGGTTTCAAGAGACTGGAAGCTGTGAGGAAACTGTTACTGGAAGCTATCAGGATGGGAATCATGGTTGGCAGGGAAAACTCATTTAGCAAAATGGTTGCCTGCCCTAATGTGGAAGGCAAGCGATGAACCAAAGAACCCACAGCTCTTGACATCAGAGTAGCCAGGCAGTTAGTGCATGTCTCCCACAGGAGAATTATGCATCTCTGAGGTGAAGAGCTCAGGATCAGTCTGTGCCTGGGTTTGGTGGATGAACCGTGGGCAGCAGGGTCAGGTGTCACTTCTGGAAAAAGCATTAAGATAAAAAGCATTAAGCATTGTGGTTTATTGTGCCTGTCTTTTCACTCTGTCGGAAGAACAACACTGCTCTGCACAGAGGCGGCCCCTTCATTCCGACGTGCGGTGAATGATGGAGGATGCAGTGGGCACTGATCCGTGGTGGATGTACAGTGGGGATGAGATATAACCCTTCTCAGTCACAAATTGCTGAAGTTCTGAGTCTGAGCGTGTGCAGAATATATCTAGCTATCTGTAAAGGCATGTGCCTCATTAAGTGCCACATGCACAGTACCTATTACTGTTTTTATGTGAGCACCAGGGTAATGGTGATGGTACAAGGGGATTTCAAAATCTCAGAGGGACAAAGACAGAGGAGGCTGATGAAGCTAACATATTCTAGTTACTTAAGTCCTTGAAGAAATTGGCTCCACACCCGGTGGTGTGTTGGTAAGGATTAACAACTAGCTGTGGATGGAGTGAAAGGTACTGATTTGTTGCATATGCTAATTTCCGGAGCATAAATGTGCCCACCATGGCTGATTTCAGACTAAAGATGGACATGATGGGACAGGGGGGCCATCTGTGTACAGGGGCTCCCATGATCCCGTGATCCCAGTGCACAGTTGGGGCACATGCCTCTAATAGGTTTCACTGGTAAGTGGGCGTGGTGCACAATCATGCTTGGGAGAAGGATCTGGCCAACTCTGGAAGGAAAAAAAAATGCCACCTAATGCCAACTCTGCTCAGCACAGGAAGTTTGGAAAAGCAGTGCCCTGGCTCACATTCTCCCCCACTGAATGCCATGGATGCAGGAGCCAGTCGAGACAGCCTTAATAAGCCGAGGAAAATCACAGCCTCCCCGGCAGTTTTGAGACAGAACAGAAGGAAAATATTTAGAAGGGGAAGGGGAGGAGGAGAAAGAAGGATTGTTTTCTGAGAAGAAACCACTTTGGTCTCAGTCAAAACAGATCATGCTGAAACCAGGCTGCTGTTCCCTGGGAAAATATATTTCTCCACAAATCCTGCCTTTCTAAACTGAGCAGTGAGTCAGCAGTGGGCAGTGTGGCATGTGACAGAGAGGAGGACGAGCCCCAGGTACCACTGATGGCGTTCTGTTATTAGAAGTCTCTGGGAGAGTAATTTGGTAGAAGCTTTTCAGTTTTTAGGTCACTAGTTTAAATTCAGTCTCAGTTGATCAGGAGCAAAAGGGAATGGCTGGTGGCTTAGGAAAAAAGCCGTGGTGACGACACCCTTGTTCTTTCCCATAGAGACTGCCACTGCAATTGGTACCCTCTCTTTTGCTCCTACCAGAAGCAGGAAGGGTGAAGAGAAATGTCATTTCACGTATTCACTCAGCTTTCACAGTAGAGAAATTTGAGATATGAAAAAGACCAGCTCCTTTTCATCTTTAACTCACAGGTAGTTATTCTCCTATAATATGGTTCCTGGACCTCTCTGGGATTTACTGAAATGAGACCTAGGGCCATCTGATAAGTAGGATTATGTTACCTCATAGAACGTGAAATCATACAAAGGCACATTCCAAAGGAATATTTAAACATAAACGTGTACAATTTCTTAGCCTGAATCTCACAAATCTAGGATTTGTTTAGCTTTTCTTCTTGTTTACACAAATAAATCCATACATGTGTATATGTGGATTATATGTATATATATATATAAGATTTTCATTATTCCATTAAATGTACTTGTCTTCATCTTTGGTTTTCAGAGACTATGGGGTTCTTTTATTTTGTCCGTTAAAATACTCCAAATTTCCTTGTTGCTAATATGACTACCTTCACATAATTTTGTTTCCCACATATTTTAATACTAAATGAACCACAGAAGCAAAGTCTCTGTAGTTACCTGGGGAAAAGCAACCAAATAGATACTAGAGCAGAGGCACAGAGAAGTATCTGGTAATGCCAGACAAAGTTCCGGCAGCCCCGGGTACTCTGAGGGATCTAAGGGAACGAGCCCTGTTTTGGACATAATGAAAAGGTAACCAACTGATCTAGGCCCCAGTTACTTTCCGCGGGGTTCACTTCCCACGTCTGGATCATGAGGCTGATGTGTCTCATTATTTTCACATCCTTTCCAGTTCAAACATTCGCTGCAATCTCCACTTTTACCTCATCAGGCTTTGGGTGAGAGGCTGTGTGCATTCAAATGGGAGGTGGGCAAGATGTAACTATGACTTGTGTCACCTCCTTTGGTGGTGAAGATCGATGCTGGGATTTTCCTGAAGCACACATGCACATCTATCTGTCCTACCCTTCAAGGCCAGCTTTCTGAACTCTTGTCAGCAAGCTCAGCCGTTCCCGTGTAATGACACCAGGAGAAGGTCGGTTCCCTGTCCTCTCGACACCCACGGGTAGAGTGGTGTGTCATGTGATGAGTCTTACAGCAAGGGGCAATTATCAACACCGTGTGAAGCCTGACTTGTAGAGTCAGTGAAAGATACAACCACTTCTGGCCAAATGTGTTTTAGTCAGGAATATATAAACAGTGGAAACCAAGAAATCATCCTGCAAGTATCTCATATGCCCATGAATCTGGACCTGCAGATGCAAATATCAGCTGGCCCTCCTCCCTTCACCTAAATGAATAAACGAGGCCCAGCCATTACGAGATTTTCCCATGGCCACAGAATGAAGTTGTCTGCCTCAGAATTAGAATGCCTACCATCCGTCCACGAACCCAAAGCTATTTTCTCTATACCACACTGCAGCAAAACTAAATCCTGCCGGGCAAAGGAATTTGAGACAGAAAATAATAGTCAGCTGCAGACTCTTTGGGTGTAAAGTACAAAATATTCAACTGCATGCTTTTTTCATTCTGTCTTATAATGATTGCAGCCAATCCCTGCCAGGTAACGTCAGTCCTTCAGTGGTGGCAATCAATAGAAGAGATTAGCCGGGGAAACCTTCCATCCACATGAGCCCCGTTTTCCTTTCCAGATAAAATTTCCCTGTACTAGAGTGCAAACAGACATGTGAATTCTACCCCCTCACCCACGCACAAATACAGACCCATCAGCCTTCAAGGTTGTCTCCACAGAGCTTTATGTATCTCCCAAGAAGGATACCTGTAGATTTAGTAAAACAGCACCAATCCTCATGGCTTCACTGATTTCGAGGCTGTACATCAACTGTGGGAAGCGGGGAGGGCTTTGATTATTTGGAGGAAGCACTTCGATGTACACCGTGCAGATGGAGTACCTGCGGAGACAGAGAACAGAAACGAGATGGGGGAAAAATCCGCATCACCTTTAATGACAGACCGCAGTCCGTGGTCTGCTGTTGGGCTTATAGGAGAGGACATTTCGATTTTTTAGAGAAACAATAAAATAATTCAGAATGAAAGGGTGGCAATATAAAAGCTACCACTGAAATATCATGTTTCTATGCAATTATCTCAGTAGAAAGAAAGAAAATGCCTCAGGGTACCAATTTTTTCCTGCTTAGATTAATAGTGTGAATTAAAACCAAACAGCTGTACAAATAAAGCTAATAAATTAACAGGAGTCTTGACTCCTGACTTTACTTTTTAATGTCTTTCTAATAGCAAAACGTATTCTATAAATATCTGGTAATATGAGCTGTCCTCGGGGCTCTCCTCCTACTAAACCAGCAGCGGAGGTATTGATTAAAACAACACACAAAATCCGGGCTATGTTTTATTAGTTTTCTTGCTGACATCAATGGCTTCGTGTAAATGCATGTCAAGAGTCAGGCTCATAAAGCAATCGCTGTGTAAATTAGTTGGGGCACCTGGGTGGCTCAGTCAGTTAAGCATCCAACTCTTGATGTCATCTCAGGTCATGATCTCAGGACCGTGACATCAAGCCCTGTGTCAGGCTCCACGCTGAACGTGGACCAGCTTAAGACTCTCTCCTTCTGCCCCTCCTCAGCAGCTTACCCACTCATCACTGTTGCTCTCTCTGTCTAAAACCAAAGTTCTTTTTATTAATTGCTTCAATTAAAATACATGGTCACCAATAATGTTTTTCTGAGATTATTATGCTAAAAGAGTCTATGTTTTAAAAAGCTTTGCAGAGAAATACAGATCATAGGCACTGAAAATTTGTTTCAGGTTTCTTATGTTTCCTATGCCCAAACTGTTCCTGGACATACCCTCAATAGATGAGTACCTATAGAATATAAGCACCTCTAAAAAGTTGCAGTGACTTAAAAAATTCACACTTAACACTTATCACAATATTGTTCCAAAATAATCTCATTTTAAATTAAAATCTTTTTTATAATCAGCTTTTATAATTTATAATAAAAGTATCTGTATTTATTCTGACCTCTGGATTTATCACTTTATTGTTAAAATCTGTCAATAAAATGAATCAAATTCTAATTGTTTTCTTTTCAACATACATATATATGTATATTTACAATTGAGAATTTAAGAGTAAGATTTTTTTAAAGATTTTATTTATTTATCTGTCAGAGAGATAAAGAGAGAGAGAGAGAGAGCACAAGCAGGGGGAGCAGCAGAGGGAGAAGCGGGCTCCCTGCTGAGCAAGGAGCCCCATGCGGGACTCGATCCCGGAATCCTGGGATCATGACCTGAGCTGAAGGCAGATGCTTAATAGACTGAGCCACCCACGTGCCCCTAAGAGTGAGATGTTTACAGTAGGTTAAAATGATTGATGAAATGTTACTTATAAACTTACAGGTATTAATGTTAGGGCTAGATGCAAAGGGAAACATGGTGGGAAGGAAAGTATCCACAAGTTACCAAATTTAGTGTGCATTACAGAGACTGACTTCTCATTTTAAAGTAGCCCTATTATCTTTCCAGGGCGTGACCTGGCTCCAACAGCATCCCCGGGATACATACTCTCCCTGGTACCACCCTCACGACGCTGGCTTCTTTGAGCATCTGTTATTCATCAAGTCATCTGCACATTTTACAAGTCTGTTCCTTTTTCCAGCCGGCACATTGTGGATAAGAAGGCCTATAATATCTGCCCTCCACCATATTGGTAATAACCCCGGCTGAGGGATGCTGTTGAGCACAGGATTTGTAACCACACATTCCTGAGTTAGAATTTGGATGTGTACCACATTCTGGGCAGATTATTTCAGTTTGACCACTGCCATCTAAAAAAATGAGAGTAATACTAACATCTCAGTTTAGCAGAAGGGTTAAATAAGATTACATATAAATGTGCGTGTGTGCACGTGTGTGTAGGTTGTGTATACAAATGTATATGTATGCACATATGAGAACATATTTATCCATTATTAATAATAATTGCTCAAAATAAGGAATCTTATTCTATTCCATGGAATGGGGTAAATACCTTGCATATACTTTATTAATTTCCCTTATAATATTTTAAGCATTTTAATTGCATCCCTTCCCTTTTCTAGGCTAAATACTTAAGGGCATGGTACCCTGGTCGCCTCCCCAAAGTGGGTTTGTGGTAGTGTCCGTGTTGAGACATATTAGATTAGAATCTTCTGGTGTGGGCCAGAAGACTCTACATTTTCTATGGATATACAATATCCTCACACACTTGATTTAGAAGACCACTGGCCCAGGAGCTCTTGGCAAAAAAAAACATGTAGGCTCACCTTCTTTTTAAGTTAGTAGCCTAGGGCTTCCTCTATAAACTGACTTAACATTCACCTTGGTAACCCTGGAGGTAAGGGATTCTTTCACTGATTGACATTTTATTTTTTTTTTAACCTAGAACACACTTGTACTCCAGATTCAAAGTTTTCTTTCAAAAAGTTAGGCCTTTCCTGCGTTTGGCATTTTTTACAGCTTCAGCTCGCTGGTCTGGAAAACTTGATGAAGTCTTTACCAGACTATGAGGCTCTTTCCTCTCATGAGAATATGGTTTACACTGAACTGATTATGCTTTGTGTGTTTCCTTTTTCTTTCCCCTATGACTATTTTCCCACGAGGGAACTAAACTGTTTACATCCACAATACTGCACAGAGGACCTCTACACCCAAAGATGCTGGTGTATCTGCTACAGAGAAGACAACTTTATTTTTTTATTTTTTTTAAGATTTTATTTACTTATTTGACAGAGAGAAAGCACAAGTAGACAGAGTGGCAGGCAGAGGGAGAGGGAGAAGAAAGCTCCCCGCTGAGCAGGGAATCCGATGCGGGGCTCCATCTCAGGACCCTGGGACCATGACCTGAGCAGCCGCTTAACCGACTGAGCCACCCAGGCGTGCAGGAAAGACAACTTTAAAATGCAACACAAAGAACCCTACGCCCCCAGGCAGAGGACAGACGGAACAGCTGTGGTCCAACACCAGCTTCTCCTTCATCCAACCTTATTCCTTCCCTTCCTCTGCTCCTTTCCACAATAATTCAAATGCTAAAATTGCTAATTACATATGTTTCTGCTCTCCCCATCCCCTGCCCCCCCCTTGGATCTTGGAGTTGTTTGAGAAAGATCAAGTTTCAAGGTCTAGCATTTTTCACCTTCAACTTCTTGGCTCTTCCTACAAGCCTTTAAATAAGCACCAGCGTTTTAAAAGGCTATCTCCTTTTTATCCCTGATGTCAGCATTGTGTCACAGTTAGCTTTCCTGAAACTAAATACCAATAGTATTCACAATAAAATGATACCATTAATGTTGTAATAAATACCAGTAATTCAACAGCATCAGTTAAGCACATAATAAAACAGGGCAGTCACTAGATAAATAATAACATTTTATGTGAACATTTTGTATTAACATTTTATAGCTAGTCTTAAATGCATAAAATCGAGCAATTATAAATACAAATTTTATTTTTGTAATATCGCCAGTATGATGTAGATAAATCTCTATTTCTAAAAAGAAATGAAAATCATAAAGCTTTCTCTTTCTCATTTGGTAATGAAGGTCAAAGTAGAACCCAAGTGCTGATGTATTTTCTCTGGTAATCTTAAGATTTTAAAAGACCCTAGACACAATCTAATTTAACTCTCTCATTTTACAAAAGAGGATTAGAAAATCAGAAAGATTAAGTGACTGAATCAAGGTTAAAAAGTTAATTAGGAACTGCATGCCATGCACCAATCATTTTATCGTAATTATATTATAAGATATTTGGGGATAGGACTGTCCTTCATTCTCTTTGTGAATACGTAATAGTACTACTTTATTCATATAAAACCTAAATATTAATTTAATTTAATTCAATTCAATAAGTATAAGGAGACCTACATAAACCAATAGACTAAATACTATCTCCGAATGAAGTTACATTTTACATCTTTTGGTTTTTATCTGTCCTCTTATACTCACGAGAGACTCAGCACAACAGAAGGAAGATTACAGACTATAACTCCTCTTACTCTCTGAATTCTTCAGTAAGTTTAATTAGAATAACAAATACATAAATAGTTAATTCATATAGGCCTTATTTTGTTATTTAAATTTATGAATTAAGATTTCCAATCTGAAAAAAGAAAAAAAATGGAAAATTGCCATTTTTTTTTTTAATGTTATGATTTAAGTAGGTTTACATATCACTGTTGCCTGCTGGGTCAATTTGTAAAATATATCAAGGTCTGTACTTCCATGCTGATAGTTTTCAAACAGCCTCTACCTCTCAAAGGAAATACTGAAAGCAAAACTTCACAACTCTTCAGTTCATTCATCAAGTCAATGCTTGAAGGCTTAATTTTCCTCCAGAAAATAGCAAATGCCATTATCCTACAGGGAACATGACATTATCCCACCAGGGAGAAAGGATGTATCCAGATTTTATTCTCTGTAGGTCCCACTTGATATCTGACCAAACATTATAAGGTGATCTTTTAGGGTCCAAACCATTGCTATAAGGAAAACAATGAGGCCAGGTCAAGCAAATGCTTAGTGTCACTGAAAAGAGCTGTGTATTCAGATTCTGAAGATGTCATTCTGTGTCCTGGAGTCGAATACAATTTTACTCCAGTGAAATCCTCTTACTGCACTGATTATTGTAGGCAGCAGCTTACTGAGACAAATCTGTGGTATGACTTGCAAATAGGAACTGAGTAGGAAGTAGATTATAAAATCTCACTCATTAAATTATAAAATAGTTAAAAAGTCATCAGTCATAATGTACAAGTATATATAGATTTTACCAGATCTACATAGCATGGGGCTATCCTCAATGAAAATAAAAAGTCATAAAATAAATTGATGACTATTAAGGGACTTTAATAAAAGTTTAAATGGTAAAAACAAAAGGTGTCTTAATTCCTAAAGTTAGCATTATTAGCACTGATATTAAGCAATTGTAGTATTTATTTTTTTCTCCAGAATAAAAATGAAAAAAGGTCATGGCTATGGAAGAGAGTGGAAGATAAAGTCTAGAATCCAATAGTCCTAGTGCAGGTGAAGGTTCTGCAACTCATTTACGAGGTGGGTGGGAGTGTAGGCCAGGGGCCATTTAGCCAAGTCAATTATCATCTTTCAGCCTCAGATTTCTGGTCTGCAAATTTAGAGTAATACAAAGTCACAGTGTTGTCGTTCAGGTTAGAAATTATGTATAGAGAATAGCTTGTAAGATGTCTACTACATGCCAATTAAATAGTATCAATCATGTTTAACTCCTCTTCAGAATAACCCAATATGGAAAAGGCTATTCTTTAAATTCATTCAAACTTTGACTCTTACTTTAGGTCAATATATAATAGCATTCCTCATTTCTTCTCAAGGAACAGTCCTTAACAATTTTCTCATGTTCATATATATATATACATCTATTTGCCTTTTGGGTTTATGAACAATGGCCAAATCCAACTAAGGTGAGTCCAAAATTGAGCTCATCTCCTTCACCCAAACCATGCATGCCAACTTGACATTACCACACTGTCACCTTAGACAAAAAAGTGGGAGACTTTTTTTTTTTTTTGACAATTCTATCTCTCCACCTTCCTAACAGGCCCAGTTCAAGCCATTAGTCCCCGGATTTTTCCAGTGGTGAAGTCCTATCTCATCTCCCTGCCTCCAGTGTTGTCCCCCTCAAATTCATCTCCCACAGGGACACCGGACAGATTTTCTAGAAACTAAACTCAGAAATTCTCACTCAACTTCTAACTTAAAGTCCTTCACAAATACTCTCCACAGACTGGATAATAAGTCCAAGCTTCTTAAAAAAACAAATTCAATTTTCCATGAAATGACCCTTAAGTCTCCTGTCCCTTCTTGAACTGGTTTATGCACTGGTAACACTGACTAGACTGGTAATTACCCATAATGACCAAGCTCCTTCAGACCTCTCAGGCTGCACAAATAATATGACATACTTTTTTTACCTGGTCAACCTTGACTCATTCTCCGAAACTCATCGGCTTGGGAGGCCATCTAAGTACTCCCTCATTGTAACAAGGGCCCTCCTCGATGCCCCAGAGAGCGGAGAAATTGGCTGAATCACACACTTCCCATGCTGAACTGAATCTAATTATTTATAGCCCTACTTTCCACTCCTTACTGTAATTTTTTTGGCACGTGATGGCACTCAGTTTATCTTTGTATTTCCATAACATAATAAGTGGTAGTTGTGTAGTAAATGGTTGGTTGGATGGACTAGAAAATCTTACTATCACAGACACACTTTTTCTTTTTTAAACTTATTAGTGACAAAATTAGACAGAATTGGTGTATACTATGAAAGAAGGCAGAACAGTTTCAACTCTGCCTTTTCATTGCAGGGGCTCTTTAAAGTTATTTGAGTTTTGTATTACACTGCCTCATTTCCCAATTCATCTGTTTAAAAAAACAGGAAAAAAAAAGATGTTTGTTAAGAACTTAGGAAAACAAGAAAAACAGATGACTTTTTAAGCACCCAGGGCATTCCACGAATTATTTGGGCTTCTGTAGACATGAGAGACAACCGAACCACAGTGATTCTTGCCCTTGTGAACTAAAATTCCAGTGGGGAGGAGGCGAGGCAGACCATCAGCTTCATACCCTAACTGAAGGTACATCATAGCCTATCCCAGGGCGGTCAGTGCAGTGGATAAAAGGGGGCATAGAAGTAGGGAAAGTATTTACAGCTGTTGCAGCTGTAAATACTTTGTCTGGAAAGACTTTGCAAAGGAAGTGAGATGGTTGGATAGTGGCCAGAAGGACCAGAGTCCACGGACAAATGGAAAGACGAACCATCCAGGCTGAGGGGAGGTCAAGCTGAAGGTTGGAAGGTAGCTGCGGGGTTCAGAACAAAAGGAAGTGGCATGGGGGCTGGAGTGGAGAAGCAGGGTGGAGCAGGAGATGATGTCCCATGGAGGAGGTGACACTAGGGAGCGTCCTCTGGCTGGTGGCAGATGGCAATGTGTGCTGGGCTCCCTGGTCTTTTTAACGATTTTGTCTTTTACTTTGAATCAGATGTGAGACCCCAAGGAGAGCTTGAGCAAAAAGAAAGGGTGTTTCCTGTGTTACTAGAATCTCCCAGGCCCTGGAACAGAGAAGGGATGGAAGGGGCACTGGCGGAAGCTTAAGGAGAAGATGTTTCAATAGCGGGACCAGAGAGAAATGTGGCGTGGACCGGGATGTCAGTAACAAAAGCGGGGGATCGTCCGTTCTGTGTGCTTTTCGGGTAGGGCTTAGAGGCGTTGCTCAAGATCGCATTTGAGTTTGAGAGAAAGGAACACCCCGAGCATGGCTCCAGGGCTGTTTGGCCAGAGCAGGTGCAAGACCGGCCATCAGATGCCAAGTGACACACGAGTTGTTGGAGGTATGTTGTGTAGTCGGGAACCAGATCCCCCCAGAGGGACCTGTGGGTCTGGAAGTGACAGTGGGAGAGGAGGTCAGAGGTTAGAAGAGCAGATAATGGAGAAGGGGCTACCATCTGTAGATGGAGGAGAAGACAGGATGAGACTCAACAGGAGAACATGAGGGAGGAGGAGAGACCGTCCACTGGTGTCTGTGAGAAGCAGAGAGTCCCCCCGGACAGCGCCACCATCGATGAGACGAGAACTGTGGAGTGTGGCGTGGAGATGTAGGGTGCGCTCTGGGGGATGGCGCGGCGGGGAATGACCCCTCTCACTGTGTTACCGTCCTCCTGTCAAACGGCCTGGCCCTTGTGCAGTTTTGGGTAGTGGCTCTCTGAAAACTTTCTCTACTGCCTCCATAAGGTTGATGTCTTTAAAATTTCTTACCCTTTGAGATCAGTTTTGATAAGCTGTATCTTCTGGAAAAATTATCCATTTCACTCATGTTTTCAATTTTTGCATATGTTAAATTAAAGGTGTCTCTTATGATTCTTTTAATTTCCTCTGTTTCTGTAGTATTTCCTTCTTAGAATTTATTATTGAAATTTCTCCATTTTTTAAAAGCAGATTTATTTATTTACCTTAGAGAGAGACAGAGAGAGAGCATGGATGGGGAGGGGCAGAGGGGGAGAGAGAGAGAGAGAGAGAGAGAGAGAATCTCAAGCAGACACCCCGCTGAGCACAGAGCCCAACGTGGGGCTTGACCTCACGACCCTGAGATCATGACCTGAGACAAAACCAAGACTCAGAGTCTTAACTGAATGCACCACTCAAGTGCCCCCTCCCTTTTTTTGATTAAATGAAGTGGTGGTTTATCCATTTGATTATTTTATATATTTTTATCACTTTTTTTCAGAGAACAAAATTTGGATTTATTTACTGGTTTTAGAGATCTTTACCACTATTCACACTTGCTATTACAATTGTTAATTCTTTCTTGCATTTTTTGTGGTTTCTATTTCTTTCATGAGGTTACAGAACAGCTGTATGGAATCTTCATAAAAATTTCTCAAAAAGAGAACAGACTAATTTCACTAAATTAAGTAACAAACATAATCTAGCATTTTAATTCAAGAATAAAACATCACAGCCTAGTGGCATTCATAGTAAGAATGCAAAATAGATTTATTTAGGAACTATATCAAGATCAATCATTATATGATTAGCTCAAGAACGAAAGTCATTACTGTCTTCATAGATGATGGGATATATTTTCTTATTTTAAAAAGCCAATAAAATGGGAATAAACACTTTCTTAACATAACTAAAAAATTAAAAAAAAAACTCATAACCCAATATAATGAGGAAATCTGTCAGACAGTCCTACTTGAGTTAAAAACAAGATGAGCAGGGATGCTTGGGTAGCTTAGTCAGTTAGGAGGCTGACTTTTGGTTTTGGCTTAGGTTGTGATCTCAGGGTCGTGGGTTCAAGCCCCGTGGCAGGCTCCGTGGTCAGCAGGGAATCGGCTTGAGATTCTCCTTCTCCCTCTACCCCTACCCCAAAGCGTGCTCTCTTTCTCTCTCAAATAAATAAATAAAATCTTAAAAAAAAACAAGCATTTTTATTGAAACAATTAGCCAATGAAATTAAAGGAAAGAAAATGGAAGGAAGGATATAAAATTTTCACTATTTATAAATACATTCCTGGATAACACTGAAGAATTGATGAGAAAACTACAAAAATATAAAATAATTAAATAAGAAAGTGGGTTAAAATTAATAAAAAGATATTAATAGCTTTCACATATATAAATATCAACCAGATAGAAGAAAGAGAAAAGAGTCTATGTACAATAACAGCAAAAGATAAGGAAACAGACCAACAAAGAAATGCACAGGACTCATATAAAGAAAATATTTAAAAAATAAAAACTCTAGGGCGCCTGGGTGGCTCAGTTGGTTGGGCGACTGCCTCCGGCTCAGGTCATGATCCTGAAGTCCCGGGATCGAGTCCCGCGTCGGGCTCCCTGCTCAGCGGGGAGTCTGCTTCTCCCTCTGACCCTCCCCCCTCTCATGTGCTCTCTCTGATTCTCTCTCTCAAATAAATAAAATCTTTAAAAAAAGAAAATAAAAAAATAAAAAATAAAAACTCTTACAGGACACACAAGAAATTATGGGCAAATAGTTTTTGGATAGAAAGATTCGACATCAAAAACATATAATTTAACCCTAAGTAAATTAATTTGTGAATTTAATGTGTTCCTAGTCAAAATATGGTTAAAAACCTCACTGAACTAACTTATTTATAATAAAAAAAATTAATATAAAGAGCAACCAAGACACTTTTAGAGAAAAACAGCATTGAGGTAAGTTAGCACCACCATATTATGAAGCACAGTCTAAAACATTAACAATTAAAATTGTGACAATAGCTCATGAAAAGTTGGGTGAACTAATGGGATAGAAGAGAAAGTTCCAAATCAAACTCAAATAAATGAGAAAATGTATGATATAATTAATGTAACATCTCAAATCAGTGAGAAAAAGATGAACTATTTAGTATATTATATGGGAAAAATGGCAGAGTAGCCTCAAAAAAATATATTGCTGATTGATACCTCCTAGTGTACCCTAGGATAAATCCCAAATGCAACAAAGATTTAAACATACAGCATGAATCTATATAATCATTAATAGCAAATATAAAATAATTATAGCCTTGGCTTGACATATCAATAGAAAGATGGGCAGAGACTATGAACACAGACTTTACAGGAAAACTAACAGAATTGACTCATAAGCATAGGAAACAAACTTACTCATAAGGAAATAAAAATAGATGTTATGTTTTACCGATTAAATTGGCAAAAATCCACGTCTGATATGACACACAGCTGGGGAGACTGTAGAATTACCTACTCTCAGACTTGGCAGTTGGAACTGTAAATTGTTATGAGCCCCATGGAATACAATTTGGCTATTATTGCTGAAACTTATAATTGCATGTGCCTTTTGGTAAATGAGGATTTACTATGCTGATGTATTTGCACATATTCACAATGACGCTTGTTTGGTGTCATTTATTTCTTCATTGTCAGTAAAGGAGCGACTGGAATTTGAAAGTCCATTGACAGTGGGTTTCTTACACAGTATAACACATGTATGAAAGAATATTATGTAGCTGAGAAAAGAATTTTGAAGAAATTATTCAGTATTCATATTGAAAGAACCTTAGGATATGCTGTAAGGGGACAGACCCACCAGATGCAGGAATGAATTACTATTCATTCATATTTTCTTTAAATGCATACTGAAAATTGGGAAGCAAGCAAGAAATTAATAAAAAAGATATCTCAGGTAGGGCACTAAATAAATGCAGTTGTAATAGTGGGAAGCCTTTTGCTTTTGATTCTCTCACACCATCCATGTATCTATATATTTGAATATGTATATATGGGTTACATATATATTTTGTAGCTAAATGATCAATTCTATAATAAATTCTATAGATAGAATATATAGTGCATATATTTGTATGTATGCACGTATGCATGTATATTTTGTATATATAGAGAATATATATGTGTATATATATATATATATATACACACACACACACACACACATATCTATACACACACACACTTATGTATATATTTGAATAATTACCCAGACATTGAGAGGCGGCTTCAAACCCAAGACATTTCATGTCGCTGCTATGTCTGTGACCTCTCATGTTAGCAACCTTGCTTTTCAGCAATAAATTGGCTACCTATTTCTGATATTTCCCAGGTCCCCCCTAGAATAGAGATCTGCATCCCTCACATCTGTGAAATCACAGTTACTTATTTTGTGGTTTAATCTTCTTTATTTTCCTTTCCCTACAACTTAACCAAGTAAGAACGTGCAGTTCCTGAGAATTTGGGCCCTCGAATTTTCTGGTCAAATTTAGACGTGTCAGAATAAAAGTACAGTTGCTGTGCTTCCTCCGTGTCAGGGCACGGTTAACCGGGAGCGCGGAGAAGGCGCAGTGGCTGCGCTGTGCCTTACCTTCTCTCCGCGGGAGGCGCATTATCCGCGGCCTGGACCGTGAGCGCGAAGGTGCGCCCCACCGTCAGTGCCACCCCCGGGGCGATGGTGATGAGCCCCGTGGTGTGGTTGATGACAAAGTCGCCCTGAGCCCCAGCCAGGATTTCGTACGTGATCTCCCCGTTGGACCCTTCGTCTGCATCCACGGCTGTGAGCTGGAACAGAAAACCACATCGTCAGTCCTCCTGGGGCTCAGTTTTCCATCCCGTGTCCCTGTCCCCTAACAAAAGGAGCACGCTTTCAAAGACAGAATGTAGGTGAAGAAAGATCTCTTGGCACATTCGCTCTTGTCTGGAAGGGTGGCAAGGGTGCTCTGTTTTGGAAGCAATCCCAGCAGGAAGGATTTTTTTTTTCTTTCTTTCCTTATGAAAGTGATAAAAGTTTTGGATCTTGAAGACTGTATTTTAATTTACTAAAGGAAAGAAGAGAAAGGGTCTAACAGCAAATCTAATATCACTGTCGGAAAGTTAATTTTTTCCTTCTACGTTACCTCCTGTTCTGGACATATGAACACATATTACTGCCTCCCGAGACTGGAGAAAACCTAGTGGGTGAAGTCTGTCTTTATTACTGTCATCCTTCCTTCTGCTTTTGCCTTTCACATCCATACTATTTTCCTTCCGTCTCTCAGAGAGTCTCCTGTCCTTGCAACCTTTATTTCTACTTCGCTTTCGGAAAGATCTTTATGATCTTGTTCACACTGACTTAAAAAAGACGGAAAACGCCTAGGGTATTGCCTTTCCAAAATCAAACAAATGCATCTCCGATTATAGAATATCTTATTAAAAAATTAGACTGTCAAGTCCAAGAAGTTTTTTGTTTGTTGTTGTTTCTGAGAAGAGGGAATGAATTCAGAGGTCCTTGACATCACCACATGAGCATTCCTAAGGCTAATTTGTAGGTGTTTATAGTCATTATGAAGCAACTTGTACCCAGAAGTTAAAAGTATATTTGGGTCATTACATGTGAGAACAGAATGACCATTGTTAATGCAATAAAGCAAAATTAAGGTAAGAATGATTTAATGAGTTAAATAAGGCTCTTTGCTGATAAATACAAATTTACCTCCTGGGGGAAGTAGATTCTAGTGGGAAATCTTATAATACACCTTTTACAGACATTCACAGAATTTTCTCTCTTTTTTTTTTAAGATTTTATTTATTTATTTATTTGCAAGAAATTGAGAGAGAGAGAGAGAGAGAGTGAGCACACAAGCAGGGGGAGGGGCAGAGGGAGAGGGACAAGCAGAGACTCTCCCCTGAGCAGGGAGCCAGATGCTGGGCTCGAACCCAGGACCCTGGGATCATGACCTGAACCGAAGGAGACACTCAATCTACTGAGCCACCCAAGCACCCTCAGACATTCACAGAATTTTCTGTTTTCCTCATTCCAAAAGTGATCGATGGGGATAAGAAATTTGGCCTCCTATAAGTTTACACATAGGGGAAAATAATTAAAAGTTTCCTCTTGAATAAGTAAAATACATAATTTTAATAAGTAAGCATACAGAAAAACATTTTCTTATTACTAACATTTTCATATGTATTTCTAACCTCTAATTTTCACTTCTATAAAGTAATAGTTTTTTATTGTTCACAGATTCTTTTGGGTGACCCCCGGACCCTCTGGTGCACTTTCTTAGATCAAAGGTAAGTGTGCACATTTACCTTGAAACTTGAATTCACTTTCAAGAGTGCCATGTTAATGGCCCATTCAGATGTTCATGCTCACCATCCTGAGAATATGTCAGCAGAGTGCCTTATATACACCATCACCCTTAAGGGGATATACAGTGCATACTCTGTTTCTGTGTTTAGTGTCCACTGCATTCAGAATTGACAATGTGCAGAGACATGGTAGCTACAAAAATAATTGAGAGGGAAGAAGGGAATTTGAGAGATTGGCATTCAGGTAGCTGAGGTTAGGTGTTTGGGGGTGGACAGATGTGGTCGCCATAAGGAAATGCATTTCATAACCTGACTCTGGGACTTAGAGGAGGATGATAGACATGGTCCTAAAGGCAAAGGAGAAGGAAACTATCTGCAGGAACAGAACAGGTGAATGATGTATATTTATGGAGAATGAGTCAAGCAAGACCAACTCAATTCTCTTTCGCATGTGGGTAAAATTAGAAAATTAAGAGTGGGGGTAGTAGAGGAGATATCAATTTTGATTATAGTAAATCACTTAACATAATGTCTCAGGAAATCTTAATTAAAATTTAGCTCAAATGGGATTCAATATTAACATTCTTCCTGGGACTTAAATTGGCTAAAGGAATTTGATGATAAATGGCAATGTCTCAAGTTAAGAACTGTTGAGGAGCATGCTTTGGGGATGTAGGTATTATGGCTGGCCTTATTTAACATTTTCATGAATGATATTGGAAGGGAGGATAAGCTGGATAATAATTAAATTGAGGAAGGCACCCATCTGGGAGGTGCTATAAATACCAGAGAGTACTGCAAAGAAGAGGTGAGAAAAACAGTCCCCAGACTGCAGAGCCAGCCAACCACAGATGACAGGGAACACCACTAGATCCACAGAAACCAATGGCAGGTAGAGAGTTCAATAAACCAAAAATCAGTTCCACGTTTAGGTGATTTAAATAACTTTACATTATTTTTCAGTCTTTTAGTACTAAGTCAGAACATAGTAGGCTAAAAACCAACATAACTGAGTCCCCACACGTGCAAACAAAACTATGGTGAAGCAATTATTTGGTCCAGGATTCGAAAAGGGAACGGAGGCACTGGCTGAATATCCAGAAAAATGGTAATGTCCCTTGTGAGAGACCTGGAACCTAAAGTCTGATGGGGATTTCATTCAGTTATGACCCAATGACTGTGACCAGGGGTCTCCTGAGATGAAGGCATGTGAAAGTATTGCCAAAGCAGAGGGGGTGTCCGCCTCCTAAATCAAAGAGGACGGAGGAACAGTTGATGTTCATGGAGAAGCCAATGTGTTGCTTATAAGTTACCAGGCAGTAGAATAAAATCTATGATTTGTAATTGGTTTCCTGCAGTGTTATGATACATAAATGGTAAGACACTCTGAGTCCTGCATCTGTATCTCTTTTTCTGCAGCATACTATCCTTTTCACGGAGTCGAATCTCACCCTCCCACAATTCCTTCCTCTTGCCATCCCCATACCCACGCGTTCCAGACATCCTCAACCACCCCTCTCTCCCATGATAAAAAAAAAAAAATAATAAAAACGAGTAAATAAATACGACGTGGCTAGTTCTGACTGTGGTTTATTTCTCTCCTCAATCTCTTTCCTATGCCTAAGAAATTGAAAAATAATGGCTTTACGTAAAAGGACAAATGTAAAGAATGTTGGATCATAAACTTAAAAAACAACCTTAGATTGGAGTCTCACAAATGAAGCAAGGATTCAATAAAAGTCATAGTTCATAGAGAAATCATCATACTTAAACTATAATCAACTGCACGTGGTATTTTTATATGAATGATGGCTAAGCTGACCGTGGGTAGGCATGTTGACCCATTGGCATCCTGGGCTTTGCTTCTAGGAAGAGCCTCTCATTTTCCTCGGAGAGATGCTCATCCCCTTCATTACCGGAGCTAGGATCATTGCTGGGCTGATCCTAGCTCCAGCAATGGGAGTGAGATTCAGGCCTGGGCTGTTTGTTGTAAGAATTGGCAAGTAATCCAAGTTGGTAGAGTCAGGGTAACTCCCAGAACCACGGGAAAGAGTGGCTCTTAATTACCCAAGGGCTAGACTGGTCGATTTATATCTAACATTTGCTCATCTTTACGCCTGCATTGGGTCTCTGCAGGACGGAGAAAAAAGACAATGCCGGGAAATGGGGAGAATATCATTGATGACACCGTTTGCACGTATGCCTGACCTTTTATGATATATGAACAAAAAATGTACTGCTTTTTTCAAAAAAGAAAAAAGCTAGTTTAATTTGAAATTATGTCTCTTCAACATTAGAATCCCAAATATTACAGGAAAAGAGTTATGATTAATGATTCTCCTGGGCTTGCTTTGTGACTATTTATTCTTCTAGGGGTCCTGTACTTGGAGGTTTTGGTATGCGGTGCCAAGTAGTCACTAAATACATGAAATCATCCTTGATTCAGTGTATGCTTATTCACTACAATGGCCAAAGATCATGCTATGGAAGTGGTAGTTACACCTGTTTAGAAATCATGATTAGCTCCATAAAAAGTAATAAAAAATATGTATACGCAGATAAAAAACACACACACATATATATTTCCCTGTAATAAAGCAGTTCTTTTTTAAACAAAGCAATTATCTAAATTAATAAATTAAGCAGTTTAAAAAAATATGTATTTCTTAGAATGTCTTTCTCAATCTCTTTATTCTTCATGTTAACTATTCAAACCAGGCAGACAAAAAAAATAGAGCCATATGTATAAGTTGGGTGATATTTAGTACAAGGCAAGGTCATGAATACTCGTGTTTAGATCTTTTAAAAATGAAGTTCAATTTGCGAGGGGCGGAGCAAGACGGCGGAGGAGTAGGAGACCTGGATTTCGTCTGGTCTGAGGAATTCAGCTGAATAGGGATCAAACCATTCTGAACACCTACGAACTCAACAGGAGACCGAAGAGGAGAGTAGCAACAACTCTCTGAACAGAGAAGCGACCACTTACTGGAAGGTAGGACGTGCGGAGAAGTGAATCACCCCTGAGGCGATATTCGGGAGGATAGACGGCGGGGGAAGGGGCCTCCGTCGGCCGCTTCTGGCAAGTGCTAGAGCCGCGGAGCACAAAATCGGACCTTTTAGAAGTCGGCTCCGCGGAGGGACGTCGCTGCAGTGGCTAAGCAGGGGGTGGAACCCTCGCGGGACAGTGGGGTCTCAGGACCCTCGGGGTCACAGAAAGACCGGGGGAGCCTGAGTGCGCCAGAGCTCCCAGGGATGGGAGCGGGGAAGCCGGCTGCAGAGACGGAGCCGAGGCGTGGGCTCGCAGCTCGGGGTGGCCATAAACTGTGATCCGCGGCCCAGTCGGGGCACTGCTCCTCCAGCAGGGACCCAACAAGCGGCAGAGCCGGGGAGACTCCCCTTCCTCCCCCGGGAGGAGCGGTGCGGGAGCGCACTGCAGGGATCTGCTGGGTTTGGAGACTCCGCACGGGGTCGGGTGCCAGAGATAGCAACGCTCGGCCACAGGCCGGGTGAGCACGGAGTGCGGCCGGAGACCGGGGACACGGGAGTGACTGCTTTTCTCTGGGGGCGCACTGAGGAGCGGGGCCCCGAGTTCTCAGCTACTCCGGGTGGAGATTGGGAAGCCACAATTTTCACTGTCGTCCTCCAAAGCTGTACCGAGAGCTTGCAGGGAACAAAAGCTCCCGAGAGCAAACCGGAGCAGCTTCCTTAGCCCGGACCGACAAAGGCAGGGCAATTTAGCCTCCGGCAAAGACATTTGGGAACCACGGCAACAGGCCCCTCCCCCAGAAATCAGCACGAACAGCCAGCAAGCCAAGACCGAGTTTACCGATCAAGGAGAATGGGAGAACTCCAGCGCTAAGGGAATACTGCACATAGAATTCATGGCTTTTTTTTACCATGATTCATTAGTTCATCAAAGTTAATTTTTTTAATTGTTTTTTTTTTATTTTTCTTTTTCCCTTTTTCAACCAACATCTTATCAATCCCTTTTTTAAGAAACATTTTTTATTTTTCATTTTTAGAGTCATATTCTATCCCATCATAGGTACCCTTATTTTTGGCATATATATATAAGTTGTTCTCTCTTTAAAATTTTGAGATACAGTTTCTTCTAACAGATCAAAATATACCCTAAATCACTAGTGTATGGCTTTGTTCTAGTCTCCTGCCTGATCACATTCTCTCCCTTTTTCTTTATTTTTTTTTAAATCTTCTTTCTTTTTTCAAACAACTTCTTATCTTATCAATTCCTTTTATAAAATCTTTTATAATTTTCATCTTTACAGTCATCTTCCATCCCTTCATTGTATCAAGCCTTATTTTGTACATATATGTCTTTCTTCCTTTAAAATTTTAGGAGGCACTTTTTTCTAAGAGACCAAAATACGCCCAAAATCTATTGTATGGCACTGATCTATGCACTAGCCTGATCATATTTGATCATATTCTGCTTTTTTTGTACTGTTCTGTTTTTGTTTTTATCTTTTTGTTGTTTTTTTTTTCTCTTTCTTTTTTCTTTCTTTCCCTTTCTTTTCCCCTGGTTTCAGGTCTTTTCTGATTTGTACAGGGTATATTTGCTGGAGACGTTGTTAACCTGTTAGCATTTTGTTCTCTCATTCATCTATTCTCCTCTGGACAAAATGACAAGATGAAAAAAATCACCTCATCAAAAAGAACAAGAGGTAGTACCGTCTGCCTGGGACCTATTCAATACGGCCATTACTACGATGTCGGACCTAGAGTTCAGAATCATGACTTTAAAGATACTAGCTGGCCTTGAAAAAAGCGTGGAATTTATTAGAGACATGCTTTATGGAGAAATAAAAGAACTAAAATCTAACCAAGTCGAAATCAAAAAGGCTATTGATGAGGTGCAATAAAAAATGGGGGCACTAACTGCTACAATAAATGAGGCAGAAGAGAGAATCAGTGATATGGAAGACCAAATGATGGAAAATAAAGAGGTTGAGAAAAAGAGAGATAAACAACTACAGGAGCACGAGGGCAGAATTCGAGAGATAAGCGATACGATAAGACGAAACATTAGAATAATTGGGACCCCAGAAGAAGAAGAAAGAGGGAGAGGGGCCGAAGGTATATTGGAGCAAATAATAGCAGAGAACTTCCCTAACGTGAGGAAGGAAACAGGCATCAACATCCAGGAGGCACAGAGAACCCCTCTCAAAATCAATAAAAATTGGTCAACACCCTGACATCTAATAGTAAAACGTACGAGTCTCAGAGACAAAGAGAAAATCCTGAAAGCAGCTCGGGAGAAGAGATATGTAAACTACGATGGTAGAAATATTACATTGGCAACAGACCTATCCACAGAGACCTGGCAAGCCAGAAAGGACTGGCATGATATCTTCAGAGCACTAAACGAGAAAAATATGCAGCCAAGAATACTATATCCAGCTAGGCTGTCACTGAAAATAGAAGGAGAGATAAAAAGCTTCCAGGACAAACAAAACTAAAGGAATTTGCAAACATGAAACCAGCCCTCCAAGAAATATTGAGAGGGGTCCTCTAAGCAAAGAGAGAGACTAAAAGCAGCACAGATCAGAAAGGAACACAGACAACATACAGTAACAGTCACCTTACAGGCAAAACAATGGCACTAAATTCATACCTTTCAATAGTTACCCTGAATGTAAATGGGCTAAATGCCCCAAGCAAAAGACACAGGCTATCAGATTGGAATAAAAAACAAGACCCATCGATATGCTGTCTGCAAAAGACTCATTTTAGACCCAAAGACAGCCCCAGATTGAAAGTGAGAGGATGGAATACCGTTTACCAGGCTAATGGACACCAAAAGAAAGCTGGGGTGGCAATCCTTACATCAGACAAATTAGATTTTAAAACAAAGACGGTAATAAGAGATGAAGAAGGACACTCTATCCTACTTAAAGGGTCTATCCAACAAGATCTAACAAATGTAAATATCTATGCCCCTAACATGGGAGCAGGCAATTATATAAGGCAATTAATAACAAAAACGAAGAAACACATTGACAACAATACAATAATAGTGGGGGACTTTAACACCCCGCTGACTGAAATGGACAGATCATCTAAGCAAAAGATCAACAAGGAAATAGAGACTTTAAATGACACCCTGGACCAAATGGACTTCACAGACATATTCAGAACATTCCATCCCAAAGCAACGGAATACACATTCTTCTCTAGTGCCTATGGAACATTCTCCAGAATAGATCACATCCTAGGTCACAAATCAGGCCTGAACCGTTACCAAAAGATTGGGATCATCCCCTGCATATTTTGAGACCAGAGTGCTTTGAAACTAGAACTCAATCACAAGAGGAAATTCGGAAAGAACTCAAATACATGGAGGCTAAAAAGCATCCTACTAAAGAATGAATGGGTCAACCAGGAAATTAAAGAAGAATTAAAAAAATTCATGGAAACCAATGAAAATGAAAACACAACTCTTCAAAATCTTTGGGATACAGCAAAGGCAGTCCTGAGAGGAAAGTATATAGCAATACAAGCCTTTCTCAAGAAACAAGAAAGGTCTCAAATACACAACCTAACCCTACACCTAAAGGAGTTGGAGAAAGAAAAACAAATAAAGCCTAAACCCAGCAGGAGAAGAGAATAATAAAGATCAGAGCAGAAATCAATGAAATAGAAACCAAAAGAACAGTAGAACAGATCAACAAACCTAGGAGCTGGTTCTTTGAAAGAATTAACAAGATGGATAAACCCCTGGCCAGACTGATCAAAAAGAAAAGAGAAGTGACCCAAATCAACAAAATCATGAATGAAAGAGGAGAGATCACAACCAACACCAAAGAAATACAAACAATTATAAGAACATATTATGAGCAACTCTATGCCAGCAAATTAGATAACCTGGAAGAAATGGGTGCATTCCTAGAGATGTATCAACTACAAAGTGGAACCAGGAAGAAATAGAAAACCTGAACAGACCTATAACCACTGAGGAAATTGAAGCAGTCATCAAACATCTCCCAAGAAACAAAAGCCCAGGGCCAGATGGCTTCCCAGGGGAATTCTATCAGACATTTAAAGAAGCATTAATACCTATTCTCCTGAAACTGTTCCAAAAAAAAGGAAATGGGAGGAAAACATCCAAACTCATTTTATGAGGCCAGCATTACCTTGATCCCAAAAACAAAGACCACATCAAAAAGGAGAATTACAGACCAATATCCTTGATGAACATGGATGCAAAAATAATCACCAAAATACTAGCCAATAGGGTCCAACAGTACATTAAAATGATGATTCACCATGACGAAGTGCGATTTATCCCTGGGCTGCAAGGCTGGTTCAACATCCGCAAATCAATCAACGTGATACAATACATTAAGAAAAGGAAGAACAAGAATCATATGATCCTCTCAATAGATGCAGAAAAAGCATTTGACAAAGTACAGCATCCTTTCTTGATCAAAACTCTTCAGAGTATAGGGATAGAGGATACATACCTCAATATCATAAAAGCCATCTAGGAAAAACCTACAGCGAATATCATTCTCAATGGGGAAATTCTGAGAGCTTTTCCCCGAAGGTCAGGAACGCGGCAAGGATGTCCACTATCACCACTGCTATTCAACATAGTATTAGAAGTCCTAGCCACAGGAATCAGACAACAAAAAGAAATCAAAGGCATTTAAATCGGCAAAGAGGAAGTCAAACTCTCACTCTTTGCAGATGATATGATACTGTCTGTGGAAAACCCAAAAGACTCCACCCCAAAACTTCTAGAACTCATACAGGAATTCAGTAAAGTAGCAGGATATAAAATCAATGCACAGAAAACAGTAGCCTTCCTATACACCAACAACAACACAGAAGAGAGACAAATCAAGGAGTCAATCCCATTTACAATTGCACCCAAAACCATAAGATACCTAGGAATAAATTTAACCAAAGAGGCAAAGGATCTGTACTCAGAAAACTATAAAATACTCATGAAAGAAATTGAAGAAGACAGAAAGATATGGAAAAACGTTTCATGCTTATGGATTAGAGGAACAAACATTGTGAAGATGTCAATGCTACCTAGAGCAATCTACACATTCAGTGTAATCCCCATCAAAATCAATCCACTTTTTTCAAAGAAATGGAACAAATAATCCTAAAATTTGTATGGAACAAGAAGAGACCCCGAATAGCCAGAGGAATCTTGAAAAAGAAAAGCAAAGCTGGCGGCATCACAATTCCGGACTTCCAGCTCTATTACAAAGCCGTCATCATCAAGACAGTATGGGACTGGCACAAAAACAGACACATAGATCAATGGAACAGAATCGAGAGCCCAGAAATGGACCCTTAACTCTATGGTCAACTCATCTTTGACAAAGCAGGAAAGAATGTCCAATGGCAAAAAGACAGTCTCTTCAACAAATGATGTTGGGAAAATTGGACAGCCACGTGCAGAAGAATGAAACTGGACCATTTCCTTACACCACACACAAAGATAGACTCCATATGGTTGAAAGACCTAAATGTGAGACAGGAGTCCATGAAAATCCTAAAGGTGAACACAGGCAGCAACCTCTTCGACCTCAGCCACAGCAACTTCTTCCTAGAAACATCACCAAAGGCACGGGAAGCAAGGGTAAAAATGAACTATTGGGATATCATCAAGATAAAAAGCTTTTGCACAACAAAACAGACAGTCCACAAAACCAAAAGATGACCGACAGAATGGGAGAAAATTTTTGCAAATGACAAATCAGATAAAGGGCTATATCCAAAATCTATAAAGAAGTTATCAAACTCAACACCCAAAGAACAAATAATCCAATCAAGAAATGGACAGAAGACATGAATAGACATTTTTCCAAAGAAGACATCCAAATGGCCAACAGACACATGAAAAAGTGCTCAACATCGCTCGGCATCAGGGAAATCCAAATCAAAACCTCATTGAGATACCACCTCACACCAGTCAGAACGGCTGAAATTAACAAGTCAGGAAACAACAGATGTTGGCGGGGATGCGGAGAAAGGGGAACCCTCCTACACTGTTGGTGGGAATGCAAGCTGGTGCAACCCCTCTGGAAAACAGTATGGAGGTTCCTCAAACAGTTGAAATTAGAGCTACTGTTCGATCCAGCAATTGTACTCCTGGGTATTTACCCCAAAGATACAAATGTAGGGACCCGAAGGGGTACGTGCACCCCAATGTTTATAGCAGCAATGTCCACAATAGCCAAACTGTGGAAAGAGCCAAGATGTCCATCGACAGATGAATGGATAAAGAAGAAGTGGTATATATACACAATGGAATATTATGCAGCCATCAAAAGGAATGAGATCTTGCCATTTGCAATGATGTGGATGGAACTGGAGGGTGTTATGCTGAGTGAAATAAGTCAATCAGAGAAAGGCATGTATCATATGACCTCACTGATATGAGGAATTCTTAATCTCAGGAACAAACTGAGGGTTGCTGGAGTGGTCGGGGGTGGGAGGGATGGGGTGGCTGGGTGATAGACATTGGGGAAGATATGTGCTACGGTGAGCGCTGTGAATTGTGTAAGACTGTTGAATCACAGATCTGTACTTCTGAAACAAATAACGCATCATATTTTAAGGAAAAAGAAAAAGAAGAAGATAGCAGGAGAGGAAGAATGAAGGGGAGTAAGTCAGAGGGGGAGACGAACCAGGAGAGATGATGGACTCTGAAAAACCAACTGAGGGTTCTAGAAGGGAGGAGGGTAGGGGGATGGGTTGGCCTGGTGATGGGTATTAAAGAGGGCACATTCTGCATGGAGCACTGGGTGTTATGAACAAACAATGAATCATGGAACACTACACCAAAACAAATTATGTAATATATAGTGATTAACATAACAATAAAAAAATAAAAAAAAAGAAGTAATAAGAAGCACAGTGGGGATTGAATGTGGTATATTCAATACAAGTTGTAGAGGTGCTGTCTCAGCTGTTGTAAGCAAACAAGACAGAAATTCAGCAGAAAAAGACAGAAAAGGAAAGCCCAGTAGAAGGGCTGGATAGGCTCTCTGCACATCTCTGAAGCTATTCCCATACATAGAGGAGCCCTGGGGAATGTCCATGCCAACAGGAAGTCTTGGGCCTTGCCTGAGCTTCCTGTGCTCACCCCAACCCATGTTCAAGTCAATGGGCAGAGGGTGCAAGAAGCCTTATGGGCTTAGGTGTTTGTGCAAATCACTGGCTGACATGAAGCCACACATAAATGAAAAATCAAAGCAAAAATCATGCAGAGACATTAGGAATCACACCCTTAAGAGAAATATGTTCAGGGGATGAAGTCCAGATATGTTATTAAAAAAAGTCCTCAGGGTCAATATCAAAATCCAGAGGTACTACAGTATAGTGTTTAAACAAACTGAGTAATTAAAATATAAATCTAGAGATTGTTAAAGAACAGATTTTCCTGACACTTGCTATAAAATGATAAGAAGGTACAGTTCAGGACCTTTGTGATAGGTATCAGGGACTATCACAATAGGTGGGGGAGAGAGGGGCTCAACCGAGCTCCAAAGAGCTGTGTGTTAAGAAAAGTCATAAAAGGGAAAAAGGTGAAAATGTGGAATATGGAATGGGAATATGCAAGGATTTGAAGGGAGGATGTCTTCTGTGAGAACATTGTCAGAGAGAACATTTCAGAGAACCTCTCCGATGTGATACTGAGTCATGGCTAATGCTAGAGGAGGCCACGGCCTTTGGCTTTTGCGTGAAGCCAAGGTATAAGGCCTACCTGGAATCACTCGGAAATGTAGTTCTCCATGATACCTTTAGTGAGATTTGGACAGATTGGGGGTCAACACTGTGCTGCCTCATGAAAGACAAATGCCTATTGCACTAAAATGATGCCCAGAAGCTCATGTCAGTGAAAATTTATACCTAGGAGGTGGCATACGGTTAGGACGCTAAAGCAGATGAAACCCAGAGTTGCCTGAAGAGATAGTCTCTAATGCCTACCCCAGTAATGGAAAATGTATGATATGGGAGAACAACCTGGTTTTGTTGGGAAAGCTGATATAATAACATGGGATTATTGTGTTGTGTTAAACATTTGATCTCGTGGCCTCAGCTGTATGATACAATAAAGGATTTCTTGTTCATTCATGCAGTTGATAAAAATGAAGCCTGAGTGGATATTGATCTCTGGAATAGAAAGATTATTTGGGAAGGCAACCTAGAACTCACCAGCTAGGTAATAACCATGGGGGCAGATTTGTTCGAAGAAGAATTTAATTTACGTTGGAAAAATTTACATACACAGTTCAATGTCTCTATCAGCAGTAATAAAAAGGTGTGAGTAATAGAAGATGAAGGAAAGAAATAATCTTTAAAATGTTAAAGAAATATCAGACAACTTACTTAGGAAAAGTTATGGTTGGAAATGTATTTCGCAGAGGGAATTCCAATTCCTTACTGAATAAAAGATATTCAGGTGTTTACCAGGATTTTGGTAAGTCTGCTTTTATGCACTATGCATTATAGAAGTTGCTATAACAAAACCTTCAGGAAGATGCCTTCCCTATATGTATCAAGGGGATAATATATCCCAAGTGCAGATGATGTAGAAGACATTGGAAGTTGTGTTTAGAGGTCATAAGACTTCACTATGTTCTTACCATAAAAGTTATGTTGTTGCCTACCCTGTGTCCTCACTTGAAGCTAAATAAACTTGGTGCTACAGAGGCCTAGTGGTTCTCAAGGCTGGCGGTCAGTCTGAACCTAAGACCACTCCAGCTGATCAAGCAAATTGGGCTATGCATAAATTAATTATGTCCACATTATACTCTCTGCAGCCTTAATGTGAGCTGGCGATGCTTTGAAAAAAACGCTTACAGGGCTACTCGTCACCCCTCTTCTGTTCAGCATGTCCTAGAGTAGTCCAAGATGGCAGCGACCTCAGTAGAGCAGGTGTTCAGCAAAGGGATCTTCCAGATGTATAATTCATTAATGATACCATAATCATTAATTTTTTATGGACCATTCAAAGTATTGTTACTGGAGATGGGGTTCTCATTTAGATGTTCCTCTGCCTGATAAAAAGCTCAAGAATAAAACAGCAACAAGGTGACTGTTGAAAGTGTTTCTTTATATTGCTTGAGAATTTGGAGAGTTAGCTCCTTTTCTGCGGCAACTTCATGATGCTTTTGTAGGGTTTGACTGAGTCTCATTACTCAGACTCGGAGACTGTAAACCAGAACCTTAAATGCTTTCAAGTGGCTGCACTATCTCACGCTCAGCTTCTACCCTCATTACCTCCAAGAAAGAGTTCCTCAAAGTCGGCTTCCAAGAAATGCCATCGCCAAGGACTTAACTCATCAATTTAAAGACCTCGTCTTAAATACTTCTTCAAGAAACCTTACATTGTCTACAGTGCCTAATCTGAATTACTCTGCTGTGTGGGATATGCCTTTAACTGAGAGATAAACTGATACATTTATTCAGACCTTAATTTGTGCCAGATGTCACGTTCTAAAGCTAAAGCGTAGAAGATACAGACAGAATATTTTCTGTCAGCTTGTGGTCTAGAAGAGGAGACAGGAAAGAAAAGTTATCTTTAGTAGATGTGCTAGTAGAGAAGGATAAGAAGAATACAAAGTTCGGAAATGCCTGTAATGACATTCTTCTTAGAAGAAGAGACCAAGACATACTTGACTTAGTAAAAGAAAGGCAAATCTCTTCCCACTTGGTTCCTCCCTGTTCAACAGCATTCAGAGCAGTGTCTTTAATGCCCCACGAAATCCCATGCCTTTGGTTGTACCCGTACACACCTCCAATAACCTTGCCCGTCTGAGCACTTATCATCCTGATAGGTCCGTGGGGTTCTCATCAGCAATGAAGGCTTCCCGGCTACTCACGCCCTACCAAACCATCCTCCCCACTCATGTTCAATGAACTCTCACCGTAGTCTTAGTCTGTTCCATGTAATTAAAAAAAAATAAATAAATCAATAATGGTTTGTGACATTTTCTGATTATTTCACTGTGAATAAGGATCATCTCCTACAATATATATGAAGCTTCTCAAGGGTTAGCACTGCATCTTTTTCATCCTATTTTTCAGAGCCTCTAGTTTAGCATCACATACATAAAAATGTATACTTTAAAGTATAATTTGTCTAAGAATATACATATATGGCATGTGTTTGTACTATGCATGTATATTAAGGGCTTTCTCAGTGGTGTTTTGCTTGTTTTATTGGCCAAACTGAATGAGCAAGTTTACTAGGCTTCCAAGAAATCCCTAATTCTCTATTTGGAATGTTAGCTTTTTTCTAAGATTCTCTGTCTTTGAAACATCTCAATATGGAAGCATTTTGCTTTTACTCAAATGACTATGCTTTGACATTTTAACATAATTTACTGCAAGAGGGAGTTGAGAGGGAAACAGATTTTTTTTTTCTGAAAAGCAAACAACCTTTGTTGATATACAGAAAAGGAAAAAAGAAGTATAAAATATATTACACATTTTTGTTTCTTTTAGTTTCTTCTGGTTTCTAAATTTCAAGACAATTATTTAGTAAACCAGCAATATCTAGAACTGTAATGATGAGTAAGAATATTGTCAAAATTAAAAATGTAAAATGTAGATGATATTAAAAGCAACCATATACAATTAAAAGCTTTATAAAAATGCACGCATTTAAGCATCAATTATTGAAATTGACCATGGAGGGCTTTTACTGTGACAACCCAAAACATGCTAGATAAATATAAAAGCAAATGAACTTAACTGCCTTTACAAATACATTTCCTGAGAAAAGCTGGGTTTCTAAATATATCAGGAAAGGGGGATGGCGATTGAAAAATAATATAAAAGCCAAATGCGAGAATTACTTTTTACCTATTCAAGTTCAAAATGCAGATGTTTGTGATCACTGTATTGGTATCATTAATATTTTCCCCAAGTTTGTCAAATGGGAAAGCTTAATCTACACAACACAACTCTCTTTTTTATTTTTAAATTTTCTTTTTTTTTAAGATTTTATTTATTTATTCTGAGAGAGAGAGAATGAGAGACAGAGAGCATGAGAGGGAAGAGGGTCAGAGGGAGAAGCAGACTCCCCGCTGAGCGGGGAGCCCGATGTGGGACTCGATCCCGGGACTCCAGGATCATGACCTGAGCCGAAGGCAGTCGCTTAACCAACGGAGCCACCCAGGCGCCCTACACAACACAACTCTTAAGGTCTTAAGACCAATTTAGATGTTAAAAAATTTTGTAGTGTTTAATTAGATGATATGAGCCATATTTATCATCATCAAAAAATAAAACCATTATATGCCTTTCTCCCCTACTACACTAGTAATTACTGAAGGTCAGAAATTAAATGTTAGTCGTTTCTTTATTCCTTATGACTTGCACAGCGCTAGGCACTTCACTCAGCACAGTGAATGATTTTCAAATAACTGTTATTCACTTTTACTTCTCCAAAAATATGTGAATGCTTTCCCATTACATTTTTTCAGTCAGATTGTTCAGCCTCTCAAGAGCCTTCATTGGAGAGATTCTTCTGGATAATCAAGCTAGGAAGTATGATGTCCTAGGGATATGAATACAGCTGCAGTTTAGCTGATTAATTTTTAAATCACTTTAACCTGAAACATGGGTAATTTCCCAACACTCATACATATTAAAGAACACTTCTTTCACCTGTACCCATTAGTTCCTTTATCCATTTGTCCATTAAACAAAACTTTATAAAAGGTTTACTATGGACCAGGTGCTCTGCATGATGTTCTATACAGACAGCAGTAAAACAAGAGAGAAAATGGAGAAACCGACAGAGTCTACACATCATTTGAGCTTACTTGAGCTTATTAACTAGTAGGAGAAACAGATGAATAAAATTATAATAAATTTGGAAATATGCTATGAAGGAACAACCAGGCTGCCCTGGGATAGAGGGAGGATAATTTGGGAAAGGAGTCCTGGAAGGCTTCCTTGAAGAGGTGACATGTAAATTGAGATCTTAATGATGAAAAGCACGTGAATAAAAGTTGACGCATTGAAAGAGCAAGAGAAAGGTAGTTGACGAGAAGGAAATTGGAGAGACATCAGCAGACGGGTCATGCAGGATAGTGACTGGGCTTTATTATGATAGCTGTGGAAAATCACTGAAGGCAACAGCAGGACAATTACTGCTTTGCTCTCAAATTCACAAGAGTCCAGTGGGTGCTGCATCAACATGATGGGGAGAGGAGATACACCCAAAGCCCAGAGGAGAGCACTGTCGGGCCCCAGGAAGAGCTGATGGCAGCTTGCAGAAGATGATGGCAGTGGAAAGAGATTGGAGTAGATGCATTTGGTTGGTGCGTAAGGAGAAATCAGTAGGACTTGGTAACTGATTGAGAGGAGGGAGTGAGACTGTGTCAGGAATAACTCTGGTTTCCAACCTGAGCGACTACATGGAAAGTGGTGCTTTCTCACAAGTGGGGAGTGTCCTCTACATGTACAAAATGCAGACAGTGTAACAGAGTCTCAGATTCAACACAAGTGAGTAACACATATGATTTTAGGTATTTGTTTTTGTTCTAATGCAAGTGGGTTTGGGTAAGAAATTTTATGGGGTCTTTGGTAAAATTAAATTGTTTCAAATATCAAAAATAAATGAAAATTGTGTACGAATATAAAAAAATGCTTACATTTCAATAAGGTTTGCTCATCAAATCATTATCTGGGATTTGCTGAAATACTAAATTCCTCCAAGACTTTACATAAATAGAACCCTCCCTCAAACTTGAGTCATGATATCACAAACCCAAACACACATGCACACACACTTACCACAGAGAACATTCTCATTATTTTACATGAAATAGTCGAAAGGCATTAAAATACTACATGGGCTTATCCTAATTTTGTTTAAAATGCTGGAAATCATAAAAAAGAATTTTAATATATACTTTTATATGTAGTGTTTATGTGTCTTCCGCAAAGTACTAACCAATACACATGATACATAAGGATATACCCAGATAAGACAGTAAAGGTCATTAATAATCATAAATGCTTTATACAATCCATGAGGACAGTTCAATAATATTAATAATAATAATGGCTAGATAACATTTATACACAATGTATTTGCAAAGTGCACATGTGTTAGTTTATAGAACTAATTTAATACTCAGAACACCTTTGTGAAGCTGGTACTATAGTTATCACCTTTTCAAAGAGTAAAAAACCTTGGTACAGATGACTAAGCTATTTGTCGAGAGTCACATAAGGGCACAAAGTGGCAAAACGGGACACAAAGTCTTTTGTCTTTAGCTTGGATTCAACATCAACTCTGCCACTTATAAACTTTGTGATTTGGGACCGATCATTTATCCGTGTGCTAACTCAAATTCTTTATAAAATGAGGCTGGGAACAAGAAATATTTTTGAAGTCATTTCCAGCTGTACTATTCAGGGACCTGTAACTCAGCCTAAGTAAGAGAAATGTGTCAGTGTTGAGTATCTTCCGTTTGAAGAGAAGGAAAGGCATGGCCTCGATGCAGCTGTGGAGTAAGGGGGGGCCAGGGGGTGACACTTTTTCTATGACAGAGGGTATTCTTAAGCCAAACAGAATGCATTTCTAGAATGAGACTCTTTCTGTACTGACTGAGAGAGCATTGGGGGCACAAATTACATGGCTACTTGGTGAACCCCCACAGTGGGGAAGTGATTGTGCCGAGCACTGGTGGTCAGGTATCATTAAGAGTTCCTGTCCTAGAGGAATTTTCAGGTTCACAGGGTAGACAGACACATAAGAGCTAAGCGTCATGCAGGGCACAGTAAATTGTGTGGGGGTAAGAGATGCTAACTGGACATGTGGGAAGATGGTGGAAGGAACCATTAATTCGGACTTGCTAGGAAAATACAGGCTTTATTGGAAAAGTCACATTTGAGCTGCATGTTGAAGAATGAAAAAAAAAAGATACAGTTTGGATCAAGCTTTGAAACTTGAGAGAGATGTCAACAGGCACAGAATGGGAAGGAATAGTCCATGCTGAAGTCAAACAGAAGGAACCAAATAAAACCCTCTATAGGATCTCAAAGTCGATTACGTGGAGGGATGTAGCAGGAGATGAGACAGAAGTATGTGGGGCATTATGGGAACGGTCTTGATGGCACGTGTAGAGACTGGGCTCTTTCTGAGGTAGGGAAGACCTGTCCTGATTCGTGTTGCAGATTAAGTACCTGTGGGGCATCTGCGGAAATAGGGTTACCAGTCAGCATTCACTCTCATAGCCTAATTCCCGGCAGGCCATAGACATGGAAAGGGTAATAATGACAGATCCCTTTTGAAACAGCAGTATTAGCATCTGGACAGTCACCTGCATGCAGGCAGGGGAAAGATGGGAATGAGAAACAGGACTCTGAGGTTACTGCTAAGCCTTTGTAACCTTAGATTAGTGGCGCCCTTCACAGCATAATGGCCTCCAGTGGAGACAGGGTGTGGGTGTCTGAGTCCGTGTGTGTTTTTGTATTAGATGAAAGATAGCGGATTAGCTAATTTATCTTGCAGTATGTCCAGTCCGAAGGGCCTACCTGTACTCCCCCGTACAACAGATCCTTGGAATGCCAGCTGAATGTTGAGGTCGCCGCAGGGCATTTAACCGTGGGAGACATGACTATACATCGTGGTAATGACTCAGAACATGGGAATTCATGAAACAGAGCCCTGCATATTGATTTCTGGAGAATGTTAATATTTAAAGAATGAGAAACGAACAAGGAGCCAGCAACAAAGTCTCTTAGTCACCAGGGAGGTGGGATGAGAACCAAGTTTTCCATAAAATGGGAAAGACGAGAGTTTTACCGGATAAAGGAGTGAGAAATGCTTTTGTGTTTGACAATTAAAGACAGACTCATCAGATTTATGATTTTGTATGATTCTCGCGGTATGATGTGAGTGAAACAATAGAATAATTAATAATGAGGAAGTTGTAAATTGATAAATTCTGGAAGTGTATCCATCAATCCAAGTGCCTGACTATATGAGAGTGGGGCAGCAGCAAGAGGTCTTCCCTGGGAGGAGAGTTTAGACCAGGGCAGGGGAGACGTAAGGGTGTTCACAGACGGACAAGAAAGTCAGGAGAGAGGAGGACATTGCTGTAGTGAAAGAAAGGGGACGAAACAGAACAAGGGTAGGGCACAGGTGAAGGTGGGTTCGGGGGAGTTACAGCTGCCAAGAGGGTAAGAAGCGGGGCACTTCTTCAGGAACCGAAGAGCAAGAAAAACGGAAGGAGGTGGGGCAAGAATCAAAGGGCTCAGCTCCATACGAGACTCCCTCTTCATGAATTAGGAATTTCGATTTTCCAAGGTATGAAATCTTGTTAAGGGTAAAGATGAGTTTTCTCAAAACTGGCCGTATATTAGAGCTGCTTTGTTTTGTTAGCTGAAATCTCCCAATGGGGCTCTACGGTGAGTGGCCAGATGGCTGAAATAAAACCATGTCGGGGTGGAGTTGAGGCATCCCTATTTTCAAAGGCTGCTTGGGGAAATCTCTCTATTCAATTAGGATCAAGAACAGTGATTTATGGAAAGTTGTAAGAGTTTAGGAATAGCATCTATGGAGTGTGGACTGGATAGGTAACCACTGATAGGAAAATCTACATCTTCAAAATATTAAAATTTTATCTCAAAATCTATATCTTCAATATCAGGCAACTGGTTTTTCGAGAAAACCAGCCATGTGTGAAACGAGAGCTAGGACAACGGAGCATGACATCCATGATGTAGGATTTCATCGATGGCTTACAAGACGGTCTTTCTTGCAAAAAATCATGCTCACTCACGCCAGTAATTTCCCCCTAAACACAAGATATGCTAACAATCTGATTACACTTCATTTTCAGTTATGAAGGACACAGATGCTATTTTGGGGTAGTGCTCTTCCAGACGTGGCTCACCAACCACTCTGTTCCTATTTATAGCACTCAGGCGTAGGAGATACAAAGTCAGAGGACCAATTTATAACAGAATTGCTAGTAAGGATCTGGTTCCTCACATCTTTATGACCAACCTGTCCACTTCTTAAGGCTCCTCCTAACAAGAAGGGGATAGACTCAAATAGTCAAGTACGTACTTATATCAGCCCAAGAAAGTCTCATGGCTGCATTGAAGATGATAGATTAAAAACAATCTGATTAAAATATACTTAAAATCTAGGGATGCCTGGGTGGCTCAGTCAGTTAAGTGTCTGCCTTCGGCCCAGGTCATGATCTCAGGGTCCTGGGATCGAGTCCCACACTGGGCTCTTTGCTCAGCAGAGAGTCTGCTTCTCCCTCTGCCCCTTCCCCTGCTTGTGCTCTTTCTCTTTCTCTGACAAATAAATAAATAAAATTAAAATAAAATAAAATATACTTAAAATCTGTTATCTAAGGTGCTCTCTGCTGAAGAGTGCTCACTGTCCCCTTGGCTTCTAATATTCTCACTGTTTTTGACATAAGAATACTAACCAAACGTAAACCAGTTGATCTTGGGGTCAGCGGGTAAAGGCAGGCTGGTGAGGGGCTGGGGTGGGCGCAGCACAGAACCTATTCTGTGACTCTTACAAGGCAGATGCAGGCCGCAGTTCTAAATCAGTTTGCTTTATTTACAAACCTTTCTCTCAATAGGAAATCTATTTCCTTTTATTTCTAGGCCCCTGGAAGATGTTTTAGAGTCACACTATTCTGTTACCACATAGTGGGAATAACATTTAAAATGCTAATTATAAGGTTTCATTTCTTGGTGCTTAATTTTAAAAATAGAGCCACATAGATGCAAACAATATTCTATCTTCATAATCTGCGTGGTTCAAGGAGATATATAAAATATGAATCTTTAAAGGCAAGAAAAGATCTATTTTATAAAGAAGTTCATAAGGGAAATGAACTTTTGCAGCCTGCAAATGCCAGAAATAAGCTTTTGATCCCCTCAGGCAAACATTTTTTGAAATACAGTTCCACCACATCATTGCTATGGTTTTCTTAGTTACACTTTCCAGTTCCCTGCTGGGTTTTTTTCTAAATATATATATATATATATAAACTTACTCTTACTTTCAATTATGTTATTATAGAGATGAGAATCAGGTCTAATTAAATAAGAACATGACAACGATTGTCATTCCTTGATCTGTATAAACTGTAATTTTGTTGTGTTTGTAGTAAGTGCCTCGGTAAGGATAAATGTCACTCTCCAGGTCGGCCAATTGACTAGGAATAAAGACCAGTGCTTCTATATCTTCCCATTCATTCATATCCGCTTGTCTGTGAGTCTCCCTCTGTCACCCCCCAAAAAACATTTATTAAACACCTACTATACTGAGCATCTACTACAGGCTAGGCACTGTGGGTACAGATGTTGTGGATGTAGAAATAAACTAATCAGAGTCCCGACCTCAAGATAAATGGTTGAAAGGGTGCATTTCATCAATATGAGATATGCACAAGCAAGAGAGGAATCAAATGTATCTGGCTTTTCCCCCATACCAAATACATCCGAGGGTATTCACGGATGCAAGCACGTACAGGTGAATTTCCAGCCTTTCCAAAATTTTATATGACCCTATCTAATGATATAATGTAACTGTTATGTAATATGTAATTAAGTAATAATTGGGAGCTATTCAAATACTCCAAAAAGTATATAGAATCATGGCTTTCTTGACCTGAGCATTACTTAGAATTACTGAGTCTGACTCTCAGATTTAGAGGATAATCTACATCAGTGATCTTTACATGGTTGGGCAACTGAAACTCTTGGGGTTCGTTTTCCTAATATCAGTAAAGTATATATTGCTTGTAGAGCTTTAGATCCAGGAAAGCGGATGTGAAATCTTGGTTGTCTGTATTTCTAAACAGTTCCCTGGATAATTCTGCAGTATAGATAGTTTGGAAAGTACTAGACTCAATTCTTCTCCAGATTTCTAAAAACCCTCAAGGATGAGTATTATGACTTATCTATGGCTTATACTCAAAATACAAAAAAAAAAAACCCACATATTTTGAGATAACTTGTAATTAATTTAAATGTAGTAAGTACACAGTTAATAATAAAAATAAGACAAATCAATGAGAAGGATTTTGCCCGATTTATGTGTTTTCAAAGACACTGTTTACTATGTAATTCTAATTTTCTCTGTTGTAATGATTCCGTTTTATGTCCAGGTAACCACTAACAGTTTTATCCACCAGTTTATTAAGGCAGTCTTCTGTCTTTATCGCCAAGGGAAATTTAACCCATATTTGCAGAAGTTCAAAATAATTTGAAGTTTTCAACTATGTCTAATACCTGAAACTTAAGTGTTTTAAGTATATTATATATTAACTATTTAAATATATTCATAGCATTAAAATTTTAAAAATAATTTATAAACTGGTCAAATAGCTATGTTTACATTTAATAACTAGTTAATTCCGCTTTAGAGTGAATATAAACGGGGCGCCTGGGCAGCTCAGTCAGTTAAGTGTCTGCCTTCGGCTCAGGATGTGATCCCAGGGTCTGGGGAAGGAGTCCCACGTCGGGCTCCCTGCTCAGGGGGGAGTGTGCTCCTCCCTCAGCCCCTCACTCTGTACTCTCCACCCCCAAATAAATAAATAAAATCTTAAAAAAAATAAAGTGCATACAGATACATCTTTATTTAAAAAGTAAACATAAATCTAAAGCTTTTTAAACTAAACTTAGGTCATATCATGAGTCTGAAGTTAATTTTCATTTCTTCAGGAGTTTCTTAATCTATGCATTGCATAATGCCCATGGAAGTAACTGCTTTGTGTAAATCCTCATACCATATGGGGAGTTACCTGAATGACACTGTCGCCGGGGCTCATGTCTGTATACACATAGACATTGTAGGATATTTCAGGGAAGGTCGGAGTGTTATCATTTGCATCCATCACCCGAATATTGACAATAACTGGCTCGCTCTCTTGCACACCATCGAATGCCGTTATCTTTGGGGATAGAAAAATACATGTAATAGAAAAGTCTTGCAAACATAAGCAGTACAGAATTCACTCTCATGATTTAAGATGTTTCTTATATATAATTTCAGTTTTAAATGGGTGCCAAAATGTTTTGTTGATAAAAGGAAATAAACCTACAATAGTACACATAAGCAAAGTATTTTAATGTGCTAAGAAGCAATTACAGAGGATTCTGTTTTATTTTTAATATATTTCAATTCCAAGCACATTTTAAATAAGCAGACATGTAAAATGTCTTAGAGGCTTGGAGTGAGCCAGTAACATTGCTGATTCTTAGGAGTTAACTGCTACTTAATTTTTTTAAAAAAATAGGAAGTTATTCTTCACTTTTCCATATTTTGTATACAATGCCATAGATGCATTTATAGCCAACATACTTAGATCACACAAGAAAGTAGGTGCCCTAGAGATGTGATGTCTTTTTCTGGTAATTCACAAAATGACAATTTTTAAAGTTGTTAATAGTGACTAGTTAATAGTAATATCTTAATTACACCATTAACATTTTAGGAAGGTCTGGCAAACAAAATCAGCGTTGTAACACTGCCATCTTTGTTCTGAATGACTTCCGAAATCCACACTCTATCTAAGTTCTAACTGTCAGGTTTCCTGGACTCTCTGGCTCTGCTGCATTAGGTTCTCCAGAAGGAAATCCTATATAAGTCCCACAATCTCTACTTTACTATATCAGCTCATTTTCCACTTATATCTGAATAAAATCTAGCTCAGAAATTTGGATAACACAGCTTTCTTTTCATCTGTATTCACTGATAACTATTTGCAATTACAGTTTAATAACCTCCCCTCACCCCCTTTTTTTTTCTTGATTAAACTATACTAGGATCTCTCTATCAGATAATTCTTTGTTTCGGTCGGGGGGGGGGCTGTCCTGTGTGTTATAAGCTGCTTAGCAGCACCCTTGTTTTCTCCTTCCCTGATGCCAATAGCACCCCTCGCAGGAGTGATGGCCAGTGTGTCTGCAGATGTTGCCAAATGTGTCCAGGGGATGGGCTTGGGGGGCGCAGGGATCATCCCAGTGGAGAACCTCTGGCCTAACCTTATGGAAAAATTTAAAATGTAATAACAAAAAAAAAACCCATAAAATAAGTTAAAATAAACTATGGGTTAGGAAATAATTCTTTACTTGTGGATTCTAGCTGGTAACATCTCAAATTTAAGTCAATTGTGAGTGTACGGTGAAAAATGAGACCCCTATTTTCCTGTTTCCATCTTGAAAATTATTTTCCTCTGTTGGAAAGAATGTTAACACAGCTGCACAAACTTATAAAACAGAAAAAGGAGAAATACATGTGAAGAATTTTATTATTGATATTCTCAATTCTCAATTCCTTGAAAATATTGTATTTTTTCCTCCTAAATCATTGACTTCTTCAGTTTTAAACAGATATCTCTTTCTGATACACACACACACACACACACACACACACACACACAAATGTGTATACAAAATCGTTTTACCGAAAAAGTGTAAGTCTGCTGTTCTTCCCTGTCCACCGGCTGAAGTAAGGTGAGGTAGCGAGTAATGCCAGTTTGTGTAACAGTGAAGACTGAGGTGTAATCATTCAGGAAAAGGTGAAGCTCTGCGTCCTTCGTCTTTGGAAAAAAGAATGCCATTATTTAAAATGGTGAATACATAATGCAGCTATTAGTTCATTAACTGGAGATTCATTTTGCAAATCTATCACAAAACTATGCATGACTGTAGTAAGACTTTCCAAAGACAAGATAGGTTTCACTAGACATTCACTCACCACTGAGCTGGATTATGCAAAGACAATGACCCCTTTTGTGGAAAGCACCATAGCAGAATGAGTACAAGCACAATTAATGGGAGTACAAGGAAAACAATAGGAAAGATAACAATCCAATTGAATATATTCTTTTTGGTTCCTCAATATCAATATTCTCCAGAACTTCGCTGGGCTTGAGAAATAAGAAATAAATGCAAGAAAAGCAAATTGGAGCCCCAAATTTTAGCTGTAGGGTTGTACAACTACTTCATTTGTAGTAATAAACTGCACATATGCCTATTATTATTCTGTTCTCACGTTTAATGCAAAATAGAAATAAAATTGGCTATGTATACTTCATTACCTATAAATATCATGCTTGCTTTTTCTTATTTTAATGCTGCAAAGGCTCTCCAAAGGGAAACATAATGTTTATTTTAATTTAAAAATCTCCGATGATTAGACTGAAGATATATGAATTGGCTGCATTGTGTCTGATAAGAGTCCAGAAAGATGACGTATACATAAAGAAGAAGGGATTGCAAAAGTTCAAAACAGAGATAATTACGCATTGGCAACCCTTCACGGTTTTACTGCCCTCCTGAAAGATAAGATTCATCTCTGCACGTTAGAGAAAGAGCAAGGACGTAAGTGGGGAGGCGTGGACTGATGTCTGGTGGTGGAGTAAGAAGGCAGGTGGGGCCGGGAAAAGATTCGTGAGAGACAGGACCACAGACAAGGCTTTACGCAAACAACAGCAACAGACATGGCACAGGGAGGTGAGGTGTTTCTGTAGGTTTTGACAACTATAAAAATATTATGCACTAAGGGGGGTGGGGGATACAGGCTTCCAGTTATGGAATGAGTAAGTCACAGGGATGAAAGGCACAGCACAGGGAATAGAGTCCCTGGTCCTGTAAAAGTGTCATGTGGTGACAGATGGGAGCCACGCGGGTGCTGAGCTCGGCGTACAAGAAGTCGCACTGCTATGGCGTCCACCTGAAACTCATGTCACAGCGTGTCATCCAGACTCAAATGAAAAATACACATTATGCCTAGCATAGTGTGATGTGTAACTTAATATCATAGATTACTTTTCAAAGTCTGAAATCAGGGGCTGAGGGCAGAGTATAGAGTTTGGAATTGTGAAAGACATGTTCATTTGATTAAAAAATTAGAACTCACCTTTTTTTTTTTTTTAAAGATTTTATTTATTTATTTGACAGAGAGAAAGAGACAGCAAAAGAGGGAACACAAGCAGGGGGAGTGGGAGAGGGAGAAGCAGGCTTCCCGCGGAGCAGGGAGCCCGATGCCGGGCTCCATCCCAGGACCCCGGGATCATGACCTGAGCAGAAGGCAGAGGCTTAACCTACTGAGCCACCCAGGCGCCCCTAGAACTCACATTTTAAAAATTTCTTTGTGAAAGTGAGAAAGTTGAAATATCTCCTACTATATTAAAATGTATACATTATTTGATCCACAGACACTGTAATCTCTACACCTTTTTAAAGATTCAATATGTGTATATTTCAAATAACTCTGAAATGAATGGTTTCATTTGAACCTAACACAAGTTCTGTATTTGTAATATCTCATTAGGAGATAGCATTTAGCTATACTATTGTAGCTTCTATGTCCATGATTGTGATATAAGTCCAGTATGCTACATTTACTGATCCTGGAACAAGAAAAAAATAATACTATAGATAATAATTTCCAGTGGTCTGTTTATTACTAAATAAACTTGTTAAGAGCTGTGAAAAGTCAGAGGCTTTCCATTGATACTTTCTTTCTTTTTTAATTTTTATTTTAATTCCAGTATAGTTAACATGCAGTATTATATTTCAGGTGTACAATATAATGATTCAGCAATTCTTTTTAAAAAAATTTTAATTATTTTTATTTTTATTTATTTATCTATTTTATTAACATATATTATTTATTTCAGGGGTACAGGTCACGGATACTCTCAAAGAGGAACCTCAGGCTCCTCAGTGTCGTGACCCCCATTGCTCAGCATGGCTAGCAGGGAGGGCGTTTGGATAATCAAGTATTTTAGTTAATAAAAAGTTAAATTATTTATTTTAAAAAGTAGACTATAAACTGCATGTAAACTCAACATATCTTGAACCACATTTTGAGGTTGCTTCTTATTGCGTACTTTAAGGTCAATTGCAATAAAATCCAGTGGTTACTTTTAAATGAGCAGAAAAGTTAGAATGCAGTTTCAATTAACAACAACAACAAAAACTAAGTAAGTATGAGTGCCTGTCATTTTTTAGTGTTTATCCTTGATTTTACCAACCAGGGTAAAATCACTAGGCTGTTAAATTCAGGGATTTTTTCCTGTTCTCTTGAGTTTACCCACAATGGTGCCAAAGAACAGCTTCCTTCACTCAGACCTGCAACAGCCAGTAATCCAAGCTGAGCAAGCTGAGCAAGCTCTGGTATGGGACTTGACATAGCAAATATTTACTTCCTTCCCTTTATTCAAGTCCTTCAGTCATTCTTTACTTGCTTATAACTGATATTCTCTCTCAATTTCTTTTCTTCCTTTCAACTGTAGCCTCTGTTAGTAAGTTTGTTAGATATATTCATTCGTATTCTTACCACATGTTGTAGGCATTTTTTTTTTTTTTTTAATGCCAGGTATTGTTATGGTGCAAGACTACAGTGAATGTTGGGTTGTGAGCCAGCCTGTGCCTATCTGAGACTGCACAATATGCTTGTGTCACAAACAACACTGTCCCCTTTCCCAGTTTATAGAAGTTGCGAGATTTTCACTGTCCAATGCTTCCCATTTGAAGATGATATACACAGCAGGACTTCATAAACAAACTCTCATATTTTATAACCAGAAATATTAAAGACCTTTTGATAACTTAATTGTCTTCACTTCAAGTCCTGTTGTAATAACTAGAGCCTAAAATAACACTTCCCAGACATGCAGATTATTTTTTGTAAAGAGATAACATAACACAGAAAACTATGATTGTCCATGGCATTTTATAGTTCATTCTAATCTGTCCTGCTCAGTTAATCTCTGATTAAATTTTAACTTGTGAATTTTATGAACACTTCACATAGTAACTTTTTAAAATCTATATATTGGATACTTAGATACCATTGGTGAATATCTGGATATTTCTTTGAGGACAGAATTTAAGAATACAGACTTGGAAATATTCAGCCAGTTATTACTCAAAGCTTAATACTTGGATTTATTTTTAAGGATAATACTAGTTTCAGGTGTGGTATATTATGAGTGTAAATAGACAGATAATGCTCTGGCTTATTCTGACACAATAGATTTTATGTAGTCCTTGTGTCCTTAAATTTGTTTAAAGTACATATTAGTTTTTTAACTAATTAATATGTACACAGAAGGCTGGCTAATAAATGTTCTTTCTCCCTCTGACAAATGGTAATATTATTTTATCTAAAGTATATATTCAGTATATACCATAAGTATATCATTTTATTGATTTATGTATTATTTTCTGAGAGGGGAAAATAAACTCTGATATTCACTCACAGCACAGAAAAAAAAGAAGGCAAAAGTAAACACATATGCAAATGCAAAGGTAAAGAAACACATGAATGTAAAATTAGAAATTGCATCATATAGAAGAAAGACATTCAAATAGAACAAGTAATTGGATTTAAAGCCAATTTTGGGTTTCCAACAGGAATCAAAATATTGTCTCATACACACACACAAGCTTATATGCATCCTCATATATATACACATATAACACAGAAATGTGTGTGTTTATGTGCATATGTATATATATGCATAATTATGTGCATACATAAATTATAAAGTGTAACAAGAAATGACAAAAAATTAATCTCATCTGCCAATTTGAATTGGTCAGCAGTGGTTGTCTTCAGACGACCTTGTTAAAAAGGTTCAATTCCACACTTAGAATCTTTTAGGAGGAATACGGTGATGGATTATGAACGTTTGTCATGGACTGCAAAAAACATTTAGCAATTGAATAATCTTTGTTAAAATTTATATGCAGTTTGGATTCCACACAATTCATTCTACTCTAACCAATAATATGAGGAACATAGACTTAAATTACATCTACAATCATACATATATTTAAAGTAGTTGTAGATGTCTTTATAAGTGATAATGAAGTAACTGTCTACTTGTTTTAGTAGAAAAGAAAAAGAGCCAGGAAATGAACCACAGCAATTCACAAAAGAGCAAACACAAAGTAAACACCCAGTACCTACAGGAATTCCACCAGGTGGGACCTATTTACAAATTTAACATTAAGAAAAAACAATGTAAGCATAAATGACTACATACATACAACATACAAGTATACACTAGTAAGAAACAAACAAACAACAGCAACAACACTTTCCAGTACATTTAAACTAATAACTTTTTTCAAGGTGTATTTTTTTCTTCACATTCTGACCTAACATACATAGAACAGCATAAGAATATGTATGAGGCATATAAGCACAGAATACCCTTAAGAGTGTATTTATTGTATTAGATTCAAGGATGCCTGTATCTTGAAACAGTAGCACTTTATGCCCGCACATGAACCCAGCTGGAATTTAAGTGACTCACTGCCTATAAGCCAAGTGGGTAACCTCTGTAGATTACTATCCCCCGTTATGTATTTTTTTGGAACCAGAATTCAATAATCAACTTTCAGTTGTTCTGCTTCTGAAAACCCGGTGGTTTCCGGCATCCTCTTGAAAACCTTGGGCATGTCTTGATTTACCCATCTTCTGGGATATTTTGCAAGTATGAGCTAAGAGTACTTGAAAAAGCACATAAATGCAATTCTTATTTTTCTCTATATAGTATTTGTATCTATATGTTGATATATATTTTTAAAGATTTTATTTATTTATTTGACAGGGAGAGAGACAGTGAGAGAGGGAACACAAGCAGGGGGAGTGAGAGAGGGAGAAGCAGGCTTCCCGCGGAGCAGGGAGCCTGATGTGGGGCTCGATCCCAGGACCCTGGGATCATGACCTGAGCTGAAAGCAGACACAACGACTGAGCCACCCAGGTGCCCCACTATATGTTGATATTTATATAACTATAGAAAAGAAACACTAACACAAATACTTTTTGTACTCTTTTTCAGTTTCACTGTGACCCTTAAGAGTCTTTCTGACTCGAAATCTACACTGTTAATAACACAACAACTCACCAATCCCTCCTACTGTGTTTTAAAACTTTGTCTTACTTTCCGCTGAGTTGAAGGAAGAAAAACAACTTAATTTTTGGACAAATAATCCAAGTCTGTTCTCTTCTCGGCATGTGCCCTGTGGCATAACTATTCTTGAAGCGACTCAAGAAATTGACTCCTACCGTGATGACTTATTTTCCTGCCTGATACTGAACCTCCTTTTCTGTTAGTAAAATCTGTATGTGGTGACATGTTTCTGTCTTTATTCTTAAATCCTATTATCCCTATGCTGATTAACTTCATTAATTCTGACATTCAAAAACAGCAAGAATTTACCATATAGTAAAATTCTTGCCTGTGAAATAAAAAAGCCTTGAAATTTCTTTTGTTAACACAGATCTTTAAATAACCTAGCAATGAACATATTTTACTTTTTAAAAATAAACGGTCATTGGCCTGGAAAAAGAGATTGAATCATCTCATCATGTCCCTCTGAATCGAAGGACATCAATACATCTTGAAACATATTAATGGTTATTCTACGAATATATTCTGTGTGCTGCAAATGGAAGCTATAAGGAATACCGGATGAGTTGCAAGAAAGTTAGTTTCAACTCAATGATGTTGTTTCAAATCTCTGATGAAGAGATTTCTAGGAATTAGTTGTCCAACCACGAAATGGGCCATACTGTGACACAGATCAATGCAATTCATATTTTTCTATATATAATATTTGTATCTATATGTTGATATATTGGGTTTCCAACAGGAATCAAAATATTGTCTCATACACACACGCAAGCTTATACGCATCCTCATGTATATACACACATATACACATTTTGATGCATATGTTAGAGGTCCTCATTCCTTTACTCACGCCTGAACGCATGAGCTCATTAAACCATTACTAGAACCTATTAAGTTCTGAGAACTGTGTTAGATCTTCAGGATACAGAAGTGATTGAGATGTAGGCCCTATCCTCCGCTGACGTTCAAAGAGGGAGCAAGGCACCTACAATGACGTGAATAGAGCAGTAGAGAAATGCACAGAGGAGAGTCACGCAGCTCATCTGGGGGGAAGCGGAGTCCGGGCAAGATGCGTGAATGAGAGCAAGCCTGAGCAGAACTGTAAACACTGAGCGTAAGTTGTCCATGCCAGCTTGGGCAATGAAGGATGAAAGATTTCAAAACGTAGAAAACGTCACAAACAATGGGAATGAGATGAGAAGCAGGTTGGCATGTGCAGGAGACTACAAGCAGATGCTAAAGGTAACAGGTGAGGCGGTAGGAATGCTCAGGCATTGAATGACCCTATAGCCATTCTCTTGTGCGGGGGATGGGAAGTCAGAGCAGCGCGTTAGGCAGGCTTGTGATACAGTCCCCTGTGATCTCTTGAAGAGATCACTGTTAGGGGCTAGGTGAGAGAGAGGCCCGAGTCAGAAAAACATACGAAGGCAGGGACATCAGGAGGCAATTCTAATGAGAGACGAGTAGGGTGATGGTTGTCAAGATGGGAGAAGAAAAGAGAATTGCCGAAATATTCAGAAGACTAAACAGGAAGGATACAGAGACCTTCAGTTGTCAGGAACAAACGGAAACCAACGACTCCCCGGTGTCCAGATTGAGCGTCACAAAGAGGCGTTGTACCCACTCCTGAGAGGTGGGCCTGAGGGGAACACTTCACATAGTGGAGGAAGGTGGATTAAACTATGGTTAATATTCTGTGGACTTATTTACATTATAGATATATAGGAGCTGTATATGATAATTTAGAAACATTTATAACTAGGAGATTAGAGATACTTGTTCACTTTCAAGGCACCTCACAGCACTCACTGTAGTTAATTTCAGAAAGAGGGTGGGACTACATAAGAAACAAATGGTCAGACGCACAGTGTTCAGTTAGTGACATTTGGCACCACTCTCCATGTGCATGGGGTCATCTATGGGAACTGTCTTCTCCCTGCCCATCCCCACCAGCCCCAAGTGAGGGAGCAGGCCAAGGCGGCAATCACCACTCCCATATAACTTTTTGGATCATAGGTGATTGAGCAAAAGGGGCAACTGGTGAGTGCAAGGCCCCTCAGTGTCATACAACCATCACACAGTAGGACCAAGAGTCAAAGGGCGGGTGTCTAACTCCTGAGAACCACAGCCACTGCCCCACCCCTGGAAACACTCAGAGCATCTAATAAGCCAACTGGAATTGTCAGCTCAAAGAGCCCCACGCTAAGAGTGCTTAGTCCCAGGAGCTCTCCCCACCCACCTCAGTGACACCCTGTAAGTCCCACCATCCTTAAAAAGTCTCTTAGAATGCAATCTTAGATTCTTTAAAGTGAATGACAATCCGGAAAAACAGGAATGTACACAAGTAAGCGTAGGGCTTAGTATGCAAACATTCGGTAATATAAATATATCAAGCAAAATAATAATAATATAAATATATCAAGTGAGTACAAACACATACATTTTGCAATTATGGAGAAACTACAACTGCACTTTTTCTTCAGGATTTAGCTTCTGCTCACCACTGTGTTCAAGAAGGTCTGACATAAACCATTATAATTTTCCAAATTCACTGGTCACTGCTACAAGTATGATTATGCATTCCAATTTAAAAATGAAAGAAAATCCACACCAAAATTTACAGGACATCCACTAGCCCTACAAATGATAGTAGCTTAGCCTATAAAAAACGTATTAAGGTGGCTCTGAATTTTCTAGCGAGGATTCACTAAATGAAGACATTCAGGGGATCCTTAACTCCCTAAGCTGGGGTGGGAAATTGTGCAGGTATATGCACTTTTCTGGAAAAAAGTCTGTAGCATTCATCAGCTGTTATCATATTCAGGTTAGAGCCAGACCGTAGCAAATAGATAGTGGCTTTTGAGTTTGATGCTGAAAATCAGGGACTTGGTTCCCATAGACCTTGGCTCAAGGACCATCTCCACCATTTATGAACTCTGGGATCACATTAGGCATTTAAAATAGCTTCCACCTCCCCTTTTGCAATATGGGAAATTGCATCTACTATGTTTGCTGTGAGATTTAAGGGAATTAATGCAAGATAAAGCAATTCCTATATTGTCTGGCAGGCACCAAGAACTCAATGATAGCTACTGTGTAAAACATGATGAGATGGAAGAGCAGAGACTAAGAAAGACAGGAACGGTGGATGAGAGAAGAGAAAGCACCGGGAGGCATAACGACATCTGGAAAGAGGAGTGTGCACACGGAGTTGTCACATCCTCTGCAGAGTGTTACATGCTTTTTCCGGAAAGAGGAAAAAGAAAAAAAAAACTTGGAAAATTCCCTCTTCATTTACTAGACGGATGACAAAGCTCCATGGAAGGAGACTTGGGGGATACTTCACTGCTGTGCTGTCCAATTAGTGACAGGGGATGACTTACACTTAAATTAATTAACCAAAACATTAGAATCGGGTTCTCAGGCTAGTGTCCCGTCCAACGCTGCAGAGCCACACAGCGCTTGTGGCTCCGGGAGCGGACAGCCCAGCTGCAGAACATCTCCATCCTCACGGGAAGTCTTACCTGACAGCACCACGGGAGAGGAGAGAGTGCTAGTTAGGACTTCCCACATTGCAAGAGACAAATCCAACTCAACGTATGTTTAAAAAAAAAATGTGGGGAATTATGATGGTAGGTCATGGAATCGAAGGAAAATCTTTTAGAGTTCAGCAAAGGCTTGGGGATCTTATAACCTAAACAACAGGACCCCAACAGGTATCTTCTGTCCCTTCTCTCTCACTGGTGAGAGGTTTCCGCCATGATGCCAGCAAACTCAGCTGTCTCCAAAGTCCTTCCCACTTCTTTAATACACGGTGCCAAAGCCTTCCAGCTATAATTCCTCATTTTTCCTTTCCTGGAAGGGCTCTGGCTGGCCTGGTATAGATTTTTCTTTCCGCTTAACCCTCCTACACTGTTGGTGGGAATGCAAGCTGGTGCAACCCCTCTGGAAAACAGTATGGAGGTTCCTCAAACAGTTGAAATTAGGGCTACCATTCGATCCAGCAATTGCACTACTGGGTATTTACCCCAAAGATACAAATGTAGGGATCCGAAGGGGTACGTGTACCCCAATGTTTATAGCAGCAATGTCCACAATAGCCAAACTGTGGAAAGAGCCAAGATGCCCATCGACAGATGAATGGATAAAGAAGCAGTGGTATATATACACAATGGAATATTATGCAGCCATCAAAAGGAATGAGATCTTGCCATTTGCAACGATGTGGATGGAACTGGAGGGTGTTATGTTGAGTGAAATAAGTCAATCAGAGAAAGACATGTATCATATGACCTCACTGATATGAGGAATTCTTTTTTTTTTTTTTTTAAATTTTTTAAATTTTATTTATTTATTTCAGAGAGAGAGAGAATGAGAGATAGAAAGCACGAGAGGGAAGAGGGTCAGAGGGAGAAGCAGACTCCCCGCCAAGCAGGGAGCCCGATGTGGGACTCAATCCCGGGACTCCAGGATCATGACCTGAGCCGAAGGCAGTCGCTTAACCAACTGAGCCACCCAGGCGCCCCGATATGAGGAATTCTTAATCTCAGGTACAAACTGAGGGTTGCTGGAGTGGTGGGGGGTGGGAGGGATGGGGTGGCTGGGTGATAGACATTGGGGAGGGTATGTGCTACGGTGAGCGCTGTGAATTGTGCAAGACTGTTGAATCACAGATCTGTACTTCTGAAACAAATAACACAACATATTTTAAGAAAAAAGAAAAAGAAGAAGATAGCAGGAGAGGAAGAATGAAGGGGAGTAAGTCAGAGGGGGAGATGAGCCAGGAGAGATGATGGACGCTGAAAAACAAACTGAGGGTTCTAGAGGGGAGGGGGGTGGGGGGATGGGTTAGCCTGGTGATGGGTATTGAGGAGTGCACGTTCTGCATGGAGCACTGGGTGTTATGCACAAACAATGAATCATGGAACACTGCACCAAAAACTAATGATGTAATGTATGGTGATTAAGATTTTCTTTCCGCTTTTCATAGCCAGAGAGGGACTGAGGAGGTCAAGTAGGCTGACACGCCCAGCCTGGACGGTTTTCCACTGTGTGAGCCGGCGTCCGCATCACCACCACCACAGGCAGCGATGTGTTGAGTGGACGGTCTGAGCATCAGCACAGCCACCAGCAGAAGTGGGAGCAGGTCCACCGCCCCCAAATAACATAGCATCCGAAAAGTCCCCCAAATCATACTCCAGGGCTGCCTTCATGTTTTCGTAGACTCATTGTGTAATGTCATGAGCGTTCCCTATCAGCAACTGTATAAACAGTTTTTAACCCATTATCAATAAAAGAGATCGTCCTGGGGGTTTAGCAAACTATAAATGAAACATTCGTTTTCTTCCCTATACCTGGTATCTGTAAACTGAAAAAAAAAATGGTCGCCGAATTCAAACATGTTCTTTTTTTTTATAGTATTCTTGCTGTGAAATGAAATTACAACACTAAGATTCTCATTTATAAGACTCTTATTCACAAGGACTCTGTTCTCTATTCCACACCTCCTGTCACTAGGTCTTTGTAAAAGTTCCTGTTGACATAAATATAACGTGTTAACCAAACAAGGACAACATTTATATTGAACTTACATCTTCTATATCCTTGTCCAGAGCCACAATCCTCAGAGGGGAGGTCAAATTCAGACTGTCAGAGATGGTTGCTCCCACTGGGGCGGATTCCAGGATATAGCCTTGGTAACTGGGCATCGTGAAATACGGACTCTGATTGTTTTCATCCAGGATTTCAATATGGAGACTGGCGAAGGCAGGAAGGGGATGGCCATTGTCCTGTTCAGCCTAGAAAAGAATTTTTAAAAAGGTTAAAAAGTTACATGTTATCGGATCACTTTTCGTACTATTTATGAGGATTCTCTTTTGAACTCATGTCATTACAGAAAGAAGAAATGCTTTAGAGTTGAGGGGCTCGGGGCCCTTAGAAAGCATAAATGAGGAAGAGAAAGTCCAGAGAGTCTTCATCACCTTTTTGGTCTCCTGTCCTAAAACTCAGCGTATATTCCAAAAAAAAAAAAAAACATATTAATAGTCACTGCAGTGAGTTACTGTATTTGCCACTGAATGTTGTTAGAAGAGATAACTGTGCTTTCATACAGTTAGAAAACCAAGAAACAAAGGTATTTGGTAAACTGTTGATAAAATATGTAAGTACACGAAGAAAGATTCATAAAGTATTATATTTATTCTCTTCTGTGTCTTCTTGCTCCACATGAATGATCAAATCCCCAAATAATGCATATTTCCATATAAAATTAATAGATTAAGGTTGCATTTCTGCCCATGGAAAGTCCTCAAAAGCGTATTTTAAGGGCCAGAGATGATTTCAATGAAATACTTTTAGTATAGCTGTAGAATTTCAAGTGTTATTTAATTGCATATGTTATTCAAATAAGATTAATATTCATTTCCTAGAAATACATTTGTTTTCCTGTTTTTTTCTCTTCAGTTTAAAAAATTGATGACAATTTATATTCCCAATAAATTTTCTTTCCATGACCACATGGCCATGTTGGGACTTGGGGAAACACCAACCCTTGACTTTCTGTTGTATTAAGAAAATGTCTTACTCTATAGCAATCCAAAAGTTTTATTTAAGGGAAGATTCCATCACAACTGACTTCTAGAAAATTTCCTCCAAATGTTAGGAGAAACCTGGACACAACTCAATAGAATGTACATCTAATAAAATAGATTCAAAGTCGCTGCTGTCAATTTTTATTGATAAGTTTTCCCCATTATTGCAATAGTTGTATTTTGAAATTAACTCCAAGTGAAAGTTAAATATTTTATATTAAATCCTGGAGTGCTTTCCTGGATGAAATAACATTTTGGCCATGAAAATTTATAAGTAGTTCAGATAGATACCTCTGCTATTTCTATCCAGAGGCAAGAACCTGGGCCTTCTAGAAGATAATTGTGCACTTTCCTCCAATTGTAATTTAGCATTTTCATCAACTAAGACGGTAAGTAACAAATCATAGTGATGTTGGCTGTGCTGGTAACTCTGAACCAAGAAAAATCACAATATTTTTTCCCTTCATATTATTATTAAGATTGAAGATATTTTGAAGTATCATTTATGCTAACTACTAATTTGAAATTACGGTAATTAATAAACTCACTGTAACATTATGTTATTTAAAGCATTGACAAAACTACCTATTTTTGTTTTTCTTTAATATTTTGATAACTCTAATTCAATGCATTAGGTTCCCTCTATAATGTTATATCATTTATTTTATGCTTTTGAATTTTCTTTGGGAACAGACCGCCAGAGTGTTCCATGGAGTAAAATATTCATAAGCTCCGCTTCACACCGAGGACAACAATCCTGAAATAATGTGTAGCCTTTTCTGGAATTATGTATTCTTTTCACACGTAGCCATATGTGCTGCTGACACTATGGGTGGCTCCTTCTGCATCCAGTGGTTGTGATTAATTTGTGCTGAGCCATGGATGCTCTTCTAGGAGTCCCCCCTCTGCAACACCCAGAGGGCTCCCTGAACACAGCTGATCAGGGTGAGAGGTACAGTCTATGACCATACAACATCGCTTTTATACTGGATGAAACCAATTGGTCTGTATGGGGTTCCGATCCAGCAGCTGTGATCTGATTAAAGCAGGAGCCGTTCATACATGCAAGTCATTCTGAACAGGACCTTTTCTCTCTCCCTTTATTTTGTAGCTAATTATCCCCAAAGCCATTATGTCCTATCCATATGGACATACTAGTGATGTCATGAAAAGTCACAAAGTCTATTGTTTGTTCTCTACCAGCTGCCCCCCGCCGCCCGGGTCCCAGTAAACACACACCAACACACAATTTGTGGATGGAGAGAGGAAAACAAAAAGCCAAATTTTATCACAGTGAAAGAAGTTTATGTTTTACATTCAGCTCATAGGTTGTTAATTTTTACTGCCAGCTGTGAAGCTAGGAAAAACATGTATTATCTGCATGATGAAAACAAAGTAGTCCAATGAAAAGGAAATAAAACTCAAATTAGATCTATGGGAACAATCTAAGTCTGCATATCTTTAAATGTAACATGTGAAATTCTGTTTTAACCCCCGCATTAGTTTGTTAATAGGGTTGATATGTTTGGATTGCTATTACATACTTCATCCGATTTCAGTGTTTCAGGGGTGCTAACCAGGTATCTGTCTTCAAGGTCCACATTCTTAACCCCTACCCTATTTTGTATATCCTTCTCTAAATGCAAAAACATATTCTTTTGTGTTGGTGAAGAAGCAGAAGGATGAGTTTTAAGTTCAAGGCCACATCACATGTAAGTAACAGACAGACAAGCACCCAAACTCATGTGTCTAGGTTTATGAGAGAGTACACAGGGAAATTCACCCCATGTTTCTCCAACTCAGAGAATGCACATGAATATACAAATATAAGACGGATAGAAGAAATTAGTGGCAGGAAAGAATATTAATAACATAGATACTCCAGATTAGAGGTAAAATATGGCACTTAACACAAATTAATACTATTACACTTTGCAGTAAGACCATGCATCAAACCTGTCATCCAATCCTCTCTTCTTCTAAACAATATAAATAGGAATTCTCAAAAATCTGACTTATTCTGTTCCCCTGTAATGAGTGGTAAATGAGATGAAAAGCACAAAAAAGCAGGTCAAGTGAAACAAGGTGGCGTTTTTAAAAAATTACTTCATCCCACAAAGATAACTTTATTTATATCTACAGAGTCTGTAGTTACAAGTTAAACATTGTATTTAAAAGTCAGATTTTGTTTAGAGAATTTCTGGGCATGAGTCCCATTTTCAGTAATGACACTAAAAGCCAAGAGAGCAGAAGTATAAGAAAAATGCACTATTTAGTTACTCTGGAGGGCAAAACACTGAAAGAGACAAACTACTCCATTTTCAATAATAAAACAAGGAGGTGTTGATAATCCCTTCGCTCGCTATACCCAAGGACTGAGAACCCAGAATAACTTTTCTGGCTGGTGGGTGGCAAGCAACTTCACAAATCCCACCGTCTCTAATATGAACCCTTTGAAGTAGATAGAAGGATTTAGGGGAGAAGGGAAAGTGGGGGAGATGATCAAGACATATAAATGAATTCTAGGAAAGAAGAAAGAGATCATTTTCTCCTAGGCAGTCAGGAGATCTTTGTCGTGCACCTGTAAGATGCACTTGTCACACCCAAAATATAAAATATAAGCAGGATCTAACTACTTCTCACCTCCTCCCTGGTTACCACCCTGATCCCACTACCACCATCTGTCCCCTGATCATTTTAACTTCTCTGTCAGTGTCCACGCTGGCCAGTAGCCCACGCCGATAACCGGAGCCAGGCTTTCATGAAAGAATAGCCCGATTGGGTCCCTTCTTCCACCAAAGCCTTCAAGGACTTCCATTTCTCCCAGGCTTCCATCATGCTCCTGTCCTTCTCACTCCGTGGGCTCTGTCCCTCGCCTGGACCCCACGCTCCTCTTCAGTCAAGCCTTCAGGCGACACAGGATGTCATTCCTCAAGCCTGCCTCTCCCAGATAAGCACAGGCTGCTTATTTGCAGCAGGAGGAGGCTGACTCTGAAACCAGGCACGCCCATGCTGCCCGGGCTTCACGCACCCCTCATCCCCACTGCTGAATGCAACTTGCAAGTCGACCTGAGGAAGAGGGTTTGCTTTGGAGAATTTTGCTGGACGGCTCAATTTATACTTCCATTTTCTTTTTTTGATTAGGAATTATACTTTTTCCTAACTGATTTAGATTATTAAAATCTATTTACTCACATTTTCAACCAATTAATTTATCTGTTAGCATCAACAATCTTACTAGTTTACACCTTTCCAAGAGCCAGGCACTGAGACACGCCTGCCTCGGGATTCAAACAAGAATGACTTGGACTTTTATTGGAAAGCAAATGCTTATGAAAGTCTGAACATTTCCTTGACAACACATTGTTATTGAATTCTTTCACAAGTGGAAAGTGTATGGTTGTGCCAGGTATACCTCAGAGGTTAGCCACAGTAAAAAACAAACAAAACAAAAGGTGCATAACACTATTATGATTCTGATACAAGATATGATACTTCAATGTGATCATAAAAACAATTTAAGCACTGCCTGGGTGGCTCAACTGGTTGAGTGCCTGACTCTTGATTTCGGCTCAGGTCATGATCTCAGGGTCGTGAGATCGAGCCCCACATCGGCCTCTGTGCTTAGCGGGGAGTCTGCTTGTCCCTCTCCTTCTGCTTCTCTCAAAGAGTGTGCTCTCTATCTCAAATAAATTAATAAATACGATCTTAAAAAGAAAACAATTTGAAACAGACAAAAGTAATTTATGTTGTTACAATCATCCAGCTGGGATCTTTGGGTGTGTGAGGGGTAGTGGCCAGGAGAGGGTGGTGGGACATCTGGGTGTTCCTAATATCTTTTTTTTTTTTTTTTTTTTTGTATATCTGGGTGCCTCAGGTTGTGAAAACCCATCAAGAGGGACAGTTTTCAATAAAAAGTTTACTAAAATCTGCTATACACTTGCTCTCCCAAAATGTGCATGTAGGCTACCCCTCCTCCCACCACAATGAACGAGTAAACTAATTTATGGCCACTCAAGGGCAAATGATGCAGCTTAATAAAGTGTGATCTAGGAAGTGACCGGAACAGCCAACATTATAAGGATATTTAAACATTACAGATGCTTGCCTCTTCCAATCCATTGTTTCATTAAAGGCAGGCTCCAGAAGTAGACCCCACCTTCTGTACTTTCCATCAGTGTCTCTCAAACACTGCAGTTTCTAAAGCCCTTCTCATCTGATGCCTCCATGTCTCACGTGAGGTCCCTGTTAAGGCACATTCTTGGGGGCTCAGTCAGGCTTTCTGATAGCTATTTATTTGTGTTTCCTTAATTATTATTTTAATGTTACCTGCCTTACTGGGTTCCAAGTGACATTAATACATGGTGGACTCTCCACTTTAATGCCCTGAAAGACACGTGGGCATCTTGATTCAGTGGGGGGAGCCCTGAAATCTGCCTTGCAGAAATGAGCGCATCCCATGATCATGGTATGGCCAGCCAGAAGCCGTCTGGGAACCAGTTAGGCCTGGTATTTCTTCTTCTCTGGCTCAGGCTCCGGCTCCTAGGTAGCTCTTACAGCGTAGGCCAATACTGCTCTAGCCTCACGTACAAGTAATTGTTAGTTTTTCACCTTTAAGCAAAGTTTTAAATTTCAGTTGGACCGAACAGTTGGAAATGAAAGTGCAGGGACCTCACTTCTTTGAGGGAGCTCTCTCTAGGATCCTGCTCAGCTCACTAAAGCACTACAAGGGATTTGAGGTCAAAGCCCTAGTAACGGACAATAGGTTACATTTCCTTTCTACATGCGTACATTTTTCTTTTGAGATGTCTTCAGGAGAGATGGCTGTGGCAACCCTCTGTTCCCTGGGTTAAGGATTATATTAATATTTCTAACTAATAATTAAATATAAGTATATTCCATTGCTTCTTGGCCCTTCTTATAAAATTATAGTGCCTGAAACCTACAGAAATGTTCTTTATTTAACCTTTAATACTCTAACAAATTAAAGATGCCTAAAGATTTTGACAGCAAGGGCACTTGTAACAGGGACCAAAAATATTTAAGAACTTACAGAACCATACCATAATTTATCAGATAAAATACAAAAAATCGGCATGTATATCACACAACTGGTTTGTTTGTAATATCATAAGTACAGCAAAGAAGTACATTCTTGGTTGGAAATAAATAAATTTTCTATTTGACAAAAAAGAAAAAAATGTCTTCAGAGAGAATGTAGACAACACGCACCCAACAAGGGTTCATAATATGACAACCAATCATACTGATACACTTCCCACCAAGGGAATACTTTTAATAAAGTGAAGTATATTTTATCCTCACTTGAAGAATATGCCCTTTCTGTTTATAATTTATTGCATCAAATCTTCAAAGTTCCATTATATCTTTCAATAATAAAAATCTTTCTCTTTGCTTAGTGTTTGAGATAAGAACTGACACCAGAATGACTAAAGCAATTTTGAATGATTTAAAGAAGAAAAACCCAGTCGCTCTGGGGAAGACATAGGCTCATAAAACCCCTGCTTATCACAGATATGTCAGGTTCTTCGGCTGGTGTTTTGAACATGGGAATCATCTTGGCTATAAAGAGCGAGGCCAGCCAGAGACAGAATTATGATGGTGATGAAGAAGTCACTTTATTCTGGAATACCTCTGTTTTATCTCCCTTACTTTGCCCTGCCATCTGCCTCCCCAACCAGGAAAGGCCCATTCAGGTTTCTGATCCCGTTCCCACTGAGTTGGCTCTCAACCAAGGGAAAACCCCATTGAAGTACTTTATATGAATTAGTGGCCTGGAAAAGTCCATCCTGGAATATCTGAATTTCCAAAAAAAACCATCAGTATCCAAACAAAAAACAAAAAACAAAAAAAAAAAAAAACAAAAAACAAAACCCACCAAAACCCTGATCTCCAAGTGGGTTATTTTTCAGAGCCTGGAAGCTAGAGAGAGTGAGAGTTTAGTGTTTCTCCTATGTACCAGCTTATTCTTGAGAAAAAATAGTCAGCAGACCTATCTAGCTTACAAGTTGTTAGAGTATATCTAAATTTTCCACGCAACAACCAAGAGGCTTATGAAGACCCCTCGGGGATGGTTGTGCAGGAGGGTGGCGAGAGTTGACGCACGTGAAGGGGTGTAGTGGGGAGGGATGGACGGTAAGGCCTGCTCAGAAAGTGGCTCCAATTGAACGTTTTACAATATTTGGACTTGCTGTTGTACTCCTACGATGACCTTTGCAGACAGTAGGGCCTTGCCAAAATCAAGACACTGTGAGCAGAATGGATAAATTGCTTTTCTTCTTCCAAGCAGCTGCAGGTCACCTTGTAAGGAAGGAAGGAAGCCAACTAAAATATCACCTCTGTGTGTCTGTCGTCAGCTTGCGTGTTTGGAGAGCTGCAATATTCAACTGCTATATTCCATTTCTCTTCCAACTCAGCTGGATGAATAACAACGTGAGACAAGAAGACACGATATGTTCTTTGCTTTTATTAATTTCTATAATTGACAGATTAGTCAATTCATTCAGCCTCGTCCTGAGAATTTTTAGAGATGTGGACCGCTGGGAGGATATACAAGTATGCAGTGTTGTTTTGAGGAAACAAAAATAATGGTTTATGTGTTAATCGGCTAAATTAAAAAAAAAAAAAGGAACAAAAAATAAAAGAGCGTGTATCAGATGTGTTGATGGGTTTCTGAAAGTGCATTATTCATTAAGAAATCCATGGAGAGATTGTTATTCCGTTATTAATAAGCACTAATGCCTGAAATTTCTGTGGGATAATTTCTCTAAAATGGATCAAGGACTTTGGCTCTTAACGGACTCGAACTTCCTCACCTTAGAGATTCTGCTAGGAGAGCAGACAGAGTTTATTCTCTGATGACCTGCTGAACGGAGATCTGGGGCACGTCTGTGTCTCGTTCTTGAAGCAGGAATCCATGAGGACAGGGAGAGAAAACGTGGCTAGAATATTTCCAACCAGAACATTCATCTTGCCTGCTGTGGATGGAAACATCAGCTCTGAGTTTCTGTCCTGACCCCGGCTCGCTGGAGGTTCCTACTCAATCTTTCCTAAAGGGAGGATGCATGCCTTTCTTCCCTCCTCTTTAATCTCTCTCTTTTTGGATAGACTGACAGCAGAAAGAACAGTAACTTGCACTTCACAGTCTCCTTAGCGGACTTGACTGATTTTGATAGTTGTTTCATCTTCATGGGAGATGCCACCCTTTGTATTTTGAGACGTGATGCCTGATGGTCTGTGACCTGCAGCCCCATCTATCGGCTCCTGGCACCCATGATCTTTCAGATCAACCAAGTTTCCATGGGAAATCCATGTGGCGGGTAAATGGTCCAGTGTCTTGAAGGCAGCATGGAGCGGCATGGCCCCGTTTCGTTTTAGGCACACTCTGTCGGCAACATGGGGACACAGGGAGGATGTGAGGAGAAGCGGCTTATGTTTGAGAGGCCGCCTGCGTGAGATGGTGGCCCGTGATGGGGACTAGAGGACTGCCAAGGGCAGGGGGACGTGTAGGAGAAACTCCCGGGCTACGTGAAGAGGACCTGTTAAGGACCGCACAGGGCCGTGCGGGAGCAGGTACCTGGGGAACTGGCACTCCTGGCTCGGGTGACTGGCCGATTGCATGGTGTTGATGCAAAGAGAAAAGCAGGAGTAGAAGCTTTCAGATTTTAAAAGGTGTAGAGTTTGCTGCATTCGTTTTTATAGGCTTTATTTATCTGACAGATATTGAGAGAGAGACAGAGGTCACAGCAAGGGGAGCGGCGGACAGAAGGAGAAGCAGGCTCTCCGCTGAGCAAGGAACCTGATGCAGGACTTGATCCCAGGACCCTGGGATCATGACCTGAGCCGAAGGCAGACGCTTCACTGACTGAGCCACCCGGGTGCCCTGAGTTTGCTGCATTCTTAACGTGCCACAAGTCCATAATGCTAGGACTGGTAACCGGAAATTCCGATGTGGACATCAGGAGGGAAATAAGTCTAAAAGCGTCCTTTCCACACTGGCAACTTCCTCCACACAGAGCTTTCATGCATTTCCGTCTCTCCTACACCAAGTGAAGTGTCAGGCAACCCGTAAGCACCCCAAGGACTTGGCAAACTGAAAACCGGCAAACACCGTAAGCCTTAAACACAGCAGCTCTTAGTGTTCCACTGAGTCTCTGTGAAGTAAAGTATCCTTGATGTCACCGTTCACATAGAGGCCAAGCACTCTCTGGGGTTGTGGCACTGGAAATCCATGAGGATGCTAGCTGTTCTCTCTGACCTCGAGGAAAATACCTCGCCAGGATCACCATCACATCAGCAATGATATTCAAGCTGCCCAGTTTCAATTCCGTGGCTCAGTATCTACGTCAAAATTTATCTTTTTTTTTTTTAGAAGGAGTGTTTGTTTGTTCAGTATAGTCATAAACAGCTTTAACCTCTGCCTTCACCTGGCTCTGGCCTTTTTTTCCAGGGGCTGAATTTCAGAAGTTTACTGCATCTTTATTCTGGACAGACGGACAAGATGAAGTCGTACCAAATGCACACACTTTCGAAGGTAGGTATTTAAATACAGTGAAGATGCAGGTACACAAATCCAGTTACCCTATAAGTTTGATTGGAGAAAACTATTACGACAAATATTTCTTGAGCACCTTCTGTGCACTCGACATGGATGGTGTCAGGGCTTGGGCCACAGCGTAAAGAAATATATTACCATTTACCCTACTGTAAAGGTTAAGAGGAAATACACAGGAAAACTGAATGTAGGGCAGTTAGAGCCACCATGGGGACGAGCGGGATGCGGGGAGAAGCTTCCAAGCTTCTTTCCAGAGTGAGTATCTTAGCCTCTGACACATCAGTGAAGCATTAATGCCAATCACTGAGGCATCCGTGTGAGCCTGAGTGCCCAGTAAGAAAAGAAAGGGTGACTCAGGAGACAGGGCAGCCCCCACAGATGCCTGGAGGCCAGAGGGAAGATGGAAGATTGAGAGCACGGCGAGTGCTTCAGGCTGGCTGGACAGAGAGCGTGCAGGGTGGCGGCTGAGGGCTTAGGTTAATATGCCCGTGGTGTGGAAACACAAGGGATTGCAGCTCAGCCTGCATGCAATATGGCGTCGGTAGGCCGGCGGTAACGACCTAAAAATCAGAGAGACCGTGATGTGATCATGTCTGTGAGCCTTGCTTTAGCTGTTAATCCACGGGAATAAGATTTAAAAAAAAAAAAGTCATGCTTCAGCAACTGCGAGACACTGAATTATTAATAATTTATCCACTTGATATTTGTATTAGGTGTCCAGATCAAAAATATATCAACTAATAATATTTTTTTTAACAAATACTGCACTTAAAATAATAAAAGTGAATTTTCTGGGCTTTGTGATAGCTACTCCATGCGTGAACTGATTCATTATCACACAGAAAATAAAATATGCTTTCATATTTCTATCTCCTAGTTGCTTTCTGCTTTGTAACTATGGTGCTCACGCAACTTTTCACCCAGACTGGGGCAGTTTTGAGAGTGAAAGAGATATTACAAATACTTATACAAAAACAACAGGCACGAATATGAACCACCCTGGGCAAACCAAGCATATGATTCTTATTCAAAATGTGCATTTCATTTTAAGAATGCTTAAGTGATTACAATCATTGAAAATTTGGGACAGTGTTTTGAAATGGAGCATCCTTTCTTCTTTTAATTGGACTCATTTCAATTCTTTAATATTCTAAAGTTGGTGGACTACTCTGTTTTGTTTTCCTAATTTCACTCTTACATTTTTGTCAGTATCCTGAGTAAATCCCTGGCTGAAATGGATGAAAGAAAGATGATAAATCTCTTAACCATGACGCTTCCCAGCTGTTAAATGTGCATAGAGCTTTCTAAAGCAGAATTTTCAAAGTCTAGGAGAAAATACTTCATTTCATTTTCTTTTTTTCTTAGCTCCCGAAACAGAAATTGGGATCAAATCCAATAAAAACTTTTATGGCCAACGAAAAATGAAGCATTATTGAAATAAGAAAAAGGGAAGAAGTTGAAAGACTCACTAAAAGAGCTGCCAGATAGTAGCACTTCAACAGATCCCTCTACAAAGCCACAATATTCAGCTATTATTCAAGCAGGTGGCACATTATTATTCTTATAGATTGATACCTTTGCTTATTATCCCCTCGACTGCACACAAAACACAGTAATTTGAATCTAATAATGTCTGTAAAAACTTCCATTAATAATATAAAGTGTTATTAAAACATAAAAAAAAATTATCTATGGCCTGTTCTAATTGATTTTTGTTTCTATAATTGATGGGCTGAGTTTCATTGTACCTGGGTATACCAGGACAACTAACTTTGATAATAAAGGGAAATAACTGATTTCAGGGTTGAAATGAGGCAGTTTGGTAACAGTGCTTTGTCAGTTTTCTTAGACCCTACAGAGAGCAGACCCACAGGGCTTCACAGAGATTGACAGTACACAATGGATACATATTTTTGAGTTTTATATAGTTCCGTGATAATTAAAATAGTCAGTGCAAGAAGATAAATCTTGTGCATGGCCATTTGCTACAAATGGTAAAAGGAGTCTGTCTTTGTTGAATGACTCCCAAACCCCTACTGAATAAAATTGAAGGAAAAAGCAGTTTCACATGAGGCTCTCCTCCTGGTCTGGCCCTATACCTTGTTTCACCATTAACTGTTCATAGCTGCAACACACCTCCCAGTTTTTACTTCTGCTCTTCTGCTCTTCAAGCATAGTTCCCACTTCAATTCATTGGCCAAAACCTTCTGACACAGCAATATTTAGCATGGGGTAATCTCCAGAACATCTTCCCGGAGTCCCCAGATTAATTTATATGTCCCGATTCTGTACTTTTCCAGCACTTTTTAGTTGTCTTCCTATTAGCAGTTGATGTGACGTATTTGATTTATCAGCATGTAGGACTCTTTGCCCTTAGAGACTACAAGTTCTCCAAGGACAAGGGACTACCGAATAATCTCAGGATCTGGTAATGTATATAACAGGATCGGTGCTCACAAAATATGTCCTAATTTGAGCTAAAATTAAATGTATGTCTCTGCATTATTGTTTGCAGTTGTACCAACAGAGAGTTAAACCAGACAACGATTTCTAAGCAATTGCATCTTGGTGAAGTGAAAAGAGTATGACTCTTGCTTACATAAACCTAAGTCTGAATCTCAGTGCTGCCGTGTCTCAGGGAGGTAACTCTGAAATAGTCAGTCCCTTACCCTGTCTGAGCTTTGCTTTCCACCTTTGTATCACTGAGCTTCCTACCAAGATTATGGCTCTAATTCAATGAAAAATGTACTTAAGTAACTTGGACATGCTCGGTAAACTTCCTTATCATACTTCCTCTTCCTTTAACACTTTTAAATAAAAAAAAATACCCTCAGGCTACATTTCTATAGCTATGGTTCTGTCTGTGTAGCTATGAGAAAGTCATAATACACACCAGACTTACTCCATGTCCTTGCTCGGGTCTGTTGTATTACTTAGAGTGCCCTTCTACCACCCGCGTCTCTGCTCCATATATTGCCATTATTCCTCACTCAAATCTTACCTGCCCAGCAAAGTCTATCAGAATTAATTGACAGATCATCCCGGCTTCCACAGTACCTCTTAAATGATTTTATTACAATGCAGTAGGTATTATTTAACTATAATTGTAATACCAAATGGATTCCCCTAGTTTTGATAATTTTTCCAGTCTAGGATCATTTTTCAAAATAAAGAAAATAATGAGACATATATTGAAAGAATTTCTGGACAGGTCAGATCTTTTCTTTTTATGTTAGAAAGACAAACAATATTTTAAAACATAGTATGATATTAAAATAAAAAATACATAAATTTATGCACATTTAAAATATATTCATGAGCAGCTTTTGTGGTCAAGAATTAATTCCTTTTAGCAGGAAAAAATAATGTTAGAAAATGTAGCAATGTTATATTATGTAGCATTATATACATTTGGCCAGGGCATTTATTACATATAAAAATACGCAGTATTTGAATCATGTCATAATATAAACAGTTATCTTAAAGAAAGGCAACACAATGTATTAAAATAGCTGCACTTCACTTTTTTAAACATTGTTGTCATATTAATTTTAATTTTTGTAACATAAAAGTGCCTATAATAGCCACTGCAAATTTCTTTGATTAGCAGTTTATAAACGCAAACAAATAAGAAATTAGTTTAATTTACCTTAATAACCAAATCAAATTTCTGGTGAAAGTCTCTGTTTACTGGCTCCAGGAGACTAAGTTCTGCAGTTCTAGGATGCATATGGAAAAATCGTGGGTAATCCTCAGGAGTCCCTGAAAGGCATTGAGATTGTAGCACATAATTGAGAACAATATGTAATATATGTGTGTGTGCTATATCTATTTCCCTTCACTTACTGAGGAACAGAATCACAATTTCATTACTAAATTAACTTTCAAAATTATGCAGTCTAGGGAAAGGAGACACAATAAATGTGGTATACAATTAATTAGCTCATGAGTAAGAAGATGGAGAGTATTTTTTATTGGGGTGCTTTTCCAAATATCTTTTATTAGGAGAGCTCTTTAATTAATTTGAAACTTCATCACATGCAAAGAGATATTAAGTGTAGGGAGAGCAAATTTTGAAGTATAAAATTGTGTTTTTAATGGTGCATAAATCTTAATTATAGCCTGCGTGGTCTTTCACCATAACTTGTAATAAACAAAGACTAGTAATTTGTACCAAATATCAAGCTGCTTGAAAATTAAAATGAACATATTCTGTTCCAGCTGGGCAAATATTTTTCTTAAGGCAAGAATCCAGCTAATTATATCAATCATATTAAATAAAAATATACTGATGATACTGTTAATGCCTAGAGAGGATTTTTTAAAAATTTTTTAATAGATTTTATTTATTTATTAGAGAGAGAGAATGAGAGATAGAGAGCACAAGAGGGAAGAGGGTCAGAGGGAGAAGCAGACTCCCCGCCGAGCAGGGAGCCCGATGTGGGACTCGATCCCAGGACTCCAGCATCATGACCTGAGCTGAAGGCAGTCGCTTAACCAACTGAGCCACCCAGGTGCCCTAGAGAGGATATTTTTTTAAGTACAGGCATTTTAGTGAGTTGAAATACATTTCTTCCTGCAGAAGTTTCCTTCAGTTGCATTATCTTTCTGTGTATGATGTGACATTCTTTTTCTCAAAGTAAAGAATAAATAGAAGTCAAATCGTATAACTCCAGAGCATATGTATGCATTTGGCACAACAATAGCCATAATAATGAAATAACTATGGCTTCCAATTCTTAAAGCTTATTGTGTACTAAATGCTTTATGCAAATAATCATCAATAAGTCTGTAAATCATTCCCATTTTACAGAGAAGGACTTGGCAACTTCAAGATATTTAATAATTTGTCCAAGACCAAAGAGACAATGTAAGACAGAGCTTGCATTCAAATCGAGGTTGCAAGAGTCTGACATAAGCAAAAATGGATTAATTTCTATTCTTCCTTTGCTTCAACACTGAGACAAGAAGAGAAACTCTCCTGGGGTATTATGTGAGGGGAAATAAAAAAGTATGCCAGTAAAATAGACTTGAAAATCCAGAAATAGTCAAAATTGCACATGTCAATTTAGCATATAATAAACTATTCATCTCAAAACAGTAGGGTAAATGGATTTTTGAATACTAGCATTTATCAAATAGAACAGCCATATCGGAAATTATAGAATTACATCCATTTTTTATACTAGAGTAAATCCCAAATGGAGAGTATATTCATATATAAAAACAACGAAACAATACAAGTGCTAGTAAGAGATGAAAACATGGATGAATTCTACTATAACGTGAGAGTGGGCATCTCTCTCCTAACTATGGCTCAAAATGAAGAGGCAATAAGGGAATAGAGAGATAAATTTGATGACATTACAAAATAGCTTGGCGAGACACACTAAACAAAGTAAAAGCACAAGTGACAAACTAGGGAAAATATTTGCAATTAACAACAGACACAAAATGTTCATATCGCTAACACATGTAGATTTACAAATTAGGAAAGAAAAAGATCAGCAATACATTAAAAAAGATTGGGCTACAGAATGTAAAGAGTTCATAGAAAGAGAGAGAAATGACTCTTGACCAAGTACAAAGATGCTCACCTTTATACACAAGAAGAAAAATTCAAATTATGAGATTAAACTGAGATTCCATTTCCTATTTGTTAGATTAGTAATGGCCCAAAGTGGACACCATACTCTATTAGTGAGCCCGTGAGGAAACAAGAACTTTCAGACATTTCTGGTATTATTGAAAGAGTGTTATAAAACCTATGATGGGAAATTTGGCATAGTCCATGAAAATGATCTGAGTATTGGGGAATTCTAAGAAGATGGCAAGGCAGGAAGCATTAGGAATCTATGCCTTCATGTAGACAACAATTGGCAAAATCTTTCTAATGTAACTCTTTTAAAACTCTGGAGTCTATTGAAGTCTTCCAAATTTCAGAGTAAGGTCTGGACAGTAAAATACATAATTTCTACCAATTACAGCTCTAAGCACAGCAGCAGCTACCTATCTCCCAACTCTCTGCCACTTGGCAGGGAGCTGGGCCTATGTTTCTGGAGAATCTTCTACACATGCTGGGAGCAAGGTTGGGCAAAATGGACCGTGTCCTTCAAATAGCAGACATCTGTGCTCTCACAGGTGGTTGATGTTTCTCATCACAGAAGTGCAGGTGACTATTGTCTCTCTCTCTCTCTCTCTCTCTCTCACACACACACACACACACACACACACACACACACACACACACACACAACCACCACACCCATTGTTCCCATTGTTGTAAGCTCCTCCACTTAGGCTGAATTAATTTCCAGGAGTTCTGAAGGGCCAGCACCCCTTTTACCCCCTTCATTTTTCTCTCTCTTTTTATCCCCCTCTTAGAAGCCCAGCATTAAAGAGGAGGACATCCAAAAGCAACTGTACATGAGGGGAAATTAGAAAGTCACCATGCATACCCAGGGGAAGGCATAGCTCAGAAATTACTTAAGGAGATCTTAAGTATTTACACTTCAGACTAGACCTCAGCACAGAGACAGAATACAACTGTAAAAATCAATCAATCAATCAATCAACAAAAATAGAAACAAAAACCAGTAAACCCTGGGAAAGTAAAAAATTCTGATTTCCAGAGTTACATTATTAGAATCAAATGTCCAATTTTCAACAACATAGAGTGTACATAAAAACAGAAAGATATGGCCCATTCAAAGGGAAAAAAAAAGAGACCAAATCAACAGAAATTGCACCTCAAAAACACCTGATTGATGACGTACTAGATAAAGATGTTAAACAACTGTATTAAAGATGCTTAAGGAATTAAAAATAGGTATAGACAAAGTCAAGAAACTGATATATGACCAAAATGGTAATATTAATAAAGAGATAGAAAACCTAAAAAGAAACTATAAGAAATTCTGGAGCTGAAAATGACAATACTGAAATGAAAAGTTTACTAGAGAGATTCAAAGACAGATTGAGCAGGCAGAAGAAGGAATCAATAAACTGAAGATAGGGCAATAGAAATTATTGAGTCTGAGTAACAGAAAAGAAAAGAAAAGATTAAACAAAAGGGAAATGTGTCTAATTGACCTGTAGGGTACTATTAAGACCAACATACACATTGTGGGGGTCTCAAAAGGAGAAAAGAGAGAAAGAGGCAGAGAGAATGTTTTAAAAAAAAAAATCTTAAAATTGCCAAAATTTGATAAGAGATAGAGATAGAGATCCAAAAAACTCAATAAAATTCAGGTAAGATGGATTTAAAGACACACCAAAACACTTCATAATCTAACTCAAAAGGCAAAGACAAGGAGAGAATCTGGAAAGTAGCTAGAGGGAAGGGACTCATTGCATACAAAGGATGCTCAATAAGATTATCAGCCTTTTTGTTATCAGAAATCTTGGAGGCCAGAAGAGAGTGGCCCTATATATTCAAAGTGCTAAAGGAAAGCAAAATGTCGAAAAAGAATCCTATATCTGACAAAACTGTCCATCTAAAGTGGCAGAAATATTAAGGCATTCCCAGATGAATGCTGAGGAGTCCATTACCACTAGACCAGTAAGGACAATAGGCTATAACCTGAAGCAGAGTGGGGAGTAAAGATCTCAGGAAAGTAAATATATGGGCAATTATAAAAGCTAGTATTATAGTAATAAAAGTCTATAACTCCACTTTGCGGTTTCTACATAACTTCAGACACTAAGAAATTTAGGAGAATTATTAGTTTATGTTTTCAGGCACATAATGTATAAACATGTAAACTTGCTACACTTAAAAGCGTGAGGATTGAGCTGGAAAGGAACAGAGTTTCGTATGTTATTAAAGTTAAACTGGCATAAATTCAAGTTAGAGTGCTATGACTTTAGGATTCAAATATAATTCCCATGATGAAAACAAAGAAAACAATTACAGCATATACACAAAAGGAAATGAGAAAGGAATTTAAACTCTACAAAAAAATCAACAAAACACAAAAGAAGATAGTACTGAAGGAAATGAGGGATGAGAAGGTTGTAACATATATGGAAAACAAGTGGCAAGATGACAGAAGTCCCTCCTTATCACTAATGACTTTAAATGTAAATTAATTAAACTCTCCACTCAAAGATAGACAAATGGATTAAAAAAACATAATCCAACTATATTCTGTCTGCAAGAGAATCACTTTAGATTCCAAGACACAAATAAATTGATAGTGAAAGGGTGACATATGCCATACCTTGAGGACAATATGATAAATGAAATAAGCTAGTCATAAAAAAGACAATTACTGCATGATTTTACTTATATAAAATACTTACAATCACAGACAGTAGGTAGAATCACGTATTCTAGGGGTTGTGGAGAAGAGGAGAATAGGGAATTATTGCTTGATGGGTATAGAATTTCAATTTTATAAAATGAAAAGAGTTCTAGACACACAAGCTTATGAATGAATTTAATATCACTAAACTGTATACTTAGAAATGGCTAAGATGGTAAACTGTATGTTATGTTTGTTTTACCACAATTAAAAATTGAAGAAAATCATATTAGCATTTATTTTTGACCCAGAAATTCCACTTCAAGGAATTTTTGCATTTTAATAATAAAAGATAAGTAATCACCTACATATACTTCAATAGTGGTCTGGTTGAATAAATGCTGATGCATTCTCAAGTGGATAATAATTGAAATGACAAAAATGAATGATAAGGGGGCGCCTGGGTGGCTCAGTCGTTAAGCATCTGCCTTTGGCGCAGGTCATGATCCCAGGGTCCTGGGATCGAGCCCCGCATCGGGTTCCCTGCTCGGCGGGAAGCCTGCTTCTCCGTCTCCCACTCCCCCTGCTTGTTCCCTCTCTCGCTGTGTCTCTGTCAAATGACTAAATAAAATCTTTAAAAAAAAAAAAGAATGATAAGTATCTTTACTCATTACTGTATTACTGTAGAGTTAAATTCAGTTAGATTTAGCGAAAAAACAACTTGGAGAAAAGTGCATTTAGTATTACTAACATTTAAGAAAGAGGAGTACACACACATGTAAATAAAAGGAAATATATATACATATGTGTATATATGAATATTAATAAAATGATAAACTACAACATTAAAAAAGTGTTACATATGAGGGAGAGACAGAATGTTGAGGGAATAGGCAATGAAGCTAGATTAAATTAATTTGTTTTTTTTTATTTTAGAGTCATATAAATATTACATATCATATAAGACATTGAATATAAGGGCAGTTAAAAATAAAAATAAAATAATCTAAATGTTTATTCAGTTGGTGACATAAACACAAACAGAAAAGGACCATCTCAGATAACTTTAAAAGATTGTACCTTGATTTCACATTCACAGTGTAACATAGCTCTAAAATAATAGAAATTAACAAAAAAACCCTGTCTATGATAATAATATTGTTCATGTTAGTGTTGTTAGTCTAAGATGGTTATGGTAGTATTTTGTCAGAAATGAAATGAATAAGTATGTGGTGTCTTAATTCTATCATTCTCAGTGTGTGAAAAAATTCTTATCATAGAAAACTGGATTGCCATAGAAACTTAAGGAAATTTACGGCTATTCTCCAAGTTTTGATATTGTGGATAAATAGGAATTTATGATCAGTCTCAGTCAAATGTTACTGATGAAAGAAACTCTTCCTTTGGTAGACAAAAGCAATTATGATATACAACTTATCTCCAGATGATTTTCAATGAAAACCTTCAAATGACCCCTGAATATTAAGTACTGTGCAAATGCCAGGCTATTATTGAAGTATAAAGATGTTTTCCAAGAACAGAAGTGCATGTCTAAGTTTAAGGACCCTACAGATTAACTTAATTTTCTCATTTAGAAAAATGTGATATTCATTCCATTTAGCAAAAGTATACTTAATTCATCTGAAAAAGTTGCTTCTTGGTTCCAGTTCAAGATGGTGCCATAGGAAGACCCTGAACTCACCTCCTCCATGGAACACACTGAATTATACCTATTAAAAGAACAGTTGCTCCTGAAGAACTGAGGGCTGGCTGAACAGCTACTGAACAGCTAAAGAGAGTGAACAGCAAGAGAACAATAAGAGAGATGGAGACATGGTAAGGAAGGGAATCCCTCCCCCCCATGCATTGAACTGCAATGGGGAGGGACAGTACTGAGGGACCGGGAACAGAACCCTCTGTCCTTGGGCACAGAATCGAAGTGGTGGTTTAAAAGAACAACTAGCATATACAGGGGACAACACTAGAACTCCTCTAAGCACCAGGGGAGCCACTGAATGCTCTCCAGGTCAAGGGGACTGGAGAATGACACGGTTCACGTTCCCACCCCACCTCAAAAGCCTAAATCAGAGCAGAGTCCAGATACCATGGCAGGTGGGTCCAGTCATCTCAATGAGCTTGTGACTTTCGTGAGCCCAGTGTCACAGGCCCACAACAGTCTTCGTCAATCTGGGGCACAGGAACAAAAGCACCACTTTAAGGGTGCCAGAGAACTGAGGGAACATTCTCTCCCCACCCAACCGTAAAAGCCCAGACTGGAGCAGTGTCCAGCTCAACAGTGAGCTAGCAATCTCAAGGAACCCAGGGCCCACAAACCCATACCAGTCACCTTGTAGTGCTGAGCACAGAAAACAGACTGTGGCTTTGTGTTTGCTCTTTAAAAACTATTTATTATATTATTATTATTTTTTTTACTTTTTAAAAATTTTTCTTGTCTTGGTTTGTTTTTATTTTTTCTCTTCTGTTTGCTTTTTTCTTTTTCTTTTTTTTTTCTTTCTTCTTTTCTTCATTTATTATTTTCCTTTTTCTTTTACTATTATATTTCCCTTTATTCTTTCTATAAAAAGCCATGTTTTAAAAGAATAACTATCATTTACAGCTACAGCTCTAACCAAGCAGCAAAACTCACAAAGCATTCACAGACTACAAAGAGAACATGTACAAAGGACCATTTGTTCAACTTTAGGACAAGTAGTCATTTTGCCCAATCCATAGAAACACAAACAGAAAGTCAAACAAAATGGAGAGACAGAATAATATGCTTCAAAAGAAAGAACAAGAAAAAAGCCTAAAAATAAATAAATAAATGAATAAATAAATAAATAAAACAGAGATAAACAAAATGCCTGATTAAGAATTTAAATTAATGATCATAAAGATACTCACTGAGCTGCAGAAAAGAATGGAAGAACTCAGTGAGACCTTCCATAAAGATAGATAATATTAAAAAGAACCGATCAGAGTTGAAGAATACAACATGTAAAATAAAAAAACAACAACACTATAGGGAATCAACAGTAGACGAGAGGACACCGAAGAAAGTATCAGCCATCTGGAAGATAGTGTAATGGAAAGCACATAAGCAAAACATCAAAAAGAGAAAAGAATTTTTAAAAAATGAGGATAGATTATGAGATCTCTTGGACATTGAGTGAACAAACATTCACATTATAGGAGTCTCAGAAGAAGAAGAGAGAAGTGTTTAAAAACTTTATCTGTTTTTGATTTTTTTTTTAAGATTTTATTTATTTGACAGAGAGACACAGCAAGAGAGGGAACACAAGCAGGGGGAGTGGGAGAGGGAGAAGCAGGCTTCCTGCCGAGCAGGGAGCCCGATGCGGGGCTTGATCCCAGGACCCCGGGACCATGATCTGAGCTGAAGGCAGACACTTAATGAATGAGCCACACAGGGACCCCTAAAAACTTTATTTGAATTATAATTGAAAACTTCCCTAACCTAGGGAGGGGAAATAGACATTCAATCCAAGAAACACAGAGAGTTCCAAAAAGATAAACCCAAGGAGGTCCACACCATAGCACATAATAATTAAAATGTCAAAGGTAGTAGATAAAGAGAGAATCCTAAAAACAATGAGAGAGAAACATAAACGTTAACTATAAAGTTATCAGCTGGTTTCTCAGCAGAAAATCTGCATGCCAGAAAGGAGTAGCATGATATATCCAAAATGCTGAAAGAAAAAAAAACAAACCCTACAACCAAGAATACTTTACCCAACTAGGTTATCATTCAGATTTGAAAAGGAGATAAAGAGTTTCACAGACAAATAAAATATAAAGGACTTTTCACCACTAAACCAGCCTAACACAAAATGTTAAGGCCACTTCTCTAAGTAGAAAAGAAATGGCCACAATCAGACATAAGAAAAATATGAATAAAAAGCTGTTAAATATGACACACACACACACACACACACACACACACACACACACACACATACACACAGTGGAGAAGGGAGTAAAAAAAAGGGGGGGGGGAAATATTTCTTCTTTTTATTTTTTCCTTTTCTTTTCAGAATGTGTTTGTGCTTAAATGATCACTAAATTAAGATGGACTGCTATTTACTTAGGATGCTATATATGAATCTTATGAAAATGACAAACCTATAAATAATAGTGAGAAAGAAGGCCAAAGAAACACTACAGATACTCATTGATCACAAAAAAAAGCAAGAGAAGAAGAAAGGAACAAAGATGAACTACAAAAACCCAGAAAACAAATTTTAAAAATGTCAATAAGCACATACTGATCAATAATTACTCAAAATATAAATGGCCTAAGTGCTCCAAACAAAAGGCACTGGGTGATAGAATAGATAAAAACAAAACAAAAAACAAAACAAAACAAAAACAAGACCCATCTATATGCTGCCTACAAGAAACTCGCCTCAGAAATAGACACATACAGGTAGAAAGTGAAGAGATGAAGAAGCGTTCACTATGAAATGGAAGTGACGTGGAAAAAAAATAAAGGAAGGGTAGCAATAGTTAAATCAGCCATAATAGACTGTAAAACAAAAACTGTGATAAGAGACAAAGAAGGACACTACCTAATTATAAAGGGACCAATCCAACAAGAAGATACAACTGTAAATATCTACACTCAACACTGGAGCACCTAAGTACATAAAGCATATATTGATGGACATTAAGAGAGAAATTGATGATAATACAATAATAGTAGGAAATGGTAATAACCCAGTTACATCAATGGATAGATCATCCAGATGGAAAATCAACAAGGAAATGTTTTTGAATAACACATTGGAGCAGACTGACATAACACAGAGAAAAAGAACATTCCCTCCATAAACAAGAGGATACACATTCTTTTCAAGTGCACATGGAACATTATCCAGAACAGATCACATATTAGGCCATAAAACAAGCCTCAAGACACTTAAGAAGCTTGAAATCATACCATGCATCTTTCCTGACCACAACGTTATGAAACGAGAAATAAATCATAATAATCGGAAAAATCATGAACATGTGGAGACTAAACAACATGATACTAAAGTACCAATGGGCTAATGAAACAGTCAAAGAAGAAATAAAAAAATACATGGAGGCAAATGAAAACAAGAACTCAGTGGTCCCAAATCTCTGGAACACAGTGAACACAGTTGTAGGAGGAAGTATTTGGCAATACAGACCTGCCTCAAGAAACAAGAAAAAAACTGAAATAAACAATCTAACGTTATGCTTAAAGGAACTAGAAAAAGAACGAACAAAGACCAAGTTGAGTAGTAGACAGTAAATAATAATGGTCAGAGCAGCAATAAATAAGTGGGAGCTAAAAAATTAGAAAAAAAATCAATGAAACTAGGAGCTGGTTCTTTGAAAAGAATCATAAAATTGACAAACCTTTAGCCAGACTCATCAAGGAATAAAGAGAAAGGACCCAAATAAATATAATCAAATGAGAGAGTAGAAGTAGTAACTGGCACCACAGAAATACAAAGGATTAGGGGCGCCTGGGTGGTACAGTTGGTTAAGTGTCTGACTCTTGGTTTTGGCTCAGGTCGTGATCTCAGGATCATGAGACTGAGCCCCCATGTTGGGCTCCATGCTCAGCGCAGAGTTTGCTTAAGACTCTCTCTCTGAGTACAGATTCTTTGCCTCTTTGGTTAGTTTTATTCCTAGGTATCTTATGGTTTTGGGTGCAACTGTAATGGGATCGACTCCTTAATTTCTTTCTTCTGTGTTGTTGGTGTATATGAATGCAACTGATTTCTGAGCATTGATTTTATATCCTGCCACTTTACTGAATTCCTGTATGAGTTCTAGCAGTTTTGGGGTGGAATCTTTTGGGATTTCCACATAAAGTATCATATCATCTGCAAAGAGTGAGAGTTTGACTTCTTTGTCGATTTGGATGGCTTTTATTTCTTTTTGTTGTCTGATGGCTGAGGCTAGGACTTCTAGTACTATGTTGAATAGCAGTGGTGATAGTGGACATCCCTGCCATGTTCCTGACTTTAGGGGGAAAGCTCTCAGTTTTTCCCCATTGAGAATGATATTCGCTGTGGGTTTTCCATAGATGGCTTTTATGATATTGAGGTATGTACCTTCTATCCCTACACTGAAGAGTTTTAATCAGGAAAGGATGCTGTACTTTGTCAAATGCTTTTTCTGCATCTATTGAGAGGATCATATGATTCTTGTTCTTTCTTTTATTAATGTACTGTATCACACTGATTGATTTGTGGATGTTGAACCATCATTTCACCAATGAAAGTGAATTAGTAATCAAAAATTGACCCCAAAAATAAAAATTCCAGGACCAGATAGATTCACAAATTAATTCTATCAGACATTTAAACAAGAGTTAATACCTATTCTTCTCAAACTATCCCTAAAATATTTGAGGAAGGAAAGCTTCCAAATACGTTCGATGAGGCCAGTACTACCCTGATACCAAAAGACACCACACAAAAAGAAAACCGCAGGCCGATATCTCTGGTGAACATAGATACAAAATCCTCAAGAAAATATTAGCAGATTACATACAATACATTGAAAATATCATTCATCACAACTTTGTGGGATTTATTCCTAGACTGCAAGGATGGTTCAATATTTGTAAATCAATCAACATCATACAACATATCAACAAAATGAAGGATAAAAATCATATGATCTCAATAGACACAGAAAAAGCAATTGACAATATTTAATATACATTCATGATAAAAATTATTAACAAAATTGGGTTGGAGGGAACATACCTCAACATAATAAAGGCCATATAAGAAAAACTCACAGCTAACATCATAGACAATGGTGAAAAACTGAGAGCTTTCCCTTTAAGGTCAGGAGAAAGACAAGGATGTCCACTCTCATCACTTTTATTCAATATAATACTGGAAGTCCTAGCCACAGCAACCAGACAAGAAAGAGAGGTAAGAGGCAACCATATTGGTAGAGAAGTTAAACTGTCACTCTTTGCAGATGGTATGATACTAACATAGGGAACCCTAAAGACCACCAAAAAACTACTAGAAGTAATAAGTGAATTCAGTAAAGTGGCAGGATATAAAAATAATAATAAAAAATCAGTAGTGTTTCTACACACAAACAACAAAGTTGCAGAAAGAGAGATTTAAAAACAAACCAACCAAAATTTACAATTATATCAAAGATAATAAAATACCTAGGAATACCCTTAACAAAAGAGGTGAAATATCTGTACTCTAAAAACTATAAAATACTGATGAAAGGATATGTAAAGGACACAAACAAATGGAAAGATATTCCATGCTTGTGGATTGGAAAAATTAATATTGTCAAAATGTCCATGTCACCTAAAGCAATCTACAGATTCCATGCAATCCACATCAAAACACCAACAGCATTTTTCACAAAACTAGAACAAATAATACTAAAATTTGTATGGGATCACAGAAGACCCTGAATTGCCAAACCAATCCTAAGAAAGAACAAAGCTGGAGATATCACAATCACTGATTTCAAGATATACCATAAAGCTATAGTAACAGAACAGTGCGGTACTGGGACAAAAATAGACACATAGATCAACAGAACAGAAGAGAGAGCCCAGAAATAAACCCATAATTTATATCGTCAATTAATCTCCAACAAAGGAGCCAACAATAAGCAATGGGAAAGAAACAGTCTTTTCAATAAATGGTGCTGGGGAACCTGGACAGCTATATGTAAAAGAATGAAACTAGTTTCTAACACATTACACAAAAATAAATTCAAAATGGATTAAAGATCTACACATGACACCTAAAATAATAAAAATCCTGAAGAGAACACAGGCAGTAATTTCTCTGGTATTAGCCATTGCAACATTTTTCTAGATAATGTCGCCTAAGGTCAGGAAAACAAAAGCAAAAATAAACTGTTGGGACTACATCAAAATAAAAAGTTACTATAGAGCAAAGGAAATAATCAACAAAACCAAACTAATGGCAACCTACTGAAAGGGAGAAGATATTTGCAAATGACATATCTAATAAAGGGTTAGTATCCAAAATATATAAAGAACTTATAAAACTCAATACCATTTCTAAAGTTCTGAGTTTATTCCATTTGGTTCTTGTCTTGATTTTAAACTTGGAGTTAACTGTATTAAAATCCCATCCCCTTGATAGTCAATTCACCTATAACTAAAATTTTGTCAATAAAATCAATCATGTTTTCATCTATGTCTTAAAAGCACATTTCTTTTTGTATCAGTTATTTCTAGGTTTGATGATAGGATATTGTCTCTAATTTCTTGTTCTCCACTGTTAGTTTTAAATTTATCATTTTTTCCTTCTAACTGTCCCACTTTCTTTGTGCATTCTTTTATAATTCTAACTGAAAATATTAAACTCCCTTTGTCCCACCTCCACATCTTCCAAATCTCAAGTCTAAATCCATTCTCTTCATAATCTCCTTTTTAAGCTATTTCTGATGAGTAATAAATTGTTTTCTATTCCAAAATAGTGCCAAAAACTCTGTAATCCATCCCCCCCAAAAAGTGAAATCTCAAATTCTCTTATACTTGTCTCTCAAGAAAACCAAAAAATCACTCTATTAGTAGCCAATTTCTCAATTTAGGGAAATACTACAAAAATATTCCTGGGTCATTTTCCTGATGCTTTTTTTTTTTTTTTTTGGCAGTGCTTCTAAGAATATAGTTCTTGGTCTACTTGCATGGGAAAGACCAAGATCCTACCCTATTTTCTGTGTCAGAATCTCTGAAAAGAAAGGTCAGAAATGGGTACCTTGGAAAATCTCTAAGGCTTGAGAACCACCACGTATGGTATATAAAATGCCCATACCTGTTGTTTAAACATAAAAACAAGTATAAAAATCAGGAACTAAATTTTTGCTGATAGAACCGCCATTTTTCTGACTATGCAGATTCAAATCCCCAAGTTCCTCTCTCATGATTCCCCATGTGTTGCCCATGTGACTCTTCCCGGCTTGTGTCACTGCCATTCCCTCATCCTGTGTACTGGGTGTTTTTTTCTGTAGTCCTACTCTGCTTCCCGTCTAAAGTCTTGTCCTCTCAAGTGTTCTGACATCCCAGCCATTTATAATAAGTAAGGTAAACATGCTAAAAAGCCACTTTAATCTGCCAATTATGTAGACAGAATTTTACCTGTGGTTTACTGCAGTATTCCCCAAAGTGTGATTTATTTACTGGTATAATTTACATACAATTAAATGCACAGATGAGCTTCAGTGTTTTTGGAGAATTGTATAGACCCATGTAACCAAAGTCCATATTAAAACTTTAATTTTGCATTCATTTTGTCCAAAAATAATACAAAAAATATGCCTAACAAATATTTAATATTCCAGGGGACTCTTACTGCTCTTGGCATGTGTGTAGGGACCTTGGCAAGGAGTCTTGAGTGCGGCGTGGAGACTATGCAGTGTGGACGGGAGGAGAGAAACACTCCCCCTGTGGGTCTGCTTTCAGCATATTGCAGTGAGTTTTGATTCATATATGACTAGTTAAAGTGACCTGTGTTTTGTAGCATTCATTTTTCACCAAACTAATACAAAAATGAGTAACTAGCTGAGAAATATTTCCTCAAGTGCACTTCAGATTAAAGATAACACTAACGGTGCATGCAAAAGTGAACACCAGGAAAGAGGCAGGATGCTCACTCCCTGGACTTAATCAGTCATGTCATTAGGTCACATCATGAAGACCTAAGCAGATCAAGTCAGCCTGACAATTTTTAAACAATTAGTAGAATTACTTGAAATGTGGACTTACATCCAATATAATTAATAGTAATCAGAGCTCTATGCAACCTTTGAGCATTGAAGTTTTAACTAGTGATTATGCATGCATAATTATGAAACATTAGAGGGCTTATTCAACTTATTTTTAACTCATGGGATAAGGAATGAAAAAGTTATGTCTTCAATCCAACATGTAACTATTTTAAGGTAACATTACACAAATTACCTGAAGTAGATCAGAGATAGCTACAGACTTTGTGCCTTCTTGAATAAGGGCTAGACTCCTGCTTGATTTGACCAATGGTTGGTAGTGGAAATGATGTCATTGCAGTGCTGGGACTAAGCTTTAAGAAGACTGGTAGCCTTCACTTTTAGCTTCTGAGAAGTCAGTGACCAATGCTGTGAAGAAGGCTATCGAATAAGGTGAGGCCCAGGGGAGGGGAGAAGTGAGTAACCACCCTGGATGTCTATATCCCTGGCTAGCTCCCAGCTGAACGCACACATTTGAGTAGCCTCAACTACACTGTGAGAGAAGCAGAAGACCCGACTTGTCGATCCTAATCAACCCACAGAAATATGAGAAATACCAAGTTGCTGCCATTTTAGGTCACTAATCTTTTGAGTGACTTACTGTACAAGAACAGAAAACTAAAGCACTACCCATTGTCTCTACAGCTTCCCTCATGTTTCCCCAGCTTATATTGTTTTCATGTTTTCATGCATTTTGGTTCATTTCCACAGTTACTTGCCCTGAACTTTATCGTTTTTCCCACTGGCTGTAATAGGTTAATGACTAGAGGAACATAGCAAACCAAGTTTTGAGAATGGTAAAGCCTTCCCACAAACCCAGGGTCATGATCCTTTGGGCTATTACTTGAGAAAGAAATAGACTTCTATTTGATTTATGCCACTGTGTTTTGGAGGTTCTTTCTTTCTTTCTTCTCCTTATTTTTTATTATGTTATGTTAATCACCATACATTACATCAGTTTTTGATGTAGTGTTCCATGATTCATTGTTTGCATACAACACCCAGGGCTCCATGTGGTACGTTCTTTATAGAAGTATCTAAGCTTGTACCTTTACTAATATAAACACTTCCTACCCCATTACTATACATAATATAACTTATCTTTGGATTCAATCAATGCTCTCATTTTTGTGAGTTCCAGTATTTCTAGCTTATTATTCTACCCTATGTGATCTTTATGGGGGACAAGACAAGAAGTTCAATGTGTTTAAAGTGAGTAGTTTTCTAGAACAATTTCCAGGGGAAGCCATAAAGATATGAATGATACTGATACTCAGTACTATGACCTGTGTAGTAGGAGAAACATCTTCCAATAATATGGGCCCAAAAATCAAACTTCTCTCATGCCTACAGAATAATAGTAATACTTCACAACACTCCAGCTTATTAGCCAGTAATAAGTTTCTGATAATAGTGAAGAATAACCCACAGAATCCTAAAAGGAAAAGAAGAAAATTTCTGAATTAGTGGAGGTTATTCAAAATTAGAATCAACACCCTGGAAAATAGAAAGGCCTGAGGGAAGGCAACTCACAGACTATGTGTGAGGTTACTTAATGTTTGAAAGGCCAGGGTGTAAACAAGGATGCAGTTATTAGGTGTATGGCACTGGGAAAACAAAGCTAAACAAGAAAAGTAAAAGCAAATAAATAGAAATTCTGGACTCTCTCTCCAGTATTTGTGAAATTTGAAATATAGAAAAGAGGGAATTCCTTTTTCAATTTAAAATATATATTAAAAGCTGAATCTTCCTCAGGGCTTTTCCAACATGAGCATCCTGTACACTTGAGCACAAAAATACTAATATGTAATAATGTTCATCTGAGTTAATGCGTGCTTGTAAAAAATGTTTGAACCCACGTTTTCAGGATTGGTGTCTCCATTCTTAACCAGTGTGTGACACCAACTCTTTAGTTGCTAGGATATTCATAATATTATCATAATTATCATACTTATTTTGAATAAGTGTGATAATTGATAATATGAAAAGTAGCTACTAATTATATTTTAATATTTACATGTTAGTATGTAACATCCATCTTATCTATATATTATTTTTTAAAGATTTATTTATTTATTTTAGAGAGAGAGCATGTGTGAGAGGGGGAAAAAGGAGAGGGAAGGAAGATTCCCCGAGTGCTGAGCCTGACTTGTGGCTCCATCTCAGGACCCTGAGGTCATGTCCTGAGCAGAAACCAAGAGTCAGATGCTTAACCGACTGAGCCACCCAGCTTCCCCTATATGTTATATTTAATACATATTGCTTGTCATACAGTAGGTGCTCAGATAAGAGTACCCAATATTACAAAATACTAATATTACAAGCCAGTATTATAAACTAAAAGTTAGTAGATCTTCTTATATTATTGGAAGTAAATACACACTCCATCGTATCTTTGTTAACGACAGTGTGGGAACTGTCATGGAAATGCCCTTCTTTGTCTCTTGTGAGAGCTTTGGACTTAAAGTTGATTTTGTCCTATAAAAGTATTGCTACCCCTGCCCTCTGTGGGTGTACATATGCCAGAAATATATTTCCATGCCTTCACTTTCAGCCCACTAGTGTGCTCAGGCTTAAGTGAGTCTCGCATTGGCAGCTTACAGTTGGATCTTTCTAAAAAAAATCCATTTAGCCAGTCTATGTCTTTTAATTGGAGATTTTAAACCACTTACAACTGGAGTAATTATTGATGGGTAAAGACTTACTATCGTCACTTTATTGATAGATGTTTTGCAGGGCAGCCCAGTGAGGGTGGATCAAAGCTCCAACTCAGGGCTGACCAGTCATCCACAGAGCAGAAAGCAGGTGGGCCCCAGGGATGGCAGACACACTGTGACTTAGGACCCCGAGGGCAGGGCACAGCAGGGACTGTGCCCTGGGGCCGGTCTCAGTGCAGTGACAGTTTCAGCTCCAGGGAGGAGACAGAGCCAAGGGTTCTGCGCAGCTCTGTCAGCTAGGTTCGGCATTGGTGAGGACTATAGAGTCCTCCCTAGCAAAGGCAGCAAATGCCCATGATGGTGACGTTTGCTGGGATTCCCCTGCTCTCCTGGTCCCATGAGGTGGAGTCCCTCCAAGGGGACCCCTCCTGGCACCAAACTGCTCAGATTGGGGGAAGGCATAACGCAGGTAGAAGGCTATTGCTTTCCTATGTGGGAATCCTCAGTCTGTAGGCCCTGTAGAGTTTCTGCTGTTTTCATTGTTGTAGTCTAGAACTTTCCTAGAGCAATTCCCATCAGTCTGTAGTTATTTATTACTTTGTTATTTTTGTGGGCAAGACAAGAGTTGGGGCCTTCCAGCCCTCCATCTTGCTGACATCACCTCCTCTGTATTTTTACTTACAAAAAAAAAATTCTTCCTTTCACTTAGTTAGAAATTTTATAATTCCCCTTTAGTTTGGTTCTGTGGTTCTATGGTTTTCCAATTTAAACAGAGTGAGTTCTAGTTCTTCAAACTTCTCAAGATTTTCTTTGCGCCTAACAATTTTTAAATAAATGTATCTTGGGATTTAAAAACAATTTGAAAAGAATGTGTATTTCTGTTTGCTTTTTTTTTTTCTATTTTCATCCTCTTAGTCACTTAATCACTATATGCTTATTGAGTTTTTATCAACTTGATCTAAGTTCTAAGAAGGTAGCTTTAAAATCTTTCACTATGATAATGGTTAAATTAAAATCTCTCTGTATTTCTAATAGTGTTTGTTTTATATGAGTTTCAATGACATGCCATTAAGTAAAGTTACACTTAATCAAGGGTTTGGTTTTGTCAGATTTTGTTTCTGCATCTTTTGAAGTAATCGTGGGTTTTTTTTAAATCCCTTTTTGCCTATTAATGTGGTGTATTACACTGGCTTATTTGTAAATAAAACCAACCTTGCATTCAGGGGATAAATTCCTTTTGGTCAAAGCGCAGAATCCTGTTTATAAGCCACTGGAGTTGATTTGCCTGTACTCAAATGAGAAAATCTACATCTATATTCCTAAGAGATATTGTTGTATAACTTTCCATTCTTGTGATGTTTTTGGCTAGTTTTGGTATCACGGTGATTCTAGCCTCCCAGAATGAGTTAGGTAGTATACCCTGCTCTTTTATTTTTTGGAAGAGTTTCAGAAAGATAGGTGTTAAATCTTTTTTTGGGAAAGTTTGGTGGAATTCACTGGTCAAGCCTTCTGGTCTTGGGTTTTCCATTGAGAAGCTTTTGATGAATATGTTAATGTCCTTAGAGGTCATAAGTTTGCTCAGAATTTTCTGTCTTCTTGAGTCTATTTCAATAACTTGTGCCTTTCTAGCAGTTTGACCACTGCAGTTTTCTAATTTGTGTATGACTGCATGTAATATGCCCTTATATTTTCATGTCTAAAAGGTCAGCAATAAGGTCCTTTATTTCATTCTAGAGTGAGTAAATTGCTTCTTCTCTTTTATATTCTTGATTAACATAGCTAGAGCTTTATCAGTTTTGTTGTTCCTTTCAAAGAATGAATTTTTGTTTCATTGATATTAATTTCCACTCTAGTCTTTATTTGAAAAGAATGTGTATTTCTCTTTTTTTTTCTATCTTAATCCTCTTAGTCACTTAATCACTACAGACTTATTGAATGCTTTCTCTGTTTTAGTTTTCTCTGTTTTAGTTTACTCATCCTTGTCCAGTTGGTGTGAGAGATTACCTTGTTGATTAGATTTTTCTTCTCTATTAATGTTGGCATGTTCAACTATAAATCACCCTCTGAGTATCTCTTGATCTTCATCCCATAAATTTTGGTGTGACATGTTTTCATTCCTTCTTATCTCAAAGTAGTTTTCTAACTCTCCTTGGGGTTTTTCCTTTGAACCACTGGCTATTCAGGAGTGTGTTTTAATTTCCATATGTATGTGAGTTTCCAAATTTTCTTTGTTAGTGATTACTGATTTCACTCCATTGTGGTCAAAGAATATAGTTTGTATAATTTCAATCATTTTCAATTTAATGACCCCTGTTTTTGTGGCCTAACATGTGGTCTATATTGAAGAATATTCCATGTGCATTTGAGAAGGTGTATTCCATTGTTTTGGGTTTGAGCATTGTATGAATATCTGTAGGGTCTGGGCTGGCTTGCAGTGCTGTTCAATTCTGTCTTTGCTCCCCTCTATCTACCTGTTTAATCCATTACTGACAGTAGGGTATCAGAATCTCCAACTATCATGCGTGAATGGTCTATTTCCCCCTTCAGGTTTATCAGTTTTTGCTTCATGTACTTTTGGGCTCTATTGTTAGGTGCATATATGTTTATAACTATTATACCTTCTTAATGGATTGACTCTGTTATTGTTATAAGATGTCCATCTTTGTCTCAAATAAAAAATATTATTGTTTCACTTATTTTAGTCTAACATAAGTAGTATTACTTCAGCTCATTTTTATTTACCATTTGCGTGGACTGTCTTTTCACATCCCTTTACACTCCAACGATCTATGTCTCTGTATCTAAAGTGTGTCTCTGTAGACTGTATAGTTAGATCATGTTTTCCTTTCTTTTTTATGTATTCTGCTAATCTCTGCCTTTTATTGGAACATTTGATTCACTTATATTGATTGTGATTACCAAAAAGGTAGGATTTACGTTTGTCATTTTCCTATTTGTCTTCTGTATTTCCTGACTTTTCTGTACCTCTGTTACTCTATTACTGACTTCTTTTGGGTTAAATGGGTATCTTTCACATGTACTGTTTAAATCCCCTTGTGTCTTTTCATATAAATCTTTAAATTGGTTAAGTAATTTAAATCCTTAAATTTGCTTCCCTTTCTAGTTATTATTGCAAATACATATTTATACATTTCATGTCCATCAGTGTTGATATACAATTATTGCTTATAGTGTTTTCTTTATATCAGATAGAAAAAGATTTACTAGAAAAAAATACACCTATGCTATCTTTTATACTTACCTATGTGGTTGTTTTTACCACTATTCTGTATTTCTTTTTTTTTTAAGATTTTATTTATTTGTGAGAGAGAGCACAAGCAGAGATAGCATCATGAGAGCAGGCAGAGGGAGAAGCATGCTCTCCGCTGAGAAGGGAGCCTGATGTGGGACTCGATCCCAGGACCCTGGGATCATGACCTGAGCTGAAGGCAGACGCTTAACTGACTAAGCCACACAGGCATCCCTATTCTGTATTTCTTCACGTAGAATTGAGTTACTCTCCATTGTGCTTTAATTTCAGCCTTAGATTTCTCTTCAGCCGTTCTTATAGAGGAAGTCTGCTGCTGACAAACTCTCTCATTTTCTTTTTCTGGGAATATCTTAATTTCTTATTCATTTTTTGAAGGAAATATTTGCCATATTTAGAATTATTGATGGGCAATTTTTTCTTTCAGTACTTTGAACATGTCATCCCACTGTTTTCTGGTATCCATGGTTTCAGATGATAAATCATGTTATAATTTTATTGAGACAATATCCATGAAAAGTCACCATTTTGTTACTGTCAAATTGTTTATTTGTCTGTGTCATTTGATAATTTGATTGAGATATGTCTGGATTTCTTTGAGTCTATACTTTTTCAAAACTCACTGAACTTCTTGGATGTGTAGACTGTTTTCCCGAAATTTAAGATGTTTTTAACCATTATTTATTGATATATTCTTTCAGCCCCTTTCTCTTCTCTCCTGGGACTCCTGTTATGCATATGTTGGTATACAGAATGGTATCCTACAAGTGTCTGAGGCTCTCTTCTTCACTTTCTCCACTCTTTTTTTCTTTCTGTTCTCAGATTTGATCATCTCAATTGATCTCTTCAAATTTGCTGATTTTTTTCTTCTTCCTGCTTGAATCTTCTATTAAGTCCTGCTAGGAAATTTTTAATTTCAGTTGTTATATTTTTCAGTTCCAAAATTTCTATTTGATTCTTTTTTTTATATAACTTTTGTCTCTTTGTTAATATTCTCTATTTGATGAAATATCATTCCCATATTTTAATTCTTTGCACATGATTTCCTTTAGTTCTTTGAACATATTTTAAATACCCAATTGAAAGTCTTTGTTTGTTCTTTCTCCAATTGAAAGTCTTTGTAAGTGCAACATCTGGGCTTCCTCAGAAACTCTTTTGTTGATTTGTTTGCCCTGTGTATCAACCATTCTTCCCTGTTTCTTTCCAGTCTCATAATTTTTATTAAAAACTGGTCATTTCAAACAGTATTATGTGGCAACACTGAAAATCAGATGTCTTCCTTCTCGAGGGTCTATTGAAGATATTGCTTGTTTTAGTTGTGCTCATTTGTTTTCTCAACTAATGATTTCTGAACTAATACTCGAAAATCTTTATTCTTTGTCATGTGGGGCCACTGAAATCTGTACTTAGTTTAGTGGTTAGTTAATGATTGGACAAAGATCTTTTTACAAATTTGGAAGCAATAAATCTCCTAGTCTTTGTTGAGGAGCACTTTGTGCATTTTGGATCACGTCTTTAGTCCTTAGTCCTGCTGTTTAGAACTCCACCTTAGCCTTTGCTTTCTGCTTTTCCAGAAACCCAAGGTAAGCCAGAGATAAAAACCCAAGGCATTCTCAGATGTTTTCTGAAAATACACACAGCGCTATTCTTATTGTTGTCCTACGATTCCCAGAAATATGTCAAAGCTTTATACAGACCCTATGGATATCATTCCCAGCTTTCTTTTTTAAGTTTACTGTTTAGCCTATTGCTTGTCCCAGTTGTTATCTATCACTTCAGGCAGCAACAAAGTAAAAACACTTGCCTGTAATTGTTTTTGACAAACTTCTCCCCCTTCTGCCCCCTCCAGCCCCCAAATAAGGCTTTTTTGGTGCTGGGTAAAATCTGAGTCAGCGTTTTATGTGGGCTCTTCCAGGGAACCACCAGCCAGGTCACATGACGATTCTTGGAAATCAGGCTTTCAAAGACCTCCAGTTTTGTTCTGCTTCTTCCAATGACTGACAAGCTGCTTTGGGAATGCAGGTTGCTCTTTTTCAGTGCTACTGCTGAACTAAAGAGCAGGCAATGGGACTCAGGCAAGTGAAAAATTCCACTAAGTTAAAAAAAAAAACGTTATTACAAATAGCTGTTTTTCTTGAATAAATGTTCTCTGGGTTGCTTTAAGCCTTGGTTAATTCAGGAATTAATGATCCAAAATTATGATTTTCACTTTTTTTTTTTAAACCAGTTTTTCATTGCTTTTATGGAAGGATGTATTTTCAGAAGCCTTTACTTGACTATTTTCAATGACTTCATCTGGGATATGTCCTTAAATTATTAAAACTTCAATCTAATCTTACATGTACTATGATTTTATTATACTGAATATAACAAACTTAAATGGCTTCATTAAATATACCACTCAATGTCTGTGAAATCATAAGTACCCAAACAAAAATAATTCAGTTCACCTAAATTTATGTTGGTTTCATTGAAAATTTTAGTTTACCAGGAAATTCTATTTTGTACTTATCAGTTGAGATGTTATGGTCACTTTTTTTGCCCTTTAGTACATGCTCCAATTTAAGCCTAAATTTCACCTTACTTTTTTTTTTTTAAGATTTTATTTATTTGACAGAGAGAAAGAGAGACAGAGAGAGAGCACAAGCAGGGGGAGCGGGAGAGGGAGAAGCAGGCTCCTGCTGAGCAGGGATCCTGATGCAGGGCTTGACCCCAGGACTCTAAGATCATGACCTGAGCTGAAGGCAGACGCTTAACCTACTGAGCCACCCAGGCACGCCTCATCTTCTTAATAGAAAACATGAAAGGGGAATTGGTTGGACTATCAGAGTTTTGCTAATACCCCCCCCAACCCTCCTCTCCATTTTGGGATAAGACAATTTCCATTTTAAGGCAGTAGTCAATTTTGAGGCTTTCTTTGAATTATGAATCTTTGACTTTGCTTATAGTTTGAATATCTTTCATTCAGATTATCCCTGCTAATCCCACCTTCCACCGATATAATGGTATTTTTCTTGAAGAAAGCCAGTGGACACATCATAAGAAATAATGGATTGAGTTGATATAGGGTCAGGTTGCTGGGGGTTATCAATAGTAGAAGCAATAATTCCACCATTGATGATAGTTACAGTGGGACCAGTGAAGGGGTTGGCAACAGTCCTCAGATGACCTTTTTACACACATCAGGATCCACATCTTCACCTTCAGTAAGCAGACTACCAAGAATGTGTGAGAGCAGGAGGAGAAATCTCCACATGGTAACTGAGAAAACCAGCTCTGAGGAACACATGCATTCAGAATTATTTGGGTGGGCTTAAGGAAAATTAAGAGTTCTGGAAAGTAAGTAAAATCAGAGCCACGGAAATCCCATTTTGTATGTTTGGTTTTTGTGTGTGCGTACTTCTATTCTTACCAGTCTTATTTAACTTAGGAAACATGATTTTTCTTCCTAACAGTAATGACAACATCAACTAACATTTATTGAGCACTAACTTTTTTCCAGGTGCTATTACACACTTACCTGTCTTAAATCCTCAAAACCCTTTTATAGAGGGTCTGTTCTGATATCAACTCAATTTTTAAGGAGGAGCAATATGAGGCAGAGAGATTAGCAACTCACCCAGCATAATCATATAATTATGATTAGTAAGTTTTAAAGTCAGTATCTGAACATAGTTGAAACTCCCCATACAACACCCTGCCTTCTAGAAATGCAAATACTATGAAATTATATCATTTTATTTAACTTAGCTGTGAAAGCAGAGTTAGTGCTAATGGTTACGTCCATTATTTAGGACTATCCATCCTAGTTGTACCATCAGTTGGTGGCCGATGGTAAGGAACAGCAATTCATTATTCTGCTCTCATTACTATGTTGGCTCCTCATTTCACTTAGAGTAAATGACAAAGTAGATTGATAGTATACAAGATTCTATATTTTCTGGCCCCCTCTTATTTTTCACATCCTCTTTCTTTCTTAAAAAAGATTAATTTTTTGTGAGAGAGAGAGGCAAAGAGAAAGAGAGCATGTAGGGCAGGGGCAGAGGGAGAAGGAGAGAGAGAATCTTAAGCACTCCGTGGTGAGCTTGGAGCCCGACTTGGAGCCCGACCTGGGACTCAATCTCAGGAGCCCGTGGCCATGACCTGAGCCGAAACCAAGAGTTGGATGCTTAACTAACTGCGCCACCCAGTCACCCTCACATCCTCTCTCTACTTCCCTCTCCAATGCTTTTGATCTCTTTGATGCTTCTGAAAACCATCAGGAAAGCTCCAGCTTTTATCTCTGCCTAGAAACTATTCCCCCAGATATCAACATGGTTAATTCCTTCAATGTCCATGAGATTTTACTCAAACCTCACTTTTTTTTTAAAGATTCCATTTATTTATTTGATAGAGACAGAGAGAGAGAGAGAGAGAGAGCGAGAGAGCACAAGCAGGAGAAACAGGAGCGGGAGAGGGAGAAGCAGGCTCCTGCTGAGTAGGGAGCCTGATGCAGGACTTGAACCCAGGACCCTGGAATCATGACCTGAGCCAAAGGCAGACGTGCAACCGATGGAGCCAGCCAGGTGCCCCAACACCCCTTCTGTACTTCTACTCCCACTTATCCAGCTCTATTTTTCCCACAACATAGGCCACTCTCTATCTTGTATAATAAATACATAAGTGTATTTATTATATTTATTGTTTGTTGCCTGTTTCTGTTGCCAGAACACCAGTTCCACGAAGTGAGGAATCTGTCTTCCTCCACAGAGTAGGTGCTTATTTATTGCAAGAGAGAATAAATGCAATTTCTGACAGTGAAAGAAACTCATGAATACCAATGGATTTTAGCCCACTCTGGGGAGCATGATTCTCCAAGACTGTCTTTAAATTTCATCCTTTGGACTTTGTACATGCTATATCATCCTTCTAGGTATTTTCTCTCCAGTTTTCTACTTGGAAACCCTGATCTTTCTGCTGATAGAACTCTTTCTAAGTAATTTTCTCAGAAATACTTAGCACTTTCTTTCCATGATCCCATGTAATGTGTGGTCCATAGCTTATTTCTAGTGCTTAAAACTAGGTGTTTTAATTTACCTTTTGACATGTTTCTACCCATAGACTCCACCCCTTCCTAACCTAGAACATTTATCTCTCATCTTTGAATCTATAGTACCTACCATAGTGACTGATATGCTGTCAACCCTTCAGTTAATGAAAGGAACAATGGCTATTTCTTTTTATCTATGCCAACGCCCTTACAGACGTAAAAGACTGATGCTTATGTTCATAAAGGCTTTTTAAAAAATATAATTGTCTAATCTCTGCGACTGGCATATGACATGTGTGTAGTTCTAGAGACCAAATGCTTGAAACAGAATTGCTTAAACTTTCTTTACAGACAACATTTCTAAGTAGGCTATAGCGTCATATTTGGAAATCTGTCTAACATCTGTAGGCTATTGTATTATTGTGTACGTGCGCATACACACAGGCTGAACGCACAGGGATAGAAAGGGGTTGAGGGTAATGCTTAATTCCACTGACTAGTCAATCTGAAACACACTTCAAAAACAACCCCTTCTTCATTAAGAGATGTATGACTTGTCTCACATGCATCTGTCTCTCTAGAGACTATCAACCATGCAAAGCAGCAACATCCGTATTTTAGCAAAAGCAATGAGAAGAGTAGCATAATCAATCAGAGAAAGACATGTATCCTATGTTCTCACTGATACGAGGAATTCTTAATCTCAGGAAACAAACTGAGGGTTGCTGGAGTGTTGGGGGGTGGGAGGGATGGGGTGGCTGGGTGATAGACATTGGGGAGGGTATGTGCTACAGTGAGCGCTGTGAATTGTGCAAGACTGATGAATCACAGATCTGTACTTCTGAAACAAATAATGCAAGATATGTTAAGAAAAAAGAAAAAGAAGAAGATAGCAGGAGGGGAAGAATGAAGGGGAGTAAGTCGGAGGGGGAGACGAACCATGAGAGACGATGGACTCTGAGAAACAAACTGAGGGTTCTAGAGGGGAGGGGGGTGGGGGGATGGGTTAGCCTGGTGATGGGTATTAAGGAGGGCATGTGTTGAATGGAGCACTGGTGTTATGCACAAACAGTGAATCATGGAACACTACATCAAGAACTAATGATGTAATGTATGGTGAGTAACATAACAATAAAAAAATTAAAAAAAAGAGTAGCATAATCAAATTCTCATCATTTTTGTTTTGGTACAATTACCAGTATATGCACAAGGATGAACTAGAACAGCTCCTGTGAAATTTTTCAAGGAAAAATTAGCCAAGGGTGTAATGTACTGTGTGCCCTTGGGTAATCATGATCCTTCTCCCATGTTCCAAAAACCCTTATTTAATTCAGTCATATATTTTCAGAATTACATAGTTGTATTCAACCAATGGTAAAATACTAATAGAGCAAACAGTGTACATTTTCAATTGGTTTTTTTTTCAAATTTTTCTTAGAGAAATCTTCATGAGGTAACACAGAGAAAACTACCAATATGTATATAAATACTCATTTTTTAAAGTTGTTTCACTTCTTCAATAAAAAATTTTTTTCCATGTTTTCTTCTACACATTTCATTCACTAAAACTAATTCTAAGGGAAAATTGTTATTTTTGAATTTATTCTTATGTAAAAATAACAATTTCCAAGGAGATCAACTTTGCTATTAAAGGTGTTTCCTTTGATATGAGACAACTTTTTCTACATGGATCTAGAGTGATAACTGAGAATGTAAAATATTAGTAGATACAAACCAACAAGGATGGAGTAGAGGATGCCTGGCCTATCCGATGGCGGCTGAATATTCCGGTCCTGGTCAACAGCTTGGATGAGCGGGGTAACAATGATGGGGTTCAGTTCTTCCTGGAAAAAAATTCAGAGAGTTTAGTTCTGCTTTATTTTTAATGCCTCATGAAGAATCGACACTTGGATATTGGATATTATAGTTTGGACAGCTAGATAATATCTGAGCCAGTACTTAAACTCAGGTTTCAAGATCTGTAACTTAACATATTAGACTAAGAATTTTGAATCTGAAGAGGGAACAATGTGTCCTCAAGGTCAAAATGAAAAGACATAGTAATTACATACTTAGAACTTTCTATCAGGAATTTCTCCTAATAAGAAAGCAAAGAAGAAAGATACCAATAAAGTTTGAGTCTTCCCTAGATAATTAAATCAAAAGAAATGTGAGGCTATCAAATATCTTTTTTTATCTTTGTCTTTAGACAAGATTTGTAAGAATATCTACATTCTTTTTCTTCCTACATCATGTTTTGAAGTTTCACATTAATTAATTATATTAAAATAAAATCTTTAATAATTGATGCTTTAATTGAATAGTAATCAAAGCCCCATCACTGCAAATTTCATACAGTTAAAATTAATTCTATATCATGCATGTATGTACATTTAACTTATAATTATCCATAAGAAGATGTTGTTTAAAATAGTAATACATTTGTCTAAGTCAGTGTTTCTCAATATGATGTCCACTGGTATACTGTTCTGCTGTCAGGATTGGCAAACGTTTTTCTCTTAAGAACCAGATAATAAATATGTTTATGCTGTGCTGGACATAATGTATCTGATTCAGCTTTTCAACTCTGCCACTGTAACACAAAAGCAACAAGTGGGCATGACTATGTTGCAATAAAACTTTATTTACAAAAACAAATGGTAAGTAGGATGTGATTTGTTAACCCCTGTACAAAATTACAAATTATAATTTATAACAGGTATGCTGAAAAAAACAAATGTGCTCTCTGCACAGATAAGTTTGAGATACAAGGTATTAAATAAATTTTCAATCTACTCTACTGTAGGTCTTTTCAGAGGCTTATTGTGCTAATTTGCATAATGACTGTCCAAGAAGGGGGTTTATTTGCACATTTTCTAGAATCATCCATTTACATCTTGAACTCTTACACTCTCTTAGAACACAGTTTGAAATACTGCTTTAAGACTCTACAACACTCAGTCCAAATATAATAGTAATTTTAATGGGAAATAATGTCTATTTCAATATCTGACTTCACATTCTAAAGAATCACTGCAATGTTACTTTATGTTATTTCTTTTCAAATGATAGAACCTTGAAACATATCATGTACTTTCAAATAAAATCAGTAATGTCTAATCTCAGCCGAAACGTATAGTGGTGCCATGCTAAAAAAAGGCAATGATATTAAACTGTAATGTATGATACTTAATTTTGATTAAGTTATATTAAGTTATTGAAGTTGCAATAATTAAAGATAATCATTGACCAATACTGTGGAGCTCACATACATCTGAGGGGCTTCATAATCTTTAATGGGCTCTCAGTAGTCTAAAAGTTATTAATATCTTCCTAAAAACAAAGAGCTCCTGGTAGGGATAACTTTCTAATATTCTATTCACTTGTTGAAATGTGGATTCAGAACAATGAAAATGTCAAATCAATATCAAAATCAATCCATGAAATCCAGATGACTACTGTTTTGTTGTTGTTGTTTTCACACAATACAACACATTACAACACAACACTTCCTTTGCTCCCTGTTTCTGTCCCTCTTTCTCTGTTTTGCTCTCTCTCTCCTCTCCCCACCCGACTCTCTCTCTGTCACTCACACAGACAGACACACACACAGCTTCCCAATTTCCATTTTACTTCCTCTGTAATCTGGGATTTCTCCTGGAACTGACAAAAATCCAAAGCTCTTCAAAGTACATATGTTTGAATGCAGGAGTTAAGGGTTGGTAGCACATCCTAGACATTTTTCAAAGGAATCTGACAGCTAAAGTCACCATACAGCTAAGCTACCTCAGTCTGGTTCAACTAGTAAATCTGTGGTAGCTTTTCCCAACGTACAGTTCTACTCAGACCTTGCAAAGGCATTTCAAATCTCAGGATTTTTCCACAACCCCATCCTCCTTCCCATGCTCAGAGAAATATACTAAGGGATCTTAGGTTCCTGCTGTTGGAAATAACTTACCCAGAATTAACAAGAATTGAATCTTTGCCCAGATAACTTGAGAGTCTCTCTGCTGAACACCTTCACTCCACTATTTCTGTGGAGCTGCTAAGTGACCGACACAGATGGTTTTAGTTTTGGTAATGAGTCACATAGTTTAAAATCCTCTTCCTGTACAATCTAAAGTTGTTGGGATGAGCAATGGGGTTTTAGTCATGTTATTTACAATTATATGAACAATAGAGAGAACTAAATATAACATGGTAAATGAAACCAGGAGGGAGGGAGAGGTGCTAATAGGATTGCTCATCTTTCATAGTCGGTTATTAGTGAATATGTGGTGAGAACTGAAGAAATAGACAGAAACCAGTGTGCTATTTAGAATCAGAAGAATTAAAAATGGAGATAGCAAAATGATGACTCAGGAGAGTGGGTCTAGGAGTGAAGGTAGGTGGGATGAAAGGTATTTATTTAAAGTCATTCGGTCCTGTGTCACTATGCAGTTACCACACCCTGAACTACTTTTAATATTACAAATACATAAATTGTACTAGGGAGAATAAAATCAACCCTCTGGGTGAAGGCTTCAATAAGTTTCTGGAAATTTGGGAGAAGCATAGCTGTCTTAAATCACTTGTTAGGACTGACTTTTGTGCTATAAAGACTATAAATTATCTTAAGAAAAACTATTTTTCCTTTTCTTTAAAGATTTGTTTATTCATTTTAGAGTGAGAGAACAAGAAAAAGCATGAGCAATGGAAGGGGCAAGGGGAAAGGGAGAGAGACAATCTCCAGCAGATTCCCCCTGATAGAGGAGCCCCATGCAGGACTCAATCTCACGACCCTAAGATCATGACCTGAGCTGAAATCAAGAGTCCAATGCTCAACCAACTGAGCCACCCAGATGCCCCCGAAAAATTACTTTTCTTATGCTACCATTAATGAGGTTTTCAGAAAATCTAGGTTTAAAGGTGAAAAGAATGAGTTCTCAGATATAATTTCTAAGATTATCTCCCGAGTAGATGGGGATCTTTGAATCTTGAGAATTTTTAACACTAGCAACACATATCATGAAAGGATGTTGTGTTTTGTTTAGAATGACACTGTTAAAATATTTAACATAATTTTTCATAAAGATAAGTAACATTTAAACTGGAGTATGGAAATTATACATGCATTCATTAGAAGAAACAACATAGTAACATGCATCATTTTTTGAACTTTTCTCTCACCAAAGAAACCTCTATATTAGATGCAGCCAGGCATTGGAAGGACATACAAATAAGCAAGAAAATCACAGAGGGATACAATTCCTTAGAATAAGCAAGAATTTTATGGGAAAATACATGTAGGGACACCTGGGGGGCTCAGTCGGTTAAGCATCTGGCTTTGGCTCAGGTCATCGAGTCCCTCATCAGGCTCCTTGCTCAGCAGGGAGTCTGCTTCTCCCTCTGCTTCTTCCCCTCCCCCACCTCCTCTCTCTCTCTCTCTCTCTCTCTCTCTCTCTCTCAAATAAATAAATAAAACCTTTTAAAAAAGAAAAAAACAAACAAACATCTAATCATTTATAGGGTTGGCAAACAATATATATTCATTTAATATATTTTTGTCCATTTGTATTCTGCTGAATTACACAGCCTGGTAAGAGATCACTACTCTCAAAGAGGACTCTAAGGAAACAGTCCAGTGGTAGCTACTGCGAGCACAACCTTCACGGGTCTTATGAAAAGCTGAACACCTATGAGATACATTTCCTTAGAAGAAACATTCTCGTCAAGTAGACAGTAACTACAGCTCCTTATTTTTCCTGGCCTCCTATTTCTCTTAGTTTCTATTTTTACCATTGGATTTCAAAAGAATTATGCTAAAGAAATTAGAAATTCACCCATGGCTTAAATATGCTTGGGTGTCCTTAAGGAAAGGATTAAGAGGTTCCTCTATGATGGTGTAATTATTGGAATCACTCTTTACTGAAAACTCTGTTGGCTGGTGCACACAAATATGACCCACAGCCTAGTACGAACAGTTTGCAACATATTTTGATTCATCAAGTTGGATTCTAGTAGTTACATAAAAAAGGCACCCAAACACCTTGCCCCTAAAGCAAATATGCCTTCTCTCAGTCTTATTTGTCCTTGAAAAGTCATGTCTCCTAAATTCTGTTCACACTAATGGGTGCATGTTACAAGTACACAGAATAGCAGGCTCTCGTTTCACTGCTGCTTGAATCAGCAGAGTTAAATTCCTGACTGACATATTTAGTAATGGCAATTCACCTCTAAAATGAATTAAGTCCATGTAACGAGATTCATGTTGTGAGGATAATCATAGAATCCATTAAAGAGTAACAAAAAGATTGTCTACAGTCAAAATTCTCTATGATTCTATGATGATAAAACCCAAGATTATTCTGCTAGGGACCCATGCTTCATGTTGATTAAGTGGTATGGAGAGGTGCCTTGTCTTTTCAATAGATCTAAGATCTGTTCATGTTCAACTGTTCAACTGTTGAATTCTTTTGAGAAAAGAACAGGAGGCAATTAGAGGGTTGGATTCGTGAGCATTAGTTATTCCTTCTACGAGTTTCGGTCCCAATTCTGCTATTGTATGTTTATGTGTAGATATACCTGTATCTATTAATAAGTAAAAATGTAATCACAAGCAATCATAAAAGAAGATTAAGGGACCTGTTCTGTAGATTTAAGGAAGCCCCAGCTCTTTGTTCTCTTAGGTGCTCAAACTATTACCTTGCATAAAAGATACATTCAAGGGAAATGCCGAGATTTCGGGGGTAGGATACTTTCGCTATTTTAACCAGTGTCAGACAAAGAAGATTTATGGTCTGCAGGACTGTAAGATTCAGACTATATCACCCCGAAAGTTAAAAGCGGACCTAATTCATTTGGTCCCTAAATCTGTTCCCTGCACAGGTAGACTGCCTTTAAATAATTTTAGCCAATCCTTATATCTTAAACAGTTTTCAATTCACCAATGGAAACTAATCAGTATCATTTACCATACAAGTCAAGTGGTTAGTGAGTTTTGAAAATAGAAGCCTACATTTGACATTTAGTAGCTTGATCAGTAAGGCTTCCAGCCTCAGTGAAGATATAGGTAACAGAAGCACTCTTTAAATTCTAAATATTCTTTTTAAAATTCTAAATATTCTTCAACTCAGCATTTGCGTGATAGCTTCATATGAGTAACAGACACATAATATTACACCGAACCCATGGAAGTATTTTAAATTAAAAGAAGACATTATAACAGTATCCAAGAGCGGTCTGTGGAAAGACTTGCTCTGTTATAGTGGGAAACCCTAGAGTGGACACAGTAAGAAACAATCTTCAAAAGGTAAATTGAGCTCAAAGTACCATATGTTTCTCTAGCATAAGAGTCAAACTTGTATATTATCTTTAATTATTATAATTCTTAAATCAAACTTTCAAATGTTCAGCCTTCTATTTATAGAATCCTAGACTCACCATTGTTTAGTTGTATGGTCTATATTTTAATCAAATAATAATCTTACAGTATTAAGGAAGCAGATAATTATGGTAAAATAGTAAAAACTTCACCATCGACTGTAAATATACTCAAGCACTGATAATTAAGTGATTTAAAATGTTAGTAAACTATATAATATCTAAATTATTGAATTTATTATTTATTTATTATTAAATTACTTTCATGAATTTTATGTGGTCCTTACACTTAAATACTTCCCTTTTTCCATATCCTCAAAAAATGCTTAATACCGAATTTGTATTTGAAATCTATTATACACTTCCTTTAATGAAAGAATAAGGTTTAGATTATATGAAAGAAAATCTGGTAGACTTTGTTACTCTTATATTATACTGCAAATGCGCTATTTTCCCGGAAGCTTTTTAACATGTTTAGCCAGATTGTCGTTTGTTTCTGTATATTAACTGACACAGAAAGAAAGAACGAATATGTTCACACATACTCTCATATAAGCACATACACACTTAACACATTCCCTTAAGAGGCCGAACCACCATTTCTGCTTTCTCTTTGATTTGTTTTGCTTTCTTCAAGTGGCAGAAATACGACATTGCTTGAAAAAAAGGGTAAGGTATTTTAAAATGTTCTATTCTCTGTGAACATTTCAAATAAACCCAATATTAAGGTGGGTGACATGGGCCAAAGAGAGTAGGTTGGACTGCCTATGGGGTTACAGAAGAAACACAAGAAGAACATTCACATACACTTTTGACGCTTATATACTACAACATCTATGATATCTGATTCTTTTCAGTCTTCCAGTTTTGATAATAATCATCCCTAAAACAGAAGAGCAGAGAGCACACGTGAAATACTCCGATTGCCATGATCCACAAAGAGCATCAGTTTCTCCTGATCGCTGGAACTTTCTCACTTACTAAAGGAAACAAGCAAAACCACCTCGCAGAGCTAACACAGATACTTTGTTGTATCATTTTCATGGACAAACCATACCTGCTTCAATTCAGGGTCTTTTTTATTCTGATGTGTCTCTGAAAAATTGTTTGAGACATATTTTTACGTAATATACCATGATGGAGTGCTGTATTGAACATGCGCATTTGAACATAATTGCAATTGCGAATTTTACTAATATTTGACTCTTTTACTAATACTTCCTTTGTTTTCAAAACTCTATTTCTTTGAATCTTTACCTTTTAAAATCATTCCTTTGCTTAGACTTAAATGTAGTTTGAGGTATTTATTTTACAAAAATAATGAAACATATGCTCAGAGATGTGTTTACAAGGATTATTCGTTACAACATACAACATGCCTTTTAAGAATACACTTTGTACGGAAATACTATATATGACAGACTTTTATACGTCATAAATTCATAACCTAATGAATTATCATAGCTATATTTAATTCTACATGCCACTGACATGAAGAAATAGAATATTGTCTGTATATCAGAAGCCCTATATTCTCTATGAATTACTACTGCCCCTTCCATCCTAAAGATGACCTGTCTTCTAATATCATAGATTAATTTTACTTGTTTTAAATTCTGCAAGTAGAATTATACAATATGATGTGACTACTGACTTTTCTCATTTATTACTAGGTGCTACACGATGTGCGTGCGTGCAAGAGTTAGGAACACACAGTGTAGTCTCCACACACTCATTTCAGTGGAAGTATTGTGTTCCGTGAGACAGGCATCTCCAGACTGTCCTTCCTCCTCACGCTGGTGATGGCATTTGGGTTGTTTCCAGCGCACGCTGTAACAAAGAGCTCCATGCCCTTCTGCATGTCTTCCCTACACATGAATGTATTTGGGTTAAATAGCATCCAATGGCTGGACACGCACATGTTCTGAGGGGCTAGGTCCCTGCCACATGGTTTTCTAAGCTGATCCTGTCAGCTCAGTCTAGCCTGAGTGCTCCCCAGCTTTGCCGACAGTTGGTAACTCCAGTTTTTTAAGGTTGAGCCATCCTGGTGGGTATGTACAGTTATCACCGAGGGATTTTAACTTGTTTATGATGCGGGGCATTTGTGAGGTGTTGGTTCCTGTCTTTTGGGCATTCTTCTATCTTCTTCTCAGTGGTTCCTGAGAGCTCTTCATCTATTACTGTCTGAGTCTCTTGTCGGCTTACTATTTTGTAAACATTATATTCCACTCTATTACTTACGTTTAGACCCTATTAAGGTTGTCATGTTGAAGAAAAGTTCCTAATGTTAATAAGTCCCATTTATCCCTTTCTCTTTTCATTTATACTCGGTTCTTTCCTCTACCTTTGCACAACTTTGCCCCGACATATCGTTGATAATTTACCTTATGTATTTCTATACACTCTATGCACTCTTCTTTATAAAGATCTATCAAACAGTCATGTCAACTGTATGTCTGAGTTTCCTTGCCTATAACTTTCCTGAGTGCAGGGAAAGGCTGTATGGAAAGCACCAGAAACATCTGTGGCCCACAGGCACTTAGGAAGTGTTGAATAGGGGCGCCTGGGTGGCTCCGTTGGTTGTATCTACCTTTGGCTCAGGTCATGATCAGAGGATCATAATCCCAGGGACTGAGTCCTGCATTGGACTCCTGCTCAGGGTGGAGTCTGCTTCTCTCTCTGCCTGCCGCTTTCTCTCTGACAAATATATAAATAAAATATTAAAAAAAGTGTTGAATAAAGGACTTCTCTGTTTTACAGTATTCAGGGGATTCTCAAGCCTCACAGACCTAGCCTTGCTCTCTGGGTTCCTGTACGACATCCAAATACACACACACTGATGTTTTACGAGCATCTTTTTATTACACTAGGATCTTTTTTTGTGCTCATGAAGTTACTGCACCCAACTAAGTGGAAAAAATGAGGTTACCACAGGATGGCTCAAAACACACAGATGTGGGTTCAAAGTGCATTGTGGAGATGGCCTTTTGGTGCAATGAACAGTTTCATAAACATTCCAAAAGATGGAGTGGTGAGCTCCTGCATCCTACAGGAAGACATTCCCAACTTGCTAAATAAGTTATTTAATCCTTCAGATCTTGAATCATAATTTTCACAATGAGGTTAACAATATCTACATTCCATTAATTGGTGCAAAGATTCATGAAAGACAGTATCTAAAAAAAATAAAACAGTAAGTGCCATGCTTAGTAATGGAAATTATTATAGTTAGTATTATTAAAATTACTTGATTATTTTAATGGGCATTAAAACGGATGCCAAGTTATAAGCAGAGAAAGATGGAAATTTTTCCATGTCAAGCTGGAAGTTAATTTGACCGAATCTTGCACCTTTTTCTGAAAACATGACACTGACATGGATTTTGAAGGTTTTATTTAAAATTGCATAACTGATCAAATGTTTGAGGGAATAAAGGGGGACTATCATTACTATTTGATCTTAAACCAAGATTTAGATGCAAAATATGCCAAGCAAATTATCTAATGATTATACTTAACCATAATTTTAAGATAGTGTATCAGAGAGTTTGATTATTCACTTAAAATGAGGATTTCACTTCATTAAATGAAAGCTTCAGTGAAATTCTTTTCTATACACTCAGACACATTAGTCTTACAACCAATTTATAAATGCATTTCCTACCCTTTGATTACAGAAATTTCGTGATAACCCCCTAACTTATTAATAAACTCCTATGGAGAGGCTCATAGTCATGGCAACTCAAAGCATATGTACCCAGGTTCATTTAGAATTTTTTTTATAAAGATGCCTATTGATAAATATTAAGAGAGAGCTCTGACAGAAAACTCACATGTTCAAGTATCATGAGTGAAATATTCAAGATAACAAGAATCAGAGAAATTCAAGTATGTGTAGCTTGAATAAAGCGCATTTTGATCCATGTTTCAGAGGTAAGACTGGTAGGGATACAGGATATGTATGCATCTGATAGAGGCTGGATAAGGGAATTAAAAAAAAAAAACCACAATTGATAGGTAGATAGATGGATGATAGATTGATAGATAATCCAGGAATATTTTGGGGAGAGTAATTCAAGTGCCTTAAAAAACAATATAGTTTAATTTTCATGTAGTTGGCAATGGAAAACAACTATAGCTAAACAGCAAAAAATGTTTCTGTCTTTCTGATGAAGAGACAATCATCCTGGAGTATCCTTGAAAGTACAAACACAAAGAGAAAATATTTTAAACTCTGCAATCCAGTGAAAACCATTGCCAAGATGTTAAGGTGTTTTCTATCAGCATTTGTTACCTACATATCTGTCATCTATCTACCTACTTACACACATGATCTTTCAGGACTTTGCATGTATAAATTTTGTTGGCTATTTTACCTCTTGTTACTTCATGATCCTTGTTCTGAGCCAATAATTCAAAAACACGATTTGCAGTAACATGCAGCTTGCACTAATATTATAAATTAGGCTCTCTAGCTGTACACTTGAGTTGCTTGTATTGTATTCATCACTGTTCTGTGTCTTTAATTATATCCATGGGTTAAATTCCTGGATGAGGAATTTCTGGATCAAGGAAGGAGAACATGTTGAAGCCCTTTGTACAAATTGCCAGATGGCGTTCCAGAAAGACTGTGATGGTTTATTCCCTCCTCAGTAGTGTGTGAGTGTTTATAACAGCACATATTTGTCAATATTGAGGGTGATGTATGCCTAGAGGATTGCTAAATAAACGTGGTGCTTAATTTTGTATTTCTTTGGTTGCTAGCATAATTTATATGATATATTTATCTCTGATTCTTCTGTTCATTTACTTTGCCTATCTTGTTTTAATTTTGGTATTTGAAAATTTTATTTCCATGGCATATGTGCATAGAACAGAAATCAACTTTGTTAGTAGTCTTACAAATTTTTTTAGTGTATTTTTTGTCTTTTAATGTCCTTTGTTTTTGACATCTAGAAGCTTGGCATTTTTATGTACTCAAATATATCCCTCTTCCCTTTTTTGATTTCTGCTTAGTCTTTCACCATCTGAAAGTTATATAAACGCTGAATTCTATTTACTTTCAAGTATTATGGTTGCAACATATTAAATTTAATGCTTCAACCCATCAAGAAAGTTGAATAGTAAGAACTTAGTATTCATCAAACTGTGGCTGGAATTTTAACCTTTTTTTTTTTTTTTAAGAGAAGTAAAACTAGTTCTAAACACTCTCTTGGGTTTCACTCTTCTTCTCTCCCTTAAAACAGACATCTGCAAAAAATTTAATCTCTTTCAAAAACCTAACAATCCATGTTTCTATCATATTCTATTACACACTGTTTTTAGAATCTTAATTTGTTCATGACTACAATGATTTAAAATAGCAATTCAGACTTGCTCTATCGTATTAGACCTATGAAGCACAAGAATGTGCGGGTGTGGAAAGTAGGCACTGAAAGAACGTATGATGACTTAAAATAAGGAATTGGATCCAGATAATCTGGGTTTATAGAAAACTACCACAAGATTCATAGAAAAAAATATGATGGAATTCCAAACAAGAAAATACCAACTAACTGCATTTACTATCTCTAATTTGTGACAATTCTACTTTCCAGGCCTGAACACACACACATACACACAAAATTGCTGTCCTTGATAATAAAATTTGAGAATTGAAAATTACTATTACTATTATTATTACTGGCTATAGCTTACTATTATTCCTATTATTTACATTTTACGTTTCCTTTAAGAATTCGTTTATAGGAGAAGAGAAATAATAAAGATCAGAGCAGAAATCAATGAAATAGAAACCAAAAGAACATTAGAACAGATCAAAGAAAATAGGAGCTGGTTCTTTGAAAGAATTAACAAGATGGATAAACCCCTGGCCAGACTTACCAAAAAGAAAAGACAAATGACCCAAATCAACAAAATCATGAATGAAAGAGGAGAGATCACAACCAACACCAAAGAAATACAAACAATTATACAAACATATTATGAGCAACTCTATGCCAGCAAATTAGATAACCTGGAAGAAATGGATGCATTCCTAGAGATGTATCAACTACCAAAACTGAACCAGTCAGAAATAGAAAACCTGAACAGACCCATAACCACTAAGGAAATTGAAGCAGTCATCAAAAATCTCCCAACACACAAAAGCCCAGGGCCAGATGGCTTCCAGGGGAATTCTATCATACATTCAAAGAAGAATTAATACCTATTCTCCTGAAACTGTTCCAAAAAATAGAAATGGAAGGAAAACTTCCAAACCATTTTATGAGGCCAGCATTACCTTGATCCCAAAACCAGACAAAGACCCCATCAAAAAGGAGAATTACAGACCAATATCCTTGATGAACATGGATGCAAAAATAATCACCAAAATACTAGCCAATAGGGTCCAACAGTACATTAAAAGGATGATTCACCACGACCAAGTGGGATTTCTCCCTGGGCTGCAAGGCTGGTTCAACATCCGCAAATCATTCAACGTGATACACTACATTAACAAAAGAAAGAACAAGAATCATATGATCCTCTCAATAGATGCAGAAAAAGCATTTGACAAAGTAGAGCATCCTTTCTTGATCAAAATTCTTCAGAGTATAGGGATAGAGGGTATCTACCTCAATATCATAAAAGCCATCTATGAAAAACCTACAGCAAATATCATTCTCAATGGGGAAAAGCTGAGAGCTTTTCCCCTAAGGTCAGGAACGCGGCAGGGATGTCCACTCTCACCACTGCTATTCAACATAGTATTAGAAGTCCTAGCCACAGCAATCAGACAACAAAAAGAAATCAAAGGCATCCAAATCGGCAAAGAGGAAGTCAAACTCTCACTCTTTGCAGATGATATGATACTGTATGTAGAAAACCCAAAAGACTCCACCCCAAAACTGCTAGAACTCATACAGGAATTCAGAGTAGCAGGCTATAAAATCAATGCACAGAAATCAGTGGCATTCCTATACACCCACAACAAGACAGAAGAGAGACAAATCAAGGAGTCGATCCCAATTACAATTGCACCCAAAACCATAAGACACCTAGGAATAAATTTAACCAAAGAGGCAAAGGATCTGTACTCAGAAAACTATAAAATACTTATGAAAGAAATTGAAGAAGACACAAAGAAATGGAAAAACGTTCCATGCTCATGGATTGGAAGAACAAACATTGTGAAGATGTCAATGCTACCTAGAGCAATCTACACATTCAATGCAATCCCCATCAAAATACCATCAACCTTTTTCAAAGAAATGGAACAAATAATCCTAAAATTTGTATGGAACCAGAAGAGACCCCAAATAGCCAGAGGAATCTTGAAAAAGAAAAGCAAACCTGGCGGCATCACAATTCCGGACATCCAGCTCTATTACAAAGCTGTCATCATCAAGACAGTATGGTACTGGCACAAAAACAGACACATTGATTAATGGAACAGAATCGAGAGCCCAGAAGTGGACCCTTAACTCTATTGTCAACTCATTTGACAAAGCAGGAAAGAATGTCAATTGGAAAAAGACAGTCTCTTCCACAAATGGTGTTGGGAGAATTGGACATCCACATGCAGAAGAATGAAACTGGACCATTTCCTTACACCACACACAAAAATAGACTCCAAATGGTTGAAAGACCTAAACGTGAGACAGGAGTCCATCAAAATCCTAAAGGACAACACAGGTAGCAACCTCTTCGAACTCAGCCGCAGCAACTTCTTCCTAGAAACATCGCCAAAGGCAAGGGAAGCGAGGGCAAAAATGAACTATTGGGATTTCATCAAGATAAAAGCTTTTGCACAACAAAAGAAACAGTCCACAAAACCAAAAGACAACAGACAGAATGGGAGAAGATATTTGCAAATGACAGATCAAATAAAGGGCTAGTATCCAAAATCTATAAAGAACTTATGAAACTCAACACCCAAAGAACAAATAATCCAATCAAGAAATGGGCAAAAGACATGAACAGATATTTTTCCAAAGAAGACATCCAAATGGCCAACAGACACATGCAAAAGTGCTCAACATCGCTCGGCATCAGGGAAATCCAAATCAAAACCTCCATGAGATACCACCTCACACCAGTCAGAATGGCTAAAATTAACAAGTTAGGAAAGGACAGATCATGGCAGGGATGTGGAGAAAGGGGAACCCTCCTACACTGTTGGTGGGAATGCAAGCTGTTGCAACCCCTCTGGAAAACAGTATGGAGGTTCCTCAAACAGTTGAAAATAGAGCTACCATTCGATCCAGCAATTGCACTACTGGGTATTTACCACAAAGATACAAATGTAGGGATCCGAAGTGGTACGTGCACCCCAATGTTTATAGCAGCAATGTCCACCATAGCCAAACTGTGGAAAGAGCCAAGATGTCCATCGACAGATGAATGGATAAAGAAGCAGTGGTATATATACACAATGGAATATTAGGCAGCCATCAAAATGAATGAGATCTTGCCATTTGCAATCACGTGAATGGAACTGGAGGGTGTTATGCTGAGCGAAATAAGTAATTAGAGAAAGACATGTATCATATGACCTCACTGATATGAGGAATTCTTAATCTCCAGAGACAAACTGAGGGTTGCTGGAGTGGTGGGGGGTGGGAGGGATGGGGTGGCTGGGTGATGGACATTGGGGAGGGTATGAGCTATGGTGAGCGCTGTGAATTGTACAAGACTCTTGAATCACAGATCTGTACTTCTGAAACAAATAATGCAACATAGGTTAAGAAAAAAGAAAAAGAAGGAGAAGGCAAGAGGGGTAGAATGACGGGGAGTAAGTCGGAGGGGGAGATGAACCATGAGAGACGATGGACTCTGAAAAACAGACTGAGGGTTCTAGAGGGGAGGAGCGTAGGGGGATGGGTTAGCCTGGTGATGGGTATTAAAGAGGGCATGTTCTGCGTGGAGCACTGGGTGTTATGCACAAACAATGAATCATGGAACACTACATCAAAAACTAATGATGTAATGTATAGTGATTAACATAACAATAAAAAAATTAAAAAAAGAATTAGTTTATATTCCTGCATTCTCATACATAGGTTTTATCTATTTAGACATTTATAGATTTATAATAAATTTCTACTGGGTTCCATTTAGACTGTATTTTGTTTTATTGGTTTTAATGCTCGCATCTAAACATTTATATCATGATTACTTATTTTTAAATTCTTTATTTTTGTTCAAAAATTGGCCAACTGACATATGTCCTTGAGTAATTTTTTTCAGTAAGAACGTGTGAATCCTTGCAGATGTTGGAATGTCAGTGGCTGCACACTTGAATCAAAGTTTGACTGAATTTGAGGTTCTCTCTTCACAAAATTTCTTGTATTGTGTCCCAAGGAAATTTCTGAAGTGCAACTAATATTTGTTTCCTTTTTTTTAACTCTCTGGTGGAAATTTGCTTTTTTTTTGAAATAAACATAGTGTACCAGGGGCTTTCCACGGATTAGTCCCCTTGCCTTCACTGTGTTTCATGATCTGAACACCTTCAATCTGCAGACATAAGTGCTTTACAAAATTCTAAATGTTTATTCTTTTTTTTCTTTTAAAGATTTTATTTATTTATTTGACAGAGAGACACAGCGAGAGAGGGAACACAAGCAGGGGGAGTGGGAGAGGGAGAGGCAGGCTTCCCGCGGAGCAGGGGGCCCGATGCGGGGCTCGATCCCAGGACCCTGGGACCATGACCTGAGCCGAAGGCAGACGCTTAACGACTGAGCCACCCAGGCGCCCCTCTAAAGGTTTATTCTTATTCTGATTCTTTCTACAGTGTTTTTGTGATTGCACGTGCTCACTTTCCCCAATGTCTGTGTTACACCGAGTAGTTATATTTGTATTTGGCCATCTGATAGCACTGCCCGAACCCTTGGGGACCCATCTGCACTCCACACACACACACACACACACAGGAGCGCCCCAGGGCAGTGAGAGGAGTCCTTTGCTGGCCAGGACCAGACAGACCGAGTCCTGCCCCTCAGGTTAGCTTTCTTTTGCAGGCTTCACCCTTTCCTGGCCCATAAAATAAAGAAAGGAATATCAGTGTCTTGATTAGGAAGTTTGGTAATTAAATGCAGAAGTGTTTGTACAATACCTGTTACAATGCTCCTAGCAAGTTCTAGGTAGGTATTAAGAGTCGTTTGTGATTAACAAAGCATTCTTCGTTTTCTTCATCTTTAGTCCTGTATTTTCTATCTTTAGTCTCTTTAGTTTTACTTTCTTCTCTAACCCCATCAGTCATTTGTGATTAATAGAGCGTTCTTCGTTTTCTGCATCTTTAGTCCTGTATTTTTCTATCTTTAGTCTCTTTAGTTTTACTTTCTTCTCTACCCCCATCTTTATTGGGGAGAGACTGTCGGTCACGTTTTATATATTTCATTCTTTCTCGAGTTGCATTTGAAACTCATATTTTTTGATAAATAGCTTGTGTGTTTTTTGTAATAAATTTTCTTAAAGCCCTTTCCCCCTTTTATCTTTTTTTAAAATATTTATTTGAGAGAGAGTGAGAGAGAGAGAGAGAGCACATGAGAGGAGGGAGGGTCAGAGGGAGAAGCAGACTCCCCGCCGAGCAGGGAGCCCGATGCGGGACTCGATCCCGGGACTCCAGGACCATGACCTGAGCCGAAGGCAGTCGCTTAACCAACTGAGCCACCCGGGTGCCCCCCCCCCTTTTATCCTGAAGATAAAATATTCTTCCTCTCTAATGCCGTGGAAAGTTTCGGGGGGCCCATGTGTGTTTGCACCAGTGCACTGGGTGGATGACTGACATCTTTGAGACTGTGAGGTCCCCTATTCCTGTAGCGGAGATCCGAAAGTCCATCTTTGTCCCTGTCTGGGCTGTTTCACTCTCTCTCTTTCAGAGATGTGGCAGTCCTGGTCAAAACCCTGCCTCATCCTTGTTTCCAGAGTTGATGCAACTTTTCCTCTCCTCTTGGTCACGGAGGCAGGTAATGCAGGCTCCCAGGGCTACCTGTGATTGCAATCCCAACCTTCCTGCTCCAGGTGCATAAGCAGGAAAAAGACTAGACAAAGGAGGTGTCAGAGAAAACTGTGTTTTCGTCTGTGCATAAGATCCCACTTGGTGGGAAAGCCTTCTCCTCGGGCCTTTGCAGACTGAGGGGCACTGTCTCAGGGCTGTGTGCGCTAACCAGCATGGGGCCGTGCGCTGTGCTCTCTTACCCTCAGCCCGAGCGGCAGGCCCGGGAAAGGACCAAGTCTCACACTGCGCTCCCAAACTTCCCAACTATAGAACACCTATTCTCTCTGAGATCAACCTTCTAAGTGTGTAACAGTAACATTAAATTACATCCAGTTACATCCATTAATGTATCAACTTAATCCCAGAGGTTTCTCAGCTTCAGAAAAAAGTAGCCTTTGCCAGTCCGTTCAGTAACTATTCCATTTTAATATACAATAAATACTAGTTTTTAAATAACTCATTGTTCTATTTACATATAAATTTCTTCCTGGCCTAGAATATAAATACGTTGAAGAGGACCATTATGTTTCTTTTTTAAAATTCCATTTTTTATTCAAATTCTAGTTAGTTAACATGTATGGTAAAAGTGGTTTCAGCTGTAGAATTCAGGGATTCATCACTTACATGTAACACCCAGTGCTCATCACCACCGGTGCCCTCCTCAACACACATCCCCTACCCACCTCCCTCCATCAACCCCTAGTTTGTTCTCTATAGTTAAGAGTCTCTTATGGTTTGCTTCCCTCTCTTTTTTTCCCCTTTCCCCCATGTTCATCTGTTTGTTCCTTAAATTCCATACGAGTGAAATCATATGGTATTTGTCTTTCTGTGACTGACTTATTTCACTTAGCATAATACCTTCTCTTTCCATCCACATCGTTGCAAATGGCAAGATTTCATTCTTTTTGATGGCTGAGTCATACACACTCACACACACACACACACACACACACACACACACACACACACCCCACATCTTCTTTATCCATTCACTAGTCGATGGGCATTTGGGCTCTTTCCAGTTTGGCTATTGGACAAAATGCCGCTGTACACATCAGGGTGCATGTCCATTCAATTTAGCATTTTTGTATCCTTTGGGTAAATACCTACTAGTGCAATTGCTGGGTCATACCTTTCTTTCATTATTCGTACCTTACTTGGTGTCTTATACTGTGTAGATACCAAATACCATTCACTCAATGAGAAAACCAGGTTTTTGGCTATTGAATGAATTCTGAAAGTAGAATAACCACATTATGATGGAGCTGGTATTAGGAGAATCCAAAGACAGAGATAACCTTAGGAAAAAAGAAGGACTGGTGATAAATTTTATGGAGGGTTGCATTTGCTGGAGAAAAATGAATTTTAAATTCATAATTCAGAGGTGTAACAATTTAATAGAAAAAAACAGTAAAATTAAATCAGCATTTTTAATATTAATTTTCAGATACTGATTAACACAATGAGGTTCTAGTGCTCTATAGAGCTCATGCCATGTGAATTTCCTGAAAAGATGATGAGAAAGAGGAAGAAAGACTCATTGTTTGATAGATATAACCATCTTGTTATAGCTTGGTGGGCTTGAGTCTGCCTCAGTGAACAGAATAAACACTTGGCAGAGAACGTACAAAGCCAGTCTACAGCACAGATCCCATGCACTCTTGCCCCATTCCCACAGCTAGCTTCTGAAACACAGAGTATGACCTTCTCCAAATGAAACCATCGGCAACATTTAAATCCCCGGCACGTTAGGGACCCTGGAAGATCTGGCTCTTTGTGGGAGCACAAACGGAAACACTTGGTTTTCATGTGTGAAAGAAGTATGACCCAGACTTGTTTTCAGACGTCTATTTTTGTCCTAGCAGTAGAGGCTACTTTAAACCACCACAGGGGAGCCGTTGATAACTGGATGCTGGTGTCTGTGGGGTACTGACAGAGGCTTCTTACGTCTTCTTCAAATGGCATTCGTGATATTTGCTACAGGGTCTGTGGAACCATCTGCTCAACTTTTCAGTTTTTCTTCAGAAGTTTAAGGTAATAGTATTTTTTTCTTTCCTGGTCCTGCTTTGGTAACAAGGATGTCTTCCACATAGAATGTGTTTATTTCCCACTATGTTGACATTTTTCAAAGTGCACATACCATCACACTTGCATGAGGATCATTTGTTCAAAAAAAATCACAACTGATGTGCCTGGGTGGATCAGTTGGTTAAGCATCCGCCTTCATCTCAGGTCATGATCCCAGGGTCCTGGGATCGAGTCCCGCATCGGGCTCCCTGCTCAGCAGGGAGTCTGCTTCTCCCTCTGCCTCTGCACCTCCCCCAGCTCGTGAGCATGTTCTCTCTCTCTCTCTCTCTCTCAAATAAATAATTAAATCTTTAAAAAAACAAAAACTAAAAATCAATCAGTCACAAATGATGGGCCTGACACCGGAAAGCAAATACAGTCCTCACATGTGAGGATGACGGTAGTCCTCCAGGTAATCTGCATTTGGAAACACAACTCAGGAACTTTTTGTGTATAATCAAGATTTATGCAGATTAGTTATCCCCTTTTAGCCCTTTTCTGACAATCTTCCCCAAATCCTGACCTTGGGCAATGTCTCATGGGGTGTGGCACACCAATGGCCTTTCCTTCACAAACATACTGAACAATATTTCACACTGCATTTTTTTAAAAGATTTATTTATTTATTTGACAGAGAGAGAGAGAGAGAGAGAAAGACAGCGAGAGAGGGAACACAGCAGGGGGAGTGGGAGAGGGAGAAGCAGGCTTCCCGCGGAGCAGGGAGCCCGATGCGGGGCTCGATCCCAGGACCCTGGGACCATGACCCGAGCCACAGGCAGATGCCCAACGACTGAGCCACCCAGGCGCCCCCACACTGCATTTCAACTTAACATTGTGCCATGGCTCTTCTCACATAGGACTCCTATCTGTATTCTATTTATTCTCATTGTTGAAAACCAGAACTGTACTCTTGTGATGAAATCTTTCCAAAATATCAAAATTTAATAATGCTAAGCCTACATTCAGAATCCTATTGCTAAGTTTATACCCTCAAATACCAATTGGAAGTATCCAAACTAGGAGAAAGGGATCAGAAGACATCCACAGACCCAGAACTTAACTGAACTGTACATGATACTCTTCAACTGAGTTCAGTAAGTGGATGAACAAGCAAACATCGCGACAAGAAGTTTGGTCATTAAAAATGGGCAAAAAGTGGAGTTTTAAATGGAAAAAGAATTTGAACTATTCCACAGGGATCTAATAAAGAACAAGGAAACCAATAAATATTTTTTTTTAAGTGAAGGGGAATCCGATGGTCAGCTTTATTTACTTAGAAAATTTGGAGATTGGTTGTTCTAATCAGTTGACCCACAACTACTTATTGAAAGCAAGCGGAAAGAAGTAGAATCACATGTATCGATATTCTACCTGTGCCTGGCTCTGTTTAATTCTCATAACATCGTAGTTGAGAAACCCATAGAAAGCTTCGGGAGTGGCATAGTGTGAGGAGGAATCCGGAGCCCTCTGACGTCCCCCAACCTGTGGGAAGCGCACTGCCCCGAGTACCCAGCCGCCGGTCCGACAGCGCCTCCCACCACGTTTCTCATGTCTCCACTCGAGCATCTCTGGCTTTCTTTTCTTTTTTCCCCCAGAATTATTATTGACAAAAAAATTCAACATATAATAATGAGAGTACTTTTTTCGGTGGTACAGATCTGTTAAAGAGGAGAATGAATTCTTTTCTCAGGGAAGATAAGATTTCACTTAATTGGGGTTAGTGTTCTCTATTACCAGACAGATTGCAAATGCTCCTGTGTAGAACATGCCCTTTCCCCATGGGCCTAATGGAAACAGGTGTCAGCCCAGACTTGGCCTGTGGGCCCTAGTCTGCCAACCCAAGGTGCGGTGCCTGAAGTCTCTATTCTGAAGCTTGGTATGCAAAGGGTTTCCAACAGTTGGCCCCAACTTACTACTTTTCCAGACCTATTTGTCACTGTTCCATTCACATACTGCTCTTGCCAAACAACACCTGTTTACGACTCACGGTAAACCGCCTCCCTCCATCAGTCCACGTCTTTGTGCCTGCTGTGCCCCCTGAGACCTCTTAATAGCAAGAGTTCGAGGATCTGCTCAAACGGCACTGCCCTCTTGAGGCTGTTCCTGAACCTCTAGCTGGAGTTGATCTTTTCTTCCTCTGCATACTCACAGAACAAGGGTTGCCTGCTTCTTCTGATCACTAGTATGCATATTATTCTCAGACAAGACCCCGAGATCCTTGAACACAAGCACAAGGTCTTGCTCGTTTGCGTGTCTCCCTCTGCGTGGACCTAGAGAGACACGCAGCAGACGTCTGGAGAATTCATGAGTGAGCACAGAGGGAGAAGGACTCAGAACAGAGGCTTTGTACTATCGCTCTGGCTTGCTTCCCCATCTACTGGTCTACTTCCAAGCCCCTTCTAACCAGCTCTCTGCCTCAAATCACTTCTGTTTAACTAAATGCCACAGGCTCAGTTTCTCTCACTGGACCCCGACAGATGTAATCAACCTAAGCAGTGTACACAAACTGTGAGAATTATGCACTCAGTTATCCATCAAAGGAAGGGCGGCACAGAGACCAAGAAGCCCCTAGACCAGTGAGTTAAACAGGAGCTTTCCACAGGTTTTTATTTTTCTTATTAAAATAGGATATGTCAAACATTTTCATTCCCAGGATTTTTGCATTTGCTATCTCTTTAGCCTTCCACTTGGTAAAGCAGGTCTCAAAGCCCCTTCCTCAGAGAAGAATTCCCTGACTGTTCGACCTAAGAAAACTCCTTCGTTAGTCTGCATTCATCTTACTATTTGTCACATTCTCCATGGAATGTGTCAGTGTTTGCATTTATTTATTCATTTAAATTTCAATTTTCTGTCTCTTGTACTAAAACGTAAGTTCTCTGAAGGCGCAGGATCACAATCTCTATCTCTCTAGCACCCAAAATATTGTCTTACAATAAAAGTCTCTCTTATTCTCTCTTATGTCCTTTTATTCTCTCTCCCCCTCTCATTCTGACAGACAGACAGACAGACAGAGGTACACTATGTATCGATCTACAACAGACGGACTGATTCTTTTTTTGTGATAAAAAAGACACAATTTCCTTTGTCAAGGAAGTTAGATATAATTGTAAGACAAAACCAATTGATATTAATATATAGCTAATAATCAAAAGCAGATCCTGAAGCACTAACTTTCTACTGAATTACTCAGAGGGCAGGGGTTGGGTGGTAACTAAACCCTAGTAATGTGAATATTACCTCCCATTACCTCACATTTCTGAAGAGTTTTACAGCCTATCATATATTTTATTTAATTTGTGCCTTATAGGAACAACGTGATTGAAAGAGAATGATCCTTTTTTTTAATAAAAAGGTTAAATGACATCAAAAGCACAAATCCAGTTGTAATAAAATGCTCCTTAATGAGATAGAACTTGTAGAAATACTACACTCTTTTGTTTATTTTTCAGAAATATAGAACTACTCTTAATCGGGCAAAGTAGGCCAAATGAGGAGCTAAAATAGGAAATCTGCTACTGTTACAATATGCATGATATGTGCTGGTATTTAGCTTGGGGAAAGCATCACAGACCTATTTGCCAAAATAAGAAAATTTGTGGGTTTATATGTGTATGTATGGGTAGAGGGCGTATGCATATGCTTTCAGCGTAGTCTAGAAATAATCAACAGGGCTAGAATAAGATGTCACACAAATACATTTAGCCACCGATTTAAAATAAATTATACAGTGGAAGCGTCTGGTTTCAAACATACTTGCCAAAGTGACATAACATGGAACAAACCCATACTTTCCCATTTTATGTATACAGATAAGCAGTTCAATGGTGGCTAAGAACAGCCTCATATGCACCGTGCTGTGTACCAGGCCGGCCCAGGACTGACCCATCAGATCTCATCTGTTCAGTCTTAAAAGAGTCTAGGGACAAAAAGAATCTCAGGGGTTTCGTGTGTAAAAGATAATTGGTAAATTGGTACATTCACAGTCTGCCAGTGATTCTTTTCTTTTCTGGGGACATATTTCTGTGCCCTGATTTTTACCCAATATTCCAGAGCCATTCTGCCAGTGATGAAAAGGTAGAGGTGAGGTTGCTTAGATACAGCAAATCCTGTAGAGCCAAGGGGAACTTGAAGGTCAAATAGTAAATCAGATTGATGTCTTATTCCTGTTTGAAAACAGAATTTATTTGTTTTGCTGACGGAGGAGGAGAATATGGATAGTCAAGGAAGGGAAGACATATTATTTTTGCTCTACAATGAAATTCACTAAGAAATAATATATATAAGGAAAAGTACAGTGATACCATTAGAGTAATAATCCATTTAGAACAGAGAGACTATGAACCTAAACACTCACTATTTCTGCCAAATGGATTGAGTGATAGTTTCATTTGAGGCAAATTCCCAAACTAACTTTCAGTATAAATGAGTGCTAAAGGGTAAGCAAAATCACATCATCACACTGGACTAAGGGCAGAGCCAGAATTACAATGGGGCTAACTCCTGAGTTCTCTTTCTATAAGAACAACTTGTGTGTATGAAGTTGAACAACACAGGTATCTCCTTATATATATATATATATTTTGAAATGCTTCCACACTTGATTGTTTTCTAATAAAAATAAAATAATTTGATAAAAAACACTAAAATATAACCAGTATGACTAACATCCCCAAATTAAAAGGGAACATATTTTTCAATAACTGTAATAGCCAAATATCTCAAAAAAATCTCATTTAGCAAATGTCTTAGAACACTAATTACAATGCTATAGCTTACAACACAAAATCTTGACATAAAACATTAAAAAAACGTATTTAATTTCCACTTAGCATTTGTGTTTCTTATTTCTATTTAAAATAAGAAACATATGCTAATGTAAGCAAAATAAAATGACACTTTTTATTTTGCTATATATCCTTTCAAAGTTTCTTATTCATTTTCAATCTTATAAAATGTATGCATTAAGAAAAGCTTCTTGAAAAATTATAGAATTTCTGCATTTGAGGACACAGTGACCTAGAATTACTTTAAAAGTAATCTTTGCCATAATAGAATGCCACAGAAGGGCTAAAAGTTCCACTTTCAGAGAATAATAAATTGCATGCATTTCATAGGCCTTGACTAAATAGGCCACGGTCCTGGAAAGAAAATTACTCTCAACACCCAAGCTCTTGTCAGCGCACTGAATTCTCCCATTCGCCTCTGGCAGGTTCTCTGGAGCTGTGGCCGGAGGGCCCTGATGGGTTCAAAGTCAGGATGCATCCTGCTTGTGGTGACAGCAGAGAGAGGTAAGGACGTCTCATAAATAACAAGGGACGTCAAGTCAGAGTAAGAGTGAAGGTAACCGATTCCAACGGCGCCAGATCAGGACAGAGGTCATCCAACAAAACCAAGTGAGATGCAGATACACAGCAGAGGAGAAGAGATGCAGAAGGAAGCAAGGAGAGGTACATGGCAGGGAGTGAGCAGAGTTCAGCAAGCTTTATCATCATGCCTATGACTCTGTCCACTGAGGGGATGCACCATCCAACGAAGCGAAGCGGAAAGGGCATAGGCATTGCTATAAATGGATTCTTCTCTGGGCGCTTCCTGGAACCTAGAGGAGTCTGTGGGATGTGGACTCAAGTGTGTTCTAGAAACCTATTTTCCATGCTCCATTCTTTACTCTCTACCACTTTCAGAAATCCCTAGGCCAAGTGGCAATAAATTTAACCAAAGACAAACTTCAGATTGTTCCAGAGAAGATCAAGGAAAAAGAAATGATGATTAGTTGTGTAACAGATGTAAATTTGACCTCAATCTAGTTTAAAATTAAAAAAAAAAAATCCTAAGAATTGTAAGGATTGCAAGATAGACTTTCTGTGATAATATCAGGAGCATAGCTGTTAATTTCATGCCACTGGAAGTAAGGAAGAGCAAAAACGATTCACTCGGAAGAGTCATGTACTTGCATAATGATAGTAGTAATATAAGTAATATAAAATCACAATAAGCTTTTAAACGAATACTGAAGAAAAAAATATTTTATTTTATTTTATTATTTTTTTTAAGATTTTATTTATTTATTTGAGAGAGAGAGAATGAGAGATAGAGAGCACGAGAGGGAAGAGGGTCAGAGGGAGAAGCAGACTCCCCGCTGAGCGGGGAGCCCGATGTGGGACTCGATCCCGGGACTCCAGGACCATGACCTGAGCCGAAGGCAGTCGCTTAACCAACTGAGCCACCCAGGCGCCCGAAAAAAATATTATTTTAAAACACAATGAATACTAGATTACCATATATTGTATTACCTTTATGTTAAAACTTATTATAGTTTTCTCACTATTATGATTTATGTCACGTCCATTCCTAGAAAATACAGTAGGAAGCCTATTAACTTTTTTAAATGTTTAATTTGTATGCAGTCGAGGGTTACCAAATTAAGTTCACTGCATTGCTCTTAGTTTTAGTAGGGTTTTTTTCGTTTAAGAGAATCTTATGGATATTCAGATTTGCCATCAATCATTGCCAAAATTTGCCTTTTTTCACAGTTTAAAAAATTATATTCATTTTTTTATCTTAGCAAATTCATATGAACTTCCAAAACATTCTTAATAATAGCTTTAGTAGACATCTCTGTGTGGATCCTTATGTTATGTTTTTAAATAGTTTAAGGTTTCACTGTCTAAGTTTAAGGTTTTAAATAGGCTAAGGTTTCATGTCTACTCTTTGTTTGACAATTAGCCTTCTAAGAGTTACTTTATTTAGGAGCATTCTTTTTATCCAAATATTGACTATTTTTGTGGTCTTAGACTTTTAGAGACAGAAATCTACAAATTAGGAAATGATATAAGAAAAAATATATAAAGAAATAAAACTCTAGAAGAAAATATAGATCGCTACATACAAAAATATAAAATTTGGGAGACCTTATCCATAGCCTATGGATAAAACAGATAACCAATAGGTATTAAGAAAGATAGAAATTTTTAATTATAAAAAGTTGAAACATTTGTATGAGAAAGATATTAATACAACCAACAAATAAATTATAGGTTATAGGAAAATATCATTGTGTACCAGAATAAGGCCTGATACTTATAACAATATCAATATAAATTTTATAATACTAATACTGTTTTATATAGATAAAAAAACAAATGAACACTTGGAAAAATGGGCAAAAATGAACAGATAAATCATAGGTGAATAAGTCATATGGTCTGTAAATATTTTTAACTTATTTTAATTATCAGATACATTAGATTTTTGGATATAATGGATGCAAGCATTAAAATGATGTATTAGATCTACACTGGAGCACATGTAGAGATGTCCTACAGGTACTCCTTAAAAAGAAAAGCAAGAAACTGAAAAATGTATATATATAATGATTCTATCCTTAAGAAACACGTACACATGTATTACACATATTAGTATATGAGTATTAAGAATCAAACGTTAGAGTGCCTATCAGTCAGTGCTGGGAGAAGAGAAGAAAGAAGACAGAGAGCAAAAAGAGAAAGCAAGCACAAAAACGATTTCCATAAACGAAACAGCAAGTATGAATCTGTGGGAAATTATCTGATTTTATATATATATATATATATATATATATATATATATATATAAATGCATAAATGGAAAAAAGTGATTATTGCTATGTGGTAGGATGCCAAGAAAATTTTTTTTTAAAGATTTTATTTATTTATCTGACAGAGAGAGAGAGAGACAGCGAGAGAAGGAACACAAGCAGGGGGAGTGGGAGAGGGAGAAGCAGGCTTCCCGCTGAGCAGGGAGCCCGATGCGGGGCTCGATCCCAGGACCCTGGGATCATGACCTGAGCTGAAGGAAGATGCTTATCTGACTGAGCCACACAGGTGCCCTCCCCCCACCTTTTACAGAGTTTATTTATTTGACAGAAAGAGAGAGAGAGAGATTTTTGATTCTTTCCCCATAGGTTTTATTTCCTTCCTTTTAAGATATAAAATTAATCATAACAAACACTAACATGCTGTTGAAATAGTTTCCACCCAGAAGGATGCAAGTGTTTAATTTTCCTCCCTAGTTAAGTTAAAGTCATTTATCACACAAATCCGTCATTTACTCCCTCTCCTCTTCCTGGGTCTCAAGAGCCCATATGCCAGTGGCAATAAAGCATCTCTTCCCCTTCTCATGACCCTGGTCTTTGTTTAGCATCTTTGGGTGGAAAAGAAATTGGTCCAAAGGTAGTTCTTCTTGCATAGACAAGAGAGGAAGATAGAAACTTTGCAGAGTCTAGGCCTCAGAACAGACCGAGACATTTTTATATTGTGTATTGTTGTGTTCAGGATGGTGTCTGACCCATCAGAACAGCTTCACATTCACCCCCCCCCCCCGGGATGTTGGATGTGAGATTAAGCTCTATCCCACTGAGGCACAAGCTGGGAAGACCACGGACTCATGTCTTTCAATGCTGCCAATCTGGTCAAAATGGAAGGAGATGACTATGGAATAGGAAGTTAGCACCATCTTTCCTTCTGTCTTACCCATAAATCTAATAAATACCCCGCATTCATAAGTTAGTCTTCACTGCTTAGAAAAGATGAAAATCCAAATTTCTGTGGCCCTGTACATTACATGCTCATTTCTCACTCACAGAAAGTTTAAGGACTCACTTAGTGGCTCAGGCTGATAGAGGTGCAAAACTCTCCCATGCTCTACTCATGGCTTTCCACATTGCCTGAGGAGGAGAGTGGAAGATATTATACGAGATTGTACAGAAGAGAGAGAGTTCAGACCCCAGACGCTCAGCTCCTGATTTACACACTGAATACTCATTTGTTGGAGTCTGGCATACTAATCACTGGGCTGGACACCAGGATACCGGAGGAATCTTTCGCATATGCCCCAGCTTCTCATCAGGTATGTTTTATTGAGTGAAGGAGTGAAGAACACCACTAATTGTGTCTTGTAGTCAAGGAAATCTTCATCGATTTACACTATTCCTTGATTAATAGGATTTTCCAAAAATCGTCAGGGGAAGAACGTCTAGGACTCACTTTTTTTTTTTAAGAACATGTCCTTACCTGCCATAGATAACAGACACTTTGATCTCTTATCTGCCTTAGATACAATCTAGTATCTGATACTTCCTCTAATCCTCAAAATCCTCAGAACATAGCCTACACTGAAACCCAAGTGTGTCTCAGTCATTTTTCTCATTCTTCCAAGTAGAGCCATCTCTCTCAATATCATAATCATGGCAAAGTGAGCCACTGGAAATGTAATTTGGAGTACAGGTAATAAACATAATTAGTTCAAGCTGTTTTCAGGCTTAGCCTTCAGCAAAGGGGAACAGATGCAGATAAATGAGAAACTGAAAGAAAACAAGCCAATATGCATTTTTAAGAAATAATATTATTTAAGAGCATGTGTTTTTGTTGAACAAAAGCAACTGGCCTTTTCCTCAACTTGACACTTAGTGAGGCATACCAAAACAACTTTGTAAAGAACAATGAACACAGTTTAATGAATCAGAGTGAAAAGGAAATAATGCACTTTATTCTAGCAATGATATTCTGGGCATTGCAATTTAAGGAAAAAAAGATGAAATTAATTGCATAGGTATCTGATCATAGTGTTTATGAAATTGCTCTTTCTATATCTGACAAGCTATATAGAAAAGTCTCCAGCAGAATCACTATTTTGGAAGCCCAATGAAATGCATTATGAAATATGATTCTTCACTTGGTATGCAGGCATGATCCCATGTGCAATTCAGGCAAAGTGAGGAATTCAATTGAAAATTCCATTTGTTACAATTTGATGTTTGTGATTAAAGAACCATAAAATTTTTCTCTTTGACATTTCATTTTTTTTCTTCACAAAAGTAGTCTATTGCAATTTCTTTAGTTTTCTTTCCTCTTAACTATGATGTTACCTGTACATGTTGGATTTCTCTTTTTCAGGAATAAGGAAACCAACTATTTCTGGAGAACCACTTGATTTTTATGAAAAAAGGCCCATGAATGTGTTAAAAATCCAAAGTGTTCTGTAGAGATTTTTAAATGATATGTATAATAAATTTGTAGATAATCACTATTAAAATTATACCCAAGATTTATGGCTAAAATTTTAAAATATGTCACCTGAAGTGAATTACCACACATTTTGTCTCAGAAAGATCTGTTCCATCTATCTTTGCATTCTTTTAATACCTTGTTCTGTGTGGTAATAAAATAAACTGGCTTATTGGATACTTATTTACTTTGGTCTTATATTGCTTACTAGATGGTGATTGCATTGAGAGGGAGGCTTTCTCTCCATCATTGTATCCAACACAGCAATCAACACATTGCCCAGAACATAGCAGGTGTTTGGTTATTGTCTCTTGAATAAATGAACACATTCAGAATTTTGACAGTCATCATTTCTGATGTTTCATAATGAACACTTCCCGAATTGCCCCAATGGTTTTCTTTTTCTTTTTTTTTTTTTTAGGTTTATTTATTTGAGAGAGAGAGAGTATGTGTGGGGGATGGGGAGGGGCACAGAGAGAGAGAGAGAGAGAATTTTAAGCAGACTCCCAGGTGAATGCAGAGCCCCATGGGAGGCTCCATCCCAGGACCCTGAGATCATGAACTGAGCTGAAATCAAGAGCTGGAAACTCAACTTACTGAGGCACCCAGGCGCCCCTTCCCAACTATTTTCTGAGTAGCCCTAGGAATTCTTTAGAAGAAGGTAGGGATCTGAGGGGAATGAAGGAGAAACACACTGTTTCTTCCCCAAAACTTCCACTGGAGTTTCTTCATTGTGGCTCCTTTTCAAAGGAGCTCTAGCTACAGAATAATACTAATTGTATCAATTTGATGTTCCACAATGCTTTTAACTGATATGGTATACAATCATAATAAAATGTTACACTCTGTCACTTTGCAAGAAAAAGAAACGTGGAAAGGATTTGACTTTTTTCACTCCTTTCCCCTTAATAATCATTAACCTGATAAAAAAAATCATCTGGTGACCATTACCAGGACTGTGTCAGTGACTTGGGCTAGAAAAATAAACAACATAGGTCCTGCACTCATGAAAAATCCATTTAATGAATTTTATGGGTGGAGTCAGAAAATAACCAAAAGATGGACATACAGTATGTCAGATGTTTGTGGTGAAGGCCATTTTCCTGGCTGGTAGATGGTTGCCTTTTCCCACCATGTCCTCACATGGGAGACAGAGAGAAACCTCTGGTCTTTTCTTTTCAAAGCAGTTAGCATAAGAGGGCCTCACTGTCTAAACCTAGTCACCTACCAGGGGAACCTAACTCCAAACACCATCACACTGAGGCTAGGGCTTCAGTGTATAAATGTTGAGGGGGACACACTTTGGTCCAAAGCACTTTTAATTTCAATTTACACTGAAGCTAAATGTTTGCCCCTTATTGTGATTCTTTACAAGTTCTGTCTACACTTCTTTTTTCTAATATTTCCTTTGGATAAGTAAATTTCCTTTCATAAGATTTATTTGTATTGTCTACAGTCTTTTCTATGAAGCTCAATAGTCAAGTTGAATATATTTTCCAGTTATCCCTAAATTTTAACAGACAATCCTAAAAGAAACATCATTCAAGTATTAGTTACTAAAGAAAGAGCAAATCTATAATTTGATATAATTTCCTTTCCTTTGCCTTGATATCTTCTTGTTAACATTATTATATATACATTTTTTTGGTTCAAATTATTCACACTGTCAATAAGTATATGAACTGGCTGTTTCTTCATTTGCATGTAAATTATTAAACATGATCAAAACGTCCATCATATTATACAGAGAAATAAGAATTAAAAATATTTATCCATGAATCCCATGCAGACAGCTAAATTTCTTCTAAAAATTGAGGCACTGAGAATCGTCAGAAAACCGATTTTATTTTTACCTTCTCTTAAACTTCAGCTATGCTCTGCCTTTTTATTTAATGTAAAATGTAATTGTTTGTATTTAACTCACATTAATACATGGTTTTCTTACATGGAAATATCAGAAAATAGATTCCCTTTTTCCGACCACAAGTATAGCATATTTTTCCAAGAACATGAGATTTTATTTTTATTATTATTACTATGTTTTTAATTTCCCTTTAAGATTTATTTATTTGAGAGAGAGAGAGAGAGAGAATGAGCAGAGATGGTCAGAAGGAGAGAGACTTTCAAGCAGACTCTACTGAGTGTGGAGACCATTTTGGGGTTTGATCTCACGACCCTGAGATCATGACCTCAGCTAAAACCAAGAGTCAGAAGTTTAACTGATTGAGCCACCAGGTGCCCCACGATTTTACTTTCAGCCAGGTCCTGAACTTAGCAAATATTTTCCAACAGTTCCTTGTCTTTACCTACTTAAACAATAGAGGAAGTATATAAAATACAAATGAATAAAATGTAATGATTCTCATATTCACTGTTTGCTCCTACATCATATAAGACTTCAAACCATATGTAATTTTTATATTTCTAAAACTTAATTGGAAAGGGAAACTGAGGAAAATTTTCAATTTTACACACACATGTATGACATATCATATATATACATACGGATATCATCCATATTTATCATAGAATATTCGGGGGTCATTGGCCAGTAGAAATAAAGGCTTTTGCTTTGGCTCTAGCAGGCGCCCACCACGTAATTTGATTATCATCCTTACAGCTGGATTGTACTATTCTTATTCCCAAGTCAGAAAGAAAACCTGCTACCAGACCTCCGACCCAGTAGGAAAGAAATGTGAATCATCATTTAAATTCATGCCTGCTGGTTTTCATAGCATTTAAGGCTCCAGGGACACTGAAGATAAAATTTTAATTTTGTTTATAGCTATCCACAGATATATTTATAGCTAACTCAGATTCAATTAGGTAGCCTATTATTTGATTAATTATATAGCTATCAAATCATTCAGGGCTCTCACTGTTTCAACAACAGGGGATAATATTCTTTTATCTTTCATCTTTTATCTAATAAAAGAATATTATCTTATCTTTATATTTTCAGTTATTTATGTTCCAAATTAATATTCTGACAGCTGATACCAAAATTAAAACGATTTCTATCAGATATGGTAATTTGATAGCAATGATACATTCCTGAAGTAAAGTCAATGGGTAAGTTGTTATTATAAGAAATATTTCTTAAATGGAATCCTTTTAATTCTTAAAATATAATTTATGGATGTAAGTAGGGAGTAACATTTTGTTGAATATTTTAAGATAAATCCTCATTTCAGGGTGCCTGGGTGGCTCAGTCAGTTAAGCATCTGCCTTTGGCTCAGGTCATGATCTCAGAGCCCTGGGAACAAGTCCAGTGTTTGGCTCCCTGCTCAGCGGGAAGTCTGCTTCTCCCGCTCCCTCTGCCCCTCCCCCCACTCACATTTTCTCTCTCTCTCAAATAAATAAACGAAATCTTTAAAAAAAATAAAAATCCCTATACTCTGAAGAGTTTTAATCAGGAAAGGATGCGTATTTTGTCAAATGCTTTTTTCTGCATCAACTGAGAAGACCATATGGTTCTTCTCTCTCCTCTTATTAATGTGTTCTATCACATTGATTGATTTGTGGATGTTGAACCACCCTTGCATCCCGGAGATAAATCCCACTTGGTCATGGTGGATGATCCCTTTAATGTATTGTTGGATCCTATTAGCTAGGATTTTGTGGAGAATTACAGAGTCCATATTCATCAGGAATATCAGTCTGAAATTCTTCTTTTTGATGGGGTCTTTGCCTGCTTTGGGGATCAAGGTAATGCTGGCCTCATAGAATGAGTCTGGAAGCTTTCCTTCTGCTTCTATTTTTTGAAACAGCTTCAGGAGAATAGGTATTATTTCTTCTTTGAATGTTTGGTAGAATTCCCCAGGGAATCCATCAGGCCCTGCACTCTTGTTTTTTGGGAGGTTCTTGATCACTGCTTCAATCTCGTTACTGGTTATTGGTCTATTCAGGTTGTCTATTTCTTCCTGTTTCAGTCTTGGTAGTTTATAGGTTTCCAGGAAGGCATCCATTTCTTCCAGGTTGCTTAATTTATTGGCATATAGTTGTTGATAGTAATTTCTAATAATTGTTTCTATTTCCTTGGTGTTAGTCGTGATCTGTCCCCTTTCATTCAAATTTTATTAATTTGGGTCCTTTCTCTTTTCTTTTGGATACATCTGGCCAGTGGTTTATTGATCTTATTGATTCTTTCAAAGAACCAGCTTCTAGTTTTGTTGATCTGCTCTACTGTATTTCTGGTTTCTAATTCATTGATCTTTCCTCTAATGTTAATTATTTCTCTTCTAATGCGTGGCTTGGGCATCATTTATTGTTTTTTCTCCAGTTCTTTAAGGCGTAAAGATAGTTGGTGAATTCGCGATTTTTCTATTTTTTTGAGTGAGGCTTGGGTGGCTATGTATTTCCCCCTTAGGACCTCCATTTTCAGTATCCCATAGGTTTTGGACTGATGCGTTCCCATTCTCATTGGTTTCCACAAATTGTTTAAGTTCTTCTTTGATTTCCTGGTTGACCCAAACATTCTTAAGCAGAGTGGTCATTAGAATCCAAGCGTTTGGATTTCTTCCAAATTCTTTCTTGTGATTGAGTTCCAGTTCTAAAGCATTATGGTCTGAGAATAGGCAGGAATAATCTCAATCTTTTGGTATCGGTTGAGACCTGATTTGTGGCTCAGTATGTGGTCTATTCTGGAGAAAATTCCATGTGTTCTCGAGAAGAATGAGTATTCTGTTGTTTTAGGGTGGAATGTTCTGTATATATCTATGAGGTCCATCTGGTCCAGTGTGTCATTCAAAGCTCTTGTTTCTTTGTTGATTTTCTGCTTAGATGATCTGTCTATTGCTGAGAGTGGAGTATTGAGGTCTCCTACAATTAACATATTGTTATCAATATGACTCTTTAATTTTGGTTAATAGTTGGCTTATGTAGATGGCTGCTCCCATGTTGGGGGCATAGATATTTACCATATTCAGCGTATAGGGATAGAGAGAACATTCCTCAATCTCATAAAATCCATCTATGAAAAACCCACAGCGAGTATCATTCTCAATGGGGAAAATCTGAGAGCCTTTCCCTTAAGATCAGGAATGCGACTAGAATGCCCACTCTCGCCACCATTGTTCAACATAGTACTAGAAGTCCTAGCAACAGCAATCCGAAAACAAAAAGAAATAAAAGACATTCAAATAGGCAAAGAAGAAGTCAAACTCTCTCTCTTCGCAGATGATATGATACTTTATGTGGAAAATCCAAAAGACTCCACCCCCAAATTACTAGAACTTGTACAGCAATTCAGTAATGTGGCAGGATACAAAATCAATGCACAGAAAACAGTTGCTTTCTTATACACTAACAATGCAACTATAGAAAGAGAAATTAGAGAAATGATTCCATTTACAATAGCACCAAAAACTATAAGATATCTCAGAATAAACCTAACGAAAGAGGTAAAGGATCTATACTAGGAACTACAGACCACTCATGAAAGAAATTGAAGAAGGCACAAAAAGATGGAAAAACATTCCATGCTTATGGATCGGAAGAATAAACATTGTTAAAAAGTCTATGCTGCCCAGAGCAACCTACACCTTTAACGCCATCCCGATCAAAATTCCAATGGCATTTTTCAAAGTGCTGGAACAAACAATCCTAAAATTTGTATGGAATCAGAAAAGACCCCGAATCACCAAGGAAATGTTGAAAAAGAAAAACAAAGCTCAGGGCATCACGTTGCCTGATTTCAAACTATATTACCAAGCCGTGATTACCAAGACAGCATGGTACTGGCACAAAAACAGGCACAGAGACCAATGGAACAGAATAGAGAGCCCAGATATGGACCCTCAACTCTATGGTCAAATAATCTTTGACAAATCAGGAAGAAATATGCAATGGAAAAAAGACAGTCTCTTCAATAAATTGTGATGGGAAAATTGGACAGCTATATACAGAAGAATGAAGCTGGACCATTCTCTTACACCATACACAAAAATAAACTCAAAATGGATGAAAGATCTCAATGTGAAACAGGAATCCATCAAAATCCTAGAGGAGAACATAGGCATTAACCTCTTTGACATCGGACACAGCACCTTCTTTCAAGACAATTCCCCAAAGGGAAGGGAAACAAAAGCAAAAATGAACATTTGGGACTTCATCAAGATAAAAAGCTTCTGCACAGCAAAGGAAATAGTCAATAAAACAAAGAGGCAACCCACAGAATGGAAGATTTTTTGCAAATGATACTACAGACAAAGGGCTGGTATCCAAGATCTATAAATAACTTCTCAAACTCAACACCCAAAAAACAAATGATCAAGTCAATAAATGGGCAGAAGACATGAATGGACACTTCTCCAAAGAAGACATACAAATGGCTAACGGACACATGAAAAAAGTGTTCATCATCATTAGCCATCAGGGAAATTCAAATCAAAACCACATTGAGATACCGCCTTACACCAGTTAAAATGGCAAAAATGGACAAGGCAAGAAACAGCAAATGTTGGAGAGGTTGTGGAGAAAAGGGAACCCTCTTACACTGTTGGTGGGAATGCAAGCTGGTGCAGCCACTTTGGAAAACAGTGTGAAGGTTCCTCAAAAAATTAAAAATAGAGCTACCCTATGACCCAGCAATTGCCCTAATGGGTATTTACCCCAAAGACACAGATGTAGTGAAAACAAGGGCCACATGCACCCCAATGTTTATAGCAGCAATGTCCACAATAGCCAAACTGTGGAAAGAGCCAAGATGCCCTTCAACAGATGAATGGATAAAGAAGATGTGGTCCATAGATACAATGGAATATTACTCAGCCATCAGAAAGGATGAATACCCAACTTTTACATCAACATGGATGGAACTGAAGGAGATTGTGCTAAGTGAAATAAGTCAAGCAGAGAAAGTCAATTATCATATGGTTTCACTTGTTTGTGGAACATAAGGGATAGCCTGGAGGACATTAGAAGGAAGGGAAAAATGAAGGGGGGGAAATCGGAGGGGGAGACCAACCATGAGAGTCGATGGACTCTGAGAAACAAACTGAAGGTTCTAGAGGGGAGGGGGGTGGGGGGATGGGTTAGCCTCGTGATGGGTATTAACGAGGGCACATATTGCATGGAGCACTGGGTGTTATAGGCAAACAATGAATCATGGAACACTACATCAAAAACTAATGATGTAATGTATGGTGACTAACATAACATAATAAAATAAAATTAAAAAAAGATAAAAATCCTCATTTCTATGCAATTGGATTGCTGACTTCTATTTAAAAAACTGCAAAGAGCAAGTAAAGATACACAATATCTTTCTTGGAAACTATCCTGAAAATATTTTTGAGTACTCACTGTGCATGTACCTACTTTTGAGTACTCATTGGTATGATTCCAACTTATTTTTACTGCCAATGGATGAACATGTGAGAGAGAGAATATTTTGAGCAAGAGGAAACGATATTTCATTATCTTAATCACTGAAAGGATGTTATCATGTAAACACAATATAGATCCCTACAGGGCATAAAATCTAAAATTACAATAATTTGATAATGCAGCAAATGAATTCAGCGTTAAAAAATAAGAGGTTTTCTGAAGTGGGACATATAGACAATCATGTTTTTTCTTACTATTATTTATCCTAAATCACACTAAACTATTCCCTTGGCTGCCTTATAGCAAATAGGAAAACTCCACATTCAAGGGAAGCAACTATTAATCTCAGTTTATATGCCATTCATAAAGTCATACTTAATAATATAATATAATTAGATATAAATTCATTTAATATTTTAAAATTTCCATTAAGTGATAAGAAAAAGTATCCTTGAAAGTTATTTTTGAGTATATTGACCTGAAAGGGAACAAACTGTAATACCTAAGAGAAAATATCTTGGCTAACAAATTGATCATCAGTCTGTGTTGATACTGAATTTAACAAGAGGTTTACAGGTTAATCAAACTATTTTACACTGACCACATTCCATGATTCAAATGTAAGGCAGTTAAAAACTCTTTAAAAGAGAGACAGATAATGTCATATTGTTAACTTAAATAGACACTTGTATATAATTGTAGTACAATGAAAAATTCCAATGGAAATCATGCTATAGTTAGAACTGAATGACAGTGAAAATGCCACATAAAAAGAAAGAAGAACCTAGTGAATATAGCAAAAGGGAAATTGTGTAGAAAATACAAATACACAAAGTAAAGAGAAATAATGTTGAAACAGAAATAAATGAGAGAAAAAACAAACAGTAGAGTAATTTTTTTAAAAAGCAACTCTCAAATTAAATAGACATGCATCTTGCCCTACTGATCATCAGGAAAAACAAAAAGGATAGAAAGACAGCAGGATTTAAACAGTGAAGAAAAAGATGGTTATAAGTATAGGTACAGCAGAGATTTTATCTTAAAAGCATAAAAAATCTTTATCATCAACCTGCTTTTGAATAAATAGATAAAAGACTTTTTTTAAACAAAAACATAATTGAACAGTCATGACTCAGGAAGATTTTAAAAGAAAAATAAATTAACACACACATATCATCAACCCAATGGATGACAGATAGATAGATAGATAGATAGACAGATAGGCAATCAATGTAAAGTCTTCCAAAAGTATAGGCACAAATAGTTCGACAAGTGAACATAAACCACAGTTTAAGCAACAACTCTCCATTTTAACTGCTTGCAATTTTAGAAGACACCAGCTATACTCCTGAGTCAAAGCCTCATGCTGGTTATTTACTCTGGAATACCCCTTTTCTTCCTTCTCTACCATCTGTTTGAATGTCCCATTGTCAATGAAGCCTGCCAGGACCACCCATGTATCATTTCCCCAATTATTCCCAATGCCCCTTTGACTATCAGAACATGGAACAGGATTTGGGACATAAGAAGCCAACACTATTTTCTGAATATTTTTAGGTAAGCATATATACCCTTGATTCTAAACCTAAAGTAGGGGCACCTGGGTGGCTCAGTCAGTTAAGCAACTGCTTTCGGCTCAGGTCATGATCTCAGGGTCCTGGGAATGAGGTGTACATTGGGCTCCTACCTCAGCGGGGAGCCTGCTTCTCCCTCTCCTCTGCCCCTCCCCCTGCTTGTGCTCTCTCTCTCTCTCAAATAAATAAATAAAATGATTATTTAAAAAAATAAACCTAAAGTTGACTGTAAAATGAATTATTTTATAAGCCAATTTTACTTCAGTTCTTAAGTACAAAATTTCAAATAAAGCATTAGGAAACTCAGTTTAATACTGTGTGCTTAATGTATATGTATGTGTGTACGTAGAAAATCACCACAAACACACACTTTTTATCCCCAGAGTGAGTAGTGTGTTAATATTACACAGTATATTAATGCATTTTGCCATATGGGAAGGGATCTAACTCTTAAACCTTCTCAATAAATGTAGAAAAAGCTTTCAAAGATTTTCTGTTCATTCATGATAAAGATTATTTTGAAATAAATGGGGCTTTAATAATTACCTTTAATATATTTATAAAATCTGTAGTACATATCATTTAAAAATTAAATATTAGGAACACTCCCTTTAAGATAAAGAGCTAGAAGGCCAAGATGATAGTAACATGTCTTATTAAAAAGTAGTAAAGTTTGGGGCGCCTGGGTGGCTCAGTCGTGAAGCGTCTGCCTTCGGCTCAGGTCAGGATCCCAGGGTCCTGGGATCAAGTCTCATATCGGGCTCCCTGCTCAGCGGGAAGCCTGCTTCTCCCTCTCCCACTCCCCCTGCTTGCGTTCCCTAGCTCGCTGTGTCTCTATCTGTCAAATAAATAAATAAAAATACTAAAAAAAATAGGGGCACCTGGGTGGCTCAGACAGTTAATCAACTGCCTTTGGCTCAGTTCATGTTCCCAGGGTCCTGGGATCGAATCCCACATCATCTCAGGCTCCCTGCTCAGCGGGGAGCCTTCTTCTCCCTCTCCCCCGTCCCTCTCCCCACTTATGTTCTTTATCTCAAATAAATAAATTAAATCTTTAAAAAAATAGTATACTTTTAAGAATCCAAGTCATATTAAGAAATAAAAGACACATGAGTCAGAAAGAAAATATAAAATGTCATTATTCATAGGCAATAAAGTTGTCTACATAGAGATTACAAGAGAAACTACAAGCTATACGGTCAAAAAGTCATCAGCAAGTTTGATAAATACTTCCTTTGAAATGCACAAGGTGACATCAGCAGGATGACAGAGTAGGGGAAACTGGCCTTCATTTTGCACAGAAAAAACAAGAGTTAAACAGGTATCCATGAGCAAAAGTAGCTTGGGGAAGGCTCAAGAGTCCAGTTAAGAGCCTCCAGCCACACAGTGGAGCAAAATGCAGAGTAGAACCCAATGGGAAGTGTGGATGGAGAAACTGGCATAGCTGAGATGTCAGTGGCAGCAAGAAACAAAGAGAAAGGGTGGGGTTGTCAGTATCAGCTATGTGGTGGGTACCATCTTGGTCCTCATGGTCTATACTGTGGAGGACCCTGGAAGACCCCACAACAGCCAGGGACTCCCCACACCTCATGGGCCCACACTTCAGATCCTGACTCTGTGGTCCCTCTGTGCATGCCCATGCTCTAGACCCCAACTTGGCAGCCACTCCGTGTGCACCTGTGCTCCAGACTCCAGCCCTGTGTCTATTCCACATGCACCTGCTTTTCAGGCACCAGAGCCAGAGCTGCTATAGGCTTAACCAGAGCTCCCAGCCCCAGAGCTGCTGTCATGTCACACATGCCCATGCTCTAGGTCTTGGCTTTGTGGCCATTCGGTATGCACCCAGGTCTTATGTATCATTGCCGCTGTGGGCTAGTCAGAGTTCTGGACCCTGGAGCCATTATCAGTCTCTGAGAGCCCATACACCAGCCCTCAGTTCCATGGTAGCTCTGCACACACACATGCCTCAAGCGCTAGACTTATCACTGCTGCAGAATAGCTGCTGTACGCCCAGGGACACTGTCGTTCTGCAAGGGCTCAGGTTCTAGTCCCTTCTGGGGCTATTCCACAGGAACCTCTCATCAGAAGCCGTTCCACCACCACTGTGAGGATACCTGAAAGCTGGATTCCAAGCTTCAGAGCCAAGAAGGATCCCTTGGCCATGACATACCTCTTGGGGGAAAAAGAGATGATCATTAGCAGCCTTTGTCACAAAAGACCCCATCGTCCCTCACTGCTGAAAAAGCACCTGCAGCCTTGGTCACTGAAGATCAATCACCGCAATCTTCCCTAATGCAGACTTCAGCTGATGGAGATGCATGGACACTATGCTGCTGGGCCTTTCTTGGAGTTGGAACTGGAACTGGCACGACCTACCCACCAGTGCTTTCCCCACCAAAACCAGTCTGCAAAGTCTGAAAGAGGGTAAAGCTCCATCAAATATGCAGATATCAATGCAAGACAAGAACACAAACATTCAAGAAAATATAACACCACCAAAGAACACTGGAGCAATTTTCTGATCTCAAAGAAATGGAGATCTGTGCGTTCAAAGAGAAAGAATTCAAAATAAGTAGTCTAAGGAAGTTGTGTGAGCTAAAAGAGAACATAGATATCTCAACAAAATCAGGAAAAGAATACACCATCAAAATGGAAGTTCAACAGAGAAATAGAAATTATAAAAGGAATCAAACAGAAATTCTGGAGCTGAAGAATACAATGAATGAGATGAAAAACACAGTAGAGAGCATCATAATGGACTTGACCAATCAGAAGAAAATCTGTGAACTCAAAGACAAATCTCTACTTATCCAGTCTGAGGAGAATGAAGAAAAGAATGAAAAAGAGTGAAGAAACCTATGGGAATTATAAGATAGCATCAATAAAAAAAAAAAAATGTTTTCATCATGGAAGTCCCAGAAGGAAAAAAGAAGAGAAAGGAACAAAAAGCTTATCTAAAGAAATAATGCCTGGGGTGCCTGGGTGGCTCTTGGTTAAGTGTCTGAGTTTTGATTTCTGCTCAGGTCGTGATCTCAGGATCTTGAGACTGAGCCTCTTGATGGGCTCTGCACTCAGTGTGGAATCTGCTTGAAATTCTCTCTCCCTCTCCCTCTGCCCCTCCTGCTCGTGCTCATACTCTCTCTAAAATGAATAAATAAATCTTAAAAAAAAGAATGCCTGAAAACCTCCCAAATTTGGGGATAAACATGGACATACAGGTACACACAGCTCATAGGTCTCCATACAGGTTCAAAGAAGATTTCACTGAGACACATTATAATAACTGTCAAAAATAAAAGAGAAAGAGAGAATTTTGAAAGCAGCTAGAGAAGACAAATCTTATCTCATACAAGGCAATTCCCCTAAAGCTTTCAGTGGATGTCTCAGCAGGAGCCTTGCAAATGAAGAGAGATGAGATGATATATTCGAGGTGACAAAAGGAAAACAAAACAAAACAAAAAAAAAACAAAAAAACTTTCCAACCAAGAATACTCTACCCAGCAAAGCTGCCCTACAGATATGAAGGACAGATAAAAATTTTCCCGGACAGCAGCAGCTAAAGGAGTTTATCATGACTAGACCAGCCTTACAAGAAATGCTAATGGGAGTTCTTCAGGCTGAAACAAAAATATTTTAAGTGGTAACATGAAAACATATGAAAATATAAATCTCACTGGTAAAGGTACGTGTATAGTTAAAATCAGAATAGCCTCATATTATAATGGTGGTCTATAAATCACTTCACTCTAGCATAGAGGTTACAGGTAAAAGCATTAGAAATAAGTATAGCTACAACTATCTGTCTCATATCCAATATAAAAATGTAAATTGTGACATCAAATATATAAAATGGGATGGGAGGTAAAAAGTAGAGCTTCTGTATGTGATTTAAATTGTTATCAGTCTAAAATACACTTATATTTTATGTAAGTCTCATGGTAATCACAACACAAAAACCTTAAAAAAACCTAGATACACAAAAGATAAAGAGAAAGGAATCAAAACATATCACTATGGAAATTCATCAAATCACACACATACACGAAAGTAATAGGGAAGGAAAGAAACAAAGGAACTGCAAAACAGCCAAAAACAATGAACAAGATGACAATAATAAAGTCCTTATCTATCACAAATTATTTTAACTGCAAATGGACTAAATTTTCCAATTGAAAGACACAGAGTGGTTGAAGAGATAAGAAACAAGACCCAACTCTATATGCCTACAGGAGACTTGCGTCTGCTTTAAGGATGCACAAAGGCTAAAAATGAAGACACAGAAAAGATACATCATGCAGAGAAACTAAAGAAATCAGGGGTAAGCTATACTAAATAGGCTTTAAGTCAAAAAAGGTAAGAAAAGATAAAGAAGGTCATTATATAATGATCAAGTGATCAATTCATCAAGAGAATATAACAATTATAAATATATAGGCACAAAGTGTTGGAATGCCTAAATATATTAAGCAAATACTAACAGATCTGAAGGTAGAGACAGACAGCAATATACTAACAGTTGAAGATTTCAGTATTCTATTTCAACAATGGAGAGATCAACCAGACAGAAAATCAGTAAGAATTACTGGATTTGGATGACACTTTGGACCAAATGCACTTCACAGAGGTCCATCCAATAGCAGCAGAATACACATTCTTCTCATCTTCACACTCATGGAATATTCTTTAAAAAAAAAAGATTTTATTTATTTATTTGACAGAGAGAGAGAGAGCATGATTGGGGGGAGGAGCAAGGGGAGAGGGAGAAACAGGCTTCCCCTCTGAGCAGGGAGCCCGATACGGGACTCGATCCCGGTACCCTGTGATCATGACCTGAGCTGAAGGCAGACACTTAATTGATTGAGACACCCAGGAGCCCTCATCGAATATTCTTTTGGATAAACTGTAAGTTAGGTCACAAAAATGTCTCAACAAATTTAAGAAGACTGAACCCATACATCTTTTCTGATCATTTGATAAAAGTAAACATCCTTTCATGATAAAAACTCAAAATAAATTTGGTATAGAATAAATGAACCTCAACATAATAAAAGCCATATCTGACAAACCCATAGCTAACATTATAATTGACAGTGAATAAGTCATAAATTTTTTTCCTCCAAGATCAGAACAAATCAAGGACACTCACTCTTGTCCCTTCTTTTCAACATACTATTAAAAATCCTAACTAGAGCAATTAGTTTAGATAAAGAAATAAAAATTATTCAAATCATAAAAGAAGTAAAAACTGTCTCTATTTATAGATGACGTGATCTTATACATAGAAAACCCTAAGACTCCACCAAAAAGCAGAATTAATAGATTCAGTACAGTTGCAGAATACAAGATCAACATGCAAAAATCAATTGCATCCCCATACATTAACCACCAATTATCTGAAAGAGACATTAAGAAAACAATCCCTTTAATAATTACATCAAAAAGAATAAAATATTTATGTTAGTTTTAACCAAGGATGTGACAGATTTACATACTGAAAAGTACGAAAAAACAATGAAAGACGCTGAAGAAGACACAAACAAATGGAAAGATAACCTGTGTTCTCGGATTGGAAAAAATAACATTGTTAAAATGTTCATACTACCCACAGCCATCTATATACTCATCACAATCCCCATCCAAATCCCTATGGTACTTTTCACAGAACTAGAAAAAAAAAAAAAACCAACTCTAATATTCATAAGGAATTATAAAAGACCCCCAAAAGCCAAAGCAATCTTGAGAACAAAGAAAAAAGGTGGAGACATTCCACCTCCTGATTCCAAACTATTTTACAACGCTACAGGAATGAAAACAGAATGGTGTTGGTATAAAACAGACACAGACTAATAGAACAGAATAAAGGGCCCCCAGATAAGCCCACATGTATTTTGTCAATTAATATTCAAAAAGTGAGCCAGGAACACACAATGGGGAGAGGGCAGTCTTCAAAAAGTGGTGTTGGGAAAATTGGACAGCCACATACAAAATGAAAATTGGATGCCTTTATTACACCACTAACAAAAATGGACCCAAATTCATTAAAAACTTAAATGTCAGACCTGACACTAAAAAACTCCTAGAAGAAAACCTAGGAGGTAAGCTCCTTCACATGGGTCTTCCCAGTGATTTCTGGATATGACAACGAAAGCAAAAATAGATGAGTGAGACTACGTTGAACTAAAAGTCTTCTGCACAGCAAAGGAAACAGTCAACAGAATGAAAAGACAACCTACGGAATGGGACTAAAGATTGGCAAACCATATTATCTGATAAGAGGTTAATATGTAAAATACATAATGAACTCATATAACTCAATAGCAAAAAACAAAAAAACATCTGATTAAAAATGAGCAAAAAGATACACAGATGGTTATCGGGTACAAGCAAAATTGCTCAGTATCACTCATCATCAGGGAAATGCAAATCAAAACCACCATGAGGTATCTCCTCACATCTGTCAGGATGTCTATTATGTAAAAGACAGGAGATGACAAATGTTGGTGAGAATATAGAGAAAAGGGCACCCCATGCATTCACTCTCTGTGGGAACACAAACTGGCATGGCTACTATGGAGAACAGTGTGGAGTTTCCTTAAAAAATTAAAAACAGAACTACCTTAGGGTCTGATAATCCCACTTCTGGGAATATATCCAAAGGAAGCGAAATCAGTATTTCAAAGAGATACCTACACTTCCCTATTCATTGCCACATTATTCACAATAGCCAAGATATGGAAACATTCTAAATGTCTGTCATGTGTATTGACAGAGGATTAAAGATAATGTAAGATACTGTTACATTTATACTTTTTCAGCTTTAAAAAAGAAGGAAATGCTGTCATTTGTGACAATGTGGCTGAAACTTGAGGGCATTATGCTAAGTGAGATCAGCCAGACAGAGAAAGACAAATACTACATGATATCACTTACACGTGGGTTCTAAAAACAAAAGAAAAGAACCCTCCTAAGAGTAGAGAGTAGAATGGTGAGTGCCAAGGCCTGGGGGGTGGGGAACCTGGGGCAATGCTCACCCTAGAGAACAAGCTTTCAGTTAGGAGAGAAATAAGTTCTGAGGATCTCATGTGCAGCATGGTGATTTTGGTTAATAAGAGTGCACTGTATACTTGAAATTTGCCGGGAGCGTAGGTAGTAAGCGTTCCTACCACCCCCTCGCAGGTAACTACAGGAGGCAACAGATGTGTTAATTAACTTGATTGTGGTGATCATTTCACAATGTATATGTATATATAAAATTACTGCATTGTACACTTTAAACATACATATACATATATACAATTTTATTTGTCAAGTGTATCTCAATAAAACAAGTTTCCTAAAGATAAAAAATAAAGTGCACATACATTGTGCTTATTATGTGTCAGACTCTGGCTGAAGTGTTTTATAAATGTTAACTCATGTAATGTTCCCTGAGGGCCCATGGGGTAAACGGTGCATTAGTTCCTTCAGAAAACTGAGGCCCAGAGAGTTCTTGAATTGTGTAAGTTTAAAGTTAGCCAGTGGCTCAGGTGGGATTCAAATGCAAAGTCTCGATCTAGAACATATGCTCATATCCATGATATGCTATGTCTCTAGATACCATGGATAAATTTTGTGCAATAAACTTAAGAGAAAAAAAAACATTTACATTAGTGCATGGATGGGTAATTTTCCCTCAAATTCATGTTAAAATGTGGTGATTACAATAAAAAAATCTTAAGAATTTCTCAAGCTTATCCTAAAATTAATGTGGAAGTAAATCCAACAGCATTTTAAAGAAGAATAAAGACCAGGGTATCTCCCTTCTTAACACCGACACTTATCGTAACTAAAATAGTCTCAGTGAAATGCTGGATTTGACACAGCACTAACAAAAAATGCCAGTGAAAATTTTAAAATGCTCAGAAACAAACAGAACCACACAAGGAAATTTGTGTTATGACAGAAGCGACGTAAAGATCAGAATGAAAATGAGAAAATATGAAACAGTTGGGACAACTATGTGGAAAAAAGGAAAGTTGGACCATTACCTCACAGAGTGCACAAAAATCATTTCCAGATGGACTTAAAACCGCAATACAAAAAGTAAAACTTGAAAATGTATATAAAAATATAGGGACCTATCTTTAGGTCTAGGAATACAGGAGGTCTCTTAAGACAAAAAAAGTAAAAGCCATGAAAACAAAACACTTTTGAGGATGTCAAATTTAAAACATGTTTACGTGAAATAATGTCAAAGCAAAGTGAAAAGGAAGCATAGAGAGGTGATGGAAAATGCTCTCATATTTAACCAGCAGATTTTGTGTTCAGAATACAAAAGGGAGCTCATGAAAGGGTTCCACTCTCACATTGTAAGAGCAATACAAATGAAGATGCCGATAGAACATATTTTATTCCCAACATCTCGGCAACAGTCAACAATCCTGAATACCAGGTGGTAGAGAGATTGTAAGTGACTAGACTGCACTCAGGACACAGGCTGACAGCATCTCATACATTTGAAGATGTACACATCTGTGACCAATAAATTCCACAACAAAGCGTCTACCTCAGAAAAACCCTAGCATGCGCGTACAGCAGAATCTCTCTAAGCATGCATACTGCAACATTTCTCAATGCAGTGAAAGATCAGAAAAACTTTAAATGATCCAAAATAAAGAAAGGGACAAATAGATTGTAACATATTCATACAGTGGAAATCAATAAGTTGATAAACTGGTTAAGAAAGTTGCAGTAGACATGTTAAGTACATTATTTAATCCAAAGTAAGAAACAAGTAAATACTGCTATATTTTTGCGGTTATGTGGATGAACAGTGGATGTATAAACATGCAAAGGAAAAAGACACACCAATTTCAAGGTACCTCTTACCTCTCAAACCTGAAAATAGAAAACAGGATTAAGCAGGAAGGGTGGTGGCTACATGTATTTCTGTGATTATTCTCTTAAAACGATCTGATTCAAAAGTTTAAGATCTGGTAATTTTTTTGTCCTGCTTCAGCAAGCATGGAAGCACAGAGGTGTTGTCCCTCTTCTTCTGGGTCTTGAGTGAGTCCAACATAGAGAAATGTTCCCTCTCTGACCTGCCGGTGGATGCAATATGAGTAAAAATAACCTTTGAGATTTAGAAGGTTTTTTTGCAATAGTATAACCTAGTATATCCTGACTGATAGTAAAATCCCAAACACAAATCCTAAAATATGTGGCATTTCCTTAATGGTCATCTGGTTAGTGGCTAAGCAAGTATCATTGAGGCTGGAAGCTTGGCGGTCCATGCCCTGCAGTGCCAAACATTTGATAAGATTTTCACCAGCAGGAATATGGAAGACAGCTGACATTCCTAATAAACTTGAAGTTCCAGGGGTAGAATTGCCAGATCTAGAAAATAAAAATGCAGCACACCCAGTTAAATTTGAATTTCAGATAAACAACAAATAATGTTGTTTAGTGTATGCCCCATGCAATCAATATTATACTAAATGATTATGCCTACTTATGCTAAAGAAACAAACGTTGTTTATCTGAAATTCAAATTTAACTGGGAGTCCCATATTTTACCTGGCTATGTAATCAAGGGGAAGATTTATAAAATAGAAACATAATGGTATCTCTTTGGTACTGTTAAATTTATTCAACAAGATTCTTTGAGGGACCATAAGTCAGAGAGGGAGTGTGGGCAAAATACTAGTCATTTGGAAAACACGGGGTTTTTTCTAATGAGATGAGTGACCGTCGAACAATTCTGAATTCAGGTGCGACACAGTTGAGTTGAGTTTCCCAGGATCACATTGGTGGCTGTTTGAAAACAAAATGGGGAGGGTACAGGAGACAGAGAGCAGAGCCCAGCTACTGAAATAATGCACGTGAGAACTGTGGTTTGGATGTAGGTAATAATGGTTTGGGTGGGGCAATTCCAGAGGTGGAGCTGACCAGATTTCACCAAATAATTTTGCAGTGAGAGGAATGTACAGGAATCCAAGATAACATCAAAGTTTATGGTTTGAAGAATTGGAAAGATGGAACCTCTATTATCTGAGATTGAGAAAACTATAGACGCATAGTTTTTGTAATACATATAGTATTTGAGATGCTCATGAGACATCTAGCTGGAAATACCAAACAAAGAGTTGGGTATATAGGTTTGGGTTACGGGAGGGGGGTTCAAATTGAAGATATGACAGTATTCTTGGCATACATATGATGATAAGGTACTCAGATGGTAATTAAGATAAAATAACTTAAAAATAATGAAATAAACGTGATTATTTATAACAAACTTGTTATACTCAAGTCCTTGATTTAAATGTTTTATATAGCAATTCATTTAATTCCAACAACCCCTACAACAACCCCATAATATCGGTCCTATTATTATTACACTGTTTAAAATATCATATTAGAAAGTAGGACCCTACCTATATTCATCCTGAATCTGCAGTAATTGTAACTGGTCTGATCTCTGAGCTAATTTTTAGCAAATGCTCAGTCAGTGAGTTCTTCAGTAGTCCCTAGTATTGTAGCTTTCTGTCACATGTTATAATTCTCTTATTATCCATGAACTTTAATATCATCCTGTAAAAAATTTAGTCTTGACTCGCTTATATTGCGGTGAATATTTAAAGAGTCTCTTTAGGGTAGAGAAAGGGATAAATTAGCTCTTCTCCCCTCATACTTCACAGCCAACATGATGGTAAATTAGCAGCACAAAAGATCATGGTCCTTAAAGTGTAGAGAAAAAAAAAGGTAAAATGGAGCAATTTGACTTAAGTAAGATGCATAATTGAGACATCATCATCCTGGGGACCTCCGAAGAGATCCTGGGAGGAGAGGTAGTTCAGATCACTTTGTCACCTACAGCACTATATTTTGGACTTAATTCCATATATACATATGGCTAAGGTGGCTGGCAACAAGCTGATCGCATACATTTTAGAGTGAATTAATTTCCACCTATGTACATTTTCTCACGTCGTTCTATTTGCTCAGAATGTTCCAAGATCTCTATCCTACTTTGTTTACTTATTTTTAAAGATTTATTTATTTAATTTTAGAGAGAGAACAAGAGAGAGCCTGAGTAGGAAGGGCAGAGTGAGAGAGAGAGGATCTCAAGCTGACTCCATGTTTAGCACACAGCCCAACGCAGGGCTCGATCTCAAGACCCTGACATCGCCACCTGAGCGGAAACCAAGAGTTGCATGCTTGACCAAACGCCCCACCCAGGCGCCCCTCTTTCCTATTTTAAAAAATTTGCACGAAATTCTTAGTTTGAGACCCATTTCAGCCTACTTCATCCATAATTTTCTGCACTCACTTGCTACATCTCTAGAATGACACATTTCTGTTTTATATACACAGTAGGACACAATTTAGACCTTGATTCTAAGCCCTCCTGTTTAAATATATTCCTGTTTTTTTCTCTGCTGAATGTTAGTGGATGGCAAGATGAACAAAAATAACAAATTAATATTAATATCAATATTTACACTTAAAAATTAAATGACAAATATACGTGTAAATAATAAGTAAATGGATGTTAATAATAGTTGGATGTGCTAAGTTGGGAAGCTTTTTTTGGGCAAAATCTTATGATTTCAGCTTTAAATTCCATAACATAAAAGCATGCTCTGTGGGTGAAGTCATTCCTTGTTTACATGATGAAATTAAGAATTGTATATTGATATTAAGGTGACTCCAACTTCTAAATGTTTTAAAAAATATTTATTTATCTCTCATCTCTCCCAATAAAGCAAAATACATAGCTTTGTCCTATGTTAATAATTAAATAACTTTCGAAAGTCACAACTTCAAAAAAAAAAAAGATTCCATTTGTGGGAGGGCTCTAAGCTGGAGAAGGGCATTGACTGGTATCAGTTTTAGACAGCAAGAAAATTATTTTACTTATTTAAGTTGACATTCCAATAATTTGTTGTCCCCAAATGGTAGAAGACACCTCCCATTGTTATAAGAATTTCCAGATATACTGTATTTCTTTTTTTTAATTTTTTTAAAAAAATGTATTTTACTATATTAGTCACCATAAAATACATCATTAGTTTTTGATGTAGTGATCCATGCTTCATTGTTTTCATATAACACCCAGTGCTCCATGCATGCTCATGGATCAGAAGAATAAACATTCTTAAAATGTCTATGCTACCCAAAGCAGTCATACCTTCAATGCCATTCTGATCAAAATTCGATATACTATATTTTTAAAAGAAGGTGTGATTACTGACTGCCTTCTCAAATAGCACTCACTTTTCCCATTAGCAGTTGTTTCTTTTAATTATCCCTCCCCTTCTTAGAGCAGTATCAAATATATAAAAATTAATTACCTGGAACTCACATCTTTATAATTTTAACCTTTTTATGCTTCACTTGTTTACAGTGATATTTATTTAAAACAATTATCAGGTGACTGCATATGGTAGACATCTGATTTTTCAAACACAGGGGGAAAAAAAAGAAATGTAGAACATTTAGCTTTCTACGGTGCTTTGAGTCTCTCCTAGAAAGTATTAGCTCATCAAGCCTATTTTGACATAGCTGAAAGACATATCCTATTAAAATGGTATTAATACAAGATCACTGTTGTCACTAAGCCATCACCTCACCTATTATACATTTATGGGGAAAATGTGTTCAAAGTTCCCATTCCTTACGTTTTAATTATGATAAGGAACTTTGCAGATTAGAGAGAGCTAATTCAAAGTCATAAAATCAATGTCACCTAGAAGGTCACAGGATTCAGTATAACCCTCTACTTGATTTCCTTCTAAACACCTTTGCATTTTAGGGATGAATTAAGATTGCCTACTCATGCAGCTATTATATTTTTGTTAGAAATCAATTAACCATGTTTCTAGCTTTTCTTTACTACTACAGCAGCTCAGTGGAAAGAAGACCTTTTCTAAACTGTGCCTCTAACCACAACCAGGCACCTCTGTCTTCCGGGAGAGTTATCAAGTCTCTCCTCCACATAAACTCCTCTCCACCATCCCTACTGCTTTCATTGAGCCCTGATTTCTGACCCATGAAAGATCTCAACTCTTGATCTCTGATTTTCAATCTTCTTTCTTTACTACTAACTGTTGGAATGAGTGATCTATGACAATGGTTTTATCCACTCTACTTCTCGTTCTTTACCTCCAAACCTGCCCTCTTGACTTCACAAATTTACTCTCAGTGGGCATATATTATCTTCATATAGATGGGTTCTTTCTTCCTACATTCCTTTTCAACTTCTTATATATGTGTACTTTATGAAGTACTCAGCTCCTCTGATTCTTCCCTATGACCCACCAGGGATTGTCACAATCTGTTTTTGTAGATGCTCCTGAGGGAAGGCGATCTTTCAAGTTGACATCTTAAATCAAGTCATTCTCCTGTTTCTCAATTTCTGCTGGCCTAGAGATATAATGAATATAAAAGTAATCATGGCAGGTATCATAAACACTTTGTTTATAAAAATACAATGTTTGCCTAACTAATTCTTAGTACAATCCCAAACGTTAAGTAAAATATATTTAAAAAAATAAATCCCTCTGCTTAAAACAAGGGTAGTTGCTTTCTAACTTTAAGAAATATATGTTTATACATTATGGGATGCTTCATGCAAATTTCTACCTTGCCAATATGGCAACCTTCCCAAAACTTAAGTTAATTATATGAAGGAACACAGGCTTGTTTTCAATAAGATAAAGAAGTTCTCAACCTACCTAAATGGATTGCTCCCAATGTGGGGAGTGAGGGCTAAATTTCTCATATTAGCAACAACTTTGTAACCTTTTTAAACAAATTAGCTACAATATCTACTTTCACATTTTCCATAGTGTAAAAAAAAATACAAAAATAAAAATTCCAGAAAAACTCACAAGGAAAGAACAGCAGCTGGAATGATGACTAAAAATGTATGAAAGTGTAATAGAAAAAGTTTATGAATAAGGCAACCTTTCTATTTGCTTCCAAAACTTAATTTATGCTCTTCATTTTGGGCAAAACTTAATTAAATCAAAACGTAACTATTGATTCTATTAATATCCTCCATTGAACATCTGAAACACTATTTTAAAGTAAAATGATCATAGGAATATTGTCTGAGGATGAACTTCATGTGGTCAGTAACAACATAAATCATACCTGAATGTATTCAGGGTGCACAATGGAGAAGAATCTGACTCTAGGAGAAGTTGACCTTTTGTTTTACAATTTATTTTATAATATTCCTCGGTGTAGAATTTTTAAATATTTAGTTATAACAGGTGCCAAGATAACTGCACACCAGGAAGGATAATTTTAGCCCGACCATCTATAAAAAAGATTGATAAATCTAGAAGGACGGCACTCTGTAATTAAACTGTAACTCTTACCTATGCCAACACAGCATAACTATTATGTAATTGCAGATAACTATCAGGCCCTTAATTTAAAGTAATACTGCAGGCATTAAATAAAATATCTAGTAACTCATCAAAAATATTCTCTTGTCAAGGTAATAAAGGCAATAACATCTGCTGGTGTCACTCAAAGTAGAATATAAGTCAGTTATTCAAAAGTGTTTAAAACCAGAGTCTTAAATAACAGTTTAACTTCTGGAGCCAACCATAACATTTGACTTTCTGGGCTAGCTCAGGGCTCTTTGATATGCACTATTTAAAACCTTTGTTAAGTTCAGACTTCTGTATAATTGTATCTGTTTCTTTTATCAGTGGTATAAATTATCTAACTAGCCATTGATTACTAGACCAGTGGTTCTCAGCATTACCTAGAAACCTGCAAATTCTCAGGCTTCACCTCAGTCCTACTGAATCAGAAACTTGAAGAGTAAGGCCAACAATCACTGTTTTATTTAGCTCTCCAAGTGATTCCAATGCATGTTCAAGTTTGAAGATCGCTGGAAAATTAAGGTAATGAGTCTTCTGGTGAAAATAAATACTTTATTATTCTTGTGGTAAATTCTGGACTTTTTTGGACAATACTAAAAATGAGGTTGGAAGTCTGAACAACTCTTGACCCACGGCAGAATCATGATGATTGTATTGTAGATGAAAGTATTGAAAGAATTCAGATATTTCATCACGTTGTATCAGATAGCTTAAGCTTATGATTTCTGTGGGTAACCAAGGGTGAGTGCCTTTTTGAGGGGGAAGATTGTGAAAAAGATTTCTGTGTGAGCTTGTGAAGAAAAAAATCACACGAAATAAACTGAAAAGACAAATGAAAGGATAGATCCGTTGGATAAAGTTAGAAGAGGCAGACCTCACTGAGAGAAAAATGGAGCAAAAGAAAGTTGAGTGTTTACCGTTAGAACTTGTGTGAATGGCTCCAGAGATATTTGAATGTGAGGCTTAACGAGCAGTGCTGATGGAGTAGAGGAACCAGGGCACTGGTTACGTGGTATTTTGGAAGGCTGCACCTTCATTCTGTCACTGTCTGATGAGACTTTAGGAAAGCTGGACTATTTGCGGTCTCCTCAGTTTGTGTGAGGAGAATGGGAGGAGTATTTCTTATTCCTCTTTCACCTTTATCTTCTCACTTTTTACTCAACCACCTCCTTTTAGAATTCTTAGGAAATATAACTAACCTGAGCTCCCAGCTCTTCTTGTAAGGTGACCACACTTAGTATTGAATTCAGACGGTCGCCTGTTAGGCTGTGTAGAAACCGCAGGGACAGGCGGTCGTATGAAACTGAGCTCAGTGTAGGTAAGAGGAGACTCTCATGTCTCATGGGAGCACTGAGATCTTATGATTATTCCCAGAAATGGTTATACACATTGATACAATGACAACAGTGAAGACAGATAATTATTTCTTTGTAGGTTCATTATGATAATGAAGAATATTGACCAAAAAAGCAAGAAATGAAAAATACTGACAAAAACTCCTACATAATACAATATTATATCAAAATCAAAACTAAAAATGTGGTGTTTTCAGTGAGAAGAAATAGATTAAGTAATAAACCTCATTGGATACTCTCAGGGGAACCAAGAGAGTACATAGATTAAGTAAGGAAATGCCAAAATTAAAACCAAAATAAAGGGTTTTAAATGGTCTTTGATAAAATGGATTCAAATGAATCAGAGAATAAGGCCAGTAAATTAAAGCTTTGGGGAGTACATGGGTGTAGGTATGTGTGTCTGTTGTGGATGCCTGTCAAATCTTTTTTTCTTTTTAAATCAGAAAGAAAAAAGAAAACAGTCTTTGAAGGAAGCTACCCCCTTATTTTAATTATATTTAAAAACAGTGGAGTCTAGTTCTTCAAGTTTTTCAGAAGCACATCTACACTCAACACCTTATTCTTACAATGTGGTATTTTGTGGCATGTTTTAGAATTCTTCTCCAATGTGCCATGAACATACTAACAAAGAGATATTCTAAGGCTAGGAGCAGGACTGAAAGCAGTTACCTGAGGAACCCATTACCCCGACCCATAGATCACTCTATGATACCCAACTTACTTAACTTTCAGAAAAGTCCACACTAAATTGAAGGTTGAACTCTTCACAGGAAAAGCAAGACTGATCTTTCAGATGTGGTTCCCTCCTCAGGGTTGGCTGGCTCTGCGGCTGTCCACAGAGCTGACTCGGTGGTCGAGCTGGCCGCCCTTACAACCTCATGCCCAGTTATACAATGCTACAAGCCTCAACCCACCTGAACATTCAAGATACCAAACACCATCTAAAACCCATTTTGCCTTGAAAGGGAAAGTAGACAATTACGTATGGAGTCTCCAAGAGATCCAGTTTCCTGGTACATGGGGCAGCCCAGACCTTTCTACCATCTTGATATTTTAGTATAACCAAAAGGCTCAAGGCAAATGATAAAGTCAATGATAAATAGTATTCATCAAAATCATATGAATAAAATCATTTTAAGTTGCTTGCAAAGTTTTTGGATGAAACAAAATGTTCTCAATAAATGTTACTCAAAATTTAAACAACGGATATTTTCCAACAGATTTTATTCAATAAACATTTATTGGGAATGTACTACTTGCTTGGCCCTGTTCTACATGTTTGGAATTCATTTGAGAAGTCAGCCATCTATAAAGAATGTATCTCTTGGCTCTGAGACCCCATGCTTTTTTCTTACTCCTCATTTTCCCAAAAGTCAGGTTTTACATACTAACAAAGGTAATTTATTGTATCCTTTCAACATACGACATTTCAATGGCATCTGTGGATTCATCAAAAAGAGATGGGATAAAAACAGTAATAATTTGAATAGATTAAGTATTTTACAATAGAAATTTATGCTGTCAGTCCTCTAAAAAATATGGCTATTCTTCGTACAGGAAGGGTAAAAAGGAATTTTGGATGTGAACCTCTACCATTATATTTTCTCATTCCCTTTCTGTATGCTTCTCAAACTGTCAGTTTTCCTTATATCTTCTTTTAGAATATAGCTAAGATAGAAAACAAACATAGTATAAGGCCTGACGCAGATCAACATGTTACAGATTAAATATTTCATTTGTGCCCGAAATCTCCAACATTTCTAAACCTTTTGTTATTCTTAAAATAGCATTTTGGGAGTAGAAGACCTGAATTTCATCTGGTCTCAGGAATTCAGCTGGATAGGGATCAAACCATTCTGAACACCTACGAACTCAACAGGAGACCGAAGAAGAGAGTAGCAACAAATCTCTGAACAGAGAAGCGACCACTTACTGGAAGGTAGGACGTGCGGAGAAGTGAATCCGAGGCGATCTTCGGGAGGATAGACGGCGGGGGAGGGGGCCTCCGACGGCCGCTTCTGGCAAGTGCTAGAGCCGCGGGGCACAAAATCGGACCTTTTAGAAGTCGGCTCCGCGGAGGGACGTCGCTCCAGTGGCTAAGCGGGGGGTGGAACCCTCGCGGGACAGTGGGGTCTCAGGACCCTCGGGGTCACAGAAAGACCGGGGGAGCCTGAGTGCGGCAGAGCTCCCGGGTATCGGAGCGGGGAAGCCGCCGGCAGAGACGGAGCCGAGGCGCGAGCTCTCAGCTCGGGGTGGCCATAAACTGTGATCCGCGGCCCAGTCGGGCCACTGCTCCTCCAGCAAGGACCCAACAAGCGGCAGAGCCGGGGAGACTCCCCTTCCTCCCTCGGGAGGAGCAGCGCGGGAGCGCACCGCAGGGATCTGCTGGGTTTGGAGACTCCACACGGGGTCGGGTGCCAGAGATAGAAATGCTCGGTCACAGGCCGGGTGAGCACGGAGTGCGGCTGGAGACCGGGGACACGGGAGTGACTGCTTTTCTCTGGGGGCGCACTGAGGAGCGGGGCCCCGAGTTCTCAGCTCCTCCGGGTGGAGATTGGGAGGCCGCCATTTTCACCCTGGTCCTCCAAAGCTGTACCGAGAGCTTGCAGGGAACAAAAGCTCCTGAGAGCAAACCCGAGCAGCTTGCTTAGCCCGGACCGACAAGGGCGGGGCAATTCCGCCTCCGGCAAAGACATTTGGGAACCATGGCAACAGGCCCCTCGCCCAGAAGATCAGCAGGAACAGCCAGCAAGCCAAGACCAAGTTTACCGATCAAGGATAACGGGAGAACTCCAGCGCTAGGGGAATACTGCACATAGAATTCATGGCTTTTTTACTGTGATTCATTTGTCTTTCAAAGTTAATTTTTTTAACTGTCTTTTTTTTTTGAATTTTTCTTTTTCCCGTTTTCAACCAACATCTTATCAATTCCTTTTTTAAAAAACATTATTTTTCATTTTTAGAGTCAAATTCTATCCCTTCATAATAGTTACCCTTATTTTTGGCATATATATATATATATAAGTTGTTCTGTCTTTAAAGTTTTGAGATGCAGTTTCTTTCAACAGATCAAAATAACCCTAAATCTCTAGTGTATGACTTTGTTCTAGTCTTGTGCCTGATCACATTCGATTCTCTCTTTTTTTCTTTCTTTTTTTTAAAATCCTCTTTTTTCAAACAACTTCTTATCAATTCCTTTTATAAAACTCTTTATAATTTTCAAATTTACACTCATATTCCATCCCTTCATCGTAACAACCCTTATTTTGTACATATATAAGTCTTTCTTTCTTTAAAATTTTGGGAGGCACTTTCTTCTAACAGACCAAAATACACCCAAAATCTAGTGTGTGGCAATGATCTATGCACCAGCCTGAACATATGTGATCATATTCTGTTTTTTTTGTTTTATTGGTTTTTTTTTTGTTTTTATCTTTATCTTTTTCTTTTTTTTCCCTTCTTTCCCTTTCTTTTCCCCTAGTTTCAGGTCTTTTCTGATTTGTTTAGGGTATATTTTCTGGGGACGTTGTTACCATTACCAATGGTTCTCTCATTCATCTATTCTCCTCTGGACAAAATGACAAGATGGAAGAAAAATCACCTCCACAACAACAAAAAAAAACAAGAGGTAGTACCATCTGCCAGGGACCTACTCAATACGGACATTAGTATGATGTCAGACCTAGAGTTCAGAATCATGATTTTAAAGATACCAGCTGGGCTTGAATAAAGCATAGACGTTATTAGAGAAACACTTTCTGGAGAAATGAAAGAACTAAAATCTAACCAAGTCGAAATCAAAAAGGCTATTCATGAGGTGCAATCAAAAATGGGGGCACTAACTGCTAGGATAAATGAGGCAAAAGAGAGAATCAGCGATATAGAAGAACAAATGATGGAAAATAAAGAAGCTGAGAAAAAGAGAGAGAAACAACTACTGGATCACGAGGGCAGAATATGAGAGATAAGTGATAAAATAAGACAAAACAACATTAAAATAATTTGGATCCCAGAAGGAGAGACAGGGCCAGGCAGTGTACTGCGACAAATTATAACAGAGAACTTCCCTAATGTGGGGAAAGCACAAAGAACCCCTCTCAAAATCAATAAAAATAGGTCAACACCCCGACAACTAAGAGTACAAATTACGAGTCTCAGAAACAAAGAGAAAATCCTGAAATGGGCTCAGGAGTAGAGATATGAAACCTATAATGGTAAAAACATTAGATTGGCAAAAGACCTATCCACAGAGATCTGGCAGGCCAGAAAGGACTGGCATGATATCTTCAGAGCACTAAATGAGAAAAATATGCAGCCAAGAATACTATATCCAGCTAGGCTGTCATTGAAAATAGAAGGAGAGATAAAAAGCTTCCAAGACAAACAAAAACTAAAGGAATTTGCAAACACAAAACCAGGCCTAGAAGAAATATTGAAAGGGGTCCTCTAAGCAAAGAGAGAGACTAAAAGCAGCATAGATCAGAAAGGAACAGAGACACTATACAATAACATTCACCTTACAGGCAATATAATGGCACTAAATTCATATATTCCAATAGTTACACTGAAGGTAAATCTGCTAAATGCCCCAATCAAAAGACACAGGCTATCAGATTCGATTAAAAAACAAGACCCATCGTTATGCTGTCTGCAAGAGACTCATTTTAGATCCAAAGACACCCCCAGATTGAAAGTGAGGGGGTGGAAAACCATTTACCATGCTAATGGACACCAAAAGAAAGATGGGGTGGCAATCCTTATATCAGACAAATTAGATTTTAAAACAAAGACTGTAATAAGACATGAGGAAGGACACTATATCCTACTTAAAGGGTCTATCCAACAAGAAGATCTAACAATTGTAAATATCTATGCCCCGAACATGGGAGCAGCCAATTATATAAGGCAATTAATAACCAAAGCAAAGAAACACATGGACAACAAGACAATAATAGTGGGGGACTTTAACACCCACCTGACTGAAATGGACAGATCATCTAAGCAAAAGATCAACAAGGAAATAAAGACTTTAAATGACACACTGGACCAAATGGGCTTCACAGACATATTCACAACATTCCATCCCAAAGCAACGGAATACACATTCTTCTCTAGTGCCCATGGAACACTCTCCAGAATTGATCATATCCTAGGTCACAAATCAGGTCTCAACCGGTACCAAAAGATTGGGATCATTCCCTGCATATTTTCAGACCACAATGCTTTGAAACTAGAACTCAATCACAAGAGGAAAGTCGGAAAGAAGACACAAATACTTTCCGACTCAAATACATGGAGGCTAAAGAGCATCCTAGTAAAGAATGAATGGGTCAACCAGGAAATTAAAGAAGAATTTAAAAAATTCATGGAAACCAATGAAAATGAAAACACAACTGTTCAAAATCTTTGGGATACAGCAAAGGCAGTCCTGAGAGGAAAGTATATAGCAATACAAGCCTTTCTCAAGAAACAAGAAAGGTCTCAAAAACACAACCTAACCCTACACCCAAAGGACCTGGAGAAAGAAGAGCAAAGAGAGCCTAAACCCCCCAGGAGAAGAGGAATAATAAAGATCAGAGGAGAAATCAATGAACTAGAAACCAAAAGAACAGTAGAACAGATCCACGAAACTAGGAGCTGGTTCTTTGAAAGAATTCACAAGATTGATAAACCCCTGGCCAGACTGATCAAAAAGAAAAGAGAAATGACCCAAATCAACAAAATCATGAATGAAAGAGGAGAGATCACAACCAACACCAAAGAAATACAAACAATTATAAGAACATATTATGAGCAACTCTATGCCAGCAAATTAGATAACCTAGAAGAAATGGATGCATTCCTAGAGATGTATCAACTACCAAAACTGAACCAGTCAGAAATAGAAAACCTAAACAGACCTATAACCACAAAGGAAATTGAAGCAGTCATCAAATATCTCCCAACAAACAAAAGCCCAGGGCCAGATGGCTTCCCAGGGGAATTCTACCAAATATTTAAAGAAGAATCAATACCTATTCTTCTGAAACTGTTCCAAAAATTAAAAATGGAAGGAAAACTTCCAAACTCGTTTTATGAGGCCACCATTACCTTGATCCCCAAACCAGACAATGACCCCATCAAAAAGGAGAATTACAGACCAATATCCTTGATGAACATGGATGAAAAAATTCTCACCAAAATACTAGCCAATAGGATCCAACAGTCCATTAAAAGGATTATTCACCACGACCAAGTGGGATTTATTCCTGGGCTGCAAGGTTGTTTCAACATCCGCAAATCAACGTGATACAATCCATTAACAAAAGAAAGAACAAGAATCATATGATCCTCTCAATAGATGCAGAAAAAGCATTTGACAAAGTACAGCATCCTTTCTTGATCAAAACTCTTCAGAGTATAGGGCTAGAGAGTACATACCTCAATATCATAAAAGCCATCTATGAAAAACCCACAGCGAATATCATTCTCAATGGGCAAAAACTGAGAGCTTTCCCCCTGAGGTCAGGAACACGGCAGGGATGTCCACCATCACCAATGCTATTCAACACAGTATTAGAAGTCCTAGCCACAGCAATCAGACAACAAAAAGAAATGAAGGGCATCTAAATTGGCAAAGAGGAAGTCAAACTCTCACTCTTTGCAGATGATATGATAGTTTATGTGGAAAACCCAAAAGACTCCACCCCAAAACTGCTAGAACTCATACAGGAATTCAGGAAAGTGGCAGGATATAAAATCAATGCACAGAAATCAGTGGCATTCCTATAAACCCACAATAAGACAGAAGAGAGAGAAATCAAGGAGTCGATCCCATTTACAATTGCACCCAAAACCATAAGATACCTAGGAATAAATCTAACCAAAGAGGCCAATGATCTGTACTCAGAAAACTATAAAATACTCATGAAAGAAATTGAAGAAGACACAAAGAAATGGAAAACTGTTCCATGCTCATGGATTGGAAGAACAAATATTGTGAAGATGTCAATGCTACCTAGAGCCATCTACACATTCAAAGCAATCCCCATCAAAATACCATCCACTTTTTTCAAAGAAATGGAACAAATAATCCTAAAATTTGTATGGAACCAGAAGAGACCCCGAATAGCCAGAGGAATATTGAAAAAGGAAAGGAAAGCTGGTGGTATCAAAATTCTGGACTTGTAGCTCTATTATAAAGCTGTCATCATCAAGATAGTATGGTAGTGGCATAGAAACAGACACATAGATCAATGGAACAGAATACAGAGCCCAGAAATGGACCCTCAACTCTATGGTCAACTCATCTTTGACAAAGCAGGATAGAATGTCCAATGGCAAAAAGACACTCTCTTCAACAAATGGTGTTGGGAAAATTGGACAGCCACATGCAGAAGAATGAAACTGGACCATTTTCTTACACCACACACAAAAATAGACTCCAAATGGTTGAAAGGCCTAAATGTGAGACAGGAGTCCATCAAAATCCTAAGGGAGAACACAGGCAGCAACCTCTTTGAGCTCAGCCGCAGCAACTTCTTCCTAGATGCATCGCCAAAGGCAAGGGAAGCAAGGGCAAAAATGAACTATTGGGATTTCATCAAGATAAAAAGCTTCTGCACAGCAAAAGAAACAGTCCAAAAAACCAAAAGACAAATGACAGAATGGGAGAAGATATTTGCAAATGACATATCAGATAAAGGGCTAGTATCCAAAATCTATAAAGAACTTCTCAAACTCAACACCCAAAGAACAAATAATCCAATCAAGAAATGGGCAGAAGACATGAACAGACATTTTTCCAAAGAAGACATCCAAATGGCCAACAGACACATGAAAATGTGCTCAACATCGCTCGGCATCAGGGAAATCCAAATCAAAACCTCCATGAGATACCACCTCACACCAGTCAGAGTGGCTAAAATTAACAAGTCAGGAAACGACAGATGTTGGCGGGGATGTGGAGAAAGGGGAACCCTCCTACACTGTTGGTGGGAATGCAAGCTGGTGCAACCCCTCTGGAAAACAGTATGGAGGTTCCTCAAACAGTTGAAAATAGAGCTACCGTACGATCCAGCAATTGCACTACTGGGTATTTACCACAAAGATTCAAATGTAGGGATCCGAAGGGGTACGTGCACCCCGATGTTTATAGCAGCAATGTCCACAATAACCAAACTGTGGAAAGAGCCAAAATGTCCATCGACAGAGGAATGGATAAAGAAGATGGGATATATATACACAATGGAATATTATGCAGCCATCCAAAGGAATGAGATCTTGCCATTTGCAACGACGTGGATGGAACTGGAGGGTGTTATGCTGAGTGAAATAAGTCAATCAGAGAAAGACATGTATCCTATGACCTCACTGATATGAGGAATTCTTAATCTCAGGAAACAAACTGAGGGTTGCTGGAGTGGTGGGGGGTGGGAGGGATGGGGTGGCTGGGTGATAGACATTGGGGAGGGTATGTGCTATGGTGAGCGCTGTGAGTTGTGCAAGACTGTTGAATCACAGATCTGTACTTCTGAAACAAATAATGCAATATATGTTAAGAAAAAAAAGAAGAAGAAGAAAGCAGGAGGGGAAGAATGAAGGGGAGTAAATCGGAGGGGGAGATGAACCATGAGAGATGATGGACTCTGAAAAACAAACTGAGGGTTCTAGAGGGGAGGGGGTGGGGGATGGATTAGCCTGGTGATGGGTATTAAAGAGGGCACCTTCTGCGTGGAGCACTGGGTGTTATGAACAAAGAATGAATCATGGAACACTACATCTAAAACTAATGATGTAATGTATGGTGATTAACATAACAATGAAAAATTTAAAAAGTAGCCCACTTTCAAAGTTTTATTGCACTTTTGGTAAAATTTACTGAATCTCAAAACTTTTCTTCAAGTTTAAATGAGCTATAAAACCATCTATGCATTTACTAAAATTGTCATGAAAGCATGTTCTTGGCATCGAAGAACGATTAGGCTTCCCTCTAGCTATTTATCAGGATTTTTTATGACATAACATTTCTACTATTTTGTTTATTTGCTTGCTTTGTAGTTCACGGAGATATATTAGAAGCATTAAAGTTCCAAAGAGCGTTGCCCATTTCTTTTTTTTTTTTTTTTCTGCAAAACTGAATATCAATACTTAATTCTTCTATTTGTTAACTCGGTAAGCCTGGAATCCTTTCTAGGTGAATAGTGATGTTCACCAGAGGGTTTTTTATACTTTCAGGAACCAATTTAACCTATATGTATCTGCTTAACTCTTTTTAATCAAAATTCATTTTTCCTATTTTTCTTGTTTTGAGACTAGTCATGACATGATGTTTTAAGTACTAAGGATGAAAAGGATGCTTACAGGTCCTTCTGTTGTTTTTGTCCCCATGCAATTCTGACAAGATTAATACCACTAATTTCCGTGCTATTAGTTTCATTAACAGATATTAGTCCTGTCTGATTCTAAACAACACATGGATAGAAACTCAGGATTCAATTCTATTTAAGGTAATTGAGGTTCTCTCCACATTCATAGTTGGAGTAGACATACATACCATCTGTTCTGCCTAAAGATGGGCTCTGGACACTGGTTAAAATGCCTAAGGTTAAAAATTGTCCTTAGAGTTCATTCCCCGGATGCTTCTTCACTAAATGGGGAGAACTGGAACCTTAAGTATTGTTTATGGTATGAATTTCTGAATAGCTGATGATGATGATAATGATGATGATGGTGTGTGTGTGTGTGTGTGTGTGTGTCTGTGTGTGTGTGTGTGTGTGTGTGTGTGTTTGGGGGGGGTCCTTTTCTCAAACCTACAGAAGTTGAAGAGTACTCCATTATGCCAGAATGCAAGAGTTACGGACCGAAGCTCCAATAACAAATAACAGGGTTGGAACTGACCAACTGGCCTAAACTTCTCTGGTAAAATGTGAATATTATTATTATGCATATTCAACTTATTAAAGAGAACTCATTAAGATGGTGAAAGATACAACTCAACTAACTCAGAGGTAATAATTACCAAAAGTCGGCCTGCATAATTGATGGTTTTAGCACATGACTAAATAGAGCCTTGGCATAATTCAAAGAAGCTCACGTGAAAGCAAGAATAATAACACACGCTCACACACACTCACTCTAGTCATCCAAGAATCACACACCAAAATTTAATTACTCCATTGGTTCTCAGGATTTCTGGATCCCTGGCATTATTTTGACACATTAAAATACAAATTCTTAACTTCTTTTACTAGTGATGATGGCATTGTGGTATGACTTATCACTTCAAGATACACATTGCAACATCTTCAGATAAAATCATGTGATATCACAGCTGTCCTTCAAATCATGGGTGAGAGAAGGATGGAAGGGGGGCTGTAGTTGAACCAAGAGCGCCCATGGACTGATCACTGAGTAATGACTTCATGGGAGTTCATGCTACTCTTCCCTGTTCCTGTATACATTTGAAAATTTATGTATTAAAACAATACAAATTCCTAGGCCCCATCCTGGACATATTGAATCAAAATTCCCTAGGGTGGAAGCCTCCAGTTCTCAGGTCTCATCCAAAACACATGCCATCAGATTCTGAGGGTTGGGAATGCATATTAACAAACTCATTACATGAGTCTTATGATCCAGTTAAATTGCTAACTGGTTGTGTCCAGAACATGAGTCTTCTATCATTCTTTGGTACCAAATAAATTAACTCAAGTATTTCTTTAGGGACCTACATGAATATAGGCCACTGTCTCAGAATGATTTCCTTGGAAAAAGACTCTGATGGATTTGTACATAGAGAATTTATAGGGAACTAAACCTGTGAAGGAATATAGGAAGCAGAATTGGGCAGAGGTAGGAGGTGAAAGGCATTACCATCCAGGTGGACACAACAGAACAAGCGATCTCAGGAGGGTACTTTCTAAAGTGTTCATGCATTCAGGCCAGATGACTGAGTATCTGCACATTATCCAGTCCCATTGACAAGTCACTGGGTGCGGTACTCCCAGAAATGGGGCATGAGACTGGGTGAATTGGCTCTCTTTGAACAAAGGGCAATTCTTCTAGAGGGACTCAGCATTTTCCAAGAGCAACCAACCTCAGAGCATCTGGGGAAGGGGTAGCTGGGAAGGAAGAGTTCAGTACCTCAGTCCTGATGGGGACACCAAAGGGCTGCATCATGGCATCCAATGTATCTAAGAGAGCCAAAATATTTTTTACTGGAATATTTTTTTCTGATCTTTCTTCATTTTTTCTTACGTACACTTTTCAATAGACACAGAAATGCTGCAATGACCATTACAACAAGCACACAGTGATTTTTGGTTGTTTTTGTAGTGCCCAAATTAAATATTACTCTTCAGCTAAAGTATAAAACTGATGTCTTTGAATTTTCTTCAAAATCAATGCAACACACATCTTGTCTTAATGATAGACTACCTTTAACTGCTCAGGTGGTGACAATTAGCAGCCTGGATTTACAAGTCATGATTTTTGTGGTTTATTTCAAGATATTTACTAGTTCAGATCCATGAATGCTATTTCCTACTCATCCACTTCCATGAGTGTGGAATTGGTTATTATTTCACGACAGTCAGTGCCGGGTCTCTAACTTGTGTGGGATCCTTCCTGTCAAGTATTGTTGCATCCAGAGAAAATGTAGCATATAGAAAGCATGCATGATGTATATTTCAATTGTGTTACTCTAGCTTCTGAGTCTTAGGGATTCTTCTGTTGTGATCTGATACTTCATATGACATCTCTCACACAAAGTAGGCATCCTACTTGTTGGCTCTTCCTGTGACCTCAGGCCACACTTTGGGAAAATATTATAAATTTAACTTAAAAAAAAAACAAAGTGAACTTTATCTCCCCCTGCTTAAATTTAATCCAATTCCATATAAGTAATAAAAAAAGAGAGAAAAAATATTGAATAAGCTTGCCTTAGCTTCTATGCATCATTCCCACTGGTAGTACTGGGGCTTGAGAGAGAAGCCGCTCTAGGAATTAGCACTATCCAAGGCTCAGAGCTGCTCCCACCACCCAGCAGGTGAGCAGCATGGCACCGGAGCAGGTTCCCCTCCGGGACCTTCTTCTGGATGACTTACTTCTGTCCCTCCAATACAAATCCCTCCATATGCTTCTTTTCCCCAAAGAAAAACACCTCTATGTTTCTACAGACAATATATATATATATTTAACATGTTAAATATATGTATGTTTTTGTGTTCTAGAAGGTTTCCCTAAATATCCTTAATCACATTGCTTCTAAGGGAAACTATCCCACATTCCAAACAACTAGTTTGCAAACCAATGTTTGGAGCACAGTTGTTTGGAAAGCAGATAATCACCTTTACTCTCTTTTTTCCCTAATAGGTACACACGCCTAAATTCCTCTGAAGACTTCTTCTTGTGGTAATGTACTTCTAATTTCATAGTGAAAAGAATGAGAACTCCAAATCTCTAGTAACACAACCGAAAGTCGCATGACACATGCTTTATGAAACTAAACGTGATTTACAAGGACACAATGTGACTTATCAGTCTGGTATATACTCTCTTTAAAACAGTATGTGGTATAAAATTGTTTCTGAACACAGAAAACATTTATAACTTAAGTGTACAATCCAAGAAGTTCCTTATTTACGACACTTCATATCAAACCAACCAGACTGAGAAATAAGCATTCTGAGTAGGAAGTAATGTTTAAAATAACATTGAACACAATGCATGCATACCATGCTGATAAATGCAAATGCTTTTATATGACCCTCAAATCAAATTAAAGAGACACTTCTTGGCAGAGACATACTTAAATCATTCTACATTTCCTCCTTTTTCTCTCATGTGAAAATGTCACCTTAAGAATCAATTTTTGGGAATGAGTGAGTGTTTTTTATTATTATTATTATTATTTTTATTCCAAGTGTCTTCAGATAAATTGTCTGCCAAGATTTTACTATCGATAGGGGATTTAGAGCTCTTTGGGCATTTATTACAACTCTTTGACATTATCAGTGAAAATGTCTGCAGTACCTAAAATAATTATTCCTTGATGATGTTGACATAGAGGGTTTGTTTTCAATTTCATTAAGATGAAAACAGCTATCTAGTGTATACAAATGTCTCACCTCAAATCATCGACATTGCCACCTACAGCTGCAAGCTTCAGCACTCTCACTGAAAATACACCAGAGCTCTTATAAATTTTATTCACCTTTCCCTAGCAACTGAAAACACACAAAACCCTTCTATTAATCCACATGAATGTGTTGTTGCTGTTTAAAGAAAGTCTACCGCGGGGAGGGTTGTCAGGAAAGGTCTCTTTGAGGACCTTTTGATACTTTTGCCGAAAACTGGGTTTGATTGGTGAGAATGTGCCAACCACTGGAAGGTGAGAAAGAAGTGTTTTATAATGGAGTGAACAGTAAAGGTTGGGCATGAAATGAAACTCAGAAGTTCCAAAGAACAGGATAAAAGTCCTCACAGAAGAACAGCAAATAAGGGGGAGTTAAATTATGTGTGGCCTTGTAAGCCACATTTCTGCCACTGGGATTTTATTCCCACCATAATCAGAAGTCCCTGTAGTGTTTTAAGCACAAAGGTGACTTGAGCTGATTGATGCTTTTAAAAGATCACCCTGACTGCCAGGTGAAGGATGGGCTGTAGGAACTAAAAGGAGGTACAGGAGGTGACTGTGGCTTATATGAGATTTCCTCTGAAGGTCTTGAAGGCATCATGACCTAATGTCACTTGGGGAATAAATAAATCAGTTGTTTTTTCCGTGGTTTATTTATCTCCCTCCTTTGAGTATCTTTGCAGATGATGTTGGTAAATACATTGCAAAGCAGAGGGATTGCTATTAGGCTGCCTACAAATCAAATTGGCTTAGAGCTGTGGTGGCAGAGAAATAATAAGCTTCCAGAAAAAGCTTTACCCAAAAGCAAGCTCCATATACTTGAGGTTTCTAAAAAACAAAGCTGCATGTGAAAATCTTACCAGCTGTATTTATCACGTTTCCTAGAATTATTTACTTAATTATTTTTGTGGTGACCTCACTGAGTTGAACTCCCCATTTTATTATCATATTGTGGCCACATGCACACCTCAAGACAGTTTAAACTACTGAAATACATTATCACGTCCCTCATTATTAGTATCAAGAGGAACTAAGCAAAGGGATATGTGACATGAAGTTGATTTTGCTCATAAGAAAACATACTAGATGAAAATTAACTTCTTATAAGAGAATAACATTTATGCACATATTTTTAAACTTTTTTTTCAAGTAATGATATACACAAAATTCTAAAACATAAAAGAGGTAAATAGGGGTAAAGTGGGGCGCCTGTGTGGCTCAGTTGGTTGGGTGTCTGACTCTTAATTGCAGCTCAGATCATGATCTCATGGTTGTGAGATGGAGCCACATGCTCAGTGGGGGGTCTGCTTCTCTCCCTCTCTCTCTCTCTCTCGGCCCCTCCCCCCACTTGCACGTGCTCTCTCTCTCAAATAAATCTTTAAAAAAGAGACATAAATTATGTGCATTTATACAAAGACATACTATACAGCTATTTTTTTTAAGATTTTATTTATTCACTAGAGAAAGAGAAAGAGAGCACACAAATAGGGGGAGAGGCAGAGAGAGAGGAAGAAGCAGGCTCCACACTGAGCAGGGACTCTGACACGGGGCTCGATCCCAGGACCCTGAGGTCATGAACTGAACCGAAGGTGGACGCTTAACCATCTGAGCCACCCAAGCGCCCCACAGCTATTATTTTTATGCAGTTATTTATAAAGACATATCTTCATGAAAACGAAAATTGCAATTTATTCCAAATAATTAAATATTTACCGAGCATCCCACATTTGAGGCACTGTTTTAGGAGTTTGGGTAATGTAGGAAAGAAGATAGGTGAGGTCCTATTCATAGTGTATGCAGATTTCCAAGGAACTAGACAGACATTAATCAAGCAAACAAATAAATGTACACAACATTTCCACCTGGCCAACTGATCTGTGCAAAATAAAACAAGGTTGTGCATTACCAAATCCATGGGGGAGGCAAGATACTTTAGACTGTGTGGTCAGGGAAGGCTTCTCTGAGGAGGTGACTTTTGAGCCGAAACCAAATAACTAAAAGAGCCAGACGCAGGACAGTATCAGAAGAGAACATTCCAGAAAGAGGCAGAAAAGCGTGCATGCCCTCAACTGAAAGAGCATGACGTGACAGAGGACAGAAGGAAGGCCTGGACCAGGTGGAAGTTGAGGTCAGTATCCATCCATTTGGGCTGCCATAACAGATTATGTACCATAGATTGGGAGGCTTGTAAAGAACAGACATTTATTGCTTTCAGTTCCAGAGGTTGGGAGCCCAAGAACAAGGCGCTGGCAGACCAGTGTCTGGTGAGGGACCACTTCCTGGTTCACAGATGGCCTCTGTGAAGGCCATCATCTTGTAGCCACACACACACTTGGGAGTGTCCTCACTTGGGAGAGGTGCTAATCGCATTTGTGTTGGCTCTGCCCAGGACCCAATCACCTCCCAAAGCCCTGCCTCCGAACAGCATCACACTGGTAATTAGGTTTGTTCATATGAATTTTGGGGTTCTCAAGGATTTAGTCTACACAGTCAGTGATAAAAGACTGGTAGGACCATAATAAGCATTATAGGAAGATACAATCATTTAGTGAAAAATCTATCATAGCATCGAAGCAGGGGAGAGACGTCATCTGATGTCTTTATTTTAATTTTTTTTTAAATATCATTCTGGACTCTAGGCAAGAATTTGTCTTGGCTTGATTGTATATTTGCCTTACATCTGTGAGTTTTCAGCTCTCCAGGATCCATCTCCCCTTCTTAATGGTATCTCTCTGTCTTTTTGGAGAAATTACCTTTGCCCATTGGACAGTTTCTTCAGGGGCTCTGTATTAGGGCTGTCCAGGGAAACAGAAAAGGACTGAACAGGTTGAGTGTGTATACTACTCTCCAGAAAGTGAGACAGAGAGAGAGATTAAACAACATCTATGTCTATTTATATAGAGAGAGATTGAGAGAGATTCATTTTAAGGAATGGGCTCATGCCACAATTGTGGAAGCTGCCAAGTCCAAAATTTGCTGGGCAAGTCAGCTGGCTGAAGAGCCAGGGAAATGATATCACAGTTTGAGACCAAGGGCGATCTGCTGGCAAAATTCCCTCCTCTTTGGGGAAAGTGAGTCTTTACTCTTAAGGCCTTCAACTGATTGGATGAGGCCTACTCATATTATAGAGGATAATCTGTTTTACTCAAAGTGTACTGATTTAAATGTTAATCTCATGTGAAAAATGCCTTGGAAGCAACATCCAGACATATTTCACCAAATATCTGCGTCCCATGGCCAAGCCAAGCTAGCACATAAAAGTAACCATCACAGACTCTATCCCTTCTAGACAAAGAGTGAGCATGTGGTTCAAGCTAGGTCAGGCAGGTGTTGTCTCCCCTGACTATGCATCTGAGTAGAGGTCACAGAAGTACATCCTGTCCCCTAGTCTACCCAGACCACATGATCCTGCCCCTCCACCCACAACACACAGTTGTGTCTTGTGCTTTCTGATATCCATTACAAACCCATTTAAACAAACCACCAGATGATTCTGGGAGGCCCCAGTGAACACCCCCACTTCGCTTTTCTATGGGTCAGAGTCATTTGGTTTGTTTGAAAAACAAAAACAAAAACCAAGAACAACAACCCACAAACACAAACTGCCTCCAACAGGCTACAGATATTTGGAAAGACATGCATCACATTACTAATGGACATCCTGGAAATCGGTCTTTGAGGATTAATGGGTTCCAATGTCTAATGTGTATAATTAAAATTTTTTTTCCTCTTAATTTACAATTAGTAACCAATCCTTTTTAAATTGAAATAAATAATGAAAGAAATGTCTAAATTAGCAAGTGGAACTAAAGCAGAATTTTAAAGATTTTACGGAGTGGAAGTCCCATCTTTATTGGCAGTAGAAGTCCCAGAGTCACCTCTGCAGAACAGAAGGTTTTTGTGGGACAACGTGAGAAACTTACTGAAATCCAATGCTTTTGTATTCATAGAGGAAGAAAGAGCAAGACACTTACTTCCCTGGCACACATTTACAATTTGATCCATTGATATATTTTTGGCTCACAGAATTACCTTGTGGCATTTTGCATCAGCTGCTGCCTCTTCCAAAAGCAATAATATAGGGCACAATTAATTCAGCACAAGTGGTGACTGGGCCAAATCTGTTTACTTAAAAAATGAATCTACTGTTCCTCTCAATAAAGGTACTGAATTATTTTTTAAAGGACCGTACTGAATTAATTACGAGTACCACAGTCAGAACATATACAACTCAAGTTTCTAAAACTGGAATTTCACTGAAAAGTAGCTAGACATTTAACAACTAGTGTCAATTAGCTACTTCCATGAGCCTCTGAGTAAAGACCAAGCCAGGTGAAGGAACTCCAGAGCAATGATAATAATATCAAGAGCTAAGGGGCACCTAGGTGGCTCAGTTAGTAAAGCATCTGCCTTCGGCTCAGGTCATGTGATCAGGTCCTGCATCAGGATCCCTGCTCATCGGGGAATCTGCTTTTCCCTCGAACCTCCCCCCCTTGCTTGTGATCTCTCTCTCCACACTCTCTCTCAAATAAATAAATAAAATCTTAAGAAAACATCAAGAGCTAATAGTACTAACTCCTCACTATTGGCTAGGAACAAGTTAAGTGTGCTGCATAAATCTTCTTTTCTACAGCTCACAAAATCCCAAAAATTAGATTTTATTAACCCCATTTTAGAGAGGACAAATCCAAACTACTGTTGAGCGATATTAAGGAATGTCTGCAATGTCACACAGGGTTCAGGTTGGACTCCAAGTTCTCATGAACTGTCTTACATCATGACAACAAGCACCTTGTAAACTGCCTGTCAGAGTTCCAGAAATGTTCATAAAGTTATGTCCAAGTTGCAGGATACTGTGTCTCTTCTCTTTATAGCTTTTCATAGGAAAACATCTCCAGTGTTAATTTAAAATAGTATTGGAACAAACTCTTGAATACGAAGAGTCAGACTTCCTTCTTTTACTGAGAACAGTGACTTATTTCCTTTAAATAATAGTAATAAACTCAATCCCTCCTCTTGTTTTTCAGTCTTTAATTGTTCCAGATATTGGAAGGTATCTTTACATTGTTTTATAAATGGAGATACAATGCCAGTTGAGCCTATTCAATGTAAATTTTGACCAATGATGAACAAATGATTCTTTTGCTCACTTATAATTTCACATCGCACCTTCAGAATTACCACAATACCAAGTCTTAGTCTACCAACATTTGCTAAATTCTAGTTTTTTTGTGTGTGTTTGACATTTAGCTCACGTTTCTGCCCTTGAACCTGAAGCTCCTTTGATGGTTTGCGGCTGGCAGCGTGTGTGTGAGACAGTTGGTAGGGGAAGAAATGGCAGATGATGTAGTATGTTCACTCCACATGTGTTGTTTCTCACTGTCCCTTTCAACCCTCCAAGACAATCTTCTCATTACGAGGTTATGGACAGTCTGGTAATTGCCAATCCTTTTTTAATCCATCAATGTGTTGCCTTAAAAAAAGCTCCACAGAACACATTTTGAAATAACTGGCCTAAAGACTGCGAGAAGACCATTTAATATTTGGAACATGGCTGCAAGGTGAAGGAGGCATTATGAACAATGTGCTGGGACAATTAGAAACCGAAACTCTCTCCAGCAACAGGGAAATATGCTTACTTTCCCTACAGTACCTACTAGACTCTACTGGACAGACAAAGACCAAGTAGGACAGTGCTTGCCACTATTCGCATTTGCAAACACCGTTAAGTGTATGAAAAACTTATATGTACCATGGCTAATATTTGGATAATATTTCCTGAAATAATTATACTCACACAAGTTATATATCATGTACATATATAAAACATACATATATACTCTTCACATATGCATATTCATGATAAAAACTCATTGTAAGAAGGCAGAAGCCATGCTTATTCATATTTATATCTAGTATCTCAGTGCATGGTAGGTATTTCCTGAAGTTTTAATCGATGGATTAGTCCACCTGGGCATTTACCGAACACTTACTATGAGAAGCAGGTGTTTGGCGCATTGGGGTGTAGTGACAAACAGGAAATTACAGAATGCACAGTCGTGCAAGAGAGGAATGGACAAACAACTGCAGGACAGGAGGAGTTTTGGCACTTCCAACAGGCTTCCACGGGACATGGAGAAACTTAAACCTGGGAGCCCATCAGGTCAGATTTACTGAGATGAACCCCGAGGAACAAATACAAGCTTAATACATGGAACAAAGTGGAGAGGTGGGAGGCTAGTTCTCAGAGAAGTTCAGGCGTAGACTCAAAGCTCTGGATGGCTGCTGGGTTGCACTAGGCAAGTTACAAGACATGAGACTGGAACATGGTCAGATGTAAAATGGCCTTAAGTGACATGCAAAACACTTTGGGAGCTCATTTGGTATATGATGGGATTATTGAAGCTTTTTATTTTAAACCGTGAATGATCAGATCGGAATTATATTTTCAAAAACATAACTGCCTTCAGGGAGATGATGTTCTGGCATGTAGAGTTGAGAGTATGTCTTTTTTTTTAAGATTTTATTTATTTTCTTATTTAGAGAGAGCATGTGAGTCAGGGGAGGGGCAGGGGGGGGAGAGAGAGAGAGAGAGAGAGAGAGAGAAAATCTCAAGCAGACTCTGAACTGAGTGCAGATCCCATGCAGGGCCCGATCCCAGGACCCTGAGATCATGTCCTGAGTCAAAACCAAGCGTCAGCTACTTAATTGACTGAGCCCCCCAGGTGGCTGGAGAGTATGTCTTTCAGTGCATATTTTGGCAGTGGAACTGGGCATTGCACATATGTCAGTAACATCCTATAGACAGTGCAGAAGGATCTGTGGAAACTGATGGAGTTTGGTGTAGGGGTCAGTGAAGTCAAGGTCTGAATCCGCAGTGACCTCAAGAGTAACAGGAGGTGAACAGGAGGATGAACACATTAGAGAGGATAATGAGGCATCTGTGGAAAACACGCATAAAAATATCTAGAAAAAGTGAGAAATGCAAGCTTGGATGTCAGGAAAGATTCCAAGTCAGAAAACACTCCCACAACACACAGATCATCCCTATTTGAAGAAAAATAGAACCCCTTATTATTGATGGTTTGATGACTCTTAGTGAAAACTATAGTGAAAAAAAAGTCTCAAAGGACAGAAGTCTGGAAAATCACCAAGATTTAAGAATAAGCAAAATAATGATAATAATAATAATTAAACAAATACATAAGTAAAAAAATTAAGCAGAGAGATTTAATTAGGAAAAACAAACAAAACAAAACAAAAAATAAAAGCCAAACCATCAAAGATATAGGAGGAGAAACCAGAGCAGGGCCGTGAAGGGGAGAAGGAGAACCGGTAGTTTCATAAAAGAGGAGAAGAGGAGATTCCTGGATTGCTCAATGAGCAGGAGTCAAGAGGAAAGTATCAGTGTTGTCCATCACTGCAGATCACTGCCACTCCCATAATAACGGAACGTGTCTCTGGAAGGGGAGAACACCATAAATACAGCAGAGGGGCTGTCTTTGACAGTTTCCTGAAAACCAGAGTTCTTTGAGACAGATTATATACAGGTGCTTGTAGGTAGACAGTCCTGGGATCCAACTCAACAGGGATGCAAAGAGCTCACTGGAGCATGGATCCTAGCTGCTAACGACCATTCTGGCAAGCACTAAGTAAAGGGAGGTACATCCAGGAAACACACAGATAATACACCAATATCATATTAATACTACAGTGTTTCTCTCCAGGGGCAAATTGCTCAGCAAAATACCAACCAACCAACCAAACAGGATCATGAAAAGACAAGAAAGTGTGAGCATTTACTGTGTCTTTGCACTTCAAGAGAAAACAGAGCTGAGGGTTCTGTACTCTCCAAAATCTATAGGAGTTTTCCATAACATCACGAAACTTCAACTAGACAAGCATAACAACAACTTCATAGAGTCAGAAAGTGAGAATAAATTTACACAATATTGGAAAGGATTCATCCCATCCTACTTATGTTCTCAATTAGCACAGAGTTGAACATATATTGAGGGGCCAGGACATACTTATCAAATTAATAAGTGAATTTTTTAGAAATTTTCAGAAAGACAAATTGCTTTATTACCCCAGAGACATCAGATCTATGTATTTACATATTCAATATAATATTAATCTTAGTGTCTGTGAAGACCATCTTCTGTTGTAGAAAAACAGATAAAACAGTTACTGAATAAGTTTCTCTATAAGCACATGGTTATTTGTATTTCAATAAATAGTCGATTTTTAGTTTTGTTATATCCTGGCTCATGAGTTAAACACTGTACCAGACTTCCTCTTAAAGTTTTTGTGAGCTGATAAATTCTGCATGCATTGTGGCAGAACTAAGAATGGTTTTTCAAGTCAAGAATACCACTGAGGTAATTGGTGGAAAATTTCACATCAACACAGAAGGTGAGCAGGTGTCAAAGCTTTCAAAATTTGAAGAATTAGTTCAGAAAAGGATCAGCAAGTATGCAATTACAGTCATCATGTCTTGTTTAGCTGACATAAATGGTTAGTTCTCTCGCTCTGAATAGCAAGATTTTATTTATTGAAATATCCAGAAATTTTAGCAAAACATGTAAAGGAAACTTTTAAGAAAGGAATTTTTTAGTGGAAAGGAAAGACATAAACACAGCAATTTGAATGTGAAACTCAAAAACTGGCTCTAGTTCTTAACCCTTGTGAATGCGGGAGGTGGGGGGGGGGCATGGGGGCGGTCCAAAGCGGCATATGCAGAAAAGAGCCAGGAAGCCTGGCGTCCGCACCATGGGAGATTTCAGTTTCCAGCAAGTGCCACAATAAGATTTCCATCCCCAGATGTTCTAACAATGTGACTTTTATACTCCTCCTATAGGGACATGGTACCTACTGTTAGTCCTTGACTCTGGCTGAGGTGAAACTATAACAGAAGGGACACTGTAGATCACAAGCCAATTCCTACAAGTTCTGCCTCATTCCCCTGGGGAAGCTAGTTCTTGAATCCAATGTCTCCACGTGAGAAGCCTCAAAAGCCAGAGGGAGATCCGCATGGAGTGGGACTGAAGCTCCCACTCACAGCCCTGGCTGGGCTCCAGCCAACAGTCAGAATCCACATGCCAAGTGAACCATTCTAACACTGGTACCCAAGCATCAGGTAAGGATCCTCAGCTGCTGCTGTGTGGAGCAGAGTCTGCCCAAACTCCAGCTTTTTTTTAAATAATTTTTATTGTTATGTTAATCACCATACATTACATCATTAGTTTTTGATGTAGTGTTCCATGATTCATTGTTTGTGCATAACACCCAGTGCTCCACGCAGAACGTGCCCTCTTTAATACCCATCACCAGGCTAACCCATCCCCCCAACCCCCTCCCCTCTAGAACCCTCAGTTTGTTTTTCAGGGTCCATCGTCTCTAATGGTCCATCTCCCCCTCCGACTTACTCCCCTCCATTCTTCCCCTCCTGCTATCTTCTTTTTTTTCCTTAACATATATTACATTATTTGTTTCAGAAGTACAGGTCATGACTCATCAGTCTTGCACAATTCACAGCACTCACCATAGCACATACCTTCCCCAAAGTCTATCACCCAGCCACCCCATCCCTCCCACCCCCCACCACTCAGCAACCCTCAGTTTGTTTCCTGAGATTAAGAATTCCTCATATCAGTGAGGTCATATGATACATGTCTTTCTCTGATTGACTTATTTCGCTCAACATAACACCCTCCAGTTCCATCCACGTGATTGCAAATGGCAAGATCTCATTCCTTTTGATGGCTGCATAATATTCCATTGTGTATATATACCACCTCTTCTTTATCCATTCATCTGTCGATGGACATCTTGGCTCTTTCCACAGTTTGGCTATTGTGGACATTGCTGCTATAAACATTGGGGTGCACGTACCCCTTCGGATCCCTACATTTGTATCTTTGGGGTAAATACCCAGTAGTGCAATTGCTGGATCGTATGGTAGCTCTATTTTCAACTGTTTGAGGAACCTCCATACTGTTTTCCAGAGGGGTTGCACCAGCTTGCATTCCCACCAACAGTGTAGGAGGGTTCCCCTTTCTCCACATCCCCGCCAACATCTGTCGTTCCCTGACTTGTCAATTTTAGCCATTCTGACAGGTGTGAGGTGGTATCTCACAGAGGTTTTGATTTGGATTTCCCTGCTGCCGAGCGATGTTGAGCACTTTTTCATGTGTCTGTTGGCCATTTGGATGTCTTCTTTGGAAAAATGTCTGTTCATGTCGTCTGCCCATTTCTTGATTGGATTATTTGTTCTTTGGGTGTTGAGTTTGATAAGTTCTTTTTTTTTTTTTTTAAAGATTTTATTTATTTATTTGAGACAGAAAGAATGAGAGAGAGAGAGCACATGAGAGGGGGGAGGGTCAGAGGGAGAAGCAGACTCCCCGCTGAGCGGGGAGCCCGATGCGGGACTTGATCCAGGGACTCCAGGATCATGACCTGAGCTGAAGGCAGTCGCTTAACCAACTGAGCCACCCAGGCGCCCGAGTTTGATAAGTTCTTTATAGATTTTTGATACTAGCCCTTTATCTGATCTGTCATTTGCAAATATTTTCCCCCATTCTGTCGGTTGTCTTTTGGTTTTGTGGACTGTTTCTTTTGCTGTGCAAAAGCTTTTTATCTTGATGAAATCCCAATAGTTCATTTTTGCCCTTGCTTCCCTTGCCTTTGGCGATGTTTCTAGGAAGAAGTTGCTGTGGCTGAGGTCGAAGAGGTTGCTGCCTGTGTTTCCTTTAGGATTTTGATGGACTCCTGTCTCACCTTTAGGTCTTTCAACCATTTGGAGTCTATTTTTATGTGTGGTGTAAGGAAATGGTCCAGTTTCATTCTTCTGCAGGTGGCTGTCCAATTTTCCCAACACCATTTGTGGAAGAGACTGTCTTTTTTCCATTGGACATTCTTTCCTGCTTTGTCAAAGATGAGTTGACCATAGAGTTGAGGGTCCATTTCTGGGCGCTCTATTCTGTTCCATTGATCTACGTGTCTGTTTTTGTGCCAAGCACCACACTGTCTTGATGATGACAGCTTTGTAATAGAGCTGGAAGTCCGGAATTGTGATGCCGCCGGCTTTGCTTTTCTTTTTCAAGATTCCTCTGGCTATTCGGGGTCTCTTCTGGTTCCATACAAATTTTAGGATTATTTGTTCCATTTCTTTGAAAAAGGTGGATGGTATTTTGATGGGGATTGCATTGAATGTGTAGATTGCTCTAGGTAGCATTGACATCTTCACAATGTTTGTTCTTCCAATCCATGAGCATGGAACGTTTTTCCATTTCTTTGTGTCTTCTTCAATTTCTTTCATGAGTATTTTATAGTTTTCTGAGTACAGATCCTTTGCCTCTTTGGTTAAATTGATTCCTAGGTATCTTATGGTTTTGGGTGCAATTGTAAATGGGATCGACTCCTTGATTTGTCTCTCTTCTGTCTTGTTGTGGGTGTATAGGAATGCCACTGATTTCTGTGCATTGATTTTATATCCTGCTACTTTACTGAATTCCTGCATGAGTTCTAGCAGTTTTGGGGTGGAGTCCTTTGGGTTTTCCACATACAGTATCATATTATCTGCAAAGAGTGAGAGTTTGACTTCCTCTTTGCCTATTTGGATGCCTTTGATTTCTTTTTGTTGTCTGATTGCTGTGGCTAGGACTTCTAATACTATGTTGAATAGCAGTGGTGAGAGTGGACATCCCTGCCGCGTTCCTGACCTTACAAACTGCAGCTTTTATGAGCAAATTTAAAAACTGTGATTTGAATCCACTGGGTTTTGGTGATTGTTTTATGCAGTGATTGATAATCAGAATAGGTGCTTAATTTTGCAAGTACATATACATATAGTTTTTTCTACGTGGCAATAAATATATACCCCTTATAATAAATAAATATTTGCCATCACTATTCAAATATGTAAAATTAAAATTCTCCATTTCACAGAATGTTAAAGAAAGGGTCAGTCTAGTAAAAGGGATGATGAAGCATAAAGCTTGATCATTCTGGAATTTCTAGCAGGGCATTTAATTCAAGAGACATGATTTTAAAAGAAAACAGTTTTTTATGTATTCATTGTAAGGCCATAAAAAGTTACATAAACTCTGTATCTCAGAGATCTCATCTCCCAAGTGACCTTAAGAGTGGCAGCTACCCACCAGGATTGCAGTTAATATCCCTGAAGACTTTTGCCCATTTCATGACACATGGAACAATCTATATAACCATTAGTCCCTAGTATCATTTATTTTCATTCCCCCAAATATGGAGCATGGCCTCATCTATGGTGCAATGAATGGGAATGAGAGAGATGCTCCATCAGCCATCTGGAAGAGAGAGGAACGGATGCTCAGAGGTGCTTTATAAAGCCAATCCCCTCTGCTTGTCGGGCAGTGACCTGTGCCTCTTCCCTCAAGCTATCAAGTACTGTTAGTGTCACTGCACTGAGCCATCGACTCCAGTCACCATGTCACTATGCCCCTTTTCTTGGGGATCTCATGGATATGACAACTACATAAATTAACTCAAAAATAAATACTTAAAATATTTTTTCCTCATAATATCAAGTTTTTCCAAGAAAAAAATAATGTTCACTATCATTAATAGTCTTCTTACTGGAATATTCCACAAAATCCTATCGTGACATATGACTTTAGGTGATCTACAACTATCTGTCCACCCAATTTCTACATTAGCCTTTTTGTCTTCAAACTTACTCCATAGAGCTGAAAATTCGATTATATTTTTCTTCATTAAATTCACATCAAAACTTTTATTCTTTTATTTTCTCCAGCTTTTTTTTTCTTCACATAAGCCAACTAGACCAGTAGTTATTTATGCTGGAAGACACAACAGTGAATCCCAGCCATTTAAGATTTACTAAATCTTAAAGTAAGGCTCAGACATGCAACATTGCATAAGAAGAACCCTTAGCAGTGCATAGAATGCAATGTCATTTACACTTAGGAGAAGGAATTTCTTTTTTTATATATATATATGCTTTAAACATCTCAAATACAGAGAGGACACCCCAAACCACAGTTCTTACATGTTTGAGAAAAAAAAATTCAAATACCTTCCAATAAATTCTGACATCATGAGCCACGTTACTCACCCAGAAAGCTGAATGCTTTCCAGAGGAACCACAAAGACATTCACCCCCTTGGAATTTAGCTTCTCTAAAAGAGAATTTTTTTTTTTACTTTTAAGGGAGAAATTGATATTTTAGTTTATATTTGCCTTACAATTTTTATCCTTAGGTATAAATATTTATTACCCAGCTAGGTCTGAGGTGTGAATTCCAGGCTAACAGCGACTTAGAGTTCTATTAGAATTTTTAAAAAGAGGCAAAAACAAAAACAAAACAGAGGCAAAATCAAGCATACCAGATACATATTCATGCCTCACCTTTCTGCTTCTTTAAAACACATCTTTAAGGGATAGATATTTGCATTTGGGGTTCATTAGCTTCGACCTCCAAACAGCCAAGCACAATCTCCAATAACATCATAGGATGCTAAGAGGCTGACAAGTATCCTGTTGGCCCGTGTGTCTTCTGGCTTGGGACTCTATGTTTGTTTATTTGGTGAACTTAAGGAAATGCTGAAGCTATTTCTTGGTTTCCTAGAATAGGTTGGCAACTAGACTCGGTTATGATTTATAGGTGGAAAAAGAAAATCAGTGTCAAATGAATGGTTGCCTCATGACACACTTTGGACTTTGTAAATGATGCAGTAATGCATGGTCACCAAATTTTGCCATACTCTCTGAAAATGGTTTTAGACATAAATACTTTTCAATGTCCATATAGTGAAGTTTGCTCTTCTCAGCTAATATATCTACAAACTACTAGAACTGGATCTCACTGAAGATAAAGAGGTATAAGTGAAGGGGAAAGAATGCGAGCACATTTACCGGAGTTCTCAATTCAGGGATGGCGGCTTGGTAGGTGAGCGGGCGACAATCAGGTGTGTTTGGCACCAGGACACAAGGAAGAAACACAGGACCCAAGTCATCTCCGTCCAGAACGTCCACTGTGAGGGTGGTGGTGGTGGTTCGCCGCTCATTCAGATTTTGTGCACGGTCCTATGAGAGGAAAAAGGAAAAGAAACACAAAAAAACAATGAGATGGACCCAACATTTCCTTCAGCTTGACTAGACAGTAGACAGGTTTCTTGCTGATTACAGGCCCCAACCACTCTTAGGGCATTTACCTTAGAAAACTTGCAACTGTACATGCTTTCTCTGCCCTTTGAGATGGCAATATTCCTGCAGCTCAAACTTCTGCCAGTTTTATAATCCAGCACTCCATCCCAAGGATGGGGGAGCCGTAATCACCAAAGAAGGCACACCACCACCTCCCAGTCTCCGTGGGAGGACAGGAGCCTAAGGTCCATAGGAGGCTTGCTCCAAGGTGTGAAACTATCTCCCATCCTTGAAGTACAACACAATGTTACTTCTCCTTCGAGAAGGCCACTTAGCAAACACAGTTGGCTCTTGATTCCTCTACCCCACGCCCACCCAGCTCTGTCTTTGATTTTTGATGATGTTTTAAGCAATGCAGATAAATTTTAAGGGTGCCTTGGTGGCTCAGTCATTAAGCGTCTGCCTTCGGCTCATGTCATGATCGCAGGGTCCTGGGGTCAGAGTCCCACATTACGCTCCTTGCTCAGCAGGGAGTCTGCTTCTCCCTCTCCCTTTGCCCCTCCCTGACTCATGTTCTCACTCGCACGCTTTCTCTCTCTCTCTCTCTCTCTCTCTCGCTCACTTCTCTCAAATAAATAAATAAATCTTTTTTTAAGAAAAACTTTAGATAAATTTTGGTTATTTCTAAAAACAAACAACAACAAACAAACAAAACCCCCCAAATCCTCAGAAAAATAAAATGGAGAAAAAAGGAAGAGAGGAAAACCTGGCAGGTCTGCTGCACTTTTAACAGAGAAATGTTTAATGGCTCACACAAGCCTTTCTGTTATCAAGTATTTTGAGACCAGCACTGCTGGTCCTCAGGGAGTGCACTGTTGTCACTGAAATAACCTAGTTTTCTGAGCTTCTAGATGATAACTGTTTTATTTTCCTTCTTCATTCTTTGGGACTCTAAACTACAGTTTCTAGGAAGAGTGCCCTTGCAGCAATTATGGCAATTATCTGTTCAACTTCCTCTCTTTCCCAGGAGACACTGTATTGCCAAGAAAGCAGGGATTTTGTTTTGTTTTTTTCCTTGTTTGGTTTTTTCCCAGTTTTACTGAGATATAATTGACATACAGCACTGCATGAGTTTAGGGTGTGCAATATAATGATTTGACATACATATACGTGAAAGGATTTTTACAATACGTTTAGTTAGCATCTATCATCTCATACAGGCACAGAAAAAAAAGAAAAAAAATTTCTTGTGAGGAGAACTTCCATCTGGACTCTTAGCAATGCTCGAGCCCTTCTTTCGGTGGACTTGAGCTCAGACTGCATTCCTGGTCCTTCTTATTGAAACAGGAAGGTCATCCTTCCTCAGCTGGCTCAGTACTTTTCGCTTTGAGGATACATTGTTACCATGATCCCTACTGCAGATTCATCGGATTCATTGCTAGTTTGTGATGTGCGTTTTCCATCCCAGGATCCCATCCGGGACTCTGCCTACATGTAGCCATCACGTTTTCTCAGGCTCCTTTTGGCTCTGAAACTTTCTCCAACTTCCCTTGTTTTTGGCTACCTTGATAATGTTGAGTACTAGTCAGGCATTTTGTAGAGTGTTTTTCAGTGGGGACTTTGATGTTTGTCTCAAGATCAGACGGGGGTGATGCATTTTGGGGAGGAAGACCATAGAGGTCCAGTGTCCTGTCTGCACATCATATCAAGAGTATATATTATCAACACAACTCATCCTTTATGCTAACCTTGATCACCTGGTTGAGATTGTGTTCATGATATTTCCCCATTGTCAATTTGCTCTCTTTTTTTTCCCTTTTCATTTCCTTAGGGAGAAAACCACTATGTGCAGCCCATGTTCAAGAGTAGAAGTGATTTCATTACATTACATTTCATTTACATTGATTATATTTATCTAAAGAGAGTTCAGCAGGAGGGCACAAGGAAAAAGCATCGGACCCCAGTCATCTCTGTCCAGAACATCCACTGTGAGAGTGGTGGTGGTTTGTCATTCATTATGGTGGAATCTAGAGTGTCTTTACTTTCATAGCATTTAGTTATTTTGAAAACTTATTCCATTTTTTCTGTCTCCTTAAAATTCTATTTGTTACAACTCCAAAAAGTAATTATACTTACATACATATTCATAGCAGCACTATTCACCAAGGCCAAAAGTTGGCAGCAGTCAAAATATCCACCAATGAATGAATGGGTAGACAAATTCTGTTGTATAAATGTATATATAAACATACAAATATATATATTTGGGATACACACACACAATGGTGCAGCCACGAGAAGGAACAAAGTACTGACATACACTACAACATGGATAAACATTGCATACATCAACGCAAAGTGAAAAACACCAGATAGAAAAGGTTTCATGTTTACGTGAAACATCCAGAATAGGTAAATCCACCCAGATTGGTGACTGACAGGGGCTGAGAGGGCAGGGGTGGGGTAGGAAGGCTTGAGGAGTGTGAGGCTTCTTTTTGCACTTGATCTTAAGGCCGAGAAGTGATGTGAGGCTTCTTTTTGGCATGAAATGTTTGGGAAATGGATAGAGATGGCAGAAACACAACAGCATCAATGTGCCAAATGCCACTGAACTGTTCACTTTACAGTGGCTAATTTTATGGGATGTGCATTCACCTGATTTTTTTTTTTTTTAAGTAATATACTTGGTTACCAGTGGGGATGGGGGGTGGGGGAAACAGGTGATGGGGATGAAGGAGGGCACTTGTGAGGAGCACTGCATGTTAAGAAAGTAATATATGAATGGAATGACATTTTATTTTATGTTGCTTAGTGTTTTCCTGTGTGACATTTACCAGACATTGATATTTGCTTACCAGTTAAAAATGCTTCTCTCAAGCTTTGTGCACAACTCTGCATTTCAGTTATGTTCTTTCCCAATCTCGTTGCTCAAGAAAGGTTGTAAGGAAGGGTTCTAGGGTAAAATCTCAGAAGGCAGAAAAATCTCTGGTGGAACTTTGCCTATGTAACCATTCAGGAATACGATAACTCTGTGACTCCAGCTTCTCTAGTGTTTAGAACCATTATAAGATAGACTGTGGTCAAATCGTGGGGAAAAATGTTTAAATTTCCAGAGTGTGAAGACCACTAAGAGTTTCAGAGTTGATATAAAGACTATTTTAATGATATTTGAGATTGAACACATACAGAAAGAAGCCTTTTATCTCACTAACAAACAGAAACTTCTGGAAACGAGGATGCCATGAATGGTTATGGCCATCGGGAAAACAAAACAAACCAAACTAGCAAACAGTAACTCCTACATGAACACACATTATCACAACATTCTTATCTCCTGCTCATTCTCATTAGAAACCCATGTGTTCCCACAGAAACCTCTTCTCCCTGCTTCCCCAGAAAGGTAGGCTGCAGACCCTGATCCTTAGCACTTCAGGGAGCCATTCCTGCTTGCCCCATATGCATGTGAAGGATTTTGCCCTGTTACTCTGTCTTTTGTCAGGGCAATCAGCAAGTCCCTAATTAGTACATGGAAGAGCATGGAGGAAAATATAATCCCCCCTCCTCAAAAAAGGGGAAACTGTAATTGAGATTAATGACTACAAATTAGAGTAATAATTATGATTGGCTGAATTTATAGGGTATAGAGATTTTTAAGAAGTCCTTCTTTAATTGCTGTAAATTTTCCCTGTCTGTTCATTATATTCACAACAGTTGAAAGTACAGTAAGAACACTAAATGACACATGAGATAATTTTGGTGGTCCACAAGTTAGCCTTTAAAATTATACTGTTTAGGGGCGCCTGGGTGGCTCAGTTCTTAAGCCACTGCCTTTGGCTCAGGTCATGAGTCCCAGGGTCCTGGGATCGAGCTCCGCATCGGGCTCCCTGCTCCACGGGAGGCCTGCTTCTCCCTCTCCCACTCCCCCTGCTGGTGTTCTCTCTCTCGCTGTGTCTCTCTCTGTCAAATAAATAAATAAATTCTTTAAAAATTATACCATTTACATGTATGAAATTTGAGTACATATAGAAAAATCATTTTTTATTGAAGTCATATTAGTTTCAGACGTACAATATAGTGATTCAACATGTAATGTTATGCTGTGCTAACCACAAGTATAGCTACATCTGCATTCACACAGCACTATTAAAATATCACTGATGGATTTCCTATGCTTTGCTTTTTATTTCCATGGCTTATTAATGCCCTAACAAGAAACCGATATCTCTCACTCCCCTTCACCCTTTTGCCCATCTTCCACCCTTCTCCCTCCCCGCCCCCCGGCAACAACCATTTTGTTGAAAAATCTTAATTTGGCATAAATTCATGGATTTATTTTAAATTTTAAAAACTACAACTGGCTTATCAAACCTACCATTTTAAAATTATGATTGCTTGGGATGAAGTCTTTCAAAAGACCAAATCAACCTAAGTTTATAAAAAATATTAGATAAAGAACATTTTACGTGGTTTGGATGTGGCGAAATGTTTTAACACTCAGAAGCAGTATTTCTACACTTGTATGCCACACATGCTTGCCCCTCATATGCCATCACCACGTCACTGCAGTAGACAGAGTGGAGTATTTATCCAAACTCTCTCCTTCAGTCTGTCGGCAATGAATCTCACTGTTCTCTACCTCTTTGGGTCATTGTCCATCATATGGGTACAAGTGAATAAGGGCGGGTGTATGTATCATTCCCAAAATACATAATGTAGACTTTTATCTCATATTGTCACCAGCTAGACCCCAGGACCTCACCTTGACTGTCCACCTGCCTGTACTCACCAACCTTTGTCCCAGAACCACTGAACTTGTCACCAGCTAGGCCCCAGGACCCGACCTTGACTGCCCACCTGCCTGTACTCACCACCTTGGTCCCAGCTAGGCCCCAGGACCCGACCTTGACTGCCCACCTGCCTGTGCTCACCACCTTGGTCCCGCATTTTCCCCTGCGCTCTTCTCTCCAGCTTACCTCTTAACTCAGACAAAGGGAAAGCAAAACCTCCCCTCACATGAGCAACTTCCCTGAGAGGTCCTGGAGCCAAGACCACCCTGGCCAGTTTAAGCTTAATCCCCGACGCGTGCCTGTGCAGATGGACCACAGCATGACCTCTAGAATGACTGATGACCACATTTACCTCATTATAATACTAACATCTCTGCCCAAGGAGGAACTCGAGCCTCATTTACACAGTATACAATGTGTGTCTAGGTTGGTTTCTTTAAGGTGCATGCGTGACCTCATGCCTGCCTCTACATATGATGACAAGGCTCCCCTATCATCCCCTATTCACCTAACCCTAAATAAAAGGAAGGTATCCACCCTTGCTTGGGGCATCATGGTTTTAGAAGTCATTCCCCATGATCTCCTTATTTGCTGCAAATAAAGTTTTCTTTGTGTGACCACTCATGTGGTGCAGATTCTGACTCACCAAGGAGTTGACTCACGTGGGTTCAGTTACAATATTGAGAAAAGATACTGCTTACAAAAAGTGTTGATCTATAAAATATGAATTTTTACTTGGGAACAAAATACTAAAGAAGCTACTGTCAGGGAAGAAAAATAATTTCTCTCCACCCTTCTAGCTTCTTGGCTGAGACCTCATGCAATAAAAACAGATTAGCAGGAAAAAAGCCCAAGCAATTTAATGATATGTACACCTACCGTATAGACACAGATAGCAGGAAAACTGAGTAACTCCCCCAAATGGCCAAAGCTATCACCTTAAACACCAACTCCAGCTAAAGACTAAAGACCATGTGGGGGTGGGGGAGAGCCAGGTTTTCAGGCAAAACACAGTCAACACGGGAGTCGCTGTCTTGCAGGTGGACGTCCAGACCCTCCCCACAGATGGGAGCTTGTCCAGATTCAGTCATTCTCGTCTTCCTGGTGGGAGAGGGATGCCCTTGCAGGTGGAGACTTCCCGTCTAAGTGCAAAGTGCTCTTCCAACAGGGAAGTGTTTCTACATGGTTTTCAGAGCTCCTCTGTTGTTTGCGGGTTTGAAAACATAATCAGCCTAAAATAATCCTTATGCCAGGAAGGTCTATTTTGGGGTGATGCATACTGCTCCTCTTCATTTCTATAAACAGACAGGTAGCACTGAAAAGATACCAGCTGCCTCTCTACACATGTGGAGCCTCCCCACGATTTGTCGTTAAAATGTATTATAAAACATAAGGAAAAATGTAAGTAGGTCTCCTGAACAATGCTCTCGTTTAAGCCCATGGCAAGCCTTAGTACTTCTCCTAGTTTATTTTTTTTATTTTTTTTAAAGATTTTATTTATTTATTTGAGAGAGAGAGAATGAAAGAGAGCACGAGAGGGAAGAGGGTCAGAGGGAGAAGCAGACTCCCCCGCCGAGCAGGGAGCCCGATGCAGGACTCGATCCCGGGACTCCAGGATCATGACCTGAGCCGAAGGCAGTCGCTTAACCAACTGAGCCACCCAGGCGCCCAGTACTTCTCCTAGTTTAGAACCAAATTTGATCTAAAAAATTCCTCTAAAACATAGTCCCTGGCAATTCAAACAAAAACCAAAATGAAAAGAACCTTTTGCTCTTTCTAGTAAAATGTTACTGCTCAAGACTGTTCTAGATAAAAGAAATACCATTCTAAATTGGGAGTGGTATAAATAAAACATAATTACTTGCATGAATGTGTTATGTGATTTCCTGAAGTCTATATTTCCATTCAATGCTATGTGAGAATCCAAAACATATTAAAAACTACTCCCCAAATTCCTTTCTCCCATTTTCATTCCTCATTTCTCTTATTTCCTTTATGAGATTAAGATATTTTTCATTATAAAATATTTAAAAATAAGACAATATTTCATTGATTTAGAAACTATAGCTATAACTGGCAAGCAAGAATATATCTCTTAAATGTTATTCAAGTTTGTTTACTTTGTATTTTCCCAATGTGTATTATTCTTTCACATGTCATTTACACTTTTGCTAACATTACACGAAACCTTTAATTAGATGCCCTAAAAACAAGTCACCATTTAATGATTGTGAGTTTAGCTGTGCAAGGAATTGCAGGTGATACAAAGAACAATCCAGCGTCAAAGCGGAAATGCAGGAATTTACAAGCACACGTGTATCTTCAACATTGAATTAAGAAAGCCATAAGAAATATTCAGGAAAGTGTGAGATGTGCCCCAGCTGGAACGTTGTCAGTGTTTCACGGGAAAGCCACACTGACATGGTCCTGGAACCCTCAGCATCTTTGTTCAAAGCCTCCAATCCTCTGGCCCCAGATGATGGCAACACGATGTACAACTCTTTGGAATCATATTATAACATATGCTGGCATAGCAGAGACACCCGCTGTCTTTGAATGAGTTATTTACTAAATAAGTAGAAATTTTCATCAATACATTGCAAGTAAGGAAGAACTAATTTCTTTTTAAGCACAGAGAACTTCAAAGATATTTACTTTTAGAAATAGCTCGGAGATAATTAATTCATTGTCACAATCCGCACTTTTTACCAAGCGCATTTTTTATAAATTTCAAATATTTACACTATGACAATGTTAAGGCAATAAAACACCTCTGTCAGATGGTAAGTGAGGCTTCAATCCCTTTATCCCAATCAAAAGGCTTTCTTGATGTAAAATGGTTTAATTGCCCACTATTCTTTGATCAAACGAGATAAATGCTAATTTCTAATTCACTCAGTACCTGCTCTTATTTAGAAGAGTATTAAGTTAAATATTGGTTGGTTGGAGTGGGGCCAGGAATGATGTGGACTACCCAATACTATGAAATTACATTAATCTCGGTTTTAAAGTGAGTGTGGAACAGGCGTGCTGATCTTCTGATTTCTTGTTGAGCCATAGGAACCTCAAATAGAGACTTCCAACATTTACATACTCAGTATTCAAGTGGTTTGCAGATCAAAAAAAAAAAAAAAAAAGGCTAGAAGCACCTACTAGACTGACTCATTGATACATATATTAAAGACCCTCTCCTTACCTTATCAGGTATTTGCAATAGAGAAAGAAAAAAAATTGCAACATATTTAGAGTTGCCCTGAGTCTTCTAACCCTGACTCAGTCACTGAAGACCAGGGAGGTGTTTGTCTTGCTTCTGTCCACCGATGACAGATGGGATATGACTGACTGAAAATTTAAAACTTATCCTAGAGTAACTTGATTCTGTTAGATTCCTTTATGCAAATGAGAAAAAAGAAGCAACAAGATTGTGTAGGTCTAAACCATTTTAGAAGTGAGTTCTTTTTTCTTGAAAGTGTTTTTTTGTTTGTTTGAAATGCTTACTTAATTTTCCTTAATTTTCCTGCATACTAGTAGATAGAAGAGCATGATATTTTACATCTCCACATGCTTATGTGTCTTTATGACTGGAACATTTTATGTTTGTTAGCCGCCAAGTATCATCTTCCTAGTTCACTCTTATTTCCCAGAATACACCCAGGAAATAGGCAAAGCTACAAACAATGGGTGTACAGTTTAGGACTTACTCCACAATTAGTAGGAAGTAGAGGTGAGGGAAGGTCAGAGTGGGGGCTAGTTTTGAAAAGTTATTTACATAAATTGATATCCGAAAGTGTACAAAGTGATTTTCTTTTACATCCAAGCCCATATAATTATAATGTTTACACACTGTTCTGAATATTCATAGTATTAAAAGAAAAGACAGAGATAAGAAAGAAATAGTATTTTTAGGAATTATATAATATCTTATTATGAAAGACAGCTAGTGTTCCTATTCTAGATTTTTGATATTTGAGAAAATATTAAATTTGCCCTGTTACTGATAAGGTAACTTAGAAATTACTCTGGCTATGATTCTAAATTAAATGTAAAGTTTTTCTTTCTGACAATCAAGAGCTCTTGAGTACCTAAGAATACTTAGTATTTCCGTCAGGATAATGCTAATACAAAAGAGAGCTGGTTTTGAATAATATCTATGTATAAAAAGATGAGTTTGATTCCTTTGTGATTTAGGGTAATATATAAAAAATGGAGCTTGTGGTACAGACTATATTGGACATTTCAATAAAAAGAAAACCCACTGATCTCTGGGTATCCCTGAACTTTCATTGTTAGATTTCTTTTCCTTCTGTTTTCTAGAAATAATGAGGGAATCATTGCATATTCATATTTAAAATGAACCATGGGTAATAATGTTGTAAATATTCTCAATAAAACGAGTGACAAGTTAACCAAAACTCTCCCGGCTTATTTAAGAGTAACAGCATGTCCACATGGATAAAAAGAAACTTCCTAATTATGTGAAATTTGAAGAGTTTCCTTTGCACATCAATCAAATCTTTGTACCATAAGTAAAGCCAGATCCAAATTGAGTGATTTCAGGAATTTATCATCAGAACTCTACCCTCTTAGATACCATCTACGTTATTTTTATTTATTTTTAAAGATTTTATTTATTTATTTGACAGAGAGAGCGGGAGAGAGCACAAGCAGGGGGAGTGAGAGGCAGAGGGAGAGGGAGAAACAGGCTCTCTGCTGAGCAGGGAGCCGGACCTGGGGCTCGACCCCAGGACCCCGGGATCATGACCTGAGCCGAAGGCAGCCGCTTAACTGACTGAGCCACCCAGGCGCCCTGATACCATCTACTTTAAAATCAAAATCAATCGCTCATATTTCCACTCTGGTTATGACTTCAAGAGAATAACGTAGGATTTAGTGTACATGATCTACACTGTACATTTACATACCATTGACAATAATAAAAAACCCCAAAGAATATAAAAATATAATTAGAAACATATAACAATCTGTGGATTTCATGATTCTATATAAATATAAAAAATAAATTATATAGATGAAGGGGTTCAGGACTCCCCCCCCATAAATGTACAATTTTGGCATACTGTGAGCTGAAGGCACCTGAGACTGTGCAGGCTCAAGATAAATTCTGTCTTTCTCTTAACCATAGAGAAGAACCTAAATTGGGGTCTTTCCCAGAATAAAGGTTATGAACAGAGATAAATTTTATCTGAGTGACCCGTCTGTATGGTAGGGCAAACCTCTAATTATCAGACATATGCTTTTCTTATCACCCTGTGAAGTGCATCGCTTTTCTCTGAAGCCCCAGACCCCAGCCCCTTCTCCTCAATTCGGGATGACACAGAGACCTCATCCTGCCTGACTGCCTTTGGAATTTCCACATCTGTGTGGATTCCTCATACGTCCACCTATTACATTTGAGTTTTTTTCTGTGACTCTGTCTCATGTCAATTTGATCCTGAGTCCAGCTACAAGGACCTTTGGAGAGGACAGGGAACCATCTCTCTGAGAGAAGAAGCTCTGATTTGTAGCATTTGTCACTTTCCATACTCTAGGCTCTATCACCATGACCACAAAGGTGAGGTCATTGAACTTGGAGCTGGGAAGAGACCCACAATCGGTCCTGAAGCAAGTATGAGTCAGCTTTTCAGTTCCAACAACCCACTTTTTTAAGTAAATTATGTGTCTAAGATGTAGAGGCAATGAAGAATTCTTTACCATTTGTTGGGGGAGAGTGATGTGCTGTAAAACTTTGGAAAATAATATGGCACTTTTTAGTAAGATTAAAAGTATATATATGCCTCTACATGTGTAAAACACATAATTTTCTCATAGTAATTCCATTTTTAAATTATCCATTTTTTAAAAGATTTTGTTTATTTATTGGAGAGAGAGTATGTGAGTAGTGGGGGAGAGGCAAAGGGAGAGAGAGAATCTTAAGCAGATTCCCAGCTGAGCGAGGAGCCAGACGCAAGGCTCCATCCCAGGACCCTGAGATCATGACCTAAGTCCAAATCAAGAGTGAGACGCTTACGCTTAACCGACTGAGTCACCCAGGAGCCCCTCAATGATCCATTTTTGAACTATGAAGTGCCAGTAGTTAAGTAGTTTATAGAATACTGTAACAATATGAGAATATATTCCAAGCATTCGTCTTAAGTATATTTTTGGTTGCTAACTTGCTAATCTTCACAAGAAGTCTATGTGGTGTGTTTTATTAATATCGTCATTTTACTAGGTAGGAAACTGAGGTACAACATCTGCCCAGAGTCACCCAGCTAGTCAACGGCAGCACTGGCATTTAAATCCAGGTAATGGTGGTTCGAGAATTCATGCTTTGGCCACAATATTGCACTCACTGCCTCTCATGAGAGTCATGAGGGTAGATATCATTCCATGCCAAAAAACAAAAAATGGAAAGTATAGTTGGATAAATTATAATGCATCCTAATTTTGGTATATTCTAAAATCATTAAAGGATATTGCTCTGAAAATTTTTAAAAACACCAAAAAGCTTCTAATCTCCCATATTTAAGATTCACATTTTATACCATCTAAGTTTATAATAAAAATTGTTACAGATAAATTAACCTTTTCTTTAATTTCTTGCCAATTCCATCCCTTCCTTTCGATGATTCATGCATATCCTTCTATTTCACAATTTAATCCCTGAAATGTTGAAAATTTAACACTCCCTCCCTCACTTATGGGCAGTCTAGCAAAGTGCATACAAATTGTTCCAGATGTCTTTATAAATATTTTAAATTAAATAGCAACTCAGATGTTTTACCTTGAGTTTCTCTAAAAAAAAAAAAACACCTCATTTTAAACAGCACAATAAAAACTAGTTTTCAGATACATTCCAGAGCAATCTTACTTTTCCCTACATTTTATTAGAGATTCTGAGTCAAGCAAGGGAAACTGTATTTTTTCTTCTCATTTTCACTTTCATGGAAATAATCTATAAAAAGAAAGATTTCAGGGTTTTGAGGAACTCAAATCTACTCAATCTACTGAGAGGCCAGTAGATTTTACTTTTTTTTTTTATATCTGCTGTCTGTCTCCACTTTAGCCTCTACCCCTGGACACCAAGATAATCAATTGAAAAACAACCAACTGGAGAATTTTGAATGTAAATCTAGAAATTTGGCTTCAAAAATTAGATTTCTACCTATGTATCTATATCTACTACCTACCTACTATATATAACAGAAAAATTTATATATATTATATGTGTTAATAAAATAAATATATTTATATATAAGTAAACATATTTATATATTATAAATATATAAAATGATATTAATATAAATATACACAGACAAAATGCCCCCCCCCATTTCTGGCAAAATATCTTTTGGGCAAAAATGCCACTGAATGACACCTTGTTGCATATAAACTGGTTCAGAAGAGCGGACGGAGGGTGGTTTCCTTTTGCCCCTCCCTGCGGTCTTCCTGTTCTGCCCCATGAGTAGGATGACAATGTTAGGAATCCTTAAAAGCAGAGGTTGGCTTCAGAGTCTAATAACCTTTTCAGAGCACGATCCTGTCGCTTGCTATGGACCTCTGTCAGTACCGGAAGCTATCTGTAGCCAGACCTATCAGTTGTTGGCTGAAATACTAGCCCCGCTCTTCTTGTTAACAAACCCTTCTCCCCTCTTCTCCTTCCCTCTTCCTCCTCCCCCTTCTCCTGGCCTAGGCCCCCAGGGTTACCAGTGTGTCCAGCTCCAGGAGATGCAGAGAACTTGGTGTCATCCAGAGGTGACTACCTCCTTCCCCTTTGCTACATACAATCTTCCTCAACCTCCCTTCTCTACGCTGCCTCCTGAGATCCCAGGCTGGGGGGGGGGGGGGGCGGCGCTGGATGGGAGAGGACTCGGGAAGAGTTTCCTCGAAGACAAAGGAGGAATAAACAAACATAAGAAGAGTCCTAGTTCTGCCCTTTTCTCCACCTGCTTACCTTCAGACTTGAAATGCATTTGTGATGCTTATGGCTGTGGAATTCATTAGCCCCTGACAAATGAGGCATTGGAAAAATAACCAAATTTCAGGAACGGGGCACAACGTAAGGAGAGAAGTAACCTGAGTCCTTGGTGATATACTTGGGCTGTCAAACCAACCCTTGATCCACATGAATTAGGGATTTTATTAAAATAATAAAAGTCCATGTTATGGGGCACCGGGGTGGCTCAGTCGGTTAAGCGACTGCGTTCGGCTCAGGTCATGATCCTGCAGTCCCGCATCGGGCTCCCTGCTCGGCGGGGAGTCTGCTTCTCCCTCTGACCCTCCACCCCCCCCCATGTGCTCTACCTCTCTCATTCTCTCTCTCTCAAATAAATAAAATTAAAAAAAAAGCCCATGTTATGTAAGACTGTTTTTCCGATGTTCTGTTCCTACTGTGCACACATCCTGGTTATGGTCCTAGTCACTGACACCTAGTGAGCAACTAACTATTCAAGAAATGGCAGCCATGGGGGAGAAGATTGCCGATTGGACAGTTTTTCTCTTCCTTTAGTGTACTCTGGAATCCCCTGGGGAGTTAATAAAAATGCAAGCATTCCACTTCTACCCTTTGAGTTTTTATTCAGAGGGTCTGAGGTTGGGTGCAGGAACCTGCACATTTAATATCCCCCCAAGGTGATTCTGCTGCTGACGTTCCAGGTACCACACTTGGAGCAATCCGTCAGTGTGAACTGACCGCAAACTATTGAAGAGTGGGTATGAGTGATTCAGGGGGAAGGAAACAGTGAGGAGAAAGAATCCCTCCTGCCCCCTTCCATCCCACTCCCCAACTAGAAGAATATAATATACAAATTACGCTGTGGACAGCCTACCCTGTCCAGCCCATAAACTACACCAAGAACTCTGAGAGCACTTATACATTTTGGGCACATTCTTTACTTCGTAAGTACCCCAGAGGGAAGCTAGGGAAATTGAATACTCACATTAGCTTGGATGATGACAAAGTACCGAGTCTTATCTTCATAGTTGAGCCTCTTCCTTAACACCACATTTCCAGTTAACATGAGGGGAATTTCGAAGGTGTCATTAGATGTCTGCAAATAGAGAAAGACATAGAATCAACTCCTTCGAATATAAGATGAATTACAGAATGTAGTGTTGCAACCTAGTCTTTTGACAGTTAGAGAGCATGCTTATCATCTGAAAATAGAATATTGCCTGTAAGCTTCATATTTAATACTCTCATCATTTTTTAAAGATGTATTTATTTATCTGAGAGAGCGAGAGAGAGGGAGAGAGAGGGAGGGAGGAGTAGAGGCAGAGAATCTCCAGCAGATTTCCCGCTGAGCACAGAACCAACTAGGGCTCTCTCCCAGGACCCTGGCATCATAACCTGAACTGAAACCAAGAGTCGGCCGCTTCACTGACTGAGTCACCCAGGCCCCCAGTACTCTCGTCATTTTTAAAAACTTTGCATGTCGATCAATGGGTTTCACCAGAGTCATTTTGATAATAACCACATAACTTATTTCCTGTGACAGTTTTTTGTATATTTTTAGGGTAACCCATCAATAGCCCTGGAATACTTCTAAATCAAAGTTGAGGTATCCGGAAATTTTCCCTGTTACCACTGTTTGTCTTATCAACAAAGAGCTCAAACATTGCAATTTGTGATTTCAATATAATATCCTTTTTTCAAGACTGGTGTCAGGGGAGGAGCAGGGCAATGGTGATTTGTACTTGGTTCTGGGAGCTCACGCATCATTATCCAGAGCACGTCATTCTTCTGACTGGGAAAAAAAAAAAAAAAAAAAGGCACTCCTGGCCTCTCCCCAAAGACAGGAAGAACCAGAACCTTTTGGAAACCAGCTTAAATGCTTTTGCTTTAAATGCAATCAGTTCAGTAGCTATTCATCCCTAAACTCATTCCTTATTTATTTTAGATAAAATTCAATGAAAAGGATGGCAAAAGAAGAGAAGAAAAAAAAAGAGAAGAGAAAAAAAGGAAAAAAAAAAGAAAAGAAAGCACAATTTTAACTATTCTGATTTTGCTCATGGGTTAAATAAAAGTGTGCTTTGTTTTAGTAATAAGCTTGCAACACTGGTAATTAAACTTCTATGATTTTGGATAGTACAAATGCCTGATTCTTCTCTATTCCACATCTAGTATAAATTGGATCTGTTTATACGGCATTCACAAATGATGACGATAATGCTGAACGTAATAGTAGGTGTGACAGATTCCTGAGGGGGCCCTGTCTACCCCCACTTCCTGATAGGCATCTCATGCCTTTGTGTAAAACCTCCCCTTGAGTGTGACTTGCTTCTAACCAAGGATACAGCATAGGCGATAAACTGTCACTCTTGTGGCTACATTGTGTCATGGATGACTCCATCTTGCAAACAGCCTGGGTCTAGACACTCTCCTTGCAGAACAGCCGAGGAACTCAGTGTGGTCTCTTAGAGGTGGGAGCAGCTTCTAGCCAACAGTCAGCAAGAAGCCAATGCCTTCTGTCTTAAAATCATAAAGAAATGAATTCTGACAGCAGTCTGAGTTTCTCTGGAAGGAAGTTCTTCCTTAGTTGAGCCTACATAGGAGAACTAATCTGGTCAACACCCAGACTGCAACCTTGTGAGAGCCAAGCTGAGTCTAGACTCTTACGTCACAGAAACTACAAAAATGAGTATGTGTTGTCTTAAGACACTAAATTTGTGATGGTTTGTTACACGGTAATAGATAACTAACACACCACGTTAACCCCTGACTTGTCTCAAAGATCAGTGGTGGCATATAGTAACAGTAATTGATATCTGCTACGTTTGCTGCGTCTTCAACATCATAATTTCAAGTGATATTATATTTTTGTTTCTCTGATATTTAGGAACACACAGACAGACATGGGGATATACTCATATATGTTCTTATTAGAAAGTGATCCTCTTTTTAAAAATACAGAGATGAATAAACCACTTCTTAATAGTTTCTCCAATCCTCTTTTCCTTAAAGAGCAAACAGCCTGACACAGATTTGAAACGTCAGTGTTTCTGGTTATAAACTAGTACCAGTGGCTAACCAGCTGACAGCTCATCACTGCAGATCCACAGCAATTGACGAAATGAAGGATGTTCTCCTGTTGCCATTCGAACTGTGAAATGATTATATCATCGTTGCTGCTGCCTAAGACAGGAAAACCAGAATGGTTCATAAAGAAAAAGGACTATGCCTACTAGTCTTCTAAAGATATACTGAAGACATGAACTGATTGGGAATTGATTGTTCTGCTTCTATATGGCTGATGATCTCCTCCTTGGCTTAGTCTTTCCACAAACAACACCTATAAACTCTGGACTAAATGCAAAAAAACAAGGAATACCAGACACCCCTAGAGAGATAACCAAAGCAGACATACTCTGGGAGATCTCACACACTTGAAAGAAGAGACAACGTAGGTGAGTTTGCTGTTTTACAATAGCTAGTGCCTCAAGGAGCAGTCAAAATTCTGATAGAAAGTCCATCTGGCCTGAAGCATCAGGGGATAGATTTTTGGGACCACCAATGCTGATGGAAGGTGAGAGGTGGGCCTTAGAAAGAGAAAGCCAGGAAGGGAGAGAACAAATGTCACCTGTAAGCTGTGTTGGGGTCTGTTGGTGACCTCTAGAGCACAGAGGCAGACTAGAACAGGTGCACTAAGAAAGCATATAGAACTGAGCTTCGAGCTGCACCCGAGAGTTTTTAATGTAAGTCCGATGATGTTGTCTGGTACATTAAAAACAAACACATAGACAAATCTTCTCAGATGAATATAATAGAAGAGTCTCTCCCCAACATAACCTTCACAAGGTCCAGGAGGGAGTTCAGAACAACTGGACCCATGATGAACCAGGAAATGGGATCCCTTTTCAGAAAGAGAGAAAATCAGGGAAGACCAATGTTAGGACAAGCAGAGGAACTCTGTACTCAGAGATGTAAATAATGTGCTCAGTGCAGGCGAGACCACAGGAAAACTCAGCAAAGATAGGCGAACTCCAAAAATGTGGAACATTCAGACATGAGGGTTATACTAGCTGGGAAAAAAAAAAAAAAGACCACTGGATACACTTGTCATATTTCTATTTCTTGAGAAGGGAAATCTAGATGTGAGTGTGAAATTTCATGATTTTTAGATATTGGCTCAAAAATGATTTAAATTAATTTGTGGCCAAAAGCACCTGGGTGGCTCAGTTGGTTCAGTATGTGACTCTTGATTTCAGCTCAGGTTGTGATCTTAGGGCCCTGGGATTGCACCCCAATAAGGCTCTGTCTCAGTGGGGAGTCTCCTTGAGAGTCTCACTTTCGCTCTACCTCTGCCCCTCCTGCTCATTCTCTCTCTCTCTCTGTCTCTCTCTCTCAAGTAAATACATAACAATAAATTCTTTAAATTAATTTGTGGCCAAACAAAATGTCTGTGAGTGGAATGAAACTCGAGGTCATTAATTTGTGATTCCCACTAATGAATAATGCAGCATCAGTTGGAAAACAAACAAAAACAAACAAAAAAATCCTGAGATCTTTAAGTAGAACAGACCAATCTACACTTTTACCATTCCATACACTGTGGGACTCATTTGAAAGAAATCATAATTGTGGTTACAGATGCCAGAGATGGCCACATTTTCAGGTTAAATATGTTTGTCATCCCCACAGTTTTGATTTGAAAATAAGAAATTAGTAGATGAATATTATGGTGCTATTAATAGAAGCAGAGTTACTAGCAATTGAACGGTGACAGGTACAAACATCAGTAGGTAACTGAGGTTTACATTAAATTTCCATGATGGCTAAAGATGGGTTCACTCTGTAAGGATGTGGCTGGGTTCATGCTTTCTCCCCTCCGCCCCATAAGCTCCAAGTTAAGTGCTCTCATGGTGTCTTAGTCTTTCGCCTCATTGAATTACGTCCATGCCCAGAGAATGTCTTTATTTATTCCACAGTAGTGCTAGCTTGCTAGAGTACATCTTTCTTTTTCTGCAATTTGGACACTGCATGTGGCCAGTTGGCTTATCCAATCTATAGGCAGTAAAGGTACATATTGTGTTTCGTGCCAAGTCCACAAGTCCCTGAAAGGGGGAAGCCTTCAGAAGGAATTCCTGCACAGGTGACAAGGATAAGCTTCTGGAGGCACATGTCTTAGGGGAAAAGACACATAAAACAAACAAAAATACCTCCAAATCTTCCTGAGGCTGTGCTACATCTAGGGGGCTTTTCTTCTTCCTTTTCATTTTTGTTCCCCGCAGGTTTTGAAACTTTTACCAACAGTACTGTTTTGTTAGAACACGGCGGAGAAAAAGTGGAGTCCGTGTCCTCTAGAAAGAGTCCTGAGTCTGCGGCTCAGAAGCCCGCGCACACCAGCCGGCTACGCCCATGAGCCCGCTTCTCTCCCACCCACGAACTGACCCGCCAGAAGATGAGAACGTTTACAATTCACTTAGTTCTCACACTACATGTGTGAGGTAGGTCCTATTGGCCATTCTCAGTCTCTGCGAGCTCAATGTTTTTGTTTCTTTGTTTAAAGCTTATGTAACAAATACATAAATTAAAAATAGAAACATAATATTAACTTCACCACTTTCTATTTTCCTAACATTAAACATAAAGAAGAAGCATTTGTTTAGAAAATTCACTTAAGAAGTGATTTTTTTAAACGATGCTTTGGGGAACCCATGGCACCCTGAGAAGCGTTCTGGGGGGAAGAGGAAGGGAAAGGTGGCAGGCAGGGATTCTCACTTGGGCTGCAACAAAACCATTCTGATCTTATCAATGTGATAGATAATATAACATACTGGAAGAAATAATTTCACAGCCTAAAAACAGTGTAGAAATTCAATGGTCTAATTAGAAATAAATAATCTAAAAAAAAAAAAAAGCGGGGCACCTGGGTGGCTCAGCTCGTTAAGCATCAGCCTTTAGCTCAGGTCATGATCCCAGGGTCCTAGAATCAAGTCCCACATCAGGCTCTCTGCTCAGCGGGGAGTTTGCTTCTCCCCTGTCGCTGAGACTTCCCCCTACTCATGCTCCTTCTCTCTCTCAAATAAAAAACAAAATCTTAAAAAAAGAAGGCCACAGCTAAAGGTTTGTTCTCTTCTCTATCTTGGGCTTCACTGGTAGACATTGGCAGTGTGCTATTACTTGGCACGATCCGTAATGCATATGTATCATACTGGTTACACCATCTCCGATGATTTATTTAGAATGTTTAAGAGTGTGCAAGCACAATGGAAATGTAGTGAAAATGGCATATGGTACCTATAAATAATTTTAGGTTTGTACCTACAAAACCCACCAAAAAGTTTTTAAAAGTGGTTTTTAAAAGTATAACACAACTAGATAAGAGAGAGTAATTTTGAGATATTTTTTAACAGCAGAATGACGACTAACATAGTTCAAGGAGCTAAATAATAGAATAATATAGTAAGGATCAGCAGGAGTAAGCACTATTTTTATTCCTCATAGTGATGTCACATTGCACATAGGTACTGACATACCGGATCATTAGGATTATATTGGATAACATATTCTATCTGTCCATTTGGTCCATCATCTATGTCTGTAGCTCCATTGTCTCCTGAAAATCCTGTAAATATCGTGGTGCCAACTGGAGTGAGCTGAAAATAAAATAAAATAAAAACTGTCAATCCTCATTCCATCAACAGCACACCAGAAGTGTTCTAGCACAAGCCCAGGCTTCTGTTACACAAAGGAGAGCGGGCGGCTGCCCAGGGCCACGGATCTGACATGTTTCTAAAGAATACTTGCAAAACTTCTGTAGGAGTTCTTGTAAAGTCTCGATATTTCCAACATCTTGGTCCTTGCTTTGGGTAAGAAATAGAAGGCCCTAATTCAGTGTGAAGCACATTTGGACCAATTCATGACCATTAGCATCTTAGCCCCTGTGGAGAGAATGCATCTGTTGTTCTTCCTTAAAAAAACAAAACAAAACAAAACAAAAAAACCCTTGATGCATTAGGTTATCGACAAGCTAGAATTTAAAATGTATGAGGAAGTTAGCATCTTTATTTTAAAATCAAACACCATTTCGGAGAGATCAATGACATGATGTGCCAGTGGAAGTCGGAGGAAGAGACGGAGACAGCGGTGCCCTGTGTATCAGAGGACGGAGAGAGCTGGGAGTTTCCGCACTTGCAGAAGGCTATTGAGTGGCGGATGTTGGCAAGCTGGCCAGATCTTTCCCTTTGGGATTCAAACAACAAAACTTAATAAGGCACACGAGACATGATTTGGCATTTGGCCTGCGCATTTAGCTTTATTCATTGTTGCTCTCCACCAGAGAATCACTGTTATTTTCTCTGACCCGTAGGTCATTCCCTGCACAGTGTCTTCCTACAACCAGAGCCTCCAGTCCTCAAGCTGTAGCTGGAAAACTCTTCATTAGTTACATTTCCATTTAATTAGTATCACCTTCTCCTAAACCAACCCCGACAAAGCATTCTCTACCCCACAACAGAAGAAGGTGTCCTTTTTGTTGTGCTTACATTTTATACCTTTCTTCCTTAATCACTGCACTGAAATCATGAATAAATAAATTGTGTCAATAAACACAACCTCTCTGCCTCTATAGAGCAGAGGCTTTTCGTTTTTTTTTTTTTATTTTCAGAGTTATGTTTTGTTAATTTTTAAATGGGATTCTTTCATGGAGAAATAGTTTCAGAGATTGAAAAAGAAAAGGGTTTGTCTCATTTATTCCTGTTTTTAGTGGGTATAAATCCAAATCTCTACAGGGATCCACCACATAAGGAGTAAATGAGTGAAGCAAGCCTGATGTGCTTGGGGGCAAACTGAGAAGCACATATATCCTATGAAGCAAATTCTTGCCATCATGGACTATAGTCTTCTAATATTCTAATTTTACAAGAAACATCTTGGTTCTAAGGATGGCCATAGATTTTAGAGAATTAAACTATGAGCTAAATGGGCCAAACAAAATATATGCAGGAGGCATGGCAACCACAGTACTTTGCAACTTCTGATCTAGAAAAAAAAATACAATTATGATGAAAGAAACAAGCCATCAATACAAAGTAGTGGGTATTTACAAAGTCAGCCTTCCTGGTGGGTAGGTCTAAAGGGCAAACTTTGACTTCCAGCTGGTCAAAAAGAACACAAAGAAGAGAGAGGAGATGGTCTCGACAGCACATACATGAACACCAGGACACCATGGACTGGGGCCCTGGGTGAGAACATGAAAGACTGCTAAGACCTCTATGTTGACAATCTTCTATTCTTTAAAATGTAATCCCAGTCCCCAAAGATGTGCTTTCTTACAAAAAAAATCATCTATTCTTATGTAGCTTGCTTTGATTTTTAAATTATGAAATTTTAAAATTCAATGATGATTTATTTCCAGATAACTAAAAAAACAAAGTATTTTTTGTGGTAAGAATGCCAAAGCTAGATCCCCTTTTATTCCGATCTCCTTTCATCAAGGCTCTTGGAAACAGGGGTTATCATAGTGAAGTCAAACTCTAAGCTTATTTAAAAATTAGGAAATACTGTTTAAAAAGGAAGTAGCAATGGAAACAAAGGAACTGCTTCAAAATGTATACAATGGATTTCCTAAGCACATGATTATCACCTATCCATCACCTTACAAATGATTTCAAAGTATCCTCTGTCTCCTGTGTGAAAATAAAATTGTTGGTAACCTTAAGACAAAACAAAACAAAAAACCCACAAAGTATTTTTTTTTTTTTTAAATAGGCTCCACAACCAGCATGGAGCCCAGTGCAGACCTTGAACTCACAACCCTCAGATCAAGACCTGAGATGAGACCAAGAGTCCGACGCTTAACAGACTGAGTCCCCCAGGTAACCCCCCAGGAAGTATTTTTTAAAAATCTTTGTTACCAAAGTAATAATAACTGGGCTGCAGGATTAATTTAAAAAGTCAGAAAGAATCAAAACAAAGACAAAATGAAACAGAAAAACGTGAACAGTAGGTGTGGGCAGATTTTGAAAACAGTGTGTCTTGTCTCTCCATCTACTCACAGAGGCAGCATATCTTACTGGACTCCATGCGTTGTGGGGAGAGATCCTGAAGTTCCAAAGCCAAGGGCACAGCACGGGTATTAAGGGGAAGTAGAGGAAGTTGGAAGAGCTGAGAGCACACGCAGGTGTCTGGAGATGCTCAGACAATGAGTGGGCTGGACGCCCGGGAGCAAGTGAAGAGCAGAAAGTGTGCTGACAAGAATCACAACGTTCCCTATGTAATCAATTCTGCCAGTCCCTTTAATGGGCACCTAAAAGGACAAGATGCTATAACAAAGATTATTTTTAATATCAACTCACTATTACTAAAACCAATTTTTTTCTTTCTTAACAAGCTTTTAGTTTTGTTTTGTTTTGCTTTTTTAATTGAAGGAAGGCAAAGTTTCAACACAAGCCGTCATGCATCACCTGTATATTATGAAACACTGGGGCTTACATAATTTAGAAGTAAAACAAACAAGGGAAAACCTTATGAGTCTCTCACTTGATCATGTAATCATCTGTGTAACATTCAACTGCAGCATTAATATCCAGTGACATTATTTTCTGTTGGAAATTTTAAATTATGTAGACAGGTGGTCACTTTTCTACATGCTGCTTTAATAATATAAATTCAATTTGATTAGATGTAAAGTTTGAAGTATTATTTATATATGTAGAGGGAAAAAAAACTAATCTCGCCTTTGAGTCTTAAAATCCAAGATGCAAATGAAACCTCCCAGATGACTTGGGTAAGTAATAAAATGGCAGTTGTTATCAGAAAAGAACTATTTTTAGAGTAAGGAGCAAGATGGCGGAGGAGTAGGAGACCTAGATTTCGTCTGGTCTCAGGAATTCAGCTGAATAGGGATCAAACCATTCTGAACACCTACGAACTCAACAGGAGACCGAAGAGGAGAGTAGCAACAACTCTCTGAACAGAGAAGCGACCACTTACTGGAAGGTAGGACATGCGGAGAAGTGAATCCGAGGCGATATTCGGGAGGATAGACGGCGGGGAGGGGGCCTCCGTCGGCCGCTTCTGGCAAGTGCTAGAGCCGCGGAGCACAAAATCGGACCTTCTAGAAGTCGGCTCCGCGGAGGGACGTCGCTCCAGTGGCTAAGCGGGGGGTGGAACCCTCGCGGGACAGTGGGGTTTCAGGACCCTCGGGGTCACAGAAAGACCGGGGGAGCCTGAGTGCGGCAGAGCTCCCAGGGATCGGAGCGGGGAAGCCGGCTGCAGAGACGGAGCCGAGGCGCGGGCTCCCAGCTCGGGGTGGCCATAAACTGTGATCCGCGGCCCAGTCGGGGCACGGCTCCTCCAGCAGGGACCCAACAAGCGGCAGAGCCGGGGAGACTCCCCTTCCTTCCCGGGGAGGAGCGGCGCGGGAGCGCACCGCAGGGATCTGCTGGGTTTGGAGACTCCACACGGGGTCGGGTGCCAGAGATAGAAACGCTCGGTCACAGGCCGGGTGAGCACGGAGTGCGGCCGGAGACCGGGGACACGGGAGTGACTGCTTTTCTCTGGGGGCGCACTGAGGAGTGGGGCCCCGAGTTCTCGGCTCCTCCGGGTGGAGATTGGGAGGCCACCATTTTCGCCCTCGTCCTCCAAAGCTGCACCGAGAGCTTGCAGGGAACAAAAGCTCCTGAGAGCAAACCCGAGCAGCTTGCTTAGCCCGGACCGACAAGGGCGGGGCAATTCCTCCTCCGGCAAAGACATTTGGGAACCACGGCAACAGGCCCCGCCCCCAGAAGATCAGCAGGAACAGCCAGCAAGCCAAGACCAAGTTGATCGATCAAGGAGAACGGGAGAACTCCAGCACTAGGGGAATACTGCACATAGATTCATGGCATTTTTTTTTTTTTACCATAATTCATTATTTCATCAAAGTTAATTTTTGTTGACTGTTTTTTTATTATTTTTCTTTTTCCCTTTTTCAACCAACATCTTATCAATCCCTTTTAAAAAAAAAAACATTTTTTATTTTTCATTTTTAGAGTCATATCTTATCCCTTCATAGTAGTTACCCTTATTTTTGGCATATATATATAAGTTGTTCTCTCTTTAAAATTTTGAGATACAGTTTCTTCTAACAGATCAAAATATACCCTAAATCACTAGTGTATGGCTTTGTTCTAGTCTCCTGCCTGATCACATTCTCTCCCTTTTTCCTTTTTTTTTTCTTTCTTAAATCTTCTTTCCTTTTTCAAACAACTTATCTTACCAAGTCCTTTTATAAAATCTTTTATAATTTTCATCTTTACAGCCATCTTCCATCCCTTCATTGCATCAACCCCTATTTTGTATATATATGTCTTTCTTCCTTTAAAATTTTAGGAGGCACTTTTTTCTAACAGACCAAAATACGCCCAAAATCTAGTGTGTGGCACTAATCTATGCACTAGCCTGATCATATTTGATCATATTCTGCTTTTATTGTATTGTTTTGTTTTTGTTTTTATCCTTTTTTTTTCTTTTTTTTTTTTCTCTTTCTTTTTTCTTTCTTTCCCTTTCTTTTCCCCTGGTTTCAGGTCTTTTCTGATTTGTATACAGTATATTTGCTGGGGACGTTGTAAACCTGTTAGCATTTTGTTCTCTCATTCATCTATTCTCCTCTGGACAAAATGACAAGACGAAAGAAATCACCTCAGCAAAAAGAACAAGAGGTAGTACCGTCAGCCAGGGAACTACTCAATACGGATATTAGTACGATGTCGGACCTAGAGTTCAGAATCATGACTTTAAAGATACTAGCTGGGCTTGAAAAAAGCATGGAAGTTATTAGAGAAACCCTTTCTGGAGAAATAAAAGAACTAAAATCTAAACAAGTCGAAATCAAAAAGGCTATTGATGAGGTGCAATCAAAAATGGGGGCACTAAATGCTAGGATAAATGAGGCAGAAGAGAGAATCAGCGATATAGAAGACCAAATGATGGAAAATAAAGAGGCTGAGAAAAAGAGAGAGAAACAACTACAGGATCACGAGGGCAGAATTCGAGAGATAAGTAATACAATAAGACGAAACAACATTAGAATAATTGGGATCCCAGAAGAAGAGAGAGAGAGAGGGGCAGAAGGTATACTGGAGCAAATTATAGCAGAGAACTTCCCTAATGTGAGGAAGGAAACAGGCATCAAAATCCAGGAGGCACAGAGAACCCCTCTCAAAATCAATAATAATAGGTCAACACCCTGACATCTAATAGTAAAACTTACGAGTCTCAGAGACAAAGAGAAAATCCTGAAAGCAGCTCGGGAGAAGAGATATGTAACCTACAATGGGAGAAACATTAGATTGGCAACAGACCTATCCACAGAGACCTGGCAGGCCAGAAAGGACTGGCAAGATATCTTCAGAGCACTAAACGAGAAAAATATGCAGCCAAGAATACTATATCCAGCTAGGCTATCATTGAAAATAGAAGGAGAGATAAAAAGCTTCCAGAACAAACAAAAACTAAAGGAATTTGCAAACACGAAACCAGCCCTCCAAGAAATATTGAAAGGGGTCCTCTAAGCAAAGAGAGAACCTAAAAGCAGCAAAGAGCAGAAACGAACACAGACAACAGACAGTTAACAGTCACCTTACAGGTAATACAATGGCACTAAATTCATACCTTTCAATAGTTACCCTGAATGGAAATGGGCTAAATGCCCCAATCAAAAGACACAGGCTATCAGATTGGATTAAAAAACAAGACCCATCAATATGCTGTCTGCAAGAGACTCATTTTAGACCCAAAGACACCCCCAGATTGAAAGTGAGGGGGTGGAAAACCATTTACCATGCTAATGGACACCAAAAGAAAGCTGGGGTGCCAATCCTTATATCAGACAAACTAGATTTTAAAACAAAGACTGTAATAAGAGAACAGGAAGGACACTATATCCTACTTAAAGGGTCTATCCAACAAGAAGATCTAACAATTGTAAATATCTATGCTCCTAACGTGGGAGCAGCCAATTATATAAGGCAATTAATAACAAAAGCAAAGAAACACATTGACAACAATACAATAATAGTGGGGGACTTTAACACCCCCCTGACTGAAATGGACAGATCATCTAAGCAAAAGATCAACAAGGAAATAAAGACTTTAAATGACACACTGGACCAAATGGACTTCACAGACATATTCAGAACATTCCATCCCAAAGCAACGGAATACACATTCTTCTCTAGTGCCCATGGAACATTCTCCAGAATTGATCACATCCTAGGTCACAAATCAGGTCTCAGTCGGTACCAAAAGATTGGGATCATTCCCTGCATATTTTCAGACCACAATGCTTTGAAACCAGAACTCAACCACAAGAGGAAAGTCGGAAAGAACTCAAATACATGGAGGCTAAAGAGCATCCTACTAAAGAATGAATGGGTCAACCAAGAAATTAAAGAAGAATTAAAAAAATTCATGGAAACCAATGAAAATGAAAACACAACTCTTCAAAATCTTTGGGATACAGCAAAGGCAGTCCTGAGAGGAAAGTATATAGCAATACAAGCCTTTCTCAAGTAACAAGAAAGGTCTCAAATACACAACCTAACCCTACACCTAAAGGAGCTGGAGAAAGAACAGCAAATAAAGCCTAAACCCAGCAGGAGAAGAGAAATCATAAAGATCAGAGCAGAAATCAATGAACTAGAAACCAAAAGAACAGTAGAACAGATCCACGAAACTAGGAGCTGTTTCTTTGAAAGAATTAACAAGATGGATAAACCCCTGGCCAGAGTGATCAAAAAGAAAAGAGAAATGACCCAAATCAACAAAATCATGAATGAAAGAGGAGAGATCACAACCAACACCAAGGAAATACAAACAATTATAAGAACATATTATGAGCAACTCTATGCCAGCAAATTAGATAACCTGGAAGAAATGGGTGCATTCCTAGAGATGTATCAACTACCAAAATTGAACCAGGAAGAAATAGAAAACCTGAACAGACCTATAACCACTAAGGAAATTGAAACAGTCATCAAAAATCTCCCAAGAAACAAAAGCCCAGGGCCAGATGGCTTCCCAGGGGAATTCTATCAGACATTTCAAGAAGAATTAATACCTATTCTCCTGAAACTGTTCCAAAAAATAGAAATGGAAGGGAAACTTCCAAACTCATTTTATGAGGCCAGCATTACCTTGATCCCAAAACCAGACAAAGACCCCATCAAAAAAGAGAATTACAGACCAATATCCTTGATGAACATGGATGCAAAAATTCTCACCAAAATACTAGCCAATAGGATCCAACAGTACATTAAAAGGATTATTCACCATGACCAAGTGGGATTTATTCCTGGGCTGCAAGGCTGGTTGAACATCCGCAAATCAATCAACGTGATACAATACGTTAACAAAAGAAAGAACAAGAATCATATGATCCTCTCAATAGATGCAGAAAAAGCATTTGACAAAGTACAACATCCTTTCTTAATCAAAACTCTTCAGAGTATAGGGATAGAGGGTCCATACCTCAATATCATAAAAGCCATCTATGAAAAACCTACAGCGAATATCATTCTCAATGGGGAAAGGCTGAGAGCTTTTCCCCTAAGGTCAGGAACGCGGCAGGGATGTCCACTCTCACCACTGCTATTCAACATAGTATTAGAAGTCCTAGCCACAGCAATCAGACAACAAAAAGAAATCAAAGGCATCCAAATCGGCAGAGAGGAAGTCAAACTCTCACTCTTTGCAGATGATATAATCCTGTATGTGGAAAACCCAAAAGACTCCACCCCAAAACTGCTAGAACTCATACAGGAATTCAGTAAAGTAGCAGGATATAAAATCAATGCACAGAAATCAGTGGCATTCCTATACACCAACAACAAGACAGAAGAGAGACAAATCAAGGAGTCTATCCCATTTACAATTGCACCCAAAACCATTAGATACCTAGGAATAAATCTAACCAAAGAGGCAAAGGATTTGTACTCAGAAAACTATAAAATACTCATGAAAGAAATTGAAGAAGACACAAAGAAATGGAAAAACGTTCCATGCTCATGGATTGGGAGAATCAACATTGTGAAGATGTCAGTGCTACCTAGAGCAATCTACACATTCAGTGCAATCCCCATCAAAATGCCATCCACTTTTTTCAAAGAAATGGAACAAATAATCCTAAAATTTGTATGGAAGCAGAAGAGACCCAGAATAGCCAGAGGAATACTGAAAAAGAAAAGCAAAGCTGGCGGCATCACAATTCCGGACTTCCAGCTCTATTACAAAGCTGTCATCATCAAGACAGTATGGTACTGGCACAAAAACAGACACATAGATCAAGGGAACAGAATCAAGAGCCCAGAAATGGACCCTCAACTCTATGGTCAACTTATTTTTGACAAAGCAGGAAAGAATGTCCAATGGCAAAAAGACAGTCTCTTCAACAAATGGTGTTGGGAAAATTGGACAGCCACATGCAGAAGAATGAAACTGGACCATTTCCTTACACCACACACAAAAATAGACTCCAAATGGTTGAAAGACCTAAACGTGAGACAGGAGTCCATCCAAATCCTAAAGGAGATCACAGGTAGCAACCTTTTCGACCTCAGCCGCAGCAACTTCTTCCTAGAAACATCGCCAAAGGCACGGGAAGCCAGGGCAAAAATGAACTATTGGGATTTCATCAAGATAAAAAGCTTTTGCACAGCAAAAGAAACAGTCCACAAAACAAAAGACAACCGACAGAATGGGAGAAAATATTTGCAAATGACATATCAGATAAAGGGCTAGTATCCAAAATCTATAAAGAACTTATCAAGCTCAACACCCAAAGAACAAATAATCCAATCAAGAAATGGGCAGAAGACATGAACAGACATTTCTCCAAAGAAGACATCCAAATGGCCAACAGGCACATGAAAAAGTGCTCAACATCGCTCGGCATCAGGGAAATCCAAATCAAAACCTCAATGAGATACCACCTCACACCAGTCAGAATGGCTAAAATGAACAAGTCAGGGAACGACAGATGTTGGCGGGGATGTGGAGAAAGGGGAACCCTCCTACACTGTTGGTGGGAATGCAAGCTGGTGCAACCACTCTGGAAAACAGTATGGAGGTTCCTCAAACAGTTGAAATTAGAGCTACCGTTCGATCCAGCAATTGCACTACTGGGTATTTACCCCAAAGATACAAATGTAGGGATCCGAAGGGGTACGTGCACCCCAATGTTTATAGCAGCAATGTCCACAATAGCCAAACTGTGGAAAGAGCCAAGATGCCCATCGACAGATGAATGGATAAAGAAGAGGTGGTATATATACACAATGGAATATTATGCAGCCACCAAAAGGAATGAGATCTTGCCATTTGCAACGACGTGGATGGAACTGGAGGGTGTTATGCTGAGTGAAATAAGTCAATCAGAGAAAGACATGTATCACATGACCTTACTGATATGAGGAATTCTTAATCTCAGGAAACAAACTGAGTGTTACTGGAGTGGTTGTGGGTGGGAGGGATGGGGTGGCTGGGTGATAGACATTGGGGAGGGTATGTGCTATGGTGAGCACTGTGAATTGTGCAAGACTGTTGAATCACAGATCTGTACTTCTGAAACAAATAACGCAACATATTTTAAGAAAAAAGAAAAATAAGAAGAGAACAGGAGAGGAATAAAAGGGGAGTATGTCAGAGGGAGAGACGAACCATGAGAGATGATGGACTCTGAAAAACACACTGAGGGTTCTAGAGGGGAGGGGGTGGGGGATGGGTTAGCCTGGTGATGGGTATTAAGGAGGGCACGTTCTGCATGGAGCACTGGGTGTTATTAACAAACAATGAATCATGGAACACTACATCAAAAACTAATAATGTAGTACATGGTGATTAACATAACAATAAAAAAATTAAAAAAAAAGAAAAGAACTGTTTTTAGTCAAGGTGAAAATAAAGCATAATATTCTCTAAATCTCACAACTTTCCATGTTTCCCAGTCTTATTCGAGATTAAGTTTCTAAAAAATAAATATTACATGACAGTATTTGTTTGGAAGAGATGATTTGAAGGATTTTACTTCTCCCTATGTGACATTTGCAAATCCAAAGACATATTTGCAAATTCAAAGACCGTAACCAAGAAAAAGTTCTGTTTTTCTCCAGCCTTCCAAATGTTTTTGAAACTCATAAAAGGCAACCTAAAAGTGCTATGCTATCTTAATATATTATCATCAATTAATATTTTTCCTCTTCATCACTGACATCTTTCTTTTATATTTAAAAATCATATTTATAAAGATATATAATTTTTAATATCTGGTCATTTAAAACAAACTCTACAGTATATTTTTGGTTGCCCTTATAAAAATGCACTTAATGACAAAGTCCAACGAAGACTGTTGTTGGATTACACCTAATAGGACCTATTATGCATTTGTTCATGGTTGCAATTTGAGGTTAATCCAAAAAATATTTCACTTTCAATCACTCTTATTTTAGGATTTAACCTTATTTTTTGGATGCCACACATAATTGTCCCCAATAGAATATATGTGCCCATACACATTTTTATTATTCCTTGAAATTACAAGTAGAAATATGATTCTTCAGTCAATTCTATTAGTTTATATCTTTGAATGGAAAATAAAGGAGAAACAATTGCCTCACTATGGAAAAAGAATCAATCTTACCATTTCTGTAATGATATCATATTAAAGGTCATGAATGATCTCTAAATAGGATTTTAAGCTCTTTTTTAAGAAGAGAATTTAGGTCCTTGAAAATTAAATGGAAAGCATTATTATAACAGCAGATTTCAGCATTGTATTTCATTTGTGTGCTGCATCTCTTTACAATTTCACTAACAATTAAAGATTTTTACTCCAACTTTGAAAGGTGGTATTTAGTTGTTGTCAGCAAAGGACTCAGGAAATATGCCTCATTATTAGTTCAGCATCTGCATAAATGAGTGAGTTCTGCTCCATAGTTGTATGTTTAGACCAAATGTCTTAGCACACACTGCTCCTACTCGTTTCCACTACTAGAAGAAGGAAACATTCCCCATGCAGATGTACATAGGCAAAATGTAGCACTAACCTGGGTGAGCAATTGGGCTGCACACACTTATCTGTGATCTACAGCTCACATGGTTGACCCGTTCAGACACAGGCTAGGGTTAGGGATGTTTAAAGCTAATATACGAGAAATAGCTAAGAAAAAAGAAGATAAAGCATTTTATCTTTATATGGATGATCTGGAGAGACCAAAAAGGTCCCAGTGAAATGGACTACGCTAGATGCAAACAAGCAAAAGGGAGTTGAAACATGCAAAATGGTGTTAAAAAATATATTTCATTCATTTTCACTATATGTATACCCAACAGAAGTACACAACTATGCATGTACATATGCATGCATGCCCACACACACATGCACTGCACAAATATAAATAAACATATCACCATGACTTATTCTCAGTAGAGGAGGTGGTGAACACTGGCGCTATGTGAATTTCTCAATATGATGTAGAGGTTGAAACATGAGAGTCAGGCTGTTTATTACAAAGCTGTGTTGCCCTATAGATTATTATTCACAGTTTTCAGGCACATCTGCCATGCAGATGGCCATGTTCTGTGTTCTTTAACATTTCAACAAGACTCAGAAATATAAATTTGGTTTTCTGAAGGGCATTCTAATTCACAGGACGATTATCAGCATGGGCAGCTGCCTGAGGGTGTCACTTACTTATTTAGTTCATGTCTCTTTCCACAAATGATTTTATACAGCTATTGGGAAATACAGAAAATGCATAGATAGATGCAAATGGAAAAGTTAAAGAAAATCAAAGCAAGAAAATTCAGTATTTCAAGAAGATGCAGAAGATAAATTAGAATGTGAATGCAAAAAATGAACAGGTCTTAGTCAACTGTCTGTGTATCCTGTGATCCATGGCTAGTGAAGCTAACCGAAAAATTTTGAACAATGCTCCAAAAAGAGAAGACTTGTCCTCACTTACAAGCTTACTTGCAATATTTCCCCACAGAAGCATTGTATTCACGGCTTCGTATAAATACAATTACTTCTCATTACCCATGGGAATTATGATCTATGAAGTCACCGTGAACACTGACTTAAATCCTGAACTACTGCTTCCGGAGAGAATATGGGGTTATCTCACTGCTAGGGGGGACACAAGCTTAGGTTCCCTTCAGCCTCGTCACAACATTTTCATCAACCAATCAATATATAACCTTGTTTTATGTGTGCTTCTGTTTAAAGACACCTTATTTAATATGTGTTTCTGATTTGCTACCACTTAGCTTACAGCCAACAGCACTATAACTCATTCCTGAATAAAACTTACCTAACACATATATTCTCTCCGTAAGGTACATATTGCTTTCTTGGGTTAGGAAGGCTAGACAGCCCTGCAGCGCTCAGATGGGGGCCATTTTAAACAGCAAAATCACCAACACAAACTACAAAGATGTAAATAGTGTGGCACCAATTAGACTGCAAAAAAGCACACTTGTTTATAGTAGAAGACATGAAACAAGATGGCAGAGCATCATTTTGTTTGGCCTGAGTTTGACGTGTGTACAGCGGGTGACTCAAATTTTTCATCCCTCTGCACATGTCTGTGAATGACCACAGAAGATTGGCAAGTTTTGAATTTGGGCTTACAGATAAATTTGAGCAAGTAGGCAAATTTGCAATTATAGAATCGATGAATCATGAAGGTGGGCTGTACATGACGAACAATACTACTAATTCATTAGGAGTGTGGCTCAAAGACTCAATCAACCAGAAACTGAGGCAGGATCGAGCCTCATCCCTGGTTCCACTTAGCTCAATGATCCCTGCTCCTCTGAAATTGTTTCCTGCCTATGAATGTTAAAATTGGATTAAAGCACTTAAGAGAAACATTTTAAATCTCTATTTTGATTGCTTACTAAAGACCTAAATAAGTGGAAAGATATGCTTTATCAATAAATTGGCTTTATCACTAATGTAAAGATGTCAATTCTTTATAAATTTATCAATAGATGTGGAAATTTATAAGCTGATTCTAAAATTTACATGAAACTTCATGGGGTCAAGAATAGAAAGACAGTCTTAAAGAAGAACTAAGTTGGAAGACTTACACTACCCAGTTCCCCAACTTTAATGTAAACCTATGGAAATTGAGACACTGTGGTATTGGCTTGAGAATAAACAAATATACCAGTGGGACAGTATATTGTGTCCATAAACAATCTCCACAGATAGTTACCTCATTCATAGAAAAAGATATCACGACAGTGGTTGTGAATTCAATGATCTTTTCAATAAATGGTGCTATGTTAATTAGAAATCCACATGGAAGAAAAATGACACCAATTCCAACTTCACAGTCTATATAAAACTAAATTCCAAGTGGCCTTGTGCACTGTTGGTGGGAAGGTCAATTTGTGCAGCCACTGTGGAGAACAGTATGGAGGTTCCCAAAAATATTAGAAATAAAATTATTATATGATTCAGTAATTTCACTTTGGGGTATTTTTCCAAAGGAAATGAAAGCACTAACTCGAAAAGATAAATGCACCTCCATGTTCACTGCAGCATTATTTCTAAGCCAAGACATGGAAAAACCTAAGTGTCCATTGATGGATAAATGGATAAAGAAAATATGGTATGTATGTGACACACACACACACACACACACACACACACACAGAGGGAGTGTCACTCAGCCATAGAAAAGGAGGAAATCCTGCCATTTGCTATAACATGAATGGACCGTGAATGAATTACACTAAATAAGTTAGACAAAACAAATACCATGTAACTTTACTTATATATGGAATCTAAAAGCAAATAAACAAAAATCCCCCAAGAAACCCCCAACAAATTCATAGATACAGAGAACAGATTGGTGGCTAGGCAGGGGTGGGGTGTGTGTGTTTTCACATGCCCTGGTTGAAGGTGGTCAAAAGGAAAGAAAGATACAAACCTCCAGTTAAAAGATAAGTCCTAGGAATGTAAAGTATAGTGCGGTGACTATAGTTAATACTGTATTGTATGTTTGAAAGTTGCTGAGAGATTGTATCTTTTTTTAAAATTTTTTATTGTTATGTTAATCACCATACATTACATCATTAGTTTTGGATGTAGTGTTCCATGATTCATTGTTTGTGCATAACACCCAGTGCTCCATGCAGAACGTGCCCTCTTTAATACCCATCACCAGGCCAACCCATCCCCCCACCCCCCTCCCCTCTAGAACCCTCAGTTTGTTTTTCAGAGTCCATCGTCTGAGACAGTATATCTTAAAAGTTCTCATCATACACAAAAAAACTATAAGTATGTGTGGTGACTGAATGTCCACTAAACTTACTGCGGTGATCATTTCAAATATACACATATACTGAATCATTGCATTGTACAGCTGAAACTAATATAATATTATAGGTCAATTGTATCTCGATAAAAACATAAATCATGAATCACCAAATTCTACACCTGAAGCCAATTTTACCATATATGCTAACTAGAATTTAAATAAAAATTGAAATAAAAATGTAAAATATAAGATGAAACTAAGAAAACAAGATCATATCTTCAAGATATAACAATCAGCAAAGATTTATTAAATTAGACACACAGAGCAAAAACCATGAAAACATTGACAAAGTGGACTACACTAAAAATAAGAACTCCTATCCATTATCAGTAACAAGAAAGTAAAAATATAAACAACAAGACTGGTGGAGACATGTTCAATATGTATATTGGACAAGGAAATTATGTTCAGAATATATAAAAAACCTCTACAACATAACAAGAAAATGACAGACTCTTGAATAGGAAATTCACAAAAAAGAGCATAAGTTAGTGGCCAGTAAACATATGAAGAGTGCTGATTTTCACCAGGTATCAGGAAGTCCTGAATAAAATGCCAATGGCACATTACTGGATGCCCACCAAACTGGTTAAAATTAATAATAGTGACAATATCAGGTTTTGTCCAGGAGGGATTTTGCAGAGGTGGGGCTCAGTCTCCAGGTTCTTACTCACCAGGTCTGTAACCCCTCCTGGGTAGTGCTCTGGAATGGCTGCTGATTTGTCTGCAACACGGGATGTACAATCTTTAGGTGCTCTGATCCTACTTCATGATGCTTTATCTTTTTAAAGGATTATATTTATTTATTTGACTGACAGAGAGACAGAGAGAGTGAGTGCACACAAGCAGGGGGAGTGGCAGGCAGAGGCAGAGGGAGATGGAGAAGCAGACTCCCGATGAGCAGGGAGCCCGATGTAGGGCTCGATCCCAGGACCCTGAGATCATGACCTTAGCCAAAGGCAGACACTTAACCGACTGAGACACTCAGGTGCCCCCCCAACTTCCTGATCCTTTGAAGATTACCCATAGTGGTTCCATAGTCATCTGTGCACGGGGTTAGAAATTCCCATTCTCTAATTTATATAGTCCTTGAAAAAAGACCTAGTTTAAAATGATTAGTTACTATCTTCTTGTCCCTATGCATATTGTCACAGTCTACTCAATTATGATGGATGGTCTGAGGATTCTCTTCCATTATAGTAATCTTTCCAAATTAGAAGCCATTCATTCTTTGGCTACTCTACAGCCTTTAATTTCCTCCTTAGATAAAATAATTGTATGATTTTTCTTGCAAGTCAACTCTGCCTTGGAAATATGCTTTAGAGAGAGTGATATATTTGAAAACCAAGAGAGTCTCCACAAATGAAGTAGAGTGATGAATTTGTACACAGGTTCACATTGTTGACAACTTCAGCTTTTCCTCACAATGATTAATTTACATTATCTCTGAGTCTATGGTCATTTATTGAGAGCTTATTATAATCATTGTTTCTGTGACCATTATGGTATTATATTAACTCATTAGTAGAATATTTGTTTTATTACATTTATTATTTATTCAAACATTCTATGTGAAGCTTATCTTAAAACTTTCTAGAATTGCAAATAGCACACATTCCTGAATTTAGTGGATGTTATCTTGCAGTGATTTATTAAAATCAAATAAAAAAATTGGAAAAACATTATATATGTTCTTCATATTCCCTTTAACATAATACAGTTTTTGCACCTGTGTGTAAAATTTGGATTCCCTATTTTAATTATGAAAGCTAGAAAGTCACTTCTGAAGAAATTATTAAAGGCAAATGCATGTAGATAAGTGTCTTCAAAATAAGAGAAGGATTATTATTATTGGAGCGATAAGTAGCTATTCTCATCTTTACTAAAAACAAAAGAGCAACTAAGCTTAAATTAAATATATATGTGTGCATTTATATATACAAATACACAGAGAGAATGTGTGTGTGTGTGTATATGTATATGAGCTTATAAAATTTAAAATTTGTTGAATACATGAATCTTTTAAAAGAGCTGAAAAATTGATTCCCATTTACATGTTTAATGTAGAAAATATATTTTTATGTGTTTCTTTCCTGTACATTAATCTCCGTCTCCTTTTTCCATCTTGCTGGTTTCCTGCTTCCCAGAGAGGATGTGCCTAGTTCCCTCGAGTCAGAAAACAGAGGTAAGTGAAAGGAACTGGGGCTTATTTCTTCAGAAGCTATATATATATATATATATATATATAATATTTTCTAATATATATATTTAACTTACAAAATTACCTTATTGTACCTAGCAATTGTAAAGAAAACACATATAAAATGTGTTAAATATTCTTAACTATAGATGAAATCTCACTGTTAAGCTTCATCATGGACACCATCTGTGCTCTTAGATCTACCCTGATGGCTGGTAAGCACAGACATCCGAAAATGCATGTATTCATGAAAGGAGATGATACAGCCATGACGAAAGATGAGGAGCAGCACAAAACTAAGAATTTGATCAGGGAAGTGAGCGCTCAAACTGAATAGATTCCCAGATCATGTCATTTCACCATTGTGAGGAAAAGCTGATGTTGTCAGTGTTGTTCCGAGAATTACTGCCAGTAATTTTGCATTTTATTTTATATGTTATATTATATAGATACATTATATATATATTAATTTTGAATTTTGCATTTAATTTGTGAAGATGCTTTGATTTTCAAATATGTAACTATGTCTAAAGCATAGTTCAAGGCAAAGTTGACTCACAAGATGGCCTGCGCTTACACTAAATACTTCAAACGTATTATCTCTTCTAATCCTTTAATGCAAATTTGTGGCATTATTTTTGTTGTTATACTTATTTTATAGTTGAAGAATCATAAGCAAAGAGCTTCTGCCTGATGTCATAATTCTACTGCGTGGATGATCAGGACTGCAACCCAGATCATCTGACTTCAAAATGAAAATTCCCAGGTACTGTGAAATATATTATTTCAAAAATTTCATAGTCTGCTATTAATAAGCTTTTGAGAAAAGGGGAAATGAAAGAGGAAATAAATATAATGTGGCACATACCAGAACTCAAGATACACAGATAATGTGAAATGATGCAATTTGGAAGGTGTATTCCATCAAAGATAAATTATGTTTCACCCTAAGGAAAAAATAGTATTGAGATATTTACAGAAAGACAAAGAAATTAAACTAAACTAGTGTCTGCATTTTAGAAAACTCATATTAAATTATTATTGCCATTGAAAATAGGTAGATTCTCAGCAAGCAAATTATTTCATAAATTCCCAAATCTGCCTTTTTACTATGCTAACCTCTTCATTCATGATCAAAACTTCATTGCTGGTTTATGGCTTCATGCCTGAAAAAGCACTCAATAAATGCTCAAGGGGCAAAGAGAAGAAAAAGAAAATAAATCCAACCACAGTGATTTACATTTTCACCCAAGGTGTTTCAATAAATCAGTGCTTCACAAAACACTAATAAAAATGTTGGGTAGGGGGCGGAGCAAGATGGCGGAGGAGTAGGAGACCTGGATTTCGTCTGGTCTCAGGAATTCAGCTGGATAGGGATCAAACCATTCTGAACACCTACGAACTCAACAGGAGACCGAAGAAGAGAATAGCAGCAACTCTCTGAACAGAGAAGCGACCACTTACTGGAAGGTAGGACGTGCGGAGAAGTGAATCCGAGGCGATATTCGGGAGGATAGATGGCGGGGGAGGGGCCTCCGTCGGCCGCTTCTGGCAAGTGCTAGAGCCGCGGAGCACAAAATCGGACCTTTTAGAAGTCGGCTCCGCGGAGGGACGTCGCTCCAGTGGCTAAGCGGGGGGTGGAACCCTCGCGGGACAGTGGGGTCTCAGGACCCTCGGGGTCACAGAAAGACCGGGGGTGCCTGAGTGTGGCAGAGCTCCCAGGAATCGGAGCGGGGAAGCCGCCGGCAGAGACGGAGCCGAGGCGCGGGCTCTCAGCTCGGGGTGGCCATAAACTGTGATCCGCGGCCCAGTCGGGCCACTGCTCCTCCAGCAGGGACCCAACAGGCGGCAGATCCGGGGAGACTCCCCTTCCTCCCCTGGGAGGAGCGGTGCGGGAGCGCACCGCAGGGATCTGCTGGGTTTGGAGACTCCGCACGGGGTCGGGTGCCAGAGATAGCAACGCTCGATCACAGGCCGGGTGAGCGCGGAGTGCGGCCGGAGACCGGGGACACGGGAGTGACTGCTTTTCTCTGGGGGCGCACTGAGGAGCAGGGCCCCGAGTTCTCAGCTCCTCCGGGTGGAGATTGGGAGGCCACCATTTTCACCCTGGCCCTCCAAAGCTGTACCAGGAGCTTGCAGGGAACAAAAGCTCCTGAGATCAAACCCGAGCAGCTTGCTTAGCCCGGACCGACAAGGGCGGGGCAATTCCGCCTCCGGCAAAGACATTTGGGAACCACGGCAACAGGCCCCGCCCCCAGAAGATCAGCACGAACAGCCAGCAAGCCAAGACCAAGTTTACCGATCAAGGAGAACGGGAGAACTCCAGCGCTAGGGGAATACTGCACATAAAATTCATGGCTTTTTTAACATAATTCATTAGTTTTTCAAAGTTAATTTTTTAACTTTTTTTTGAATTTTTCTTTTTCCCTTTTTCAAACAACATCTTATCAATCCCTTTTCTTAAAAAAAATTCTTTTTATTTTTCATTTTTAGAGTCATATTTTTGTCCCTTCATGGTAGTTACCCTTATTTTTGCCATATATATATAACTTGTTCTCTCTTTAAAATTTTGAGATACAATTTCTTCTAACAGATCAAAATACAGCCTAAATCACTAGTGTATGGCTTTGTTCTATTCTCCTGCCTGATCCCATTCTCTCCCTTTTTTTTTCTTTTTTCTTTTTCTTTTTAAATCTTCTTTCTTTGTAAAAACAACTTATTATCTTATCAATTGCTATTATAAAATCTTTTATAATTTTCATCTTTACATTCATCTTCAATCCCTTCATTGTATCAACCCTTATTTTGTACATATATAAGTCTTTCTTCCCTTAAAATTTTAGCAGGCACTTTCTTCTAACAGACCAAAATACGCCCAAAAGCTAGTCTATGGCACTGATCTATGCACTAGCCTGATCATATTGGATCATATTCTGTTTTTTTGTTTTGTTCTGTTTTTGTTTGTTTTCATCTTTTTCTTTTCCCTTTTTTTCCCTCTTCTTTCTTGTCCCCTGGTTACAGGTCGTTTCTGATTTGTATAGAATATATCTGCTAGAGACGTTGTTAACCTGTTAGCATTCTGTTCTCTCATTCATCTGTTCTCCTCTGGACAAAATGACAAGACGAAAAAATCACCTCAGCAAAAAGAACAAGAGGTAGTACTGTCTGCCAGGGACCTACTCAATACTGACATTACTACAATGTCGAACCTAGAGTTAAGAATCATGACTTTAAAGATACTAGCTGGGCTTGAAAAAAGCATGGAAGTTATTAGAGAAACCCTTTCTGGAGAAATAAAAGAACTAAAATCTAAACAAGTCGAAATCAAAAAGGCTATTAATGAGGTGCAATAAAAAATGGGGGCACTAACTGCTAGGATAAATGAGGCAGAAGAGAGAATCAGCGATATAGAAGACCAAACAATGGAAAATAAAGAGGCTGAGAAAAAGAGAGAAACAACTACAGGATCACGAGGGCAGAATTCGAGAGATAAGCGATACGATAAGACGGAACAACATTAGAATAATTGGGATCCCAGAAGAAGAAGAAAGAGAGAGAGGGGCAGAAGGTATATTGGAGCAAATAATAGCAGAGAACTTCCCTAATGTGAGGAAGGAAACAGGCATCCAAATCCAGGAGGCACAGAGAACCCCTCTCAAAATCAATAAAAATAGGTCAACACCACGACATCTAATAGTAAAACGTACGAGTCTCAGAGACAAAGAGAAAATCCTGAAAGCAGCTCGGGAGAAGAGATATGTAACCGACAATGGTAGAAATATTAGATTGGCAACAGACCTATCCACAGAGACCTGGCAGGCCAGAAAGGACTGGCAAGATATCTTCAGAGCACTAAACGAGAAAAATATGCAGCCAAGAATACTATATCCAGCTAGGCTATCATTGAAAATAGAAGGAGAGATAAAAAGGTTTCAGGACAAACAAAAACTAAAGGAATTGCAAACATAAAACCAGCCCTACAAGAAATATTGAAAGGGGTCCTCTAAGCAAAAAGAGAGCCTAAAAGCAGCACAGATCATAAAGGAACACAGACAATATACAGTCACAGTCACCTTACAGGCAATACAATGGCACTAAATTCATACCTTTCAATAGTTACCCTGAATGTAAATGGGCTAAATGCCCCAATCAAAAGACACAGGCTATCAGATTGGATTAAAAAACAAGACCCATCCATATGCTGTCTGCAAGAGACTCATTTTAGACCCAAAGACACCCCAGATTGAAAGTGAGGGGGTAGAAAACAATTTACCATGCTAATGGACACCAAAAGAAAGATGGGGTAGCAATCCTTATATCAGACAAATTAGATTTTAAAACAAAGACTGTAATAAGACATGAGGAAGGACACTATATCGTACTTAAAGGGTCTATCCAACAAGAAGATCTAACAATTGTAAATATCTATGCTCCTAACGTGGGAGCAGCCAATTATATAAGGTTATTAATAACAAAGGCGAAGAAACACATGGACAACAATACAATAATAGTGGGGGACTTTAACACCCCCCTGACTGAAATGGACAGATCATCCAAGCAAAAGATCAACAAGGAAATAAAGACTTTAAATGACACACTGGACCAAATGGACTTCACAGACATATTCAGAACATTCCATCCCAAAGCAACGGAATACACATTCTTCTCTAGTGCCCATGGAACATTCTCCAGAATTGATCACATCCTAGGTCATAAATCAGGTCTCAACCGGTACCAAAAGATTGGGATCATTCCCTGCATATTTTCAGACCAAAATGCTTTGAAACCAGAAATCAACCACAAGAGGAAAGTCGGAAAGAACTCAAATACATGGAGGCTAAAGAGCATCCTCCTAAAGAATGAATGGGTCAACAGGAAATTAAAGAAGAATTAAAAAAATTCATGGAAACCAATGAAAATGAGAACACAACTCTTAAAAATCTTTGGGATACAGCTAAGGCCACCCTGAGAGGAAAGTATATAGCAATACAAGCCTTTCTCAAGAAACAAGAAAGGTCTCAAATACACAACCTAACCCTACACCCAAAGGAGCTGGAGAAAGAACAGCAAATAAAGCCGAAAACTAGCAGGAGAAGAGAAATAATAAAGATCAGAGGAGAAATCAATGAACTAGGAACCAAAAGAACAGTAGTACAGATCCACGAAACTAGGAGCTGGTTCTTTGAAAGAATTAAAAAGACTGATAAACCCCTGGCCAGACTGATCAAAAAGAAAAGAGAAATGACCCAAATCAACAAAATCATGAATGAAAGAGGAGAGATCACAACCAACACCAAAGAAGTACAAACAATTATAAGAACATATTATGAGCAACTCTATGCCAGCAATTTACATAACCTGGAAGAAATGGGTGCATTCCTAGAGATATATCAACTCTGAAATTGAACCAGGAAGAAATAGAAAAACTGAACAGACCAATAGCCACTAAGGAAATTGACGCAGTCATCAAAAATTTCCCAAGAAACAAAAGCCCAAGGCCAGATGGCTTCCAGGGGAATTCTATCGGACATTTAAAGAAGAATTAATACCTATTCTCCTGAAACTGTTCCAAAAAATAGAAATGGAAGGAAAACTTCCGAACTCATTTTATGAGGCCAGCATTACCTTGATCCCAAAACCAGACAAAGACCCCATCAAAAAGGAGAATTACAGACCAATATCCTTGATGAACATGGATGCAAAAATTCTCACCAAAATACTAGCCAATAGGATCCAACAGTACATTAAAAGGATTATTCACCACAACCGAGTGGGATTTCTCCCTGGGCTGCAAGGCTGGTTCAACATCCGCAAATCAGTCAACGTGACACAATACATTAACAAAAGAAAGAACAAGAATCATAGGATCCTCTCAATAGATGCAGAAAAATTATTTGACAAAGTAAGCATCCTTTCTTGAAAAAAACTCTTCAGAGTATAGGGATAAAGTGTACATACCTCAATATCATAAAGCCATCTATGAAAAACCTACAGCGAATACCATTCTCAATGGGGAGAAGCTGAGAGCTTTTCCCCTAAGTTCAGGAACGTGGCAGGGATGTCCAATCTCACCACTGCTATTCACATAGTATTAGAAGTCCTAGCCACAGCAATCAGACAACAAAAAGAAATCAAAGGCATCCAAATCAGTAAAGAGGAAGTCAAACTCTCACTCTTTGCAGATGATATGATAGTTTATGTGGAAAACCCAAAAGACTCCACCCCAAAACTGCTAGAACTCATACAGGAATTCAGTAAAGTAGCAGGATATAAAATCAATGCACAGAAATCAGTGGCATTCCTATACACCAACAACAAGACAGAAGAGAGAGAAATGAAGGAGTCGATCCCATTTACAATTGCACCCAAAACCATAAGATACCTAGGAATAAGTTTAACCAAAGAGGCAAAGGATCTGTACTCAGAAAACTATAAAATACTGATGAAAGAAATTGAAGAAGACACAAAGAAATGGAAAAACGTTCCATGCTCATGGATTGGAAGAACAAACATTGTGAAGATATCAATGCTACCTAGAGCAATCTACACATTCAATGCAATCCCCATCAAAATACCGTCCACTTTTTTCAAAGAAATGGAACAAATAATCCTAAAATTTATATGGAACCAGAACAGACCCCGAATAGCCAGAGGAATATTGAGAAAGAATAGCAAAGCTGGCGGCATCACAATTCCGGACTTCCAGCTCTATTACAAAGCTGTCATCATCAAGACAGTTTGGTACTGGCACAAAAATAGAAACATAGATCAATGGAATGGAATAGAGAGCCCAGAAATGGACCCTCAACTCTATGGTCAACTCATCTTTGACAAAGCAGCGAAGAATGTCCAATGGAAAAAAGACAGTCTCTTCAACAAATTGTATTGGGAAAATTGGACAGCCACATGCAGAAGAATGAAACTGGACCATTTCCTTATACCACACACAAAAATAGACTCCAAATGGTTGAAAGACCTAAACGTGAGACAGGAGTCCATCAAAATCCTAAAGGAGAACACAGGCAGCAACCTCTTCGACCTCAGCCACAGCAACTTCTTCCTAGAAACACTGCCAAAGGCAAGGGAAGCGAGGGCAAAAATGAACTATTGGGATTTCATCAAGATAAAAAGCTTTTGCACAGCAAAAGAAACAGTCCACAAAACCAAAAGACAACCGACAGAATGGGAGAAAATATTTGCAAATGACCTATCAGATAAAGGGTTAGTATCCAAAATCTATAAAGAACTTATCTAACTCAACACCCAAAGAACAAATAATCCAATCAAGAAATGGGCAGAAGACATGAACAGACATTTTTCCAAAGAAGACATCCAAATGGCCAACAGGCACATGAAAAAGTGCTCAGCATTGCTCGGCATCAGGGAAATCCAAATCAAAACCTCCATGAGATACCACCTCACACCAGTCAGAATGGCTAAAATTACTAAGTCAGGAAACGACAGATGTTGGCGGGGATGTGGAAAAAGGGAACCCTCCTATACTGTTGGTGGGAATGCCAGCTGGTGTAACCACTCTGGAAAACAGTATGGAGGTTCCTCAAACAGTTGAAATTAGAGCTACCATACGATCCAGCAATTGCACTACTGGGTATTTACCACAAAGATACAAATGTAGGGACCAGAAGGGTTACGTGCACCCCAATGTTTATAGCAGCAATGTCCACAATAGCCAAACTGTGGAAAGAGCCAAGATGTCCATTGACAGATGAATGGATAAAGAAGAGGTGGTATATGTACACAATGGAATATTATGCAGCCATCAAAAGGAATGAGATCTTGCCATTTGCAACGACGTGGATGGAACTGGAGGGTGTTATGCTGAGTGAAATAAGTCAATCAGAGAAAGACATGTATCCTATGACCTCACTGATATGAGGAATTCTTAATCTCAGGAAACAAACTGAGTGTTGCTGGAGTGGTGGGGGTTGGGAGGGATGGGGTGGCTGGGTGATAGACATTGGGGAGGGTATGTGCTATGGTGAGCGCTGTGAATTGTACAAGACTGATGAATCACGGATCTGTACTTCTGAAACAAATAATGTAATATATGTTAAGAAAAAAAAGTAGAAGAAGAAAATAGCAGGAGGGCAAGAATGAAGGGGAGTAAGTCGGAGGGGGAGATGAACCAATAGAGAGATGGACTCTGAAAAACAAACTGAGGGTTCTAGAGGGGAGGCGGGTGGGGGGATGGGTTAGCCTGGTGATGGGTATTAAGGAGGGCACGTTCTGCGTGGAGCACTGGGTGTTACGCACAAACAATGAATCATGGAACACTACATCAAAAACTAATGATGTAATATATGGTGATTAACATAACAATAAAAAATTATTTAAAAAAATGTTGGGTAAAGGTTTGAAGTGGCTACCATTACGAGTAATCGGACACAATGTTATTTTGTGTCTTTCTTATTACGTGCTATGAAAAACACATATTACCTTTGTGGTATTCCTGAACAAAAATTATAATCATGAAGAAATATCAGGTACATCAAATTGAGAAATATTCTATAAACTGCCCCACTCCTGAAAATTATTATGGTCATTAAAGGCAAGGGAGTACTAAGGACCTAAGTTTGAGATTACAAAGACATGGCAACTAAAGGCAATGTTTGATCCTAGATAGAGCTTTTGATCTATAAAGGACTTTATTGTGAAAATCAGCAAAAATTAAATGGGGTCTATAGATCTATATATGATATACAGTATATATTATGCATATGATTATATGGCATTATACACATAAGCAATTTATATACACACATCTATCTATCTATCTACTTGAAAGGAAGATTATCTGATCAGTACTCACAACTGTCAAGGTGATCAAAAACAATAAAAGTAAAAAATTGCCACAGTCTAGAGAAGACTAAAGAGATATAATACCTACAAGTAATATGGTATCCTAGATTGGGTCTTGGAACAAGAATAAGGACATTAGGCAAAAAGTAAGCAAATCCAAATAAAATATGGATTTGAGTTAATAATAATATTTCACTGTTGATTCATTAGTTGTTTAAAAATATACCGTACTAACAAAATTTGTTAGCATGAGGGGAAACTGGATGTGAGTTATATGGTGTTCCATGACTTCTACTAAAATGTTATTTAGGTCTAAAGAGTTCTGATATTGTTTAAATAAATAATAGAAAATGTGATGATAAAACAGCCCATTTCTATAACCATGTTCATTATAACAAAATCCAAGACCTGAGCATATCATTCAAGAAATATTTTTAAAATAATAAAGCTTGGCTCATTTGTATTACATTTAATTTTTTAAAAATGTATTTATTTATTTGAGAGAGAGAGAGAGAGCACATGGAGGGGAGGGGCAGAAGGAGAGAGAGAGAGAATCCAGAGCAGGCTCCACTCCCAGAGCGAGCCCCGTGTGGGGCTCAGTCTTACAACCCTGAGTTCATGACGTGAGGGGAAATCAAGAGTCAGATGCTTAACCAGCTGAGCCACCCAGGTGCCCCAATTACATTTAGTTTTTACAAACATGTAGTATACATGTGAACCAACTCTTAGCCAAAATATTAAGATAGACTTGAGAGGAAACAAGAAATAAGAGACAGAGAGATTCTCATACTTTTCTATGGTTTAATTTGGCTGACTTCACCTTCTAGTTCCTGCTGATTGGTATGATCATTAAAATGTTTTTAATCATTAACTTAAATCTTAACTAAAACATTTTAGAACCCAATTAAAAAAATTAATGAGCACATTAACCTAACATTGTTGAAATGTCAGGAGAAATAAGTATAATGGCATTTAATGTAAAATAAATAATATTTTCTTAATTATTAATATTATGATATCAGTAAACATTATTTTAATAAAATAAAATCCTAATTAAACCAGGGTATGACACCAGCTTATATGAAATACTTTCTATAGTATATCAACTTTTATACATGTAGTTGGGCAAAATGGTCATCTTGATATGCTTCTCATCATGTTACCTTTTATAATTCTTCATGAACTCATAGCATTCTATAGAAAAAGTATTATATATATATATATATATATATATATCATTTATTTACAGTCCAAATCTGATGTTATATCATCACCATCCTACAATCTATATTTTGCAGTTATTAGTCATAAATAAGATATTTTACAGGGCACCTGGGTGGCTCAGTTGTTTAAGTGTTTGACTCTTGATTTCAGCTCAGGTCATGATCAGGTCAGGCCTTGTGATGGAGCGCCAAGTTGGGCTCCATGCTCAGCAAAGAGTCTGCTTCTCCCTCTCCCTCTGCTCCTCCCTTGCTTGTGCTTTCTCTCTCTAAAGTGAATATATAAAATCTTTAAAAAAAATAAATAACATATTTTAAGGGTCCTCTGATGATACATTAAAGGGAGTTATCAAGGTTATTAATCTCACAAAGTTCAAATAGAATGAAAAAGAATTTTTGTTGATTTGAAGTTGAAAAATATCTCATAAGGAAAGTGCTCGTCTATGAATAAAATGAAGTTTAAAACTATATTTATTAGTCTCAGTCTTACATGGGATTTAGTCTTTTTCACTTTTTAAAATTATTCTATTATTTTCCCCAAAGTTTAAGAAATATGAGTGCTAACAACATAATTAGAATGGGTATAAGGTATATAATTATTAACCTAAAAAAGGTGGTAAAAATAAAAATACAATCTAATAAAACATTTCAGCCAAAAGAAATGTTTCATAGTGAAAATACTCAGGTGTACTTTTCTCTGAGAATTAAATATGGGGAAGCGTGACCACATGCACATGGGAGTGCTTGACATAATGAGCAGTTTGGCCATGACCGCCATTCTTTTTTTTTTTTTTTCCATGACCACCATTCTTACCACTCCACGTGCACACGGCATGTCCCCAGAACTGTAGGCTTCACTTTATCTTCTCCGTATTCTTTAATCTTCAAGAACTATCCCAAATACGCTATTATTTCTTCCATGGAGGAAACCAAACCTATTAGAAATTACTCAGCTTTCTGTGATTAGGCAGATAGGAAGCAGTCATCCTGAATCACCACCTAGGTTGTGGTGACTCAAAAGGCCATGTTCAGTTCTCCTTAACATTCTACTAACAGGGGCACCTGGGTGGCTCAGTCGCTTAAGCTTCTGCCTTCGGCTCAGGTCATGATCCCAGGGTCCAGGGATCGAGTCCCATATTGGGCTCCCTGCCCAGTGGGGAGTCTGCTTCTCCCTCTCCCTCTGCCTCCACCCCCCCCAGTCCCTGCTCTCTCTCTCTCTCATATAAATAAATAAAATCCTAAAAAAATAATTCTACTACACACCATTATTTTACTGAACTGTGAACCAACTTGATACTTCAGACCCAGCAAGCAAGCGTAACATTTTTCCAATTAGTATTAGTACTATTCATATTATTGGTCTTACATACACCTTACTCTTTCTGAAAACCTTATTTTAAGACATGGGGAAGGAATACAAATTTTCAAAATTGCATGTTGTTTTCTTGACATATCTGAGCTTTACCACTGTTCTTGCCTGATGTGTCTGTACAGTGCAGTGATAAAGCACTCAGTTGTGGAGTCAGGCTGCCTCGGTTTTTGGCTTAGAGCTGCCACTCACTAGCAGTGAGGTCTTAGACAAGCTAATACATGGTCTTCTGGTTCTGTATTTTCTTTAGCACACACACATGATGTGAGTCCATGTGTAGGCGCAGAGAAGCCTCATTTGAGATGCTTCATGGAAAACATTTAGCATTAACAAATGTACTTAATAAATGACAGTTGTCATGAATTATCTGGTAGAATGGTAGAATGAATCTACCATTGTCCTTGTAATCCAGCCTTATTCCATTCAGTGTCAGGAGAAATGATGCCGCTCAGTTGGCAAGGAGATCTGTGTAGAAATCTTACTACAAACAAATTTTGGATATGAATAAATTTAAAATCAATCTGGTGTTAAGTTACTTCTTAATGAGTATGCCTAATAATACAAAAGTAAAAAGAAATACTAGAATTATTATAAATCTAAACTTTATAGACATTTAAGCTTCTAACCAGGACACGATTTATGATGTATTATTAATGTCAATAATTATGAAAAATTTTGATTGTTCCTTAAACCCAAGGTAATTTCAAGTGCAAACCTTCACCTTCCTAAATTATAAATGACATTTTAAATTTAGATTTATGAAACATCCTTTAAAGTTTCTTATTATTAATTACCTAAAGAACTTGATCAAACACAGATTTATTAAATTGACGTGATGTTCTTGGGACCCTTGACATTGAGCCCCACAAAGCTTTGCATGCAGGAAAATCTTGTAGAGGAAATAAAAAAAAAGGACATTTGGTCAAAGGGGAATAATTAATATTAGTTAATCAATATGACATTAGTTTTTCTGGGACATGAAAAGTAGGGTAAAGATTCTCAAGTGGAATAGTCATACCTGAATAAATACGTAATTTCCCCCTATAGTTATGTAAAAAGAGCAATAATTCACATAAATATGTGTTTTCCCCCAAGAGCTATGTAAAAAGAACTATAATTCTCACAGCTCATATTTACCAAGTCAAAAAGAAAAAAAAAGTGGATTTCTTTTCTTGTCATCACTGTTGTGTAATTTAAGTAATTTTTCACAATAATCTGGGAAGCTCTTTTTTGTTTCTTTAAAAACTTTACCATGAATGAGTTTCTTCTCAAATCTAGCTGCTCCAGGGGCTCCTGGGTGGCTCAGGTCATGATCCCAGGGTCCTGAGATCGAGCCCCATGTTGGGCTCCCTGCTCAGCGGGAAGCCTGCTTCTCCCTCCCCCATTCCCCCCCCCACTTGTGTTCCCTCTCTCGCTGTGTCTCTCTATGTCAAATAAATAAATAAATAATCTTAAAAAAAAAATCTTAAATCTAGCTGCTCCAGACCACCTGGACCAGTTTGAGCTTAACACCTGACTCACGCCTGCACAAAGGGATGATGGAGTGACCTCTAGAATGACCGACAACTATGTTTACCTCATCACAATACTAAAAAATCTCCACCCAAGGAGGAACACAAGCTTCAGTTACACAATAGGCAATGTGTGTATAGGCAGGTTTCCTTAAGATGCATGAGCCATGCCCACCTGTACATATGATGAGGAGGCTTCCCTATCTAAATATTCATCCTAACCCTAAATTAAAGGAATTTGAGGAGTCCCATCTTTGGAAGCTATTCCTCATAATCTCCTTATTTACTGCAAATGAAGTTGACTTTGTGCGACTGCTCCACGCACCTGGTGCTGTGTCTGACTCACCAAGGAGCCGACACTCATTGGTTTGGTCACACAACTACTCAGCTCTGCTAGTGGCACATCAACAATACACAAAGAATGGGCATGGTGGTGTTGTAATAAAATTGTACTCACGGACACTGAACTTGCAGAGGCCATACAGAAGCAGGTAGGTGGTTGGCCATATTTTACCTGTTGGACTACAGTTTACCTAAAAATAGGACTCTCAAATGTTGTCCTGCTATCACTTAACACTGATTAGAAACAAAAAAGCAGATCTTTGAACTTAATGTGAAGTCTCCACTTTAACAAATTATTTTATATTAAGACATTACTCTTAGGAATTTGTACATACCATAGGCAAAACATTACTTCATGATGAACATTTCAGAAATCACAAATGTTTTAAAAATGACCCATAGTTCTAGAGCTCTAACTCAACCACTGTTGTCCTCACATAAGGTAATTTTATCACACATACAACTTTTATATTTTAAAAGTAATATCCAAAGCAAAGATGGTGGTTTAAAATTTATTAGAAGTGAGATCCTTACGCCTAAAGTATTTAGTGGAATAGAGAAACAGTAACACAAATATTTATTGTATTTGTTTAAGCAAATTATTTAAGAAACCACAAAGGACTGAATAACAAAAAAAAAATGTTTTAAGGAATGAATACAGGATTAAATCATTACAATAAATATAGGAAGAAAAGAACAAAGTAAGAGAATGCATTTTGTTTATTATAATTTTTAGAAACTGTATATATATCTGTACTGTTATTTGAACCTAAGTAAATAATCTAACCAAATCAATGAAATAAAACTATAAAGTGGTAAAGCATAATTGACCTAAACAACACAGAGACTAGTGAAATCTGAAGAAAGGCACATTTTGTAGAAAGCTGCATTTTGAACTAAGTGCTTCCCCTTCTGAAGCTGTAAGATTACAATTAGTCTCAATTTGAGTAAAAGGATAGAAAATGTCACTGCAATAAAAACAAGCACCATACCTAATACAAAGAACTCATGCACTCCTTTTAATCTATTATGAATTACAAAACATTTTGCAGTCAGCACATTTTCAAAGCAAAGTAAAAGAAAATCTAAGCTATGTAACTGAAAAGCTGAAAAGCCATCTAAATTGAAAATTACAGGCTTAAAATAACTCAAAATTTAAATTCTTTCCCCTCCTTTCTTTCCTTCCTTCCTTCCAAGAGACCATAAACTATCCACCTATTGAGAGATTGCAAGAGAATATTCTTCCAGAAACTGCCAACAAATTATCTCTAATAAAACACATCATGTGACAGCAGCTAAGTACATTTAAGATGATATTTAAGGCGATAAAAAGAACAAATGAGTATTGACTAAAAAAAGTACACCAACTGTGAAGAGATCATTAAAGACCAGGACAAACATAACCTCTATATAATTTCGAGATTATTTCTTTGCAGGCTTAAATGTCTGCCTTGACTTGCCCTTGTTTGCTTTTTATGTCAAAAGTAATTTTGGGGGATGAGATGCATGTGTTATGAGAAACATCACAGCCAGAAAAATGTTTATCTTCAAAAAATTTCTTAAGATTGATCAGCTACAATTAGACTGTGCAATCTATTCTTCAAACCAACTAAACTAATTACTTAATGATACAATTGTCCAAAATTAATTGAGAGTCTCCAATTACTTGGAAAGAAAAAAAAAATACTTGCAATGTTTGATGTCCTGATCACAAACAAGGAATTATAAACTTGCTGTAATTCTTGCTTGGTACTTAGATACAGGCATTAATATCTTGGTAAATTCTTGAAACACAAATAGAGGAACATATTTACAAAGAGTAAAAAAGACTGACATTTAATGCATCGTTACATGACTTAAAATAGGCTCATAAAATATAAATTTAACAGTCCTCATTTTGATAGTAATGCAACATATTTGAAAAACATTTCATGTTTTCACTAATTCTTCCATTTGCAGATATTTTGCTCACTCTGTTTTTCTTAAATTGATTATAAAATATTTTAAAGGCATAAGACTGTAACAAATAAAATAACTCAATGTTAAAAAAAACAACAACAACGCTCTAACATGGGATCCAAGCCAAAAGGAAGTGGGGAATATGGAAGAACAGACCTGTAACTCTGGACATAGGGGATTTTCCTTCCATGAATGTTGTCCATCAAGTGCAGGAACCTGCTTGCTGAGCATGAAAACCGAGGCATAGGAAGATGTACTTCAAAACACTAATCTAACCTACACATAGCTAAGATGTGGGACATTTTCTTAACCACAGAATTCTTAATCCAGGACTTTGGCTAGCCTTCCACACTGTAATGGCAGAGTTGAGTAGCTGGAACAGGAATAGGAGAGCTCATGGGGCTAAAATATTTACCATCTGTTCCTTCAAGGAAAATGTGCTAACCTTTCATCTAGAACACATACATAATTCCAGGGATGTATTTGCTGCTAGTGCAAAATTGTGATGGTCAGGCTATTCATCCTTTTCACAGGTTAACTATTTCTTAAAATTTCAGCTGCATGAAATGCATATTTATATATATATATCTCAACCATGGGATATACAACATATAAAATATATCCAATTTTAAAAATTGACATGATGCTTAGAGTAAGTAAAGGATTGCATGTAGAAAATAAAATAAAGTACTGATTGCGATTATAATATTATGATATAATACCATAAGCATAATCCCTAACATTTATTTCTAAAATCAGTTACATGAAAGTGGTGATAATTCAGCATATGGACTTCTATCAGTAAGTAGTGCAGAAACGACTGAACCAAGGGCTTGGATTTTATTCCAAACTTTGTGACCAGTTCACCACGTAAACCAGCCAATGCTTACTCTTCCTCCTGGTGTCTGTTTTCTCGGGGTGAATAAGGACAGTGAGGCATCAGGACTTTAGTTTTGGAAACTTCTTTCATGTATCTGTGGTAATGACTTTATACCTGTCTTTTGGATTTTAATGAAGTGTAAAATATTTTGACATCAACGATCTATTAAACAGGGAGCGATTTTTAAAATTTTTTGAGAGACATTTAGATCCTTCTCATCTTAGGTGCATTAACTGTATGTCTTGTACTGAAAGGAGAAATTTCTTGGAAAATATCTTGCAATCTTGCATGTGGTAAAATCTATTTAATGTAATTTAATTTAGTTTTATAGACAGCCAGGCAGAATTGTAGTTGTAGGAGACAGGAATACATATATATATTTATATTTATTATATTTAGATGTATATATGTGCAGGATTCATATGATATATATGAGTGAACATACACACGCCTAAATACATACATACACATATGTATATACGTGCACATAATTGCAGCATGTGTGTATATATAAAATCATATATATTTATATTTGTATTTATGCAGGATTTATATATATATGAGTGAAAATATACACACACGTACATATATGTGCGCATAATTGCAGCATATGTGTGTGTATATAAAATCACATATATTTATATTTATATATGTGCAGGATTATATGATATATATGAGTGAAAGTATACACATGTACATATATGTGCACATAATTGTAGTGTGTGTGTGTGTGTGTGTGTGTGTGTGTGTGTGTGTAGAGACACACACATACAAGCCAATTACACTAAGACCTATGGATGATCTACTCAAATAACTGAAGGATGAGAAAAATAGCTAAATCTCATGTTTTTTCTTGTGATTATATCATGGTTTAAAGAAACTTTTGGTTCTTTCCAAGCAATTACATATAAAAGAGTCTGAGCAACACCAAATGGGGGGGTGTGACCGTCGACTACACATGTTCTCAGATCAAACCACGGAAGGATCGCCTCTGTGGACTTTAGGGAAATGTGTGAGAGAGAACCCTATATGGGTAGCTTTGCAAAGAGACCTGGGCTTCAACAAATAACGTTTAAGATAAAAGGTTTAACTTTTCTGTAAATTTGTATCACTCCAATTGACGTTTATGCAGAGGCTGTGGAAGTTAAGAGTCTGGATGGACCGACCATCAGTGACCGTGAGCAGTCAGGGATGACTTTGGAAATAGGACATGGAAATCGGTCTTGAGTGAAGCTTGAAAAGATGAATAAAAATGGGAGACTGGAAAGGCAGAGAGGGTCTGGTTATAAGTACAATGCGTGGTGTGAGCGTAGCCCTAGAAATGGAAATGTTTGGGAGACGTGCGGAAATTAAGCTGGACAGTTAGGCAGTAACAGAGAGAACCTCACACTAAAAACACACGGAGGAAAGGTCAGACTATGGAAGGCCTTGAAAGTCAGCCAGTGGAGACAGATGACCTTCTTCCAGAAAATAATGAGAAATTTTACCCAATTTCTGAATAGGGGAGTGATCAGTTTAAAACAGTACTTGAAAAGGTTATTTTTCAGCAAGGGGCTGAGAAGGTTGGTGGTGGGGGGGCAGAAGTAGTCAGATCACACGGGGCACTCTGAGACTCAAACTGAACATGGTAAATTTCTTCACAGAAAAGGAATTAAAGATGGGGCTCCAGGAACTGTGAAAGGAGGTGCACGAGTGGGTTTTACTGTGAGATCTGCTGCCGGAGCTAATGCATCGGATTACCACCTTAATCACAGACGAAGTCAGCACTCGCACAGCAAAGCAAAATCCCGTTCAAAGAGTCTATTTCAGATGCTAAAATAACCATGTAACACGGTTAATTACATTAATTGGCATCTGTTTTAGCAGAAACCTGTTAAATAAAAGCAGCTCAAAAAAGTTAACTTTGACCGGTAAGCTTGTCCCATGAACCTTAAAGGAAGAATTTTTGGCTTTTTTTTTTTTTTTTTTAGTAATTCAATCTACAAAAGCTTATGTTATAAGAAACATCATTTCTTCAATTTTTTAAATAGAAGAATGTTGAAATAAATAAGATACATTTTAAATCTTTGAAAAAGCAAGTGTGTAAAGGTTAAAGGCCCAATGCTGTGTATAATGCCCCAAGCACACATTCCTCCTATAAAGCAGGCATATAGTTTTTACGTTTAAAAAAAAAAAAAAACATCTGGGAGGTAAAAATAATCTGCTAAAATATGGACTATTAAAAATGTGGTTCATTTTTTATGTGTCTAAAGTATGCATAATAGCTTTTGATACCAGAGATACATTAGAAATATTTTCTTAGCGGAATAACAAAAAATTAGCAGAGTGACCACGGGGTTTTTGTTTTGTTTTCTTTTGTTTTTATTGTTGTTTTAATAACATAAAAGGCCTTCTTGGCCCATGGATTTTGGCTCAAAGGGAAAAACAAAAGAAAGCAAAACAATAAAAAAGCACGTTCTAATGAAAGCAGTGATACTTAAATTTTTTAAAAATTATTTAATCAGCATAAGAATTGAGTTGTGACTTATATTTAAATATTTGTATATACTAGAACTTGATTTTAAAATTAAGGAAATAACTTGGGGCACCTGGGTGATTCAGTTGGTTAAGCATCTGCCTTCGGCTCAGGTCATGATCTCAGGGTCCTGAGATCGAGTCCTGCACTGGGCTCCCTGCTCAGTGGGGAGCTTGTTTCTCCCTCTCCCTCTGCCCCCCACTCTTGTGCTCTCTCACACTCTCTCTCTCTCAAATAAACAAAATCTTTAAAAAAATAACTAAAAATAAAAGGAAATAACTTTAAATTAAAAAAAATCTCAGATATTCTCTTCCAGTATTTAATTCCTGCTACCACCTCAGAGACTGGAAAACAATCAGTTCAACAAGTTACGATGAAAATAAATAGCTTCTGTTTAGCCTCAGTAAGCATATATGTGGATTTGGGCATGAAATTGTCCAAGACGATCACAAATACCGATATTTTGGTCATTATTAGAAGCAAGTCAGATTTTGCCCATAGCAAAATGAATTCCTGAGATCTTACCAGATGTCACCCAGATCTTATGTCTTCTGAAGCACTGGTCCTTAAAATGTTTTGTTTATTTTTTGGTTATATTTCTCAACAGCTAACCCTATTATTGTGGAGCATCACTTCAAGGCATGCACAATATCCAGTGAGCTACACAGATCAATAAGAAGGGCACAAAGGAAGAGGGGCTGGAAACCAACCTCATTCACGGTGGCATAGTAGTTCTCGTGTTTGAACGTGGGTGAGTTGTCATTCCTGTCCCTCACCACGATTCGAACTTCATGGTAGATCACAGTGCCCACCTTCTTGTTGATGCACTGGACTTGCACCACGATGGAGTGTATGTTCATCGGGGGCTGCAATTACAGAAGTTGCATTTTTTTGTTAAGAAAAGCACTGAAACAGAAGCTTCTCACTTAACGGTCAAAGCCCACCTGTTTCATAAAATATCCTATGCTTGTTTATTTTAGAATAAGAATAATCTATAAAAATTGATCCATTTGCCCCCTTTTAAGGACAAGAGAAGGCATCTGTGATTATTTCACTGTTTAATTTATTTGTGTCTCTGAACATAGGATCTCAGCAAGCATGTGGACCACCAGAGGATCGGTGATGAGCACAGTCACAGAAGTAGTGCAGAGATGGAGGGAAAGAATGGAGTCTGTCACTCCAGAAAGTAAAAAAAAACAATGATATGAACTTGCAATCCATAAAAACGATGTGTTAATGATAAAATCCTTGGGGAAGAGGGGCTGCATAATATGTGTGCTCATTTACACTTTTGCAAAAATATAGGTTTATAGCCGATAAAAATTAAAATGTAATCAGAAGAAGAATCTGTTCACAATCCAACCAAACTTACCTGTTCTAGACATTTAAATGCTTATTTGCTAATCTTCCTTTCTCTAAATATACACCCATTACACACACACACACACACACACACACATACACACGGTGAATCATCCCATGTTTGTAAATACAGATTTATTACAGTATTTGGTATGAAGTATGATGCTGTATCACATGATTTAATGCTACTCCATTGAGTCTATAGCATAATTTGTCTTAGTACAAACTGATAATAAGATGTTCTATGCTGTCCATTTTTATCATTATAAACCATATTTCAATAAATAATCTGTACATAAATATGTGCCCACTTGCCCCCTTTTTAATGATAAATTTCTGAAGATGAAAAGTGTCTTCCAAAGGGCACTTAGTAACTCAGGTCACACAGCCAAAAGGTTTCAGAATTGGGATGCAAAACTACATCTCTGACCTGTGAGTCAAAGTGTTTAATGCTACAAAATATTCCCTTGCGGTTTTTAAATCTTCTTCAAGCTTCCAAAATTTTCCCTCTAAAGACATCCTTTTATCAGAATGACGTCTTCTGGCCACTCGTCTGAAAGACAAGGTCCCCAGTCGGCTCTCTCCTTCCAACTTCTCCCCTCACTGTTTATTTTTCTTTATTGCATTTCTCCCCTGCCTCTTGGCATATTACTCATTTAACATATTGATTTCAGTCCACCTCCCTTCACTGGCTTGGAGGTCCATGAAGCCTGGCGTGTGGTGTTGTCATGACAAAGGCTGTCTGCCCAGTAACCATACTGTGCCTGAGTAGATACTCGTGCACTCCTCACGTCAGACTACGTGGCTTCGTGGCTTCTGGCCAGTTATGGTGACCTACTAACCATACACTCGGAGCAAAATCTCTCAGTGCTTAGCTTACGCCTCTCTACAAATAGGGATAAAAACACCAATATGATAGGATCACTGTAAGTATCACCCAAGGTTACCCTATGCCAGGCACACCTAGCAGATGTGATTTTTTTATTTATAAAAAGTTAAATTCCCACAGATGTGATTTTTTTAATTAATAAAAAGTTAAATTCCCAAGAAAGCAAAATACATGGAATTTATAAAATACAAACTGATAATCTTGGATTATGAAATAACTTATTAAATATTTGGATTGAAACCGATTTAAGGACACAGCAATGATCCCCGGAGGCTAAGATAAGCTCATTAAAAATGTCACATGCCGCATTTCTAAGTGAGGAGAATGCTGTAGAGACTATATCTAAACTGAAGCAAACTTTGCTGAATCTCAAGGTAATTTTTACAGCCAGGAAAGAAAAGGTAACTTTAATTTATTTGTACCGGACTGAATAAATGTACCTAGAGAGAATAAATTTAAGAATCATTAACATATGCAGGAAGGTATCTGGTGAAGGGTCATATAGCTCTGTGTTCTAATATATACCCCATTTCCCTTTTAATTACTGACATAAATGAAGGCATTAAAAATCTATGAATGTCACAAAGCTCAGAACAATATATCATACATTTAATGATGAAAGGCAACATTCAAAATCATTTTAATAAGTCAGAATGCCAGGTTATATAATGATATATTTTTACAGTAATAAATTTAATTCACCTCATTGGTATCAGGACAAAAAAAAAAACCCTTAATTACCCATGTACAATAATAAATGGCTACAAACATTAACGTGAAAGCATAATTGTGACATTTTGATGAGTAAAAGATGGGTTTGCACACCAACACTGTAAATGGACTGCTGGGCCGTAATACAAACTTTATATTCCTTAATAATATCAGATGCGATGATAGGTGGACTATATTTAGCACCATTTTATGGGCAGACAGTACGTGAAGTCTGAACACCTTGAGTAAGTGTGATAAAAACTGAGGATATTTAAGCCAAAAACTGCAAGATGCACCAGACATCTGAATGGTTTTTTTGAGAAGATCTATTAACTTATTCATTGCAGAGAGCAGAAATAACAACAATGAATAAAAAATATCACAAAGCTTTTTTTTTCTTCAATATAAGTAGAGAGTTTATATTAATCCAGAGCAGCACAGAATAGAATGGACTATCGTATAAAGCAAGCCCATCACTGAAAATTTGCAACCTTGAGGCAAAAAGATCATTTAAAAAGATTAGGTCTCTCTATTTTTACTATGAGTTTGAAAATGTTTTCTTTAATAGATTTTTAAGGAAAGTCCTGCATATTTCAATTATAAAGTAAAACAAGACAAAACAAAACAACCAAAAAACACAACCCCCCCAAAAAACCACCACAAATACAAAAAACAAAACAAAACAAACAACAAAAAAACCCACAACTCCCCCCCAAAACCAGCACGAATACAAAAAACAAAACAAAACAAAAAAACAAACACGTGTACTGTTAGCCCTTCACACCCCTTAGAAGTCAGATGAATTAAGTTCTTCTAAAGTTATTTATCTTCTAAATATTACAAGACACCTATAAAAGCATTTCCCCTCAACTTCTAGCGCTATACTGAGTGGGAGCATGGGAGCTCTGAGAAAGAGAGGTCACAATCTTTGCAAGAAGGGAGTCAGATGCACTGGGCACTGAGCTCCTACATAGTCCTGCGACATGCCCATAAATTAGACATAACCAGGTCACTTGGAAATCTGGCCGCTCTCAGCTCTAGCTCCCTATGCAACTGTGAGTAGCGTGGATAGGCCTTAGCTTACAATAAATTCCAACCATAATGGATCTCGTTGAAGGCTCGAATTCCCTGCAGCTCATATATAACACACATTATAATCTTGCCTTGGAATTGATTCTATTCTGCTGTATAAGAAGGTCATAAATATATCAAGTGCAGTTCTACAAGTCAGTGAGAGTTTAGGGACTACAAAATGCTTAGGAATCTGATAGGGAAATTTTGGGTTATCTTTCATACCTGGTGGCAAAAATAAGTCCTGTCAATTTTATCTTCCCTAATTCTCTTACATTGCTTCATACATAAAGAAGAAGAAGAAAAAAAAAAAAACCTGTGTATAAATTGTTTTGGGCTAATTACTTAAAACAACTACCTTTCATATATACTTAGACATGTCAACTACTCTCCCACTTTAAAAATGAATGTTTAACATAATATCTGAATGCATATAAGTATGTTAGCCTACATGTGGGTATGGGTCTCGATATGCTTAGGTATTGATATGGTTTCGTAAGGTTTTGAAATGATATATACCAATAGTAGATGGACGTTATCTCTGAAGAGTATGTCTGAAAGTAGAAAGTAAGGAGAGAAAATTTTCCAACGAATATGTAAGAATTTTGTAATTTGAAAGAAGACAAAAATTAAAAATTTTATTATGAGTTTTTCAGACAGTCACTTAGGATTTAACATGCATGGGCGCCTGGGTGGCTCAGTCGGTTAAGCATCTGCCTTCGGCTCAGGTCAGGATCCCAGGGTCCTGGGATCGAGTCCCGCATCAGGCTCCCTGCTCCGCGGGGAGCCTGCTTCTCCCTCTCCCACTCCCCCTGCTTGTGTTCTGTCTCTCGCTGTGTCTCTCTCTGTCAAATAAATAAATAAAAATCTTAAAAAAAAGGATTTAACATGCAAAGTAAGGTTTTTACAAGAAATTCACTGATGTGAACAGTGCTGATTATAGCTTTCATCTTTAATCCAAGGGGAACTGAGTTTTCTCAAGAAATCATGTTGTTTGGAGGCCTTCTGGTTTAAAGAGAAAACAAATTTTTAGCCAACCCGTATAAGACTTGATTTTATTTTTCCTAAAGCAAAGGCCAACTTTACTCAATCCTCACAGGAATGAAAGGATTTGGTCATGATTTGTCTTCCTATGTACTTACTACCTTTACAAAATGAAAAATCTTCATTATTTCACAAATCAAGCAGAAGACAGTGAAAGGAAGTAAGATACCGCATGTTGTAGAAATTAGTTTTAAATAATGAAGCAAACTTAAAGGAAATGGCTGGCCAAATTATGAGTGTCCCTCACAAATTAAAGTTTCATAATAAATGGTGTATTGACATAAGTTGCCTAAAGAAGAAAGTACTAGTTTGAAAACATAATTAGGATAATGTAATATTTAGAGAAATTTTTCATAAGCAACTATTAAGGACATTTGGTCTATTTAATTGTATTTATTAAATTCAAAATTCAGTGTGGTTTGGGATTAACATGTAGTCCTTGTGAGGTAAGCAAATCCCATAAAACTGGTATGACATGAATATAAATATAAAGCAAGTCAAGAAGTTTTGAAGGCTTTAGAGTTTAGAGCAAGAAACTACATACCAGTGTAACATGAAGAAATCTTTTACATAGAGAGTGGCATTTAAGGCATTTCTTGGTAGTAGATGACATTCAACTGATGGCTGAGGGTAAAGGTAGTTTCTGATAGATTTAAAAGGGTACCAGGGAGGGGATCCCTGGGTGGTGCAGACGGTGAAGCCTCCACTCTTGGTTTCAGCTCAGGTCTGATCTCAGGGTCGTGGGATCAAGCCCCACGTCGGTCTCTGCGCTCAGCACAGAGTCTGCTTGAGTTTCCCTCCCTCTGCCTCTCTACCCACTCTCTCTCTCTCTCAAATAAATAAATCTTTAAAAAATAATAAAAATAATAAAAGAGGACCAGGAAAGGCCTGATCACAATGAGAAGGCATCTACTGACAAGATCAGAAATGTGTGTGGGGCACTGGATGTACAACAGGTTGAATCATGACATAAGGTGAGAGGACTATTAGGAGATTGGCCCAAAGTCCAAGCGAGGACTGGAGAGGCGCATAGTGCAGCTATGCTGTTGGCCGTGGAGGCCAGCAGGCCGTGGAAGGGAACGTGGGCAGCTCGGTGGTGACACGGACACTGGCCGGGGGCCAAGAGTCAAGGTGCAATGTGCAGCTACTAACTTAGGGTCTGGAAGACGAGAAGGTAAGATGTTTGGGATTTCCATGAACATGATTTCTCTCTGTTCAAAGCTTTAGAAAGTTTGCCCAGAGTTTTTTGATAAGTGTAATAGGACTATGCCAGAATCATATTTTTCTTTCTATTATTGTTTTAATTATCAATGTCATTATGACCATTACTGTCCCATGCTCCATAGTGACGGGGGGGATGCTGGTCAAGTGAGACACTCATTTGGATTTCAAACATCTCATGTGATGCTCCTTTACTACTGAGACCCACTTTACATGCCAGACAACATATTTTGGTTGTTTTATCATTCATAACTCTTCATTTTACACCTTCACATTCTCTCTCTCTGCCTTTCTCTTTTCCCGAAGGAAATCTATGAAACTTCAGTAAATAGAAATAAAAATAGGGAATACAAAACTAATGACCATCAGGGCAAGACTTATGGACTAAGCTTGAAAACTGTCAAAAGCTCCTATATATACACTGTCATATAGAAGTTTTCTAGTTAAATGCAAATATTGGAAGCTTGAGAAGCTTTACATTTTATTTTAATCCCCAGAAATTTCCATAAAGATTATTTGTTATTTTACTTATTAACATTGAATCTTAAAAATATTTGTTTACATTAAATTTTCATTTAGTTCTATGCAGCAATAACTGTTTGAATGTTTCCACTAAGAGGTAGTTTATGGCCTCAATGAACAAAGTACAGAAAACATGATTTAGAATTCCTTCTCTGGGAAACACACTTTCCCCAACCACTGAAGAAAGAACAGGTGGAAATGAACATGGATCTACCATGTGGACAAGCCCTTCTCCCTGTCTTTGAGTCAAGCTGGTGAGTAATGAGGTGCTCTCTCTCATCAATTAGACAAGACACAGTGCCTGTGGTCAATCTGCATTAAAAGCTTACAGGGAGCCGGTGAAATGGGGTGGACATCAATAAGAGCCAAAGCTACATACAGCCAAAGAAATGGGTGGAAAAATTATAAGTACACAAAAGAACCTGATTTGTGGGAAGAAGAAAACTCAACACATACACAGAGAAATGCAGAGATTAGAGATCACGTGGTCCAAGAACAGGTAGTTTCCTCTGTCCCTGATAAATTTGCAATATTGCTAAAATTGAAATATTTTTCATTTCTATGATGTTGATATTCTTAATACTCTTCACCCAGTGACTTGAGCTCATCTGGAGGTATTTTTGTGCCTTCCTTATAAGCCAAAGGACTTTGAGTAAAATCAGAATATTCCTATGCAATGGTCTGAATGTTCTGTCCCTTTAAAATTCACATGTGGAAATCCTAATGCCCAGTAAGATGGTATTAGGAGGTAAGGGCCTTCAGCTGACTGGCACATATGTTTCAATGCAGAAAACATTCAACTTCAGGCATGATTTAAAAATGTACTGCTTCAAAAAGGCAAATATCCTTTTGTTATGCTACTTATAAAATATATCTTGGGGAGATGAGGGTAAGAGGCAGAAATTCTAACACCTGGTGAGTTTCATCCTCTACTTCTTATTCTTCTTTAACAACATGAATCAGGTGATTAGGTGATGAGATTAACACCCTTATAAAAGAGGCCTCAGAGGGCATCCTGGTCCTTTTCCACCATGTGAGAGTATAAGAAGTCTGCAACCTGGAGAGGACCCTCCCCCGACCTTGCTGGTTTCATACACTCAGCCTCTGGAACTAAAAGAAATAAATTTCTGTTGTTTCTAAGCCATCCAGTCTGTGGTATTTCATCATAGCAGCCCAAATGGGCTAAGACACTTAGAAAAGCATCATTGTATTTGAAAAGCACAGTGGAAAAAATTCCACTCACAAAATATTTCCAGAGCAATTTTCCCCTAAGAAGTACTAAAATAAATTCTACCCTGGTGACAATAATATGGAGTTTTTGCAGCTGTTATTAGGGTCAAACCCTGATTATTGGCTCTGTTTTGCTATTCAGAGCATTCACATTTTTTGTTATGATTCATTATATTCATAAAATGAACAACTCAAAGAATGTTGGCAACCACTTAAAGAGCTGTATGTCAGGAAACTAAGAGAATGCAGAGGTAGGTATACTTATATCAGAAAAAAAGAAAGAGATTCTAAAACACAGACTGTAATAAGAAACAAAGACATTACATAATGATAAAGAGGTCACCCAATGAGAGGGCATAATATTTGTAAACATTTATGCACATAACATAGGGGCACATAAATATATAAAGTAAATATTAACAGACCTAAGGGCAGAGACAGACAGCAATACGATAATATTGGAGGACTTTAATGCCCCACTCACATCAACACATAGATCATTCAGACAGAAGATCAATAAGGAAACATCGGCCTTGAACAACACATTAGACCAGATGGACTTAGATACCCATACAGAACATTCTATTCAAAAGCAGCAGAATATACTTCTTCTGAAGTACCCATGGAATATTCTCCATGACCAATCATATGGTAGGCCACAAAGAAAGCCTTAATAAATTAAAGAATGTTGAAATCGTATCAAGTGTCTCTTCCAACCACAATGGTATGAAACCAGAAATCAATTGTAAGAAGAAAACTGGAAAATTCACAAATACCTGGAGATTAAACTACATGCTACTGAACAACCAACCAATGGGCCAAAGAAAGAATAAAAAGAGAAATTAAAAGAATACCATGAGACAACTGAAAATTGAAATATAACATACTCAATTTAGAAGATGTAGGAAAAGGAGTTCTAAAAGGGACATTCATAGGGATAAATGTCTTCATCAAGAGATCAGAAAATCTCAAATAATCTAACTTTACACCTCAACGAGCTAGAAAAAGAACAAATGAAACCCAAAGTTAGTACCAGAGTGAAAATAACAAAGATCGGACCAAAAATAAATGGAATAGAGAATAAGAGAGATAACAGAAAAGGTCAACAAAACTAAAAGCTTTCTTTGAAAAGATTAACAAAATTGGCCAACCCTTAGCTGGACACAGCAAGAAAAAAAAAAAAGAGAGAGAGCGAACTCAGATAAATACAATTAGAAACAAGAAGGAGATATCACATCTGATACCTCAGAAATACAGAGGATCATAAGAGACTACTATGAATAATTACATGTCAACAAACTAGACGAGACTGCAAGAAATGGACAGATTCCTAGAAACACAAACCTAACAGGACTGAATCATGAAGACACAGAAAATCTGAACAGAATGATTACTAGCAAGGAGATAGTATCAGTCATCAAAAAACTCCCAACAAAGAGAAGTCCAGGACCAGATGGCTTCACTGGTCCGTCCTACCAAACATTTGAATGAATACCAATCCTTCTCAAACTCTTCCAAAAACAGAAGGAACTCTTCTAAACTCATTGTATGTGGACGCATTACCCTGATACCAAAGCTAGACAAAGACACCACAGGAAAAGAGAACCATCAAGAACTGCAAAAAGACTTGATGTCCAAAATAGGAGATTGTTTTGAAAAATAATCTCAATTTATTCATCCAGTAAAATGCTATGCAGCCATTAAAAACAATTATATATACATTCATTCACAAAGAAGGATGTATATTACAAATCACATTAAACAAGCAGGCTGAAAAGGGGGCACCTGGTGGCTCAGTCAGTTGAGGGTCCAACTCTTGGTTTCAACTAAGGTTGTGATCTTGAGGTCCTGAGTCTGAGCCCCACACTGAGCTCTGCACTCATCAGGGAGTCTGCTTGAGATTCTCTCTCTCCTTCTCCCTCTGCCCCTCCCCTCCATGCTCTCTCTCTCTCTCTCTCTCTCTCTAAAATAAATAAATAATTTTAAAAAGCAGGCTGAATGCATTATATACAGTATGATATAAAGACACATGCCTATATATATATATATATATATATATATGTATACACACACACACACATATAGCTTGAAAAAATACACAGCAGGATAAATATTAAATACTTTCTTTAGATGGAAAAGTAATGTTTGTACATGTGCTTTTTATTTTCTGATATGTGCACCATAGGCATGTATTATTTTATAATTAAAATTAAAATTTCCAGTTGTGATTAGATTTGGACTAAACACACTGATTTTCCGTGCTCCTCTCCTAGTAGCAACAGTCTATGCTTCACATAAAACAGAAGGGTGCTGGGTGAAGAATTTTCACAATAAAAGCCTTTAGACGGATGAATAAAGCCCTGAAAGCACTGTGGCATCAGAGTGAGCAATTCATAAGAATTTAAAAAATTTCAAAGGTTAATGTAGGACATGGTAAACTGCACTGAAATAAGAGGTTACAATGAGATTTATTTTTTCTGAGGCACATGGCGATCACTTTCTATTAAGGGAAATATGGCAGGCATCTAATAGCTAGGAAGATACGTAGGGAAAGCATTAAGACTAGAGCAAGTTACTCCAGTTGGACAGGATATAAGAGTACAAACGCAGTAAATAATCATTCCTTCTCTTGGTTCCCTTTACAATTCCTGATTTTGAGATGTAAGATTCTCTAACAATTTGGGAGTAAGGAAAGTAAGACAATACTTTATCCAAGGCAAGATCTGTACCGTGGGGTCTATGTAAACTTCGTAGTTAGGCAAACTCTTGAATTTGAAGGCACCTAATTTATTCATGAGCAAATAAACTTTTTCTTGGGAAATGAGTCCATTGATTTGATCAGATTCCCGACCAAGTGCTCCCCCTCCCCAAAATGAAGACTGACCAACAAATCCATCATTCAAAGAGCGGATTTCAGCCTAGTACCATTATTTCCTTGATTTGTGGAAATTTAGTAGTGGTAAAAAGCAATTAGGTGAGCCTCCAAGTATTTCTTAATGATGCAATTCATTCCTGATATGTTATAGTGCTTTGGCAGTTCCTTGACATCAAACTGTTTTTTCCACTTTTATTGTCACTCTAGCTCGATGGCCCCCTTTGCCGGCTAGCAAGTCCACACCACTCCTATTCTTCTTATGGTTCTGACTTCTATGCTACTCCTTTCACTGTGTTTATACTTAGACTTGTACCTCTTTGCTTAAAGCCAGCTCACACATTTATCCAAGAGGAATTCCCTGACACCAAAACCCAACTATTCAGCAGCATGGCTTCTTAGTTAATTAGCTGAGTGGACTTAGACATTCTCCACCTAAAAAGAGTACATGAGAACAGCAGGCTAGCAAAATGTACAACAACAACGATACACAACAAAACAGCAAGCAAACAAAAATCATGGAAAGCTAACAGAAGATAGATAACCTTTTATGTCTTTAAGACTTTTTTTTTAAAGAAAGACTTTTATAAAGCAAAAGCCATCTATCATCTACAAGACTGCATAAAATGAAAAACATGCAAAAGGGCATCATATCAGAATAGGATGAGTACACCTAGCTATGGAGACAGATAAAAAATCACCCCCATTGCTTTACTGTTCTCATTTCCCCATAGACAAGTGCTAAATGTTAGACTGGCTATGTCTAAATGTATCACATAGTAGATATATGAAAAAAAAATTAGCAAAACTTTAAGATTCCTTCCACCTCTAAAATCCAATGATTCTGCAAAGCATCTGTAATCAGCAAACTCTGAAAGCTACTATATTTTAGGTGCATTCTGTGTCTAGTTGAGTCTTGCCTTGAGCTCATATGAACTCTCATCATCTCTTTAGTACTGTCTTCCGGTGATCTCAACGACTGTGTTTGCCAACTCGATATCCTGCACATATGTGAGCCTGTGTTTGGCTTTTTATTTATAGATTCTCCTCTACAATGTTCACTTCACAACTGATATCCTTTAGATGTCCTTGTCTACAGCATCTTTAGACAATTCAGGTAGGTGTCCACTGACTACAGTTTAATCTACAAAATATCTTGGCAAGTTTAACTAGACCATAACATTCCTAATTGAAACGGACATTTTAGTAGAAGGAAATTAGTTTTGATTATTGTGTTTAAAAAAAAAACAGCCCAGATGATTCTTTAAGTGATACTTATGCATATTTTTGTAGTTATTACCTTCAAGTCAAACCATGTTAAGTGTATTCCCATGGTACTGTTTCAGTTTTGCTTATGTCCAATAAATGCTGCCCTTATCAGAAATAAAAAAAAAATAATACGAGGGAAGCAGATACTTATCTTTCAAAGTAAAGATAATTTTTGGTAAGTGATTAAAATAATGTTTTAGGTTGGAGACACAGAACACAGTTTATTTATACTGAAGGATATCATTGCTCTCTACTCATAATTCAGACTAAGAACTTGTGCTTTTCATATGAAATGAAACAAAAATGTTCTCAAAAGACAATGATTTTCCAGCAAAACAGTAAATTATTATAATTATCTATTAAGTTAAGAAAAGGAAACGATATAAAATAACAGTGGTCTAAAAGAGAGAAATATTCTCTAATTCTGCTAGCAGGTTGCATTATGAAATGCATGGGACTTGGATATGAATGTCCCTAATCATGGCCAGTACAGGATGCCTGCAGGTAATGCGGCTGAGGGCATTCTTGCAGCATGCCAGACTGGGCCGTTATCCAGACTGCTCTCACAAAACTGAAGACATATAAGATAAATTAAACAAAGACAGCAACTGTCCTTTTTCCATTTTACACCTTCTAGGCGCCCAGTCTGAATTATGAAGTGTGGGGTAGAAAGAATGTGCTGTGATGGAAGGACACAGTGAGTGGGAGGCGGTGGGGCAGCATCGGGCGGACTTCTTCCCCTACGTGGACCCTGAGAGTCCCGCCCCTCCTCTCCACCCTGCCCAGCTTCCCCATCTGTGACCACAGTTCCATCAGTGGCACTGCAGCCCCCCAAGAGGACAAAGACAGCCCATCCTGGTGGGAGAGTCCTCTGCCCTGCCCACCTCACCACAAAGCTGAGAGACTCTGAATTTTAGATGTGAAATGAATGAGGGGTCCTCCACCCCACACCGCACTGTAAAGTGGATCATAAATCTGAGAGACTCAGGTTCACCAAGCTGAATGTCTGACATTTGGACTTCATAACCTGGAAATTTGGAAGTAGGCATGTTGGGATGTACTCCCAAGGTCCTGTACAATTGCTGTTATAACCAGCCCCCCTGGCCGCCCCACTCTCTCTCTCTCTCTTTCTCTCTCAGAGGCTTCTCTGCACTGAAGGCTGGAATGCAAAGAAGTAACAACAGAGTGACTTTGGAAAACCACATAAATCTACTCAAGTCTTTCAACTTCTTCAGAAGTGAGACATTCAACAACTTTGGTCATTTAGCTGTTCTTCATAACAGAATACCTAGGTTATGCTGCCTTCATACCTGGTCATGTGCCACCGCTGGACTGGCACGGTACCAGGAAACTCGCCTTCCCCTTCTCTTAATGTCTTTCCAGCTCAAGAAGCACACCGCCACACACTCATCGCTCAACACACGCTTGCTCCTTGTGAGAGCACCTTCTGGGTCCAGCCCAACACACTGCGTCCTTGAGCCCCCACGCTGCGCTGCCAGACCCTCGCCCTGCTTCTCCTACTCTCGCAGACCCACCATCCCGTGGTCGGGGCACTCCACCCTCAACTTGTTCCTGGATGTCAGGGAAAATACAACAGCTCTCTCAGGCACAGATGCCCCTTCCCTCCTTATTCTTCCTTCCGGGAGTTAAAAAAATGTTTTTGTTGATAAGCACAGAAAATCATGTCAAATTCTACAAAGAAACTTTGTTGCCCTATGAACAAACACATGCAGCTATTCATACCACAATAACTTGTGACAGGACAAAGGAGAAAAGAGTCACTAACGTCTCTATCCAGAACTCTGCCCGTGCTGTTCAGGAAGAGCATTTGCTTAACAGGGTCCAGCAACACCCAGAAATCCACGTTGTCCTTTAGGGAAAGTTCGATGGTGGGGTCTGGTCCTCCAGCAGTCCCTTTGATCAGCATGTTATCCACCAGAATCGTACCTGCGGGCCAAAGACAGTTATTTGAAAACATATGCTACTCGTACGGATTCTTGAGCAAGAGCATATGCTTAGACCCCAGCTGACTGGCAAATCCATTTTCAACCAGAAAATATTCAACGTTATATCTGGAATGATACAGAAAATGTCCTGTCTCCAAAAGGCGAGAATAACCTTTATTCCACTATTCATAAATGAAATTTTTGGAAGATGTGGGTGGTGGGGAGAGATTCAACCACTTGGTGAGTTTCATCATCTATTTCTTGTTTCCCTTTTGACAACTTCAATCTGTTCCCCTCCCTGTCCATCACTCCTCACAGATGTGATTACGGGGTTTCAACCCGAACAAAAGGAAATGCCTGAGACACAGAGAATGATACTTCAGTTCCCTCAGTTAGACTTCTGATATGAAAAGAGATAGCCTGAAAATAAGAGAAAGGAAGAAAAGGAAGAGATAAAGAAGTAGTAAGGACTCCCACAGTGAGAACTGCTTCTTTCTTTTTTTATCTTGGAGCAAATCCATAAAACATAGATCTTAATGTGAAAGACAAAACTAGTGTGCAGATACAAGTCAGACTTCATTCTTCTTGCAGACGTGTCTGGGGTACTTGACCAGAACAACACACTATTCCAATGGAACATTTCGGTGATTGCTTTCTTACTATCTTTGCAGCAGGCTAAATTGTAGACATTTGTAGAGTGAGTTGAAAAGACAGCACATCTATAATCTTCCCTATTTTGTTAAAAATTCCATGCATTTTGCAAGTTGGATGCAAACAGAACTGATGCGATTCAAATCCCATTTTTTCCCCCATACAGCAACAATCCCTCTGCCAAACAGTAATGCACTATAGCTTAGGGCAATCATTTTCAGCCGATCCATTTTATGAAAATTATGGCATCGAGAAGACATAGGGCTATGCAAATAAAAATGTACCTTCCTAAAGACATTAGAATAAATGGCATATATCTACAGAACTCATTGCCTTAGGATAACATACAAGAATATATAGATAATCCATAAATATAAATCTAGCTTGAATAACAATGCAAAATGTATCTGCTGCATTTTCTTAAGACATGGAATTGGCCTATATGTTATATCATTGCATCATCACAAATAAAAGCGGGGGTCTATTTGGAAGATTTTCTCGGCAAATTAATAGTAATTAATAATAATAAAAGCTATACTATTTTTGTTTCTAATAGTATTATCAATGAGCTTCATCGGCCTGGGGAATGTTGAAAGGAACCACCCTTTCACAGCAATAAATTTGAATAATGTTTAAACACATACTCACACACACACACATTTCTAAATGGCAGATTATCTCCTACTTTATTCACATATCGGTACACATGCCTGTAAACACAGAGTGAAACTGATCCTTCTATTTTTCATAGAAATGGCAACTAGATTCCCTACAGATAATACATCCAAAAGTACATTCAGACGATGGTGGTATTTTCTGACCTGGGAATATGTTCAAGGCTCAAGTACATACTTGTTTACAAATACGTCACACCACCAACCTTTGAAAAATTATTTCGTAAGTAAGTCAATATGTAATTAGGAAATTAAATGAGGCTCTATTTCCTGATGAAGAAAAAGATACAGAAATGCACAGCAGCGGGTCAGCTAACAGCGCTCATACCTCGACTCAGCCTGCCTTACAGCAGGAGCAGCAGGCTTCCCATGACACGTGGCAGGAGGGTCAGGGAGTCCCCCACCCTGGGGTCCAAATGGATCATAACCAGAGAACTCATCATCGTTATCTTAATGACAATTAGCGCAGTGAAATTAAAACAGTGTATCTGGACTTATACTTTGTTAATGATGCTTAATCTTCCCGGAGAACCCCCAACTATGTTTTTTGGCTCCGTCCTCAACCCTGTGTTCCTCCATGACCGTAACTCAGCAAGAACGGTTTCCACGGCTAGTGCACCAAAAAGGGAAGAGCTTTGTTTTTGTCTCACCAGAATACACATCCATGTCGCTAAAATCTCTCCATACATTCATAAGCCATGCTATGTTGACCAAAATTTTGGAGAAGAGAGAGAGAACAGAGCACAGCTGAGGGAGACGTGATGGCAAAAAGCACTATTTATTTTTTTAGAAGAAGAAGGAGGAGATGTTCGCTCTGGCTTCCCTGGAGAGCCCCGTCTTCCACCTTCTTCCAGAAGGACAGGTGACACCCAGCTGAGGCCAAGTGCAGGTCCATCTGCCAGCCAGCAGTGGGGACTGTACTTCTCATGGGTCCAGTGTTTCCAGCCTGGGCAGCCTGTGTCCTGAGATGATGCTGGGCATCTGGACAGAGCACAGTGCTTTGGCTCCTCCCTTGTTTTGCAAACTTCCTCCTTTTCCAGTAAAACCTTGTTTCACCTCCTCCATGTGATGTTGAAAATCCATTTCCACCCCTGATTCCGTTTAAATACAAAGATGCAGATACATAAAAAATGAAAGGATAGGCTACACAATGCAACAGTAATAAGAAAGCTGGATGGCTCTGTTATTATCAGAGAGTAAACCAGAACAAAGATATTCTTAGAGGTGAAGAGACATATTTCTTGAAAATAAAGGGATCAATTAATCAACAGGTGTTGGGGCACCTGGGTGGCTCAGTCGTTAAGCGTCTGCCTTTGGCTCAGGTCATGATCCCAGGGTCCTGGGATCGAGCCCCACATCGGGCTCCCTGCTCAGCAGGAAGCCTGCTTCTCCCTCTCCCACTCCCCCTGCTTGTGTTCCCTCTCTCGCTGTGTCTCCCTCTCTCTCTGTCAAATAACTAAATAAAATCTTAAAAAAAAAAAAAATCAACAGGTGTTAACCCAAAAGAGACCTATCTTGCAGAAGACAGTACCCAAGTTGGGATTCCTCTTATGTGAAAATTTCCTTTTGTCATAATAAAAAATGGTTGTAATCAGGAAAAAGAAATTAAACGTAGTTCAATACTCATGTCACAGAAGTTAAGAGAGGGCTTGCCCTGGAACTGACAGAATCCAATCCTGGATCCACCACTTACCAACCATGTGAATGTGGGTAGACTACTCAACCCCACTGACCTGAAATTTCTCTTTGCTACAAAATCAGGACCAAAGCAGAACAAATATTTTTGTAACACTCTATCTATGTACCTGAAGAAAAACATGTGTTTTTGTATCCAGAGCATTAACCAAAACTAAAATAGTAAAAAAACAACAACTACAACAATAAAAATACTAGAAAGTTAAATATTTAATGGTATTTCCACCAAGCATCATAGTCAATGGGGTTCAACATTGGGGTTTGTGCTTCTTCCTTCAAAGAGTAGGTATTTAGGGGCACCTGGGTGGTTCAGTCAGTTAAATGTCTGACTCTTGATTTCAGCTTAGGTCATGATTTCAGGGGCGTGAGATCAAGCCCCACATGGGGCTCCATGCTCAGCTCAGGGAAGAGTCTGCTTGAGGATTCTCTGTCTCCTTCTGCCCCTCCTGCCTACTTGCTCAGGCTTGCTTGTGCTCTCTCTCTCTCTCTCTCCAAAATAAATAACTAAATCTTAAAAAAAAAAAAAGAGTAGGTAGTGAGGGTGATTTGCTTCCAAATAAAGACCTTTTTTTTACATCAAAATTAAAAACTTGATCCAGTATTTAGCTATCTTCATTTATTTATTATCTTAGGTCAGAGAAATAACTCTACAATTGCTTCACCTGTACCCACGACTTTTCCAGATCGACAGATTATCCATCAGTTGTAGACACTAATAGGGGCTCTACGTGCACTAAGTAAGGAGGTTGAAGTAGATTTTCAGTTTTCTTGAGATCTTCTTACATAGCTAAGTCTTTCCTTTTAACTATGAAGAAAGCTTTTCCAGAATATTTCAAAACATAAATATACTATAAAATAACTTATGAATCAATACCATTTCCTCATTATACCAATGCCATTCCCTACTTACCAGTGTGCATAAGGGAAGTGGCATCAAAAAAGAGCCCATTGGGTTGTTCTAACGACAGAACTAGACAATATGTGTGAAGTACTGATTGCAGTCCTTGGTACAGAATAAAGACTTGAAAAGTTTAAGTTATGATTACTACTGTTGATGTTATTAACACCATTTTGAAAGAGAAATCACCTGAAGCTAAAGCAAAATGACTTATTTTATGTCCCAGACTTCCTTACAAACCAAGTCTACTGTTTATTTCCCAAAGCTAGGGTTATCATGTTTGGTCAACACATGGGCATGGCGGCAGTCTGGAAGAATTTATAGGGACTTAAATATTTGAGTCCCAAATAATCATTCTAGGAAGTCAGAAGGTAAAGAGAGAATGCTTTCTGTAGACAGAAGTGTAGAGAGAAGCTCTTACATCCAACTGATGGGCAATCTGTCTGGGCTCACCATCACTAGGGAGTGGTACCCACTCTTTCCACTTCCTAACCACAGACAATTCGATTTTTCTCATAGAAACTCAGATTAGATTTGATGCCAAAAAGGTGTTATTTAACAAGTGCATACTAGCAGCGATCTTCAGATTGAACACTTTCTACTCATCCTTAGCACGTTTGCTTCTATAGAAATGAAAAACAAACACACACTCACATTATAGGAACTACACACATACACACACACAACTAAACAAGTAGATATATTTATGTAATATTTATAATATGTTATATTGCATCATATATATCTATATGAACTACATATATTTATACTACAGATAGTATAAATAAAAATTAGACATTTAATATTTTTCCTGTGCAAGTTATTTGCTTCTTTAAATAGACAGTTATAACACAAATGAAGAACTCTCTAAAAATGCATGGAGGTGGCAGTGGGGTGGGGGGGGCGGCCGTTGCCTTCCTAATTAACCTAATTCAATGAAGCTGAAAAAGTAAGTTCTACAGGGAGAAAGAGTAATTGACTGTTTGGGCTCATTCCAAACATTAAAATAAAGAAAATCACTCTGCCCAGAACCCACTAGTTTTTGCTATAAAACAATTAATTATTCAAAGGTATATAACAAATATGGATTGCATGAAATCTCTTCCAACAATCTTTCCCCAGTTTAAGACAATTGGCAGAATGTTCAGCTACATCATCTAGCCAGAAGAATCTACTGCATGTTACTCCCTACAAATGAAAACATAAAAAAAAAGCCCCCGAATGCACATTTGACTAAAATAAATTTGAAAATAAAAAAGTGAAAATAAAGCTATCTGTAGTTTTTCAGTGAGGTTAACCAGTAAGTATGACCATGATATAGTTGCTATTGAGTAAAATCTGGATTCCAAGATTAACAGGCTAAACAAAACTCTTCTCATGCTCAAATCTTATTCTTTGTTGAAACTTGCCAGGACTTTCCTGGAAGTAGTCTCTCCACTTTGATTTTTCACACTTCTTGGTCTACAGGTATATAAATGATACATTCTAGCTAAGCCTACGTTCTTATTGTAGCTAGATCACTACTTGGTAAACTCCTACAGGGAAAGAAATACATGTGTGTTCAACAATTTCATAAAAAAATGTAAATTTTGATTGGGCTGCGTTTGCATATTAAGGATGTATTAACCACGTGCAACATCTGCTAAAGTTCGGGAAATGACCCTAATCAAGTCAACAGTGGTGAAACAAAAATGTGCAGAAATTACAAGTATACTCTTTTGCAAAGTGACACTGGTCTTTACAAAGTATACTTTATTTACATTGAGACAACAAAGCATTGCAAAATGGGCAGCTTTGTTGGAGTGCACTTCACTTACTCTGAGTAACAATACTTTTTACTAACTTGTGATTTTTACTTCATGGTGTTCGGCGTTTGATAGGTGATCTGTCAAGCATGGCACGGACACAGAAAAACTTTAGAAATAAGAGCTTTGTTTTTTTTTTTCTTCTACCCTTAACGTTTTTCTTAGAAACTGACATAAATGCCTTGCCATTTAGACAATTGCTAATGTGTGTATTCTGTTGTGAGTAAAGTATTAAGTAAATGTATTATTCAATTTTGTGTAGAAGTCGTGTTTATTTTGTTTATATGTCACTTATCCAACTCAAAATAGAATCAGAATTTTATTTTTATTTATTTATTTTTTTAAAGATTTTATTTATTCATCTGAGACACAGAGATACAGAGAGAGAGAGAGAGAGAGCATGAGCAGGGAGAGAGGCAGAGGCAGAGGGAGAAGCAGGCTCCTGCTGAGCCAGGAGCCCGATGTGGGACTCAATTCCAGGACCCAGGGATCATGACCTGAGCCAAAGGCAGACACTTAACCATCTGAGCCACCCAGGCGTCCCAGAATCAGAATTTTAGAACTAGAAGAGAGCCTGCTCTTTCTTCCTAATGCTTCTATGACGAAAACGAAGCTGATCCCCTGGTCTCTCCACATCTCCCTATCTCAAGCACTGAAATGCCCTGGCCAAGGTGGAGTAGCTAATAAACACATATCCAAGACCAAACCCCGGATTTATTACTTTACAATGTATATGTCCTTTCTCTATGTCTTGCTATCACATTGGAAATATACATACTTGTAAAACAAAATATGAAATGATGAAAACCTTGTTATTTTTGTTTTGAAATCATGGGAAAACCACAAAATATACTGTAGATTCATTATTTGGAGTTCTGTACTATATCATTTTCTTGACAAAATTTCAAGGGTTAAAATGGAAACAACTCTGAAGTAAGATATAGGGAGAAATTGGGGCTCCTGGGTGGCTCAGTCGGTTGAGCTTCTGACTCCTGGTTTCAGCTCAGGCCATGATCTCATGGGTTCTGGGATGGAGTCCCAAGTTGGGCTCCATGCTCAGCTCAGCGAGGAGTCTGCTTGAGATTCTCTCCCTCTGCCCCACCCCACCTCTCTCTCTCATTCTCTCTCAAATAAATAAATCCATCTTTAAGAAAGAAGATATAGGGAGAATAGTACAATGTAATTATCAATGACCTGACCCTAGAATTAATTTTCTCAGATTATAGATAGGTATAATCAAATATACATATACATATGGTATAGTCTTTGATCTTGTAGCTTACCACCCATAAAAGAGAATAGATAGTTGGCATTAAGGATAGCCCAATAAATCTTCAGCTCAGACTGGGAGTATTAGTTTAAGAAGTGAACACACTAACTCAGAGTCCCTTGGAACAACTATGGTACCTCCTTTCCAGTGTGACACAGGGAAGAATCCTGAGCACAGAAGATGGACCCTGAGCTCTCCAGAAGCTGGAAAGGCTCCATGGTGGACAGACTCTTAAGGTGCCCTTGACTTGCTTCTAACCAAAAGAATATGGCAAAGGTGATGGGAAGTTATATTTACATGTACATTATGTGGTTACATTACATGAGATTCCAATGACTATCTTGTTGAGGCTCAGTCTCTTTCCTTTGCTAATTTTGACAAAGCAATGAGCCATTTTGTGAGGGTCACTTGACAAGGGACTATAGCGGTGTTCAGAGGCAGAGGGTGGCCTCAGCTGAGAGCCAAACAGAAACAGAAGATTTTAGTCCCACAGCCACAAGGAAGTGGATTTTGCCAGGCGCCTGAGTGAGCCTAGAAGCAGATGCTCCCAGAGTTGCATCTCAGTCAGACCGTAGTCCTGACAACACTGGACCTCAGTGCTGTGTGGCTGGAAGGAGAGGACCAGGTTACACTGTGCCTGGATCCCTGGCCCAGGGAAACTGTGAAATAATAATAAAGGTGCGTTGTTGTAAAACACTGCTGGTTTTACTATTGTTATGTAGCAACAGATAAGTAATACAGCTTGAAAGCCAAAAAAATCTATGTTCAAAAGCTTGGCCTCACTAACACTGTGATCTTAGGCTAGTTCCCTAGATTACTGTAATCAGCTATATGCATTATTAATATACAATAATTAATATACATTATACCATGAGGGATAAATAATGTATGTACACAGAGGCACATTGTTACTCAATGAATAATACTTTTCATCCCATTTCCACTGGGAGTTTACATAGATTGAAGCATAGAAAGGGGTTATCCATTCTGCTTCATTTAATTGGAAAATGAGCCATTATGTTTTAAAATAAAACTTTTTTTTTTTACAACTGAGATAAAAGCAGTACAGAATATACACAAAAGCCCACAGGAAAAAGGAGAAGACCATGCAGATGCAAAACACAAAATAAAAGAGGGAGGACGGAGCCACAGTTATCACTGAGCATGTGTCATGGGGCAAAAGCCATTTCTTCCTGGTAAAAATAAAAGTGAGCAAGATAATAAGCAAGGGGGTTCCTACTGGTCAGGTCAAAATGCTCACCATCCCCTTACCTTATCAGCTGGGCTAAATGATAAAACATAGACTAAGTGAATTACAATGTATTCAACCCACAAGCCTATTAAAATGATAAAGGTTCATACTCTCAGAATTCTGCAAGAGTTTATTATTTTCAGACCATCAGACTGATGCAGTTGAAGTGACAAAAGAAACCATACGATTTTTAAGTATAATGATTATGAAAAGGTAGTTTAAACATGAGCCAGATCTCCAGTTTTGCCCACCATTGGAAACATTGTGGACTCTAATCAAGCAGCTGCTGTGCACACAAAAATAATCTATTTGGTTGAAATTATAGAAACAAAAATCACTGAAGATACTGTTTTAAGATGTGTATGAGAGATTGAGTGATTTAAAAAGACAAAAGCTAAGAAGTTCTTGAAGAGGCTCAACCTTTTAACCTAGGCTCCATGAGAATCACTTAGAAACCCTGAATCCTGGATTGTTCTCTGACTCCAACAATAAATCAAATCTCCAGCAAGATAAGGATCCCATTTTGTTTTTTTTTCCAAAACTTCACGTGAGGATGGGAATTTGCTTTCTTTAGTGACATTGGCGCTGTAGGAAATTTGCAGTATTATTACATATGTGATTTAAAATAAACAGGACTTCGATGTTTTAAAAAATTCAATTCAGCACATTTATCAGTGTGATTGATCAGATGGAAGAATTACAGTCATCTAGGAAAAACTCTGTTGGGGATGTTTTCTACTCCTTCAGATGTTTGAAGAGTTTATCCAAATTTGTAAATATAATTTAAAATGTTTACAGTTCAATTATTATTTTTTTATTTTATTATGTTATGTTAATCACCATACATTACATCATTAGTTTTTGATGTAGTGTTCCATGATTCATTGTTTGCGTATAACTCCATTCAGTACATGCCTTCTTTAATACCCATCACCAGACTAACCCAACCCCCCACCCCCCTCCCCTCTAGAACCCTCAGTTTGTTTCTCAGAGTCCATCGTCTCTCATTGTTTGTCTCCCCCACCGATCTCCCCACTTCATTTCTCCTTTCTTACTATCTTACTATACTTCTTACTACCTGAGCCGAAGGAAGATGCTGAACCAACTGAGCCACTCAGATCATAATCCCAGGGTCCTGGGATCGAGCCCCACATTGGGCTCCCTGCTCAGCGGGGAGTCTGCTTCTCCCTCTCCCACTCCCCCTGCTTGTGTGCTCTTTTACGTGCTCTCTCTCTCTCTCTCTCAAATAAATAAAAAAAAATCTTTTAAAAAATGACATAGACAATTAATGGTGTAAAGGAATTAAGTTTGTTAAACTTACAAATTAAAAGAACATTAATCAAAAAACAAATTAAGGGATTTTCTTTTTTACTAGTTTCCTATATTTATTACAGGAATGATTCAATTTATAACTTGAATTTAAGGTCAAATATGGTTTTGATTTTAAATTTTAGTTAAGACCCAAGCAGCTTCCAGGTAGACACCCCCCCATGTTAAAAATAAATAAGCATAAGAACCTCATTTAATAGGGATTGCAGGAAGAGTTATATAAGAGAAAGGAGATGTTAAAAAAAGGGGGGGATAGAATTAATTGTCGTAATGAAACAATGGATCCACCTACTGACAACTTATTTTTCTGTATTTTCTGAGTTTCTGGTTGTTTTGAAATGGATTTGTATTCTAGGTAGCAAGAGAGGTCCTATCATAGTGTTCTCCAATTTCTAAATTCAGATTTACCTCACAATAAATATTTAAAATATTTTACCACATAGATGAGTTTGTAAAATAGCAACATGGTTTTCTAATACCTCTGGGGGGATCCTCAGGGTCATAACTCTAAAGTTACATCTGTTTCCTCACCTCCAAAATCTGTCAAAGAAATATGCTGTAAACAATAAGTTGAGCTTCTTTAATGAGGAATTGGAGTAAAGAATACAACATGAGGATCTTACAACCATACTAAATGTCAGTTAGAAAGATATCACAGAAAAATATTTTGCTTCAATTGGTAATTTGCCCCTGGAAGCAAGCAATTAATTGGAGGACATATTTGGTACATTATGTGATCAAGAATAATTTGCTTTTTTATACAAAAGGAGACAGTAAATTCTGTCATTTTTTGTCATAATATCTCTGCAATAAAAAGTAAATAAGCTTCAGCTTCATTATTCAAGAGCCACAAGTGCATCCAAATGTTAAAAGTTTTCTAAAAAAAACTGCTTCTTATAGTACTTTCCTCAACATTGCACTAAATAACATTTAAAAAATCTGTAACAGGTATAGGAAGAGAGGCTCATCATATGGAAGCTGATCAAGCTAAGCAAATTTAACAGGCTTTATAACTACTAATGGAATAAACTTTCTAAGTCTTATCCCTTTTCAATAATATAATTTCCATTTTAAAAAATCAAATAAATAAACCAAATTAAACTAAATAAAACTCTTTCAGATATTTTTAAAAGGTTATTTTAACTGCTTGGTTTCTAGGATGAAATTCAAAGAAAATCATGCATCGAAGAAACTATTTTAAAACCCTGAAAAGTGCATTTCCAAAATCTGCGTTATCCTGGCAACTTTTTATTTAAGGGAGAGGACTTAGCTGAATTTGATCCGATGTTAACCAGAGATCCACTTGAAAGTAAGTGTCTACTTTCTATATTTAGTTTACTAGCACTTAAATAAAATTAAAAGTTGTACAAGCTTTTTTTTTTTAAGATTTTATTTATTTATTTGAGAGAGAGAATGAGATGGAGAGAGCATGAGAGAGGGCAGGGTCAGAGGGAGAAGCAGACTCCCCGCTGAGCAGGGAGCCCGATGCGGGACTCGATCCCAGGACTCCAGGACCATGACCTGAGCCGAAGGCAGTCGCTTAACCAACGGAGCCACCCAGGCGCCCAAAAGTTGTACAAGCTTAATTAAGACTACAGGAAAACTATTATTTTGCATTTGAATATGCAAATAACCTAATATTTTATTAACAACCTAATATTAATTAATACCCAAGAAACTACTAATAGTCTTCCCTGCCTAGAAAAGCGACCCTTCTACTGAAAACAAAACGAAACAACTCTCAGGTTGTTAAATATCAAAGGGTAAAAGAATTCATTCTGGGGCGAAGGGTGCTCAGTCGTTAAGCATCTGCCTTCGGCTCGGGTCATGATCCCAGGGTCCTCGGATCGAGCCCCGCATCGGGCTCCCTGCCCAGCGGGGAGTCTGCTTCTCCCTCTCCCACTCCCCCTGTTTGTGTTCCCTCTCTCACTGTGTCTCTGTCAAATAAATAAATAAAATCTAAAAAAAAAAGCATTCATTCCTATCTTAAAATTGCTTTATCTCACAAATTAGTAAGCTTACCAGGGTTTATCAGAATCCTTGCACTGTACCATGTAAGGATTGTAGAAAGCTTAGATTTGAAAGAAGCTTCTCGGGGCGGCTCAGTTTAGCAAGTCTTTTTTGGAAGAAAGCTGGCCAGATCCATGTGTGGCTCCCCGGGATCCGGGATCCCGTAGTGCGCGCAAGTTCTTGTCTACGTGGTGTGCGGGGTTGGAGGGGGGTGAGTGGGGTAGGCTCCGCTCACTGGCACCTGTTCACAGACCCTGTGGCTTGGGTGACGTGATGGGAGAGGGCTTCCCAGGATCTGACAGTGGATGTTTCCTTCGTGAGTACTGAGAGGCTTAGTTAGGTAGGATTGAAGTCAGCTTCCAGAGTGGTGTCTTAGCTGTTAGTTTGCTGAAATGCAGACGCTTACTTACATCTGAAAGTGAGTGCAAACCCTTGCTTATTGGGGCAAAGGTGCTCCTGCCATGCTCCCCAACTCTCCCTCCTTCTTACCCTTACCTGCACTGCTTTAGGAAAAGAAACGTCCCCTCTGCAGGGCTGCTCTCCTCTGCCCTGCATCGAAATCCCTGCAGAGATGACGTGGTCGCTGGGAAGCTATGTGACCCTTGAAGGGCCTGTGTTAAACAGAGTGGTCCGTGTTCTCTAAAAAGTGTCTGAATTCAGTGGGACACACTTGCAGTAGAAATAAAAAAGCTAATGAAGCAGGGATCTGAGCCAATCTAAGGTACCACTATGAAAATGTATAATTTAAATGATAGGCTCCTTTCTTGTAGTATCAATGTTTATAAAGTGTTACAGAAAACATTTTTTTTTTTGATGTCTGAAGTTTCCACGGTGAATAGTGTCTGTTGGTTGACAGATCAACAGTTTTTTCTCTGTGGCTCCATTATGGTGCTATCAGAAGCTTGCCAGCAGGTGTGACCAAAAACCCTGGCAAATTCAGGAACTTTTTTTTTTTAAGATTTTATTTATTTGACAGAGAGAGACACAGCGAGAGCAGGAACACAAGCAGGGGGAGTGGGAGAGGGAGAAGCAGGCTTCTTGCAGAGCAGGGAGCCCAATGCAGGGCTTGATCCCAGGACCCTGGGATCATGACCTGAGCTGAAGGCAGACGCTTAACAACTGAGCCACCCAGGTGCCCAAATTCAGGAACTTCTTGCCAAGTAATGTCTGGGGGCTTGGTGGGTGAATTTATCACACGTAAGTCCTCCAGCAGTCAAGGAAAATGGTGCCCCTTACCAAGTAGTGGACTATATGTTTCTTTTCTCTCTCTCTCTCTCTCTTTTTTTTTTTAGATTTTATTTATTTATTTGACAGAGAGTGCACAAGCAGGGGGAGTGGCAGGCAGAGGGAGAAGCAGACTCCCCACTGAGCAGGGAGCCCAACTGGGCAGTCGATCCCAGGACCCTAGAATCATGACCTGAGCTGAAGGCAGATGCTTAACCGACTGAGCCACCCAGGTGTCCCAAAGAGGACTGTATGTTTCTTATGAAGCCACATGTCTGGCCAGACTTGTCACTCCGGCCAAGGGTTGACCTGCTTATCTGTAGTCAAAGAGACTGTACCACTGTGAACCCTCAAACTTATCTTATGTTTGTCTCGGTGAGCAGTTCACTCACCCAAGTGGCTGTAACTGATAGCCCTGAATGTACTGTGGAAACTGATGTTTTTAAAAATAAAATAAATAAAAGAAGCTTCTTAACACAAAACAAGACTTTGAAAATTGGTTAAGTAAGCACTTAAGAAGAAAGTAAAATCATGATAGATTCAGAGAGTCTAAGCCAAAGACATGGTTGGAAGGAGAGTAAACCTAGGAGAAGAGAGGATCAGCACCTCTGACGAGGACCAGAGGGAGATGTATGTGGGGGCAGGAGTCAGAATCCATGTCAGGCAGCCTTTGCAGGCAGGTCGCTTGAGAGAAGTTCTTGATCAACCTGAGCATCCTGTGGGGACACGGGCTGATACACATGTGAAGCTGAGCTGGTTAGACCGGGACGTGGATTTCTTTGTAGGTATCTCGTGCATCACCCAGGATCTGGAATATTGCATAAACTAAAACCAAAAAGCTTTGAAATCTTTTTCTTTGTATTTCTGTCAATTTTCCAGGAAGTAATGCCTTCAAGGAAATGGTAAAATGAAACAAATAAAGCTGATAATGGATGGGTTGTTCTGTCAAAGCTAATCAACCAAACTTTTTGAAATCAAAATACTTTTTAAAGTGCTATGCTTACCCAAATTATATTATTTAGTTATCAAAGAATTACTGTATATTTCTGAACTATTGCTTTCTGTCACAACCCAGCTCAATAGACTATAAGGGTTTCCTAATCCCTCCACTGTTGTTTGTAAAACTTATAGATGGGATATATGTGTGGTCATCCTTCTTCGTAAAACTGATATGAACTATTTTGGTCATTTCCTCAGGATCATTTTCATCACCATCATTAGGTTAACTATCACAGTCTTATTCAGAAAAGTGTCTTTTCATGACAAAGAAGTCCAGTAAATCAATTTATTGAGGCTACCAACAATATATTTCATTTCCTAAATTTAGCTAATAATGTTAATATATTATTGTTAATATCTTAAGAAAGGCTTTATATAATCATTTAAATATTTAATCATTATTTAATCAATATTTAATCACATTTAATCATTTAAATGATTATAAACTTTGCTATACAAAATGTATTTTCTATGAATTTTGGATTATTCCAGATTACGGTTGGCAAATTAACCTCTCATTATTGCAAATGGTAACACTGCTGTGCTGCACGAGACTAGCGCAGGAACAACCCACTGGTGTGTTCTCCCTTCAGTAACTCGTCCCCAGTCACCCACTTCGTGCTCACAGCAGCTCGCTGCCAAAGTCTCTAACAGCCGATTCACCAACTCTGTGTGCATCACACTGCAGAGCCGTGAGGAACAGTGGATGGCCCAGCCTCTGCACGCTGCGCAGACCTGCCTCTGCTGCCTCAGAGCACAGAACAGGGTGGAGACGAAGGGAGAGTGAATCAGGGAAGAGCCGTGTGAGTTCTCCTTAAGAGGAAATAGGAAATCCCATCCGCTAACATGTCATTACACTCACTCCCTGTAGGTTAGTCACTACATGTGGTCGCCATATAAGACCACCACCAACAAGGGGCAAGGAGAGGTTAAAGTAAGGAAAACACAGCTGCCAGAATCGCCCTTGAGGAACTGGTCGGGAGAACTAAGTTGTTGGCCATAGCTGCCATGTTCTACCACTCATTCCATCCTCTCCTTACTCTCTGCAAGCACCTCCGCTAAATGGGATTTACCTAGTAGGATGACACAAAGCTCCATTCATGCAGGACCTGTGTCCTTGGTGGTCCTGTCTTTGTGGCCGGCCACAGCTTTTCATTGCCAGGGCTTTGGGGCAAGGGAGAACTACGGGGCGTTTTGGTAAATCTCCTGGGTTTATACCTGGTCCGTTTGCCTCACTTATGACAAGGACCTCGAGACTAATTATCCCCAGCTGATACAGAACACGCTTGCTCCAACAAGAGGTTCACCAGCATGAGTTCACAAATAGCCAGGGACAACCTGAGCTTCCAATTCAGCTGAACCATGGCTGGGTTTCCTGATGGACACATTCCAACCTCTGGTCATTGAAACTCATATTCCATCCAGCCCAAGGTCTCAGAGCAGAAAGCAAAAACGTGCTGACCTCTACTTTAACGCATAACCATATACCAGAGGAGAACAATGCAACCTCACAGAATATCATCTCTGAGCTAGCCTGAATCTAAGAATTCAGCAGTGTCTCCCCCATTCTGTCTAGCCAGCCACTTCTGGGTGAGGGAACATGGTGGTAACACCACTGAATTATTCTGTGGATATGAGCTCCTTGCTATGTTCCTTTGCTTTAAAATAAATCCCCCAGCAGGGAATAAGGCTGTATTGCCACCACAAAATGGTAAAGACGTTGGAAAAGGCATTGTGTGTGCATATGGATGGTGATTCAGGTAGAAGCACCACAGGCAGGTAACACAAAATCCATACTGAGCAATGTGTTGTCTCCTCTATGATAAAAGAGGGTCCATGTCCCTGGACATCCAGCTAGCTCCCCTGGGGAATGACACCATATTAATGACTCAGATGGGGTCTCCGTTGCTGGCATGTTGAACATTTAGTGATAGAGGGAACCAGGTCAGCCTTCGCGAGACCACTGGTTGAGCCCCTGTATAATCCAATTCCTGTCACTGTGGTCACTTTGCATAGAGTCATGTCCTTGTTCCTAATGAGATCAGTAAACCATTCTTTTCTCCATCTTGCACTGTGCATAAGATGTTTTTTGTACCCCTTTATAATAAAGCCTTTATAGCCATTTTCCAAAAAAAAAAAAAAAAAGAAAAAGAAAACCACATCCAATGACAGAACCTCTACTGTCATCCCTAATCTACAGCTCTACATGGAGCTCTCAAAGGAAGCTGGGCGCTCCCTTTGCTAATGCATTTATTAAGCCTTGCTGCAGTGTATATCCTCTGGGGACCCTCGAAGGGTATGAATAAAGGGTATCTTATCAGGTCATACGTAAAAATAAGTCCATTTCCCTTTTCCACCACCCCAAGCCTTTACTCCTTCTTTAAAGTAGTGGTTCTCAATTTTAAAAGGAATCTTCTAGAGATCTCGTTGGAATGATCAATTCTGATTTAACAGATATGTTTAATATTTATAGTAGATATATTCTTGTTGATGCTGATGTTGCTTGTTTGCATATCCCACTTTGGATAACAAAGGTGGATCACAATGGCTCTCTGAGTGTGGTCCGCAGACAATTCACTTCCTGTGGCAACTTTTTAGAAACATGTTTGTGCATTTACCCCAGACTAGCATATTATAAATCTGAACCGTAGGACTCAGGAATCTGTCTTAAGAATCACCCATGTCATTCTGATGCCTGTAATGATTAAGAACTTCTGTTTCATAACCTGCTGGGGAAGGTTCAACATTTTGTTTTGTTTTGTTTTAAATATTTTATTTATTTATTTGAGAGAGAGAATGAGATAGAGAGCATGAGAGGGGGGAGGGTCAGAGGGAGAAGCAGACTCCCCGCTGAGCAGGGAGCCCGATGTGGGACTCGATCCTGGGACTCCAGGATCATGACCTGAGCTGAAGGCAGTTGCTTAACCAACTGAGCCACCCAGGCGCCCATGGTTCAACATTTTGACCTCATTGAGCATAAGCTACCTTTGAGACCTGGCTTCTATTACCCAATCTAGCAGACTCTTAACACTACCACTTGTCAGTGTGCTAGACAACACACGACACCCTGAATCCAGGGTGAGTGCACTCCTAAAAAGAAATCCACCCCAGCAAGTTTTAGATCTCCTTTTCCATCATCTAACACCTTTAGAGTTCACTCCCATGCATGCTCTCTCGCTCCCTGCAAACAGGGTTTGATAATGTCCTGCACCCGTTTTGGTGTGCAGGCTACCTTGTGTTGGGGCTGGTCTTATTTCTCTCTTTCAGACGTCTGGAACTAACATTTCCTATGGGCCTAGAGGCATTGAGGAATGGGTAGATGTGGGTCTTGAGAAGAATCATCACCCGCTTGTGAAGAAACTGTCTAAGAACAGCCAGTGTAGGGGCACCCGGGTGGCTCAGTCAAGAGTCTGCCTTCAGCTCAGGTCATGATCCCAGGGTCCTGGGATCGAGCCCCACATCAGGCTCCCTGCTCGGTGGGAAGCCGGCTTCTGCCTCTCCCACTCCCCCTGCTGTGTTCCCTCTCTCACTGTGTCTCTGTCAAATAAATAAATAAAATCTTTAAAAAAAAAAAAGGAACAGCCTGTGTAAGGCTGTTAAGAAGGGGAGGGCTGATTCCCCGGGGTCGAGGGAGAGGGCAAGGGTTTAACTTCACTGGCCAAAGGGGCCCGAGGAATTCAGAGGCTCAATGTTCTCAGCCTTGCCATTTTCCCACTTCAAATCTCCACGTCTCTCTTATTCCCATTCAGTGCTATTTTGTTGGCGTAAGAGACCTGAATGCATTGAGAATTTAAGTTGCCCCGTGTCTCTGAAATATATATAATTACAAAAAGATGTAAGGCTCCTTCAAAGCTGCCATGAAGACTTTCTCATTCTCCACATGTATTCTTATGGTATTTCATGGCTGTTAATTTCACATTTTCCCTATGTATATATTTTAGAGTTGTCCAGAGAAACCAAATGTAATTATAATTACTACTGTTGCCATAGTAATTAAATGCTTCAGCCACTTGACTGCCCAAAACTCTACACCTGCTTGTCATCTCAGGCTACTACAGGTGCTAATTTGAATAACTGCCATGCCATCCATGGCATGGATGAGCCATATGCTGTTTGGAGCTCCCAACCCCAGGGATGGAGATTAGCCATGACTTCTCAAATATATGCACAGGGCAATCCAAGAATCTCATTTCAAGTTTCTTTTCTCTTGGGGATAATTCAAGCACCAATTACTGTATTAGTTGGTGTACTGGCAGGAAGAAGGTATCACCCTCAAATTAGGCTAATCTAATGCGGATTTAGCAAAGGACTACTTGACAGAGGTGTGGGCAGGTACAGGGAAACTACAAGGGGTGATGTCATGCACTGAAAAAACAAGAGCTATGCAAAGAAAAAAGTCACCAGAGACTAAAACAAAACAAAACAGATACCAAAAGGAGAATGTAAGGGCCACATTTAGAGAAGAAGGTACTCAGTCTGGGGAGGAAGCAAGGGGACATATACCTGGTGCTTACTCTTCCCTCTTCCTCCATTTCTTGCCCATTGGTGGCAGCCACCAGAAATCCAGAGGGCTGAAGAGCCTTCGGATGTAACTCACATCAACATCACACCATGCAGGTGGAGACTGGGTGTGAAGGGCAAACATCTATGTCTACACACTCGTCTACCAAATAGCAAGGCCATCTCTCCTGAATACATCCTGCTGAAAGAATCTAAGAGCAGTTAGTTATGGAACACAGATTCAGGTAGAAATGAGAAGGAATTTGTGAAATAAAATTTGAGCAATAGGCTTACGACAGAAAGGACCATATAGGATGAGGCATGACAAAGCTGGGGTGTCTGACATTAGTTGTAGTTTGTTGTATGTGTCCATGTAAAATCATCTCTGATTTGTCTAATTTGCATTATATGTGTTTTGCTTTCACCTCTTTCTTCCCACAAAGAGCTACAAATGCCTTTTTAAACCCAGCTTAAGAAAAGCAAATTTATTAGATTCTATAAAGAACAAGACTCTATTGTGAGAAAAAAAAAAGCTATACTCACAAGTTTAGATCCTACTGACAGTAGTTGTAAGATTATAAAATCCTACAACAATTTGCTCTAACATGCCATCAATTTAAAAAAAAATCTCATTAGGTTCTTCTATAAGAATGTACAATATTCCATTTAACAGTCTGCTTATCCACTTTTAAAAAAGATTTTATTTATTTATTTGACACACAGAGAGAGAGACAGTGAGAGGGAACACAAGCAGGGGGAGCAGGAGAGGGAGAAGCAGGCTTCCTGCGGAGCAGGGAGCCCGACGCGGGGCTCGATCCCAGGACCCTGGGACCATGACCTGAGCTGAAGGCAGACGCTGAAGGACTGAGCCACGCAGGCGCCCCTATCCTCTCTTCTTTATGTATCTTCTTTCTTTCGGATGGTCTCATTCCATGCCATCTACACCCTTGATTCACGACTCCCAAATTTAAATCTCCACCCAGTCCAAGTGTCACTCTGGGACCAAGGATACACATCCTCACTGCCTCCTCCACGTCTCCACTCAAATGACTACTAAGCAAATCCAACAGAGATCTGATCAAAATGAGCTCTGGACCCTTCTGTACATTTCTATGCTTACTTCTCTTGTCTTTCTTACAACAGTCACAGGAGACTCCTTCTTCCCAATGTTTCCAACTAGAATGGTTATTAGTCATTGTTGACTCAGTGTCCCTCATGCCTCACATCCAGTTTGTGAGAAAATACTATTATATATAAAATATATCCAGATTTGATTTTTTCATTCCTTTTATTGTTACCAATTTGGTCTACGTCAATATTATCTCTTGCCTAGAGTATTGCAATAAATTCCTAGCTAAACTTTCTGTTTTAGACCTTACCCTGTTTCAGTCCATCCTCAACACAACATAAAACATAAGTCAGCTAGTGGTTCCCAATGTCCCTGAAAATAAAAGCTTAAGTCTTCTATTGTTCTAAAATGCCTGGTTTAATTTTGTCCTTTCAGCCACTAGCCTACAAGTTATTTCTCCAATCCATGAAGCACACTCTCAACTTAGCACCTTGGTCTTGGGTTCTCTACCTGGACCTCCATCTCCTGAAGACACAACCACATACAGACCATATAACACACCACAGACCACAGATTCTTATGTTCCTCTTCCCTCCAGCAGGTTTTGTGCATCCTCCTGGGCTAATTCCTCTATGATCCATTAGGAATTATAGTTTTCTTAAGTAATGGATTTATTTTAAACATATATTTTAAACATAAACACATTTGTGGCTGGAAATATTTATTTTTAAAATTCTTTTAAGATTTTATTTATTTATTTGACAGAGAGAAAGAAAGAGCACAAGTAGGGGGAGCAGCAGAGGGAGAGGGAGCAGACTCTCCACTGAGCAGGGAAGCCTGACGTGGGACTCGATCCCAGGACCCTCGGATCATCATCTGAGCCGAAGGCAGACACTTAACCAACTGAGCCCCCCAGACGCCCCTGGAAATATTTACTTTTTACTGGTTATCAGAAAGCTTAGAATTAGAAGCATATCTCATTACTAACAGGTGAATAATATTATCGTAATATGCATTTTCTGAGCCTCAAGTTTTACTCCATCTTATCACCATCTTTATTTTTTTCTTTCTACCTCAATTCTCATTTATGCTATTATGTGATATTTTGTACATTTTAAAAATTTACAAGAATAAGTGTGATGTAGATACATGAATACGATTAAGCACACGCATCATTTCTTCTTGTTTTCTGGTTGTTGCTGTGGTACCTACAGCACCAGATACGTCATCAGCCTTCTCAAAAAGCAAAATTATGGTAAGTACAAAACAATAAAAAGAGCTTCTCAAATAGTGATACGTGTCAAAGCCATCCTATGTTTTACCTGCTCTAAGGATTCTTACTTGGTGCAGTGAGGTGTATCTTGTATCCGCCAGGTTTCTGTTAGAAATGGCCCTCACCACAAGCTCCATCTGCATCAGGAGACAGTTACTAAATCTCATTCTCTCTTTGAGACAGTATGTTTACTTCAGGTTTGGACCGCAGATAAATTCCTGCTTATGTGCGTCAGAGAGCACGGGTGTGTGTGCACGTGTGCGTGCAAGTGCATGTGTATAACAGAGAGCCAATATTGGGAAACTTATATTTGATTTTTTAGAAAAACGAACATGTGCACACACCCACACACATGTATTATTAGAAACAAATTTACATGCACAAGCAGCCTTTTCCGTTTGAAATGCGGAGTTTAACAGGAAGATAAATTTAACAGTGAGGAATGCTTTTCTCCCATGTGTTTGCATTGTCCGATATTCAAGGATTCCTCTGGGCATCTGGCACAGGGTTAGCAATCAGAGGGCTTCATCCTGGAATTCTGAACTTGAGTCGCAGAAAGAAAAGTCAGTTCCACTGCATGAAGTTGTGGTTTAAATATAAAGCTCAAGTGTCCTGCTTTTGAAGACACTTGTTCTAGAGGACAGGAAACAGAAGCTTCTTTGCACGGATGTGTGTGACCGCACCAAGGCAATCATATTAGGTAGTGAATGATGGGGCGGGAGGGTCTGACACCATTTGAGACGGTAGCTCATGCTGTTCATACTTGGGACGTGGTTATGCTATGTGATAACTTCTGTATCCTCTCACCAGACTCATGGCAACTCGGGCATATCCATATTTATGTATTCCCAAGGTAATATTTTAGTATTTACAAAACAATTACAAAAATACCACTTTTGTAATGTCCATGACACTAAACGCTGTCCAGTTGTAAGCAGATTCAACTAACTTTGTTTGGAAGTTCTTTTATATAATGCTCTATGTCTACTAGTTATTTTATGAAGAGAAAATGCATGAAACAAATGACAGAGGTACATACTAAGCCATATTTAAATTTTTTTATTAGCTTTATTTATAGGAGGAACACACGGGCTCAGGATCCAGTAAGTAAAATATGCTACTCAAGACGACTCACGTTACACAATAATTAATGTTGCTTACCCCCAGGCTAAGCATGTTTTTCTTGAACAATGACTCCAATACAGCAAAAGACTAGAAGACCATGTAACAGATGTTCGGAACTAATTGTACATGCTAAGTGCTTCTGTCTCATTCGCTGTGGGGATATTCAAAGATAATCACTCCTCGATTCCTCTTAAATTCTACATATTTTTCTCATCTCGTGTCTCCTCTTCGCATCTGAGACATGGATGAATGTCAGTGCTACCACTACAGTCTCTGGACCCCATGGGTTGGTTGTATTACATCTCATTCCATTTTTAAACCTAGTCTTTACCTTCAAGCTTCATCTTTCATCCAATACTGGAAACCCTGGTAATTAACAGGAGGAATTTCCTTCTCTCTGAGCCTTAAACCTATACCTGAACATCCCATGTTTTCAGCAGAACACATTGTGAGAATTCAGGGGTCACAGTCGACATATATATAAACACACATACACGGGGTGGGAAGGGAGACGGGGAAGAGGGGAGTCCCGGGGACAGTCAGAGTGAGTGTTGACGGGGAGAGAAATCTAAACAAAAAATTGCTTTTCGTAACTCAAAGGGCTATAAGACGTGTTGTCAGCATGATGGTATTGTGGCTGAGAAGGACATGAAGAGGCATGAATGGCGCTCTTACTTCCTTAATATAATAGTGATTATTCACAGATCTGTTGCTAATCTCACTCTTTCCTTAAAAGTTTTGACTAGGCAGAAATGTTATCTTACTGTGTGGAGGAGGAAATAGCAGCAGGCTAAAAATGAGGGTAAGTTTTTTTTTTTTTCTCTATAAACTTACCCATTTTATAAATACATTACTCTTCTCTACCTCTGTAATCTCTTATGTTCCCCAAATTGACTTTTTTAATAGAAAAATAATGACACAGCAAACTAAGTCATTTCTCTTACTCCCGTTTCCTTATAAAACATAATGAGATGCCTATCAAAAACCTTGCACTGTTGCAAAATGACAAGGCTTTCTCATCCAGCCAGGGTACAGCTAAGCAAAGTGCATCCCGATGTTTTATCATCAGTATGTGATTGAGATGCTTAATATAATTTTTAAGTTCTGAGAGTATTTTAATTCATTTAAGATGTTTGGCTCAGTTGCACTTGAATTTAGATTCAGATGCTTGGCAAGTCTGTGTATTTAAAATCTATATAAAATCAGCCTCACTACCTGCAAGCTGTGTGTGAGCAAACTCTTTGCTCTAATCAAACTAAACTATGAGGTCTGGTCAATTTGTAAGTAAACTAGACAATGTTTAAGCTTATTGAATAGGGCAATTTAACAGTCTCCCCGATTGTTATACTATAGAAATTGAAATGCCTGTCATTTGGACTACTGTGTTGGGTGGTGACAGTTTCTTTCTGGGGAATATCTCTGGTGAAATAGATATATCACCAGGAGGTACTATCACGTTCTGAGCACGTAACACATTATTCGCTGGGGGAGATGCTCAGGAACTTAATGGTCACCATGAAAACAAGTGAAACGGTAGGGACTACACAAAATCGAATACAGAACGAGAATATCAGATTTGTTGGTGAACTAGGAGAAAGAGATATAGGAAAATATATCACTCAGATTACCCATCATCAACTTATTTTTCAAGCTTTATTTCTTTCACATGTATTCCCATTTACAAACTTTTTAAATGAAACTGGAGGACCTTCATGTGATCTTTAAAATATAATCTGCATTTTCTCATCTCAAGACCTCAAAACAATATTCTGTCTACCACTTTGACCAACACCAGTGTCCCTTTCCTCATCAAGCTTTACCTCATATTTTCAACATAAAAATCTCCCTCACTTTCTTGAAGAGAGACCATAAATAGACACTTTAACAAAATTCTTACTGCCCTTCTTAGATACAAACCTGGAGCTATTAACACACAGATCATTGTAACTTCTAGGTTGCCCAATTTTGATGCCCTGTTCTAAAATATGTTTTTTAATTCACCATGTCACCTAGTATTACATTAGTACAGTTTGGCTTAATGTGTGTTTTAGGATGGAATAAAGAAGGGAGGGAGGACGGAGGGAGTGGGGAGGGAGGGAGAGAAGGAAGGAAGGAAAGAGGGAGAGAGGAAGGGAGGGAGGGCAAGTAAGTAGAAGAAAAAAGAGGGATTATTAAAAAAGAAAGGAAAGGAAAATATGGATAAGCCATGCTAACTGGTGTAAGGCACTATCTCAATGTGGTTTTGATTTGAATTTCCCTGATGGCTAATAATGATCAACATTTTTTCATGTGTCTGTTGGCCATTTGTATGTCTTCTTTGGTGAAGTGTCTGTTCATGCCTCCTGCCCATTTTTGGGTGTTGAGTTTGAGAAATTCTTTATAGATCTTGGATACCAGCCCTTTTTCTATAGTGTCGTTTGCAAATATCTTCTCCCATTCCATGGGTTGGCTCTTAGTTTTGTTGGCTGTTCCCTTTGCTTTGCAGAAGCTTTTGATCTTGATGAAGTCCCAAAAGTTCATTTTTGCTTTTGTCTCCCTTGCCTTTGGAGATGGAAACAGTCTGAGGGTTTCAGAGGGGAGTGGGGAGGAGCCTGCGTGGCACAGTTGTTGAGCGTAGGCTCAGGTCATGATCTCAGGGGTCTTGACATGGAGCCCCTCAACAGGCTCCATGCTCAGCAGGGAATCTACTTCTCCCTCTCCCTCTGCCCCCACCCCCACTTTCTCCCTCTCCATCTCAAATAAATAAATAAATCTTAAAAAAAAGAATATTAAAAATACATAATGATCTTGCCTTAATTATAACCTGTGTAGAAACGAAGTCTGGTGTTAAGACAGAGAATTACTGCCATAGGGGCTCCAGGGTGGCTCAGTCGGTGAAGCATCTGCCTTCGGCTCAGGTCATGATCTCAGGGTCCTGGGATCGAGTCCCACATCAGTCTCCCTGCTCAGCAAGGAGCCTGCTTCTCCCTCTCCCTCTGCCTGCCACTCCCCCTGCTTGTGCTCTCTTCTCTCTCTCAAATAAACAAATGAAATCTTTTATTTATTTTTTAAATGTTTTATTTATTTATTCATGAGAGTCACAGAGAGAGAGAGAGAGAGAGAGAGAGAGAAAGGCAGAGGGAGAAGCAGACTCCCCGCCTAGCAGGGAGACTGATGTGGGACTCGATCCCAGGGCCCCGGGATTATGACCTGAGCTGAAGGCAGATGCTTAACCACCTGAGCCACCGAGGCGCCCAAATAAAATCTTTTAAAAAAAAGAGAATTACTGCCATAACTTACATGAATTGTATTCATCTTCACATTCTTGTTACAATATATGATAACATAATACATATTATACTACATGTCATGTAGATTTCTTAGAAGATTCACATAAGTTAAAGGGAAAAACTGCTTTTAACTTTGTTATGAATATCACAGACATGTAGGTAAACAGGAAGGTAAGGTTTATACAAAGTATAGTGCCTAACAATATGTTTTTATATCTTGGAATGATATATGAATACCCCATTTTCAATGTATTTAATCATGCTTATGATGTGATTTTTTAAGTCCCACAAGGTTACTTAATTCCTTTTGGCATATAAATGCTCAACATACCATTGTAGACGGGTTATACGAAAGTGGGCATGTGTGCGCGCCTGCGCTATGCATGTCTGTGCGTGTGTGTTGAGAGGAACCATTTTTTTTCTTTTTTTTCTTTTTTTATTGTTATGTTAATCACCATATATTACATAATTTGTTTTGGTGTAGTGTTCCATGATTCATTGTTTGAGAGGAACCGTTTTTACAAAATAGGTTCTTACTGAACCAATATGTATATTTAGTATTTTCCTGCTGAGAGAATTGTGGTATTAACACAGGGTTCACATTTCATTCTCTTTACAGCATTGTTTTTTTTCATGTATTTTCATTATAATTTTAAGATTTTATTTGTTTGTTTGTTGATTTATTTAGAGCACAAGCAGGGGAAGGGACGAGGGAGAGGGAGAGAGAATCTCCAACAGCCTCCGCACTGAGCACTGAGCCCGACATGGGGCTTGATCCCAGGACCCTGACATCAAAATTAAGAATCGGACGCTTAACCAATTGAGCCACCCAGGCGCCCCTCATTATAATTCTTAAAATCAGTTTCCTGATAGAAGTTCACATGAAATATGGGGAGGAATGCCACTTTTTAAATTCTAGAAATTAGTGTGCAAATGCTAAGTAGGAAAGGGCAGAGATAAATGTTAAAATATTTTTCATGTCAAGCACAGATAGATCCGACTAAAACGTAAGTATTAAGGAACACTCAGACAGGTGGAAAGATGATTTTCACAGCTCAAAATATTATTTTAAGTAAAAGGGAATTTGAACCCAAGTACAGATATGACAAGTCTATTTTCCAGTATGTTCTTTCCAACTGTCCCCATAGCGAAAAACATTCCTACAAATAAAAACTGAAGGAGACAGATCTAGACACTATTCTTCCTTGTCTCGTTATATGTAAGTGTATTTTAGGTCATTTTCTTCTGCAGTATCATGTGCATCTTTGCATTCCTCCCTAATTGCTTCTGAGTCACAATGAAAAGTTGAACTGACCAAGATGGGCTTAATATTTCTGTTCCCCTCAAGGAGACTACACTCGGGGCAGGTTTCTTCCTGACTCGAGGCCCTGATTTCTCTTCTAGAGCATTTACTTTAGAAACCTTCCAAGTTTAAAGTCCCCCTTTGCCAATTTGAGATGTACATTTTCTCCAGCGTCTTGTTGAGTTTACTACCCAAGAATGCCTATCTCAGCAGCCATCGCCTTGAAACATAATCTTTAAGAAAGAAAGCATCCCTGTCTCCCTGTCTCTGTGGGAAAATAGGAACCTAACTCCCCAAAGCAACACTTAGCAAACACAGAAGCCCTGAACACACAGGGCCAGCATCCCCTTCCCTCTGTACTTCTCTACTAGTGTTTACCCCAGTGTAAACACTCTCTTGTCCTTTGTTTTAAAAGCGTTAAGTACGGGGCGCCTGGGTGGCTCAGTCGGTTAAGCGGCTGCCTTCGGCTCAGGTTATGATCCTAGGGTCCTGGGATCGAGCCCCACGTCTGGCTCCCTGCTCAGCGGAGAGCCTGCTTCTCCCTCTCCCTCTGCCTGCCACCCTGCCTGCTTGTGCTGTCTCTCTATCTGTCGAATAAATAAATAAAATCTTTAAAAAAAAATAAAAGAGTTAAGTTCAATTTCTCTCCCCTATTGCAACAGTCTTGAATAAAGTCCTCCTTGACTGTTTAACTCTGTACAGTACAATTTTTCTTTGATAGAACTTTAGTGAGTCCAGACTTGTTTCAGAATCAGGTTCCATTTTGGGACCTATTTTCATATTACAGGAAAAAAAAGCAAAATGATCACAAAAATAAACTAAAACTCAAATATATGTTTTATAAACAGTATAGACATCAAACCTGGCCTTTAGTATCAAGGTATGAAAAATCATAACAAAAGTGAACTGGATATGATAATGTTCCTATAGTAAAAATTTCTTGTAGATTGGCCTGAAGATATTTGTAACAAAGAGAAGTTTTAGTTATTATCACAAGTATTTTAGACTTTTCAAAATTAAGATAATCTGTTTGAAAGTCATTGTACAAAATCCCCTAGGTTCTTAAAAGTTAAGGGGACGCTTCATGGTGACCTGTTCAATGATCTGTTTCCCATTCTATTTCAAACACTCACCTGAGTCAGGTTTTACAAAATCAATCTGAATAGCTAAGTTGGTCATGAGTATGAGTTTTTGTTATTACTGAAAATGTCTTATTCATTGCTTACTAGAAATAGTTTTTAAGTCTTAGCTCAGGCAGAAATCAGATGGTGAGATTTTTTAAGTAACTATTTCAATGTCATATTTGTTTCCACATAACTTGCATTATTTTGACTCCAATACAGATTGTAAACATAGAAAATAATCAAAATTAATTTTTAAACTTATTCCTAAAAAGAGAAAGAGTGCTTATTATTTTTAAAATTTCTTTTGTTTCAGTGTTTATTATACCTTCAACACAGAAACACTATTAAAGAAAATCTGTAAATCATTTACACTGTCCTCCTGAGGTTGAGTTATGTTGCAGAAGCTGGAATTGTGAAAGACCAGTTCCACACCTCTGCATCTCAAGATAAACTCTCATCACTCGAGAAGTATCCCCAAGGATGCTCGGGAACAATGACTAAAATTACCATATCTATCAATTTTATGCACAACATAATTTTGCCAATGATAGCCAATATATTATAGTCTAGGTGTAAAAACGGGCCATGATAAAATCCATTCAAATGGGGTATTTTTAGAAAAGGTCAAGAGCACTTGGATGACGGGAAGTTCAGAGAGTTAGAAATGAGGATCTGAAAGGCAGAGGATGTTAATATGTGGTGGGTCCAACCTTCCGAGAGCTAGACATCAGACTGATGGAGCTCTCCACAAGCTTGATGAGAAGTGCTTAAGGAGATCTCTGAGAACTGAATTAGTGGGGCTCGGAGAAATTAGTTGACTGGTGTCTGACTAGTGGTTGACAGTTTTTAAGGTTAGGTGAAGGTCTAGATGAAGGGCTTTTGCAAGACCTTAAAGGCTATAGTCGGGAGGTAACTGGGCATTCCACTGGAGATGGGTCTGAAGTGAGTATTTCCTGATCCATATGTTGGCCACCCAGAGAGTAAAAATGAGATGATCTTAGTTCCAGCCCAAGAAAACCACCAAAGGAGTGAGGTGCTGGGCTTGCACAGCCTTATCCACAGCAATCGGAACAGTGAGCCACCAGATGCAGAGTGCACCAGTTTGATCAAAGAACTATCCAAAGTTGGAAGTCTCATAAGAATCTACCAAAACGGTTCCCAGAATGGTTCTCGGAGATAGCCAAAACCAGCCGAGGGTGGTATGGAAGTAGGACCCCTTCTTCCTTATTATTTCTCCTGCCTCTCAGAAAGTCAGATCTGGAGAGGTGAAAAACAGTACTTAGCAAGTAGAAAAAATAGAGAGAAATAATAAAGGTAGAGAAAAATAAAGCAAAGTCATCAAACCCCACAATCCAAGACAACCAGGAAGAATCAGGCCCCCAAAAGTGATATTCATGGGGGAAATAATAACAAAGTTGATTTCCATTAAACCTGGCAAGTCCTATATGCTTAATGTATTTTGGATAGGAGTATTCATTTGATTAAAAAACAGTAATAGCAAAAAGATTTAAAGAAAGGAATAGGAATGTAATAACCAGTAAAAGCCAGTGATTCTCCAATCCAATAGGTAACATGAACCTTAATTTGACAATAATGGTTTTTTCCCCACCAGATAGATTTATGATGAAAATTAAGAAAATGGTTAAGACATTCCTGTTCCATTAACAAATATGGATATAGCCTCTTCTATCTTTTTTGTTTATTTGATTTTTCATGATGTTAGCCCTAATTATTTCACTATGAATTTCACCATCAATTGATAGTTAGAAGATGCTTATATGCATCATGTCATATGCAACATACAAGTCATCTTCAGTTAAATCAAATGTTTGGTCAATATACAATTAGGCTATGAATGTGCATAATAAATTAATATTCTGAATACTATGTACTCTTCCAGTTCCCTCACTAAGGCTGCAGTATGAGTCTAATATGATTTGTTATTCTTGCACAGTGAAAATTAATTAAAAATTATTTATTCATCATCAAAGTGTCATTCCCATGACAAAGACTAGATGACAAACAAAATTAAATCTGAGTCCACATTTCTTCCAGTATTCTGCCAGAAAAATATCACTGAAGAGAGAGAGAGAGGGGGAGGGAGGGAAAGAGAAAGAGAGAGAGAGAGAACATTTCATACAAATAAAAGTGAGTTGAATTCCTTCACTGACTTTTATAGAGATCATATATTTTTCATACAGTTTATAGTGAATGTAATGGCTATACACAGTGAACCACTGTTAATGAGAATTTGGTGCTTAAAAGTAGTCAGTGATTTTCAGTGCAGGACATGTGTACCTGAAACACCTGATAATTAAGAAGTTATATATATTTAGTCACATTTGTGAAAAGTAGAAGGGAAACAGTAAAGTTCTTTTAATTCTTGGAGATGTGTCCTGGAGAAAAGATGTGTCCTTGGAGAAAGATTCCTTTCTCCTCTGTTCTATACTAAATCCTCACTTTGTATGAAAATAAATTAAACTCTGATGGCCACTCCCCTTGAAAATTTTTCTGTGTCTGTGTTACAGAATTATAGAATAAGGATGACTTGAACACCACCTTACAAAGAAACATTGCATATGAACTTTGGGGGAAAATGAGAGATTTGTGGCAAGAAAAATAGGGAAGTCACTGTATATTCAGTAAGAAAGACATTTTTTTTTTTTTTTTTTTTTAAAGATTTTATTTATTTATTTGAGAGAGAGAGAGAGAGAGAGAGAATGAGAGACAGAGAGCACGAGAGGGAAGAGGGTCAGAGGGAGAAGCAGACTCCCCACCGAGCGGGGAGCCCGACGCGGGACTCGATCCCGGGACTCCAGGATCATGACCCGAGCCGAAGGCAGTCGCTCAACCAACTGAGCCACCCAGGCACCCCAGTAAGAAAGACATTTTAAGTTAAGTATGTTTTTAGTGTTTCAGAAATAGTTATAAAACCAAAAATACAGGCAGAAGTAGCCTCACAGAAACAAACAAAAAAACAGAAAATAACTCCCTATTCTAACAACCAAGAGACAAACAAAATACTAAAGCTGATGCTGCTCTTCATAGCATCAAAAACACCAAATACCTAGGAATCAGTGCAAAGAATGTTTAATACCTACAAATAAATAAATAAAAACATGAATGAAAGAAATTACAGAAATCTAAAAAATGGAGGGATATGCCATATTAATGGATTGAAAAACTCAAAGATGTTAACATTTTCTTAAATTAATCAATACATTCAATCCCATTCCCATAAGTATCCCAGGAATTGTGACGAAATTGAAGCGAGCATTCTAATATTTGTATGAAATTTCAAGGTGCCAAGCATATCTAAGAGCAGCTTGAAGAAAACCAATGACATCGGAAGACTGCAATACAAAGCATCATTGTGCCTTCTAAAGCTACAGTCATGGTACCAGTGCAATGAATGACAGATAGTCAACTGGAACAAACAGAGCTGAGGGGCACCTTGGTGGCTCAGTCGGTGAAGCGTCTGCCTTCAGCTCAGGTCATGATCTCAGGGTCCTGGGATGGAGTCCCGCATCTGGCTCCTTGCTCAGCAGGAAGCCTGCTTTCCCTCTCCCTCTTCCCCTCCCTCTGCTTGTGCGCTCTCTAGCAAATAGATAAATAGGTAGATAAATAAATAAATAAATAAATAAATAAATAAATAAATAAAAATCTTTAAAGAAAGAAAATAGTTTAGAAAGAGACTCACTAATAAAGGACTCACAGTGCTGAGCCTGTTGAACCTGGGTATTTAAAATAAATGAAATCGGACTATTACCTCACAAAAGCACAAACTACAGGGAGATTATAGATATAAATGTGAAAGGTAAAGGAGAGCACTTCTAGATGATGACTTAAGAGAATATTTTTAAGATCTTGGGAGAGGTAAGAACTTCCTGAGCAGAAAACAAAATGCACTAAATCGCAGAAAAGATAGAGAAATTGCACTGCATTAAAATTAAGAATTGATCCAAAAGAATTTATCTTTTGATAGCATTATGAAAATTAAAAAACAAAACAAAACAAAACAGTGCATGGGATGATAGTGACAAACTCTTATGTCCAGAGCAGGTAAGAATTAAGTCAGTAAGAAAAATGAAAGAAACAAAACACATAGTTAACAAAATGGGGAAAAGACTTTAAGAGACATGTCACAAAGGAGGATATTTATATTGTCAATAAGTATATGGAAAGATATTCTGCCGATTTTTTTAAATCACGGAAATTCAAATTAAATCCACAATAATATAATACAAACACCTACCAAATGGCTTGTATTAAAAAGACTGCCTACACCAAGTACTGACGAGAATGGTCTGATTCTATAATATTAATGGTAGTGTAAATTTGTAAAATTATTCTGAGAAACAGTTTGACATCAAGTATTAGACATGAACACAGGCAAATCTGATCACACATATATTTTATTGGCAGGTGTATACCCAACCGAAATGAGTGGCATGAACACCAAAAGTCACAGACAAGAGTGTTCACAGTGGCATTATTTCTATTTACCCCAAAGTGGAAACAACTTGAATATCCATCCATAGTAGGATGGATATATTCATTTTTATAATCATACAGGGGAATTTATACAGCAAAGAAATGAATATAGAGTTACATTAACACACATACATTTCACAATTTTGAGCAAAAGAAGCCAGACACAGAGAACATACAGAGTGTTACTGCATCAACGGAACGAGCTGTGACCAGAGATCAGGTCAGTGGTTACCAGCGGAGGCAGGAGTGGTCATCTTGGAAGGGATATGGGCAGGGCTTTTAGTCACTTCCTGACATGGGTGGTGGTTACAAGGTTATGTACACTTCATGAAAACTCACCGAGTTTTGTGCGTATGTTCATATGCAGGCTAAAATTCAGCAAAGTTTTTCAAGTTAAGACAAGTTTTAAGAAAGGAAAAATGAAGATCTTGTATCTGCTGTTGCCATGTTACTGCAAATAATATGTGATTTAGTTCAATAAATGGCAATATGATATTTGAACACTGCCCTGAACAGTAAGCTATATTTTATACCACAATTATAGGTTGAAAAAACAATTTATGTGGTTTAAGTGGTTACAAAGCTAAGCATGGATTTGGATATAGGCTAATAATAAAAGAAGGGACAAAGAGGAAAATTGCATTGGATACAACAAATTTATTTCAGAATACATCACTGAATTTTTAGATAGTGATCATGTAGCCAACCATTAATTTATTTCCTAATTACATCATCACACCAAACAGTGCACAGAATAGGTGTTCAAAATATATTTGCTGACTGCATTTCCCAAGTAACACAATTCAGCCTGAGTCCCTGATTACCAACAATGCTGGAGGTCCAGAGTACTTGATGCTTCTACCTACGCCTCCATCCCTGTCTATCTGGGGTTGAGGTATGACGTGGGCAGTCCTGACAGTGGTCTTTTTAGTACAAATGGACACTTCTAAGTTCTGTTTGGAGCATAGGACCTTAGTGAGGTACAAGCTTCCTACAGAATCAGAGCCGGACTCTTCCACCATACCAAGTAACTCCGAGCCCAGGCTCATCACTTCCTAGTATTTTATTCAATGAAGGCCTCTCATGTCAAATTTGTCCAATCCACTTGAGGAATCAGCTCATTCAATTCCTGTTCTCCCATCTTAGAGGGTTTCTGGGCTTCAAGATCCCACCCACAGGGCAAAAGGTGATTTAGGGAAATCCACTGTTGGAGGCAGAGGAAATAGCTTCTCGAGGACGAGGGAAAACTTAAAATTTCAGATGGAACACGCCCATCACTGGGAAATGAAGAGCTGACAAGGTCTGCAAAGCAGTCCCTGCTTCCAGTCTTGAGGGTCGAGGCAATAGAAAGATGAATACACAAGATCGACCTTAAATACAGGGGTCTAGTGTCCTACTTGCTTTCAGCTCAAATCCTTAGCAATTAGTTCTTTCAATATACATACAGTCACTAATTAGTACAAAAGGTTGCCTTCTAAGTACTGAGCTAGAAAGTTCTAGACGCTGCCATCAGGGGTGCTCAGATATACCTCTACCTGAGAACAGGAGCCAATGTAATAAAATCAAACAATTGTGACCAAGAAACAAAACAGACAAAATCAAGATCTGAATAGTTATAAAGTAATACTGATAAATCACTAATAAGGCAGATTAAAAAATAAAGAAAACATAAACTACTAATATCAGGAATGAAGGAGAGGATATTACTAGAACCTCTAGAAACATTAAAAGAATAATAAGAGATAGTCATGACAACTTTCTGCCAATATATATATGACTCAAACAACAAAATTTACCAAGAAAAGACAAGGTAAAACAGAAAATCTGAGTAACTCCGTATTTGTCAAAGAAATTGAATTATTTTTCTTAATTTAAATTCAATTTAATTAACATATAGTGTATTATTAGTTTCAGAGGTAGACTTTAGGGCTTCATCAGTTGCATATAACACTAACTGCTCATTCCATCATGTAAGAAATTGAATTTTTAAGCTAAAACTACTCCACAAAACAACAACAACAACAACAACAACAACAACTCCCAGTCTGGAGGACTCTACTGGCTAATTCTATCAAACGGTAAGATAGAATTCTTCATGTGTTAAGAAGAAATAATCCTAAACAAACGTCTACAAAAAATGGAGGGGAAGGACACCTACCACATCTTGTGTTAGGATACCAAACCCGACTAAGATACATCAAGGAAAGACACAAAGCTAACATCCTCATTACTTTAAATGCAAAAATATTTAATAAAATCATCAGAAAAAATATTAGCAGATCACATTCAGTGATATACAAAATGGATAATATACCATGACCAAATTGTTTTAATACCAGTGATGGAAGTTTAGTTTAACAACTGAAATAAACCAAAATGTAACAGAATGGAGGAAGGGGAAAAAAAAAAAACAGCAACAACATAGAAAATTCATTTATCAAAATTAGACACCCATCAGAATTTTTGTTTTATTTTTAAATATTTTATTTATTTATTTGACAGAGAGAGCGAGAGAGGGAACACAAGCAGGGGGAGCAGGAGAGGGAGAAGCAGCCTTCCCGCTCCACGGGAAGCCCAACACGGGTCTTGATCCCACGACCCTGGGATCACGACCTGAGCTGAAGGCAGATGCCTATTCTCACCCATCAGAATTTAAAAATTTAGCAAACTAGGAAGAAGGTAATTTCCTTAATCTAGTAAGCAGCATTTTAAAGATTTTTTTAAAAATATTTATTTATTTATTTATTTGATTTTTTTTTTTTTTTTTTTTTTTTTAGAGAGAGTACAAGCAGGAGGAGTGGCAGAGGGAGAGGGAGAAGCAGGCTCCCCACTGAGCAGGGAGCCCGATGTGGGACTCGATCCCAAGACCCCGGGATCATGACCTGAGCAGAAGGCAGATGCTTCACTGACTGAGCCACCCAGGCGTCTCAATAACACTTTAAAAACAAAACAACACCTACAAGGTGGCAAGAGCCTCCAATCAGGGAATCCTTCCCAGCACAAAAAAAGGCAAAGAAGGAAAGACATTAGGTTTAAAAAGGAAGAAATAAACGGTTCTTCCATGATCGTTTATATGTAAAATCTTAAAGAATCATCAAAATAACTAGTAGAACTTATAAGGCAGTTAATCATGGTCTCAGGACACAAGGTAAATGTTCAAAAGTAGAAGACGGGGAAAACTGTAAATTCAGGGCCTGGGAAGCTCAGCTGGTGAAGTGTCTGCCTTTGGCTCAAGTAATGATCCTGGGGTCCTGGGATCCAGTCCTTTCTTCGGGCTCCCTGCTCGCAGGGATTCCGCTTCTCCCTCTCCCTCTGCCCCTCCTCCCGCTTGTTCTCTCTCTCTCTGTCAAATAAATAAAATCTTAAAAAAAATAAGATATGGAAAATCTCATAAATAGGAGAAATTGAAAATTAAAGTAGAAAAAAATGTCATCGACAATGTCATCAAGAAGCAAATAATACTTAGGAACACACTTAACAAAAGACTGCTAGAACCTCAACACTGAAACCTACCAAATGTGGCTGAAATCAAGTACTGAAAAGCTACACAAATCGGGAGATAGGCCACGTTCATAGTTTGGAAAATTCAGTATCCTTCGGGTGGCAATTTATCCCAGGTGTTCAGAGATTCAGTGAAAACTCAATTATAATCTCAGCAAGATTTTTACAGAAATTAATAAACTGACTCAAAAATTTTTATGGGAATGCAAATGACCTAAAATAGACAAAACAGTCTTGGCAAGCAAGACTAAGGGTGGAGGTCTTGCACTGCCTGATTTAGTTTGTTCCATAAAGCTAGAGAAATAGGAGATTGGCAAGAGAAGACAAAGGAATCACTGGAACGGAGTAGATTGAGGATTACCCAATGTCGTAAATGGACAGATAATAAATATTTTAGGCTCTGTGGGCCTAAAATACGAGATATCTATTACTACTTCCTTTTTTTTAATTTGAGTACGGATCAACCGTTTTTAGTTTGAGGCCATGAGTCATAGTTTGGCAATGCCTGGAATAGAGTCAAGAAGGAGACCGGCAGTAGACTTTCCACAAACACTTCAAAGGAATTTATTTAGCGGAGTAAGGACAATCTCTTCAGTGAATGGCTGAAACAACTAGGTATCCACGAGAAAAAATTTAACCTCCATCCCTGCCTCCTACCAAACACAAAAATGAATGTCAGAAGGATCAAAGCCTAAGTAAGTATTAAAGTCAAAACTACAAAGCATTTAGAGGAAAACAGAAGAAAGTATCTTCATAGCCTGGATTGAGATAACAATTTTTAGGCAGGACACATTAGTAACAATTATACAAGAAAAGAAATTAGACTTGTCCCAAAATGTAAAATTTTGTTCTTCAAAAGACATCTCTACATAAACCATATACTGAAAGGAAATGTTTGCAAAACATATCTAACAAAAAAATGTGTCTCTGGAATAGATTAAGAAGAAAACTAAAAATATGAAAACAACTTTTTATTTTTTTTAAGATTTTATTTATTAATTTGAGAGAGAAAGGGGGAAAGGGCAGAGGGAGGGAATCTCAAGCAGATTCCCCACTGAGTGTGGAGCTTGACGTGGGGCTGGATCCCAAGGCCCTGAGAGCATGACCTGAGCTGAAACCAAGAGCTGGACATTTAACCAACTGAGCCACCCGGGAACCCCAAAAACAAGTTTAAAAATGGGTGACATATTTGAAAGATATTTCATGAAGGAAGATATATGAGTGGCTAATAACCAAATGATCAATATCCATTAATATGAAATTCTTAAACAGGAAAAATTAATCTATAGTGATAGAATGCGAATGTGTGGTTACTTGGGGAAGGTGAGGGAATGGCAAAGGGTGTACATGGGAACTCCTGAGAGTAACATTAATGTTCTATATCTTGACTGTGCCGGCAGTCACATGGGTATATATAATGCATAAATCGTGTAGTTTACGTTTGCACATTTCAGCGTAGTAAATCTAACTTCAAATAGCCATAGACATAATAATCACACGGAGGTAGGGAAAAAGTGAAGGTATAGTTGAAAAAGATAGCAGAATGTTGGTCATTGTTGAAGTCAGGTAATGAGCACATAGGGGTTCATTGTGGCATTTGGCTTACATTGTATATACAGGCTTCACAATTTTAAGACTCCTCACATGAAAAGTATTTGTTACATCATTTTGCTAGAGTTCTGGGTCTTTCTAGCTTCTCACTTAACTAGAAGGACTTATAAAGGTGATTTATCTTTCTTTTTTTTTTAACATTTTATTTATCTGAGAGACAGAGAAAGAGAGTCAGTGTGCTAGAGCATGAGCAGGGGAGAGGGTCAGAGGGGAGAGGGAGAAGCAGACTCCTTGCTGAGCAGGGAGCCCAAGGCAGGGCTCGATTCTAGGACCCCAAGATCATGACTTGAGCTGAAGGCAGACACTTAACTGAGACACCCAGGTGCCCCGTGATTTATCTTGCTTATAGAAAAATAAAACTACAGTTATCCACTGTGGCACTAAGGATAATAAGGGCTCCCAGGTTATATTTTTTCTTTCCTGAACCTTAAAATAGCTTCCAACTTTTTAAAACTATTTTATTTTATTTTTTTATTTTTTTAAAGATTTTATTTATTTATTTGAGAGAGAGAGAGAGAATGAGAGATAGAAAGCACGAGAGGGAAGAGGGTCAGAGGGAGAAGCAGACTCCCTGCTGAGCAGGGAGCCCGACACGGGACTCGATCCCAGGACGCCAGGATCATGACCTGAGCCGAAGGCAGTTGCTTAACCAACTGAGCCACGCCTTTTACTGATTGCTACAGAAGAGAATAAGCCAAGGAGCAAAGAAAACAGAAAACTCACTTTCTGGAGGATAACTCTGAGTAGTAACTTCACTATATTTAGGAAATAACTAGCTATGTTTAAAAATAATCCATGCACGCTTGTTTCCCCTATGTATGGAGATACACCCCATAGAGGTTTTAATGATGTTTACAAGATGACGATATTTTTCCACAGCAATAGAATCTCTTCTCCTGAAAGTACTATCATAGAGCATCACAAAATGCCTACATATAGAGTGACAAATTTATAATCTCATTTCAACTCATAAGAAAGATTATACTATTTCTGTAAAGTATGTGCTGATATCATTTAATGTCAAAACAATGGTTATACACTCAACATTAAACATTAATGAATATCATAGTCCAAAGTGGTTTTGAAACAGAAGTCTGTTATTTCCACGAATATTGACACCCTGTGGCTTATGGCCTGGGCTCTACTTAGCTCATCCTGGAAGACACAGATGGTGGCGCACTGGCCCTTGATGGATGTCGTCAGTAGTGTGGGTAAGCTCATGCGATATTTATTCTAACCTCCTTCTTTGCACATGTTCCTGAAATGCATAAGCTGAGAAGCTAAGGACTATACTTAAAAGATTTAGTCGTAGCTCAGATTCTGCGCATGGTGAGGTTACTCTGACAAGACGCTTTTTACGTGAGACATTGCTCAAAATGAATTATTTGGGGAGAAGCAAGTGGTAGGCAGGCATCTGCCTTCGCAGGTCTGGATCACGGGAGAACTGGATGGTTCTTGAGTTTGCAACCGGGCCGCTCTCTGACATCAGGACTCTGAATCATCGAGGCACAAGTTCCTAGGATGGTTCAGTGATGCTGTGATTTTTTTTAACTTGTTCCTGAAAGGTCAAAACAGAGTCTACCTCTACTGCCCTTTCAATTATAATATGTGAGCTATTTATACCACTCAATAAATCCCTTCTGTTTAAAGAAGCCAGGGTGGCCTCTGCTTTTTCCTAACCGAGGTCCTGACCAATATTACAGACTTCACATAAAATCATTCTGTCGGGGATGAGTGCCTAGAGATAGAAGGTTCATCGCCCAGGAACATATATGAAACAGAGTCAGTAATCTTGGCCAAGTGCCTGATTGCCAGGAGTAGCTGGTCCCTGCTATGTGCCTTACCAACCTCCCACTTGAAATAACACAATAGTATTTACTGCTACAACCACTCACACCATGTTCAACTGCTTTCTTAGTCCTACCAAAACCATTGCCAAGCTCAGGCCCAGTTTCATCCACACCTTGCGGGAATCCTGCAACTGTAATCCTCCTGCATAAAGGAATCTATTAAAATAGAATTTAGACAAAACCTCATCTCTTAAAGCAGTCAGGAGAAGAGGAATGGGTTAATAATAAGGCCAAAAAGGTTGCTGCCTATGAGAGCCTGGGAAGGAATGGGTCTAAAGAAGAGTTTTTCTACTTGCATACTGAGTTCTTGCCATATAGGCCCGCAATCCTGAGACGAAAACGGGCTCGTCTTTCCTTTGTGATTGCTTGAAGCACATCACGGCTCCCTGGCTTACCTTTCTTTTTTTTTTTTTTTTTTTTTAAAGATTTTATTTTTTGACAGAGAGAGAGACAGCGAGAGAGGGAACACAAGCAGGGGGAGTGGGAGAGGGAGAAGCAGGCTTCCTGCGGAGCAGGGAGCCCGATGCGGGGCTCGATCCCAGGACCCTGGGATTGTGACCTGAGCCGAAGGCAGACGCCTAACGACTGAGCCACCCAGGCGCCCTGGCTTACTTTTCTTAACAAAACAAGTCAGGATGCAGAATGATCATGGCTTTGAATTCAGCCATGACTTTCCATTTATTTCTTTTAGCCTTTGCTTGACTGTGAGGCTCTGGAAAGTATAGTTCAAAGCCAATCATGTGTTCAAAGAAAACACTTGGCTGGGAATATTCTAACAGAAACCGATGGTTTTAATAATTCTTGTAGGTCTTATAAAAGCTTTTGAAATGCTAGTACTTAGGTAAATAATTGCACAGAAACACCTTTCTTCTGGAATAAATTACTCAGAGTCCTGTTTTATCTATTTCCAAATAGTCTGTTCCCTTTTTGATGAAACTCACCATATACAAAATTTCTGAGGAAAATGGAAACAGGAGGACTCCTGAAGATACAATAATATGATTACCTTTATTTTCAAACCCTGAAGGTAGGCTCCTGTGAGTTAGGCTAAAATGTAAATTTCAGTGAGGATTCTATTAGAAATGCAAAGGCAACAATCACTTTCAAAAGTGATAGTCCCACTGTGAGCAAAAGAGAGAAGATAATGAGTCTGGCTGAGCCGGCGTTGTTGAAACAGGGCTCTGATTTGCTGCTGGACAGTTGACTCTGCAGGCTTCAATTATAGGAATAGCTGGAGTAGTCCTGATCCACAGTACAATTGGTCAAACCAGCAGAGAAAAGACAGATAGAGTCTAAGTGCGTGAGTGCATGCATGTGTATGGACAGCATGCGCTATAGGAAACTCTGAAAGTGATTCACAGGAAAACCTCCTGGTCTTATCACGAACTGCATGATCTAGATTGATCCATGCTATCTGCACAGGTAGAGGGGCGTTATCAATAGAATATTTAACCATAGACATGCCCGGGTTCCAATTACATATGGGGCCCATTATACTTATGAACTGATGTACTAGATTTTTATGTTTTGGCAGATTTTAAGCACCAGTTTCCAATATATGTACAGAATCATTTTAGTCACACAATCAAAACTAGAAGAGATATAAGTGACAACTGTGGTATAAGTGATCTTTTCAAATACAATAAAAAGATCAGTAAAATGGTTGATTGTAGTTTAGAAAATATTGCTCAAGTCCTTAAGATCTAGAATCAGATTGCTGGCTTTGACTTTGTGCTTCTGTGTGGATATATGTATGTACATACGTATTTACAACTCAAGTCCAAATCCAATCCTCTCCTAAGGCAGACTTTGTTCACCACACAGATTTCTCCCAAATTCTTCCTGACTTTTCTCCAATATAGAATCAGCAATTGTATATGTCACTCTACTCCTAATTCCTTCATTTGCTTTTGTTTTGGGGTCCTTATAGGGGGCAAACAAGATTGATGCCTGAACTCTTAACTAGACTCATCATTTTACTTGGTCAAACTCTGTTTGTTTTGCTCAATTCAACCCTGCGAGTTCCAGAATTGTAGTATGAATTCCTGTTCTGTATTATGAAAGTGTTCCCTGAAAATACCTTGCCAAATTCCTGACTCAAGATATTCTGTTCAGTAGTGTGTTTCTCTCTTCTAATTCAAAAGATTTGCCTTCAGATAAATACTTATTTCTCCCCAACCATCAGTTCCCTTGAAGTAGAATTTGACTAAAATTGTTTTATCCTGCTGGGGATAATCAGCAGAAGTGGCAATTGGGGGATGAATAAAGAAAAAAAATAGTAAAAGCAGATGGCAGAGCAGAAGCGCAAACTTTTACCATAAAGCCATGGAAGAGGAAAAGGAATATGAGGTAGAATCAAGAGAGAAAAGCCCTCCAGCAACTGTTAGAAGGGAAAGAGCAAAGGTGTGTACAGCAGGTGCAAAGACTCTGACTCTTTGAAGTTATTACTCTAGGACCCCAAGGGAATAAGGGGTTCAAGAAACCACCCTGAGTTACAAAATAAAAGGCATTGAATAGGATGTGACCAGAAGGCATAAACTCAATATGCATGTTTATATGGAAATCCTGAGAAGTTTATAGCAAACAGCAGGTGACAGGTATACAGAAAAGGTGTGGAATTAAGACAGGTATCACATTCCTTGCAAATTTTATTTATTTAATATGTTGCCCATAACACTTTATTTCAGGAAAACACTAAAAAAGTGTTCTTTATATAGATTTCCCTGCAGCCTACTCTTATGGAACTTCTAGTCTGTGAGAGATGCCAAAGAGATCTCACTTAGCTGAGACTTCCAGGGGAGTTAGCCAGAAGATTTGGAGGAAGGATGCTTCTGGCAGAGGGAAGAGCTAGTATAAAAGTCTTAAAGCAAGAATGAGCCCAGGATGGTTGAGGAACAACAGAAAAAGCCCATCTGCTGGAGAAAAGTGTGCCAGGAGTAGAGTTTAAGGGATGGGATCGGAGTGGGGTGTGTCCTAAGTGAGTGAGTAGCATAAGCAGGTATAAGAGCGGGGTGGGGGGATTTGACCCCTGTTCTGCAGAGACTGCACTGACTGCTGTGTGGAGAGCAGAAGGCAGAGGGTCAGGAGTGTGAGCAAAGAAAGGCAGTAAGACACCACCGCATGCCCATTAGCAAGGAACAATTCAGTCCTGCATCCTAGCCACAGCGGCAGATGGAGAATGGAGGCAGTTCTCAGAAGAGCTGACTGGCTTTGCTAAAATTCTCAGCACGGGTGGAAAATCAGTGCTGTTTTCCCGAATAGATGCTACATACATAAATATTTTCAAATGAATACCGCTTGTATACAGAAGTATCTCTCAGAAGCCACCAATTTAGAGCTGTATAAATGTGATCATAGGTAGGCATGGGATTTCATGGGCATCTGAATGCTTATCCTGTTGACGTGAGATACCGACCACACAGAAGGTAAAGCACCTTGCTTCTCATGCTGCATTATTACTGTATCCTCCAGTTCTCTGCCATTTCAGTTAGTTATTTTGTGTTTTGTCCCATTGAATATTTTTGGTGCCAATTATTAAATATTATATCTGTAGTAATTACTATCAAAGTTTTGAAAACCAGTATGACATGAAAAAGGAAATAAAATTCTTGTTTTTTACTTAAAAAAATCAGATCTCTAATTCAAAAAAATAAGCTGAAATATGATGAAAAGATTTAAATTGGATGAAACCATAGATAAAATATTTCAAAATAGTCTCTGACTGTTAACTTTTCCAAGCTTCCAATACTATCACATGAAATCAACATTTCAATTCTGGCCGGAGTTTGCCTTTGAAAACTATAATACAAAAAATAGCTTAATATGATCATTTAGGCATTAACATATGTTAAAATAAATTCCATTACATTTACTATTTAACTTTTATATGGATATTATAAAATGAATATTGTGAGAAAATGTTGCAATAAAATACAAAGAACTGCAATGTTAGATTATTAGTGTAAAAGGTCTGCAAACATACTTGTCTAAATTTTTTACCTATGAAACTGAAGTATTAATGATTTGCGCTAAAGGCTAAATTTTCCTCTTTACTGTAATTATTCATAAATCTGAATCAACACAGACTGGGAATGAGAAAGAATCAGAGATACTTTAATTTAAAAACAAAAACACAAAACTTCACTTTGTAGATAAAGTTTAGCCCACCTCTGGAGGGACACTGCATACTGCCTAAAGCTCTTATTTTCTGAGAAGCCCCCAGAATTATGAATTCTGTAGCTTGAGGTTTGCTGAGATGCTTTTCCCATGGGTGAAATAGCATGGAGAAAAGTGAAGGGAACCGATACGCAGAATTTGACTCCTGTCACCGTACTGGCTAAGAGTGGGGTTCTGGAGCCAAGCTGCCTCACGATGTACCCCAGGTCTGTCCCTTGCTAGCTATGTCCTTGTGCTGACAAGGACCTCTGCTGTGCCTCAATTTCCCCCATCTGTAAAATGGGCATGATGGCATGACCTAATTTATAATGTAGTGAGCATAAATTGAGTTAATGCATGTGAAATTCTTAGAAAGACACATAGTAAATGCCCAGTAAAATACTGTTCACTGTCTGCTATGTGGCAGTTACTTCACACACATTATTGGTGAAGGCAGTAAAAACAATTTAGGGCATGGCTTATCAATAGTGGTGTAACTGGCATGATGGGCCCGGTGATTTTTTACTTCAAGGGGGCTGTTTGCATTGTAGGATGCCCGTATGCCCCCCTTCCCAATGTCTGACCATCACAAATGCCTCTAGACATTGCCAAACATCCCCTAGCAAGTCAAATCACCCCTATCTGGGAGCTACGGATTAACAGTAACCACTCAAAGACCACGTCAAACTTCCCAACTGAACCTGACGCGCATCACTAAATGAGCGTAAGCTTAACCTTCCGGACTAGGCTTTCCACTGCCAGTAAGTGTAGCAGAGTCTCCACGTTCTGTGAATCCTGCAGCTGTCTAGTAAGCTCCTGTATCAAAACGATTATGTTGTGCATCCTATTTCTACAAACAGCAGGCATTTTCATTAAACCGTAACATGGAGTAATTAACAACCATAAGACACGTATGAGCACCAATTCTACTTGGCTAATTTCCTCTTTCTCAATTCTGTTTTACTCCTAAGAGTTCTCTGTTTGGCCTCACATCTCCTTACAGCCATTCTTCCTCCAAGCCTGAGGTTTCCTCCATGCATATTTGGTAAGGTGGTGGCCTATGGCTCTTTTCTATAAGACAACTAGCAGCAGGTCAAAACATTTTTATAGTGCCTTATTTAACATGATATTTGCCAATTCAGGATTTGAGTCACCCAGGTCGGATGCTACCCTGTCACCAGATCACTAGGAGACATTGGACACATTTCCCTTGATTACTAAGTTAGCTGAGGATTCTTAGCTAAGGAAAGGGGCAAAGTAGTTCAGTATTTACCTAATATTATTATTCCCTTATTCCTATCACCATTCCCTTGGAATGAATTAGGGATCTGACATTAATATCACTTGCTAAAATCAAGGGGTAAGAGGAAAGAGAAGGTGGAGTGGAGAGGAGAGAAATGTTTGGGGATTGCTAGAAAGATGGAGGATGGAATTAACCATCCATCATGACTTTGGCCCTAGTGAGGCGGTCACACAGCCTCAGCTTGTTGGAACCCCGGTCTGAAGCAAGCACACCCAAGGAAGCCATTCCACCTCAGCATCAGGGAAGGACACGTCTAAGACCTGTTCTCCTTGTCAGCAGAGGGATGGCAGTCCTTTAGGAACGCTGGTGGAGGTTGAGAGATAGAATCAACTCAGACTTGAACAAGTGACCGGTCCATGCAGGGCTCCTTTAAGCAGGCAGGAGATGTGCCTCCTCATTTAGGGCACCACATGTGCACACACATACATGAACTTACAGGGGTTCAACTTCCATGGTCTTATCCAGGACTGTGAAACCAGAATTAGCTATTTCGCTCCAGCAAGGGTGTATTTTATAGTCTCAAAATGTTCTGGTTTTGAATTACATAATGAATGGACATCATAAACTTTTCAGCACATGGAGCCTTTAAATGTCTTTTTTTTTTTTAAAGATTTTATTTATTTATTCATGAGAGACAGAGAGAGAGAGAGAGAGAGAGAGAGAGAGGCAGAGGGAGAAGCAGGCTCCCAAGGAGCAGGGAGCCAGATGCGGGACTCGATCCCAGGACCCTGGGATCATGACCTGAGCTGAAGGCAGACGCCTAACCATCTGAGCCACCCAGGCGCCCGGAGCCTTTAAATGTCTTAATCAGCGCTGTGCTAAAGCACGTAAGTTAAAGCGGGTCCTGTTTGTGCCACAAGACCTTGCTTTTGGATTACAGCTCAGTAAATAGGAACGTAAGCCTGAGGCAGAGAGAATGAATAATAGAGCAGACTATTTCTCAACGATTTGATTCAGGAGACAGGATATTCTTGTGTGTTCATTGTAGGCAGTTAAACCGGGATCCAGCAGCATGGGGCCAGAAGTGGTGCCACGGCAGCCCAAAGCCTTGGGTCGACTTAAGGGGAGTCACTGCCAAGAGTCTGAAGAGGAGTCATGCCTCAGAGAGGACATGGGCGGACGGTGGGACCAGAGACCAGGTAGACTTAGAAATGGGGAGAAATGAGCATTTATCTAATGATTTTCCACTTTCTAGGAGTCCAAGACATTCCTTCATCTTCTCCGTTGACCCCCTGCCTTACTAAGGCAAACTTAAGTTTCTATGTCTTTGTTTTTTTTTAAGATTTTATTTATTTGAGAGAGAGAGAGAGAGTACACAAGCAGGAGAGAGAGAGAAGCAAACTCCCCACTGAGCAGGGAGCCTGATGTGGGACTTGATCCCAGGACCCTGGGATCTTGACCTGAGCCAAAGGCAGATGCCCAACTGAATGAGCCACCCAGGCGCCCCGAGTTTCTATGTCTTGCAAGGAAACGCTATGTAGGACATCTCCACTTCTTATGGCGGCTCTAACCGTATTTTAATGGGACATCTCCAAACCGGGAATGACACCAGATCTCCGATGGTCTCTCTCTCAAGAGTTATAAACTGAGCCACCACTTGTCTCAAGTCTAGCAACCTGGCAAGTAGCTTCTTATTTTTGTAGTTAAATGAGAGTATCTTTACATTAAGTGTGTGGTCTCTAAGTCCCCACAGACCCCAGGTCTTCTGTGTCTTCTGGTGGTCCTGGAGGACAGTGACTTTGAATACACTTTTCCTGTTTGGGGGCAAATCTTTTATGTTCAGTATCCAAATATAGCTGCTTCCAGATACTTTAACTTGATAAAACAAAGGAAGCAATTACAGAGCATTTACGGTGGCAGTCTTTCCACCTGACCCTAACAACTACACAAGGCACAAGAAAAGTAACCCTTGCTGAGTGTTTAAACGGTGCAACCCTGAGCCATGTACTTTGCTTCACCTAATATTTGACTAAATAGAAGACTGTAGAAAGTTCCATCTTTTAAATTTAATAACAATGTAAGTATAAGGTTGGATTTTACATCAAACTAGTATTTTTGTAAAATTAGACCTTTGTTGCCCTAATATCTCACCAAACCTGGGTGTTTTCTTTATGGATTGTCCATACATTCCATGGTTGTCAAGGGTTCTTTCTGTTTCGTTTTTTCTTTCTCAAGTAAGCCAGTCTCCTTCCTCTTTTTTTCAGACTTGTTCTCTCTTATTTCTAAGGGGATGCCAAATTAAGTCACTTAGGTAAAAATAGTCTAGGGTCATTTAAAAATTATTTTTGTAACAGAAATATTGAATTTTATTTTTCTCTTTTCTCTTTCACAGTAAAACAGGCAATAATTATAATGCCTTTGACTTTCCCCAAGAAATTCAATAGACTAAAACTACATGAATGTATACATTTTCATGATTTTTTCCTGCCTTGGTAAAAGCTAGAGTGGGGAAATCCTCCAAGTAAGTCAGCATAAATTTTCCTCCTTCTACGTTGTAATTGTCATCTTAGCTATAATTCCTGAGTTTTCTGTAAGAGACACAAAAGTGGAAAACCGTTCAAAGAACAAACTCCTAACAACAAAATAAATAAACACAATGTGGAAATATTAGCTGTCATGGTGGAAATGGACAGTAACAGTCACTGTCATAGACAGTGTGATGGGCATGCAGACACCCTCTTTATGTGAGCACATCCTTCTCACAGGCATGCAACATATCAGCTATCGGCTGTTCACACCTGTACCCTTCACTAAGAACTGTCCGGAGGAAATTTAAGAACTGACCCAGCCAAGGTTTTGCCTTCTACAGAAGGGTAGCCATCAGCCCATGACTGACTAATATAAGAAGACAAATGCATACCCCTTTTGCCCTAATTTGGGACAACTCTGATAGACTTCCATGGAACTGGCTGAGTCCTCAGTTTAGGTTTGCCAGAAAAAACACAGCATTCCCAGTTGAATTTGAATTTCAGATAAACAATAATTTTTAAATATTTTTATTTATTTATTTTGGGCGGAAGGGGCAGAGGGAGCGAGAATCTCCAGCAGACTCCCCACTGAGCACAGAGCCTGACATGGGCTCGATCTCACCACCCTGAGATCATGACCTGAACTGAAACAAAGAGTCGGATGCTTAACTGAAAGAGCCACCCAGGCGCCCCAGCAAATAATTTTTAAATGAAAGTATGCCCCATGAAATATTTGGGAATTACTTACACTAAACACTATTAATTGTCTATCTAAAATCTCAGTTCAACTGAGCATCCTGTTTGTTTTGTTTTTGTTTTTGTTTTCTAAACCTAGCAACCTTATTGAGTTGCATCCCCATTGCTGGTGAGCATCTCTCTCTGTCCAGCTCTGCCTTCCTCACCTCCTTACAGGTGCATATTCCAAGAACATTCCAGTAAACATTTTGCACATATCCATCTCAGAGCCTATTTCAAAAGAATTCAGCATAAGATAGAAATATTTTCCAAGATGGCTCAGATGAAGATATTTTCATACATTTACTTATATTGAACTGAAATCTCCTCTTATACAGTAACTGATGCTTATAACACAAACCCTGATGCTATAAGTTTTACTCGTCAAATTTTATTTCTCCTTTCCTAAAAATGGAAAAAGAATTAGACTAATCAAAACAGTGCAGTGATTGGTTCTACACATACATCTATCCCTAACACATGTGTATCAGATTGTCTTACTTATCTAAGATCAGCCTCTGACAACTTCACTCTCTGGAACAAAGTTCTGGAGTTACCAATAAGTGAAAAGGATCTCTTTCTCTCTCTCTCTGTCTTGCTCTCTCACACACACACACGCACGCACACACACACACACACACACACACCAAGTCACAATTTTCTCGTATGTTTTACTCTTTTGGGTCAAAGATAGAACACACGTTTCTTCCTGTTAACCACAGCAATCAATTGGTATTGCTCAGGGTGCTGTGGCTAGGACCCTTGAGAACACACCTGATTTTTATTAGGACAAAATTGACATGAACAATTACAATGACCCTTACTTAACAGAAGCACCGGATCTAGGAGAGGGACCAGGGAGAAACAATGTACGTATTTATTTGCTGTCCCTCTGCTTTTTAAAATATATATGCCTTTATTTCTTTTTTCAAAAGTCTTTAAGATTTCTCAATGATTTTAAGATTAAGTATAAAATCTTTATCACGGGCTACAAAATTCTTGCATAACTCATGTTACTTCTTTCCTATTGCTCCAGCTCTCACACCGTACGTCTCTTGGCTGTCTATGTCCCAGCCACACCAGCCTTTATAATGGATTTTTACATATCACGAAGCCTTTAACCATGACACCATCTGCCTGAGATCTGCTTTCCCTGCTGTTCTTCTAGCTAATTTTTTTTTTTTTTGTATTTTTTTGATCTCAACTAAAGTGTCCCTTTTGTAAGGGAGCTTCACCACATGACCTAGATTAAGTTTGGTCTCCTAGCACCTCCAGGACTTCTCAGCATTGTGATTAACCATCATGTTGCCCAAACTATTCATAAGCTACAAAGGACAGGTACCATAGTAGGTGCTCAAGAAATATCTACTGAAATCTTTCCATTTGCAATGACATGGATGGAACTGAAGATTATGATGCTAAGAGAAGTCAGAGAAAGACAAATACCACATGAATATACTCCTATGTGGAATTAAGAAACAAAACAAATGAGTGAAGGGAAAAAAGAGACGGAGGGAAACCAAGAAATGGACTCTTAACTCTAGAGAAAAAACTGCTCGTCACCAGATGGGAGGTGCGGGGGAGATGGATTAAACAGGTGACAGGAATGAAGTAGTACACTTGTCCCAATGAGCACGGGGTGATGTATGGAAGTGTTGAATCAGTATATTGTGCACGAAAATCTAAGATGACTCTATATGTTAACTAACTGGAATTTAAATTAAAAAATAAAAATAATAAAGTTCATTAAAAAAAAAAAGAAAGGAATGTCTATTGAAAGCCTACAGCATTCTTTATTTGAGACCTCTACTCTGGGTCTCATTAAGCCTGAGTAACATGCACCTCTCCCAAGTTCATTTTTCTGATTTTCTAACCTGAGGAAAACCAGAAGCTGCAAATAGACACAAATCAGAAAGAAGATATTAGAATCAGGTGCAGCGGGTACAGTGACGGAAACCAAAGTCGGTCATAAAAATGAATGAGGACACAAGCTCAGAAAGAACACATATCCTGATTTAATGAGAGTTGTTCACTGCAGGTTTTTTGTTTTGTTTTGCTTTGTTTGTAAATTTAGTTGAAGAAAATAAAGTCAGCCTGGCTTATAATGAAGTTAGATATTGTAACTAAGCCAAAGCAGTGACCTTTATAAGCAATATGTTATGGTTTACTACTCAGATGGCACATTTTATTAATGAACAAAATTAAAAAATCTAAAAAAGAAAAGGAAACATAAAGAAAAACATAGAGCTTAACATCAGGGTGGTATGAAATACTAAAAAGGCAGATTTACCAATAAGAAATGATTTGAGAAGTTTTAGTCCAAGGGCTATTACAGATCTGGAAATTCTTAAAGGACTCATTAAAATTTCAAACACACAAAGCAGTTCATTTAATTGATTTTTATGTATGTTTTCACCTTTATGCTAGTTCTGAATTTCTTTAACCTACACACCAAACATGCTGTAAAGAAAAAGGGGAAAGGTCATATACATTTTGCTTCCCAAACATAAAAGAAGTGTATTAATTTTCGATACCACCCGTGGTACTTACCACATATGTCTTTATGACTAAGCAGATAACCCATTATAAACCCAAGATTCAAAGCTGCTTATCATTTGTGGGGGAAAAAAGTATGGTAGTCTAATAATTTAAGATATTAAACAAAGTACCCACTTCTGTCTTTGTTGTGACTCCCCCAACTCTGGTTTGAAATGGAAGAAATGGGTTACCACTTGATTCAAAAAGAATGGTTATTAAAAGTGGACCAGAGAACAATAATGTCAAAACCCATCAAGTCCTGATTTAAGACATGAAAAATTTTAACAAGGCTTCTCTTCTCCCTCTTGGCTAGAAAACATGAATGCCAAGTTGAGGAGGGAAGCCCCTAAGAACCTTGTTGTTCCTGGAAAAACTCATGCATTTCACTAGCAATCACAAAAATGTATAATCTTCCTTTGGAACAAGATCCCTGGGACTGAGAGTGTACATTGCTAGGCATACCCTGCAGAGTTGACAGGCACGCAGAGCGAAGGACACAGGAATCACTAAGTAAGAAGAACAACACAAATTATCAAACATCAAACCAAGAGCATCCAGCCGAGGTGATGAACAAAATCAGCTGTAGGTTGTACTGTGGACACACACACATTATCCTCGGATTGGATGGGAAGGGAGCTACAAACATGAACCATTGCCTTGATGAACTTAGTCGTTGGCTTTCAGCAAAGCCCTTGCTGGTACATAAAATACACTTTCTGTCTTTTGCCTTAAACTCTGCTCTAGGGAACCAAAGTTTCCCTGCAAGTCTGCTTACTTATTTTCTAATCCTTTCAGGGCAATTTCTGGGTGACTTAGTGGACAAAGAGCAACAGAGGGAAGAAAAATGAATACAGCTACAAAGAATTGGGGCTCTACTTCATCAGCATAAGTGGGACCCTCCTTATGAACCACATATGTTCATATAGAACAGAAGCAAATTTTAATTCATTTTATTTTAAAAATTATTGTGTTCTCTCTATAATTAGTTTGGAAACAATAGTCAGTAAGTTCTATATCTCTTCCCTCAATTCAGTGGAAGAAATAGATTTTGCAGTTTTGGGGGGGCACTTACCTCTCAATGCACAGTTCAGTTCTATAAACCATAACAACTTTAACAGCAGGAAAACACAAATGCGCACACACACACACACACGTGCGCACAGGCACACACATGTCAGACGAATATAACATTCTGATTCCGAAAATCAACAGTATGTTTGAGAAAAATGGAGATTTGGCTTAGCCTGGATAGAGGAATGAAATAAGTCATATTCAAATCCACGGGTGAGGTACTCTATTCTGTACGTTTTCTCATTAGCCTTTAACTGTCTTAGAACTTTCCCTCAGAAAAGTAGGTATCTTATGGATTTAGATCTTAATTGTCTGCCATATATTAGAAGGAAACTCAGAATGTACTTTTACCATACATACTGGACAAAATATCAAATAAATAGATATGTATATGTTCATATGTATATATATATACATAGAGAGAGAGAGAGAGAGAGAGACAGAGAGATTATCCCTAGTCTATGAAAAAGAAGATAAAGCAACTTTCAAATGACGTCAACAGATATTTGAGAAAGAAACACAACTACAAACTCAAGTAGGTTCTCGTCAAGATCTGCATCATTCCCAAATCGCAGGTTTATGGGTCAGTCTGAAATTCCCTGGTGTCAAGGGAGACACACAGTTGTCCTCCTCCTAACTCTGCCTACAAACACACTCACAGCGACCTCTTTGCCTGCTACTTGACAACCCCAGCTAATCCCCTGCTACCCGGTAACTTTCAAGAGACTTTAAAACAAAATCTGGAGTTATACAAACACATTTAACTGGGGTAACTCTGACTTCTTTTCATGGTTCAACAGGTTTAGTTGAGCGTGCGTCAACCCATTCTCCATCCCCACTCCTCCCGCCAGCTCAGAACTGACCCGCAACAGGGGAGGTCATGGTCAATTCTGCCATCTTCCCCTGCGTACCCCACTCTCCATCTGTTGTTCATGGCCCCTTCAGGGTGTACGGGGAAGATGAGAGCAGGAGCAAGGAAAAGAAAAGAGCAGCGGGCTCTGTAAATAATATGAGCTTTGTTCTTCTGAGGTGCAGGCACCCACAGTGCCTCTGACACAGAGAGCAATTGTGAGTTCTATGGAACTCTACCCCTACCTGGAGACTACCCAACATGGATAATTTGTTCTTCTGCCCACCAGAAGATTCAAGCTGAGGGTACAAGAGCCTTACATCTTCTGTAAACATCTACTTCTACTATGGGATTCATTCACCCAAAATGGGCAAGTGTAATCTGACAGCTTGTCCCTTTCCCCACTCTGCCATCACAAACTGCTTCCATAGGCATTTAGCCTTCAGGATTTTGGAGGCAAGAAGCAGGTACTAGGACTGGTCTGGCCACCTTCAGCTTCATCCTCAAACCCTTAAGGACACACACCAGATTTCCTAAAACTCTCTCACCACATAGCGTTCCATTGTATCACAGGGAACCCATAAGTGTCTGCAATGCAACAGGAGAGAGCTCTCTCCTTCTGTCCTTGAAACTGTCTCCGATTTCCTTGAAATTTGAGCCTTGCCAAAGGGTAGAAAAACAAGCTTAGTCAGAAAGCACTCTCACTCAGGCAGAGACCTCACTTTCCATGATTCCTATCTGAAAGTCTAGTCTGCTCTTTACATAAGAGCATTGCTCACTGAGGTCAGGGAAAGTTGAAAAGTCAGAATTTACCCAGGTGCTTTTTACTACATCCTGCAAAGACTTGCCCGTTCTTTAGAACCTAGAAGTAACCATCACTTACTGGGATCCAACAAAAATTCTGAGACGTAATAAAAACATTCTGTATACCTCCTATGAAAATGATCAATTATAGACAGGAAAAAAAAAGACCAATTATAAAAGGAGTTATTATCAACTTTTAGATCACAGTAAGCTGAGAGCGAGAGACAATAACATCAGTACGTATAAAAGTTCAATGTAGCTCAACTTGAAACAGGGTCCTGAACAAAAGTGAAGAAGTTTAAGAATTAAATGGGAGGAACTCAAAGAAGCAGAAAGGAAAAAGAAGCAAAAACATGTTTTATTGAGATAACAAATGCAGTGGGCTTCAACAATTCGATGTGGCTCTTAAGAAGGCTATCATATTATGAGGCTCTATTAATAAAAGCAAACAAGTTGCTCTGTTTTACGGGGGTATCCCATCTGGTGAAGTATTTTGATAAGGCACTGCTATTTACCCCATTACAGAAAGAGTTTGCTTACCCTGCCCTAGTGGATGTCCATGACGCCATACTGAAATACATCTCCCTGTATTTGTGACTAATAACTCCAATGATAGACAACCGTTTTGAAGGCTTAAGGGAAGGAGGAAGAGGTCCACTAGGAAAACAGTGGGGAAAATTGCTAATGCTGGACTTCAGATTTCATGGATGCTGCCCTCAGTCTTTATTTCCCAATTAAATATACTTTTAAAATGCTCTTTAGCTGTGGTGCTTCAAATGCTCTCATTCTCTCTGCCCAGCAGAAAGCCATTAAGACTTCACTCAGGTTGATTCTAGATTCTTCATAAAATTAATAGCTTTGCTGTAAGTCTCTCAAAAGGGAGTAGAAATTACTTTTTGATGTAAATGCTAGCTTTTTTTCTTTTTTTTTACTGTGAAAATATTCTGCCTGTAGTAACCATTTTAACCTTTATGGGTAATTGGATATTGGGAAAAATTTAATATATGAACTACAAATAGATTTGTCCTTAAATTATTGAATAAATGTTTTCCATCCTGCACCATAAAACCTGATATCTTTGTAAAGTCTTGATCTGAAAGATGAAAGTAAAGGGCAATTTGGGTGGGAGAGAAACTTTTTTTTTTTTTTTTTTTAAGAATGGATGCTGGATTCTGGCAATTGAATACCTACTGTTCATTCAAAGCATATAGATCAGCAGCCAGATGTGGCAGCAAGTTGGCTGATTTTTCATTTATAACAAGAACGATGCTGTAGTCTATGAACGGAGGTTTGTTAGGCTGGTAATAAGCAAAAGGAAGATGGAGGCTCTGGCGTTTTATCCCTATGCAAATAAGCTTTTTGCAGGTGGCTTTCAGAGAGGAGGTAAACTATCATTAAAAAACTGGGTCAAGTTTTTCTATGCATAAATTTAAGAGCTTCAGGAAAACCTCCTTCAACTTTATTATGCTATTTTGAGGTAAAGTGAATGCTAAGTCACTTCTCCTTTAATACTTCAGATGCTATAAAATTTCTTCCCCTTTTACTTGACCAATTATTTATGAAATTCTAGGTGATTTTAGATATATTTCCTGAGCATCTATTTCTCTGATGTGCTATGAAATTTTATATACCTTCTTTAATTTAGAGAATCAAATTCCTAAAATCGCATTGAACATTTAATTTAAAATGCCTTTTTTGCATCACGCTTTTTCCCCCTAACTTCCCTTGATATAGGTTATCCACTAAAAAATCTCCCACTTTTATAAATATTTATGATCACTACTTATCATTTTCCATACTTTTTATCAATCTATTCAATAAACAATCAAAAATCACACTTTGAGAAAATAAAGAGCCAGTCATAACATTGTTCTATACAAGAAAAAAAAAAGAATAAAAGGAAGTTTGTATGGAAAAAATAAAAACACACAGGGATCAGAACAGCAAGACCATTGCTGAATTTCTCCCTGGGACATCAATTTTCTAAGTGGCCTTAGGTATCCTGCTTCTCCTTCCTTTCCTTTGAGCTCTCGTTCCACACTTGTAGAAAGAGCTTGCTCCTAGGAAGCTCTCAAGCTCTCATAGCTGTGACCACAGAATTAAGCAGGCATTTCATGAAATGTGTTTGAATTCTACTGGAAACATTTTGAAATATGAGTTAATCATTTAACAATACCCGATCGTCTGATCATATTCGAAGGCAGTGCTAAACTCTCTGTCTCCTTTCACTCCCCTGTCTTTCCCAAGACTCACGCAGGCATGAGGGTTGGCAAAGGAAATTAATGTGCAATCATTCAGGTTTTCTCATTAATGAGTCACTTCCTCAGGACAAAGTACACGGAAGGTGTTTTTATTGCGATACTTCTTTCATTATACCCCAACTCACAACAAATTCAACTAAATCACGAGAGTAGCAGCACTGCTGTTTTTAAGAAACTGAAGATATAAGAACTATTACTAAACCAATGTGTCCTTTATCTACCGTGAGAATAACCACAAGTCAGCTCTTTTGGCCTCTGGACAGTTTTTCTAGAGTCAGTGATTCCCAATCTTCTAGTGGATTCTGGCTTCTGTGAGAAACAACTGTGGTGAGCCCTTGGGGCATTGTTTTAGGTACTCACACTGTAGTTTATGATTCATTGGCTGGAACACCTTCAATAAGGTGTTTACATACAGAATTCAGGGGGATAAACTAAGTAACAAAGACCTGGTATCAATAAATGTTTGTTGATTCAGAATTATTAACTATAGAGTTCTGTGTCTTTACAAATTTGAAAACACCTGTCTACTCAATCTGTATTTACTGAGTTTCCAGCATATATTTTAGTGAAGTAAAAACACTACAGACACTATTATGGTGATAAGAAATAATAAGCAACAGTGATTGAGAGCCAGGGAGAGTGTGAGACACAGTAGCAGAACAGATTTATTGAATAAAGACATAAGCTTCAAGTAGAAGGTGACTAAAGCTTAAAAGAACATGGAATGGGTTTGGAAGAGAAACATACCTCCTTCTCCACCTGGCCTCACTATCAAGGGAATTAATAGTATACGCTATGAAAAAAACTTAAGAGATATTAATCAATCATTGAAAATTTATTAAAACAATGATTTCTCAGGATACAGTAAAAATATCTAAGCTAAAAATAAGTAAATAAGTAGAGAAGGGTTGCCCAGGATGGTGTATTATATTTTCCTGGATGTCTATCTCAAAGCTATATCCCACTTCGTGGCCATATACTTAGGTAAATTGTTCTAGAAGACACTCCTGGGATGCGGTATTTGGTGGAGTATGGAAGTCAAGGGTTAGGAGAGGGAGAATCTAGGTTCTTTGATCTTGAACTTTGACTATAGTGGACTTGGGATTTTTGACATCTTAGAGAAAAATAACGTATTCAACAGTTCAGAAAGTCTTGGTTATTATACAATAGGTAGAAGCTTAAAGTCACTTTTGGGGGGATACTATTCATTTAATTTTTATTAAAAATACTTTAAAGATAATTTAGTTTTGTTAAGGAATAGCAAAAACTCCAATCCTGGAAGAGGGAATTCCTGCATAATTATGCAAATAGCTTGCTTCCTTCAGAATGGAGTTGTATCTCTGCAGACTGTTCCATGTTAGACGAAGACTTTGGGGCGCCTGGGTGGCTCAGTTGGCTGAGCATCTAACTCTGCATTTTGGCATTTGGTCATGATCTCAGGGTGGTGAGATGGAGCCCCACCTCTGACTCCGCGCTCAGCGGCGCGTCCGCTTCTCCTCTCCCTTTCCCTCTGCCTCCGCCCCCACCCCGTTCCTCATGCACCTGTGGGCTCTCTCTCTCTGAAATAAATAAATCTTAAAAAATATCTTTTGTTTTTTGATTAAAGTGTTGGAGGCCTAAAGAATAATAAAAAACACAAACCTAGTGTCTGTCCTCATGGAGTTTAAATCTCTAGTAAGAGATTGGACATTAAGCAAAGAGTCACACAATTAATTGTTTAATTTACCTCTCAAGTACTAGGAAGAGAAGGGCATCCAGTTTGCTGGCTTTTCCTCCATCAGCAAACTTATGGTGAGGAACTACTATCCGGACAACTTGCACTGCGCTGCCTGATACCAACTCATCTCTTCTAACTTCTAAGGTACCTTTTGAAATGCCAGGGAAAAACCTGCAAGGGACATTTTCTGGGATTTCTTGGCCACAGATTCCAGATGAGATCAGGCTAGTGAGAGTCTCTACTGAGATGTGCGCAGAGAGGAGGTTGACAGCATTTTCCAATGATTTCCCGTTCCTGTTTGACAGGCACCTGAAATCCTTGCTTGCAACCTCCCTACAATCCTTCCACTTCTAGTTTTCATTAAAATAGTAGCATTTTTCCCCCCTCTTTGCACCCATACAGACCTTCCAGTCGTTAGTGAAGTCTCCAAATCCCTACACTTGATACCTAGACTGGGATATTTTTCTGACATAATCTTGCCTGCCATCCCAGCTCTAAGATGACTTTAGATTTATCTTCTTATTCTTCAGATTCAATGGTAGAACAAGATTAAGAACATTTTTTTTTTTTTTTAAGATTTGATTTATTTGAGAGAGAGAGCATGCACATGAACGGGGACAAGAGGGTGGACAGGAGGGGCAGAGGGAGAGGGGGAAGCAGACTTTCCTCTGAGCAGGCAGCCTGATGCGGGGCTCGGTCCCAGGACCCTGAGATCATGACCTGAGCCGAAGGCAGACGCTTAACTGACTGAGCCACCCAGGCGCCCCTAGAGAACTAACATTTAATGACATGTATGTGTCAGGAAATGTAGGATACACTGACATACACTATTCATGTAACTCACAAAGGTGCAAATGACACAGGAAAAACCCTTTATGAAATAATTAGTATTGAACCGTCATTTATACAAGAGGAAGCTGAGATTCAAAGAGGGAGATAAACCAACTCTTGTAAATAGAGAACTCGTTTGACCACAAAGCTGTTTCTCTTTCCATAAGATACTCCCTTCTCTTCTGCTTCTAAGTTTCTTATCAAATCTGTTGGTTTTGTCAGGTCCTATGGCTCTCTAGTGACTCCTTGACTTTTATCTCAATAATCCACTGGATTGCCTTCTTGTTTACTTCCATTCAAGTGTTTTTTGAGCGTCCTAATTTTCCTGACTGCTCTGATCCGTCAGGTCACCATTGTCTCCTGCTTCCAGCTTGGGACTTTCTTCTACAAATTCTAGGTTGTGTTACAGCATTACTGTCTCCTAACCACCTCTCCAGGGAGAAGTGGCTTGTGTCTGCCAAGTACACAGGCACATCTTAAAAAGCATCTCCTCAAATATACGCACAAAGTCCTCATGTGTCTTCTGCCTTGAAATAATAGCAGCCAGAGAAGAACATCACAACTCCCAACGAATTCAAACTGCCCACACAACTCACTAACACTCTGCAACAGTGGGAATATTGTGCAAAAGCAGGGGAATATTTACCCAATCATTCTTTCTCTCAGTATCATTCTCACTCCTAAGAGATATACCTCGATGAATTCCTGTTGTAGAAGTTAAACATAAGACTCAAGAACAGAAGATGCAATGAAAAAGGCTGCTTTCTCATCTTCAGCATGGCCACTGCCACCCCAGCAATGGAGGCTGTGCCCCGCATTGCTCCAGGGAGTATCGTCTATGCACACAGTGACAGGACTGGTACCAGGAAGAGTCGCGCCTCCCAGATGCCATCAGCCATCCGGTCTTTGCAGATGCACACACAGATAATCTCAGTTCCCTCACCAGTAAGCAAATAAAAGGTAGTACTAACTTAATATCTTTCCTTAAAGACCATTCTCTGGGCATTTTTCATTTTATCTTCCTTCGGATAGAGGCATTTTATTCTCTAACTGGTATCACACTAGACACATTGTTCTGAAATCTGTTTTATTGTTTTATTATTTATTTATTTATTTATTTATTTTTAAAGACTTTTTATTTATTTTAGAGGTGGAGGATGGGGAGAGGGAGAGAGAGAGAATCCCACGCTGACTCCACGCTCACCGCTGAGCCCCATGCAGGGCTAAATCTCACAACCCTGAGGTCATGACCTGAGCCAAAATCAAGAGCTCGACGTGTAACTGAGCCACCAAAGTGCCCCTGAAATCTGATTGTTTTAGTTTTATACAATGTCTCTTAAGCAAGCATGTGATCGACTGACCAAACTCCCTCTCAAAGCTAACAGGGGCTCTAAAACCAAGTACAGAAGTATTTGTTGTTGTTGTTGTTGTTGTTGACTTTTAGCTACTTATCTAAGTCATGCATACATCCTTCCCTTATTCATTTGATATGATGGTGAGCTCACGATGTCCCAGTGACAACATGGGGACATTGGTTTAAGCATAGTGGCTGACATTCAACAGGACTATTCTATGTTCTTTCCTAAACTCAGGTGGTGAGTTTAGCTCCTGGTATATTTTCCACCAGCAAAGTCTTTCACGTTTAGCCACATGCAAGAAGTAATCTGGCTCATACTACATATGTGTCTGCAATGGCCACAGAAGCCCATATTTACCCTGACAAAAGGTATGCAGCTTTCTTCCTCATGAGGTCAAGGAAAGAATCCTTCCCTGCTGTTTCCATGAAGCTGTTTCTCCTTTCCTCAACTGTCAGTTGTCTAGTCTGTGCCATGAGGTCCATCTTTGCATGTCTCATGAGGACTTTCACTCTGGTATTTCTCTTCTCTGAGTCAAACTGAGTCAAGGACTTTGGTCTTTCACTTGTCAACTGTCAATGGTTTAATTTGTGGGATTTTTTTTCCCCCTTTACTTCCTCCCCTCCCTTCCTTCCTCCCTTCCTTCCTTCCCTCCCTCCTTCCTTCCTTTCTCTTATTTTTCTTACTTCATACATGATGTGAGAGTCCAAGTTGAAACTTACCCAAATTTCATGTTTTCTCTCACCCTTTATTCATCTGCTAACTTGGATCTTAAGGGGAGTGTAAGGGGCAGTGGTGGACAACATACTTTAGGATAGACCACGCTCAGGAAAATATCATCATTAATTGTGCCAGCAAAACGTCTCATTCCCAATCCAACATACGGTGATTACTCAAGTTGAATAAAGCTAACCCTTCTCTCCCTCTTTGGTTTTCCTTGTAAACACATTCTCTAACAAATACCTCCTGTTTTTCTGTGACGTTAAACCATTAAATGTTGCTGAATGTCTGCATGCTCTCACTTTTCGGCAATCTTGTTCTAAGGACTTCCCTGTCTTCTTCCTTCACCCAAGTCTGAAACCCCATGAAGCTGGTATCCACTATTTAAGTTCTAGGATGACTTTATCTAACCTTATTTTCTTTCTCAGGCTTCTCTCTAATCCTTTATGTATTTCTTGCCTCCATCCAATGTATGCCATATCTCTTCTCTGTGTCTATCTTTATGGGCAAGAAGTTGCATTCTGGTTTCAGCGTTTTTTTTTTGTTGTTGTTTTTTGTTTTTTAATTACATCTGCCTTCCTACTGCATATAATACAATGATCTCTCTTTATTTTTTGGAATTCTCTCTTTCCTTGGGACCCAGGGCAAAGACAGTGTCTTCTTACCTGCATTAAATGAAAACCCTTCCTTTCTTTTTCCCTTCTTAGGTCCAGCTTTTCCATAAATAGAGTGACACATAAAGCATTAGGTATGATGATTCTGCACAAGGTACAGATATCAGTTTTTGGCTACCTTCTAGCTACATTTTTCTTCCATGGGAATTATCTCTTATTAAGGGCTTAACTAGGAACTACATGTCAATACCCTCCAAATCTACTTTTCAAACTGATATTGAGCTACAATCTTTTACATTCCAATATATCCTAAGCTTGTTCTTGTTGTAGCTAATGATCATTATTTATAAACTATTCATCTTCCTCTAAACTTTTCCCTTTGCTATTTTTGAGATCCTTCAAAAGCTATCACTGTTTTAATTACTTGAAACTCATTTAACTTTTTTCTCTTCTTTGTTCACTATTTCCTGTTACCCCAGGTTTGTGATCCTTCCCCTTAACTTTTTATAGAGCTCAGATGATCCAAATTCATGGGGCAGTCATTTGCTATTTGAATAAACTGGAAGTATGACAGCTTATAAAGGGCCAAATGGTAGTAACAATCTAGGAAACAGATTTGGAATATATTATTTTTAGCATTAAAAATATAGATAATATTGGCCAAAATCTCTCAGGCTTGAGCTCTTGGTTACTCAGATCTCATGAAATAAATTATAGAAGGACATTAAATAAATATTCCATATGAATTTTTGAATGAATTTTGATTTGACAAGAAACCCTATAAAACAAACCAATATTTTGTGCTCATCAGCTAATGGGGAAGGGATAGATCCTTAAGTAAAACATTGAGAAAGTACATTACTCAGCTTTTTTTCTACAGATATTCTATATATGTAGTAACTAATTAGAACATTGAATTAAGTACAAAATTAGATTGTATTCAGTTTTGTAATGCTAAAGTATATCCTAATATATATAGAATTTATCTAATCTTCAAAGAATACTGTCTTGTCTCTTACTTGTGATGACTGGGCCACATGGAAAGCATGTATAATTAAAACATACAGTTTGCTATTTCTCCTTATAAGACTGGCATTGGCTTCCTCAACTTAACATCAACTCTAAGCTGAAACAGGTAGTAAAGGGTTCAGAGACATCCTTTTGGGTTCATTGTCTCATCTACGGTCTAAGTTGGAACGTGTCCAGAGGAAGGTGGTCAGAGAGAGGAAGAGAAGAAGCTGGGATCTGCAGAGCCCGTTCATCACTCCTTAGACGGCTGATCATTCTATTACTGTCTCAAGCAATCTGACGGGTTTCCAATAGCACAGAATCATTTGCATGCCAGTAATCAAACATTCAATTTTTAAATTTGTGTGTTGGGGGAACAGACATGTTTTAAAGCAGATGAATGGAGTCACTCCAGCACCTCCTACTGTCCAAAATTAAGAAAAATCTAAGAGGAAACATCACGTTTTGAGGTTCTTATGGTAAATAATAATCAGAATCTTAGAGACTCCTAAAGAAAACCAATCAACAAAATTTAACAATAGAGTTTATTGTTAAAACTGTAAGTTACAACATTATGTCTGCACACTGACTGTAATCCTCTATGAGCTTCAAAAACAAGGTAGTAACAATCTTTTTATGCCAACCCCCCCCCCCAACTTTCTCCTCAGAAAGGCTAGAAGATGTCTTATATGTAGCACTTATACTACCAGTAAACCAAACCAAGTGACCTGATCACTGCATGGCGCTTGGTCTCTCTGGCACAGTGTGCAGTGATCAAGCATCTAGAGACCACACGTTGTCTTTCTCCTTTCACACACTGACTTATTCTCTGCTGAAACTCCAAATGACTGCTGACAACCCTCAAGCTGTCCCGCCCCCTTTCCTCTTGCCTCACATCAAGGCAAACAGTGAGAAAACCCAGGATCACCCTCCCTGAGCCACGATGGGGAAGCCCACCCCTTAACTACTTTAATACCGGAACCATATACCCTTTGATGTGCCACTTTTCACTGAACCTGAACCTGTTTCATTAAAGAATCCTTCTGATGTTCACTATGTAATACCATGTGAATACTAAGTTCATTCATAGCTATTGTTTCCTGTGAGTCAATGACCTTAACATCCATAAATTCCTAAGCATAGCAGGGTGGGTGGGGGTGCCCAGCATCCAGCAAATAAAATAAAACACTCGGATGGACACACACACACACACACACACACACACACACACACACACACACACCTAGAATAATGTTTCCTATCACACAAAGATTTCTTGCTTTTTCTTTGTAAATGTGTAGAATCTACAAAAGTGTATCACCTTTTTGACCTATGGTTGCTCATAAGGAAGGAAGCATGTTATTTCTGTGGTGTTGAGAGCCTTGAAAAGCCTAGAACCTCCCAAGATTTGAATAGGAACTAAAGATAACAAGATGCAAAAAGCTCAAATGGAGAAAAGGGGCAAACACTCCATTTTTAGAAGCAAGTTTGAAGCAGTAGATGACTGACCCTTTCTCTACTGAAAAAATTCCTCGGCTTCTGGGCAGGTAACGTGCCACTGCAGGGAGGCACTGAATGCTGGACAAACTAGTTAAAAGGTATTATGACATAAGAGTGGTATTTTAATATTCATTTCTGGTTTCTGTTTTTTGATTCTCTTTCTGTTTCATTTTGTTTTGTTTTTAAGCCATAGGAGTTATCCACTAAATGAAGTCATTTAGACAACTAGCTACTAATGACACTTATAGGTAATCCTAACTAACTTACAAAGTCATGGGTAAAGCTAACAATAACTTTGCTCAGATCTATGGCGATATCTATTAAAGGGACCTTAATAGTTTCAGTAAAAAATAAACCCTAGAGAGTCTACAATATTTATTTCCATCATCTCCACATTCAAAGGAAAACAAAATAAAATCAAATCATCCACGTATTTAATCACATTTTGTTTTCTCTCTGTAAACAAAATGCCTCTTGGACCTATTCGAAGCAATACAATTAAAACAATAGCAACAAAAGTCTGCCAAAGACAGTCCTGAGAGGAAAGTATATAGCAATACAAGCCTTTCTCAAGAAACAAGAAAAGTCTCAAAGACACAACCTAACCCTACACCTAAAGGAGCTGGAGAAAGAACAGCAAATAAAGCCTAAACCCAGCAGGAGAAGAGAAATCATAAAGATCAGAGCAGAAATCAATGAACTAGAAACCAAAAGAACAGTAGAACATATCCATGAAACTAGGAGCTGGTTCTTTGAAAGAATTCACAAGATTGATAAACCCCTGGCCAGACTGATCAAAAAGAAAAGAGAAATGACCCAAATCATGGATGAATGGATAAAGAAGCAGTGGTATAAATACACAATGGAATATTATGCAGCCATCAAAAGGAATGAGATCTTGCCATTTGCAACGACGTGGATGGAACTGGAGGGTGTTATGCTGACTGAAATAAGTCAATCAGAGAAAGACATGTGTCATATGACCTCACTGATATGAGGAATTCTTAATCTCAGGAAACAAACTGAAGGTTGCTGAGTGGTGGGGGGTGGGAGGGATGGGGTGGCTGGGTGATAGACATTGGGGAGGGTATGTGCTATGGTGAGCACTGTGAATTGTGCAAGACTGTTGAATCACAGATCTGTACTTCTGAAACAAATAATGCAAGATATGTTAAGAAAAAATTAAAAGAAGAAGATAGCAGGAGGGGAAGAATGAATGGGAGTAAGTCGGAGGGGGAGATGAAACATGAGAGAGGATGGACTCTGAAAAACAAACTGAGGGTTCTAGAGGGCAGGGGGTTGGGGGATGGGTTAGCCTGGTGACGGGTATTAAGGAGGGCACATTCTGCGTGGAGGACTGGGTGTTATGCACAAACAATGAATCATGGAACAGTACATCAAGAACTAATGATGTAATGTATGGTGATTCACATAACAATAAAAAATTTAAAAAAAAGTCTGCCAAAGATGCCATAGTCACCTGGTTTCACTAACTAATGAAGAAAGATGAGCAATCCAATGTGAAGCTTTCTTGAGTGAATATACAAAATCTTGTCAATAAACTTAAATTATTCAAAAGATACCTAAATCCACCTAATACCTCAAAAACCTAGAATTCTTATACTCTTCACCTGCACAATGCTCACATACACAAATATAATTTAAACATTACTTCTAAAACTGTAAACCTGGTTCCTATTTATCTTTCCATTGCCAAGATCCCACTGGCTTTGTAGGAGTATACAAGAAAACAAATATTAAATCAGCTTTGATAAAATCATCTTTTTCTATTTATCGCCACCATTGGAATTTATTGGCACTTGGGAACTATTTATAACCTCCTACTCTTACTGCTAACATCAATTATTATGTAAATACTTGAAATTTTTACTGACTTTATAAATAATGCATGAAAGTCTGTAGACTTCAACAACTCGTGTGCATTATCTTTTTTTGTGGCTTATAAATACAGAATACAGAATAAGGTATAGTTTGGATGTGTCTGAACAACAGATGTTTCTGTTTTATGGATTCTGGTCAAATGATTTGGAAAGAGTTTTATTTATATGATTAACATCTGTGTTTTGGAACGTTAAACTAGAAATTATTTTGCCACTTTCCCCAATAGGTTGAGAACTAGGTAACTCTAGTAGACTGACTTCACATAGAACTGATGGGGATACTAGAAATGCTCGACATAAGTCTGAATAGCTCTTCTCCAGGTAGATTGTTAACCCACCCTCACCTTTGTTTAGCAGTCATTAGTCCTACTCTGAAGCTTGGTGATACAAACACAAATCTATCACTTAGAAGTTATCTTTCAGTTGGTTTAGTTTAAATATCTCCAGGAAACTCTGTAAAGGATTTCAACAGAAATGTTCCCCTTCACGTGATATCCACTTGAAGACCAATTCTGCAACTGACTCATAGGCCTACAGCAAGTCTACTCCATGTAATTCATGGTAGGCATCCTGGTATTTAAGAAAAACTATCACGTACACCTTTAAGAATTCTCCTGTCCAGACCAGATAGCCTCACTTCCTTCAAATGATCATTAGATTGTTTAATTTCAAGAGCTCCAAATTATGCAGGGCTCATTTTACTAATTTCCATCATAATACAGAATGCATGTATACCATTTTTTTCTTCAAAACCTCACAGTTCAATTTTGACATCCCAATTCTGAAGCATATTCGGTCTTGACAGAAAGACAAAGTCAGGCTTTACATTCTTCTCTCATTAAAATAAGCAAAACATAGGCATGTTATGTATATATATATACATATATATATATATATATATATATATATGTATATATATATGTTGGTGGGGGAAGACACCTGCACATATACTGTTGACTCTTGTTATCTTTCAACCAAAGAAAACACATAATTTTAACATGGGCTCCTAGAAAATATCTTCTCTATCCTATACTTGAATCACCAAAATGTTGAGGTTATATACAGAATTTCACATTGACTTTTGTCTTCTCAGATTTAGCAAATTCTACCATCTAGACATTGGCTTTTTCTGTTTCTTTTGTGATGATTGATAGAATTAGACTCATATGTTATCATAATAAATGAATTAACCAGCTATATTTTAAAGAACTGATATATACTCCTAAGACTGCATGATTAAGACATTACTAGAAATAAAGTGAGTTGCCCAAAACTCCTCCACTTCCTACCCTTTCCTTCCCTTTTTATCTTCCACTCGAGGGTTCATTCACAGAAATCCTTCAGACAGTTGAATGGATTTTCTTGGAGTTCCCGCAAAAGCTCTTGCTTAGAGAAGCAATGTGGCTATGAAAGGGTCAGAAGTTTTCAGGATTTCAGTTCTTTTCCTGAAACTCAACATAGAAATAAGAGACGAGATTGGAGACTGGGCCTGGTTTTTTTGAGTCATAACTCAATAGTGGCATGCACCCCACGCACACATTTCAGTGGTGTACCAGGTTGAAGAGTGTTCCCCTAAGTTCATGTCCATCCAGAACCTCAGAAATGGGGTCTTATTTGAAAGTTGGTTTCTGCAGATGTACTTCGTTAAGAGGGAGTAACAGTGGAACAGGGTAGGGCCTAAATTTCATGGCTAGTGTTTTCCTAAGAGAAAGGAGAGGGCAATTCAAACACAGAGACACGGGAATGCAGAGCAAAAAAAGGCCACGGGAGGATGGGGGCAGAGACTGGAGGGATGCAGTGGCAATCCAGGCAGTGGAAGCCACAAGAGGCTTAGAGCAGGCAAGAGGACTCCTCCCCCAGAATTCTCCGAGGCAGCTTTGCCCTATTGACGGTGTGATGTCAGACTCTCCCCTAGAGAACTGTAAGGGGAGGGAATGTGTGTTGTTTTAAGCTTCCAGTTTTATGGTGACTTGTTATGGCAGCCCTAGAAAATTCATATAGATGGTGTTTTTCTTTCCTAACCATTGGTCTTAAGGAGTTCATATGTGTGTATGTATGTATGTATGTATAAAAATGATGGGGCGCCTGGGTGGCTCAGTCGGTTAAGCATCTGCCTTCGGCTCAGGTCGCGATCTCAGGATCCTAGGATCGAGTCCTGGTTGTCGGGCTCCCTGCTCAGCGGGGAGTCTGCTGCTCCCTCTCCCTCTACCACTCCCCCTACTTGTGCTCTCTCTCTTGCTATCTCTCTGTTAAATAAAATCTTTTAAAAAATGTCAACATATATCAATATAAACATATTTAACATTTTTACAAATACAAATATATACATACACTTAATTTTTGAATTATTGAAATTTTTTAAGTGGAATCCCAATCAGTAAGGCCAAATTCAGTGACCACACAGAATAATATTCATTCTTTATTATGCAAAGTAATGATACTGCTTTGCATTTATAGGTTATAAAAAGTCTTTGTGGACCATTAAATAAAAACTTTTTCCAAAACAGCATACTACTAAATTTACAGCTTTCAAACATTATTATGGGACATTTCCTATTTGAACTTATTCATCCTATTATAATTTCTATAACATGTAGGATTTTATTGTCATACATTAATGTACATACCGTCCACTTCTGTAGTCAACATTATTAAAATCTAGGTTTTTATTTTTTTTAAGATTTCATTTACCTTTTTGAGAGAGAGAGAGAGATGGAGAGCATGAGCATGAGTGGCTGGGGGAAGGGCAAAAGGGGAGGGAGAAGCTTACTGGGGAGTCTGACCCTGGGCTCAATCTCAGGACCCCGGGATCAAGAAGTTTCGAACAGATTTAGGATGAAGTTCCCGGGATCATGACCTGAGCTGAAGGCAGATGCTCAACTGACTGAGTCACCCAGGTACCCCTAGGTTTTAATTTTTAACTGGTATTTTTGTCTGCATATGAAAAATATAAATTTGTATTTAGAACTTGGAATTCTCAAATTCTAAAGCCTAAATTGTAGAAGAGAAAACAGCACATGATGACATCTTAAAATATTTAATAAAGGTAATGTATCACATTTAATATAATATATTCAGAATTTAATTAAACCAAGATTTAAGGGATATTTATACATTATTCCTTTGAATTACATTTAAAGGTATGTACATGCATAGACATACATGTACATATGTGGTTCAATATGGTGCTTTATTCTTAGCCTATCATTTTCAGGTAAAAAGTACATATTTATATTGAAATGAAACCCTCTTGCTTTCTAAAAAGAAACCAAATAAACACAGTTCTAAGTGTAAAGAGAGATATTACAACACATTTACCTTCTTTTGTCTTCTGACTCTTTCAAGCAACACTTTCCAAGGGTATCCTGGCTACATTTCATTCGTATTAAAATATTTTAGTGTATTTTGACAATTTTTGTCCATATCTTTTCAACTTTTACCTCTTAAGGAGGCAATTCAGATCGACGTAAGAATAATGAAGTATAAATCAGCCTTGCAAACAGGTTTATAAATCATGAATCCAGCAGCTTTCAAAGAACAATATTGCGTGTGGTACAAAACGATCTATTGCAGATGACTGATTTGAAGTCCAACCGTCAAAATGACAAGAAAATGAGCCATCAAAGTCAGCCTCCCTCACAGATATATGTGCTATTTTACTGACAAACAGAAACAACTAAACAATGAGTAGTACTAGGAAGACTGATACCCATAATGTAATGTAATGGGTGACAAGCTAAGGACTTACAACATTGTCTCCTTTCTGTTACCTCTGGATACTCTGTTCTTCAGCTAACCTTTGTGTTCTCTTTTCTTTACAAAAGGAGATGACCTTGTGTTGAACCACAGAGCTCTCCTTAGCCTTCACATCCCATTCTTTAATTGTACCATTTCAAAATTTCCTGTCTTAGAGTCGCAACGTTATCAGATTATTCCCCTGAGTGTGGACCACCTGCTGCTGCTTTCAGCTCACGCAGAGAGAAAATGGGGTCTATTGAAAACTTTATTTTTTTCTTCTGGTAAATAAAAGCTAATTTGCAATGTGTTTCAATGGAAAAATTCTAGGCATGACAGTTATACAACTACGTCTAAAACTGCTACATGGTGTTTAAAATATACTTAAAATTTAATGATAAATCATAGTTGTAAGCACATAAAATGAAATAGTATCAAAATGATCATTATGAACGCAAAAGTGTGTGCTGCGGGGAAAAACGTAATAAAATAAAAAACGAAAAAGTTCTTACTCTGCGAAGTCTATAAAACCTGTGTGAGGAGTTTCTACTATGCATTCAGCACTGTTTTATGCATGAGCGTAACGCCATATTCCTGTCCCAAGGAGAGCAGTTGGGGTTGTACACAGGATGTTACCATATATCAACAGGCACAGGATGGGACTGAAATTCATGCTCTGTTTTCATGAAGGCATACTTGTAATAGCGGCTGCCAAATGAGACTTTAGTCTGACAACAGTATGCATGCTTCTTATGTGTGTTTTATGTATCTATATTATTTAAAGGATGTGTCTTCCCATATGCTTGTCTCTTATTAGAGTGGTAGATTCTGTACTTTTACACAGCCAAATTTTATTGTTTCCTCTGTAGGCTCTGTTTCTTACCAATCAGTGTTGGGCATGAAGGCCAGTCCAACATCAGCCCTTATTCCGGGACAATTACTTTCTTTTGCACTACCATAAAAGTTAGCATCTTTAAAAAATTCCAGATGTGTGAAAACTGAATAATTCCACATTGCCATTGGCATTAAGATTAAATACCTGTCCTGAAATATACAGCCTCTCAGATTTGGATGCAACACACATCTTCTTCTTCTCACACAATTCATTCAACCTCAAAACCTAGTCATTTCCATGGGTGTTCTCAGCTCTTTGTGTTCTTGTGACTTTTCCTCCACCTGTCAGCCTGCCTCTGACTTGGACTCAGCAATAGCTAGGTGGTTCAAAGGTCATCTCTTTGCATGCAGAGTGAATCTTCTCTCTCCCTTACCTAACACTTTATATAAACATCTTTTATCATGCATTATTCTCATGGTTTTAACTATTTATTCACAGGTAGCCAATATTCTAATGACAGGCCTCCCTGAGATATACCTCAGTTCCTGAATTCAACAGGGAGTGTTGCCTCATGGTTGAGAAAACATTCTAGAGCCAAGATTCCTGCCTTTGAATCCCCTTGCCAGGTGCTATGAGCTGACCTTGGGCAACTTACTTAACTTTTCAGTGTCTTAGTTCACTCAATGACATACTCACAGTGGTACATGCTTCCTTATGTTACTGTGAGGAATACAGGACTTGATATGCCTGAAAATCTTAGATCCAAGCCTGAGATACACTCAGTGTTTCATGAGGATTATCACTGGCTACAAAGAGCGAGGGACAACATAAATATAAGGGAAAGAAATATAATTGACATTATTCCTATGCAAGAATAATTCTTTCATAAGTAATCATAGGATTCTAGCATTGGAAGGTTCACACAAAACCTTCTCCAATCCCTAGATGAAGCCCTCCCTCATGCACTGTTGCTGGGAATGTAAATTGGTACAGCCACTATGGGAACCAGAATGGGGGTTCCCCCCAAAATTAAAAATAGAGCTACCATGAAATCTAGTATTGTCACTACTGGGTATTTAGACAAAGAAGACAAAATCATTAATTTGAAAAGATCTATGCACCCTTATGTTTACTGATGCATTATCTACAACAGCTAAACTATGGAATCAGCCTAAGTGTCTACTGGTCGTCAAACAGATAAGGAAGATGTGGGACACACACACACAAAGGAATGTTAGTCATAAAAAGGATGAGCTCTTGCCATTTGTAATAACGTGGATGAACCTAGAAGGTATAATGCTAAGTGAAATAAGTCAGACAGAGAAAAATAAATACCATATGATTTCACTGATATGTAGAACTAAAAAAAATATTACACAAAAAAAGGAAACAAATAAATAAATAAAAAAGCAAAAATAGACCCATAAATAGAAGGAACTGAGGTTGCCGGAGGGGAGGGGGAGGGAAGGGGCAAAAAGGGTGAAGGGGAGTGGGAGGTACAAGTTTCCGGTTATGGAAGGAGGAAGTCAGGGGTATGAGAGGCTCAGCACAGGGAACGCAGTAAGTGATATTATTAACAGTGTTACATGGTGACAGATGGGGGCTATCGGTGTGCTGAGCACAGCATACTATATGCAGATGTTGAAACACTGTGCTGTGGGGGGCGGAGCAAGACGGCGGAGGAGTAGGAGACCTGGACTTTGTCTAGTCTCAGGAATTCAGCCGAATAGGGATCAAACCATTCTGAACACCTACGAACTCAACAGGAGATCGAACAGGAGAGTAGCAACAACTCTCTGAACAGAGAAGCGACCACTTACTGGAAGGTAGGACGTGCGGAGAAGTGAATCTGAGGCGATATTCGGGAGGATAGACGGCGGGGAAGGGGCCTCCGTCGGCCGCTTCTGGCAAGTGCTAGAGCCGCGGAGCACAAAATCGGACCTTCTAGAAGCCGGCTCCGCGGAGGGACGTCGCTCCAGTGGCTAAGCGGGGGGTGGAACCCTCGCGGGACAGTGGGGTCTCAGGACCCTCGGGGTCACAGAAAGACCGGGGGAGCCTGAGTGCGGCAGAGCTCCCAGGGATCGGAGCGGGGAAGCCGGCTGCAGAGACGGAGCCGAGGCGCGGGCTCTCAGCTCGGGGTGGCCATAAACTGTGATCCGCGGCCCAGTCGGGCCACTGCTCCTCCAGCAGGGACCCAACAAGCGGCAGAGCCGGGGAGACTCCCCTTCCTCCCCCGGGAGGAGCGGCGCGGGAGCGCACCGCAGGGATCTGCTGGGTTTGGAGACTCCACACGGGGTCCGGTGCCAGAGATAGAAACGCTCGGTCACAGGCCGGGTGAGCACGGAGTGCGGCCGGAGACCGGGGACACGGGAGTGACTGCTTTTCTCTGGGGGCGCACTGAGGAGCGGGGCCCCGAGTTCTCAGCTTCTCCGGGCAGAGGTTGGGAGGCCACCATTTTCACCCTGGTCCTCCAAAGCTGTACCGAGAGCTTGCAGGGAACAAAAGCTCCCGAGAGCAAACCCGAGCAGCTTCCTTAGCCCGGACCGACAAGGGCGGGGCAATTCCGCCTCCGGCAAAGACATTTGGGAACCACGGCAACAGGGCCCTCCCCCAGAAGATCAGCATGAACAGCCAGCAAGCCAAGACCAAGTTTACCGATCAAGGAGAACGGGAGAACTCCAGCGCTAGTTTTAACTTTTTCAAAGTTAATTTTTTAACTGTTTTTTTTCTGAATTTTTCTTTTTCCCTTTTTCAACCAACATCTTATCAATCCCTTTAAAAAAAAAAAAACATTTTTTATTTTTCATTTTTAGAGTCATATTTTATCCCTTAAAAGTAGTTACCCTTAGTTTTGGCATATATATGTATAAGTTGTTCTCTCTTTAAAATTTTGAGGTACAGTTTCTTCTAACAGATCAAAATATACCCTAAATCACTAGTGTATGGCTTTGTTCTAGTCTCCTGCCTGATCACATTCTCTCCCTTTTTTTTTCTTTTCTTTTTTTTAAAATCTTCTTCTTTCTTTTTTCAAACAACTTCTTATCTTATCAATTGCTATTATAAAATCTTTTATAATTTTCATTTTACAGTCAACTTCCATCCCTTCATTCTATCAACCCTTATTTTGTACATATATGTCTTTCTCCCTTTAAAATTTTAGGAGGCACTTTCTTCTAACATACCAAAATACGCCCAAAAGCTACTCTATGGCACTGATCTATGCACTAGCCTGATCATATTTGATCGTATTCTGTTTTTTTTGGTATTGTTCTGTTTTTGTTTTTATCTTTTTATTTTTTTTCTTTCCTCTTTCATTTATCTTTCTTTCCCTTTCTTTTCCCTTGGCTTCAGGTCTTTTCTGATTTGTATAGAGTATATTTGCTGGGGACGTTGTTAACCTGTTAGCATTCTGTTCTCTCATTCATCTATTCTCCTCTGGACAAAACGAAAAGACGAAAAAAATCACCTCAGCAAAAAGAACAAGAGGTAGTACCGTCAGCCAGGGACCTACTCAAAACGGACATTAGTACAATATCGGACCTAGAGTTCAGAATCATGACTTTAAAGATACTAGCTGGGCTTGAAAAAAGCCTGGAAGTTATTAGAGAAACCCTTTCTGGAGAAATAAAAGAACTAAAATCTAACCAAGTTGAAATCAAAAAGGCTATTAATGAGGTGCAATAAAAAATGGGGGCACTAACTGCTAGGATAAATGAGGCAGAAGAGAGAATCAGCAATACAGAAGACCAAATGATGGAAAATAAAGAAGCTTAGACAAAGAAAGAAACAACTACAGGATTACGAGGGCAGAATACGAGAGATAAGCCATACGATAAGACGAAACAACATTAGAATAATTGGGATCCCAGAAGAAGAAGAAAGAAAGAGAGGGGCCGAAGGTATATTGGAGCAAATAATAGCAGAGAACTTCCCTAATGTGAGGAAGGAAACAGGCATCAAAATCCAGAAGGCACAGAGAACCCCTCTCAAAATCAATAAAAATAGGTCAACACCCCAACATCTAATAGTAAAACTTACGAGTCTCAGAGACAAAGAGAAAAATCCTGAAAGCAGCTCGGGAGAAGAGATATGTAACCTACAATGGTAGAAATATTAGATTGGCAACAGACCTATCCACAGAGACCTGGCAGGCCAGAAAGGACTGGCATGATATCTTCAGAGTATTAACGAGAAAAATATACAGCCAAGAATACTATATCCAGCTAGGCTCTCATTGAAAATTGAAGGAGAAATAAAAAGCTTCCAGGACAAATAAAAACTAAAGGAATTTGCAAACACGAAACCAGCCCTCCAAGAAATATTGAAAGGGGTCCTCTAAGCAAAGAGAGAGCCTAAAAGCAGCATAAATCAGAAAGGAACACAAACAATATACAGTCACAGTCATCTTACAGGCAATACAATGGCACTAAATTCATACATTTAATAGTTACCCTGAATGTAAATGTGCTAAATGCCCCAATCAAAAGACACAGGCTATCAGATTCGATTAAAAAACAAGACCTATCGATATGCTGTCTGCAAGAGCCTCATTTTAGACTCAAAGACACCCCCAGATTGAAAGTGAGAGGATGGAATACAATTTACCATGCTAATGGACACCAAAATAAAGCTGGGGTGGCAATCCTTATATCAGACAAGTTAGATTTTAAAACAAAGCCTGTAATAAGAGATGAGGAAGGACACTATATCCTACTTAAAGGGTCTATCCAACAAGAAGATCTAACAATTGAAAATATCTATGCCCCTAACATGGGAGCAGCCAATTATATAAGGCAATTAATAACAAAAGCAAAGAAACACATTGACAACAATACAATAATAGAGGGGGACTTTAACAGCCCCCTACCTGAAATGGACAGATCATCTAAGCAAAAGATCAACAAGGAAATAAAGACTTTAAATGACACACTGGACCAAATGGACTTCACAGACATATTCAGAACATTCCATCCCAAAGCAACGGAATACACATTCTTCTCTAGTGCCCATGGAACATTCTCCAGAATTGATCACATCCTAGGTCACAAATCAGGTCTCAACTGGTACCAAAAGATTGGGATCATTCCCTGCATATTTTCAGACCACAATGCTTTGAAACTAGAACTCAATCACAAGAGGAAAATCGGAAAGAACTCAAATACATGGAGGCTAAAGAGCATCATACTAAAGAATGAATGGGTGACCCAGGAAATTAAAGAAGAATTAAAAAAATTCATGGAAACCAATGAAAATGAAAACACAACTCTTCAAAATCTTTGGGATACAGCAAAGGCAGTCCTGAGAGGAAAGTATATAGCAATACAAGCCTTTCTCAAGAAACAAGAAAAGTCTCAAAGTCACAACCTAACCCTACACCCAAAGGAGCTGGAGAAAGAACAGCAAATAAAGCCTAAACCCAGCAGGAGAAGAGAAATCATAAAGATTAGAGCAGAAATCAATGAACTAGAAACCAAAAGAACAGTAGAACAGATCCACAAAACTAGGAGCTGGTTCTTTGAAAGAATTAACAAGATGGATAAACCCCTGGCCAGACTTATCAAAAAGAAAAGAGAAATGACCCAAATCAACAAAATCATGAATGAAAGAGGAGAGATCACAACCAACACCAAAGAAATACAAACAATTCTAAGAACATATTATGAGCAAATCTATGCCAGCAAATTAGATAACCTGGAAGAAGTGGGTGTATTCCTAGAGATGTAGCAACTACCAAAACTGAACCAGGAAGAAATAGAAAACTTGAACAGACTTATAACCACGAAGGAAATTGAAACAGTCATCAAAAATCTCCCAAGAAACAAAAGCCCAGGGCCAGATGGCTTCCCAGGGGAATTCTATCGGATATTTAAAGAAGAATTAGTACCTATTCTCCTGAAACTGTTCCAAAAAATAGAAATGGAAGGAAAGCTTCCAAACTCATTTTAGGAAGCCAGCATTACCTTGATCCCAAAACCAGACAAAGACCCCATCAAAAAGGAGAATTACAGACCAATATCCTTGATGAACATGGATGCAAAAATTCTCACCAAAATACTAGCTAATAGGATCCAACAGTGCATTAAAAGGATTATCCACCATGACCAAGTGGGATTTATCCCTGGGTTGAAGGTTGGTTCAACATCCGCAAATCATTCAACGTGATACAATACAAAAGAAAAGAAAGAACAAGAATCATAGGATCCTCTCAATAATTCAGAAAACGCATTTGACAAAGTACAACATCCTTTCTTGATCAAAACTCTTCAGAGTAGAGGGATAGAGGGTACCTACCTCAATATCATAAAAGCCATCTATGAAAAACCTACAGGGAATATCATTCTCAATGGGGAAAAGCTGAGGGCTTTCCCCCTAAGGTCAGGAACGCGGCAGGGATGTCCACTCTCACCACTGCTATTCAACACAGTATTAGAAGTCCTAGCCACAGCAATCAGACAACAAAAAGAAATCAAAGGCATCCAAATCAGCAAAGAGGAAGTCAAACTCTCACTCTTTGCAGATGATATGATACTGTATGTGGAAAACCCAAAAGACTCCACCCCAAAACTGCTAGAACTCCTACAGGAATTCAGTAAAGTAGCAGGCTATAAAATCAATGCACAGAAATCAGTGGCATTCCTGTACACCAACAACAAGACAGAAAAGAGACAAATCAAGGAGTCGATCCCATTTACAATTGCACCCAAAACCATAAGAAACTTAGGAATAAATTTAACCAAAGAGGCAAAGGATCTGTACTCAGAAAACTATAAAATTCTCATGAAAGTAATTGAAGAAGACACAAAGAAGTGGAAAAATGTTCCATGCTCATGGATTGGAAGAACAAACATTGTGAAGATGTCAATGCTACCTAGAGCAATCTACACATTCAATGCAATCCCCATCAAAATACCATCCACTTTTTCAAAGAAATGGAACAAATAATCCTAAAATTTGAATGGAACCAGAGGAGACCCCGAATAGCCAGAGGAATCTTGAAAAAGAAAGGCAAAGCTGGCGGCATCACAATTCCGGACTTCCAGCTCTATTACAAAGCTTTCATCATCAAGACAGTATGGTACTGGCACAAAAACAGACACATAGATCAATGGAACAGAATAGAGAGCCCAGAAATGGACCCTCAACTCTATGGTCAACTTATTTTTCACAAAGCAGGAAAGAATGTCCAATGGCAAAAAGACAGTCTCTTCAACAAATGGTGTTGGGAAAATTGGATAGCCACATGCAGAAGAATGGAACTGGACCATTTCCTTACACCACACACAAAAAGAGACTCCACATGGTTGAAAGACCTAAACGTGAGACAGAAGTCTATCAAAATCCTAAAGGAGAACACAGGTAGCAACCTCTTCGACCTCAGCCGCAGCAACTTCTTCCTAGAAACATCGCCAATGGCAAGGGAAGCAAGGGGAAAAATGAACTATTGGGATTTCATCAAGATAAAAACTTTTGTACCGCAAAAGAAACAGTCCACAAAACGAAAATACAACCGACAGAATGGGAGAAAATATTTGCAAATGACATATCAGATAAAGGGCTAGTATCCAAAATATATAAAGAACTTATCAAACTCAACACTCAAAGAACAAATAATCCAATCAAGAAATGGGCAGAAGACATGAACAGACATTTTTCCAAAGAAGACATCCAAACGGCCAACAGGCACATGAAAAAGTGCTCAACATCGCTCGGCATCAGGGAAATCCAAATCAAAACCTCAATGAGATACCACCTCACACCCATCAGAATGGCTAAAATTAACATGTCAAGAAACGACAGATGTTGGCGGGGATGTGGAGAAAGGGGAACCCTCCTACACTGTTGGTGGGAATGCAAGCTGTTGCAACCACTCTGGAAAACAGTATGGAGGTTCCTCAAACAGTTGAAATTAGAGCTACCCTACAATCCAGCAATTGCACTACTGGGTATTTACCCCAAAGATACAAATGTAGCGATCTGAAGGGGTACGTGCACCCCAATGTTTATAGCAGCAATGTCCACAATAGCCAAACTGTGGAAACAGCCAAGATGTCCTTCGACAGATGAATGGATAAAGAAGAGGTGGTATATATACACAATGGAATATTATGCAGCCATCAAAAGGAATGAGATCTTGCCATTTGCAACGACATGGATGGACCTGGAGGGTGTTATGCTGAGTGAAATAAGTCAATCAGAGAAAGACATGATCCTATGACCTCACTGATATGAGGAATTCTTAATCTCAGGAAACAAACTGAGTGTTGCTGGGGTGGTGTGGGGTGGGAGGGTTGGGGTGGCTGGGTGATAGACATTGGGGAGGGTATGTGCTATGGTGAGTGCTGCGAATTGTGCAAGACTGTTGAATCACAGATCTGTACCTCTGAAACAAATCATGCAACATATGTTAAGAAAAAATTAAAAGAAGTAGATAGCAGGAGGGGAAGAATGAAGGGGAGTAAGTCGGAGGGGGAGACGAACCATAAGAGACGATGGACTCTGAAAAACAAACTGAGGGTTCTAGAGGGGAGGGGGTGGGGGGATGGGTTAGTCTGGTGATGGGTATTAAAGAGGGCACATTCTGCATGGAGCACTGGGTGTTATGCACAAACAATGAAACATGGAACACTACATCAAAAACTAATGATGTAATGTATGGTGATTAACATAACAATAAAAAAGAAACGCTCTGTTGTGAACCTGATCCTAATGTAACATTGTGTCAATGATACTTTAAAAGAAAAAGAAAAAGAATAAAAGGAAACTGGAACTCTCTGATCTCCCACAAGAAGTTTCAAACAGATTTAGGATGAAGTTCCTATTTCACTGGTCTGCTCACCCAGGCTTTTGTATTATCCTAAAATCTGCAATATCATATTTGTGGTAAATCTTGATGCTACTATTTTGGGGTATTTTATGACCTTTCATTGGCCACTTGACTCAGTCACCTCCATTTACCTTTACTTTACATGTATATTTAAGCCTACATTGAAGTCTTTCAGAATAAAACACAAACAACAACATTCAAGCGCCCTTCCTTTCCCACAGATGGCTTGAGAAATAGCAAATGGCGTAATAAAGCCTAATCTCAGTTATGAGGGCAACGTAAGTTGAACTAAAACAGAAATAAAATAGGGTAGGGGAAAGGCTAATAAGACATTCATGATTCCGCACTGAACTGTTTGGAAATTGTGGTTTCCTGACTAAGTTTATCCATTCATTTATTTAATGAACTTTTGCTAAGCACCAGCTACATGCCCAGCTCTGCTGTGAATCGAAACATGGTGTGTGAACCCTGGCTGCATCAGAAGGGAAAGAAGAAGGTGTGGAGAGACAGGAAGTAGGGATAAGAGATGATATGTCTTGATGCATTTAATGTGGGAGAAAAGGGCAGGGAGGTGGCAGAAGTGACTTTCATCCATCCGGCTTAAGGAAGGAGGGGACCAGCAGTGACATTAATGAGGTCAGGACACTGGAGGAAAGTGTCTTTCCATGGGGGGAGTGGGGGTATTGGAGAATGATGTGAACCTTAAACAAATGAGTTTGAAGTACACTTGAGAAATTTGGGGGGGTCTTAAATAGGTTTATACACACTTCTAATCAAAGGCAATTAGCCACATTCACTAAAAATATATTTCTCTGAAAAGGAGTAAAGCTAAATCATAGTAAAAACATATTTTGAATCAATACCAGATATAACAGTGCCTGACAAATAGATGCGAGGTGTCTAAATGATTCCTTTTTATGAATTATTAACTAATTATTTAAATAATCTTATACTATAGGATTGCTACTTCATGACACCTGTTATAAGAAAGATAAAATAGGGCGCCTGGGTGGCTCAGATGGTTGAGCGTCTGCCTTCGGCTCAGGTCATGGTCCCCGGGTCCTGGGATCAAGTCCCGCATTGGGCTCGCTGCTCCTTGGGAGCCTGCTTCTCCCTCTGCTTCTCTCTCTCTCTCTCTCCCTCTGTCTCTCATGAATAAATAAATAAAATCTTTAAATAAAAAGAAAGATAAAACAATGGCCCCTGGCATTCACGCTCGGTTATGAATTTCAACAGCAAGACTGAAGATTTTTTTTCATTGTGTTTTTAAACTCTGCCCTGAATGAATGAATGAATGAATGAATAAATACTATGTAATGTCTGGCAGTATCGTCTAGACATTATTCTTCTACAAAGAGTGAGTATACATTTGGGTTATTTTAGCACCAGGTGCAACATAATTAAGCTCAGAAACAGATCTATTTGGAATAATTTATGCTTCATCTAAAGTAGATCATATGTATTTATCTATTGCAGGCTTTTTACACGGATTAACAAGAAAGATTTTTACATATCTTAACACTGCTATGAATCACATTCCTGTGGGTTTTTCATGTCGGGCTTAACTGCCAAGTCCTAACACCTTGAGACTAGACCATCTCTTGGGTTTATGAGTCTATGCCCACAATACTCAGCTGCATGAGGTTTCTACAAGTGTGCATAGGAGTGCATGTCCACAACAATGACCCTTATGTGTGTCCCAGAGGGAGGGAGCTCCAGAATTAGATTAACTGCGTGCGGATCTTAAATACTGATTGAGAACGAGTTTTCAACTGTCTGCACATCCATTAGCTCTTCATTCTGTAAAATGAAGCCAGTGATGACACAAAACCTTCCTCACAGGGCTACTGTAAGAATTACATTTAGCACATGCAACACTAAAAATGCTGGCTGGCATGTGATAAAAAAATTAGTAAAGTTCCGCTACTTCTGCTTCATATATAAGCATGTTACCTGAGTTGAGATATCTGTTAACACAGACACAAAATAATCCTCACTGGGTATCCTTCATGTGATTAGGCTCTCTGACCATTTCTCCAAGCCTCCCAAAGCAAATAAATACAGCCAGTAGTTAACTTTCAATACCTGAGGGAGTTCTAAGTACGTTATAATTCTTGGCAATTTGGGCAAGCTTTGGGATGTTCTGTGAAATTGGTTTTTAATGAGTTAAACTACTGTATTTGACATTTTTATCCCAATTTCTGGAAGACAGTATACGTATTTAGTGAGGTCCTACTTTTCCAAACCACAACTGCACATTGGACGTCTGTTTGGAGTGTGTCTGTTTTGCATGATGATGCCAGTTCTCTTCCAGACGGAGAGGGAGAAGCAGGCTCCTGCTGAGCAGGGAGCCCGATGTGGGGCTCGATCCCAGGACCCTGAGATCATGACCTGAGCCTAAGGTAGATGCTTCACTGACTGAGCCACCCAGGCGCCCCTATTTTTCACATTCTTATCCTTCAGCTAATACTGTGTTGATTTTTACATAAAGCACCCAAATATTTTAGAGCACTTTAAAACTTGTCTTAAACATAAAACAGTATTCTAAGTGGTTGAAGAGTAGTTTCCAAACACATTGGGCATTAAAGGAAAACAAATTCATGACAAGATTAGTCTGGCCATTTGGTACTCTGAAAGGAATAGAGGCTTATGCTTGACTCTGCTCACCCATTTAAGAAACTTATATATAAAATATATTCCAAGTAAGCAAAGTTTTGTATAGATGAAAAAGTCCCAAGTTGAATACAAATAATTCAGTAAATATTAACGTAGGAATGTCTTAAAATGTTGTTTTGATCTTACTATTATTCATTTTATATTTAATAATGAATTCAATTTATTTGTAGGGGCAATGTTATATAATGTGACATTAAATGTCATTTACTATCTGAACCCAACATCTAACAATAATTATTTTCTACCAGCTAGGCTAATACTGGTCAAAAGAACACCAGCAGCTATTGTTTATCAACAAGAAAACTGAGACTGAGAGTAAGTACTTGAAGAAGGCCACACAGTGAGGTGGACACGTTCCAGGATCTTTCTTTAAGCGTCTAGAAACTATGTTACGATGTGCCAAATCCTTGCCAGGAAGAACTTACTATCTTCTAGAGGCAAGCCAGGTAAACATAAGCTTTTGATAAAACTACGTGTTGTAAACGAGGAATGCACTCCCCGCAGGCTGCAAGCTTTCCACCATTCTATAGAAGAGCCAAAAGGGCAGGGGTGATGTTTTATTTGACTTCTTATTCTCAAAGATTTCTACAATGTCTACCCCATAGAGTACCTCATTAAATGCTTGCTGTTGTTTTGTGGCAAAGTGCTGACAAAGCACTGAGAGAGAGAGAAGGCTTTATATATAAAGTGACACTTGAACTCTGTCTTGAGAAATAAACACAGCATGGAGCCCTGGGTGTTATACGCAAATGACGAATCATGGAACACTACATCAAAAACTAATGATGTATTGCATGGTAACTAACATAACATAATAAAATTAAATTAAATTTAAAGAAAAAAGGAAAATAAACACAGGTACTCAGGGGGCAAAAGAGCAAAGGACGGAAAATAATATGTGTGACCACAGGCCTGAAAACGGGGAACACTGGCTATATCAAGGTAATGGGTGTTCAGGTGTAAGAGGAAGCTGCAGACAGTGTGGAAGAAGTTTCTGGACAGGCAGCTATAGAGCTTTGGGAAGGACAGGCTTTCTGCCAGGTGTGGTGATCCCCCTTCTCAGCCACGTACGGACCCCGTGCACCAGGACCAGTCCAGGGGGTGGGTGCAGTTTCAGGACCCTCTGGAAATTCGGGCACAAGGCTAAATCTATCTTCCTTGTGTCTCATTGTGGTTGAACCTGAGTATCTCCACACATGAGCACGGCAATTCTGAATAAAATACAGGGGTGCCATTTAGAGAAGGTTGGGAATAACTACCACAGAAGGGAAGATTTTAATACTGAAGACAATTCAAGTAAGTTTTCAACGAGTTCCAAAACAGGTGCTTCTCTACATATAAAATAAATGTGCCGACAGTGCACTAATTTGTTAACAGTGGAATTTGTAAGATGATAAATCTGGGTAATCTAATTTCAAAAGCATTTACAGGAACTGGGTATTTACATGCATTCTGAAGAAGACATGCTTGAATACGATTTCTGTGTTACGTGCAACGTGATAACTCCTTATAGTCAGTGTAACCTTAAACTGCGGGGTTATTGTCTCTACTGGACAGAAATCTTCAAGTAAACCTACACCTTAACAGGTTCTGCACTCTTAATCAAACAGTAAATGGTAAAACCACACTCAGGTGCATCTGTGGTTCCATAATCCTTACACGGGTCTCTTGAACAGTGCCCCAGGAGGAGGCTCAGAGACCACGTTGTCCCTCCCCACTTGACCTTATTCCCAATGTTGAGTATCTCTTTGTCTCTGCAGCATCCCTCTGGCTATCATGTAACAATTGATCTAAACATGAGTGACCTAATTACATTAAAAACAACAACAGCAATACACGATGCTTGCCAGGAAGAGAGAGTCAACAGTTAGGAAAGATGCTTCCCTAAACTCAGTGAAGGAGGAAGGTCTAAGTTCAGGTTTTAGGGACTGAGGTTATCAGACAAGGTTTAGAGACTAATATGTCCTGACTTACAGCATGCATTCTAGTTTTGTCCTTTTAACTTGTCTTGCCTCTGTACTCTTGAACAGCAATCACACTGTTACTTTTCTATGCAGTATTCTTCCCTTACCTTTTTGCTCAATCATCTATTCCATTTTTTCCGACGATCCTTCCAAGGCTCTCCAAATTTGAATTAATATTTCTTTCTTTTAATTGCTAGAGTGATTATCGCCTATACTGTTACTTAGCAATTACTCATATGATGCCTTATAAAATTTCTTTTATGTCAACAGCCAGTCAAATCTGCTTTTTAATTTTCTGAAATTATTTGAAAAATATTTTATACTCTTGGCACATAACAGGCGCTTAATGAATGGCTGACTTATTGAAGTGAGCATAAGCTGACATTTTAAAATTCATCTTTTTTGAAACACTTTTGTTTGCTATAGAAAATGGCTTCCTACATATTAATGATAAAAAAATGAGGCATGATATAAGAGCCATGTCTATAATTAATCTTTGAGCCGATGAATCAAGTGTAAGCCGTTATTTCTGTAAATCAGAAATTCAAACTTAATTTCGTAAATTAAAAAGATGCATTTTGAGTAATATGGCAAAACACTTCTTTTTACATTAATGTAGTACATTTTTAAATGTATCTTTTCCTCAAAAAGTCATTATGTTGTTGCTTGTTAAGTAACATTCAGCCATAGCATAGAAAACAAAACAGGGCTTTTATAGGACCACCTGATTTATGAGAGCATAATTAACTTTTCAGCATTGTCAGTGGAGTTCTGCTTATCACTTTCCAAAATAAAGACAGAGGGGAGAAGGTGAGGAAACCTTGTAAGGTATGAATAAGGTCAAGCACAAGTGTGGCCTTTTTCTGTCTTATAAAATCTTATAAAAACATTATTTAAAATGATTAAAATATGAACTATTTTTTAAAAGAATCTGAAATAAATTTTAAGACAGTCAACGTATTTTCCTGTTGCAAAAATATTTTACTTATTTTCTAAAATACTAAATTCTGGAATGTGTAAACATACTTTCCCTAAACTGCAAAACTCCAAACAGCAACAACAAAAGGTATTTTGTTGCTGTTACACAAATATCATGAAAAAAAAATCATTTTGATTTGTAGTCAAATCAGTCACTTTGGATCAGGTTTATTAAGAGTTTACCCCTAATTTTTGTCACCTTCAATAGCTGTTGATTTCAGTGAGGGTAAAGAAAGTGGTGAGGATGTTATAAGCCACGTGTTCTCTCGATTCATGAGCCCTAACCAGAAAGCCACTGTGGTAGAAGAAGTAAATAAAAAGCTCCATGCATGAGACACAAGAAATTCCTTTAATAAATGATTATTGTTACTTATCATGTGCATCAGAAACCAGAAGAACGTTGCAATCTAGAGAGAGGATATGGTAGAAACAGAACCAGAAATGTGAAAGTTAAAAAAAAAATGTGCAGGTCAGGGACAGCAGAGGGTACTGTGCATTGTGATCAGGGAAGACATTGGTTCTGAGAAGCTTCCAGAAGAAGGTAACAGCTGACCACAGTCTTGGGGGACGAGGAAGAGAGTGACAAGGAGCAGACAGGCATTTGCAGGGCATGGAAAACGAATGACCAGATGGTGAAATGTATCATATAAAGGGAAGGGCATATAAGTTATCTGCACAGTTTAAAATAGTAATGGCTTAAAAATAAGCTCCCATGTTACCACCCACCTCTACTTTCAGAAGGAAGAAGAAAACTGTTGCTAGAGAAGTACGGGGAATGCAAACAAAGGAGTCACTGCGTGTGGTGTCCACACGGGACAGGTGCATTCGGGGTGAGAGGCTGCTATTTTTCTTACGCAGAATTTTACAGGTCAGTGTACGTGATGGCCATAAGAATGATTAAGGGCTAGAAAATGTTAAGAAGCACTAGTTTAAACAGAGGGAGAGGAAAATTTATGCAAATACTGACTGAAATTTGTCCAGATATATGTTAAAGATAATCTTTTGAGAGGGTGAGGTTCTAACACAGTAAAATTGTAGTGAGCAAAAACTTCTTTTTAAGGAGCTATTTGGAAGAATCTTGAGTGAAACATTGCCAACTGAAGCACACACAGAGATACGTCCTTGAGAAGAAAGATGGCTCAGAGACTTGCAGGCCTTGGAAACGTTACGTTAAAAGTGATGAGAAAAAGAGCTGGAGAGAACTCAAATGGTCATTCCATCTGAGAAGACGGTGGACTCTCTCTCTCTCCACCCCCCCCCCCCACTCCAGGAACAATATTACTTAGATCAGTTTTACTTCTATTTTGTTGTTAACCTTCAGTTCCCACTCATGTGCCTGGCAAAATAAGGGTTTTAATTATTTGCCTGCACATTCAATATTCAAATAGTGCATTCTTTCTCCATATACTAGAAGACTTTGAGTTATCAAGGTACTATTGAAAACTGTGTAACAATCCATTGGAAGGGCATCTTTAAATATTTTGTCATTAGTGCATTGTTTTATCACCTCCGAAGAAACTTGGAATACATTATCTAAACCTTGGATAAAAATATAAAAATATGTCCCTAAATTTACAGGAAATTTATAAACACAGAATTCTAACTTATCATTTTTTCTGTACATATGGGTATCATTATCTCAAATTTGATTAGATTTTCCAAGGTATTAGGTATTTGGTTATGTAAAAAGTCTTTATAACCCGAATCGTAAAGTTGATCAAATGATTAAGTAGTCACAACGATTTGCAAGCTAGCAAGATGATATATTAAGTACATAAGCCTTTCAAAAGATTAAAACCTAAAAGGAAAACCCTTGCCAAAGTAAATTTACCATAAACACAAATACAAAGAAACAAAACTTTCATTTCTAGGTTCAAATTGCGAGGAATTTGACGACAATGAATATGCTACTCGTACTGCTTATGAAAAACGTACAAAAGACATCTGCTGAGATATCTGCTGCTGAACATACTCACTTAGATGGTGTCCTGATTTTTCAAATACAAGAAAACTTAGGAATAAAAACAAATGTGCAGAGAGATATCGAAAGCTGGATTCCTAGAAGTGGGAAAAAAAAATTCTCTAATCGATCTGTTTCACAGATAGGGAGAAACTGGATCCAAAATGATGAAGTGACAAGTCCCCAGGTAGATTTCAGGGTCAGAACAAGAACCAGGGTTGAATGCTCTGTGAAAGCCCCTGGGCCAAGCTCCTCCCAGGTCCCCGAGTCCACCATATGAAAGTAAGTTAGCTCAGTGGTTCATATAATCACTGAGCTCTCAAAAACAAACCAACACACCATTTCCCACAGGCAGGCAGGGCTGAGCACATGCCAGGCTCTTAGGACAGGCTGCTGCTGAACTGACAAAGATCTAAAGGCAGGTAAGAAGGAAGAGCATTCCAAGGAGGAGTTATGGCTAAAAAAACAAATACCATCTACAGGTATTTCTTCCATAGCCTGGAAATATGGAATTTATTAATAAAACAAGACAAAACATGCGCAGCTCTCAAAGCTACAAATGACCACAGATGACAGACACTGTGGCATTCTTTTTTTTTAATTTGAATTCAATTTAATTAACATATAGCATATTATTAGTTTCAGAGATAGAGTTCAATGATTTATCATTTGTATATAACACCCAGTGCTCATTACATCACATGCCCTCCTTAATGCCCATCACGCAGTTACCTCATCCCCTACCTGCCTACCTTCCAGCAACGCTCAGGTTGTTTCCTAGAGTTAAGAGTATCTTATGGTTTGTCTCCCTCTCTGATTTCATTTTGTTTTATTTTTCCTTCCCTTCCCCTATGTTGATCTGTTTTGTTTCTTAAATTCCACATGAGTGAAATCATATGCTATTTGTCTTTCTCTGACTGACTTATTTCATTCGGCATAATACCCTCCAACTTCATCGACATCTTTGCAAATGGCAAGATTTCATTTTTTGATGGCTGAGTAATATTCCGTTGTGTGTGTGTGTGTGTATATACATGCATATATATACCATATCTTCTTTATCCATTCATCAGATGATGCACTTTTTCCATATGTTGGCACTGTTTTCCAGAGCGGCTGCACCAGCTTGCATCCCCACCAACAGTGTAGGAGGGCTCCCCTTTCTCCACACCCTCTCTAGCATTCTTTATTATGAAATAAATTGCAGGGGTGCCTGGGTGGCTCAGTCGTTAAGCGTCTGCCTTCGGCTCAGGTCATGATCCCGGGGTCCTGGGATTGAGCCCTGCCTCAGGCTCCCTGCTCGGCAGGAAGCCTGCTTCTCCCTCTCCCACTCCCCCTGCTTGTGTTCCTGCTCTCGCTGTGTCTCTCTCTGTCAAATAAATAAATAAAATCTTAAAAAAAAAGAAATTGCAGAACAGTTCATGCTGATTTCAATAGAGTCCTTAATTTCTTTACCAGTGAAATAAATTCTTTAAAAGTCTAAAAATAAAGTTTAATTTCTTTTTCCAGATATATTACCTGTTTTAAATGAAAGGCATTATGAAATTTAGCTTAAGCTGGTGTATTTTCACAACTTCAAACAGCCTAAAAATTATTCTTCTCTAATTTTTTTTTAATATGCTAGTTACACTTGGAGTATTTATGAAAGGAACACAATGTTTTACCATACTTTTTCAAATATTTGGTATAATTGTTATTGAGTTTTATCATGCAGATTTCAGCTGTACTGCAACAACTGATTTAGCTCTGAATCACTGATTCTACTCAATTAATATTTCAATAATAATTAATGCCAATGATTATTGCACGCCATAGAAGTTGCAAAAATTATCACATTACCCACCATTTTTTTAAGTTGGAATTTAAACTTTGTTCAAAGCAGGACCAGCCATGGAAATTTACCTCCTCATTCTGTCATTAACTGTATATGTTTGGACAACTTATTTAATGTCCTTAAGTAATACCTTTATCTTGAAAATTCTAGTAACAATCCTACTTACAGGGTCCTTACCTATATTAACAGATAATGCATGTAAAACAACCAGCAAGGTGTTTGACACATAGCAGATACTCAATAAAATCTCCACTCATTTGCATTTGAATTTGCCAGATCTACAGAGACATTTAAACATCATGACAATTATACAATATTTTTTTTTCTGAAATGTATCTTATTTATCCATACTTATTGAGATAAGGTAAATGTAAGTCAATTAGCAAAAACAGCAATCAGTGTCATTTATTATCATCTGCATTGCTTCAGAGGAGAAGCGTCTCATAAACAACTGGTAACTCTGAAATCTGTCCATGTAGCTGCAGGTAAAGATGATTGTTAGTGTCAGGGAATGTCATGGGAATCATTTCAAAGTGGTCCTTACACTTGCACTGGTCCACCTGCTTGTAAGCTGTCAAATAGTTTCCTCAATGCCAGGCCTGCAAACTGCATATATAACACATATAAGCACGGGGACAGCACTGGTAGGGTACTTCCGGGGTCTGTGCTAAATGCTTTAACAAGCTCATTCACCATGTGTTGTATGTTTCTTTTTTTCCCCTCCTTTGTGGCATCTTTATTTTTCTATCTGGTACATGAACAAAGTGAACATGGTCAGAAACATCAGCTGCACTGAAACACCAGCTGACTGTAAAACAGAGGGCACGTGGACATGGAAGGGCAAGGTGGCAATTCCAGACTAGCTTCCCCCAAAGGGCTTATGCTCCAAGCCCGCAACCAGAGGCTGCTCTGGGCGGGACTGTGCAGTGCATCTCTGGGGAGGAGCGACAAGGAGGACCAGTCGCAACAGGGACTGCAGCCAGGCATGAATTTATTGGCTTCTGGCCTCACGCTCCTGCTTGAGGAAGTTGATGAGCCCATTGGTGGAAGAGTCGTGAGAGGTCACTGGGCTACTGCCGCCAAAGCTCAGGCTTGATTTTCTTGTCCAGCTGCTTTCCCAGCTCCACCCCCACCGGTCAAAGCTGCTGATGTCCCAGATGATACCCTGAATGAAGATCTTGTGCTCATACATGGCAATCCAGGTTCCCAGGATGAATGGCGTGAGCTTGGTGAACACAATAGAGTTGGTTGGCTGATTTCCTTCAAAGACCTTGTGTAGCAACAGCTTCTCCAAGGCCTCTGGACTCTTCCCTGCGGCCTGCAGCTCCTTCTGGGCCTCTTCTGTCGACTTCCCCTTCATCAGGGCCTCAGTCTGGGCCAAAAAGTTGGCCAAGAGGATCTTGTGATGCCCTCCTTATGAACCTTCCTTGTGAACCATTCCTTATTGGGTGCTGGGTCTGGACGGGGACGAGGAAGTCACAAGGTATCATCTCGGTGCCTTGGTGGATGAGCTGGTAGAAGGCATGCTGGCTATCGGTCCCTGACCCCCCACACACAATGGGGCCCGTCTGGTGGTCCACACGAGTGCTGGACCTGGTGATGTACTTCCCGTTGGACTCCATGTCACCCTGCTGGAAGTAGGCAGCAAAGTGGTACAGATACTGGTCATAGGGCAGCATGGCCTACGTCTCACATCCAAAGCAGTTGATGTACCAGACACCCAGCAGAGCCAGCAGGATGGGGGCGTTCTTCTCCAGGGGCGTCATATGGAAGTGCTGGTCCCTCCAGTGGGCCCCTGAGGGCAGCTGCTCGAACATGTCAAATCCCATATGCAGTGCAACAGAGAGTCCAATGGCTGACCACAGCGAGTAGCATCCTCCTACCCAATCCCAGAGCTCGAACGTTTTGAGGGTCAATCCCAAACTCCTTCACTTTGGCTGTGTTTGTAGACAGGACAACAAAGTGCTTTGCAACGGCAGAAGGGTCCTTGGCCGACAGGAGAAACCACTCCTTTGCCGTCTCCACATTCGCAATGGTCTCCTGGGTATTAAGGTCTTGGAGGCAATGATGAACAGGGACGATTCAGGGTTCAGAGTGGCCAGAGTTTTGGTGATGTGGGTCCTGTCGATGTTGGAGACAAACCAGACCCGGGGACCTCCTGAAGAGTATGGCTTAAGGGCTTCGGTCACCATGAGGGGTCCCAGGTCAGAGCCGCCAATGCCGATGTTAATGACGTCTGTGATGGGCTTGCCTGAGTACCCCTTCAAGTCGCCGCTCCGGACTCGCTGGCAGAAAGAAACTTCATCTTCTCCAGGACCCTGTTGACCTCTGCCATCACATCCTTGCCATCTACCAGAATGGGTGTGTTTGCCTGGTTCCGCAAGGCCACGTGCAGCACCACCCAATCCTCTGTGAAATTGATCTTGCCGCTGAACATGTGCTCCTGGACAGCCTCCACACCCCTGGCCTTGGCCAGGTCCACCAGCATCTGCATCACAGTTTTGCTCACAAGGTTCTTGTGAGTAATCCACCAGAATATGCCCATGGTTGGTGTTCAGGTTCCAGCTGAAGTGGCTAAAGCATTCCTTGTCCCCCTTGAAAAGGCGACGCAAGTTGAGGTTCAGAGCCGTGTTCGTGGTACCATTTCTGCAGCTTCTGGAACTGCAGATTCTGGGTGAGCGCGGCCATGGCGACAGCGGTGGGTTACATGGGCTTGGACGAGCTCGGAGGAGGAAGAGGGGGTTGGCGGCGCGTAGCTAGCCTGTATGTTCCTTTCATAACACCACGAAGAGGCTGTTATTCCTGCTTGGTAAAGGACATACCCCAAGTACCTGGCCTGAGATAATGAGGAGCAGAACCGATTTCAAACAAGGCAAGCTGAGTCCTCACCACATGTGCCTGAAGACCCCTCCTGCCACCTCACATGGCTGCCGTGGAAAGAACACAGGCAAACAGAAACCACCGCATCTGACCTCTGGTTCTTTTATCTTTGTGTTCAGAAACCGGTAGGTCGTTGGTCTAAGGGGTCGAGAAGGTCTCCTTCTTTTTGGAGTGGGCCCTGATGCTTTCCCCAGTGCAGGTGCTTTCTGAGCAGGTCTGTGCTTGTCGGCTGGCCTGTGGCCTCCATGAGTGTGGTACTGCACCTGTGACCTTGCCTCTGTTCCATTTTCTCCCCCATCTCCAATTTATCATCACTTCCTAAATGTATATTAAATTCGTGTGGCCTACTGTTATGCATTCAAATCTTTCTGAAAACATAAGACTAATTTTGGATATCCGTGTACAGTTTCATAGATCTCTGTACTTTTATTGCTGTAAGAGACCTCACATGGGGTCAAGTTCAAAGGGTCAGAACAATGTTACCCTAATATTTCCAGCATTTTACAAAAGCCTAAAGATATTGACCATTTATTTGCCAACCATTCCCCACCTCTCACCTAAAGCTACACAGATTACCAAAAACATCCAGCTTCTTGGATTATAATGGGGAGTTTGCTTGTCTCATTTTTTGTTGTTGCTGTTGTTGTTTTCAAGATTTTATTTATTTATTTGACAGAAAGAGAGCCCGCGAGAGAGGGAACACAAGCAGGGGGAGTGGGAGAGGGAGAAGCAGGCTTCCCGCGGAGCAGGGAGCCCGATGCAGGGCTCCATCCCAGGACCCCAGGGTCATGACCTGAGCCAAAGGCAGATGCCTAAGGACTGAGCCACCCAGGCACCCCTGCTTGTCTCATTTTGATGAGACATTCCGATTGGCAGGCATATGTAGATTTGCAAAAAAAAATAAAAAAATTTAAAGTACAGGGTCTGCAGAGAGGAAATAATTAAAACATATCCTAAGGAAAAAAGCTTGGAAACCAGTATGCTAGTAAATCCCAAAAGTTACATGCCCAAAAGTTGTAATGAGAGCCAGGAGCGCCAAAATCCAATCTGTTATTTACATTGTATTTTTTTAAAAGAAAAGAAAGATGTTAAACGTGTAGATTGCCAAGTTTAAAATATACAGATCTATCTCCTTCCTTTAAGCCAAATCTTGTTAAGAAAAGGAATTTGAGCTTCTAAAGGAAGTGACATAAATCCCATATTTAACATAAAAGTAGGCATCTGCCTGATTTTAGGAGCGTGCATGCAGTCATTAGGATAAGTGCTGTCTGCCCCATGCCTGCATTCCACCATTCCATCCCTTTCTCTCCCAGAGTGAAGCTAACAAGTAATTTAAAAATAATTGAAGAATTAAATCGTCATTGGTGGTCATTTTCCTTTTTTGCCTATGCCTTCAACAGACTTATTCCAGCAACTCCATTAATATAGCTATTGCAAAATAAAGGAAAAAAAGAAGAAAGCTGAGCAAATGGCTTTTAAAATTACAAAAAAAGGTAACATATTGTGTTGCTTCGGATAGCAGTCAAGTCTAGAGGCAAAACAGAAATAACAGATGCAATATAAATTCAGAGTTATGCGAGTCACACAGGAACCCAGGCTCCCCAAACCAGCCCAATATGCTCCACCTGAGGAAAGACTGCAAGAGACGAACGGAAATTGCACGAGCAACATAAACGGGGAGACAGCAACACTGTAATCCTGATTCGGTAATAAATTTTGGAAAAAAATGTATACTGATTGGATTTCTTATTAAAAACTTCAATCAAGGAGAAATTTCTTCCAAATCAATATAGGCCTCTAAAATGTTTTTGGGACTGTGAGATTTTAAGATCCACTGTAATTGAGTGAAGTTACTAGTTTGGACCTAATTAAATTCTCTCTGAAAGCTAGTCACAGAGGTGCTTCGTTATTTTGTCCGTGCCTTCGTGGCGTCACTGGGCTGGTTTTGGGAGCAGCCTAAGTAAAACGCATTATAATTCCGATGGAAAATTTAAAGGTGGGTGCATAATTTATTGAACGAGTAATTCGACATAATGTTTCTAATGATGTTAGAACGGGCAGCTAGGCTCTAGCAGCACACCTGGAGGCCAGCCAGGAGGAAGGGGCAGCCAGCTCGCACGCAGGCAGGGCAGAGGCGCGCCCGGGCAGCGCGTACCAGAAACCGCGTCGCACCAGCCGGGCCCAAGATGCCGTGGGCCAGGACGGAAACCCCTGCCAAGTAGGCAGAAAGAGCGGGAACGGCCGCTTCCGGCCCCAAGTAATGAATATTCCGCCCCCTTGTTAACAGCCGCCCGTAGAAGACAGACACCCAGCCCAGGGCGCACCGCGTGCTCTCCTTCTCTGGAGCGCACCTGCTCGCCTGTCTGCTCAAGTCAACTTGACCGCTCGAGTGGCTCGTGCGCTGTGCTGCGTGTCTGTCTGCCCCTGTATTCTTCCTGGGGACAAGACCAAGAGCCTCTGGGGACATCTTTAGGATGCGTGGAGCCCCAGAGCCCGGGTCTCCCCACTTCACCAGGCAACAATGGATACACACTCATTAATCACCTAATTCGTGCATGACACATTATATAAGCCACTAAAAGCCTGCGTTTGTTTTGAATTGTTCCAGAAGGAATTCTTTCTACAGTAATAACTCTTAGTTGTTACATGAAAAAGTGAAGGAATGCCTTCTCCCCATAGAACAAGACAGCAAGAAAGTAAAAATGAAAAGATATCTACACCATGCATTTTTGGGTAAAACTACTGGTTCTGTCTACTCGCCCTCCCACTGCTCATGCCCCTTGACGTGTAACTGTGTAATTCCTTCACTAACATTTTCCTGACTTCTCCTATTGAACAGAAAAAATAACCTCACCCATTCCTAATAGAGAAGAGAATCTGAGGGGGAGAAAAAAAGAAAAAAGAAAATCCTTTCAATCACTTAAACACACAGTAAGCATTTTCTTACAACTGTGGTAATAAATGATGTCATATTACACTTTCTATTCACATGGACAGATCCTCAGCAGCCCCAACCTGGACAATCAGTGCCAGTTTCCAAAACAACTTTCTTGAGTTTCTGTTTTCAGTGGTCTGGCTTAGTTATGTTGAAATCCTAACTCCCAATTGTTTGGTATCTGGGGGGGTTGTCTTTAGCAGGTAATTAAGTCACGAGAGTAGAGACCCCATTATCTGCCTCTCATGAGGGCATGGGATCTGTGTCCTTCTAAGAAGAGACACAGAGAGATGGTCTCTCTCTTGGCCACATGAGTGAGCTTACCGTGAGAAGGTGGCTGTCCGCGAGCCAGGAGGCAGATTCTCACAAGACATCAGATTTCCTGGTGCCTTGAACTTGAACTTCCCAGGCTCCAATACCATGAGAAATAAATGTTTGTGGTTTAAACCCCACAGTCTGAGGTCTTTATGTTATGGCAGCCCAAAATAAGAGAGTGACATCTTTCAGATGCCTGGATACTACTCTGAGTCACTAGCGGTCAGAATAAAAGTCACAATTAAGATAAGTTCTAACAGCAAAATTAATAAGCCCACTTTCTGTTGTAGAGCACAGTCCTTTTACTAGCTCTTTGATAGAATAATGATCAGGTAACATGATGCCAGCTTTTCTTTATTATTACTTTTGGCTTAAAACAGTGATTTATTTTTTCCTCAGGATTATGTGTGTTTCCTGGGCTCTGTGGGGTGGTTCTTCTTGACGTGGTGTCGACTACGTCACTCATTTAATGACATTCTATTGGGAGCTCAGTGGGGCTGACACCCAAGACCCCATCCTGACAGGCCATCCATACACTGTAATAGCAGGTGCTGATAATTATGAATGACAGCAAGTTTTAAATTAACTGCATAATTAAATCCTCATTCACAGCATTGAGTTGTTGTTTTCAATCTATGCGAATGGATCAAGTGGGAGGCAATGACTGGGCCACCAGGAGATACGAAATACTCAAGAGGCTCGCGCACCACCTAAAAACTCAGTGGAGAGCTTGTGAGTGCCAAAGAGGTTCCATGGCAATATCGGACTTGAGCAAAACCAAAAATGACCTTGGAAGATTGTGACAAGTTAATCCCATAGAGGACTCATCATCTGACCTAAATCAAAGATCCTGAACCTAAATCAAAGGGTTTTTTACCACTTAAAATCCAGATTCTCTTCAAAATATACAAAGAAGAGAAAGAAACTTTATGGCAAGATAAAACATGTCACACTTGCCAAATATCAACCCTATGAGAGATAAAGACTTCCAAGAACTCACAATGACAGTGAATATTTTTGGTTGTATTCCAAAACAGTTATCAAACCTAAGCAGAGGACCTAGGAACGTCACCTTATGATTAGGTGCAGAAGTCTTTCATAAAATTTTCTGAGATCAAAAAAGTGTTCAGCAACTGAACAGAGTAAAAAATAAAATTAAAACCTAATAACTATAACTATTCTGAAGACAGGCATTTTTTCCCCAAAGAAATATAAAAAAAAAATATTGGCCACCTATGAGGAAATATGTATTTCTTGTAAACATTAGCAAATACTACACTGTGATTTTCAACTTTTTCCTCCTGAGAGCATAGAAACTGGATAGAGGTATGAGAGCCCAATGTTGTCTATATTTGGGGATCAACATCCTTTGCAAATAAATGTCTATGTTTTTTCCTACTCTAATAATCTGTGATTCTATAATTTGATATTAAACTCAGATCTTTGTACTACAGAATTTATGATTTTAAAAGAACTTCAAGGATTCTTACTCATTCATTCAATACTTGATTTCCTTCTGTACAAATAGAATAGTTATGAGTTCATGCTTGAGTCAAGTTAACAGTGGCCTAAATATTTTTTGAAGAAACTTTATTGCACAAAATTCTTCCATTATATATTTTTCTCTTACACACACTCACTAAATTTGTCTGGCTTTACTGGCAATTGTTTAATTTCAAATTATATGAAAATTAACCACCAATGATAGTGATTTGCCTCAGCTAACCATATTTTTTATATAAAGAGATGTTGGTCATTTTTAAGCATACTGTGAAATTGTAATTGACAAAAATATTTAAAAAATATATTTAAAATGAAAATAATAAAAATTAATTATAAATATTTCCAATATTATTATGATTTTGTACATTTTTATACCAAAAATGGCAGCTTGCAATAACAGCTACTTTTTACAGGATGCTCACTAATGTAGAGCCTATTCTAGGAGCTGCCATATTTTGAATGATTGCTTCATCTAGAAAGATAAACATTCTTATGTTTATCTTTGGTAATTTCTGGATGATGAGACTATATGCAATTTTATTATGTTTCTTTTCTACAATGAACAAATATGTGATTTTTAACATTATGAAAAGTAAATTATGCTATTTCTTTTGCTTTAATTGTTCAATTGTTGCTAATTTTTTTTCTTTTCAATTGTTGTTAATTTCTATACAAGCCACGGTAAGTGAATAATGGCACCTTCACAGAGTGCTTAGAGTTCGATGTCCAAGGCAAGTCAGCCTATACTACATATATTAAAATCTCCTTCAGTTGGAATTTGATGTTAATGCAGAGGCATATGTATATTCAGAGGAAAGATGAACCATCCTATTTGGGACCAGATTCCAAATCTCAGGAAGTATCAGGAGGACCACCACCATACTGCAGTAACAAGGCCCTTCTAAGCAAAACAGCCCTTTTCCAGAGTATGGCTCATTGGGGATAAATTGATGTTTGGAAATACAGCCATGCCCCTTTGAATTTATAACATAAGATAAAAATGTGGCAGTCATTTGAACTTCTAATACTTACTAAAGATAAACGTTAATAAAAATTTTTGGCATTTTTGGTTGGAAATCTATGTGTTTTTCTTAAGTTAATAAAAATGTTTCCCAGAACAGTCTCATTCAAAGTTACAACACTGTCTTCAGTAACAAAATAATGTTGAAAAAGTGGGGTGCAATATCTAATACACCCTATGAACAGATGTTACATTCTAGAGATATGAATGCAGGAAGAGGTAGAAATTGATAACCCAATTAAATTATGAGAGTACCCTTAAAATTAGCATAATTTCCTATAAAAAGGGATACTTCTCCAAGCTTATTATGAGTTGATAAGCAGAGTATATTTATTCAGATGCACCCCACTGGCATCCCTGGAGTAACACATGCCATTTAATATCCACGATGACTCCAAAGTTATAATAAGAATACAAACCACCCACCAGGAATAAAAATCAACATTACACAATTCCAATAACCTGTGTTGAGACTCTACATATATTCTGGAGCACAAAGCAAATTTCAGTTTGGTAGAAATGTATACAGTATACTCTAATTTTCTTTTCATCTCCAGTTTTTCTATGCTTATATATAAAAAAATTAAAACAAATTTATAGCATAATTATTTTCTGAAATTAAGTACAAATGCATACCTAAAGCAATTTCAATAAATAAACTGAAGCAAAACTTTCTGTTGAATTCCCAAAGCAATGGCACATTTTCAGTGGCCATGTGTGATGCTATTTAATTAACATCTAATAAATAAGTTAAATGGGAATAAAGCTTATAAAAATACAGGCATCAAAGTATACCTATATTAAAATCACAGAGTGCAATTTATAATAGTTTTAGAAGCAGAATGCTTACGGGACTATCTCCTTGGAGTTCCAGCTAACACGAGGTATCCATGTGAACTTACCAGGAATAAAAAGGTCTAATCTATAAGAACAAAGGGATTTGGAAAGAAATATTCAAGATTGAGAGATGTCAACAAAATTAATGAAGATTGGCAGATACTAACAACTGTTTAGATGATTTAGCCTAGCTAAAAGGATTGAAACCAAATAGCCACTGGTACAGAATCAAGAAGAAGCAATACTATTTGCACCCCAATTTCTCAGCAAGATCTCAGGAACAGAAAGCATTAGGCACTTCAGTAGCCAATGTGGGTGAGGTTGGGATTAAAAGTAAAAGGATTAACTGAAACACCAGTAAGGAGAGTTAGACACCAAATTGTCCTCCCTAATGCACAGTCAACTGACTGTAGATGCCTCCATCCACAGCTCGCCCATCACAAAGAGATTAGAAATAAATATATAGGGTAGAGGAAAGAGGAATAAAGCCGTGGGTAGGGAGGTGGAGGTAGTGAAGGGTAGCAACTTATGGAACCTCAAAATATTATTGTGGGAGTTCAGGCATGGCAACCCCAATATGCCACTTTGGTATAGTGATTCTTTTGAACTGTAGATACTTGAAAAACATCAAATGCAGGCAGAGATTTTCTCAGAGCTCTCCTTATCTTCCGAAAGACTGTCTTTGGAAAGGAACTTGATTCAATTGTCTTGGATCCCCTCCCGGAGAGTTTTATCAATAAGGAGGACTGACTGTTATTACAGGTGAGGACATTTGAAGAAGACACACCCACACCAACTTTGCCCCACCTGCTCTTCTGAGGGCCTGTTCATCTTTCCTAAAGCACGTTTATTCTCCCCTAAGAGGCCTACATTCCCCCCTCCCTTCCCTATAAAGATGTTATTTAAGCCAGAATTCTAAGCCACTTTGGAGAGTTACTCATTTTTCTCTGAATAACTCCCATATACACATGAGGTATACATGCTAATAAATTTCTTTCTGCTTTTCTTTTATTAACCTGCTTCTTACTTTGGGGATTGCAGCTAAGAATTCAAAAAGGTGAAGGTAGAATTAATTTTCTTCCCCTACCATAGACCCTGGGGACAGAAATTTGTTAAACATCCACTGTGTGTTTTGAGGTTATATAACAAGAAAGCTGCATTATTGCTCATGATTCACAAAAGCTCAGGGAAGTTACATTACTTGACTGAGATTACACAGAAGCTGTGCTTCTGCAAAATTATATTATTTTCTGATATGCCTCCTGTGCTTTATGGCCATGCCACACACTTCTTGATGAAGCAGAAACAAAATGGAGAGTCCATCAGGGCATTAAAAGAAATGAACACCATGGTTATGTATAAGCAGAAGGTCTGAGTTTATGTGGGACAGTGTGAGCTTGCAGAACTTCACATGCTCACATCGTTCTCCAAACATCTGTGGGCCAGAATCAGAAATTCAGCATATGCACCAGAGAATACTATCTGGATCCTGGCTGGAAGGGTGATGGCACAAAAATGTACAACTGTGAATTGATAGGCAGGTGCCAGTATCAGAATAAAGATAAGCAGCTACATATTCACCAGCTATCAGAAACATGCATCAGAGGTTCGAGGTGGAAAGGTAGGCAGACTAATAAAAGACATCAGTGCTCCTCCAAAACCATAAAGAGAATCTGATAATGAAAAATGATCCTGCATCCTCCAGCAGCATCATTTAAATTCCTACATGTGAGAGAAAGTCCTAGTGGAAGGAAAATAATATGAGGATCATAATACACGATTCTCAAGTCTGAAAAATGGCCAACAGGGACGTAAGGATCTAGAGAGAAGCAGCTTGGAGGGCAATACCCACAGGATCCGTCTGGGGCCAAGTGAATTTGGAAGGGGAATGTGGGAAGAGTCACATCCCAGAGGCCATTCATGGACAGCGAACAAGTTACACTCGTGGAAATCTGAGCAAGTTTTCTTTCCGAAGGGAGAGGACGGGATATGAAATTTTAGTTGTCTTCCCACTTGCAGGGATTTATGAAAATCAAATGGATTTTCTTTTTCAGAAGCTTCCATCAGGTTGTGTCAGCAACTAATACCTTTCATCATTTGTGACTTGGGTTCTTAATTAAATTCCCAGAGGGCACAGAAATGAAGAATCCCAGTAGGATCATATTACAGCAGATGAGGAACAGCTCCGCAAGCAAAATGTAATGTGTACCAGAAGAAGAAGGTAGGGCTGCAGAGAAGCTAATGTCAGCAAAGAAAGCAAACAGAAAACAAAAAGAAATGAATTCCACACCTTGGTTGTCTCGAGGTTTTCCATTATTTTTTCCATGTTTTCTTTTAAGAGGAACCTTTCTGCTTTCAAAACTGTGGGGAAGGGAATGAGCCATTGCCTGTTTTAGTTTTTGCTTTATGCCAGGTGCTCTAAAAATATTTCCAGTTTGCCCCTATCAAATAAATAAATTCTATGAATGTGTCCTGACAGTTAAGAAAATTGGCCTTTGATTATTCAATGATGTAGCTGGTAAGTAGCAGATCTGGTATACAAACTCGAGTCTGACTCATCTTCCAACCCTATACTCTTTGTGACACACCGCATTAAGTCTTAGATAATTCCCCTTCTGTCCAAAACCTAGTTGTAGTTTTTTTGCTGCTGTTGTTGTTGTTGTTATTTAACGTTTTCCATAATCTTTAGAAATGTATCCCTGCTCCTTTAAGAAGGAAAGATAGCTTATACAACCCAAAATTGCAATTTTGTTGTTGCAATGGAACCCAACAATTGATTCCAGCCCCTCCCTATAATTGAACAGAAAGGTGGCAACGATTTTTCATTGCTTTTAGAGAGAGGGGAGGAAAAAAGTCTCTATCACGTGAACAGAGCATAATAAGTGCCATTTTTGCAAATCGTCTGTTTGACAGTACCTTTGTAGAGGCACTGAAGTATCCTTTTTTGAGCATGAAGCAAGGAGACTGCCTTTCCTTCTCATACTCTCAAGGGACCCACTCAAACACCTAATAGTGCTTTTAAACCTTTAATGCATTCATAATGGAATTCCCCAGTTAGAGAGCTTCCTATTGTCTGGGTAGAGACTCCAGCTGCAGCTCTACAAATACCCCTCTTTTTTTTTTTTTTTTTTAAATACTGTTCACATGAATTGGAAGAATCTTCAAAGGAAAGCTGGAATATCTCGAATGGGAAACCTGAAATTAGTAGCAGGTCAGGAAGGTGCTGAAAAGATGGGGGGCGGGGAACGGTAGCCATGAGTGAGATTCAAGTCACATTAATGAAATGAGATAAGTAGCTTTGAACTAAAATCAATTCCAGATCCTCAGACAAGGAAGGAAGGCCTTCTTTTCATCTTGGGATACATTTAAAATCAACAAAAGTATAACAGACTCATAACCAGAAGTTACATGACAATGTAGGGATTTAGAAAAAGAATGGAAAACAAAGAGAAAGCGTGGACACCTCTCTACTTCAACAGTCTCTAAGTTCCAAGAAGTCTGAACTGGTAGAGTTAACTTCATCCACAATGAACGTCTGTACAACCTCTTCAAACATCCCGTAAAGCACTGCGCCGTTGTATGTGGGCAAAGAACATCTGATGATAGTAATAATAATAATAATAACAATAACAATAATAGTAAGTATAGATATTAACTTTCAGGCCAAAGTTCTTAGATCTACAAGTCAAAACCATGGAGAAAGCAAGACTCCTCCTGTGAAGAGACCTCTGAAGTTCACAGTTATCAGATGAGACTGAAATTGGGATGGAATGGTGAGATTTCACGAGAGAAGACTTTTTTTTCCCTTTCCTAAATTTTGTTCAGAACATCCAGTGAAGCAACTGAAGCTCTTTTTATAAGCAGTATACTGAAATAGGGCCAAAGTTAAATACTGAGAAAGAAGAATCAAGTGAAGTCAATTATATCTAATACTTGGGGGGGAAGCAAGATTGCATACTGCTTGCTACATTTCATATTTGTCTCCTTCTAAAGGAAGAACTTTGTCTCTGTCTTGTGAAAACGGAAAACTACAAGCCAGCTCTATTCATTTCTGTTTTTCTATTTTTCATGGAGCTAGATGCTAGCCAGTTGCTGGACTTCACCTGTGATATATTCACGACAAGAAACAAGTTGGAGAATTTCAGCCTGAAGTAAACAGAACAGATGGAATTGCTGTTTTGCCTTTTTACAAACCATGAGTTTTTTTAGCCATTTATTTTTCAAAAGTCCAGTTCTCAGCAAGGAGCATCCATATGAGTGTGTGCAATTCACATTCTGTTCTGAGACAAGACTGTCCACAAATTTGGGAAAAACATTGAGGTATGCCCTGGCAACCAGAAGCTTGAAATGATTTTTAAAACTCTAAAAGTAGAATGACATTTTAAAGCTTTAAAGTGAAATGGCAATAAGGTTGGGACAAAGACAAAGTCATGAGAGGAAGAGATCTTTAATGATTATAAAGGAAGACATTTAAGTGCAATCAACTCTATCAGTCATATCAACTCTAAAGTCTATTCAGTGCTTAGCATGCAGGGTAGAGTTGTTGACTTTTATCCACCTTGAATGGTCAGACCAAGCAGGTAGTTAGTGATTTGAATCTACAATACAGAATGAGCAACCTTTTGACACTGGGACAATAAATGGGGCTCAACGACTCCCATCCGTGTCACAAGAAGAATCCAGTCAACATCCAGGTCACGTCCTTTTTGGACATTAAGAACTTAATCAAGCTGACAGGGGCACTGCAAACATAGCCCAGGGAGGTCAATAAAAACACTCAATACGATACAAAAGATTTTCCTTCATGAGTGTGCATGTTTTACCCTAGAAAGATTTAGAATCAGGTATGTAAATATTGAAGAGACTCACACTAGAGTATTTAATATTGGAATCCATAAATATTTGCTATTTTATGGTCTTGAAATACTTAAGAGAATTTGTCCTTTTGAAGTAACATTTCTACTTTGTAATTCAAATTTGAAATGTATAATTAAGTAACTGATTTACATTCATGGTATTAAACTTAGATAATTTCATGTGATAGAGGTTACAATGTCCATTTTTCCAAATTTCTTTAGCAATAAAAACTGTGACTTTTAGTTGTAAGCCAAAAAGACCATAAAACCCTCCACTCTCTGCTCCAGGTTTTTGTGATCTTGAGACTGATTTTTATCTTTTTAAAGATTTACCTATTTGAGAGAGAGAGGACATGCAAGTGGGGGGAGGCGGGGGGAGAGAGAGGACCTCAAGCAGACTCCACACTGAGCTTAGAGCCCGATGCGGGGCTCAACCTCCCAACCCTGAGATCACGACCTGAGCTGAAATCAAGAGTCCGATGCTTAACCGACTGTAGTTTATATTACAAGACAGAGCATGTCAAAGGTTTTAGAAGTCACTGCAACAACAACTTTTACTTTATTCCCTTTACAAGGGTTTTAAGTTCACATGAAGTGATGTCTTCAGTCAAAATGACTACAAAGCGAATTATATGTATCAACTGTTTTCAAAGGTAATTGACTAGCCTAGTTTGTAGTTCACAAACTAGACTAGTATGTAAAAGCATTAATCAGAAGGCCCATCCCCTATTAAAGTCCTGGTTAAAAGTTGCTAGAAGGTGCTAGATGTATAAATACATAACATACTTTTGTAGAGAGAATCCAGAAAATAAAGAAACTGAACGTCTAATGCTTTAATGTGCTAGTCTTTTTTTGGGAAATCAACAACAAAATTGCATATACATACAGAAGCCTTTCTTACTGAAAATATTTTTTCAAATAAACCAAGGTCACATAACCAAAGAATCCTTGGACAAATTAGACTATTTTGATAATTTGGATTTTAAAGCACCCATTTTCCCTGATTTTAAAAGAATACAGCATTGTATTAGAATTGTACATTTTATTTTACTTTAAAATAAAATCTATATTTTTCTCCTTAAAATATTAGTTAATATGAAATTCCTACACTTTTTAGTATACTGTTTCACTGGGGCGCCTGGGTGGCTCAGTCGTTAAGCATCTGCCTTCGGCTCAGGTCGTGATCCCGGGGTCCTGGGATCGAGCCCCGCATCGGGCTCCCTGCTCAGCGGGAAGCCTGCTCCTCCCTCTCCCACTCCCTCTGCTTACGTTCCTTTTCTCACTGTCTCTCTCTCTGTCAAATAAATAAATAAAATCTTTTAAAAATATATACTGTTTTACTCAGAAATTAAGCTACCATACTCCCACATAGAATTGTTAAAAAAAAAAAAGTATCGGTTCATTTAGATTAGATTTCTGACAAACATTTTTATATTAATAGAATGTAATTTTGAACTAATATTAAATTAATTATCTTTGGATACTTGGATTGTTTCTAACTAAGGCAGAATACTAAAATATGGCTTTGATATATATCCTTTTGATTCTTATTCTTACACATTATAGACTAGCTATGTCTTTAGGCCATATTTGCAAGTGCGGCCATGTTTGCCTTATTAAAAAGTTGTAAAAAGAATGTGCATGACTGTGGGGCATGATATTATTAGCACTTGTTAGGCCTAATCCCATTTAATTCTGCAAAGTAGAAGACAGTTACCTAATATGTTGATATGGGTGGTTGAAAATACATTAGGCTTAGTAGTGGCAGACAAGAAGAAGTGTAGATGCAGAGAAAGATAATGTGCTTTTGTATATTAAAAGAGTAGTTTTATCCTAAAGTGTCTGATGTTTTCAGAATGTGAAATACAACCATGAATTATAAAACTTGAATTAGGAAGTGGTAGGTTTGTGGAAAGAGAATTTAATTGTATTATAATCTCTGCAAATAATAAATCTCATGGGGAAAAAAAAAGCGAAAGAATTCATTAAAATTATGCCAAGACCAGGTCTGTTTTGGTTCATCTGTTAAGATGGAAACTATTAAAGAAGCTTATGAATTTTTTATTGCCAAATATTAACAAGGCAAACCGAGATGTTCTTTCTTTCTATTAAAATAACTTGATCTTGAGATGAACCATGAGAGACGATGGACTCAGAAACAAACTGAGGGTTCTAGAGGGGAGGGGTGTGGGGGGATGGGTTAGCCTGGTGATGGGTATTAAGGAGGGCACGTTCTGCGTGGAGCACTGGGTGTTATGCGCAAACAATGAATCATGGAACACTACATCCAAAACTAATGATGTAATGTATGGTGATTAACATAACACAAAAATTTAAAGAAAAAAATAACTTGATCTTGGACTATTCAGTCTGCTCTTAACAAGAAATAAGAGGCTATTCTTCATTTCCTTGTAATCTACTCAGACAGGAGATATTCTGTAGCTCACTCGAAAAACTTCCAATGTGTTGTGCTGACTTTGTCATCCCCTGGATTATTCCTTCTCTTCTGAAACAGCTAAGGTACCTTAAAATCGCATTCCTACTTTCTGTTTATTTAACCTGCTCCACTGTCGCTTGATCAATAGGGAGTCAAGCTATGACCTTCCACTGTTCTCAGACCCTGATGCTCTTATCTTAATCAAGTGAATAAATCTTCAATAGCTCTTTTGATGTTGTCTTTCCAAGATTAGGTCCTAAATTTTAGAAAATATAATGTTCAGGGTGTTTTCTATACCTGATACTATTTTTTGTGGTATCTTAGGTGTCCATAGGAAAATAACAAATATTCTTTTGCTCCATAAAAAAATGCTGAAAATAATGATACTTGTTTGATATGCTCATTTCTTACGTAATTCAACACTAGAGTGAGTGTTACAGAAGACGACTTGTCAAATTAAAGCCTTTCCTAAGATAATTTTGTTCAGGAAAGGTGTGTATTTATACATTTCCAGAGCGTATAATCTCTGAAATGCATACATTACACACACACACACACACACACACACATTGACAGATGCATACATATACAGAATATACATATTTTAGAGACTGTACACTCTGGAGACTTATAAATATGCTTACTGTGTGCTATTTTTTAAAAAAGATTTCACCTATTCTTTTGAGAAAGAGAGAGAGAGAGAGAGAATGAATGGAGAGGGCAAAGGAAGAAGCAGACTCCCCTCTGAGCAGGAAGCCTGATGTGGGAGTCGATCCCAGGACCCCAGGATCATGACCTGAGCCGAAGGCAGATGCTTAACGGACTGAGCCACCCAGGCGCCCCCTTACTGTGTACTCTTAACATAAGGGAAACGTTATTACAAATTCTTATGAATAGTTATATATTATACTCTACTAGAAGACTGTATTATACTCCATCCTGATACATTTTGTCCTCTAATAAATGTACCACAGCTAATTCATTCTGCCCCCCAAAAAGTGAAATTTGCTTTCTTTTCATGCTTACCTAAAACCTCTGTTATAAGATATGGGCTAGAAATGAGACCCTCAACAAAGGGCAGTTTCAGGACCTCACTGGAAAGAAGAGGAAAGAAGAGCACTATAAACCAGATAGAAAGAACACGGAGCTACCTGTGGAAACTCTTCATTAGACTCCTGAAGAGGATGAGGAGTTTACAGGAGGGCTATCCAGATTTGGAACGGTCTGGAACTGGGCTGCGAGCCTTCTTCTGCCCCTTGTTAATGAATGTGAACTTGGGCATTCTCTCGGCAATCCTTAACCTTTTTGGCTTCATTCTCTTTAGGTATTGGACGAGCAGAATAACATCCCAGGTAATCTGTAAAATGTTTAGTTCACTACCTGGCATGTGATCAAAATTAAATAAATTGTAAATCTTATCCTAAAAAGGAAATTCAAAGTGGGGGAGCATTAAGATTACACTTCAGCAACTCTGGCATGTTAATACTATTTATACTTAATTATGGAGAAACCTTGAGTGGTTGGGAACCAGAGAAACAGCCTTGACTGTTAATATAAATGACCAGTATGTGGGCATCTTTATACATGTGCATCTACTTTCTACATATGAAAACTTTAAAAGTCAGCATATATGTCTTCAACTTTATGCTGAAGATGTAAAAACAAGAGTTTTAAATTTTGCTGCCTAGCAGAGTCAGCTATGGAGTTGGAAAAGCAGACATGGACCACATGTGCTGACTCAGAAAGTCTGCAGCAGAGTCTCCACCAGAGAATTCAAAGACTGGTATGTGCTCAAAGACTGGTAACATTTACTGAAGGTTTCTTACAAAGAACTCTTTGCCATTTTACTCTTTTTCTGGCTTTATCAAATGAATTTAGTTTGTAACGCCATAAAATCAGGAGAGAATATTTTACCCAGATGCTCCAAAGATGGCATTTTCCCCAAAGACAGCTCCGGAAGCAGTGCCCCAGCACTCAAGAATTGCGTGGGATTCCAGATGGTGTGCCTTCAGCAGCTCTGGGTGGGGGTTTTCATTCTAGCCCACCCCAGCAGGACATATTTCCTTAGTGACAACAGTATGTTCTTCATCGGTGTGTGAGCGAATGTTATACACATGCACATAGAGGAGAAGGCAGCTCTCAGCACACAGTCTCTTCTCTGGAGGTAAAATTTAGCGAAATCAGCTAGCCATAGTTGAATGCATAATCGAATCCCATGGTAGCAGTTAAGAGATCACTTTGAAGTCATCAGAAAAAAAAAAAAAAGGTACATTTTCGGGCAAGTTCAAAGCTGAAGATGGAATTGTAATAGTTACATAACTATTAAACTACCATGCCAGGCTCTTTGTATATTTGAAAATTCTTTTTTTTTTTAAGATTTTATTTATTTATTTGACAGGGAGAGACACAGCGAGAGAGGGAACACAAGCAGGGGGAGTGGGAGAGGGAGAAGCAGGCTTCCTGCCCAGTAGGGAGCCCAATGCGGGGCTCGATCCCAGGACCCTGGGATCATGACCTGAGCCGAAGCCAGACGCTTAATGATTGAGCCATGCAGGTGCCCCTATATTTGAAAATTCTTAACAAAATCTACTGGACAAGTATTATCTCTACAAGGTGGCTCAGAAAAAAACTAAGAAATTTGTGCTAGCTCACACACTTAGCAACTGGTAAAATCAGGATTTAAACTTTTTTTTTTTTTCGAGTTCTTAGTTCTTTAACAATCTATACTTAAAAATAAAAAGTTAAGCTACTATCTACTAATCCTCCCATATGTTATACTTATAGAGCATATGCTTATAAAGTAATACATTCTTAAGAGATTAAGAAAAGAAAGCTATCACATCCCTTTAATACTGCTAGGGAAAAAAATGGAAAGCAGTGGTGATAATTTCTTGTAGTTGGAACAAGGTATAACAGTTTTATTTTTATTTTTCAGTTGCAAGGTTAATGCAGAGACAATTCAACAGCAATGTTCTGCTAGTGATTGGTTTTTACTAGTTTAGAACCAATTTTGCTTTAAAAAAAATTCTCTTTCTTAAAGACTCCACGTCTCCAAATACTCATTTGAAAATAATTAAACTTCAAAATCCAGTTCAGTTAATGTGATCAAGTTCACCTGAAAAATAGAAAGTGACTCTGGCATAATTTTTATAATATTCTCTGAGAAGACAAAATTCTGGTTTTTGCTCTTACTTTTAGGGATATGTTTTTAAAGCGTCCCTATTTCCTCATTACTAGTTTCTCTGCAGAATGGAGAATGAACAAATCGCATTGAGAAATCACTTGTAACCAGTTGAGAATCTAATTTTACATGTTTGCAAAAGGTGAGTTATAAGAGGGCATCATGTAATCCAAGCTTATTTTGCACATGCCCTGATTATCAAATTTAGTGATACATCATGTCTTACTCTGCAAAGTCTAGTGTTTCATTTCTTTAATGACAAATGTTTGTTTCCCATCAGGAGTAGGGTAGCTACACCAAGAGCAAAGCTCTATATCTCAAGTACAATATAAGAACTCAGGTTGAACCCTATTTCACGGAGTAGCTTAAAATGTCAGTATCACACAGAACCCCTTGAATAATGGAAGAGGCGAGATGTGTCAACAGGAAGAGACATTCATCTCGATGTACGCTGAAGCAAGGTAACAAAGACCTCTACCACTCCCCGCGGAGCGAGGTGCTGAGCATTCCGGTATCAAAGACACATAGCTGTTGTTGAGGCAGATGCGGGAAGTCTTCGGGCCTCAGCAAATCATTTCCCAACTGTACTTGTGTCAAATAAAATTTACAAAATGATCATACAGAAACAAGGCGATGCAGACTACAGTCGCCATTGTCTTTGTCCTGCATAACTTAACGTCTGACTAGCTCAGATAAGTATATTGTCTTTCCGCGAGGGATGAACTGTGGCACCTCGACTCCCACCCAACCATGCGGAATCAGCCCTGAACATTCTGGCACCTGACCATCACTGAGGGCAGATATGACATAGTGGCCCTGGAAGCCCTGCCCAGAATTTTCTAAACTAGAAGAGAATGGCTAGATCTCTTTTTTTTCTTTGAAGCTAACTTGAAAAGTGGGTCTGCGGACAACAACTACAAGAGAAAGAAACCTTGTCTGGGGTGGATGGCAACAAAGAACTTCACCTGATCCTTGATCCTGGAAAACAGTGACAGTTAAAAAAACTCATTTCCCCTTGTGTTCCAGGGGATAGTTCACTGCAAGGACCCCAACTCTACCTTCCCCCGTGGCTTAGCTAAGAATCATCCCTGGTTTATCCATGCCGAGGCCAGACACAGACCCTCCACAGTCCTGTTCTCTGCTCACCCGTGATGAGCTAGTGTAGCCCCATGGATTAATTGGAACAAAATGCTTGTGCACCAAACTTTAAATTTTTCTCCTTCCTCCAGACGCCCGAACTTTGACCCATCTTCAGGCTATTTCAGCACAAAAGCCCTCCTGAGAATAAGCCGGCATGAGGTGAAACTACTCTCATCTACCATCCGACCACATGCCGACCTGTCATCGCCCTTCGAACACTTCGGATCAAAATCTGACTTCCTTTTTTTGAACCTAACCCTTGTGAGCCTTGCAGATCTTACCACCAGAGCATTCTCCCTGTTCCGAAGGTTCTTTCCTCTCCTTGCAAAAACCTTTTTGAGTAACATCTCTCCTTTCTAAGTCCAGATTTTGTTTCTAGTTATTAGAGTGAGGGCTATAACCCAGGAAAAGCGGAGGCAAAGGAAGGATGAGACCTCAAAGGGAATGGCTTGGTGGTGCTGAATCCATGGTTCAGTTCCTGAAGCCCTCGTTCCGGATGCCCATTAACTACATAACCCATGACTCTTGACTTTCTCAGAGTCTATGGTCCAGTGGGTTTTACCCCCACTGGCCACTCGCACCTCTCCCCAGCAGTCGGCTTCCTTTGGCAATCCTGAAACTATTTTGTATCTGAATCTTAAACTTTCCAGAATTTTAATGTCATGGATAGACATTCCTTTTGTGCCAACACAGAGAGTATGAGAGTCTGGGGAAATGTGCTAATAGTAGTCAGAGATCTCTAGAAAGGGATTTCACTTGCAAAATGCACTTTCTGTGTCCATATTAAAATGTAGAGATGTGTCTATGATTAAAAGCTCATCTACAAAAATGCAAATATATGTGGATATAAATGATAATGCATATGAGGCAGTATAATAAAGAAAGAAGGGCATGTCCTTTGTAGCAATGCAAATGTGAGTTTAAATCTCAGCTGTGCGATCTTTTCTAAGATAGCTTCTGCATCTGTAAGCAGGGAACATATTTCCTTTCTTATTAGATTCTTGTGATGATTAAATGAGATAATGTTGAAATGGTTTGCATAGAACTTGGCCCATAATAGGCACTGAATAAATAATATTTGTTATTATCATTAACATTCTTTTGTAAATTGAAGAGTAGCGTTCAGAAGTAAGAGAGTATATTATTATTTCCTGGAGAAAAAAATTGCACATTATAATCTCTGTTCCCCCAATAGAGATAATGAAATTTATAGAGAAGACCCATGGGGAGCTACCCTTTTTCCTGTTCATCACTCACCGAAACCTTGGCGTCACCTTTGATATCTTTCTCATTAACCAACTCTGCTGGATCTGCCATCCATTCAGTATTTACTGTATCTAGTGAGGTCTGTGTCCAAAACTCTTATTTAACATGCCTTTTGGGCTCAGTCTCACATCATCTAACTGCCTCATATCTGGATTTTCAATAGTTTCCAACTTGGTCCTTTACAAATCAGGTTTTTCTTCCACACACTCCCTTGAATGGGCTCTCCTCTCAATAAGTAATCTGTGACTCTTCCCTGTTATCTTAACGAAATTATTGCAGAAATCTTAACGATGGGATTCTGTTTCAGATAAGGGTAAAATTCCAGGCTTTGAGGGAGATATAAATACTAGATTAGATTTCAGGTCATTATCTCTGACAAAGGAGGTGAGGAGGAAGGATTATGCTCTATGTTTGGGAAGAAGTTTACCTGAAGATGTATAAAGAGCTGAAGGGGATAACTCTGGCAGTTACTGTCACCTGCCTACACAATGTACGTCTTCCTTTTCCTCTTCACTGGTATTTCTTTGATTTGGCTGGGGAGTGACAACGTTGCCAGCTTAAAATTAAATTTCCTCAACTCCCGTGCACCTGGGTTCCCACCCGACACGCTTCTGGACAATAAGGCTGGAGAGGAAGTAGGCTAGGGATAGTGGTGGTTTGATTACATAGTGATACCTTTCCCATTTTGTTACTTCCTTCTTCCTCACAATGCCCGGATGTTGTGGTGCTGCTGTCAGCTAGAGCAACTGCCTTCTGAACATGAACACAAAGAACACATAATAAGGACAGCAGAGTAGAAAGAAGAAAGGAGGCCAAAACATTTGTGATGTCCTGGGGCCACTGGACCAGCCCTGAGCCACCCGCCTCCAGAATTCTTTCACCTGTTAAAAGATAACCCTTAATTTGATGAAGTCACTGTTTCTGGAGGTGTTCTGTTCATGTGTTATTAAGGGATACTCTAATAATTCTCTTTAGCTTTTCAGAAACAGATCCCATAAACAGAGAACGAACTGATGGTGGCCAAAGGGGGGAGGGGAGGGGCAAAATGGGTGAAGGGAGGCTGGAGACACAGGCTTCCAGTTATAGAAGGACTAAGCCATGGGGATGAAAGACACAGTGTAGGGAACAGAGTCCAAGATGTTGTAATGGTGTTACATGGTGACCGGTGGGAGCTACGCTTGTGGGGAGCACTGATGAGATGAGGTGCACAGAGAAGTTGAAAGCCTATGTTGTGCACCTGAAACAAATGTGTGTGACAACTGTACTCAAATTAAAAGATAAAAAAAATATACAAATAAAAATAATATTTCTTTTCATCTTTTCTCCAACATTTCTATTAAATTAAGCTCAGCCCTGAATACCATGATGATAGAATTTTAAAATTTATAAGAGTTCACCTCAGGCTCTCAATACTTCTGTCTCGTTCTTTCTTTAAATGTCATTTACAGAAAATTTCAAATATATACAAAAATATACAAAAGCAGAAAATACCGTAATATGCTCCTATTTATCTTCACAATGATCAATGCAGGGTGACTCTCATTTTATCCATAACGTCTCCTCCTCTGCTCCATTCCCACCATGGGATTTATTTTCTAAGCAATCAGAAATGGTTTATCTTAAAAGTGCAAGTTGGAATAAAGTATGATTTTATTTGAAGTAATGTTCGCATTAGCAATAAGCATATTAGCAAGGAACACTTAAAGCCATTAACCCAAAAGTCATTTTCTGTCACTTAGGAGAGGGAGGGAATTTGGGATAAGATGATCCCCACTCCCCAAAGAAGATTCCATTTGATGCAGGTGAAAATCAAGGCAAGTATGGTTACAATGGAAGAACTGTACGTTGGCTATCTGAGGGTTTAGGGATGAAAAATACTTGAGATTAGTGAGAAGCTGCAAAGGAAGGATTTTCAGGACAGATGGAAACATCTCTGCAAACGAAGAGTGCTTTGTTCACAACGCACAACTAATAAAGGCCACATCTTTCCTTCTAAAGCAATAATTGCTGTGCACAGTGTTTAACCGACAGCCTTGGAAAAAGTCTCATAGCCCAGCCTGAGGCTGAAATCCTTACGCTCTTTCCATTTTATTTTTTTTTCTCTTTCCATTTTTCAATCTACCATATATTTTATAAACATGGCCAACGGCCGAGAAGAAGGGCCACTTGTGTTTCACATTTTGCCTTCTGCTTCTCTACTTTTCTGTTTCCAATTTCTGTCTTGATATGGTGCTTTTCAACTCCTCTAGAAATAGCTGATGTCAGTCAATGTCATGTGTATATTTCTCCATGATTATACACCGCACGTTCAAATATGTAAGTACAGCTTGATTTTAAAAAACGAACAAACAAAAACACAGACTTTTAAATGCTGAGGACAAACAGGTGGTTGCCAGAGGGGAGGTGGTTGTGGGGGCTGGGTGAAGTAGGTGAAGGGGATTAAGAGGGACAAACTCCCAGTTATAAAACGAATAAGTCACGGAGATGAAGAACACAGCATAGAGGGTATAGCCTATAATATCATAAGGTTGTGCGCTGACGGATGCAGACTACTTTGATGGTGATGAGCACTGAGCAATGCACAGAACTGTCGAATCCGTTTGCTGTGCTGCTGAAACTAATATAATATTGTATGGTGATTATACTTCAACAATAAATGTTTTAAAAGATTTTATTTATTTATTTGAGAGAGAGAGAGGGAGAGACAGCAGACTCCCCACTGAGCAGAGAGCCCAACATAGGGCTCCATCCCAGGACCTTGAGATCACGACCCGAGCCAAAGGCAGATGCTGAACGACTGAGCCACCCAGGTGTCCCAATAATATATTTTAAAAATATGATCTCTTTTCTTTGATTTTTAAGTAAACAAAATCATTCTGTATTAGTCTATGACTTACTTTTCTAAAGCATCCTCAGGTAAGCAAACATTTATATTTTCCAATTTCTGTATGCATACATGTCCATATAATTTTGCACAAACTGGAATATATAATGCAATGTTAGATTGGTTTTCTTTTTTTAAGATTTTATTTATTTGTCAGAGAGAGAAAGAGAGAAAGAGAGAGTGAGTGCACAAGCAGGGGGCATGGCAGAGGGAGAAGCAGGCTCCCTTCTGAGCGAGAAACCCCATGTGGGACTTGATCCCAAGACCCCAAGATCATGACCTGAGCTGAAGGCAGAAGCTTAACCAACTGAGCCCCCCAGCTGTGCCTAGATTCGTCTTCTTAATGTAATATTTCAACTGTTTTCTTTCCCTCTCCCTCCCCCCTTTCTACTCTCCTTCCTCCTTCCCTTTATCTGCTTTAATGTAACTACTCTTCCCTTAGGTTAACAACATCAGGTTTGGAATCAGGATGCTAAACTTCAGATCTTGGTTCCCCCAGATATGCAGTCTAGAGCAAGATAACCATTTCCTTGCTTGTTAAATAAGGACAATAGTCGTCCCTGTGTCATAAGGCTATTGGATTAAGATTATTCCTATACCCGAGGTGCTTAGTACACCTTCTGATAGGCAATTTACCAACATGCGCTGATATTAACTGGACCCTGCTCCTTTCCAGCTTGTCTTCTTACATTTTTACCTGGATCACGGTATTCCACCAGAACGGCCTTCTGTCTGTTCTTAAACAGGCCAAACTTTTTCTTACAGCCTTAGCACTGGCTGCCTCTCTCTCTGGTATTTTACCATCTATTTATCTATGTATTTTTTTCTCATCTTGCCCACTAAAATATAAGCTCTAAGCGAGTGGGAATCTGGGTTCTCTTGTTCCACACTCTGTCTCTATTTCCTAATGTCAAGTAGGAGACGGTGTTTTTCATCTTACAACTGCTTGTTGAAATGAATGATTTCATTTTGTATTTAGCCCCCAAGTAACCCATAAAGATGGGCATTACTTCCTCATTTTTATAAATAATGAAAGTGATGCTAAATGCTTTCTTTAAAGTTAAGAGTAAGCTGCTGAATTGGGCTTGAATCCAATTTTTCCTTCTGTATGTCAAGTATTCTTTCCACTGTTCCTTAAATGTTACTTATCTTTTTAATATTCACATATTCAGCCTCTTCAATGAGATTGTAAGTCTCTTCAAATCATGCATTTTACTGTCTCTAGTTTATATAACAGTGCTTAGCTCATGATAAGTATGCAATAAGCATCTGTTGTGAGCAATGATTCTCTCTTTCAGGGGTTTGCACTTTCGCCTCCTGTATGATATACATAGAATGACTTTTCCTAAGCTTACTATCCAACCTTACTTGTTTGTTTAGGTGCTTGCGGTTAAAATTAATTTGACAACAGGTATGCAAGGAATGTCGACGGCACTCTTAGGAGACGGTGATGGTTTCTTTTTTCTTTTTTTTTAAATTTTTATTGTTATGTTAATCACCATATATTACATCATTTGTTTTGGTGTAGTGTTCCATGATTCATTGTTTGTGCATAACACCCAGTGCTCCATGCAGAACGTGCCCTCTTTAATACCCATCACCAGGCTAATCCATCCCCCCACCCCCCTCCCCTCTAGAACCCTCAGTTTGTTTTTCAGAGTCCATCGTCTCTCATGGTTCGTCTCCCCCTCCGACTTACTCCCCTTCATTCTTCCTCTCCTGCTATCTTCTTCTTTTTCTTTTTTCTTAAAATATGTTGCGTTATTTGTTTCAGAAGTACAGATCTGTGTTTCAACAGTCTTGCACAATTCACAGTGCTCACCATAGCACATACCCTCCCCAATGTCTATCACCCAGCCACCCCATCCCTCCCACCCCCAACCACTCCAGTAACACTCAGTTTGTTCCTGATTTAAGAATTCCTCATATCAGTGAGGTCATGTGATACATGTCTTTCTCTGATTGACTTATTTCACTCAGCATAACACCCTCCAGTTCCATCCACGTCGTTGCAAATGGCAAGATCTCATTCCTTTTGATGGCTGCATAATATTCCATTGTGTATATATACCACCTCTTCTTTATCCATTCATCCGTCGATGGACATCTTGGCTCTTTCCACAGTTTAGCTATTGTGGACATTGCTGCTATAAACATTGGGGTGCACGTACCCCTTGGGTCCCTACATTTGTATCTTTGGGGTAAATACTCAGTAGTGCAATTGCTGGATCGTAGGGTAGATCTACTTTCAACTGTTTGAGGAACCTCCATACTGTTTTCCAGAGGGGTTGCACCAGCTTGCATTCCCACCAACAGTGTAGGAGGGTTCCCCTTTCTCCACATCCCCACCAACATTTGTCGTTCCCTGATTTGTTAATTTTAGCCATTCTGACGGGTGTGAGGTGGTATCTCATTGAGGTTTTGATTTGGATTTCCCTGCTGCCGAGCGATGTGGAGCACTTTCTCATGTGCCTGTTGGCCATTTGGATGTCTTCTTTGGAAAAATGTCTGTTCATGTCTTCTGCCCATTTCTTGATTGGATTATTTGTTCTTTGGGTGTTGAGTTTGATAAGTTCTTTATAGATTTTGGATACTAGCCCTTTATCTGAGATGTCATTTGCAAATATTGTCTCCCATTCTGTCGGTTGTCTTTTGGTTTTGTGGACTGTTTCTTTTGCTGTGCAGAAGCTTTTTATCTTGATGAAATCCCAATAGTTCATTTTTGCCCTGGCTTCCTGTGCCTTTGGTGATGTTTCTAGGAAGAATTTGCTGTGCCTGAGGTCGAAGAGGTTGCTACCTATGTTCTCCTTTAGGATTTTGATGGACTCCTGTCTCACGTTTAGGTCTTTCAACCATTTGGAGTCTATTTTTGTGGGTGGTGTAAGGAAATGGTCCAGTTTCATTCTTCTGCATGTGGCTGTCCAATTTTCCCAACACCATTTGTTGAAGAGACTGTCTTTTTTCCATTGGACATTCTTTCCTGCTTTGTCAAAGATGAGTTGACCATAGAGTTGAGGGTCCATTTCTGGGCTCTCGATTCTGTTCCATTGATCTACGTGTCTGTTTTTGTGCCAGGACCATACTGTCTTGATGATGACAGCTTTGTAATAGAGCTGGAAGTCCGGAATTGTGATGCCGCCAGCTTTGCTTTTCTTTTTCAATATTCCTCTGGCTATTCGGGGTCTCTTCTGGTTCCATACAAATTTTAGGATTATTTGTTCCATTTCTTTGAAAAAAGTGGGTGGTATTTTGATGGGGATTGCATTGAATGTGTAGATTGCTCTAGGTAGCATTGACATCTTCAAATGTTGGTTCTCCCAATCCATGAGCATGGAACGTTTTTCCATTTCTTTGTGTCTTCTTCAATTTCTTTCATGAGTATTTTATAGTTTTCTGAGTACAGATCCTTTGCCTCTTTGGTTAAATTGATTCCTAGGTATCTTATGGTTTTGGGTGCAATTGTGAATGGGATCGACTCCTTGATTTGTCTCTCTTCTGTCTTGTTGTTGGGGTATAGGAAGGCCACTGATTTCTGTGCATTGATTTTATATCCTGGTACTTTACTGAATTCCTGTATGAGTTCTAGCAGTTTTGGGGTGGAGTCTTTTGGGTTTTCCACATAAAGTATCATATCATCTGCAAAGAGTGAGAGTTTGACTTCCTCTTTGCTGATTTGGATGCCTTTGATTTCTTTTTGTTGTCTGATTGCTGTGGCTAGGACTTCTAATACTATGTTGAATAGCAGTGGTGAGAGTGGACATCCCTGCCGCGTTCCTGACCTTGGGGGAAAAGCTCTCAGCTTTTCCCCATTGAGAATGATATTTGCTGTAGGTTTTTCGTAGATGGCTTTTATGATATTGAGGTATGTACCCTCTATCCCTATACTCTGAAGAGTTTTGATCAAGAAAGGACGTTGTACTTTGTCAAATGCTTTTTCTGCATCTATTGAGAGGATCATATGATTCTTGTTCTTTCTTTGGTTAATGTATTGTATCATGTTGATTGATTTGCGGATGTTGAACCAGCCTTGCAGCCCAGGGATAAATTGCACTTGGTCGTGGTGAATAATCCTTTTAATGTACTGTTGGATCCTATTGGCTAGTATTTTGGTGAGAATTTTTGCATCCATGTTCATCAAGGATTTTGGTCTGTAATTCTCCTTTTTGATGGGGTCTTTGTCTGGTTTTGGGATCAAGGTAATGGTGGCCTCATAAAATGAATTTGGAAGTTTTCCTTCCATTTCTATTTTTTGGAACAGTTTCAGGAGAATAGGTATTAATTCTTCTTTAAATGTCTGATAGAATTCCCCTGGGAAGCCATCTGGCCCTGGGCTTTTGTTTCTTGGGAGATTTTTGATGACTGCTTCAATTTCCTTAGTGGTAGGAGACGGTGATGGTTTCTGAACCTTCATCTGCAAGAGCAGAGCGAAAGTGAATCCCAGGCAAGGAAATGAGTCCGGAGACAATGGGAAGAGAACACAGTTCATGTTATAGCCATCTGAGAGCAGGAGACAGTAGTGGCTTGCACAGTAAGAGAAACTAGGGCAGATGCCCAGCGGGGCCCATGACGATCCAGGGAAATTAGGTGGAATATTTCAGCCAGAAATAGACAAGGATAGCAAGAACATGGAGAGAATTTTTGGAAAATCTAGAAAGCTAGTGTTGGAATATGCTTGGTTCAGATCGGTGTACTGAGTGAGACCGCACCTAGAGTCTCCCAGGACTCCCCAGGATGCAGCTCATTGGACAGAGCATGTAACCCTGGAACCACCAGGCTGCTAAACCACGGTTGTTTCACATGTGGCACTGACAGGTGGTCTCATTTTATATTTAAGCTAGAGTGAAATGAAGGAGAACCATGCGGAACGAGAGGTGATAAGGGGAGGACTTCCTTTGATCACGTATTTCTACGCGGCAAGATCTGGCAGGTCTGTTCCCTTCACTCTGTTCCTACGGCTGTGAATGCAGTCTGGGTCCTCCTCATTTACCCCTCGAGTCGATCCTGCATGCCACTCACCAGTCCCCCTGCTTCCAGAGGCCAATCCACAGTCTCTAGAGTTGTCCTCGTATGTGCAAAGTGGCCAACCCAATCCACCGCTACCGTCCCCCTACGGGCTCCTGGTGAAGAGCTGAAGAGCGGTCACTTCCGAGTCTCGTCCCATCTGTCTGGGTCCACTCACATATCCATGACTGCTCCCTAACTTTAAAATGCACACTACCATTCAGGAAGCTTGTACAAATGCACATCTTCAGATCTCACATTCGAAGATTCAAATTCTGTAGTTCCGCGATGGGACCTAGCAATTGAATTTTTAGCATGTGCCACAGGAAGTGAGATAAAATACCATAAAACACGCAAAACTAGAAGTTTCTCTAAAACCATGCTATTTCATGAGGATTTGTCTACAACACCTTCCCTTTCCTCTCAATATTTTTGTCTCAGAAAAAAATGCTATAAATTCTCCCCAATCCTGCTCAGGTATTGCTTGTACTCTCCTCACTAAGCATACCTATAGTCCTTCTCTCTAGCAGATGGTTAGTCAGTTTCTCCTCTGTATTAATTCTGTGCCTTGTAGATACTCACCCTAACATTGTCTTTTTACTGTTACTTTCACAACTAAAGTCTAGGCTCTTGAAGGGGTGATAGGATGTCATAACCACCTTTTCTTGCCCCAGCTGTTAGCACAGTGCTTGGTACATGTTAAATGAGTAATACATGGTTACTAAACTTCAGCATTTCTTATGCTGACCCAAAGAGTCAAGGGCAAGTTTGATTCTATGTGTATATCCCCATTACATATATCAATTTCTACATAAGGTTCTCCTAATCCAAGTTTTAGTTTGCAGGGAGTAGGGAGGGCTTCATGGTTAGAAAGGCAGAGTTTCTATTATCTCTTTGCAATCCATGTTTTTTTGTTGTTGTTGTTGTTTTTTTTTTTTCTTTTCTCTAGAAGAACATTAAGTCAAGAACCTCACCATAAATAAGTAAATCAGGCTGGAGAAAATAACTTAAAATAAATTGATTTATAATGTGAACAGATTGTTACTTACACTGTAGACACTTGCTTTAAATAGGGGAGCTAAGCTGGTAATTAAGATGGAAGAGACAGAGAAGGCTGCTTGGTGAGTTGTGGGATCATGGGAATGAAGACGCCTTTAGGGCAAAAAGATCTATTTCTATCCCTTGCTGTTTTCCTAAATCGCTACCACTCCTTTTAGCCATTGTCTTAAACCCATGGGGTTGTAAGTGATAACCCAGAACCTTTAGATTGAGATGTAGCCACATTCTGAAATGGGTTGTTCTTAAAAAAAAAAAAAAAATTCCTTCTTATCTCTTTCCCTTATCCAAGCTTATATCAAGGAAACTATATATTCCAAGGTTCCCATATACATATATGTCAGTTCCTCATATATATATATATATATATATATATATATATATATATATATATATATAAATAAAACCATTGCTCTTTGTTCTCTATTTTTAAGATCAGTTAATTAAAAAAACACATTTTGGACTTTAAAACTGTCTACTGAATTTATGTCTACATATGTAATTGTTTCCAAATGTTGTGATATCTTGGCACCTATCCACAATCAATAGAATAAAAACAGGAACTTCTATATACCTGTTTATTCATTTTATAAAAAAATATCCTACCCTTGAAAAGTACTGCTGCCGAATACTGATAGTGAATAACTGTGCAAAAAGTGAAAGGGAGGAAGGGGTATTTCCCTGGGTCCTAAGTACAAACCCCGCCCCGTGTATGACAGGCAAATCTTTGCATACTACCCAGACAGATTTTCATCACATGCCTATACATCCCCCCTTCCAACTCCTGTCTAGTTCGACCATACAAATAGACTTCAAATAATATGAAACAGTTTTTACACAGCCTAAGAGCAGAATACCATTTCATGGGATGAAATTATGTTTAAGGAGGCACAAAATTAAATGGTGAAAGTTGACCTAACTAAGCTGCAACTACGATAGGATTTTCAGCAATATGGGAGTTCTTCCTTCCCCTACAGTAGTAATGTGATTTAACATGATCATTGCTTCGTGCTAATAGCAATTAGTTAGAAAGCATATTTGGACTACTGTTTGGAAGAATTTTGTGATGCTAAGTACCAATGTATAGCTCATATCATTAGATGTTTTTCATCTTGCATTGTCCGTCATATTGTTTGCTGTGTCAAATGCACAGGTCACGGGTCAAGTCAGCTCTTTTAAATATTCAAGAAATCAGATTTACTAAACCTAAGATGTTTGCAGGAAAGAATCGTATCTGAGCCACTTGGAGACTGGGAGAAGGGTGGGATAAAACACACTGATTTTTTTTCTTCAATCCAAATAAAATATATTGGAATATGCAAAATGGCTTAAAACAATTTCTTTTTTTTTACCAGGCTAACCCACCCCCCCACCCCCCACCCCTCTAGAATCCTCAGTTTGTTATTCAGAGTCCAACAGTTTCTATGAAGTAGTGTTTTGGTGGGTAATTCAAAGGGACTGATTACATTGGGTATCTCAAGTTCAAAATTCTGAGATGAGCTGTGTTTTGAGACATTAAATGGAAATTGAAATATTTCTACATTACACGAAAATTTATTTGAGGAAGTACTGATGTTTGGGTTTTTAAAAAACTGTAATGTATCCCAAAATATACGGAATCTTTGACCTTATAGCTAGTAATTTTTTTTTGTTTATTTTTAAAGATTTTATTCATTTATTTGAGACAGAGACAATGAGAGATAGAGAGCATGAGAGGGAGGAGGGTCAGAGGGAGAAGCAGACTCCCCGCCGAGCAGGGAGCCCGATGCGGGACTCGATCCCGGGACTCCAGGATCATGACCTGAGCCGAAGGCAGTCGCTTAACCAACTGAGCCACCCAGGCGCCCAGCTAGTAAGTAATTTTTAACATATAGCTGGAACCCTGCATAAATGGCCATTTCTCTGCCCTAAAGTTTACAGGTTGAAGATTAATACTTTTGAGTCTAGCAGAATAATAAAGGAGAGACACTTGAGATGTTTTTCAGTTGATTAAAATGTGAGTTGATACGGAATTTCTTGCAAAAACTGGACTATAAAAAATTTGCATGTGAGTAAAGTGAGTGTAAAATATACAACCAAGTATTAACTCATCAGTATTCTGCAGCAACATTTTTCAAGGGTAGGGGGATTTTTTTTTTTTTTAATGAATAAACAAGCACATAGGAGTTCCTTTTTTTATTCTAATGACTGTGTATAGGTGCCAGGATATCACAACATTTGGAAACAAATAAATATGTAGACATAAATTCAGTAGACAGATTTTAAAGTCCAAAACATGTTTTTTTTATTGACTGATCTTTAAAAAATATAGAGAGAGCAAAGCAATGGTTATTTCCAAACACCCATAGGCATTTTCTTAACAAGGCCATAATTCTAATAGATGCCTTTAGGGTACCTTTAATAATTACATGGCTAATAAACTATTGCCTTTCCTCATGCATATATAAAGAAAAATAAGTTGTTCCTCATGAGAACACTTCAAAGTATTATTGGAAGCATTTATTTTGCATTTTACACTTGCAAAGTACTTTAATTATCTCACATTGTTTGGGCATCCAGCGTCTTCTTGAGTTAAGTCTCTTGCTTTTTCATTTTGTAGACTTCAATTTAAGTAAGAACAGTAAAATGCCATTCATTCTGCATAGAGTATCATATATATATATCATATTTATATCTATATAGAATATAGAATATAATTCTGCATAGAGCATCATATATACCATTTATATATATAATAGAGATAAAGAAAATATAGATAAATAGACTAGATATATCTAAAGATAATATATTCTAAATATGTGTGTATATATATATGTAACAGATATGTATGTGTGTATATATATATGTAACAGATATATGTATATCTTTCATGCATTCAACACTTTTACTTTTTTTCTTAAAGTTTTTTTTTTGTTTGTTTTTGGTTTTTGAGAGAGAGAGAGAGAGAGAGAGAGAGAGAACACGTGTGAGCTGGGGGAGGGGCGGAGGGAGAGTGAAAGAGAGAATCTTAAGCAGAGGAGCCCGCCATGGGGCTCAATCTCATGACCCTGAGTTCATGACCTGAGCCAAAATCAAGATTGGGATGCTTAAGTGATTGAACCACCTAGATGTCCCACTTTTATACTGTTTCTTAATAAAATTTTATTTTATGAGCATTGCTTTGACAAAGGTGCATGGAATGGAGAAACGAGAAGCTGACCATACTGATGAATATATTTGTTAGGTGTTCTTTATGTTTTACAAAGTATATAATAAATTTGCATGCATTTTGCTCATATGATCCCTCACATCAGCTCCTTAAGGTGGGTATAAGATTGTTCCCATTTTACAGATCAGGATGTTGAGGCACAGTGTAAGAAAGTTCCCCAAGAAGGTAAGCCAGAGAAAGAGCCAATAATGGAATGTGACAATGTGCCCCTAGAGTCTGGGGTTTAAACACATGAACCACCTGCAGTAGCAACTAATTATCATCCTGACCTAAAAAAGTCCCTTCCTCTCTGTGGGCCTCTGGTTCCCTGCAGGAAAACTGAGGTGGTCATGCCAAATTTTAGGATACTTATGACACAAACACCGTGTCTAGATGATACTGGTGGTCTTAGTACTGGAGGCAGTAATGCTGATCCTAACAGTTTCCACTCACAGAGCACCTACTGTCTCCTGGGAGCGTCAGTTCATCTCATGTTCATTACAATTCACCACAATAAATATTATACCTCCAATTATAGAACTGGGAAAATTACCAGAAAGATTAATGAATTTTCCCCAAACCATGCAACTAGGAAATGGAAGACCTAGAATTAAAAAACCCTACTGTATTTGAGTTAAAGACTTTTTTTTTTTTCCTTCCAGTGGTGGGTACAGTGAAGATCTGGTCTCTTCCCAGATGTAATAATGTTCCTAATACAGTTATGTCCTATATTAGATGCTCAGGACTTACTTATCTGTAAGTTGCAAGTATGTACCCTTAAACAACATCTCTCCCATGATCACACCCTCAGCTCCTGGTAACTGCCAGGTAACAAAGTGTCTGTTCAAGTTTGTTTATTTTTTTTAAGATTCCCCATATAAGTGAAGCCATATAGTGTTTGTTTTTCTCTAACTTATCACCCTTAGCATACTATCCTCAAGGTCCAGCCATGTTACTGCAGATGGCAGGATTTCCTTTTTTATTTTTTTTTCTCATGGCTGAATAGTATTCAATTCAGTAGTATTCAATTCATAATGAATTCAATTCAATTCAATTCAATATACCACATCTTTATCCATTCATCTGGTGACAGACACTTAGATTATTTCCATATCTTGGCTATCATGAATAGTACCGCAATAAACATGAAACTGCATCTATGTTCAATAATCTCTTCTCACTTCCTTCGGTTACATACACGGAAGAAAAATTCCTGGGTAGTATATATGATAGTTCTATTTTCAATTTTTTGAGGAACATCCGTATTGCTCTCCACAGTAGCTGAAACACTGCATAATCCCACCAAAAGGGCCCAGAGCTTCCCTTTCCCACACCCTCGCCAACACCTGTCTCTCCATGATCCTGGCCAGCTGGATAGGTGTGCGGTGATAGCTCACTGTAGTTTTGGTTTGCATTTCCCTGATGATGAGCGATCTTGAGCATCTTTTCATAGGGCTGTTGGCCATTTCTAAGTCTTCTTTGGAAAAATGTCTGTTCGGGTCTTCATCCATTTTTAAATCAGATTATTTGCTTTTTGGTTATGGGGTTTATGAGTTCCGTATAAATTTTAGATATCAATCCCTGACCTAAGACATGGTTTGCAGATACTTTCTCGCAGTGGGTAGACTGCCCGTTCATCACGTTGACTACTTCCTTTGGGCAGAAACTTTTAAGATTGATGCAGTCCCACCTGTTTTGGCTTTTCTTCTTCTTCTGCTGATTGTGCCTTTGACGTCACATCCAAAAATAAACCACGGCAACCAAAAAACATCGTCAAGACCAATGGTGCATGGCATCGAAGGAGAATCTTCCCCATGTTTTCTCCGGGGGGTTATATGGCTCCAGGTCTTATATTTGTTTTTGATTAATTTCGAGTTAATTTGTGTGAGCCGTTTAAAACAGGGGTCTAACTCCATTTTCCCACATGTAGCTGTCCAGTTTCTCCACACCACTTGTTGAAAGACTATCCTTTCACAACTGGGTGTTTTTGGCTCCCTTATCAGTTGACCATACATTTGAGGGTTTAATTCTGGACTCTTGATTCTGTTCCACTGACCTATGTGTCTATTTTTGTACCGATACCATATTGTTAATTACTATAGCTCTGTAGTGTGTTTTGAGATCAGGAAGTGTGATACTTCTGGTTTTGTTCTTCCTTCTTATGTTCTTTGGCTATTTTGTGGCTTTATTTTGTCTTTTGTGGCTGCATACAGGTTTGAGGATTGTTTTTCCACTTCTGTGAAAAATACTAGTGGAATTTGGGCAGGGATTGCACTGAATCTGTAAATGGCTTTGGGTGGCATGGACATTTTAACAATCTTAATTCTTCTTTTTTTTTTAATTTTTTATTGTTATGTTAATCACCATATATTACATCATTTGTTTTGGTGTAGTGTTCCATGATTCATTGTTTGTTCATAACACCCAGTGCTCCACGCAGAAGGTGCCCTCTTTAATACCCATCACCAGGCTAACCCATCCCCCCACCCCCTCCCCTCCAGAAACCTCAGTTTGTTTTTCAGAGTCCATCATCTCTCCTGGTTCGTCTTCCAATCTTAATTCTTCTAATCCATGAACACAAGACACCCTTTCATTTGTTTGTGTCTTCTTTGAATTATTTTAGCACAGACTTGTAGTTAGCATTATGCAGATTCTTCACTTCCTTGGTTACATTTATTTCTAGGTATGTTACTACTATTTTTGATGATATTATGAATGGGACCGTTTTCTTTACTTCCTTTTAAGGTTTCTCGTTAGTGTACAGAAATACAACTGAAATCTGTATATTTATTTTATATCCTGCAACTTTACTGAATTCACTGATTAGATCTAATGCTTTCAATTTTTTTTAATAGAGTCTTTGGGATTTTGAGCATATAAAATTGTATCCTTGACAAATAATGACAATTTTATTTCTTTTCTGATTTGGATGCCTTTTATTTTATTTTGTTCTGTTTTCTTTTGCCTGATTGCTCTAGCTAGGACACTTCCAGTACTATTTTGAATAATAGTGGTGAGAATGGGCACCTTGTCTTATTCCTGATCTTAGGGGAAAGCTTTCAATTCTTCTCCATTAAGTATAATATTAACTGTGGTTTTGTTGTATATGGACATTATTATGTTGAGGTACATTCCTTCCATACCTAATTGTTGAGAGCTTTTATCATGAAAAGATGTTGTATTTTGTCAAATGCCTTTTCTGCATCTACTGAGATGACCATACGATGTTTATCTTTCATTCTATTAATGTGTTCTATCACATTTATTGATTTGCATATGTAGAACCATCCTTGCATTGCAGGAACAAATCCCACTTGGCCATGGTGGATAATCTTTTCAAGAGTTCTTGAATTCAGTTTGTTAATATTTTGTTGACAATTTTTACATCTATATTCATCAGGGATATTGGTCTATAGTTTTCTTGTCTTGTAGTGCCATTATCTGGCTTTGCTATTAGGGTCATGCTGATCTCATAGAATGAGTTTGCAAGTGTCCCTCCTCTTTAATATTTTAGAAGTTTGAGAAGGATTGGTGTTAATTCTTCTTTAAATGTTTGGTAGAAGTCTCCAGTGATACCATCTGGTCCTAGGGGTTTCTGTGTTGGGAAGTTTTTGATTACTAATTCAATCTCCTTACTTGTTATTGTTCTGTTCAGACTTTCTTCTTGATTCTACTGGGAGAATTTCTGACTCTAGAAAATTATCCATTTCTTCTAGGTTATCTATTTGTTGGTGTATAATTGTGGATAATATTCCCTTATGATTCTTTGTATTTCTGTGGTGCCAGTTGTAATATATCCTCTTGCATATCTGATTTTATTTGCATCGTCTCTCTTTTTTCCTTAGTCTCATTAAAAACTTGCCAATTTTGTTTATCTTTTCAAAAAACCACTATTAGGGGTGGTGATTTTTTTCTATATTATTTATTCCCCCTCTCTTCTTTATTTCCTTCCTTCTTCTAACTTTGGGCTTATTTTGTTCTTCTTTTTCTAGTTTCTTAAGGTATAGAGTTAGATTTTTGTGTGTTTGTGTGATCTTTCTGATTTCTGTATGTATTTTTCACTATAAAGTCCCCTCTCAGAACTGCTTTTGCAGTGTCCCATAGGTTTAGATACACTGTATTCCCTTTTTCTTTTCTTCCTCCCCCCTTTTTTTTTTTTGAGGTATTCTTTGATTTCCTTTTTGATTTCTTCTTTGACCTCTTGGTTGTCCATGAGTGTGTTGTTTAGTCTCTGTATGTGTGTACATGTTTTCAAGCTTTCCTTATGTGGTTGATTTTTATTTTCATACTGCTGTGGTAGGAAAAGATGCTTGCTATGATTTCAATCTTCTTAAATTCGCAGAGACATATTTTTGTATGCTGCCATCTGATCTTTCCTTGAGAATGTTCTATATGTAATTGACAAGAATGTGTATTCTGCTGCTGATGGAAGGAATGTTCTAAAGATCTCTGTTTGGTACATGTGGTCTAATGTATGGTTCAAGTCCATTGTTTCCTTGTTGATTTTTTATGTGGTCTGTGCATTTTTTTTGGGGGGGGTCTATGCATTGATGAAAGTGGGGTACTGAAATCCCTTAATGTTATTGTATTGTTGTCTATTTTTCTCTTCATATTTGGTAGTAGTTGCTTAATATATTTAGGTGCTCCAATGGTGGGTGCATATATTATTTATGACTGTTATATCTTCTAAACGGACTGATCTACTTATCATCATATAATGACCTTCCTTGACTCTTGTTATCATCTTTGGCTTAAAGTCTAGATTTTGTCCAATGTAAGTATTAGCTACCTTGCTTTCTTTTGGCTTCTACTTGTAGGGAATATCTTTTTCCATCCCTTCACTTTGAGTCAATATGTGATCTTAAATTCCACTCTTTCCTGGCCTGTAGTTTCTGCTGGGAAATCTGCTGACGGCCTGAAAGAGTTCCCCTGTAGGTCCTACTCCCTTTTCCTTGGCTGCCTTTAAGATTTTTCTTCATCATTGAGTTTTGACAATTTCATTATAATGTGTTTAGGAGAAGGTCTTTTTGCTTTGAGATAATAGGTGCAGTTTCGTGGACTTGTATGTCCAAATCATTCCCCAGGTTTGGGAAGTTCTCAGCTATCATTTCTCTATTTTGTAGTTATTATTATTTTTTTTTTTTTAGTTATTTTTTCTTTAAATAGACTCTTAAGTAGTTTGTCCCTTGCCCACCAACCATGGCCTGGGGCCTGTTTTCTTTTCATGCTCCTTGTTTACTGGGGCTCATTTTTGTGAGACTATTATTCTTTAAATAGACTTTCTTTAAATAGACCCTTAAATAGAGGGCTGAGTCTATTTATCGATTTATCTGTTATCTATTTCTCCATCTCTTCTCCTTCTAGAGTTCTGATTATTCTAATATTTGTCATTCTTTGGATTTTGGTGATTCTTATAGGCTGTCTTTGCTTTTTTAAAATCTTATTTCCTTTTTCTCTTACCTGCTATTTCAAACTTCCTATCATTCAAGTCACTTTTTCTTCCTCCTGTCTGGTCCACCCAGATACTGATGTTCTCTGTTTCATTCTTCATCTCATTCACCAAATTCTTCGGTTCAGGATTTCTGTTTGGTTGTTCTTTCTCTTTTTTATAATCTCAACTTTTTTGGTAGAGAACTCATTTTATTCACATTGTATTGTCATTCTGATTTTTCTTGTAACTCACAGAGTTTCTTCAAAATTGCTACTTTCTGATTTTTCTTGTAACTCACTGAGTTTCTTCAAAATTGCTACTTTAAATTCTTTATCCGTTAGATTGCAATATTCTGTGCCTTTGACTTGGTGGCTGGAAAATTATTATTTTCTTTCCGTGATGCCATATTACCTTGATTTTTCATGTCGCTTGTAGTGATGCGTGTCTGCTTTCATATTTGAAGTAGCTGATAACTCTTTAACGCTTTGCCCACTGCTTTCAGCAGACGCATCGTTACATACTATGGTGGTGTCATTATGTGAGGTTTGTTTCATTTTGTTTTCTGTCTTTGCAGAAGTACATCTGTTCTACTCTTCTTATTCCCTCTTGTGGGCAGATTTTTAAGGTTTTATGTCTTTGGTTCTTCCATTTCACCCAGCTGGCTATTAGAAACCTCTCTTTGGAATCCAGGAGGTGGAGCTATAGCTCAAGTTTGTAGTTTGTCCCTTGCCCCCGCCAACCATGGCCTTTTCATGCTCCTTGTTTACTGGGGCTCATTTTTGTGAGTGCACCTGGGAGCACAGACAAGCAGCCAACCACAGAGCGGGGAGGTGTGGGTGTAGCACAGGTGTTTTGGAGTCCTTGAAGACCCAGTAGAAAGAAATCTGGGGATGGAACTCCCAGAGGCTTGTGGGTGGACTTCCTGCAGAACACAATCCCTTTGACACCATCTGAAATTCTTCTCTGCCTCTTTCTCAGTATCCTCCCTCCCCCAGGGGCAGAGCTCCAGGAGCTGGAGGGGAGGAGTGGGCTTCTCCAGCCACTAGCCCCCCACCCCCCACCCCCCGGCCCCAGCTGGAGCATGCCCTTTCCCTCTGATGGAGAGATCACCTCCACTGACAAACCAGCCTCTTTCAGTGTCTCCTTGAAGGAGGGGGGGTCCGGGAATGTTTCTCTTGCTGCCTCCACTGCTATGAGCAAATTTTTCTCTTCCTTCCTTTCTTTCTTTTTTCTCCATCGGTATGCTGGAGTCTCCCTCTGGGAAGGCTACACTTCTCTAGAATCTCTCTTGTGCATGACTACCAGCCCAGAACTGAACTCACCCAGTTTTTTTTCCTGACAACAGGGAGAGGGCTTGGTGGTGGTTTCTGATTCCACTGGTTCAACAGCCATGGGGGGGGGGGTGGGGGGTTGTTTGTACCTCACTGCCTGCACTGGGGGGTGAGGGTCCTCATTTTATACATATTAACATTCTTTTATTTGTAAACAGTATCACAACTATTTCCTAAACACCAAATAAACATGTCCCATCATTTTAGACATGGTCATGCAGATTAAAAAGAACATTTTTTTCAGTGTAAATAAGGATTTAATGATTAAAAACAAAAACAATAGTTGTACATAAACTATAGTAGTGTTGAGATGACATTTTAAGCGTAAATATAAGCATTTATAACTTCCCTCTCCCTTATTTATCATACCAACAACTCCAGTTACTTAAACAATGTGAATATCTCATGTAGTTTTGATATTAAAATCCAACTGGAAATAAACAGAAAACAAAAGTTTGTGCTAGAACTTTACAATGTCTTAAATAGGCTAACTTTTGCATAATGGCTAGCCTTTTTTTTTTCTCTTTTGTATAATTGGGGAATTATGGCCTACAATTAGGGGTAGACCCCAGGAAACATGGCAATAGATCTAAACAATACATGTTAAGATTTTTTTATTGAGATCTAGGTTTCTATTGAGTCTAGTGATGGCAAATTTGGAGTACTAGATTTTTCAGAACAAGCTGTTTTAGTCTGTTCTATTAAGTTTCTTTCTTTTCTCTTCTTATAATACAGACACAATATCCATTCTTCTATGTACACAGTGAATTGTAATCAGTGGTGGATTATTTTGAAAAATCTTAATGATAATAATGCTCTCAACTCTCCTAAATAGACAGGTAAGTGCAATTTAACTCTGATGTTAGCTGGTGTTCGTGGGATTCCTGTTAATGATTCACTCAGTCAAAAAATAGATTTTTTTTCAGTGCCCGCAGGCATTTCACTACATTCTGGCATCATAGCAAAGAATCAAAGCAGATACACTCTTTGTTCTCATGAAACTTGCAATCTACTATAAATGATCCTAATATTCCCCCCCTGTGAGATAAAAGGTACCCATTAGTCGTTGGCAGAAAAATATTAGCCACAGGCTTACATGTTCGCCTTCCATCCCATAATTCCCCAAATGCATGGATTTTTATTTACAGTCTAACTGAATTCTGTATATTTACAGAGGATTCTCCTTGTTTCTCAACCACTGGGTTAATATAAATACAATTAAATGCCTTATGCATGTATTAAAACTCACAGAAGTTTCTCTCACATATACCAGGGGTATTTGCACCATTCCTGAATGACTGGATCACAGATATCAAAAAGTACATCTTCCTCAAGCCTTACTTTTAACTAATAGTCAGTAATTTAAAAACTAAAATTTAAGTTAAAGACGGACATACTATGGGAAAGAATGCTAAATCCATATTAGTTCTTAAAATACGACATAACATCTCAAAAATATTAATTTAAGCCCCACCCTTTTATAAAACTGAAGCCCAAAAGATGTTATCTGAAGGTTTCTAAAAAACAGACAAAAACAGAAAAATAGTTATAAGACTGTTTACAGTTTCCTATCAATATTTCATTCATTTACAATGATAAAGATGTTCCTATACACAGAATAGGGATTTCTAATCTAGAAATACATCCTGTGCACAGCTAAATTGGGATTATGTGGGAAGATAAAAATGATCTCTTTATTCAGTTCCAAATTGCTGGTACTTAGTTTTCTCAAAGTCAGATATCATTTTAATTGTTTTGCCTCAACTGAAAAAAAAAAGAAGCAAGAAGTAGCATTAGGTAAAGAGTGAAAAGGATGGAGAAACACAATATTTTTTAGGGCTTACGTGGTATTTTGAAACAGACTGAAATCGAACTGAAATAATTATTTCTCTTCCGGGACTCATAACAGATGTAAAAAAAAAAAAATGGTATTAAGTGACAAGAGCCTGTTCATCATGGGGCATCATTTTAGAGAGAGTAAAACTCAAGGTGTCAAAAGAATATTCAAATAATAGAAATAAAACATACGTTTTCATAATTGCTACTTGTCACAGCATGGAAACCTAGGGGAGGTATTAATTGGTCATTAGAAACAGAAAAAATAAAAGACAACTTTGCTTGTAACAGTGTTGCTTACAGCTTATTCTCTACAAAGAAATCTGAAATTGACTGTTTCTAAGATCTCAGACAAAAATCTCAAGGGCAGCAACTAAATTATTCATTTTGTTTTTAATTTGTTTTGAATTCATTTGTAACCTTTAGTCTGTTCCCAAGAAGAGCTTTCACATCTCTAAATAAACACTTTGAAGGATAGTAAATGAACCCTGAAGAGAAATTTGGGAAGATAATTCGCCTTGCACACCTCGACTGGTAACTATTCCTTTCCTACCCAAAACCATTTTAAGAAGCAACGCCCTTAACTACACACACACATGCAAAAATCCAAAGAACTGTTTTGTAGATTTGTAAATTTTCAAAAGCAAACAAACAAGAAGAAAAATAGTGGCCAAAACAAGAGCAGGGAAAAGATTGTCTGATGCTCTTGTCATAGAAAGAGCCTTGTTTCCAGGTTGTCCTGAGTTAAGAAGGAGCATTCTAGTGCTAAGCAGCTAGAACTTGAGACATAAGAGCTAAGAATTACTGTCTGGCAAAACATGGAACCTAGGGGCGGAGCAAGATGGCGGAGGAGTAGGAGACCTAGATTTTGTCTGGTCTCAGGAATTCAGCTGAATAGGGATCAAACCATTCTGAACACCTACGAACTCAACAGGAGATCGAACAGGAGAGTAGCAACAACTCTCTGAACAGAGAAGCGACCACTTACTGGAAGGTAGGACGTGCGGAGAAGTGAATCCGAGGCGATATTCGGGAGGATAAACGGCGGGGGAGGGGGCCTCCGTCGGCCGCTTCTGGCAAGTGCTAGAGCCGCGGAGCACAAAATCGGACCTTTTAAAAGTTGGCTCGGCGGAGGGACGTCGCTGCAGTGGCTAAGCGGGGGGTGGAATCCTCCCGGGACAGTGTGGTCTCAGGACCCTTGGGGTCACAGAGAGACCGGGGGTGCCTGAGTGCGGCAGAGCTCCCAGGTGTCGGGGCGGGGAAGCCGGCTGCAGATACGGAGCAGAGTCGCGGGCTCTCAGCTCGGGGTTGCCATAAACTGTGATCTGCGGCCCAGTCGGGGCACGGCTCCCCCAGCAAGGACCCAACAAGCAGCAGATCTGGGGAGACTCCCCTTCCTTCCCGGGGAGGAGCGGTGCGGGAACGCACTGCAGGGATCTGCTGGATTTGGAGACTCCGAGCGGGGTCGGGTGCCAGAGATAGCAACGCTCGATCACAGGCCGGGTGAGCATGGAGAGCGGCCGGAGACCGGGGACACGGGAGTGACTGCTTTTCTCTGGGGGCGCACTGAGGAGTGGGGCCCTGAGTTCTCGGCTCCTCCGGGCGGAGACTGGGAGGCCGCCATTTTCGCCCTGGTCCTCCAAGGCTGCACCGAGAGCTTGCAGGGAACAAAAGCTCCTGAGAGCAAACTGGAGCAGCTTCCTTAGCCCGGACCAACAAGGGCGGGGCAATTCCGCCTCCGGCAAAGACATTTGGAAACCACAGCAACAGGCCCCTCCCCCAGAAGATCAACACAAACAGCCAGCAAGCCAAGACCAAGTTGATCGATCAAGGAGAATAGGAGAACTCCAGCGCTAGGGGAATACTGCACATAGATTCATGGCTTCTTTTTTTTTTTTTTTTTTTTTTTTTTTTACCATGATTCATTATTTCATCAAAGTTAATTTTTGTTGACTTTTTTTTATTTTTCTTTTTCCCTTTTTCAACCAACATCTTATAAATCCCTTTTTTTTTAAAAAAAAAAAAATTTTTTTTTTTTCATTTTTAGAGTCATATTTTATCCCTTCATAGTAGTTATCCTTGTTTTTGGCATATATATATAAGTTGTTCTCTCTTTAAAATTTTGAGGTACAGTTTCTTCTAACAGATCAAAATATACCCTAAATCACTAGTGTATGGCTTTGTTCTAGTCTCCTGCCTGATCACATTCTCTCCCTTTTTCCTTTTTTTTTTTTTTTTTTCTTTTTCCTTAAATCTTCTTTCTTTTTTCAAACAACTTATCTTACCAAGTCCTTTTATAAAATCTTTTATAATTTTCATCTTTACAGTCATCTTCCATCCCTTCATTGTATCAACCCTTATTTTGTACATATATGTCTTTCTTCCTTTAAAATTTTAGGAGGCACTTTTTTCTAACAGACCAAAATACGCCCAAAATCTAGTGTGTGGCACTGATCTATGCACTAGCCTGATCATATTTGATCATATTCTGCCTTTTTTGAATTGTTTTGTTTTTGTTTTTATCTTTTTTTTTCTTTTTTTTTTCTTTTTCTCTTTCTTTTTTCTTTCTTTCCCTTTCTTTTCCCCTGGTTTCAGGTCTTTTCTGATTTGTATACAGTATATTTGCTGGGGACGTAGTAAACCTGTTAGCCTTTTGTTCTCTCATTCATCTATTCTCCTCTGGACAAAATGACAAGACGAAAGAAATCACCTCAGCAAAAAGAACAAGAGGTAGTACCGTCAGCCAGGGACCTACTCAATACGGACATTAGTACGATGTCGGACCTAGAGTTCAGAATCATGACTTTAAAGATACTAGCTGGGCTTGAAAAAAGCGTGGAAGTTATTAGAGAAACCCTTTCTGGAGAAATAAAAGAACTAAAATCTAACCAAATCGAAATCAAAAAGGCTATTGATGAGGTGCAATCAAAAATGGGGGCACTAAATGCTAGGATAAATGAGGCAGAAGAGAGAATCAGCGATATAGAAGACCAAATGATAGAAAATAAAGAGGCTGAGAAAAAGAGAGAGAAACAACTACAGGATCACGAGGGCAGAATTCGAGAGATAAGTGATGCGATAAGACGAAACAACATTAGAATAATTGGGATCCCAGAAGAAGAAGAGAGAGAGAGAGGGGCAGAAGGTATATTGGAGCAAATTATAGCAGAGAACTTCCCTAATGTGAGGAAGGAAACAGGCATTAAAATCCAGGAGGCACAGAGAACCCCTCTCAAAATCAATAAAAATAGGTCAACACCCCGACATCTAATAGTAAAACTTACGAGTCTCAGAGACAAAGAGAAAATCCTGAAAGCAGCTCGGGAGAAGAGATATGTAACCTACAATGGTAGAAACATTAGATTGGCAACAGACCTATCCACAGAGACCTGGCAGGCCAGAAAGGACTGGCATGATATCTTCAGAGCACTAAACGAGAAAAATATGCAGCCAAGAATACTATATCCAGCTAGGCTATCATTGAAAATAGAAGGAGAGATCAAAAGCTTCCAGAACAAACAAAAACTAAAAGAATTTGCAAACACGAAACCAGCCCTCCAAGAAATATTGAGAGGGGTCCTCTAAGCAAAGAGAGAACCTAAAAGCAGCAAAGAGCAGAAACGAACACAGACAACAGACAGTTAACAGTCACCTTACAGGTAATACAATGGCAGTAAATTCATACCTTTCAATAGTTACCCTGAATGTAAATGGGCTAAATGCCCCAATCAAAAGACACAGGCTATCAGATTGGATTAAAAAACAAGACCCATCAATATGCTGTCTGCAAGAGACTCATTTTACACCCAAAGACACCCCCAGATTGAAAGTGAGGGGGTGGAAAACCATTTACCATGCTAATGGACACCAAAAGAAAGCTGGGGTGGCAATCCTTATATCAGACAAACTAGATTTTAAAACAAAGACTGTAATAAGAGATGAGGAAGGACACTATATCCTACTTAAAGGGTCTATCCAACAAGAAGATCTAACAATTGTAAATATCTATGCCCCGAACATGGGAGCGGCCAATTATATAAGCCAATTAATAACAAAAGCAAAGAAACACATTGACAACAATACAATAATAGTGGGGGATTTTAACACCCCCCTGACTGAAATGGACAGATCATCTAAGCAAAAGATCAACAAGGAAATAAAGATGTTAAATGACACACTGGACCAAATGGACTTCACAGACATATTCAGAACATTCCATCCCAAAGCAACGGAATACACATTCTTCTCTAGTGCCCATGGAACATTCTCCAGAATTGATCACATCCTAGGTCACAAAACAGGTCTCAATCGGTACCAAAAGATTGGGATCATTCCCTGCATATTTTCAGACCACAATGCTTTGAAACTAGAACTCAACCACAAGAGGAAAGTCGGAAAGAACTCAAATACATGGAGGCTAAAGAGCATCCTACTAAAGAATGAATGGGTCAACCAAGAAATTAAAGAAGAATTAAAAAAATTCATGGAAACCAATGAAAATGAAAACACAACTGTTCAAAATCTTTGGGATACAGCAAAGGCAGTCCTGAGAGGAAAGTATATAGCAATACAAGCCTTTCTCAAGAAACAAGAAAGGTCTCAAATACACAACCTAACCCTACATCTAAAGGAGCTGGAGAAAGAACAGCAAAGAAAGCCTAAACCCAGCAGGAGAAGAGAAATCATAAAGATCAGAGCAGAAATCAATGAACTAGAAACCAAAAGAACAGTAGAACAGATCAACGAAACTAGGAGCTGGTTCTTTGAAAGAATTAACAAGATTGATAAACCCCTGGCCAGACTGATCAAAAAGAAAAGAGAAATGACCCAAATCAACAAAATCATGAATGAAAGAGGAGAGATCACAAGCAACACCAAAGAAATACAAACAATTATAAGAACATATTATGAGCAACTCTATGCCAGCAAATTAGATAACCTGGAAGAAATGGGTGCATTCCTAGAGATGTATCAACTACCAAAATTGAACCAGGAAGAAATAGAAAACCTGAACAGACCTATAACCACTACGGAAATTGAAACAGTCATCAAAAATCTCCCAAGAAACAAAAGCCCAGGGCCAGATGGCTTCCCAGGGGAATTCTATCAGACATTTCAAGAAGAATTAATACCTATTCTCCTGAAACTGTTCCAAAAAATAGAAATGGAAGGGAAACTTCCAAACTCATTTTATGAGGCCAGCATTACCTTGATCCCAAAACCAGACAAAGACCCCATCAAAAAAGAGAATTACAGACCAATATCCTTGATGAACATGGATGCAAAAATTCTCACCAAAATACTAGCCAATAGGATCCAACAGTACATTAAAAGGATTATTCACCACGACCAAGTGGGATTTATTCCTGGGCTGCAAGGCTGGTTCAACATCCGCAAATCAATCAACGTGATACAATACATTAACAAAAGAAAGAACAAGAATCATATGATCCTCTCAATAGATGCAGAAAAAGCATTTGACAAAGTACAACATCCTTTCTTGATCAAAACTCTTCAGAGTATAGGGATAGAGGGTACATACCTCAATATCATAAAAGCCATCTACGAAAAACCTACAGCGAATATCATTCTCAATGGGGAAAGGCTGAGAGCTTTTCCCCTAAGGTCAGGAACGCGGCAGGGATGTCCACTCTCACCACTGCTATTCAACATAGTATTAGAAGTCCTAGCCACAGCAATCAGACAACAAAAAGAAATCAAAGGCATCCAAATCGGCAAAGAGGAAGTCAAACTCTCACTCTTTGCAGATGATATGATACTGTATGTGGAAAACCCAAAAGACTCCACCCCAAAACTGCTAGAACTCATACAGGAATTCAGTAAAGTAGCAGGATATAAAATCAATGCACAGAAATCAGTGGCATTCCTATACACCAACAACAAGACAGAAGAGAGACAAATCAAGGAGTCTATCCCATTTACAATTGCACCCAAAACCATTAGATACCTAGGAATAAATCTAACCAAAGAGGCAAAGGATCTGTACTCAGAAAACTATAAAATACTCAGGAAAGAAATTGAAGAAGACACAAAGAAATGGAAAAACGTTCCATGCTCATGGATTGGGAGAATCAACATTGTGAAGATGTCAATGCTACCTAGAGCAATCTACACATTCAATGCAATCCCCATCAAAATACCATCCACTTTTTTCAAAGAAATGGAACAAATAATCCTAAAATTTGTATGGAACCAGAAGAGACCCAGAATAGCCAGAGGAATACTGAAAAAGAAAAGCAAAGCTGGTGGCATCACAATTCCGGACTTCCAGCTCTATTACAAAGCTGTCATCATCAAGACAGTATGGTACTGGCACAAAAACAGACACATAGATCAATGGAACAGAATTGAGAGCCCAGAGATGGACCCTCAACTCTATGGTCAACTTATTTTTGACAAAGCAGGAAAGAATGTCCAATGGCAAAAAGACAGTCTCTTCAACAAATGGTGTTGGGAAAATTGGACAGCCACATGCAGAAGAATGAAACTGGACCATTTCCTTACACCACACACAAAAATAGACTCCAAATGGTTGAAAGACTTAAACGTGAGACAGGAGTCCATCCAAATCCTAAAGGAGAACACAGGTAGCAACCTTTTCGACCTTAGCCGCAGCAACTTCTTCCTAGAAACATCGCCAAAGACACGGGAAGCCAGGGCAAAAATGAACTATTGGGATTTCATCAAGATAAAAAGCTTCTGCACAGCAAAAGAAACAGTCCACAAAACCAAAAGACAACCGACAGAATGGGAGAAAATATTTGCAAATGACGTATCAGATAAAGGGCTAGTATCCAAAATCTATAAAGAACTTATCAAACTCAACACTCAAAGAACAAATAATCCAATCAAGAAATGGGCAGAAGACATGAACAGACATTTCTCCAAAGAAGACATCCAAATGGCCAACAGGCACATGAAAAAGTGCTCAACATCGCTTGGCATCAGGGAAATCCAAATCAAAACCTCAATGAGATACCACCTCACACCCGTCAGAATGGCTAAAATTAACAAGTCAGGGAACGACAGATGTTGGCGGGGATGTGGAGAAAGGGGAACCCTCCTACACTGTTGGTGGGAATGCAAGCTGGTGCAACCCCTCTGGAAAACAGTATGGAGGTTCCTCAAACAGTTGAAATTAGAGCTACCGTTCGATCCAGCAATTGCACTACTGGGTATTTACCACAAAGATACAAATGTAGGGACCCGAAGGGGTACATGTACCCCAATGTTTATAGCAGCAATGTCCACCATAGCCAAACTGTGGAAAGAGCCAAGATGCCCATCGACAGATGAATGGATAAAGAAGATGTGGTATATATACACAATGGAATATTATGCAGCCATCAAAAGGAATGAGATCTTGCCATTTGCAACGACGTGGATGGAACTGGAGGGTGTTATGCTGAGTGAAATAAGTCAATCAGAGAAAGACATGTATCACATGACCTCACTGATATGAGGAATTCTTAATCTCAGGAAAGAAACTGAGTGTTACTGGAGTGGTTGGGGGGTGGGAGGGATGGGGTGGCTGGGTGATGGACATTGGGGAGGGTATGTGCTACGGTGAGCGCTGTGAATTGTGCAAGACTGTTGAATCACAGATCTGTACTTCTGAAACAAATAATGCAACATATTTTAAGAAAAAAGAAAAAGAAGAAGATAACAGGAGAGGAAGAAAAGGGGAGTATGTCAGAGGGGGAGACGAACCATGAGAGATGATGGACTCTGAAAAACAAACTGAGGGTTCTAGAGGGGAGGGGGGTGGGGGGATGGGTTAGCCTGGTGATGGGTATTGAGGAGGGCACGTTCTGCATGGAGCACTGGGTGTTATGAACAAACAATGAATCATGGAACACTGCACCAAAAACTAATGATGTAATATATGGTGATTAACATAACAATAAAAAATTAAAAAAAAAAAAAAAAAAAAAAAAAACAATTTTAAATAAATATTTTAACTCCAAAAAAAAAAAAAAAAAAAAAAAAAAAAAAAAAAAAAAAAAAACATGGAACCTAGAAAGAAAAAATAAGAACTGATTTGCTCTGAGGAATAAGTATCATCTATTTGCTAAAACTGCATCCTCTGATACAGATATAAAATAAATGCTAACTTTAGTGCATCCTTCACAGTCTTGTGAAGTAGCTGTAGATAAAGAGATATCAGGTACTTTCATATTCATTAACATGCATGGCACACTTGCAAGCATATTTAATTGAATTACATTAACAATTCCAGTCAGAAATACACGGCATTTGAACATTTGTTTTGAAAACTTCTAGAGGAGTTGAGTCTAAGAGATGTTTCATACCATCCAGGTTACTGTTTCATAACGTGTACAATGTTTGTTACTCCTCTCTATTCAGAAGTGAGAGTACTGACCCACTTCACATTTCCATGTCTCAGTATAAACCGTCAATAATCTAGCGGCCAATAGTTGATCACAAGGAACAGAAGAAATCAAAGAACCATTCATGACTCAGGGAAATTGGGGAAGAAAAGTCTTTGGTGGGGGGTGCAGGGAATAAGGAGAGCACACACGTGGAAGAGCAGACGTCAACATTTCTTAGAAGGTTCTGGGCAGAGAATATCCCCCGGAATTAAATTTTGATGCCTCTTCCATCCCAGAGTTCCTAAATAATGTCCATCAGGGACTCACTCCCCAACTAAACTCAAAAATTACACAACATAAGTGTGAAGAGTGCCTGGGATATGCAGAGAAAACTCAAAGCCGACTCACCCTCTGGATGCTGCTTCTCCCATGTACAAGAATCTGTCTTTTACATCGTCCTAACTCAATTCTCTCGTCTTTGCTGCCTAAATTAGAAGTCAAATTATTGGTGGCCTGCAGGCCACATGACTCACACAGATGTGTTCTGTTTGGCTCATAAAAGGATTCAAAATTTAAATTAGAATGACATCTTAAATATACAGAATTTCCTATTGTTCTGACAAAAATCAGTGGAGGGCCTTCTTTTCTACATGGCTACAAGTGGATAGAACCTATTACACTTTCCCTCCTAATACAAAAGCTCATTTTTATTTCCCACCATGGCCCATGGCCCATGGCTTGAGTTCCAAGAGTCTACGCAAATAAATCAATACCAGCTTCCATCATTTGCCTTAATAAGGATAGTAAATGACTTATGACTTAGATACTCTCATGAGAACAGCATCATCTGGGATATTTGTGTATTTGAGTGTGTGTGACACACTTTAATTTTCTACAATTCAGCCTTATTCTATTAGACGTGTGATTAAAATAAAGGATTTAAACAATATTGAAAAATAGAATTAGAATTTTTAATGTACTTTTCACTTCCTTAGAGACCAGAGGTTATTTTCCACTGCTTAATCTTTTCATCATTGTTAATAACATCAGCATTCTGAAATTTAAACAGTAAATGAGGGGCTACTAACACTCATACGGTTGTCTTCCTCATATAAAGCCCTGGCTTGCTGGCCTTTCTGACTTGTGTCTGCCTTGTGCATTTCTCCTGCCCCTTGTTTGATGATCCTTCCATTACTCCAGCAATTCCACAGCATATTTGGTGCTATTTAGTCAACAAACAAGCAAAGAAAGATCATCAATGAACTATAATATATGATTCATTGTCAATAAAACTCTAGATAACTTAAGGAGATAAGTAACAACCTATTTCCTTAATGCTTAGAAACTTTTCTATTTACTTCTCATTTAACAGTTACATATTCAGGAGGTTTGTAGCTGCTGACCTTTTAGAAAATGACTCTTTGGAAAGAAGCAGGATGCATCACTGCATCTATAGCTTCACCAGTAATGAGCAGAGCCAAAATGTTTCCTCTTATAACTGTTGTCTTATAGGCACAATAATAAGAGGCTTAAAATACTTGAAGAATTGGACATGATGTATATATCTATATCTATATATATATATATATATATTTTTTTTTTTTTTACATCAAGTTAGGTCTGACATTGGCAAATGTATTTTGGATAGCTTCACTTAACTCCTTCATAATTTATGGAAAAAATCTCTTTCCTCATATCTGGTACAACTTTCACTGGCAATAACTCAGAATGACTTAGTGAAGACTGGGGAAAGTCAACAATAAAAGGACAATAAGGAACTCTATAATCATGATTTTGGTCCTCTGCAATATCCACCAGCAATCTAGCCAGAAGACCACTAATGTCTCATGAAAATATGTAATTTCTTTGGCAGTTAAGAACCAAGTTAGAATGTTATAAATCATGGAACAAAAAGAAAATACTCTTCCTATTTATCCAGAAAAACCAAAACACCCATATTAGGGTAAAGATCGATTGCTTGACGTCATCAGTGATAATCCTTCGTAACTCCATACAAAATACTAGCCTTACATCAGTATTTCATAAACTTGTTCAGTCATCCATTAATTTACCCTAATCTTTGCAGAATTTCGTTCATTGCTACGGTTGCTGTGTTTCCTATTGTGCAGTACAGAGTCATCTGCATAAAACCATATTTTCTTTTGTTTGTTTTAACTTTGCCTTTTAATTTTTCCATAGTTCAGATATAGAATTACTCTGGGATTTATTGATGAAGACATCAAAGCAAGAGGCAAATACTGTTTACATTAGCAATGAGATGACAATGCACAAAAGAGATGGAATTAAAGTGCCTACAGGAAGTAGTGGTTTAAAACAAACATTTCAAACCCTCTCATAAGACATACTTACCAGATTCTTCCTCCCTTTTTTTCATGAGTAAAACTCTATACAACTTTTCAAAAGCTTAATATCTCAGAAGGTACCTTGTAATTCAAATTTTATTTAATATATATATTATGTAGGCAACACTCACTTATATTCTCTTTTGAAATAATGAAAATATTTATTATAGAACTGAGCGAGAGACAGAGACAGGGACAATGAGACAGAGGATTAAATCTAGGGACATCTTAAATCAGAGTCCTAGTTTTGACACATTGGAAGAAACATGGCCCAATGACAGGTCCAGATAACAATGTCAGTCATTAACAACATTTCTTCAAATATTTTACTAGAAGTGTGTGTAATTCCACGTGGGGCCCTTTGGAGGTGTGCAGGGTGGAGTCTGACTAACTCCTTCCTAGAAACTAAAGTGTATGTAATTCACAATCATAAGGAAAGAAAAACATCAACATAAAAATGTAATCTCCTCTTCCAAGTCTAATGGTTTGGGCGATGGAAGGAAAAGAATGCTGAGGAACTGAAATACCCCTCATACCATAACTGTTTCAAGTGAGGGACCAACTTCCACATCCCTCCCTTCCCTCCCCTAACTGTGCACTTGGACTAGAGCAATTCTGCAGAAGGAGTGACCAACTGAAGTCATCACCCCTGTCTATAACCTCCTCTCCTGTCCAGGAAGCATGTAGGGATCTCTAATCCTCAACCTCATTCATACCTTGGCTTTGGAATGCTCCCTGAGAACGAAGAGGAAAGTTCCTCATTGAGTCACCTGTGGCCTCCTTTGTTGGCAGCTACTTTCAAACTCTGGAGTCACTCAGCATCATCGTTCATTTCTCAAATTTGCTGTCAGCCCACAATACCTTTTCGACTTGAAATCTATAAAGGACCTTTAGGATGGGCCTTGAATCCCTCACTTAGATGGCAATATCCTTTTGCCTCTGAATCTTTCCATTTTTGTACAACCACAGTGTTATGTTCTAACCCAGGCGTAAAATCATTTTCTTTTCCCCTTGCCTCAGCACTGCCTATGCATTTACCCAGTTTCTGAGTATTAGCCTGACCTGGATGTTCTCAAACCTGTTGGGAAGCCATGCCACTGTTGCTGTACAGCAGCTGCAACTGGGGGGCAGACTGTCGATGGTCCCCATGTACCTCCTCCTCCCTCCTTCCAGTAAGGACTCAATGCCATAAGGAGCTCGGAGTCCACTGAATCTAGAACATATATTTCCAGAAAGATTTTTAAAGACTACTTTTTTTAGAGCAGTCTTAGGTTTACGACAAAAAATGAGAGGGACAGAGATTCCCCTATGCCCACACATGCATAACATCTTTCAGTATCAACACCACTATCAGGAAGGTACTTTATTTTTTTTTTTAATTAAGGATAAGCCTACACTGACACATCGTAATCACCCAAAGTCCACAGTTTACCTTAGGGTTCCCTCTTAGTATTGTGCATTCTATGGGTTTGGACAAAAGTATGATGACATAAATCCATCATTAAAATATCCTACAGAGTATTTTTACACTCAAAAATTCCTCTGTGATATGCTGATTTATCTCTGTCCCACTCACCCCCAGACTCTACTGAACTTTTTAATTTCTCTGTAACTTGGCCTTTTCAAGAATGTCTCCATAATTTACCCTTCCAGTTGGAATCATACATACATAGATTTTTCAGATAGGATTCTTTCACTTATTTATGTGCATTTAAGATCCCTCTACATCTGCAAAATAGACTTTAAAACAAAGACTCTAACAAGAAACAAAGAAGGACGCTATATAATCATAAAGGGAACAACCCAACAAGAAGATACAACTACTGTAAACATTTATGCACCAAACTAGAGAGCACCCACATACATAAAGCTGCTAATAACAAGCATAAAAGAAGTAGTCAATAGTAGTACAGTAACAGTAGGGAACTTTAACACGCCCCCCCTTGAATCAATGGAAAGATCATCCAAACCGAAAATCAATAAGGAAACAGTAACCTTGAATGATACATTGGATCAGATAGATCTAACAGATATATTCAGAACACTCCATCCTAAAAGAGCAGCATACACATTCTTTTCAAGTGTACATGGAACATTCTCCAGAATAGATCACGTTAGGCCACAAACAAGTCTCAACAAATTAAAAGAGACTGAAGTCATATTATGCATCTTTTCTGACCACAGCACTATGAAACTAGAAATCAACTAAAAGAAAAAAATCTAGAAAGAACACAAATACATGGAGATTAAATAATATGCTACTTAACAATGAATGGGTCAACTGAAAAACCAAAGAGAAAATTAAAAAAATACATGGAGACAAAGGAAAATGGAAATACAATGGTCTGAAATCTTTGGGATGCAGCAAAGCTGTTCTAAGAGGGAAATTTATAACAATAGAGTCCTACCTCAAAAAGCAAGATAAATCTCAAATAAACAACCTAACCTTACACATAAAGGAGCTTAAAAAAGAACAAACAAAATCCAATACCAGTAGAAGAAGGAAATAATAAAGATTAAAGCAAAAAATAAACAAAATAGAAACTTAACCAAAAAAAAAAAAAAAAAACACAACAATAAAACAGATCCGTGAAACCAGGACTGGTTCTTTGAAAAGATTAACAAAATTGTTTAACCTTTAGCCTGATTCATATTAAAGGGGGAGAAAGAGAGAGAGAGAGAGAGAGAGAGAGAGAGAGAGAGAGAGAGAGAGAGAGAGAGAGAGAGAGAACTGAAGTAGTAATCCAAAAACCCTCATGAACAAAAGTCCAGGACCAGATGGCTTCACAGATGAATTCTTGCCAAACACTTAAAGAAGAGTTAATACCTGTTCTCAAACTATTCCAAAATTAGAAGAGGAAGGAGAGCTTCCAAATTCATTGTATGAAGCCAGCGTAACCCTGATACCAAAACCAGAAAAAGACACTACAAAAAAAAAAAAAAAAAGAGAGAGGGAGAGAGAGAATTACTGGCCAATACCTCTGGTGAACATAAAGGCAAACCCCTCACAACGTATATTAGCAAACCAAACCTGACAATTAATATACTGTAATAAAACAAAACAAAACCACAAATGTTCACCCTGATCAAGTGAGATTTATTCCACCGTTGCAAGGGTGGTTCAATCTTTGCAAATTAATCACTGTGATACACCTTATCAACCAGAAAAAGGATAAGAACCACATGATCATATCAATAGATGCAGAAAAAACATTGCACAAAATACAACATTTATTTATGATGTTGTACTCAACATCAAGTTTAGAGGGAACAAAGTAGGTTTAGAGGAAACACACCTTAAAATAATAAAGGCCATATAAAAAACCCACAGTAACATCATACTCAATGGTGAAAAATGAGACCTTGCCCTGGAAGATCAGGAACAAGACAAGGATGTCAACTCTCACCACTTTTATTCAACACAGTGTTAGAAGTTCTAGCCACAGCAGCCAGACAACTAAAAGAAATAAAAGGCATCCAAATTGATAAGGAAGAAGTAAAACTTCCACTATTTGCAGATGGCATGACACTATGTATAGAAAACAGTAACAGCTCCACCAAAATACTAGAACTGATAAATGAATTCATTAAGGTCATGGATGCCAAATCAATATAGAGAAATCCATTATATTTCTATACCTTAACAATCAAGTAGTAGAAAGGGAAATTAAGAAAACAATCCCATTTACAATTGCATCAAAAATAATAAAATATCTAGGAATAAACTTATCCAAGGAGGTAAAAGACCTGTACTCTGAAAACTGTAAAACACTGATGAAAGAAATTGGAAATGACACAAACAAATGGAAAGATATTCCATGTTCATGGATTGGGAGAACAAATGTTGTTAAAATGTCTATACTACTCAAAGCAATCTATAGATTTAATGCAATCCCTATCAAAATACCTAGTATTTTTCACAGAACTAGAGCAAATAATTCTAAAATCTGTATGATACCACAAAAGACCCCAAATAGCCAACACAATCCTGAAAAATAACAAAACTAGAGGTATTACAATCCCAGATTTCAAGACAAACTACAAATTTATAGTAATCAAAACAGTAAGGTATAGGCACAAAAATACATATATAAATCAAGAGAATAGAACAGAGAGCCCAGAAATAAACCCATGATTATATGGTCAATTAATCTTCAACCAAGGAGGCAAGGATATGCATTGGGAAAAAGTGTCTTCAGCAAAGGGTGTTGGGAAAACTAAAGAGTGACATGCAAAAAAATGGAACTAGACCACTTTCTTACACCATACCCAAAAATAAAATCAAAATGGATTAAAGACCTAAATATGAGACCTGAAACCATAAAAATCGTAGGAAAGAACACAGGCAATAATTTCTCTGACATCTGATGTGGCAACATATGTCTCCTAAGGCAAGGGAACTAAAAGCAAAAATAAAGTATTGGGAATACATCAAAATGAAAAGCTTCTGCACAGTGAAGGAAACAACAAAACAAAAAAAAGACAACCTACTGAATGGGAGAAGGTATGTGAAAATGATTTATCCAGTAAAGGGTTAGCAACCAAAATATTTAAAAATCCAATTAAAAAATGGGCAGAAGACTAGAACAGATATTTACCCAAAGAAGACATACAGGTGGTTCACAGACACATGAAAAGATGCTCAACATCATTCATCATCAGACAAATGCAAATCAAAACCACAATGAAATATCATCTTATATCCAGTCAGAATGGCTAAAATAAAAAATAAATAAATAAATAAACACAAGAAACAACCGGTGTTAGTGAGGATGTGGAGAAAAAGGAACCCTCATACACTGTTGGTGGGAATGCAAACTGGCGCAGCCACTGTAGAAAATATGGAGAGTCCTCACAATGTTAAAAACAGATATACTGTATGATCCAGTAATTTCACTACTGATTATCTGTCCAAAGAATACCAAAACATTAATTCAAAAAGATAAATGCACCTCTATGTTTATTGCAGCATTATTTACCATAGCCAAAATATGGAAGTAACTCAAGTGTGCCTTGATAGATGAATGCATAAAGAAGATGGGGCATATATATACAATGGGATATTACTCAGCCATAAAAAAATGAAATCTTGCCATTTGCAATAACATGGATGGATCTAGAGGATATATGCTAAGTGAAATAAATCAGTCCGAGAAAGACAAATACTATATGATTTCATTCATGTGGAATTTAGGAAACAAAAAAGAGACAAAGAAACCACTCTTAGTTACAGAGAACACACTGGTGGTTAGCAGAGGGGGCAGGGGCAGGGGGTGGGTGCAGGTTAAACAGGTGATGGGGATTAAGAGTACACTCATTTTGATGAACCCTGAGTAGTGTATAGAATAGATAAATCAGTATATTGTCCACCTGAAACTAATGTAACATTGCATGTTAATTATACTGCCATTAAAATATAAATTAATTAATTTTTATAAAAGGATTCCTCCATGTCTTTCATGGTTTGACAGCTCTTTGTTTTTTACCCTGAATTTGTCTGGATATACCACAGTTTGTCCATTCACTTACTGAAGTACATCTAGGTCATTTCCAAGTTTTAGAAATTAGAGATAAAGCTGCTATAAACACCCATGTGTATGTGGGCTTTTGTGTGGACATAAGCTTTCCAGAAGGAATTTTTAGATATTCTCATTTTATTGAACAAGAAAATATGTCCAGGTCCTTTTCTCTGTATGCATATTCTCCTCTCTAAACGTGACTGCGCACTAAACGTGCTCTACGTACCAACCTGAGAGCTTTCTGATGGTTGTCAGGAGCCAGTGTATATCTATGTTTATGTTGACTCTGCGTCCTTAAAACTCCTGAGCTTGGTTTTCTTATAGTTCTGATGAAAATAAACTCCTGGTTCAGATCGTGGTGAGATAAAGAATCTGTTATTAGTATGCTGTTGAGAATAATGATCAAAGAGGGGAAGAATCTAACAGAGTCCAGAGTTACTAAGAAGTTCATGGATCTCCTCCCATTACAGTTTTAATTCTCTCAAACATATGTATTTGTGCAAATGAATTTAGTGTACATATTCACAAAGAGGAAATATTCCCATCCCCCAGAGTCTAAAAATTATGAATGATGCAGATGCACGTGACAAATAATGGACGTTGTATAAATGTACCTCAATGACTTACATAAGAAAATAAAGTACAGATTTTCTTTTTCAAATCTGAGCTATTAAAAACTGTACTTCAGTGGAGGACATATTTAGCAATAGATCTTATTTACCTGTAGACATCAATAAAGTAAACCAAAGGTAAGTTGACACAAAATAAACTCACTATTTTGGCTTAATAAAGGATTTGCTCTGCCTTATTCTTTTAAAGATTTTACTTATTTATTTTATTTGAAAAAGAGAGAGCACAAGCAGTGTGGAGGGGCAGAGGGAGACGGTGATGGAGAGAATGTCAAACAGACTCCATGCTGAGCAGGGAGCCCGATGTGGGGCTCCATCTCATCGCTCTGAGATCATGACCTGAGCCGAACCCAAAAGTCAGACACCTAACCGATAGAGCCACCCAGGTGCTCCCCTGCCTTTCTTTTAAGAAGTCCCAGAACCTTTAAAAATGATGTGTATTATACTGGTAAAATCAAATACGCACATGTTTTATTACAACCAATTAAAAGATTCAGAAAAAGAGAATTTAAGAGAGTTTAAGAGCAGGGTCAGAATTAACTGTCTTACTGGAAGTTTCCTAGATTGCCTGAAGAAAAATATGAAACACATTCTCATGCATTGCTTCCTTCAGACTTTCAAGACAAGGATGACTGCACACTATATTATAATCTCTGGCAGAGGTTCACTTGATCATATTTTTGGAAATTTAATGTAAAATAAAATTGCAAACATTTAGTCTCTAGACAAGTATTTATATTCCCTGTGATGATACTCAAATGACTTTGGCAGGATTCTGAGGAGTTGGCAGTTTCTATAAAATATGCCAATTAAAGAACACAACGTTACTACACTGTGTCGTGTCACTTTTTCTACAACACAAATATTGACGGTTTATCACATGCACGATACAGCACTCTACGGCATTATCTCTGCAGAGCTCCTGGTCCTTTGGAGAATGGGATTTAGTCGTAATAAGGAGGTAAAATATTATCATTACTGGGGATATTTGGCAAAATAAGCCCTGTATAGAATTACATGTTAAAACAAAATCATTTAATAAAACTAAGTGTTTTAGTTCAACTCAGCTTATATATTCAAGTTAATCAGTGAACATTAAAGAAACTAAAATAGAGAGTGGCCTTCTATCACTTTTTTTTCCTTTTTGGTCTCTGGTTAAAAAGACAAATTGTTTTCCTTGTAGATCTGTTTTTGAAATATTGTAGATTTGTATTTGAAAAATAGTGAATGATAAATAAACCATCATTTTCCATATGTGTGAAAAAATTTTCCATATTTTTTTCATTTTCTGTAGACACATAAGATTTACTTCCAATTTATTCAAAAACATTATAATAACTCATCAACTTTATATGCTTTTGTGCTCAGTACAGACTGGCTTTTATAAAAATAATGAGAACACCCAAGTTTTTTCTGATTTTTTTTTAAATGTTGTTAAAATTTAGTATAGATAATTTATTTTGTTTAAACAGAGGCCAGCAATGTTATGGACATTTTAAGCTGACTCCAAAGGATATGCAAAAAGAAAAAAATTACACCAACTCTTCAAAGGGGTAAAGGAATGTTTCTAACATGGCACAATGAAGGTATTACATATGTCAGAGAAGGCTTCAAAATATATGTGGGCTAAATTCTAGGAAAAAAAAGATCATTCTCTAATAAGTCCCATATATATATGTATATATAAATCTGGAAGACAGACTTTTTCAAACAGACAGAAAGCAGAACTAAAACAAGCCCAATGGAAGCCCAACTGAAGGTCCAGTATGGAATTAGTAGACAAACCAAGCCTCAGAGCACACTCACACACATAAGAGTAGTTTGAAACAGAAACCAAGACTCAAGAGATATCATTTTACTGCAGCCCTAAAAGAGGAGAAAAATCGGTAAAGACTCACACATTGAAGTTAAAAGAGGCTCGGAGAGAGTTGTAGAACAAAGCACCAATTCTATTTATTTTTGGTTTTGATAAGGAAAAGTGCTTCCTGAAGAATGTAATATGGATTCGGTATTAGTTGTTCATTATGGCAGACAACCTGAACCAACACTCAAGCTTCTTCCTCTGCTCTCAGAACCTTTGGTCAGGTTCTCTATTCCCAAGAATCTTCAGTTTTCCTATTAACCATTCATAAATCGCCATGTCTAGTGGGCTATGGAGCTTGAACCTTACCAGACTTCAGCCAGTGTAAGCGGTGGTGGAAGCCTTACCTTGTGGTCCACTTCTTTTGGAGGAACACAATGTATCTTACTTAGGTGACCAGGTGTTTGTATGCATGATAGTCAACTCTACCTATTGCCGAAGAAAAATCCCAGCCCTATCTGGATGCACTCTTGGACTGACCCTGAGTAAAATACTCCTTTATGATCAAGAATGAACAACCTTTCTAGTCACAGAGAAGTTTCTCATATCTTATCCAAGTAAAGCATTTCCAGCATATGGCCTAATTTAAACCCATACAGGGAAGAAATTAAGGGAGTGCTGTTTGTAGATTTGGGCTGCAGCTTTCATTTAGTACTTCCACGTGTAACAAATCTAGGGTTGAAAGGAGAAGTCCCTCTCAGAGAAGTCATTTTTAAAATTTGAAGCTCACTCACCATTCCGACTCTCTTCATCGATAGCAACTATGGTGGCTGGTGGTCCTCCCCTAGCTAGTTTGCAATCTAAAGAGAGAAAACAACCAAAGATAAGATGGAACAACCGTAGGGCACTCAGTCTGGTATGAAATTCATTGAGGTATGTATTGGTATTTAAAAAAGAAAAATCCTACAATCAAATCGATATGCATCATTATTTTTAATAATATTTTAGCTTAAAAAATTTTCATGAGAACTACATGGATTCCCTATAACATCATAACACAATCACTTTGTACACCACAGAACTACTCAAATCTTACTGAGAAAACACCAGCAGAGACCACTGGAGAGCAGAAGTCCTTCAGGACAGAGATAATGGGATGGTAATTTAACCCAATGAAATAACATAAAGGAATGATTAACAAGGATAAATTGTAATTAAAGCTTCAAAACAGAAACAAACATAATTGGACTTTAATTGTGATAAAGGGGCTAATTAAAGGGAGTGAATAGAATTTTAATAATGTTCTAAAGAGAATAAAACAAAGACAGACAAGCAATGTTCATGAGGTTGTTTGGCATTTTTATTTTTGTCATCTTACCCTCATATTGCCAGTCTGGAGTCAAAAGTATAGAGTCATCAATGGAAGCAGATCAGAAAAATGGAAGAAAGAAAGGAAGAAAGAATATATGTATATATTTAGTGTGGATTGAAAGATATAAATAGCACTATATAACAACAGACACATTACATAATGACTTGTGGAAAAGAAATACATAAAATCCCTCTAACAGATTTTCCAATCCTAATGTAATATTAACACAGTAACTTGATAATATGTGGCATTAGCATCTCCAAACTTTATCATGGGTTGGCTTGAAAATACTACAAAGTACATTTATATGTTTCCTGTGAAAAGGTAAATACCAATTACTTACGAACAGTCTATTATCCGTTGGACGAACCTTAAGGATAGTGCCTGTCCACCAGTAGAGATGACTAATTTGTTATTTCGAACACTGCTAATGCCTTGTCAAGAGTCTCATGATAATGAACATATAAATAGCACAATGAGCTAAAATATCCATAATAATTAATATGTGAGGGCTTTGCCCGTGAGATGTCACATGTACGCTCGTGAGACTTAAAGTGCTCTCGGAGGAGGTACCCCATGAGCCTGATGGGGCTGTGTTGGGCAGTTACAGGTCCGTGGCATACTCCTGTGCCTGCAGCATAAACCAGGTTTGCTTAAGCCATCTGCGTATGTGTGTTATTTGGAAGATTCCGAGGTTATTTACTCATGCATTCATTTGTTCATTCATTCGAATTCTATTTATTATGGACACGGACATGAATAACCAAGACTTCAGCAGGCACAATTCTATACTGTAAGGTACATGCTCTCTCATACGAAGCTGAAAATCTCAGAGATCGCCAGTGTTTTTCTTTGCTTCCTTGTCAGTATTCAAGGAATTCCAAGTCACAACATTTTTAGATCTTCAATATCTCATACTCGTTATGCTCTTCCTCCTTCCTCCAGCCCTGGTATATACACTACCTGTCACCACTACTCTTGCACTGATTTCCTCACCACCTCCCAGAAGCTTTGTTATCACCCTGTGCTCCTCAATTCATCCCATGAGAATTACTTTCATGCACCATTTCCAGCACAAAAGCTTACTTGTTTCCTTTGGAGTAAAAACTTTCTTAGGATACCATTTAAAGCTTTTCAAACCTAATTGGTTTAGGACAATGTTTCAAAAGACGTCAGGTCTCAACACGGTTTATTTACAATTAAGCACTGTGCCCTTCAGCCATATCAGACCCCTGACTCTTGCTGGGACATACTTTGTATGTTCAGGGAAGTTCTGTTATACCTGAATTCATTTCTGCCTCTCTTCCGCCCAGCAAAGCTCTGCTCCTTTTGGTAGAATGTGATTTCTCCTATTTCATGAAAACTTGCCCACATCCCCACTCGGAATTTGTCTTTTACTTCATGGTCTCATGTTTTTTCATCTAGTTTTGTATTCTGCTATGCATTTGAATATTACTCACTCGTTCAGGCAAATTTGTGGATGAATTACTCTGCGCTGAACGTGGTGGGAATGGGTCTCAGGTGAAACAGGTTACAGACCAGCGAGAAAAAGATGCATAAACAACCACACAGGTGTAGTGCAATGTGGTCCATGTGGAGGCAACGCCTTAATCAGTTCACTGACAACATAAATGATTAAAATCAAAAAGAGACAATGCATGTGCAGAGTGGGAAGGGGATATGCAAGGAAGCAGGGGCCATTTGTGCAGAAGAGAATAAACGAAACATGACCAGTTCTTACCAGAAGCAGTTCTCAGGTTACCAAACATCTCTTCCCTTTGTCTTTTAGAGTGTAGTTACTTTTCAAGAGTATTCCTTCACCAGCTGTATATCATTAAATGTATGGATATGCTTTCTCTACCCAGATAAGCCATGTGTGACTCCCCACCTCCCAGCCCTAACTAACCCCCTTACCCCTCCAACTCGGTCCATTCTCTAGCCACATCCGAACCAATTCATGTCGGCTGTGTCTCCTCTGCTCAAATGCCCTTCCTCCTCCTCTGGCTTGACTTCTATTTCTCTTTTTAAAAAACCTGGCAAAGCATCACCTCTTCCAGAAAATCCTCCTTGTTGTTAGTCCAGATTCAGTGCCTCTTCTCTGTGTTCCTCCAGTGCTCAAGATGTCCCATCGGATACATTACACCACAGTAAAGATGAGTGTGTCTTCCTTACAAGAACTCCTTTAGACCAGCTCTCCATCATATTCATCTTAGTAACATTAGTAACCATCATATTGATCACATTCCACCTTAGTAACCAATTCTTAAGAGATGGTCCTAAAAGAACGTGTGTTGATTTTTTTCTGAACCACAATCCACCCAGGGACAATGTCCCATTTGAACCTCCTCCAGGAGAACTGCCGGAAGGCTCTGTTCTCAGCAGGTCTTCACCAGCTTAGAGGCTCAACCACGGTTCCTCCCGCTCAGTCTGCATTAGGAGACTTTCCCTAAACTTTCCTCTTCCACAGGCTCCACATTCCCCCCACCCCAGTAAGATAGTCTCACATCTAAGAAATACTTTAGTTATTTGAGATCAAACCAAAAGTGATTTAATTTTTTTAAGGACTCACAAAGTTAATGAAGAGAGATTAATCAGGTATTAAAAAATAACCTATTAATAGCATTGCTCACAACAGCTAAAATGTTTGTTTTGGAATGATGCATTCATGAAAGCATGATTAATTAGTTTTGAAATGCACAAAAATATTTTCAATAATGAAGTATATTCAGAATTGTCTTGAAAAGGAAGTAATTTTGGATGGAATAGCCAGGGATATATTGTGTATGCGAAATATCCAAATGGACATCAAAATGAAGACTAGAAAGCAATCTGGGGGCTGGGCGATCTTGTTCTCTATGGCCCCAGGATAATTTGTCCAGCACATGAAAGACAGGTTAGCTGATGACACTTGTACCTTGGATATGGACTTCCCTAATCTATTTAATTTCATCCTTGACTGTCCTGGCTAAATCACAAATTCACTGTTTTTCATGCCTCAAATTTCTAACCTCTTAGGCCCCTACTTGCTTCCCATAACCAATTTATTGTAAAGTGCAGGCTATGAATACAAATGCCTGAATGCTCAGTGTGATATATTTCGGCAAATTTGTCATCAAGCTGACAATAAGCCATATATTTTTCTTTTCTTTTTTTTCTTTTTTAAAGATTTTATTTATTTATTTGAGAGAGAGAGAATGAGAGAGAGCACACGACAGGGGTTAGGGTCAGAGGGAGAAGCAGACTCCCTGCCGAGCAGGGAGCCCGATGCGGGACCCGATCCCGGGACTCCAGGATCATGACCTGAGCCGAAGGCAGTCGCTTAACCAACTGAGCCACCCAGGCGCCCCTAAGTCATATATTTTTAAATAATCTCATGCAACAGGTTGGATTTAAAACCCAAAAAGAAGTATTAGAAAAATACATAAAATTCTGGTTTCAAAGCCACTAAATCTGTCATACGCTGTTCTTATTGTAGCCTGAAGCTTAGAGCATGCTAAAGATGGGTCACAGAAGGGCAACACTCTGAAATTGTCTAAACACGCTCATTTCCTGACAACGGCCAGGAAAACCCCATTTCCACCTTAGCCTATTTTCAAAATGTCCTTTTAAGGCCAAACAATATGTTTTCATTAAAATTTCAATAAAACCTATTTACTTGTTTTTTAGTGTTTACTTATTTGACAGAGAGAGACACAGCGAGAGAGGGAACACAAGCAGGGGGAGTGGGAGAGGGAGAAGCAGACTCCCCGCGGAGCAGGGAGCCCGAAGCGGGGCTCGATCCCAGGACCCCGGGATCATGACCTGAGCCGAAGGCAGATGCTTAACGACTGAGCCACCCAGGCGCCCCAGGGTTTTTTGTTTGTTAGTTTGTTGTGTGTATATTTATATTACAGGTGCTATGGCTATGTCAGTCACTTCCATATTGTATTTGCCAAAGAGCTCTCTCTGAGTCTGCATCCTACTGCCCGGGTGATACCTACACTTGCAGTTTCAAAGGTGCCTTAAATGTATTGCTACCCTGTGCCCAAAGCTGGTCCCTTCCAATATGTGTTACATCAGTGAATGGCACACTTCTGCATAAACCAGAAACCGGGCAGTCACCTTTGAGCCTAACCATTTCCCTCATGTGCCTGGACTGAATCCATCAACAAGTCTTGACTTTAATTCCTACAGAAAAAAGCTTCTCATATCTACCTACTGCATTCAGTTTCCAATGTCAGCACACTGATCCAGTCTCTGACTAATCAACAGGTTTTGCTAACTATTTTCCCTACAGGCAATCTTGCCCGACTCTTTAATTTGCTATCTTCATCCAAAGTGATCTTTTAGAAGTAAAAACTGGCTTACCTTTTCATGATTTGCCATTGCTTTTAGGTTAAAACACTTTTTTATGACCTACAATCCTCTGCATAGTCTCATTTTAGAATGAAAACCAACATGCATGGCCTACCAGGACCTGTGTGGTGTGGCCTCCCCTTCTCTCCTGTGCCAGTGTCTTCACTTGCTGTCAACATTCCAGATGGATTTGTTGCTTTTCCTTAGTCATTCTATTCTCCATCCTGAGCTACCTCAAGACCTTTCCATATTGCAGTATTTCTTGTTTCCAATCTTTACTCTCAGGCCATCATTCACATGCATATCCTTTAAATTTTGGTGTATGCCTTACTTTTGCAAAGAAACCATTTCCGACCCTCAGGTTCCCTGGTATATACCCTCATAACTCTGCCTTCTAGTGCCAGTTTATGAATATCTGATTCTTCATTGCCAGATCTTCTATTCCTCAGGGTTGTGGACGCAGGGCAAATTTTCTAGAACATAACTGATTCTCAGTAATTATTTGTTGAATGCAAGAATTTATGGCTTCAACCAAATTTACAAAAATTTTTAAAAAAACTGCTTTAACTTAATCATTTTTCCCCTTTTCATATTTGAAATAGCATTCTCATATACAAGTAATGGGGAAGGAATGAACAACAAATTAACTGTCTAAAGATAGGATCATTAATGCTGCCTCAGTAGGGAGGAGTAGGGGAGCAGGAGGTACTAGCCCAAAATATGCCACTTGGGCGTCCAGAGGTGAAGGCAATCAAGACCCAGCAGAGTCAGGAAGCCTTTCATCTCCCTTTTAACAGTGTAAGAGAATTTAGAAAGGAGGCCTGTACCAGCAAGACACTTATTACCAGAGATAACTTGTTCATGGGAGAGACTTGTCTGCATGTCAAGGCAAATATTTATTTACCAAACACGTTTTCTTCATATTACCCTGTGAATTGTCTTCCTCCTCTTTGAAGCCCCAGATCCCTGTCCCTTTGCTTAGTCCAAGATGGTATATATAGAAGCCTCAACTGCCTGGCTGCCTTGGAGTCTCCTATCATTGTGAGTAATTTTGTTTTTCTCCTGTGAACTCATCATTACAGGGGGTCTCAGCCAAGAACCTAGAGAGGGAGAGGGGAAAATGGCTTTTCCTCCTGCCTGTGAAAATCTACCACTGAGGTAAAGAAAGTGATGGGCCAATTTTGTAGGACTTTGAGGTGCTGTGGGAGTAGTAATGGAAGACCGTGGAGAGGTCAGAATAATAGAGAAAGGGTAATGGAAAAACAAGGGAGGGGAGGAATTTCACTTGTTTCCAACTGACTATAACTTCTGTTAGAATCTTACATGCCAACCATCCAGTTTGTCTGCACTGAGAACAATCATGGGGCAAGATTACACCAATATCCTAATTATAGCAAGATGTGTTCCAAGGTCTTTCATGACTTGGTCAAACAGTACTTGAAGAAATAAAGCTCAAAGACCTCAGATACCAAATATTTTATGATATCAAAAATCACCAATACTTTTGTGTCACCTTGGAAGTTTTACCCAGCTATTTCCTTACCAGCTGCCTATGATTATAAATGAATTATTCTACCACCCAGCAGAGTATTTGACATATTGTAATCATTCAATATATTTGTGGTACTACGGACTATCCTCCTTCATGGAAAATGGATAAAAGAAATAACCCATTAAATGCTTAGTATTAGTCATTTCAAATCTCTTGGGAGTGTTTTCAGATGTTAAAGCAATTGATTCCTAATATAGTACGGAAGTAAGAACATGTGCTTTGGAGTCAGAAAACCCAATTTCAAATCCTAACTGTGGCCTTTAATAGTAACATAATATTGAACAGATGATTAACTTCTTGTACCTCAGTTTACATAAATAGGAATAATAGTAAGTACATCACAACAAGGATAGATGAGATAATCTACGGCAATTTCTTAGAATAGTGCCTGGCAAATTGTATAGGCAGAATAGATACACTTTTAATTCTTACAGTTATCATGATTTCAGAACCAATATATTTGGAAACTCATTCCTGTTTTTTCCCTTTGATCAAAAGACAATAGAGAAATCTTTTGGTTTCCCCTAAATATTCAGTGAGGGCTGATTTTATTGATGTATGTGATCATGAAGTGCATTCTCATTAAGGATAAAAGTAGTCATATGAAATGTCACTGATGGTTGTATGGACAGAAATATGCTAGAATTCTTATTCCAGATATCAGTGTAGATACATTATCCTAGATTAAATTTAACAGAGGCAAATAGGATGCTTGAACTCTAAGTTAAGAAGGTAAAGTGGTGCTCACAGTCATCCACTGGTTCCACTGTAGTCCTGAAAAGTACTGATGTCCAAATGATCAAGTAGAAAGGTCAAGAATGAATTACAGATTTCCTGAAACCTCTATTCTTCTCAACATTCCTGTGGTATCGGTTTGAATATCCAAAGTCATCTGAACTCTCTGGTTTAGAAGCTTGCATTTGTATGCGTACACACACGCACACACGCACACACACACACACACACACACACACACACACACACACACACACACTGACTCAGTTGCTTAGTTCCAAGCAATCTGGCCTCTCATTCAAAGGGGTTCTGTGCTCTCTTTAAATCTCATGTTGCACAAATATTTACTGTCAATTGCTTGTCACAAGCATCAGCGGAGGGTCTATTCTCATCTTTTCAGTTGATCTTTGGAATATTCGTTTCCTGGTAGATACACTTAGGAGTGAAATCTGAAGACAGAAAGATTCCCTCATCCAAAAGAAAAGGAGTTTGACGCTGAGATTTATAAGATCAGTGAGACCATACTGTAAGTTGTATTGTCTAAAATGACAGTCAGCCAAGGCGTGGACCTGGGCTTGACTGACAAAAAGCAAAGTGAACTGAGTGAACTCAAGGGCATAGTGAGTATGTCGTTTCCAAACGAAGAATAGGATGTGCTCTCAGGATTACTCTGTCAGCATTACCATTTAGAGATTCAAATTTTACCACAGAGGAAGCAAGGAATCTTTTATGATGCCTTAGTGTCATTATTAATTGGATTATATAATTTGGTTAAGATGTTCCAACAGCATGGTCTGGTAATGACTGAAGTCATTAATGAGTATCGCTCTCCATTACGGCTTTCATTAGGACAATTTATGGTAGAGACCATGGCTCCCTCAGCCAGTTTTCTTCTGAAATTACTTCATTTCACTGTAATCAGTCTATCAACAGCAGTAGGCTTGTGCATGGCTGGCATTTGGTGAGAGAGAGAAACCCATTCTTACTGAGAAGTTAAAGGATCTAAATTATCAGAATAAAGACAAGTCAGGGGCTGTACAAAAAAGGCAGGGCAGAAATTGTCAGTAGAAGTCTGATGAGACGATCAAGTAAATATTTTAAGGTTATTTTTGTTCACTGGGAATATTATTATACTTGATTATCTTATAATTTTATGTAAATGTATTGTCAAACATGTTAGTCTTTGTACCCAAAAGTGAATTTTCTTTTTGAGATTTTACTTACTGATTTTTGCGCATGTACATGAGACAGAGAGAGAAAGAGAAAGCGCGTGCAGGAGCATGAGCGAGTGGTGGGGGAGGGTGATGGGAAGGGGCAGAAAGATAATCAGACTCCCTGCTGAGCAGGGAGCCCGATGTGGGACTCCATCCCAGGACTCTGGGATCAAGACCTGAGCTGAAGGCAGAAGCTTAACCGACTGAGCCACCCAGGTGCCCCCAAATGTGAATTTCTTACATATAATTCATACTACATAAGTTAGAGGCCATTTGGATTTTTCCAATTGGCTTCCATTGACGGTGACAGTTTTTCCTTACTTGTGTAACCTTCCAACAGGCAACCATAACTACATTTGGAGAATTTGGGATGCATGGAGTAATTCTTGGTCCAAGTGTAATGTGAGACACTGAGAAACAGCAACCAGTGTTGTGCTTATGGACATGACCTTAGGATACAGACTGTCTGGGTTCAATACTAGCTGCATTTTGCCATTTGCTAACTTTTAGCCTCTTTGAAAGTTACTTAAACTCTCTATAGCCCAGTTGCATTATTTATAAACAGAAGCTGTGTTATAGAATAGTTCCTGGCACACACAAGTGCTTTAAAAGTTACTGCTAGGTAAATTCTACTTTAGCCAAATGAGATGACTATATACAAAATTTGTATATCTCTACATTTTAAAAAATGACTTTTACATATTTTTAAATTACATAAATTGCAGTTTCTTACCCTTTTCAACCTTCACAAGAAAGCCATGTTTTATTAGCAGATCAAAATAGACTTGGGATGTGTTAGCATTTTAATGTGCATTTAACATACTGGAACAGTGACAGCACATTTAATTATATGTCTACAGACTGTTAAGGATATATAGTGATAGTAAATCATGCAAAGGAATTCCTTTTTAAAATTATATGAGGGGGCGCCTGGGTGGCTCAGTCAGTTAAGTGTCTGCCTTCGGCTCAGGTCATGATCCCGGAGTCCTGGGATCGAGTCCCACATCGGGCTCCCTGTTGAGCAGAGAGCCTGCTTCTCCCTCTGACCCTCCCCCCTCTCATGTACTCTTTCTCTCTCATTCTCGCTCTCTCAAATAAATAAATAAATCTTTAAAAAAATAAAATAAAATTATATGAGGAATGCTTACAACTAAAATAAAAAGTTCCTTTTAATACTATAACATAATGTAAATTCTGTATCCCTTCTAAAAGTTCTTTGCTAGATCTTTCTGTTATTCTAAAATCATTCTGAAAGACGTGTAGCTTGTTTTATCACATTATCCAATTTGTCTTTAGGTTTTATCATTGAAATATAAAGAAGAAAGGAAGGGATAAGGGCTTGTGTCAATGAGGAAAAGAAAATTATTCAAGAAACACTTCATGAAAAACAGTTAAAGAGTTTATATCTATGTTGCTTCTGAAAGCTAATTTATTTTATTTTCTAATTATTCTTAATGAGGTAGCTCCGAAGAAATTCTCAATCATGATTCTTACTAAGATACTCAACAAGGTCACAAGATTAAAGCTGCACACCAACATTGTTGCTTAAAACAGCATTCTCAAACGGAGAGATTCTGAATGTCTTTATTTACAGCCTGCTTGCTTATTTAAGTCAAATTCTTTGCCACAAGCCAATTATGAGTACCTAAGCTGCCAGTAAAAAGGCAAACTATGGATTCAAACATAGAGACAAAATTATAAGCATTTAATTACTTAGAACATTAAACAGTATATCCACGTGAGCATCACATCTGTTTTCTTCTTTTTTCCCCAGCTTTCTTGAGATATTATTGATACAGAACATGCATAACTTTAAGGTGTACAATGTGATCTGATCCACATCTAGGTTGTGAAATGATTGTCAGGGTAAGGTTAGTTAGCACCTCCATACCCTCGCATCATCTCCCCCTGTGTGTGTGCGTGTGTGTGTGTGTGTGCGTGTGTGGTAATAACATTTAAGCTGCACTCTCTTGAAAACTTTCAGCATATAATACAGAATTATTATTTATGGTCACAATGTTGTACATTAGAGCCTCAGAAATTACTAACCTCAGGGCTGGAAGATTGCATCCTTTGACCAACATCTCTCATTTTGTCCACCGCCCCCCTCCAACTCCTGGCAACCACATTCTACTCTGTTTCTATGAGTTTGGTTTATTTAGATTCCATATCGAAGTGAGGAAATTCAGTATTTCCCTTACTCTGTCTTATCTCACTTAGCATAATGACCTCAAAGTCCATCATGTTGTTGCAAAAGGAAGGATTTCCTTCTTTTTTATGGCTGTATAATAGTCTGTTAAATAATACTAATATCCCCCAATATTTCTTCATCTATTCATCTGTCAGTGGACACAGGTTATTTCCACATCTTAACTCTTGTGAACAATTCTGCAGTGAACATGGGAGTGCAGATATCTCTTTGATAATATATCCTTCTGATACATACCCGGAATGTGATGGCTAGATCATATGAAAGTTCTTTTTTCATTATTTTGAGAAACTTCCATACAGTTTTCCATAGCGATTGTACCAAATTACATCCCCATCAATGATACCCAAGGGGCTTCTTTCCCTACATCTGCACCAACATTTGTTATCTCTTGTCTTTTTAATAATATTCATCCTAACAGGTGCGAGGTAATGATATCTCCTTGTGGTTTTGATGTGCATTTCCCTGATTATTAGTGATGCTGAGCATGTCTTCATGTGCCTGTTGGACATCTCTATGTCATCTTTCCAAAAAAAAGTCTATCCCTGCCCATCTACTTATTCTTTTGGCATTGGATTGTGTGAGTTCCTTATATATTTTGGATATTAATCCCTTATTGGATAGATGGCTTGCAAATATTTTCTCCCATTCCATAGGTTGACCTTACATTTTGCTGTTTCCTTTTTAGTTTGATATAGTTTTGGTTTTTTTTTTTTTTTTTTTTTTTGCTTTTTTGCTTGCACTTTTGGTGTCATATCTAAGAAATCATCGCCAAACCAAGGACAAGAACTTTTACTTATTTTCTCTTGTAAGTAGTTTTACAGTTTCAGGTCTTTAATCCATTTCAAGTTAATTTCTATGGGTTGTGTAAGATGGGGAGCCAATTTTATTCTTTACAAGTGAATATTGTTTTCTAAAAACTATTAAAAAAATATCCTTTCTCCATCAGTATTCTCAGCTCTGTTGTCAAATAGGAATTGTGTGGGTTTATTCCTGGGCTCTTGATTCGTACCATTGGTCTAAGTATCTGTTTTTTTATGTCACTACCGTATGGTTTTGATTACTATAGCTTTGTAATAAAGACAGAAATCAGGGAATATGGTGCCTCCAGCTTTCTTCTTTCTCAGAATTGCTTTGTCTATTTGGGGTCTTTTGTGTTTCCAAAGAAATTTTAGGATTTTTTTTCCTATTTCTATGAAAAATGCTCTTGGAATTTTTATAGGGATTGCATTGAATATATAAATGACTTTGGGGAGTATGGACATTTAAATATTATTTATTCTAATCTATGAACATGGGATAGCTTTCCACTTACTTGTATCTTCTTCAATTTCTTTCACCAATATAATTTTTAGTGTGCAGGCCTTTCATTTCCTCAGTTAAATTTTTTCTTAGGTGTTTTATCATTTTTGATGGTAGTGTAAATGAGATTGTTTCCTTTATGTCTTTTTAAGATAGTCCATTGTTAGTGTATAGAAACACAACTGATTTTGTTATGTTGATATTGCATCCTAAAATGTACTGAATTTATTTATTAGTTCTAAAGGTTTCTTGGTGGAGTCTTTAGGCTTTTCTTGTATAAGATCTTATCACCTGCAAACAGAGACAATTTTTATTCTACCTTTATGATTTGAATGTCTTTTATTTCTTGTTCTTGTCTAATTGCTCTGATTGGGATTTCGAGTGCTATTCTGAATAAAAATGGTGAGACTGGGCACCTAGTTTTAGGGGAAAAGCTTTCACTTTTTCACTATTAACCATGATGTCAGCTCTGTGCTTGTTGTATATGGCTTTTATTATACTGAGATACATTCCTTGTATACCCAATTTGTTGAGATTTTTTTATCATGAATATTGAAATTTATTAATTGCTTTTTCAGCATCCACTGAGATAATCATTCGATTTTTACCTTTCATTTTATTAATGTGGTGCATAACATTTATTGATTGTTTATGTTGAAACATATTGCATCCTGGGAACAAATCCCACTTGATCATGGCATAGGGTCCTTTTACTGTGCTGTTCTTTTCAGTTTGCTACTATTTTCTTGAGAATTTTTGTGTCTATATTCATGAGGAATATTGGCCTATGGTGTCCATTTCTTGTAGTGTCCATATCTAGCTTTGCAACAGTATAGTGATGACTTCATAAAATGAATTTGGTAGTGTTCCCTCCTCTTTAATTTTCTGGAAGAGTTTGAGAAAGACTGGCATTAATTTTTCTTTAAATATTTTATAGAATTCACCAGTGAAACTCTCTGGTCCTGGGCTTCCTTTGTTGGAAGGTTTTGGTTACTGGTTCAATCTCCTTACTCATTTTTGGTATGTTCAAAATTTCTATTTCTTCATGATTCAGTCTTAGTAGGCTATATGTTGCTAGGAATTTATCCATTTCTTCCAGGTTATCCAGTTCATTTGTGTGTAATTGTTCATAATAATCTCATGAACCTTTATATTTCTGCAGTGTTGTAATGTACACTCTTTCATTTATGATTTTCTTTACTTGAATCTTTTTTCTTAGTCTAGCAAAATGTTTGTAAGTTAAAAAAAACAAAAAAAATGTTTGTCTGTTTGTTTACCTTTCAAAAAAACAGTTCTTAATTTTATTGGCCTTTTCTATTTTTTCTGTTCTCTATATTATTTCTGCTCTGATTTTTGTTATTTCCTTCCTTTGGCTAATTTCAGGCTTAGTTTGTTCTCTTTTGGTCCCTAGAAGTGCACAGTTAGTTTATTTGTGATTTTTGTTTTTTCTTAATGTAAGCAGTTTGTTGTTGTTTATTGTTTGCTACAATCTTCCCTATTAGCACGACTTTTGCTGTATCTGATAAATACTGGTATATTGTGTACCCATTTTCCTTTATTTTAGATTGAAAATTATCTCTTGATTTCTTTTTTGACTCATTGATGTTCAGGTGTATGTTTAATTTTCACACATTTGTGAGTTTTCCGGTTTTCCTTCTATTATTGATTTCTAGTTTTATACCACTGTGGTGAGAAAACAAATACTTGGTATGATTTAAATCTTACATTTCCTTTGTGACCTAACATATGACCTATCTTGGTGAATGTTCCATGTGAGAAGAATGTGTGTTCCGCTGTTGGTGGATGGGATATTCTGTATGTGTCTCTTAGCCGCATTGAGTGTAAGCTGTGGTTGTAGTTCAATGTTTCCTTGTTGATATTCTGTCTGGACCATGCTTCCATTGTTGAAAGTGGAGTATTAAAGTCCTATTATTGTATTGTTGTCTATCACTTCCTTAAGATCTTTTTATATTTGCTTAATAAATTCAGGTGCTCCGATATTGGGTGCATATAATTGTTATAATTTCTCATTGAATTTATCCCTTTCTTCATTATATAATGATCTCCTTTGTCTCTTATTACAGTTTTTGACCTAAAGTCTATTTTGTTTGATGTAAGTTACATCAAACAAAATAGAGCTACACGTGCTCTCTTTGGTCTCCATTTACATGGAATATCCTTTTCCATCCCTTTCTTTGAGTCTATATATATCCTTGAAGCTCAAGTGGATCTCTTACAGGCAGCATATAGATGGGTCTTGTTCTTTAAACCACTTGATCAGTATGACTTTTGATTGGAGAATTCAATCCATTTTTCTTTATAGTAATTATTGATAGGTATGGACTTACTAATCCCATTTTATTGTTTTCTGGCTGTTTTGCAGAACCCTTTTTCCTTTCTTCCTCTTTTGTTTTCTTTACTTTGAACTGGTCATTTTCATTTGGTATCTTTGATTCTCTTCTCTTCTCTCTCTCTTTTTGTAGATCTAGTGGAAGTTTTTACTTTTTAGTTACCATGGGGCTTACAAAAAACGTTTCATAGATAATAGCAGTCTATTTTAAGGTGTTAACAACCTATCTTTAATTGCATACAATAACTCTATACTCTTACTGCCACACCTCATAATTTTCATTTTGGGGGTCACAATTTACCTCTCTTTATATTGTGTATCCACAACTAATTATTGTAGCTATAGTTATTTTCAATACTTTTGTCCTTTAACCTTTACACCAGAGTTAAGTGATTAACATACCACCACATTAAAGTACTAGAATATCCTGATTATTCATGACCCTTATGGCCTTGCATTGGTGTCTGTGCATTTGAGGAAGTAGGCACCTCTTCTAGTCTTTACAGACTGGCTTTGGCAGGCAAAGCCCTTCACCGCAGGCCTGGTGCATTGGTATATGGGGACAAGCCTGGGTTTACAGGGGCCAACCAGGTGCAAGTTACTACTGGTGAGGGCATAACGTCTGGGTATACAGGGTCTAGTCTAGTATTAGGATGGACTTGGAATCTGGTTTCATGGAAGCTGGCTGGGGGGCTGTGGCAATGGGGACCAGCCTAGTGCCAGGGTGAGCCGAGAGCCTGGTCTGTGGGAGTTAGCCTGGATGTTGGTTCAGTGGGGACCTGTGTGGTGCTAGGTTACACTGGCAGGCTGGTCTCCAGGAGCGGGTCCAAATTCTAGGTCCATGGAGGCTTGCCTGGCACTGGGGTCTGTATAAGTCAGCCTGATGTTTGTGGGTGCCAACCTTGTGGCTGGATTTGCAGGGGCTGATGGAAAGCATGGTGCCCCAGGATGTGGAAGGTGCCAGGGCAATCTAAGAACCCCAGTTTTTTGAGGCTACTGGAAGCCTGTCAATGCCATGGGAGCCAGCCAGCACCAGTGAGGTCTAGGAGCCTCATGTATATGTTCCAGGTGTAGGAATACTTCAACATAAATCTGATCTACCAGATTTCCAAGATCCATTGTGTTGGGGTAAATTTCCTACTTAAGGGAAAGAATATGAACTTATATTTCTGGACCCCCAGAGGAGTGTGACAATATTGAACTTTTTTTTTCTTTTTTCAAGATTTATGTATTTGAGAGAGACGGAGAGAGAGCATGAGCAGGGGGAGGCAGAGGGAGAGGGAGAGAGAGAGAATCTCAAGCAGACCCCCCCGCTGAGTGCAGAGCCCGATGTGGGGCTTGGTCCCATGACCCTGGGTCATGACCTGAGCCGAAATCAAGAATCCATTGCTTAAGCGACATAGCCACCCAGGCGCCCCAATATTGAACTTTCTGTTTCATCATCTAGAATATAACTATTCTATATATGAAGCATGGGGTTTGTTAAAGGAAGCAGGGAAAAGTATTTGATTGCACCATCTGGCCTGGAAAATTCACATATTTTAATATACATAGGTAAGAAGAAAGTCAGAAATGTTTTTCCTTTGCTTTATTTTCCCATTTCTAAATTCTAGGGACAAACCTGGATCTGAGGTTCCATTATCCAAGAGGAAGGCCTGCGAGTGGCATGGTGAGACGCTGGAGCTGAGAGTTATGGGAGAAGAGCCTAAAAAATAACAAAAACGCCCATGTCCTACTTCTTCATGCGCTCCCTGTGCTTGCTTTCAGGTGCTTTCTGAGGTACAATCCCTAGTAACACGACATGCTGAGGGCCGGATAGCCAGAAGTCATTCCAGAGGAATGCCGAACACAGAACCAGAAGCTCCACGGGAATCCCTGGTCTCTCCACTGTGTCACAATGAACACCAAGTGTCGGGGGAATGTCGCCATGTGTCGACTCTTCTTACAGCGATATTCTTTCATTTAGCAAATAAGCCCTTTCTGCATCATCGACCTTGCAGATTGATATCAAAAACAGTCAGGGTCGTAATATGATCTGACATTTCTTGGGAAGAGAGAAAACTTTGGTTGACAAGTTTGGCAGAAGGCAGTGTAGCCGTAGGTTGAAATATGCCTGTGCTTATTTCCAATTAATTCCTTCAAGAAAAGGAAGGGAGGACTATAATTTTAGATGGGGCCATAAGAGTAAAATTACATTGTTGATAAACTATTTTTCTTTTTTTTTGGCTTGGAAGTTTTCCTTAGAGTTCTCAAAGACTGAAAATAACAAAGTATTGAAGATGAGTATTTTACCACCCTTGGCATTTAGAGATGATATTTTGACAGCTTGGTATCAACATGTACAACATACAATGAAGGGAGCTTTATGTCCTGCAGAGCCTACCACTCACAGGTTCATTTTTCGACAATCCTGTCTGTAGACGCCTGTGGTTTTGAAGATCTGCTGCTATATAAGAGACCTTCTCAAGGGCAGGACTCCATATTTTATTTCTCTGTGTTTGCTCATATCACACATTTTGCCAACAGTGAGTCTGAAGAACGCTTTCTGGTTATAACTCTCCGCCTTACTGCTTTCTAAGCGACATGGTTTCTTATTTCACATTTGGCCCCGTATTCCTAGCTTTGCATGTCTAATGGTACACACACAGCAATTTTCTATAAGAGGGCAATACCACAAATAGCAGAAATTAATCTTCCCAGAATTTCTGTTACATCAAAAGAATTGTGTTATATCTCTCTTCAAATTAGATTACTTGAATATGGAGATAGACTTGTTGGACTGTTAGATTTTTTTTTCCCCATTAACTTTGGTAATATCCCTATCATCAAGAGGTCTTTTTTAATTTTATTTTCTTACTTCAGTGATCACAGAGTCAAGAACCAGAGAATGAAATGAACATAGTCCCCAAGATCCCAAATGTGTATACACTGAAGGTCAAGAACTTGATACGTAGAGAAAGCTCTGGACCTTCACTCAAAATCAAACCTATTTTTCCATACTCTTATAATAAAATTTATTTTCTTAATCCATAATGGATTAAGAATACTAATAAAGTTGGAGAATGTGTAAGAAAAAAGAGACATGCCTAGAGGAAGGCTCAATTTCAATGTGAGAATAAGGGCAGAGAGAGTAAAAATCATTAAAAGTATGTACAAGAACTCTCAAAGCAAAATTGTCCGGAGCAAATAATGTTCTTCTGTGTGTTCTGCTGAAGGAGTTTCAGTGCTGGTTCCTGGCACATAGTACTAATTAATACTTATGCTAATAACATTAAGTCATCCTCCTAAGATTTAATTTATGCAAACTCTCTAAATAATGGAAAAGCATACAATCTATTGCAGAAAGATTTACATCCATGGGGCTTATAATAAAAACAAATCCTAATTAAAATGGAGTGATATTTTTGTTCTGTCCAATTATAAAAAAAAATTATTAAAAGAATAATAGCCAGAGTTGGTTAAAAAGTAAGGAAATACAAAGTACTAGGTGATTTGGGTGGAGCTATAAAGTGTTTATTAAGAAGAAAGAAAAAAATGGCAAGGTTTTTTAAGAAACGTGCCTTTTGACAGGGTAATTTTACTCTGGGGACTAGACTGATACAGAAATAATCAGACAAGTATACACTGCTGCTAAAAGTGCAAACGATATAGTAAAACATTATACAGTTGTGTCAAGTTGTTGTGATTTGGGTATACTCTACAGAAGCGGCAGGTCCTGCAGATCAATCCACCCCACTCCAGCTGTTTATCTAGCACGGGATTTTGTACCCCAGATGCTGTGGAGCTTGAATGGGCACGTCCTGGATTCATTCCCAGGTAGGCTTCGCCTGGTAACCTGCCAAAGAGACCCCACTGTCATGACACGCGGAAGAAAGAGGATCCTGAGACCAGGAATTCAGATTCACACAAGGTGAGAAGCGTGTGCTTCTTCCAGAGCGGCTGTGTGAGATAAAGCAGCGGGAGGCGCAGGTGCTGCAGGTGCGGGCGCAGGTGCGGGCGCAGGTGCTACACCGGGGGGATTCCACTACTGAGGTTCCAGGTCGTCGTAGATGGGTGTTTCTGTCTTTCTTGATCCTGCCTCTGTAGAATCCAAGCTTAGTTTTCTGACCCTTCCAAGTCACCCGATGCATGTTAATCCACTCCAGACCCAACAGGTTCCTTGAATTCTATTGTTTGTACTATAAAATCTGATGATTTGAAATCAGCCATCAGAAAGTATATCCATGCTGTTGCAATTCTGATCTTATTTTAAGTGGATTTATGTGAAAGCTTTTTTTTAATTAAAGGTTTATTTATTTGAGAGAGAGAGCGAGAGAGAGCACAAAGGAGTGGGAGAGGGAGAAGCAGGCTCTCCACTGAGCAGGGAGCCCGATGCAGGACTCGATCCCAGGACCCTGAGATCATGACCTGAGCTAAAGGTAGATGTTTAACTGACTGAGCCACGCAGGTGCCCCTATGTAAAAACTTTCAATAAAAATCTTGTAAATAATCATTACTATGATTGTCATTGTTATTAGTGTTTTCTTATTTCTTAAAACTTCCTAAATTGATCATGTATTGCACTTATAAGAAAACCTGAGATAAATACAGCTTCTGAATATAAACTACAGAACTGCACTTATCTAGACAAAATATATATAGACAATATCACAAAGATTCTAAATAACCCTGTAAACAACATAAATATAGAATGTTGTAATGCAGTGAAATCAGTTTTACTAAAACACACTTAGATTTAAAATTTGTTAAGTCCATGAAAAATGCTTTCTTGTCATCCTGCCACATTGAAGATCTCCAGAAGCTGTCACTTCACCTGCTACGTTTGGAGCGACAGCTATTCCTTAACACCTCCTTCAACTCAGCATGATCCCCAGCGATTCAGATGGAAATCTGGCACAGGCCTTGTTGGTAGCACAACAGATAAAAATCTCAAATGGTCAGTGACTTCTAGTTTACTTGGGGGACTGAGCTAGAGCCCCCCGCCCCCCCCCCCCAATGATGCTGTCATGATGTCATGGGAAAGCATGCAGCAGGAGGCTCACATTCAGATCAAAGGCCAGGGAAGAGCCATCAGCCTGGCAATATTTGTTTGCACTCACTATGTTGAAAACACTTCAACTCTCCTTTCTCCACCTCTACTCTATTTTTCTTCTATTTACTGTACAGTGAGCTATGTCCCACTATGAATAAAGCGAGGTAATCATATATTTGAAAAACAAAAGAGTCGAGCACGCAGTTTAACATGACATTTAACACGACTTTATGTTTCTCAAGCAAAATATTTATTGATGCAGCAAGCCATCTTGCCATCCATCTTCTGCCACTATTCTTTATTTACTGATACTTGATTTTTCCTTTTTAAAAATGTCAAGTATATCAGATACACAAAGAAAGGGCACCTAATATATTTGTAGAGTTTTAAAATCAATAATATTACAATAAAATGAATATTTATGCCCAGACCACCCACAGTAAGACATAAAAGTTTACTAGCACATCATAAATCTTCTGTATGCCTGGTGGTAGGATTTTGCAAGATTTTGTGCTTTGTATAATAGAATTACCTTGCATGTATTCTCAACTTACCTCTTTCTCTGCAATATTTTCTTTTGAGATTAATCCATACTGATGCATGTACCTTCAAGGACTTGATGCTATAGAGTATCCATTGTTTAACTAGACTACACGCCATATACCCCTTCTCCTACTGGGGGTATTATCATTGTGATGAGATTGTGTGTGAGTGTGTGTGCTATGAACAAAGTGTTATGAGCAAAGCACATTATGGTGTATTTCTCTTGGTGAGTAATTAGAACAATATCTTAGGGCTTATTCTTGGAAACAGAAGTGCTGGGTCATAAGTATGGTACATACTTAAATTTACAAAATAATTTCAAATTGTTTTCCTAAATTGCTGTACCATTTTCATGGTTAGCAGCAACTTCATAGTTCCTCTTTCCCTTCAGCTTCCATAACACTTGCTATTTGATATTTGTCATTTTGACTGTTGTGACATAATTTTTCATATCCTTACATTCACACTTTTTCTGACTACTTGGTAACTTCTCAGGTTGAATGAACATGAGCATCTCTTTTATGGAATGCTTACTCAATTTTCCATTGTACTGCTTATCTTTCCTTTTTAATTAATGTACTCTGGTAACAAATAAATTATTAGTTACATGTGTCGAAAATATATTTCATGGAATATACTACCATCTTCTTTTGGGTCTTTCAACAAAGAAGATTCTTACTTTTAATGTATCATCCTCATATGTTTTTTCTTTATGTGGCTGACTTAAGAAAACCTTCTTGGTCCTAAGGACATGAGCATAGTTTTCTAAAACTTCTTCAGTTTTATAAATCTTTCACATACAAGTCATTAATATTTTTGGGACTGATTATTGTAATTATTTAATAAATGCTTAATAAAAGAACAATTTTCAATTTCTTTGTGAAAAATCAACTATCTTAGAACAATTTATGAAAGATCTAATCACATCCTACTTGATCTGCAGATGCCGTGCTGTTTACACTTCTATTCAGTATGGTACATGTGTAGATTAGTTTTTACACCTCTCATTTGGTTTCTTTGATCTCTTTGGTCTCTCCCTGCACTAATATCACATTGCTTTTTACATCTTTAAAATGAGCATCCATGACTGGTAGGAAAAAATACACCAAAAAAAATTCCTTAGAATTTCTTGGTGAATCTTGTTACCCCACCCCCACCCATGTAATTCATTTAAGGGTCAGATTGTCAAGTTCCAGAGAAAATAACTTAGGAATTTGGATCGCAGTGTCAATTTATTTGTAGATCACCTTCTACACTGATGCTAATTTTTTCCCAGACATTGTTATCCCAATGGCAACGGACAAGTGAGAAGTCAAGCCTCTGTCTGAGGTCTATGCCTAATGCTCTCTCTTATGTGAAACCTTCGAACAACATTGTCAGCTCTCAGTTTTCACTAAAACTTAAGTGGCATTGTTAATACATTAGAGGCATTAAAATACAGTAATGAAGAACATGGCCTCTAGTACTGGTTCGCCTGGGTTTGAATCCTAGCTGATGGTTCAGTCTTGCTACATTTTGGAAAAGTCACTTATACTTTTGGGTTTCAGCTCCCTTATTGTTAAACGGGGATAACAAGAATATTTATCTCATAAAATTGCTGCAAGGAATAAATGACAGCATTGTAAAGTGGGTGGACAATGTTTGACACATAGTAAGTGCCATGTAAGCATTAACCTATTCGTAATTATTAAACAGGACACCAGCTGATCGGGTATGTCCAAATTGCTCAGGTAAGAGTGTAGGACAATAACTTACCTGTTATCAGGAAACTTTTATCCACCTCTTTATTGTAAATCAATAACTAACTTCTCTGTTGTTTATCTTTCCATGGAATTCCTACAGATCAATTTATTGGAGATAATAGTCTGTTCCTCTGATCAAACAATTCACTTATCAAACAATAGTTGATTGGTTCAAAATATTGACCTCACAATGCCCACTAATCCTAAAATATCATATCAAGCTTTCCCCATCTCAATTAGCTCCTCGCCTTGAAAGATCTGTAGAGCATCATTTCAGCCCAGACACAAGACTTTATAAATACCCTGCTCTGAGTGATCCTTCTGAGACACTGGTAAAATCCTTTCAACATATGTCCTCTCTGATCACTATACATTCTAATAAATTTAGGCATGCATTACCAACAGATTACCTAGTGATATTGTGAGATCAGTGCCCTGAAATCATGACTGTGGTCCACTTGAGATCACCTCCCTACTATGGCCCAACAATCTTGACTTGAAAATGCTCTACTGGAAAATTCTTGAGGAAATCTCTCCCACTTGGATTGTTGAATGTAAATATTGATATGGAATCTGAACTTTGATTTGTTTCATCAAGTTCCCAAATGCTAATATTATTTTGTCTACTGGGCAATAGGATCTCCTTTAGGGCATCGTGTGTAATCTGATCTTCTTGTGAAAGTTTTAATGCTTGATGGAAATCTGCCTTATTAGGAAGTTTCTAAGAAGAAGGCCAGACATTTACACTGATAAATGGACTCCTAGAACAAGCCCCACAGCAGACAAGGTCAGAAGATTCTTTCTCAGACTGGTGTCCTTTGGATGAACTTTGTCTGGGGTCACTTTTCAAAGGCTTATGTGAATGATCCTAAATCTTGTTTAGTCTGTAAGAATCTGGTTCTGTATGAAATCTACTATGAAAAGTTTCTGTTCACCAGGAATCTCAGGCTATCGGATTGGGGATTTTAAAAAAGCCAACCATGAACTTGGGGGCCCAAGAGACAACATGAAAAATCAAGACTTTGAATGATCCGTTGCCAGATTCTCATGGTTTTGTCTCATTCTAAGTTTAAAGTTTTGCCTTTGGCCATTGGACTCTTGCTTCTTACACACATTTACATCATGAATCTAATTCATGTGACTATCTTTTAAAAGGTATAGTTTTATCAAGGAGAGTTTAAAAGCAAGGGGACCACTCTGCAAACTTTTGATATGAACAAAAATTTGAACTTGGGAGGTGTCATAGGATGGAAAGGAGCTAAAGTTCCATCACAACTATTCCTCCTTTATCCCCTCTCCTGAGCTGTTCCTCTTACCTTCTGGCCAGTCCGAGATTCATAAATATCAACTGCCTCTTCACATGAAATCCCCTTTGGAAATGGCCAAGGCCCTGACAGGTTATTTTTAGGCTTCATCTCAGTCTAAACTAAGAATCACTGTGTAAGTCTTTTCAAAGTCTAGACAAAATTCAGAGAAATAATGGAGGAATTTAGAATCATTCCAACGTGCACTCTAAGGCTCCCAGATTTATATGTGTTTCATAAGTTAGGAAGAAAATTAGATGTTAAAAAATATCAGATCAAAGACTGCGGTCAGGAGAATCCCAGGGTGACTCAGATACCCTAAATTTGAAAGAAAAGCAGAAGTATGTAGGAATTCCATTTGTAGCAAAGAAAATATTTTAAAGTCAACCCCAAAGAGTTTCCTGTGAAAAGAAATTAGACTTTCATCCAGTCCTAAAACAGATAAGGGAGGTCCACTGCAAATTTTAAGAATAGACTCAATCAAATCTTTAGAAAAGAGTGGTGAGTAGATCTTGAAAGAGATTGAATCTTGGCTCTCTCCCCTCCTTCCGTGAGGAGACGGAAGCCATGGTGAGGGTGTGCAAAACACAAGAGGACCTGGGATGGGAGTGGCCCCACTGTGGACAGAGCACCAGCTCCTCCCTGATAACTCTGAAGCAGCTTTGAAACAAAAGCAGAACTTACTCAGAATAAATAGCCTTACTGATAAAACAACTAGGTATTTCCACATAATTCATCAAGCACCAGAGAAGAGTCCTTAATAAAGACACTGTAGATAGTATAAGCAGCAAGAATACTGAAAAGACAGTTATCCTGTACTAGCTGTGAAAATAAAGGAAAAACAAACCAACAAGAGATGTAATCATGGAAGTTGGTGCTGGCATGAGAGGTAATCATGTGCCCGATTCCCCATGTTATTCTTTAAAGTGAAAATGAAAAATTTCTCCAATTATTAAAAAACAGTTTTGAAGTTTTTGATTGACTCAGACACAGAGATTTAACCCGCAAACCCTGCTGCATGTGTACACTGTCTCCCTCAGAGTCGACGAGGGGCTTTGGGATGGACATCTGCAAAAACCCACAGATACTTCCTTTTACCCTCCGACCTTTAAAATTATTTCCTCCCTTGTGACCACACACCTGTTCATTCAATGGGTAGAGATGCACTATGAAAATGGAATTACCCATTTAAAGGCTTTCCAGAGGACCTTTCTCTTGACTTTCCTTAAGATCATCTTGTTCACAATCAGATCAGACCTAATTTGGACAATGGCTTACTAGTAGCCTTCTGTCTAAACTGAGCCCAAATTGAGTTTCTCCAGAAGGTTTTTAGTATTTGTGGCAATAAAAAAAAAAAATGAATGAATGAATGAAAAAAGAAAAAAAAAGCTAGTGATATTGGCAGACTAATTGAAGAGGAACCCATTATATTCTGAATGACCCATCTAAATCTCTAGCTACATTGGCCCCTAACACCAAAAGCAAAAGGAGGATGAAAGCCAGCAGTTATGGATGTATCCAGAAGGTACTGTGGTCGGTGAAGTAAGTCAGTCAAAGAAAGACAAATAGCACATGATTTCACTTATATGTAGAATTTAAAACACAAAATAAAGGAACAAACAAATAACAACAGAAAAACCAAATGGACTCTTAAATAAAGAGAACAAACACATGGTTGCCAGATTGGAGGTGGGTGGGGGGATGGATGAAATGAGTGAAGGAGATTAAGAGGTACAAACTTCAAGTTCTAAAACACTTAAGTCATGGGGATGGCAAACACAGCGTAGGGAATATGGTCAATAATACTGTAATAACTTTGGTGACAGTAACTAGACTTACCATGGTGATCATTTTGTAATGTACCTAACTGTCAAATCACTATGTTATATACCTTAGGTTAATATGCTATTTATGTCAAGTATTTGTCAAAAAGTAAACTGCAGAAAAAGCCTAATCGAGAAAGAATTCAATATTCCTTGCACCAGTTCTTGCAATAATCTTCCCCCATTCAATAAATCTAACGGACTAGGGTACCCATTTGTTCAGGACTCTGGGACCATGAATAAAACATTCATTCTTATTCCCCCACGGTCAACAAACCCTATATTATTTTGATTGCCATGCCACCTGAGGTTATGCATTTTTTCATTCTAAATCCACATTCTGTTTTCCTATTGTCCCTTTCAGATCAAGAAAGTAAACACTTGCTAGTCTTTTCCCGGGAAAATCAATAATATACCTACACGATTTTAGCCCAGAGGACCCTCCTACTCCTGACAGGTCCTCAACCAGAATCTGAAGGACCGTGAATCTCTCTCTGATTCTACCCTTATCCACTACGCAGGCAAACTTGGGCTATGTTCTAAATGACGATATGAGATTTGAGAGTGACTCTACTACTCATAGCTCAAAGGCATATAAAGTTTCCAAAGAAATATTACAATCTTGATAGAAGAAAATGCACTGTCTAGGAAATAACTGATCCAGGGGAATACACACCCCACTCTTGAAATACTACGAACCATGTGAAACTTTTCTAGGACTGCTGATGGACACTTAAGTTATCATATCTTGTCTCTTGTGCAAGGTGCAATACCACAATAAACATGGAAGTACAGATTTTTTAAAAAAAAGTTTTTTAAAAAGAAGTTCTTTGGATCTCATAGGTTACTCCATGCGGTAGGTTCCCAACATTTTTGAAATTACCACACCTCTAAGATTTAATTTAATCTTGATAACTGAATCTCTTCCCTGGATTTCTAACATAATCAGCATGAGCGTGCGTGTGTATATGTGCTCACACATGTGATCTAAAGTTAACTGTATGGCCTTCCTAATTATCGTGAAATTATTTTTACCAATTTGCACATGGGCAATCTGGACAATCCACTGATGTTCTGACTTAAATTTATCAGAAGCTTTGAAAACCAATTATTTACTACAACCTTTGCCTACACTTGGTGGCATAAGCCTACTGCTGTATGATGCCTGATTTTTGTTTTTGTTTCCTTTTTCTGACAGTGTACATTTCTCAGCAGGCAGGCTTCCCTACTAAGAACTTTCATGAATTCTCCCCTTTCTAGTCATCACTGTGACATTGAAAATCCTGCTACTCTATTCCCCTTTAAGAAGAGGATTTCCATGATTGTCTGACCACACCTGACTGTACCTTGAATAATCAAGGATAAAATCACCTAGGTGGCAGAATGAATCCCACTAACCTGAGCTTGTCAATCAGCGAGTCCTGAGAGAGGATACAGTATTTCTCTTCTCTTTGGAATAGCTCATGATTCTGGAATGGTATGGGAACAACATGACTTTCGACCTTACCAGAAATTAAAAGTAATCAATAGCTTAATGAATTTCTTAAGAAGATAGGTGTCATAAAGGTAGGAGCTCATAAAAACGTTCATGTATAATTCTGAATAGTTTTCTTCTGTCTTTAAACCATGTCATGGCTCAGACTTTGTCCGGGTCACTGGACAATAACAGAACTCATCATCTGAGAATTTTGTAATCTTGGGTGGGTAATGCTTCCAAACAGAGCAGTCCTAGAAATAATATCAGCCTCTCAGGATGGAACATGAAGCATTTGAGGAGAATGTTCTACTAACACTCTTACAGATATTTCTAGTGTCTTTTATGTTACAAAGATAGAGGGAACTCAAAAGACAAACAAACAAAAATAAAACTAGATTATTTGGCTAAGAGCTCCACATTTCTCATTTTAAGGCAGACATTCTTGGCTCCTGGCTTAGAAGTGTACAATGATCTGATCATAATTTTCATTTGCATCTCTCAGTAATTCAGCATTTACATGTGTATCTCCATAGCCTTAAATGTTCCTATGTAGCCACAGTATCATATATGATCCAACAAATGAACAGAAAAATCTCAGAAGAACAGAAAAATATGATACACATCGTGGAGTTAATTTTAGAAAATATGATTTGAACCTCTGTGCGTGAGTCTAAGGCATTTGCTGAAACATCAGCATCAGCTTTGCCTCTACCCCTCGCACGTGATGGTATTTGAGACAAAGCTCTCATGACCGTTAGGAGGCTCCAAGGGGGCACGGATAATTATAGCCAATCTTTTCTCTATACATACTTTCTGAGTAACTGCACATATCCTATGGTTGAGTTAGTAGTTCATGTTTAAAAGTAACAGCTCTCTTTTGTTCTACTCCTTCCTTGCTTTGAATTTGTTGATGACACCTCCAGATAATTTTCTCAATAAAAACCACATCTAAACCTGTGCATTTGCTGTTCTCTGAGGCAGTCCTGCACGTCCACTCAGTAACGAGTCTGAGTGTTTTATTTTCAATGCGTGGCGACAATACAAGGAACAGAAACGCCCCCTGCCCAAAACCTAGCTTGCAATCATGGCCCTTCAAAGAGCAGTGTGGATCTTGACTGATCATTTATCCAGATGATAGTTGTTTATCCTCCAGCTTAGGCTGGACCACAAGAGAAGTATGAGAAGAGGACACTGATGCTAACTATTTTGTTGGTAGATTGTTTTGATTCAAAACAACAAAAACTTTTCCATGGAAAGAACATACCATAATTCAGTAAAGTACTATTTGCCTCAGGAAGTTCCCAAAGATCAATTTTTTGGAGACAGCACTAAATAAATAGCTTATGTATCAAACAACAGTTCATTTATCAAGCCCCCCGGACTGTGTCCACCACTTAAATATTGTATCATGGAATTAGCCCCATCCCAGCTAGTCCCTGCCTTGAATCACTGTAGCCCCATCCTCAAAGCTCCTTGTGTCTCACTTCCTGTGTCTCACTTCCTGAGAAACTTCTTGTTTCTGAGACAGTGGTAAACTTTTTTTTTTTTTTTAATCTATCTATTTATTTTAGAGAGAGGGAATTCATGCAAGGGGTGGAGCAGAGGGAGAGAATATGGAGCCAACTCCCCACTGAGCACAGAGCCCCATGCAGGGCTCAACCTCAAGACCCTGAGATCATGACCTGAGCAAAAACCAAGAGTCAGACTCTCAAGACCCTGAGATCATGACCAAGCTGAAACCAAGAGTCAGACACTCAACCAACTGTGCCAACCGGGCACCCGAGATATTGGTAAACTTTTGTCAGACGAGTGTTTATTCCCAACCAGTGACTTCCAATAAATTTATATTATCTTAGCACAGTATTTTCCTTGGGGTAAATGCAAACAACTGCTATTTTATTCTTATTATTTTCACTGCTAACATCGGTATTTCTCTATCATTTACTGTTGTGGGAAAATGTGAGAAAAAATCAATCTGTATATATTTTATTCACTAAAACTACAGGGTTTGTCTCTTCTAGATGTTTTTTCCAAAGACTTATCCCACACCTTTACTTCCTTTTTGATTTTTTCATATGCTATTTTACATATGAAAATGTAACTTAACTGTTTTCATCGGCTTGTTCAGTCCATTTCTTTTTCCTTTTAATTTTTACCATGTATGACACAAATTGCACAGGAGATTTAAATTCTGTTACAAGGACAGAGCTGAGTACAGGACCTGACACATTCTAAGTGCACCGTAATGGTCCTCATTATTTTGCAGCTACTCTTTTGAGGCCAAAGGATAATGTATTTAAAGCTCCTAGTAGGTACTCTCTTAAAAATAGCTCTTAATCTTGTGATTGAGCCCTGGTGGACCGACGACCTCTGTGTAAATGAAACCACTTGCAGAGGTCAGGCTTTCAAAATATTTCACAAAAATTCAATGATGTCTCTTCAGTAGGAACAAGTCATAGCTCTTAAAATGCCAAGTGCAAGGAACTGAGTATGTGTTTGCATATGTGGTCTACTTATTACTCTGAAGATAAATTACAGAGACCATATTTTCTGAATCCCCTTTAGAGAATGAAATAGAAGTCAATTTTATTTTTCCCCCACCAAAAGCTCTCAGTGACCAAGCAAACATCAATTTGGTCCAATAGTGAATGTCCTCCAAGACCACCAATGAGAAATACCACTTTCTTTTTTTCTTTAAACATATAATTGCGGGTGTTACAGGATTTTTCCATTAGTGCCCATGGTTTTATTTTTTTTAAGATTTTATTTATTTATATGACAAAGAGAGACACAGTGAGAGAGGGAACACAAGCAGGGGGAGTGGGAGAGGGAGAAGCAGTCTCCCCGCGGAGCAGGGAGCCCGATGCGGGGCTCGATCCCAGGACTCTGGGATCATGACCTGAGCCGAAGGGAGACGTTTAACGACTGAGCCACCCAGGCGCCGTGAGAAATACCACTTTCTATGGGCATATTTTAATGATGATCTCTTCTTGAAAACATAACAAGCTTTAGACAGAAATAGTTTCTGATTTTAGAAATGATTGGCTTAAATGAGAATTATGTCCCTGTTGCAGTAAGTTTACTCAACAACTTAACTTGTCTCAAAGGAAAAAAAAATGTTTACTCTCTCCTCTCATGTTGTTAAAACAAATTAATTCCATAAGTAAAATTTTGTCACAATGCTGCATGGATATTATAAAGTCCATTAAAAAAGAAATCCATATATGTGACCTGATATGTTGTTGTCTTTAAATAAGTGCATTACTGAATTCTAGCTAGAAATTGGTTGCCCAGAGCTTTTAGAATTTGGGCTGAGTCATCACATAACCCTGTTGTGGAGGTGACCTCTGGGCCTCTGCCTGGTTGTTCTGCAAACAGTCCTAATGTCTGCTCAGAAAGTATTTTTTTTTTGCACATGATGGCCTGAGGATTAGAAAACCATTTAATTAGCATAATAATTTCCTCTCTAAATTCTTAAGTATGATTAATGTTTTTTTTCTATTCCTTGGCTTAGATGGGGATTTCTAAAAGTGAGTGTCCTTGAGTGCTTTGGATGATACTTTTCAAACTATACAGATACGTAAATCATTGCATGATTTTGAACTATTTCCCTCTTGATGGATGTAGGTTGTTTCTAATTTTTCACTAAAACAATGCTACAAGGAATACTTTTTATATATTATAGTTTGTGATCAGATGCAAGATTCCTAGAATTGGGTTCTTAACATCAAATAATATATAGGTAGAAATGTTGTTAAAATCTTCCAAATTGCCCTCCCCAAAAGATGCATGTGTTTACTTTTTCACAAATCATGTGTGAAGTGATCACCCATATTCTCTTAAGAGTTTAAATAAAGATATCTACTTGCTTTATAATTTTCACTCTTTTCTCATATAAAGGAAACTTGGTCTTATTGCTAGAAAAGAATATGTTTTGCATACTTAAGCTTAAACATTTACATGTTATGATACTAATAAAAACATCCCTTTTTTATCTCCCAAATAATCAAGGGATGTGGTATTTTAAAAACTGAGTCACAGGGCGCCTGGGTGGCTCAGTCGGTTAAGCGACTGCCTTTGGCTCAGGTCATGATCCCGGAGTCCCGGGATCGAGTCCCACATCGGGCTCCCTGCTCGGCAGGGAGTCTGCTTCTCCTTCTGACTGTACCCCTCTTGTGCTCTCTCTCTCAAATAAATAAATAAAATCTTAAAAACAAAAAAAACCCTGAGTCACATGAGCTTCCATTAAAGACACTGGCTGGCTCACCTGTGTTCATGCCAACTAGTAACTGTAATGCAGAAGCAGCCCATTACCCTCTGCAGTGATTTCAAACAAGCTACTGCTGGAATAACTTTCTCCCTCACTGACAACGTGAGCACAGTTAATGAACTTACATAAATAGTCTAAAGTAAATAAATAACCTATGACAAGCCAAGATTTATGAAAGAAGAAATTAAAGCGCTTAAATATCTTACCTAAAATTCCAACACACCTCTGTTAGCTGCTCACTGTGGGAGTGTGTCATTACAAACAATCCCCAGAAATAACCAGGGAGGACACTCATGACATCAAGTCACCAGGAAGTTCATTTCACTATTTCTCATGTGATTTTATTTACTTTTTAAGATTTTATTTATTTATTTATTTATTTATTTATTTATTTGCGAGAGCAGGATGAGGAGCAGGGCGAGAGGGAGAGAGAATCTCAAGCTGACTCCCTGCTGCACACGGAGCCTAGACACAGGACTGGATCTCAGGACCCTGAGATTATGACCTGAGCCGAGACCAAGAGTTGGACGCTTAACCAACTAGCCACCCAGGCGCCCCTCTAATGTGATTTTAATATCATCATTTGCATTTGGGAAAAAATGAAGGCAATGACTTCCGAGTGAAGGTTTTCAATTTGAAAACATGTATTATAAAACGTTGATCGTAGAAAAGCAATCTAATAATGAGCAAAGGATAAAATCAAGTAAGGCCTGCAATAAGCAGGAAATATAATCTTTAACAAGAAAACTAAAATATCTAGTGGGAAAGACTACTTTAGTTAAGTGATCAGTGACACCCTCCCCCTCAAGAAACAACTGTAACATGAACTCATTTATCTTAAAAATAAAAAAATCCATATGATGGTAATTTTTTTTTTAATTTTTAACTTTTTTTTGAGAGAGAGAGAGAGAGCACAGGAGTTGGGGCAGAGGGCGAATCCCAAGCCGACTCCACTCCCAGCACGGAGCCAGATATAGGGCTCCATATCACGACCCTGAGATCAGGGCCTGAGTGGAAAGGAAAGGGTTGGACGCTTAACGGACTGAGCCACCCAGGTGCCCTGTCTGATAATTTCTAATTGCATTGTGTAAGGATTATATCATCTTATCAAATCTTGTACAAATCATAAGGATTCAATGAAATGCATTAGAATATGAATTGCATTAGAATGAAATGCAGGAATTCAATGTTCTGGCTCAAGAAATGACAAAGAAAAATGCAAAACTGTGCATAGTAAAGACAATAATTACTTTTACAAACCATCTCTAAGGGCCTGCAACATTGCGCCCTATAGACCAGCTTATCTCTTACATATCAAATATCCAGGAAAGCTTATTTAAAAATGAGTATGAGGATACACACACACACACACACACACACACACACACACACACACACACACGCGCCTATGCATAACATTTACCGTTATATATAAATCTAAATCTCTACATATAGCTCTTAAAATATATCTAAAACATATAATTCAGTTACTACATATACGTAATATATGCATAAATGTATGTGTAACATATATGCATATGCATGTGTGTGTGTGTGTGTGTGTGTGTGTGTGTGTACACAGAAAAAGTAACAATGATTTTAGGATAAAACAATTCAAGGGCCTTTTTCAGTTCTGGTAGGTCAGGATTCTACTCACCAGTCTGAATGAAGTTGTCTATATAAACACAGAAAAGTGATACCCACAACCCTAAAAATGGTTGGATCCAGGCTTTTAAGAAACAATATAGACAATTATTATCTATTTATTTATTCCTGTTTCAGAGAACAAAGATTCATGAATTCGGTCTCCGTGGACTTGGAAATTCATTTTTGAGCTTGAAGGTGTTTACCAAAATTGACAAATGATATGGGAAAGAAAAAAACAAAGGTGCCACCAAGATGGATTTAAATAAAGCAACATACATTTTAGTCACCGGGCCGATCCCTCTTTTATCACTGGCACATGTCTTGAAATAAAAACACACTTTTTTAAACCCACATGATCACCCCAGTTTTAAAGTAAGTCCAGGTACTGTTGATGCCCCAGCATCAGGAGGGCTCTCCCAGGAGCCCAGAGCTACGGGCCTGTGGTGCTCTGGCCGAGGCGACAGCCGCCATCCCAGAACTTCTATCCTGGTGGGTTTGCAGTTGGACAGAATGACAGCAGGTGTAATAGGAGCAGCATCTGCCTGAGCCAGGTATCACTGCTAGCAGATCCAAATGCAAATCCACTCAGAGGACGGCGGCGTTCTTTTTCCAGCCAAAGAAAATACTCGGGCCAAGGACACATTAGGATGCCTAAGGGAGCCCACGTTGTCTTCTGAGTTGGCAGAAGAGTAACAGATTCATGAAACCGTGCAAAGTCTCAGACAAATGCCTCTAGAAACGACAGTAGGCAGGCCTCATTCCATCAGTGGAATGTAGCTCGGTTAGGAATACCTTTGGAAAGACAGAGGATCGGCTCGCTCGGGCAAGGGAGAGCGCCTGCCACAAGGGGGGCTCCAGTTTGGAATCTGATAATGGGGCAGGGAGTAGTTACCTCCCGTTCTGGTTGTGTGGATGGATGGCAGCAACAGAATCAGCTCAGCTCTCCCAAAGCAAAATACCTGAACAATGCAACCATCACCCCGAGACATTAAAGGTCAAACAGCTCTTGTCGACATGCTATCAATGCCACCAACATTATCGACAAAACCTTAAAGCCCACTACGTTTTTATCTGTTCATTCCAAATGGTTTTATTTTTGTTTTAAGGATTTATTTGAAAGAGAGCAAGCATGAGTGAGGGGAGGGGCAGAGGGAGAGAGAGAGAATCTCAAGCAGACTCCACAATGAGCGCAGAGCCTCACATGGGGCTTGATCTCACAACCTTGAGATTATGACCTGAGCTGAAACCAAGAGCCAGTTGCTTAACCAACTGAGCCACCCAGATGCCCCTGCAAATGGTTTTATATCAGAAAAGATCCCTAACCCAGATTAAGTTGAGTTATACATTTTTAGCCAAAAAAACTAGAATACCCAAGTTAAGGCATGAGAGAATGATTCAGAAGTATGGGTAAATAGTTGGGGTAAAATTGACACAATTTTTATATTAACAGAATTGTGTTACAATTGTGTCATGTTAAAAATAGCAGGAAACAAGCTTTTGAAAGGTTTTTCTGTATTTACCTTTAGTAAGAGATAGAGCCTATTTTAAGTAAAATGTTTTGATTAAATGATAATAAATTTTGTTTATGTTATTTAAAAAAACAACTATAATCCAATTTACCGCCTGTATTTACCAGTTTCATTTGCATAATGAGGTTGTGACACCCAATACGAAATTAGGTGCCCAATCTTTTTATTTGCTTGTTTATTTATTTAGCAAGAAATCCAGAGGTTAATATAACCTAAAAAAATGAATATTCAGTACATCTCAGAGCAAGATTGGCAATTATCGCATTAGCTACCTCATCAATAAAATGGAGATATACTTCTATCTTTTGGGGTTGTTATGAAGAATAAGTTAAAACTACATATGGACAGTCCTGGCATAGAACCAAGTACAAAGGAAACACTGTACAATCATTGTTTATTTCCATATTATTACACGCACCACGTAGTAATATATATTATATTTTCAAAAATGTGGACGTTGAACATTAACAGAAGTGCCACATACTTGGGAAAAAAAAAAACTACACAAATATCAGAGAAAGAATATGTTACTCCCTCTGCAGCACTCTCAAGAGAAAGGACACTCTGAACAAAAAATTACTGGAGATGTTTATTCCTCTAACACAAGTGGATGCATTAGGCTAGCAAAATTTGATGAACCCAAACCATTGTCAGCATTAAACACGGTTCACTTACTCTGATTCCAATTGCAGTTTTTGAGTTGAAATTTGGCTTCCTCTTTCTATGTTCCTACAGGGAGAAGATGTATCACCTAAGAGATTCAAATGCTCTAGCCCTTTGTCCGTTGTATTTCTTAATGTAAGCAACAAACTATGCTGTTGTCACAGGGCTGGGTCTGGAATGGGTTTGGCTAGTGTGACCCCATCCCCCCACCCTCCCAGTCACTTCAGGGATGTAGACAGAAATTCCATTTCTAGATCTGGCACCTGCTTTCCCCAGCTCAGCACTTCTGCTCATTGAGGCCTGGCCTGCACACCCTTCTCCAGGGAGCAGCTACACCCTCGATTTCTCTAATTGCTGCACTGAGTCAGTATGTTGAAAAAATGTTTAACAGGAACTGAGTGTCAGGACGGATGTATAGGAGACTTCTGGATGATGACAATGAAGAGGTAAAATGGCTGGGAAGGGGCACAATGTTACTTTCTGGAACGATGCAAGTGCTTTATTCCTTGTTTGAAGTACAGTTTCTTTACACAGGTGTATGCAATTGCCAAAACTCAGGACATTGAAAACTTCTTGCATTTTATTCATGTAAATTATAACTCAATAGTTTCATTCAGCAGAAATCTCTACAAGTATTTCTTATGCATAAATAAAGTGGTTTGTGAAAATCTGAATAAAAACCACTTAATTTGTGGCATAATTGTTTTTATTAAAAATAGTACTTTTGAAAAAAATTGCCATTAAATTTTATTGTATAATACTCATCTCACATTTTTTAGTCAATGCACTTAATTCCTCCAAACCATTATTAAGTGGTCATATTTTTATTATCATAAAACCAAATGATAAATTATCTTTTCAAAGCGCAAGGCTAAAACATCCTACGGTAGCATAATGTCTTGTGTCTACTCCCAAGCACTCTGCTCTATAATCAAGCATTATAATGTTGAAAGTGATACTTCACTGTCTGCAGAATTTCCTAATTATTCCAAAAAAGATCTTTGTGCTTGATTTAGACATATATTTCTAGAGGTGATGATAAGAGAACCAAAGTGGGTTAAGATGTGTGAGTAATTTTATATTTTATTAAGATGTCAAGAGGCAACCAGCAGAGGGTGAAGAGTTGTAGTGCTACATCATGGAAGGCACTCCCGCTGTGCTCTCTTCTTTCACAGAAAGAGAAGCCTGCATCCTGCACAGTTTCCGGCATCTGCTGAAACTACTCTGAGTGGCTCTGTGTTGTTAAAATCATCTCTGTTACATACACTTATCAGAACACACAGTGCCCTTGGGGAAATAGAGCCCTGTGCCCACTTAGAGAGCTACATTCTATCTCATAGGGAGAGGACTAATTGGTACACTTTGGTTCATAAGATACTGTGTTATATTTAAAAACGTATTTTCAAACCTTAGCTCTTCTTTTTTCCTGTCCCTCTCTCTCTCACTCCCTGGCTTCCGCCATTATGCTGGTAATTTAAACACAGTTCCCACTTTCCATTTTAGTCTGGCTCTTGCCATGTCCTTTGCCTGAAAAGCTTTCCTTCCAGATGCCTACATAGCTTGGGGCCTCATTAGCTTCCTCTTTCTGCTCAAGTGTCACTTTCTCAAAAAAGTCGATTCTGCCACCCTGTTGGAAATAGCCCACCATCCACACTGTCAGCTTTGACCTTCCTTTTTTTTTAGTTTCAAGGTTTTATTTAAATTCCAGTTACTTAACATGCAGTATAGTACTAGTTTCAGATGCAGTGATTCAACACTTGCGTACATCACCCAGTGCTCATCACGGCATGTGCATATTCCTTAATCCCCATCATCTGCTCCCCCCCGGTCCCCCTACCTCCCTTCTGGTGACCATCAGGGTGTTCTCTAGAATTAAGAGTCAGCTTTATGGTTTTCCTCTCTCTTCCCCCGCCCCGTCCTGTTCATTGGTTTTGTTTCTTAACTCCACATATGAGCGAAATCATATGGTATTTGTCGGCCTCTGACTTATTTGGCTTAGCATAATACTCTTTAGTTCCATCTACATCATTGCAAATGGTAACATTTTGTTTTTTTTTTTTTTTTGATGGCTGAGTAATAGTCAATTGTGTGTGTATACATATATATATATATATATATATATATATATATATATATATATATATATGCCACATCTTTTTCATCCATTCATCTGCCAGTGGACATCTGGGCTCTCTCCATAGTTTGGCTATGGTTGATAATGCTGTGAACATTGGGGTGCATGCGCTCCTTTGAATCTGTACTTTTGTATCCTTTGTGTAAATACCTAGTATTGCAATTGCTGAGTTATAGGGTAGCTCTATTTTTAACTTTTTGAGGAAACTCCGTACTGTTTTCCGGAGTGACTACACCAGCTTGCATTCCCACCAACAGTGTAGGAGGGTTCCCCTTTCTCCGCATCCCCGCCAACATCTGTTGTTTCCTATGTTGTTGATTTTAACCATTCTGACCAGCGTGAGGTGGTATCTCATTGTGGTTTTGATTTATATTTCCCTGATGATAAGGGATGTTGACCATCTTTTCATGACTCCATTGGCCATCTGTATGTCTTCTTTGGAAAAAAGTCTATTCAGGTCTTCTGCCCATTTCTTAACTGGATTATTCATTTTTTGGGTGTTGGGTTTGGTAAGTTCTTTATAGATGTTGGATACTAACCCTTTATCAGATATGTCATTTGCAAGTATTTTCCATTCCAAAGGCTGTCTTTTAGTTTTGGTGACCGCTTCCTTCATTGTGCAGAAGCTTTTTATCTTGATGAAGTCCCAATAGTTCATTTTTGCTTTTGTTTCCTTTGTCTCACGAGACATGTCTAGTAAGGAGTTGCTATGGTCGAGGTCAGAGAGGTTTCTCCCAGTGTTCTCCTCTAGGATTTTGATGGTTTCCTGTCTCACATTTAGGTCTTTCATCCATTTTGAGTTTATTTTTGTATATGGTGAAAGAAAGTGGTCTAGTTTCATTCTTTTGCATGTTACTGTGCAGTTTTCCCAGTACTATTTGTTAAAGAGATTGTCTTTTTTCCACTGGATATTCTTTCCTGCTTTGTCGAAGATTACTTGACCATAAAGTTGAGGATCCATTTATGGGCTCTCTATTCTGTTCCATTGATCTGTGTGTCTGTTTTTGTGCCAGTACCATACTGTCTTGACGATGACAGCTTCATAATGCAGCTTGAAGTCTGGGATTGTGACGCCAGCAGCTTTGCTTTTCTTTTTTAAGACTGCTTTGGCTATTTGGGGTCTTTTGTGGTTCCATACAAATTTTAGGATTTTGTATTCTAGCTCTGCAAAAAATGTTGGTGTTATTTTGATAGGATTGCTTTAAATGTAATACATTGCTTTTGGCAGTATAAACAATTTAAGAGTATTTGTCCTTCCAACCCTTGGGCATGAAAAGGTTTTCCATTTCATTGTGTCTTATTCAATTTCTTTCATAAGTGTCTTACGGTTTTCAGAGTACAGACCTTTTACCTCTTTGGTTAGGTTTATTCCAAGGTATCTTATATTTGGGTGCAACTATAAATGGGATCAGTCCCTTGATTTCCCTTTCTGTTGTTTAATTACTGGTGTTTATAAATGCAACAGGTTTCTATACATTGATTTTATATCCTGCAACTTTACTGAATTCATGTATCAGTCCTTCCTATTTTTTGGTGGACTCTTTGGGTTTTCTACATAGAGTATCATACCTCAACATCACAAAGGCCATATATAAAAGACCCACAGCTAGTAACATCCTCAATGGGGAAAACCTGACAGCTTTTCCTCTAAAGTCAGGAATAAAACAGGGATGGCCACTCTTACTGTTGTTATTCAACATAGCACTGGAAGTCTCAGTATCAGCAATCAGACAACATAAAGAAAGAAAAGGCATCCAAACTGGCAAGGAAGAAGTCAAACTTTCACTGTTGGCAGATGACACGTTACCCTCCTCCTTTTAAATTTAATACTACGTATCACTACCTGAAACACTTAAAAAGTTAAAAGGTAGACTTTTTAGAAATAAAAAAAAATAGTGAAACAGTTTTCAACTTGATGTTTTGTTTACTTATTTTTATTATGATATTGTTAATAAATAGTGAAGTCTATTGATTTTAAGTATTATGGTTTACAGTTTTGACAAATGGCACACCTGTGGAAGGCACAGAGCATATCCATCATCCCAGAAGGCTCCCTCATGCTCCCAGGTCAATACCTCCACATAGACATGCCACTGGTCTGATTTATTTCTGTTTAGATTCCTCGCCTGCTGTATAATTTCATACAAATGGAATTTACAGTTTGTTCAGTGTGTTGTTTATGTTACATGTGTATTCGCTATTAATACTATTTCCTCTTTTAATTCAAAAGTTCTGTAAAGCAAATGTGATGTTTTTAAACTTATCATTATGATACTGAACTGTATAACTCAACCATTAGTGCAGATCTAAGATCGTCCTAAACTTCGTGAGCCATTTAAAACAATTTTCCTATTGTAATTTTATATTTTGTAATAGATAATTTCTTTTCTCTTTATGTGGGACTCAGATTTGGATTCTGGGTTTCAAAGAATAACCTGTAAAAACAGACTGCTCTAATGTAATTTTAAATTGCTTTATAAAAATAGTTTTTTTAAATTTTGAAATAGTCATGATGTTTATGGAAAACATTTTGGCATATTTTATCGTGAGAATATATATGTGTGTGTTCACACACACATATATGCTGAACAAAGTTGAATAATTTGGTATGTCTCAAAATTTTTACATTAAAATATATATACGAAAATACCAAAAAATAAAAATTACATTGTGAAGAAAACCTGTACAAAAATATTCATGCATAATAGGTCCTTCAGTGATCTGTGGTTTTTAATCTCATTTTTATTTGATTCTGCTTGATGGTCATGGAGATTTTCATTTATCAATTTTCATAGGAAAATTTTATGTCCCAAAAGTCGCTAAAATCAACATTTCTTGAATATTTGTGAAAGAACAGAGGTATTTATTTCTCCAAAACATTACAATCAATAGCACACAGAGATGATTTTTATTGTAGCTAATTTACTTTGAAGTGCTCTATTCCAGTAAGCAGATTTTGGGGAAGTTGAAACAGGGGTAGATGATCACGCCAAGATCAATTCTTAGTGTAGTTTTTTACAAAAGGAAATAGAGAGTTGGGTTTTGGGAATTTCCAGACTAAGTTAGAAGCCAACACTTGGGCAACAGCGCTCACTGCAATAATTTCTCCTCACTGGGAACCACCAAGACGTTGGCAACAAACACTGAAATAAGAAATCTTAAAAACAGCATGGAGAGAGCTGCCCCATGAAATAATTTACCGCACACGAGGTTCTTTTAGAGTTTCTGGCCCAAGACATTAAGATACATAAACATCTTGCTATAAAACTTCTCCTAGTGGGTGGCCTCAATAGAGCCAGGGGTCTAACACTCATTTTGTCGCTAGGATGTGGAGCTCAGGAGTACTCACTCCCACTATGGGATGGCAGTGAAGGTCCAGGCAGACGACTCTCTCAGGAGCCAAGAATCTCTTTGCCGATCCAACAAGGGTTTCTCTGTGTTTCTGTGGGTACCTCGCTGCCCCAGGAGTGGGCAGTGCTATGAGCGGCGGGAATCCATAGACACGATGGAGGAATTGTAAGGAGCAGTGGTTAGTGCCACATGCAACCATATCGGAGCCTGAGGCCAAAGCAAAAACGTGAGCTGCTGTATACATGTGTCATGTGCTTTGAACGGTTATTTTTGGAGGACATTAAAATGGTTGAAAAAAATAATGAAAAATTGCAAAGTAGGGTGTTAAAACATACAAGATTATTTTTAAGTGAAACTATTATTCTATTCCAGAGTATGAATATATAATAATTTTACTTTCCTGGCTTTCAGGAAAGAAAACTCATTGGTACTATTTTCAAAATCTGGTCCTTCGCTTATGTCATTCTCAATTGAGAGAACTGCTATGTTTGACAACTTCTCTTGACCAAGACTTTAAATCACCATTAACTTCAATGTATTGATCCTGACTTTATTTAATATTTTGATAAACTATTTCTCATAGAATCCTTACATCACTTTTTAAATACCACATTAAAATATAATTTATCTTGACTATTGAGTTGCACTGGCATCGCTTAAGTTTTCCCCAAAGTGAGGGCCTCACCGGTCTCACCCTAATCCCAACCATGGTTCCAAAGTGTGACTGTGGACTGTGGGTGCCTACGGTAGTGGGTGGAGGGTACTGGAAAAAAATCAAGGAACTGAGAGCCTAAAGTTCTCATTACCTGTGAAGATGGTTAAGGCACCAGGATGATGGGAGAATCTGAGGTAGAGAAAATGACCTTTAACCTACAACTTTGAATGAGGCAGCACTAGGGGGAAGTTGATGGGTGTGGGTATCATGAAATGAGGGAAGAAGGGGCTGAAAAAAGCAAGGATATCAGCAAAGTGGGTAGAGAAGGATGCCAGGTCGACCTCCCGGCTCCGAGATGCAGGAGGTGTTAGGAAATAACCACAATTTGAAAGAGCTGAGAGAAACGTTTTCCTGAGGGAAAATATGACTGTAGTAAATACAATGGGTTTTCTGTTAAATATGTCAGTGTCTGATAAATGTCATCATTACAAGCAATGCAGAGAATCAATATACCACCTTCACAATACCCTCATTAAAACCCAAGTATAACACCTGGAAAGGCAGCAGACTACCCATTAGCACTTACAGGTTTAGTGAGCTAGATTGAACTAAAAAAAAATGTTGAAATGGGAAATAATGGAAGTTCTGAAAAACAAGCTTTCCAGAGGTTGAGAAATGAGTAGCTTCATGAATAGCCAGGTGCAACGAGGTGGGGTAAGTTTTATACAAATGGGAAGGAACAGTTTGACTTAAATGCCTGCTTCACATTTTTCGCATTTTCCTAGGTCTGCCTCACAAATTGCTGTTGTATTACCTCAGAGAGAAATTCTTCCGTTCTGGACCCAGGTACCAATTTTAAAAATCAAAGATCTGAAAGTTTCCAGAGTGAATAATGGCAGGACTTGGCAGCAGATGGGAAGTAGGGTGTGAGCTGAAGAACAGTACTTAAGGACAGAAGGTTTGGAATGACATAGAACTGGTCTCAAGGAGTTTCTGAAACTTCTTACTTGGGAAATTTGGACAAGGTACTTGCCCTCCTAAAACTCTCTTTGTTATCAATAACTGTAGCATAATAATGCTGTTTAGGTTCATCATAATAATTAAATGAGAAAATGTGATGTTTGCCGGATAGGAAGGAGTATTCATTCACTGACAATTATTTACTGAGCAACTACTACATGTTAAAATAAAGATTACAAAGGCCAAGCCTAAACTTGCTCTTTTGGCATCTATAGTTTAGCAGCTATTAGCTCTAATTAATATTACTGATAACATCAAATACTGAGAGAATCCCAAAGAGTGGACTCTATTTTATAGTTTACCTTCTGGAAACAGAAGACCAGCATTAATCCTAATCTCTGTAGAGTAGATGAAAGTATAAATTAACCCTCTACTCTGTAGAGTAGATGAAAGGATACATTTTGCTACCTTTAGAAATTTCCAAAGGAGATAAATTAAAAGGGAAGCAAAAAGAGGGGAATATAAAAGGAAGGTCATTCCTGGTGTACATTCTCTTTAATGAGATGAATATGAATAGAGGGAGATTGTTGGAGGTCAAGCATTCTGCCCATGGAAACATACCAAATGTTTTGGTGACAATGGCAATGATCACAGTAGGCACATCCAAATGGCATCCATTTTACTGCTAATTCAAGTATTATTACAGTGAGTTCTAGTTCCTTTACAACTTAATAAATTAATGAGTTTTACCCACTGGCCTGTAGGAAACATTCTGAAAATTCAGTGAAGAAAAGATGAGTTCAAACAGATAAACAGAGAAGTAAAAGAAAAAAAGAAATAATCACTTTACTGTAACTCCTGTGTTTCCTGTACATGGAATTAGATCCAGCGAAGGTAGAAGAGGCAGGTAAAACCTCAACTCTGGTGCTAATTTTGTATCCTGGAGGAAATCACACACCTTTATTCAAGTTTTAATTTTTTATTTAATCCTACTGTGAATTAAAGATTGTAATTACAACCTCATGTTCTACTTGGCTATTTTTATATATCAGTGTTTCGTTTTTACATCTTTTCTTTAAATTATACCATGCCTTTCATCTGCTATATATATATATATATATGTATATACACACATACACACACACACACACGCATACACACAAAATTTCCCCCCAATTTTAGAAAGATTAAAGATTGAGGACCCTGACCTATATTCTTGCCAAATCTCCTCTCAAGAGAAATCCTGACTCACATACTCCAAATTTAAGAAACTGCAGCACTAGTTTAATTAAAAAAAAAAAAAGAATATGCCCTCTATTTTTCTTGATCTTTTCAAGATTTTAATGAAACATGCTTAATATGAGTGCTGAGGCTGAATCTACAAGCTATGTTTCCTCTATCGCTCTTCTGTCATCAAACATACACACAGGTTTAGAAGGAAAAAAGTTTAGGTCACACCCGTTTGGTGCTCATAAAGATGCAGTATTCAGTATCAACATCTTCTCTATATAACAAATCATGTAATTTGGATGATATCCATTGGCTCCTTTTCCCTACAGGTGAATTCTGATTTCTGAGCCATTTGCTCAAAAGGTTTTAACTCTCTGTGCTTCATTGTGAATTTCTCTAAATTAATTACAAAGGCACATGTACAAATCCTGTGAACAATTACAAATACTTCATTAATGTATAGGTCGATATCCGTGTCACAGCATCTATAAGGTAGCCTTCTCTTTACAGCTTTCTCTGATTCCAGACTCTGCTAACCACACCTTACTCTGGATTACAGTCTTGGATCCAAAGATGGAAACAGTGTCCTGCTAACTAACAGTAGCTTCATGTGGCATCATCCTTTTTAGCAGTTCCTAAACTGTATCCTTACCAATAAATAGATCCTTACATATATAGGTAAATATTTTTTTATTTAAAATCCTCTAAATTTCCCTGTTTCGTTATTTTCTTTCTTATCAAATTTTTGTCTGACATACAAATCTCATTATAACTAATTCCTGTTAACTAAGTTATTTGATCAAAAAAGGTATTATAGCCAAAATTATTTGGCTTCAATATTTAGCCATAATTTAAAAATACAAAAAGAAATTGTATTGTGCTCATGCTTGTGATAATGGGATTTAACAATATATCTTAGAGATTGACCTCTTTTTCATCCATATCTTAATCTAGATGCTTCTATTTTCCCTAATCCTTTAAAAGTTCACATGGATGACTTGCTTTATTGTGTTTACTCTCAAGTGTCTTTAGGTCTACTGATAATTCCTCAGTAGAAAAGAAAGAAGAAAATTAAAAGAAATGAAAAAATGAACCAAGACCACATATGTAGTAAGAAACAAGTGTGTCGCTTGCTTACAACAAGAGTTCTAGCCTCCCTAATGTTTTCCACACTCTCCGCACCTGTTTGCATTCCCACTAATATTGTGCAAAGGTTCCCTTTCTCTTAGTTTGTTTGATAACAGCCATTCTAATAGGTGTGAGGTGGTATCTCATTGTGGTTTTGATTTGTTTCCTTGATGAGTAGTATGCTGGGCACCTTTTCATGTGTCTGTTAACCATTTGCATGTCTTCTTTGTAAAGATGTGTTTTCAGGTCCTTTGTTAATTTTTTAAGTGAGTTATTTCTTATTTTGCTATTAAGTTGTATGAGTCCTTTGTATATTTTGAAAATTAACCCCTTTTTGGATACGTGGCTTGCAAATATTTCACCCCATTCCATAGGTTGCCTTTCCTTTTGTGGATGGTTTCCTTTGCTGTGAAAAGCTTTTTAATTTGATATAGTCCTACTTGTTTATTTTTGCTTTATCACCTTTGCTTTTGGTGTCAAGAACAAACACACAAACTGACAAGTGTGGTGACAAGGAGCTTACCCCCTATATTTTTCATTGAGGAATTTTATAGTTTCAGGCATTAATTCCATTAGTTAATTCATTTCGGGTTGATGTTGGTATATGCTATAAGATAGGGATGATGTTTTATTCTTAGCATGTGGATATACAGTTTTCCTAACACCATTCATCGAAGAGACTGTCCTTTCCCCATCATATATTCTTGGCTCCATGTCAAAATTAATTGATAGTATATGTGTGGGTTTATTTTTGCGTTCTCTATTATGTTCTGTTGATCTAGGTGTCTATTTCACGCCAACACCATACTATTTTGATTACTACAGTTTTCTACTATAGTTTGAAATCAAGACGTGTGATTCCTCCAGCTTTGTCCTTCTTTTTTAAGATTGTTTCAGTTATTTGAGGTCTTTCGTGATTCGATACAAATTTTAGGATTGTTTTTCCTATGTCTGTGAAAAATGCCGTTGGAATTTTGATAAGGATTGCACAGAATCTATAGATCGCTTTGGTAGTATGGACATTTTAATAATATTTGATGCAGGGAGATGGTTCAGTCAGTTTCAGCTCAGGTCATGATCTCAGATTCCTGAGATCAGCCCTGCATTGGTCTCCACACAGCCTGGGGTCTCCTTGTCCCTCTCTGTCTCTGCCCCTGCTCTCAAGGACATGCACGCTCATGCTTTCTCTCTCACAAATAAATAAATAAAAAGCTTTTTAAAAATTTGATGCAATTGTAAATGGGATTGTCTTAATTTCTTTTTCTGATAGCTCATTGTTACTGCATAGAAATACAACAGATTTTTGTGTACTGATTTTGTATCCTGAAACTTCACTTTGTTGATTAGTTCTGGTTTCTGTTTGCTTGTTAGGTTGTTGCTGTTTGGTGCAGTGTTTTGGGTTTTCCATATATAACATCATGTCATTTGGAGACTGAAACAATTTTACTTCTTCCTTTCTGATTTGGGTGCCTTTTATTAATCTATTTTCTTGCTTAATTATTTTGGGTAGGACTTCTGGTATTATGTTGAGTAACAGTGGTGAGACTAGGTATCCTTGCCTTATTTCTGAGTAAGATGTTAGCTGTGGCCCTTATTATGTTAAAGTATATTCCATCTATACTTAAGTTGTTGAGTTTTTATCATGAAAGAATGTTAAGTTTTGTCAAATGCTGTTTCTGCATCTACTGAGATGATCTTATGATTTTCATTCTTCATTTTGTGATTGTGGTATATCATGTTTTTTGATTTGTGTATGTTGAACTATTCTTGCATCTCAGAAATACATCCCATTAGATCATGGTTATTGATCTATTTAACTATTTTTACTACTGAATTTGGTTTGCTAATACATTGTTGAGAACTTTTGCATCTACGTTCATCAGAGATATTAGCATGTGATTTTCTTTCATTATGGTGTCCTTGTCTGGCTTTCGTATCAGGATAATGTTGGCCTTCTGAAATGAGTTTGGAAGTGTTCCCTCCTCTTCTATGTTCTAGGAGAGTTTTGAGAAGGATTGGTATTATTTATTCTTTAAATATTTGGTAGAATTTATCAGTGAAGCCATCTTGTACTGGACCTTTCTTTGTTGGGAAGTTTTTGATTACTGATTCAATCTCCTTGTTAACTGTCTATTCAGATTATCTCTTTCCTCATAATTCAGTCTCATTAGATTGTGTTTCTTGGAATTGATCCATTTCTTCTAGGTTATCTAGTTTGTTGACATGTAATTGTTCATAGTAGTTTCATATGATTCTTAGTATTTCTGTGTTATCAGTTGTAATGTCTCCTTTTCTATTTCTAATTCTATTTATTTGCACCTTATCTCTTTTTTTCCTTAGTCTAGATAGAGGTTTGTCTTTTGTTTATTTATTTTTTAATTTTGTTTATCCTTTCAAAAATGACTTGGAGCTTTTATTTTTATTACCCATTCTTACTGTATTTTAGTGCCCATTTATTTCTGCTTCCTTCTACTACCTGGGGCTTAGTTTTTCTTCTTTTTCTAGTTCCTTGAAGTGTAATGTTAGGTTGTATATTTATAATCTTTTGTTTTCTTAATGTAAATGTTTATCACTCTAAGTGTCCCTCTTAGTACTGCTTTTGCTGTATCCCATAAGTTTTGGTATGTTGTATTTCCATTTTCCTTTTCAAGCTATTTTTGACTTCCCTTTTAATGTCTTCTTTAACACAATGGTTGTTCAGGAGCATGCTGTTTAATTTCCACATATTTGCAAAATTTCCTGTTTTATTCTCTAATTCATTCGTAGTTTTATACCACTGTGGTCATAAAATATGTTAGATGTGACTTCAATCTTAAGTTTTATTAAAATTTGTTTTATGGCTTCACACATGATCTAACCTGGAGAATGTTCTATGTGCACTTGAGGAGACTGTACAGTCTGCTGCTGTTGGATGGAAGGTTCTGTTTGTGCCTGTTAGGTACACCTGCTCTAACATATAGTTTAAATACGGTGTTTCCTCATTGACTTTCTAACTATTGTTGAAAGTGGGGTATTGAAGTCCCCTACTGTTATTCTATTCCTGTCTCTTCTTTAACCTCACTATTTAAAACAAACAAACAAACAAACAAGCCCTAAAATTCTAAGTAAGTTGGTTGTATTTATTTTTGCTTATCTTCTTTTGCTGATGTAGAATTGCTTTTCCATGTATCCAAGTAACATGAAATGTCAATGCAACTATCCCTTTTGGGCAGTATTTTAGTATAAAACTTGCTATAAAATGTAACATGTTCTGTTAGCTCTTGTGCATATTATTGATTTAAAATGTATTACATCAACAGTGCCATGAACATAAGTACACTACAATGAAAGGATGCATTGCTAGTAGCTATTTGATGCTTATTAATTTTTTGAAACATAAGTCTTTCTATCACCTCTTTTCATGAATTAGAACTATAGAACATATGGTTTGGGTACCAAATGGCCCACTTCTTATAAAAATCAACATTGGATATTTGGATTCCTCTTTTGGTTAGGGATTAGGTTTAAAACCAGAACTTGAGGAAATAAATATTAAGCTAGTATGAAAATACTGGATTGGTGACATCTTCCTTCAAAGGTGAGATTACATCCTACAGAGGAGAGTTGGTCACTTAAAGACAACTTGTGGGAAGTGAAAAGGAAGATGAATAAAGCCTCCCCCTGCCATGCTTCATGGCAAGGCCTTCTTGGTCTATAATCTTTGTTAAGGTCATAATGTTATCAAAGAGAAGAATTATTAGGTGATTTGTAGGTTTTAACAGTGCTTTTCCTATGAGTTTTCAAGTGGAGGGGATTTAATCAGACTCCATCAGTCTTAGAAAATGTCAAAAATTAGAAAGTTGCATCCAGATCCTGAAAAAAAAAAAAAAAACCTTAGAAACTGATCAACATATTATGGTCCACATCACTCTCAAAAATTACGGTGTGGTAACGGATCAAGCTTTTCCACATATATTTTAGTTCTGTTACTGATCAGTGTGATTACCCAATCTAACCTCTCTCCTTTGCACTTGGCCTCTCAAATCAAAACCTTGAATCATACATATCCCTTGGACCTAAGGCGCTGTGCACATAAAATATTTAGTGCAATCAAGAGTTTACATTTTAAAGAATCCATCCATTTTTGCAAGTAATATTTTTGAATATCCACCCTATGTCAAGAATTTGGCAAAAAATATATTGGTAGTCCTGTCCCAAGGAGTGTGCAATCTAGTAGGGCTGATTAAATTATTTTCCTCCTGGAAATTCTGATACAAAGATGAAAAAAAAGTCTGGATTGATGCCTCAAAACCTGGCAGACGGACATGCAGCCAAGGCTGAAGGAGCTAAGAGAGGGGACCTGGTGGGTCTGAAGAAAAAAATTTAATTTTCTTTCCTTGTCTTCCTTGGCCCACCCTGTTCCAAGCCTTCAGTGCTTTTAAGATTAATGTGAAGGCAAGTTAATATACAAATGTCAGCGGTTCTCTTGTCAGAAATGCAGGGCTCAAAAAGTGCCCCGAGGTATCCTCTGATCATAAAATGCTCTGTTGGAGAGAATGCAGGAAAAAAATGTCAAGTTTAATTGATCACATATCATTACTCCATGAAAACCGAGAACTCTCAAGTTATAGAGATGAAGTTCAAGGCCAGCCATTTCTATAGTGATTTCTCATCATTAGGATCTAGTTCCTGGTTTAGAGCCCTTACAGGAACCAATCCACAGGTCAGATGACCCTGCATACATGGGTCCTGGCTCAGTTTTGGGGGTAGACCCTCTCCTCCAGTCACCTTCCTCACTCAGAGGAGTTCCAGAGGTGAAGGGATTCTTTAGCTTCTGGCTTCCAGAACAATTCCTCTTCTACGAGTATTCTAACAGCTTACCCAGAGCCCTGATGAGTCCTTCTGAAGAGCATGTCATGAATAGATTATAAGGTTTTTGTTTTTGTTTTTAAGATTTTATTTATTTATTTGTGTGTGTGTATGTGAGAGAGACAGAGAGAGCACAAGCATGGGGAAGGGTAGAGGGAGAGAAGCAGACTCCCCGCTGAGCAGCAAGAGTGATGCAGGGCTTGATTCTGGGATCAAGACCTGAGCCGAAGGCAGATGCTTAACCAAATATGCCATCCAGGTACCCCATGATTAGATTAAATTAAGCCAAGTTAAATTAATATAAACTAAAATTGCATGAAACTTCCATGCATTACTTTGGCAGATTTATGGACACTTTGGAATGTTTTATACTTGATCACAATGGTTCCCAACCTTAGTGCATATTGGAATCACCTGTGGAGCCTTGTAAAATTTTGACTTGTATACTCCTTGTACTTTCTGAAGTGCTTTCTGAATTGCTGAAGTAAACCCGAGCATGTATTTCTTGAAAACTCTCTAAAGGGAGTTTTTATGCCCCCCAAGAATAGAGAGCCATTGGTCTTGGGCATACAAATCACCCTTTTTTTCAATTAATGTGGTACCATTAATCATTTCTATCAATATCAGTATCGTGGTTGGTAAAGAAACTACTTTCTCCGACATTCTGATATTTGGGAATTTGATTAAACATACTGCATTTTAATTTAAAGGACATCTTTCAGAACTATTAACCACATAGGAAATGCTAAATGGGATGATTTTAGCAAATATTTTTTAATGAATAGTCTCCTGAGATTTAAGAATTAACCCCCATGTTTAAAAATAATAACAGTAGGGCGCCTGGGTGGCTCAGTTGGTTAAGCGACTGCCTTCGGCTCAGGTCATGATCCTGGAGTCCCGGGATCGAGTCCCACATCGGGCTTCCTGCTCGGCAGGGAGTCTGTTTCTCCCTCTGACCCTCTTCCCTCTCGTGCTTTCTATCTCTCATTCTCTCTCTCTCTCAAATAAATAAATAAAATCTTTCAAAAAAAAATAATAACAGTAAACATGAATAGCTATTTTTCCAAAAAAGATACGCAGATGGCCAACAGACCCATGAAAAGATGCTCAACATCACTCATCATCAGGGAAATACAAATAAAAACTACAATGAGATATCACTTCACACCTGTCAGAATGGCTAAAATCAACAACACAAGAAACAACAGATGCTGGCGAGGACGCGGAGAAAAAGGAACCCTCTTGCAATGCTGGTCAGAATGCAAATTGTTGCAGCCAATGTGGAAAACATTATGGAGATTCCTCAAAAATTAAAAATAGAACTCTCCTGCAGGATCCAGCAATTACACCATTAAATATTTACCCAAAGACTACAAAAGTACTAATTCAAAGAGGTAAAACACCCCAATGTTTATAGTAGTATTATCTACTTTCGTCAAACTATAGAAACAGCCCAAGTGTCCATCCACTGATGCATGGATAAAGATGAGGTGCTAGATGTATGTGCACACGCACACACATACACAAACACACACACACACACACACACGTGCGCACACGCACGGAATGGAATATTACTCAGCCATTAAAAAAGATTGAAATCTTGCCATTTGCAATGACATGGATGGAGCTAGAGTGTATATTATGCTAAGCGAAATATGTCCGAGAAAGACAAGTACCCTATGATTACACCCATACATGGAATTTAAGAAACAAATGAGCAAAGGGGAAAAAAGGGAGAGGCGGGCAAACCAAGAGATAGATTCTTAACTAGAGAGAACACACTGATGGTCACCAGAGTGGAGGCGGGTGGGCAGATGGGTGAAATGGTGATGGGGATGAAGGAGGGCACTTGTTGATGAGCACAGGGTGATGTATGGAAGTGTTGAATCACTACATTGTGCACCTGAAGCTAATATTGCACTGTATGTTAACTGGAATTTAAATAAAACCTCAAAGGAAAAAATTATAATAATAATAGTAAACATAGTATGTTCAAATCAAGAAACTACTTTATTCTGTATTCCAAATTGGTCAGCTGGTGTCAGTTTTCTGGTTAGAAGGAAAAAATATACATATAAAAGTATTGTGTAGCTCCTTAGTTGTTGAAGGCTAGTGGGGAACAGTTAAACCTTTCCATAAGAACTTTAATCTAAAACATTTTTAAAAGCGCATGTATCCTTCCCTCTTCTCTACATAATTAGAATTGCATAAATGATTTGGAAATACTTAAATGAGATCTTCAGCTAGTGCCAAAAGTTGAATGGCCATAGTAAATGCATTTGTGTAATAAATTCCATTCCTTTTTTGGAAAATATCAATGTGATTCTCCTTCTGCTGACAAAGATCCTGATCAAAGATGAAACAAATCTTTATAATTATTTGAAATTTTAACTACTTTATATTTTGCTCTGGAACTAGGTAAGTATAAGCTTTCCAGATAGTCAACAAACTCAATCCCCAAAAGTAAATACATCTGTGTAAAATAAAGTTCTAGCAGTTGGAATCTTAAGGAGCTACATTTTATGTTTGATATAGTACTTATGAAAATTCTAATCATCAGAGTTATAACACTGAAGAAAACCTGACTCTGAGCAATTTCTTGGGTTGGAAGTATAGATATTCCTCAATTTACCATGGGGTTATGTCCCAGTTAACCCATCATGAATTGAAAATATTGTAAGTTGAAACGTATTTAGTATACCTAATATATCAAATATCATAGCTTAGGTTAGCCCACCTTAAACATGCTCAGAACACTACATTAGCCTACATTTGGGCAAAATCATCTAACACAAAGCCTATTTTATAGTAAAATGTTGAATATCTCATGTAATTTATTGAATACTGTACTGAAAGAGAAAAACAGAATAGTTGTGCGTAACGGTTGTTGACCCTTATAATTGTGTGGCTGGTTGCTGCAGCCCCAGCAACACAAGAGAGTATCGCATGGCATATCCCTAGCCCAGGAAAAGATAAAATTCAAAATTCAAAGTATAGTTTATACTAAATGCATCTTGCTTTTGCACTGCTGTAAGGTTGAAAAATCATGTTGGACTATCATAAGTTGGGGATCACCTGTAGTAAAGAATGCCTTTCTCTGGGCTCTTCCTTGTGGCACAAATGTCCTGCTATATAATAGTTAGATATATTTATGCCATATAAGTGTCTCTGAAAACAATGCTGTTAAAGTAGGTACCCTGTCACTCTTATTTTATTACTTAGTCATGCATTTATTTTATCAATTACACAAACATTCAATAACACTGGGTACTAGACACTATGCTTATTGCATAATAGACGGACCTGCATAGACACTTGCAAAGTCCTTAAGGACCATGAATTCTACTGAAGGAGAAAGACCAGTGACCCAATAATTTAAAGCAGTGTGGATAGCTGGAAAACTCAATTATCAACCCAACTCATTAACAATAGTGCAGGGAATGACTGATTATTCAGGGGGGGGGATTGAGATTGGAAAGTGGGAGCTGTGAGATTTCACAACATCAGTGACTCAACTGAGACCTGATCTATAAATCAAATTCATCACTCACCAGGAGACCAACACCTTCAGACATGAACGGGTAGATGAATGAATGGAGGCATCAAAGAACAACAAAGTAACCCTCATTGAAAACTTCAGTTACAAGGTTTAGGGAAATTTGCGTTTTATCAGGTAACGTTTTGAGGAAACAAAGAGCTTAAGAAATGAAATGTTAATGTTGAGCAACAGATATGCCAGAGACAGGACTATCAGATGCTGCCCCTTCCCCCACTCAACATTCTCTCTCTCTCTCAAACATAAATACATACATACATACATACATACATAAAATCTTTAAAAAGCTGACATCTTTGAAGTCAGAAATACTTCTTTACATCTAAATTATGCTATTTATGTGCAATATAATACAGGCATTCACGTCACCTCGGTCTTGTCATCTGTGCACTGAGGATTAAAATACTTACCTATATAATACAAGATATATTGTATTGATCTTGGGATTAACGTACACATATATACATGTAGATTACTTGATAGACTACAAACCACTAAAAAAATACATGATAATATTAACAGGCCTTATTACTTGGGGTATTTTCCAAACACTGTATTTTTCCTTACATATTTCACTAATTATGTTGTTTGTTAATGTCATTTTTTAAGGGTTTTCTTTTGAAAGTGTAAACTTTTTTTTTTTTAGATTTATTTATTTATTTTAGAGAGAGAGAGAGGGAGTGCATATGGACAGGGGGAGGGGCAGAGGGAGAGGGTAAGACAGAATCCTCAAAGAGACTTTCCACTGAGTGAGAAGCCCCACACTGGGCTTGATCCCAGGACCCTGAGACCATGACTTGAGCCAAAATCAAAAGTTGGACATTTAACCAACTGAGCCACCCAGGCGCCCCTAAACTTTGTTTTCTACCTTTGTAAAGAAAAGGGGAATGCTTAATATTAAAGGCATATCTTTATGATCATGTAAAACAACACTATTCCACTTGCATAAAAATTGTTAAAATCCCTTTGATCATCTGATTATATCACTGAATCTGTGATTGGTAAAAGGTGCACCTTCAATGATTCAGTGACATCGGGTATGAAATGATTCACTAGTAAACCTAGAATCCAGCAAAGGATCTCTATGTTGTTAGGTCACAACCGAGTTACCATTTTTCTCATCATAATTATATATACTCTTTTAATCATGTTTTTCTTATGAACAAAAAGTATGCACATAAAACAGTATGCCTTTCTATTTACTGTTTATATAATAAAAATCAAATTTTAAAAATGTATGCCACCCAAGAAATAGAACATTGCTGATACCTCAGAATCCTTCACCTACTATTTCCTGCACTACCCTGAATTTCATGCCGTTCATTACTTATGTCATCTGATATACTACAATGTCTGCATTTCTAAATAATATGTAGGCTAATTTTGTTCTTTTTAAAATGTATATAAGTGAAGTCATGCTTTTGATAGATCAAACAGACCAAATACTCTGACATGTAATATTGATCTGTATAATAACAAATTTGACCCAATGGGCATAACATATAGATTATTATACCAAAAAACTGAAAAATTCAAATGTTTTCTAAAATTTCTTTTGTTTACTTTTACTGTGCTACTTGGATAATTGCATTTTTCCTCCATGTTATTTTACTAATTGGAATGCTGTTTCCTTGTTACCTTTTCACAGTCAGGTCAAAATTCAAGATACTTCAAAGCTACAGCGTAGCTGTGGGATATAGAGAATATACTAAAATAAACAGAGAGAGTTACATACTAACAAGGAATATTACAGTTGATCAGTGTTTCATTCTTTGACCTACAGATGGGAAAGGTTAAAACTTTTGGATATAAGAGTATCCACACATACAGGAACTCCAAACATGTAGTAGGTGAGATCATAAGCACTCCAGAATTACCTTAAAATAAAAAGTCCATATGCTAATCAACTACATAACTTGCTTCAATTATCAATCTCATCTCTAAGTCTGGAAGGGAAAGAGCTTGATTTGATTGTCTGCTATCACAGTACAGATGTGTGAAAATAGACACGCCCTTAGGTATATTCAGTACCTGCCCTCTATCTCTTCAAAGGTGAATCTACGGACTACAACTATACTTGAAGTTAAAATGGTAGACAAAATGTATTACCTAAATGTAAGTACCTGTTTTATCATTTTAAATTAAGAATGAACTAAAATTTCAACAGGAAGATATTTGATCATAAGATATTAGTGTACCATATGTGCTTTCATTTAGGATGTAAAGATATACAAATAACCATAAAGATACAGCTCTCTTAGAAGAGAACAAAAAGCTTCTATTTTAATTGGGAATTTGTCATTCACCTCATTATTATTGCATGAGAAATGATTTAGACACAGAACCACTTCTGTTAAAAAAGATTGCAAACACTCTTAATAGTATTTTCTCAAAGCTTAGATAGATGGAGCCAGACTTAAAAATACTACAATACTGATGAAATTACCCCTTAAATCTATTTTCATGGGAAATATGTTCTCTACAATAAGGTCTTTTTGTATCTTTTTTCCTTGTACCATTTCACCGTCTTCTTCTGCTTTAGTAATTTGTGGACTTTCTCTTTATTCTTCCTGAATTCACATCTCTTCTTCTGCTATTCCTACATCGCCTTGTCTGTATTCCCTGTCTCAGTCCAGAACCTAAGCTCCCATGCTCCAACTCCCTGCCTTTGTGGGGACGGAGCTTGCTGGCAGACACACGTGAGGAGTGACCGGAAATACTTTAAAACCATGGCTACAAAGAAAAGGAATCCAGTCAACTGTCTGTTAGCAATGAGGGTCTACTCACATAAAGAAAAAATAGCTACTTTCAAATAATAAGACAGAAAAAGACAAGGAAAAAAGGCAATATCAGGAACTGTTACAAATACTAGAATGCACTGAACAAATAGTAGGCTTTCTTCTGTTCTATGAAAACCTAATTAGCAAATACACACACACACACACATACACATATATGTTTACAGCATCAAAATATAAAATATACCAAATTACACAGCTACAAATATCCCAAGAGCAATAAGCAAATACACTTAAACCTAAGGCCTGGTTGAAGAAAGCCACTTTTCCGGACCTCTAGATATATAGGTTCTGTAAGTCTCTTAAAAGCTGCAAATGACCCACACAAGTTGGTTGCCCTACAGGTTTAGTTTAAATAAGCCACCCAAAGTACACCCCAACCGTGAGCTTAACTAGTTTAATTGGGACATCAATCCTGTGAGATTTTCCAGCTCCTGATTTGGGGACTCCCGATATAGCAGTTTCCTGTGAATTACCATTTTCCATCTAAGAGAGGCAGAGATCTCCAGTTCCTTTGGGGAGCTGAACTTTTTAAAACTCAGCCTTTATTAAACTTTTGAACAAAAGTACTAAACAAGCTAACCGTCATTAAGTGGCTGACCCCCTACCTTAAAATAAGGGAAGTTTCCTTACAGTAATTAAAGCTAACCCTCAGAGCAGATGTTAATAACTAAAGAAAAGAAAACATTTTTTTTTATTTGGCCTTCTTTAATAACAACCTGACAGTTGTAGGTTAACCGATGGCTTCATTCTCAAGGTATCAGCATCATCAGTCCTCCTAGCAATATGCAGTTTTAAAAAAAGCAATTTTAAAACAGGAGCATACCAAATGTGTACAATTACTAGTCAGTACTTTTCCACCCATTGGCACTATCCGCGTAACAGGTAACATGACAGATAAGAGCTGTGACCAACTTCAGCAAGTTCCCAGAGGCGAGCTCTTGCTTTTTGTTGATTAGCTCCATTCAATTATGTCTTCTTAATTGTTCATGTGCTAAAGCTCATTAAATGAAAATATAATATTGCCTTCCTGTGGGTAGAGCACTTGCGATTTGAAAAATAGCCACTTCATCTCTGCCTCAAATGCACAAGTGAGCTAATCTGATGCTACGTAGAAAAACCCGATGGATTTATGCAAAGATAGTCGTGTCCCAAGAGGGGAGAGTAGGATTAATAGAACTGATTGCTAACTCAAGTCAGAAATCAAGTGCCTCCCAGTTTTTCCTTTAAGGCTAATTCTCAGGAAAATTAGACCCAGTTTTACAGTATTTATTATGCTCACACAGGTCATATAATTTTCATTTTAAAAAGGTCAGTCTTTGCTGTTCCCTCGCATGTAGGGTGCAGGGCAGGGATGGAGAAGATGAAATCTGGACATCTTCCTGAAAATAAGTTTTGGCAAGGTAAGAAAACAAAATGTGTCACGTGGTTCTATTTCCTGATGGCATTGTCCTAACAGTGGAGAAACTGAGTTTCATTCATTTAAAATAGCTTGATGGAGGAGGGCCCACTATGTCCCAGGCCTTGTGCTGGGTAATGAGGATATGATGGTACCAAGGGGCTCAAGTCCACTAGAGCAGAAAGAAAAACCCAAATAACTAACACATATTGGATATTTACTCTATTCCTGTCAGGAACCTGCTTGACATTCATCCCTTTACTTAATCTTTTTGACAATCTTATGGACCATATTCCATCCCATGTTAGAGGTGTGGAGACTATGGTTTGAAAGATTGTCTCCTATGATGCCCCAGCTACCCAGTGCTAAAGGTCAGGTCTGCACAGGATCTGACTGTGCATCGTGAGCCCCTGACTATCTGCAGTGCCTCTGCAACACGGTTCCCATATGCACACAAACTCCCTTACACCATGAGATACGGACTGAATGGTATCCCCTCAACATTCAGAGTTGAAGACACAACTCCCAGTGTGCAGGTATTTGGAGATGGGGCCTCTGTGAAGTAATTAGGTTTAGACGAAATCATGAGAGCAGGGTTCTTGAGGTGGGATCAGTGTCAACTGTAAGAAACCTAGAGAGTTTGCTTCCTTTCCCTCCCTTTCCCCCATGAGAGCACAGAGAAAGGGCAATGTGAGGAGGCAGCCATGAGCATCCCAAAAACACATCACTGGGACTTGCAGTTTCTAGGACTATGAAAAAAATAGATTTAGTTGTTTAAAGCACCACTCTATGACATTTTCTTATGGCAGCCCAATTGTTTAGTCCAATTACACCAGTTCCCCAATGACAAGTTCAAATTCCAGTTACCATGCCATATTAATTGTGAATAATTTCATAAAGTACAACCTTTGCTCATGTTCTTTACCCAAAATTTCACACCCCAGCCAAAAACACACACACACAAACACACACACACACACACACACACACACACCCAAAACCAAAAACTTTAAAGGAACTCACAGAGATACTTCATAACATTTAAAGCCCAAAAGGTAAGTATGGGAAGCTGTTTCAAATTACGATTATGACAATTTGTCAAGGCATAGAAAAGATGCCCTCTATATAAGCCTGAAAGACGAGAAGAAACCAGGCACTACCCAAATTGCTCTTAATTTTATTTATTTATTTATTTATTTATTTATTTATTTATTTATTTATTTGGAAAGAGTGAGCACACACATGCTCATGCCAGGGCAGGCGGGGGTGGTGGTGGTTTGCAGAGGGAAAGAATCCTCAAGCTCAAGCACACTCCCCACTGAGCAGGGAGCCCCACACAGGGCTCTATCCCAAGACCATGAGATCATGACCTGAGCCAAAACTGAGAATCGGTTCCTTAAGTGACTGTACCACACAGGTGCCCTATTCTTAATATGCTTTTCTTTTAAAAGATTTTATTTATTTATTTGAGAGAGAGGGAGCACGAGCAGGGGGAGGGGCAAGAAGAGAGGGAGAAGCAGACTCCCTGCCAAGCAGGGAGCCTGAAGCAGGGCTCCATCCCAGGACCCTGAGACCACAACCTGAGCTGAAGGCAGACACTTAACAGACTGAGCCACCCAGGTGCCCCCTCTTAATATGTTTTTTGTTTTGTTTTGTTTTTATTATTGTTATGTTATTCACCATACATTACATCATTAGTTTTTGATGTAGTGTTCCATGATTCATTGTTTGTGTATAACACCCAGTGCTCCATGCAGAAGGTGCCCTCTTTAATAGTTGAGTCCTTAAATTTAATGAAATCGAAAGAGAGAACTGGCCAGCAAACATGAAAGCTCAGCTAAGAAACAAAGAATGATAATGCTAATAGTAAAGTTGGAAGTAAAATTTGAGTTGAAAGTCAGAAAAAAAAGATGACTTTATTTTTTTTACTTATTGATGAAAATGAGTGTGCTAAATAAATATTAATTTTACTATTTTTAAAAGCTCCCTATAAATCCTTAAGTTACAGTAAACTATTTTAAAACACTTTTACAAAAAAATGTAAAGGTTATGGAACAATCATAATGGTTCCCATCGATTACGATTAGTTTGTACGCTCTTCACTTACATTGTCATTTTTGCAATCCCTTGCAAAGCAAGCATTGCTGGATTTTTCGTGTGTGTGTGTTTGATTGTTTACAACACAGTTTAGTATAAGCAGGAAAATGTTATTAAAGATAGAACAATCTTAATTATCTGTAAGGCAATATATGGTTACATTGGGAAAAATCAGCAATGCACCAAACTCTGCAGAGAAACCGAGAGTGGCTGCTTGCTAGTGAGAGAAAATGGTGATGCGATAAACTGGGGGCTACTTTCAAATACATTTCAGGAGTTTGAGAAAGTCATGGAATCATTGTTTTGTTCACTGATATATGCCAAACCTGAGTACTAAGTATTTTTTTTTTTTTTTTGGTAAAGATTTTATTTATTTATTCGATAGAGAGACACAGCCAGAGCGGGAACACAAGCAGGGGGAGTGGCAGAGGGAGAAGCAGACTCCCCGCTGAGCAGGGAGCCCGATGCGGGGCTGGATCCCAGGACCCTGGGATCATGACCTGAACCGAAGGCAGACGCTTAACGACTGAGCCACCCAGGCGCCCCAGTACTAAGTATTTTTTCTGAAGCGATGGCGTGAAGGAGAAGGAGACATGATACCCCCCCACTATCTCAAAGATCCCGTCCTCCATCTCTCTTGTCACCTCCCACGAGTCTACCCTCCCTCACCTCCTCCAGCTGCACGACCTCGGCTCTTCACCCCCGCACATCATATTCTGCTGTTCCCTCTCCCTGGAACACCCTTCCCCAAGAAATCAAATTTGCTAACTTCTTCATGTTCTTCAAGGCAGGATTTACACACCTCATTCTCAGCGTTGCTATCTCTCTGTTGCCAGGAGTTATATATTCATGGACAATAAGACGAGTCCTAAAACAGCAGCGCTGCTTGATTTGGTTGTTTTTTTTTTTTTTTTCTAGATAAAAAAGTCATTAAGTGTTGTTAAGCATTATTTTAATAATTTTTGCAATTTAGGGCACATATTTTTTTTAATTTTTTATTGTTATGTTAATCACCATACATTACATCATTAGTTTTTGATGTAGGGTTCCATGATTCGTTGTTTGTGCATAACACCCAGTGCTCCACGCAGAACGTGCACTCTTTAATACCCATCACCAGGCTAACCCATCCTCCCACCCCCTCCCCTCTAGAACCCTCAGTTTGTTTTTCAGAGTCCATCGTCTCTCATGGTTCATCTCCCCTCTGACTTACTCCCCTTCAATCTTCCTCTCCTGCTATCTTCTTCTTCTTCTTTTTTCTTAACATATATTGCTTTATTTGATTCAGAGGTACAGATCTGTGATTCATCAGTCTTGCACAATTCACAGTGCTCACCATAGCACATACCCTCCCCAATGTCTACCACCCAGCCACCCCATCCCTCCCACCCCCCACCACTCCAGCAACCCTCAGTTTGTTTCCTGAGATTAAGAATTCCTCATATCAGTGAGGTCATAGGATACATGCCTTTCTCTGATTGACTTATTTCACTCAGCATAACACCCTCCAGTTCCATCCACATCATTGCAAATGGCAAGATCTCATTCCTTTTGATGGCTGCATAATATTCCATTGTGTATATATACCACTGCTTCTTTATCCATTCATCTGTCGATGGACATCTTGGCTCTTTCCACAGTTGGGCTATTGTGGACATTGCTGCTATAAACATTGGGGTGCACGTACCCCTTCGGGTCCCTACATTTGTATCTTTGTGGTAAATACCCAGTAGTGCAATTGCTGGATCGTATGGTAGCTCTATTTTCAACTCTTTGAGGAACCTCCATACTGTTTTCCAGAGGGGTTGCACCAGCTTGCATTCCCACCAACAGTGTAGGAGGGTTCCCCTTTCTCCGCATCCCCGCCAACATCTGTTGTTTCCTGACTTGTTAATTTTAGCCATTCTGACGGGTGTGAGGTGGTATCTCATTGAGGTTTTGATTTGGATTTCCCTGATGCCGAGCGATGTTGAGCACTTTTTCATGTGTCTGTTGGCCATTTGGATGTCTTCTTTGGAAAAATGTCTGTTCATGTCGTCTGCCCATTTCTTGATTGGATTATTTGTTCTTTGGGTGTTGAGTTTGATAAGTTCTTTATAGATTTTGGATACTAGCCCTTTATCTGATATGTCATTTGCAAATATTTTCTCCCATTCTGTCGGTTGTCTTTTGGTTTTGTGGACTATTTCTTTTGCTGTGCAAAAGCTTTTTATCTTGATGAAATCCAATAGTTCATTTTTGTAGGCCACATATTTTTTTAACCAAACCCTTTAATTTATGATATTTTGTGCCCACACAACCACCAAATACTATCATACTCATCTTATTAACTGAAAACTCAAGTTAGAAAAAATGTAACCAACTTGCCCAAAGTAATATAAATAAGAAGTGATAGAACCCTCAGCTGAAAACCAATTGCCTGACTCTAAAACTTGGGCTGATTCCATCCTTTCTCAGTGTCCATTAGATCTGCTCTATTGGTCCAAAAATTACCTCCTGCTTAAATGAGATGTTTTGGATGACTCTGGTAATTTCCTGGACTCCATCATTTATTATCTCAGATATATATAGCATTATTTTGAATATAGAGTTTTTCAAGTATTCAGGGCCAACGTTATGAAAATGGTTTAAACACTCCTGGTGGTCAAATATCCTCTTTGAAGAACTGTCTTCCCCAAGAAAGTTAATTGGATATGCTATAATAATAGCAGTGAAAAGTCTCACATTAGATGCTGTGCGACTTTAAGTTATATTTACTGATCTGTTGAAAATCCTGATTTGTTAAAGGCAGAGAAAACACAATAAAATTTGGTTTGCCTACTTCAAGGGATTGCTGTAAGAATCTGATGAGTTAATCTGCATGAAAACACTTTGCACCCTATAGCCATACATTACCATGTGACTACCTATTATGAAAAAAGAAAAAACCTAAAACACAGGAAAAAAAACTTCCTCTTACTACATTTGGGAAAAGCTAAAAACTCAGAATAATATTTATAGATATACATAGATGGTAAATATTCAGTGACATAAGCAGTGGATATTTTTTAATCTCATTGATAGAGGGAAATGTATATATGTTTATATATACATACCTACATATTGGATTCTTCTCTATTTCAGCCTGATCAACCAGCTAGAGGGCAGATGCCTAAAACCTCTAGAACCCAGATGTTTAGCACGGTAGGCAAAATATTGGTCTCCTAAATCAGTAGAAGACATGAATATAGGTTTTTCCAAAGAAGACATACAGATGGCTAATAGACCCATGAAAAGATGTTCAACATCACTTATCCTTAGAGAATTACAAATCAAAACCACGATGAGATATCACTTCACACCTGTCAGAATGGCTAAAATCAAAAAGACAAGAAATGACAGATGTTGAAGAGGATGCAAAGAAAGGGGAACCCTCGTGCACTGTTGGTGGGAATGCAAACTAGTGCAGCCATTCTGGAGACTAGGATGGTGGTTCCTCAGAAAGTTAAAAATAGAGCTACCCTATGATTTAGAATTGCACTACTAGGTGTTTACCCAAAAGATACAAAAATACTGGTTTGAAGGGATAAATGCACCCTGATGTTTATAGCAGCATTATCAACAATAGCCAAACTATGGAAAGAGCCCAGATGTCCAGTAACTGATAAATGGATAAAGAAGCAGTGGTATATATACAATGGAATATTATGCGGCCATCAAAAGGAATGAGATCTTGCCATTTGCAACAGCATGGATGGAGCTAGAGTGTATTATGCTAAGCAAAATAAGTCAGCCAGAGAAAGACAAATACATGATTTCACTCATAGGTGGAATTTAAGAAACAAATCACATGAGCATAGGGGAAACAAAAAGAGAGAGGCAAACCATTAAGCAGACTCTTTTTATTTTTTAAAGATTTTTATTTATTTATTTGACAGAGAGAGACACAGCGAGAGAAGAAACACAAGCAGGGGGAGTGGGAGAGGGAGAAGCAGACTCCCTGCCGAGCAAGGAGCCCGATGTGGGGCTCGACCCCAGGACCCTGGGATCATGACCTGAGCCGAAGGCAGACACTTAACGACTGAGCCACCCAGGCGTCCCATTAAGCAGACTCTTAACTATAAAGAACAAACTGAGGGTTGATCGAAAGAGGTGGGTGGGGGGATGAGCAAATGGTTGATGAGGGTAAAGGAGTGCCCTTGTCCTTATGTTTACCGGGTGTTGTATGTAACTAATGAAGCTCTAAGTCCTACACTTGAAACTAATATCACGCTGTGTGTTAATAACTGGTATTTAAATAAAAGCTTGGAAGAAAAAGTTAGGAGTTAATATGGTTTGCTAATTATATTGAACTTTGTGAAATGAAAATGAAATTTTTTCTCACAATTGATGAAGACTGCTTATATACTACACCATACTAAAGGTGAATGTATAAAATCTACTACAGGAATTAAAGTTTGGGTTATTTGACCAAAAAACAAAACAAAAAAAAGGTCTCCGGAATATCCATGCCTTACTCCCTGGGACCAATGAAGATGTTACCTTACATAGCAATGGTATCTTGTTTTGCAGATGTGATTCAGGTTAGGGAGATAGGGAGACTGTCCTGGATTATCTGTATGGGATGGTTTTAACTTTAATCACATGGGTCTTTGAAAATAGTAAACCTTTCTTGGCTATCGTTGGAGAGGGAGATATGATTGCAGAAGAATAGCCAGGAAAATCCAACATTGCTGGCTTGGAAATGGAGGAAGGGGGCCTGGAGCCAAGGAATGCAGGTGGCCTCCAGAAGCTGGAACAGCTGAGAAAACAGATTCTCCCTTAGAGTCTCCAGAAAGGAACACAGCCTTGCTAACGTCTTGATGTTAGCCCCTGAAGCTTGTGTCTAACATGTGACTGAGAGAACCCTCAAATAACACATTTGAGTTATTGTGAGCCACTAAATTTACTACGGCAGCAATAGATAAGTAATACGACTACAGAATATGTTTTTAAGATTTTATTTATTTATTTATTTATTTGAGAGAGAGGGAGAGAGCGAGTGAGCTCACAAACAAGGGGAGTGGCAGGCAGAGGGAGAGAGAGAAGCAGGGAGCCCAAAGCAGGGCTCAATCCCAGGACCCTGAGATCATAATCTGAGCTGAAAGTAGACGCTTAAACAGCTGAGCCACCCATGTGCCCCAAGAATATTTTTTTTAATAAATTACCCACATACACACATGCATACAAAAACAATATACCAAAATCTGATGTATAAAAAACAAAAATACGACACAAATTAAAATGGAACTTAGAGTTACTCTATATTAAGTATTTGAGATACTTGAATTATTTTATTTTTTTTTAAATTTATCTATCTAAAGAGGGATGAGGGCAGAGGAAGAGAGAGCACCTCAAGCGGGGCTTGATCTCCTGACCCTGAGATCATGACTTGAGTGAAAATAAGAGTCAAATGCTTAACTAACTGAGCCACCCAGGTGCCCCAGAAATTTGAATTATTTTAAAAAGCCATTGAGGTTAATATGTTATCCTCACAACTATGAAGAAACAAATAGCTTTTCCAGTCGTCATTCACTGAAAGCAAAGTTTGAACGTGTGATTATGTCCTCATTAAAAAATGACATCAGTATGTCTCAGTCAGTCCCAACTACACCCAACACAGCCCAGCCTCACACTGGCAGGCCAGTGTTCAGAACTCAGTTGACATCTAACAGCAGATGTGCCCCAGAATGCTTGATGACAATGAATGTGCAAACAAGAGCGCTTTGGCCCTAACTTGAGACTATCTTAAGGAGAATCAATCCTCGTGGCAGCATTTTACATTTGTAGACACAGCAGGAAGTATACAGTGCACAAAATAATGCACAGATATTTCCTTCTATTGATTAGGAAGGATGGTGAATAGTGTCAAAAGTGATATTCAGCTTATCAATGTGGAGGTTAAAATTAAGTAAACAAAAGCATAGAAAGAAAAGTCATTGTTTAATTTTGCATTTCATGTTTCTTTTTGGGGATTTATTCTCGATGTGTCACCTAGTTTGTCCCTAGAAGCTAGAGCAGCTGTGATTCCTGACCCGGGGGGGCAGGGTGGGGGCCTGCCAGAGAATATGGACCTCAGATGGGGACACAGAGGAAGACAGACTAAGAACTCAAAAGGCAGCTACCAGGAACCCTTCCCAGAGGACAAGAATCATTTTCCTTGTTGACATCCAAGAGTAAGTACAAGTCTCTTTCTTGGTCAGCACTCACATGACTGTCTCTTGTTCTCAAGAAGAGAAGGAAAGAGAAGACAGAGAGTTGGGGTACTGTGTGCTGCCCTAGATATGAAAGAAAAGGGTGAGGACCAAATGAAGGGGCAGGCCAGTGTTCAGACTGGAGAGAGGAAAATGAGGAATGCCCTCGAAGAGAGTCAGCAATCAAGAACCTCGGTATGGAATAAGGGACCGGAAGTCAGGTGAGCAGAGAAGTCAGGGGACCTCCTTTTCTTCCCGAGGCAGGGAAGACCAACAGACTGTTGAAAGGCTGGTCAGAACTCAAGGCCAAGTCAACCTCAGAAACCAAGAGTACAACAGAGTTTCTAAGGGAAGGATGACGGGAAGGATTTGGGAGAAGCACTCCAACATGCTGTTTTCAGGTACAGAGCCCGACTGGTCTGAAGCTCTCGTTTCACAGTTCCTGAGCGTCCTTACCCTAAGGCCAAAGAGCGGGTGGTTGCAAACCCAGAGAAGACAATGAGGTAAACAACAAAAAAAGAGAGAGATTATACCAGCGTAAGAGACAGATATTTATCAAGATGGTATTAGGATCTTTCAGTTGTTCAGCTTATTTATATTTTTTTATTTTTTTATTTAAATTCAATTATCCGATGAATAGTGCATCATTAGTTTTTGATGTAGCATTCAATGATTCATTAGTTGCATATAGCACCCAGTGCTCATCACATCACGTGCCCTCCTTAATGTCCATCACCCAATTACCCCATGTGCCAACCTACCTCCCCTCCAGCAACCCCCCGTTTTTTTCCCAGACTCAAGAGTCTCATATGGTTTGTCTCCCTCTCTGATTATTTTTAAGATTTAGTGCAATTTTTAAAAATGAAAATGATGTTGAAAAGAAAATAACTTGCTTTAACTGTTTTCATTTAATAAATTAACACTTTTTTACATACCTCAAATTGAAAATATGATGCGACAGAATTGATCCAATCACAAAATAATTATAAGATTTAATTACAGAATTTATGCATACAGCATGTAATATACCATGGATGGGCTGTAACTACCTGGCTTATCTAAAGTTAATGATCTTCTTGTTTGAGGATCCTAGAGCAAATTCCCTCATTCTCCCTGATTTCCTGCCCCCACCAAATACCTGACGGTGTGTGAAATTATTAAATACGGAAAAAAGCATGAGCAAACAGCATAAAAGTGGGAAAGCATACATGAACCTCAGGTCCCTGTTCCCGGGGACCCCTCAAATCCTTGCATATGTTTATTTTTTGGACATTTTGCTAACTTGTGTGCATGCAACCTTTATTCTAGTTTAAGATTCAGAGTAAAAATAATCTTGATCCTTAGCATTAGAATTTGATCCTTGATCCTTAGCATTAGAATTGCTTTAGCATAAAAACATTCCAGTAAGGAAATGCGATGGACTAGAGAGTAATGGAGATTTTCACATTTATATCATCTTAATAAATATATTAGAATTCATATGAGATAATCTCAATAAATCAATAGTAACTTTAAAAAGTTTATACTCCTAGGGCAAAGAATCTTTCCTAAATCTGGTATTAGGGACGACGGCCCACTGACTGAGTGTGGCCTGACACTGCTCACCACACCATTTCAGATTGGGAAGCCAGGCATTTAAATTGTCTTAAAAATCCAACTTCCACGTTGAATTAAATGAAAGGATGACCTATTTGGTGTGGCTCAGCCATTTACTTCTATCGTTGCGGATTTCAATCACAACAATGACAAAAACCCGCATTAAATCCCTAGGTAGAGATTTTAAAAGTCATTATGTTTGGGGTAAAAAAATGTATTCTGAAGTAATATAATCATACCCAAACTTTGAGATTTTATACTCAATCCACAAGGCTTATGTGAACAAAACATCATTAAAACCAAAACGAACAATAATAATGTATTACAAGCATGTGAATAATGATGCCCTCAAAGGTACAATAAACAATTATTCTCTATGAAACAAAACAATGAATGTGACAATTATTAAAACTCTTGCCACTGCACTCTCAGTACATTCAACATTATTAAAACATTTGGAAAATATAAATTGGCACTTTTGCTTTCGTTCATTTTTAAAAAATGAAAATTGTTGGTAATGTGTGACCCGAAGGCAGATATCCATTATAATAGTCAAACATCATAAAGTAAACTTCAACTGTTATGTACTCTACATAAATTACTTTGGAACAACAATAAGTAGGCTCATAAACTTGCACACAAGCAGAGAGATATTTCTTAAGGAAAAATTGTATGGGTTTAAGACATTCTACACTAATGTCTCAGGAAAAGGCATTTTTAGCACACTGCTCCATTACCTATGCTTCATAAAGAATGCATTTATCTAATTTAATTTAGCTGAGAACAGATTCTCAGCAGTGCAATTTGTATTTTGAGAACATCACTTAAGAAACATAGCTTGCGATGTATGGTGGTTCAATGAAGAATGATCTGTAAACAAAATCTCCATCTATCAACAAAGGCCATTAAAGGCCATAAAATAACCCATCCTTGACTGATTAATGCTACTACTAAAAGAAATTTCAGGCTATTAACATCCAGAAAATATACTGCTAGTGTGGTTGCGTTCATTATTTAAATCACACAGTTATATGTGCGGGTATAAAGAAATGTGTTTTCTTAACGCCCCTCCCCACCCCCCAATTACTTTAACATTTTTGTAGGGAAGACACTTAGAAGCATACTGAATATTTATAGAAAGTAAATAACTCTATTTGCTCCCTAGAGAAAAATGTGTGTAAAGACAGAGCTATTTATAATTTATTACACAGCTAGATTTGGTTTAACACTTCTTAGGGAGTTCTATTATTTTCATATAATTCTGTCATTAAAGTAATTTCTTTAAATGTTGTTTTAACATTTTTATTTTCATTTGCATTTATGGATAGTTCCATCATTGATACTGTGGGTGTGTCAGGGATAAAAATCACTGTAGGAAATTATTACTTATTGTCTTTATGTTTATCCTATGTTCCATCAGTTTTGTTATGGTCATAACCTTCAGGGCAACTCCTCCTCCTTCTAGGGGACCTGTATAAAGCTGGTCAGATCACAGTCCAAGAAACTGAAGGGGCTGTTAGGGCAGATCCCGATTCTCTGAAAGCATCTCTTCGGCACTGCTTACGTATTTGCTCTTAGCCCTTAGAAACTGCTGGCTTTGCGTTCGTCCTCTGAGTTTAACTCTCAAAGTCGTTTTCAAAACACTTGGCATCTCAAAAATATTTTTTTATCCTGAGTGCTTATTACAAGGACTGTGTAAACATTGTACTGACATGACCTCCTATCTGTGTACTAATCCTGTTACAGAGATACAGTGTAGCCCTTTTACAATTAACAAACAGACAAAAACAAAATCAAGAGGCTAACTTTTGCAAGGTCACAGAGCTATTATCTTGCAGAGTACAATTCAAACTCAGGTCTGCGTAGATTCCAAAGCCTACACTGTTAACTATATACCTGTCCTACCGTCAGTTTTAGCTTCCATGGCCAGGAGCACTCCCAGGCTTTCCTTGCCCCATCTTGGAAAACATTCCCACCGAGCAAGCTCAATCTATCCACTACTTTGCCCTCCGAATAGAGTTATGTTTTGCTACACTGGTTTTTCTGTTTTTTTTTTTTTTTAAGATTTTATTTATTTATTTATTTAGAACATGAGAGGGGCGGGGCAGAGGGAAGAGAGGGAGAATCTGCAGCAGACTCCCCCACCGAGTGTGGAGCCCAGCATGGGGCTCGATCCCACAACCCTGAGATTATGACCTGAGACAGAAGCGAGAGTGGGTTGCTCAACAGACTGAGCCACCCAGGCGCCCCTTCTGGGTTTCTTACAATAAGGAAGATGATGAGAAAGGGAGAGTAAGAGGAAAATGAAGGGCTCTGGGGCTTGGGGTCTGAGGGGAAACTTCTGACGGGGAGATGGACTGAAGAGAACCGGTCAGTGACAACGAAGTGGAAAGGCGTGTTTGCAAACACGGCATTGTAGTACTTGAGAAATACCTGTAAAGGACGTAACTTTTTGTTTTTCTTTTCATTTTGTTTCATTTTCTTTCTATTTCCTGTCACTGCTGGTTGCGGTCTTTAAATAGCAATGCTGCTCTAGGATGGAACAAATAGGTGCACGCCTTCTGTAGATCTTTGTAACTATAATTTTATCCAAATATCTAAATGGGATGAATAACCACAGATAGAAGAGATAGGCAACCCGTGTGAAGGACAGTGCACAGAAACCAAAAGTCAAGAAACATAATGAAACAATATTTCATTGTTTCTTACAGCTGAGGAGGTGAAAATCTGATTTTGAATATTTGTGATCTCCATTTTGTTATTTTTTGTTTTTTGTTTCCATTTCAAGTTTCTAATTAAATTCTAGTTAGTTAACATATATGGTAAAATTGGTTTCAGGAGCAGAATTCTGTGATTCATCACTTACATACAACACCCAGTGCTCATCCGAACAGGTGCCCTCCTTAATGCCCATCCCCCAACCCACCTCCCTCCATCAACCCCCAGTTTGTTCTCTATAGTTAGGCATCTCCTGTGCCACGTGAGTGGATCAGTCATTTAAGCATCAGACTCTTGGTTTTGGCTCAGGTCATGATCTCAGGGTTGGGAGATCTGCATCAGGCTCTGTGCTCAGTGCAGAGTCTGCTGGAGATTCTTTCTCCCTCTCTGTCCCTTCCCCCCATCTCCCCACCCCACTCGTGCTATAAAAAAATTAATAATAAATAAATAAAATCTTTTAAGAAGAGAGTCTAACGGCATGTTTCCCCCTCTCTCTGTGTTTCCCTTCCCGTATGTTCATCTGTTTTGTTTGATCCGCATTGTGAATGTTTGTAATCCTCTGTGCTAACTTCCATTTTCCATGTGTGTTGAGCCATTATGGGCTCCCTTTGCAAACATTAGCAAGAAGATGATGATATTCTGTATCAGGAATATTGATGTTTTATGCCTTTTTTTTAACTTCTAGATAATTGAAGTGGAAGGGATGAGAGCAGCTGAAAGAGTAAAAAGGCTAGGGAAGCACTTATCCTCACGAGCATCTCCTCTGATTCCTTTAGGTTGTTAGTATGTACTTTCAAAGTCCTCTTTAAAATAAAAATCCCCATTAGACATTTAAGCTTATTCATACCCTGGGAGAATTATTGTGCTTGAATAATGAGATCAGCAGCTGACTCTGCAAGATGGGACCATGGCACCCTAGAGAAGGAAGGGCATGCTGATGGGAGCAGAGTTGGAAGGGTCTGGGCCTTCTGCACAGTGACAGAACACAGGAGGCAGCCGGGCATCTGGAGGAGGAAGACCGCCGCAGGAGAGCAACTGGGTGAAGCCGTGCTGACTCTGCATGCACCTGCAGGCAGTGCCTACTGTGCCCAGCAGGTGCGTGAGGAGCCTAGTAAATCAGCAGCTGAGGGTCCAGCATTAGCCATCTGCCTCCCTCGTGCAGCCATACACCTACCCTCTTTGTACTTAAAACTTTCTCCAATAGGAAGAGAAAAATAAAAAGATAAATGACAAAAGAATAAATTATATGACTGATATCCCCCCTCCTTAGTTGTCCCTCTTCTACAGTACTCTACTCATCAGAGCATTTGAACAACCGCGAAGACACACACAAAACCTGAGATCAATGAAAATGATTCCATCTTCCTTCATCAAATCGCTTTTCTTCAGGTATACGGTCTTAAAAATGCTTTGGCTATTTCTCTTCAGTCGCTCTAGTGGCTTTGGAAGAGTGTGAGGTGGAGAATTACATAATCCCACAAACAGAAGAGGCAAAGAATGAAACAGAATAAACAAATGTAGTAAAACCAGAAATCCTAAGTTTAACCAAAAATCTCTATCCTGTGAGGTCCTTCTATACATAATGAAATGGGAGATATATTTCTAAAGCTTTATAAAAATATATTTATTAAAAGATTTTGTTATTACAGAGAGTGGCATGGAAAAACGAGGTGCTTTAACTCAGCTATTCATAAATACAAAACTAATAACCAACAGAAAATCTACTCTTCTCTTTGCATCGTTAAATTTCTTATAATTGTTCTTCCATCAAATAAATGACTAATTTTTATTTACCTAGAATAATTTTATTTTTATTTTTTTATTTTTTTTAAAGATTTTATTTATTTATTTGACAGAGAGAGACACAGTGAGAGAGGGAACACAAGCAGGGGGAGTGGGAGAGGGAGAAGCAGGCTCCCCGCGGAGCAGGGAGCCCTATGCGGGGCTCGATCCCAGGACCCTGGGACCATGACCCGAGCCGAAGGCAGACACTTAACGACTGAGCCACGCGGGCGCCCCTACCTAGAATAATTTTAGATCAAGTTGGTTGGGAGAACAAATGATACTTTCTTTCTTTTTTTTTTTTTAAGTTTTTTTTTATTTATTTATTCATGAGAGACAGAGGAGGAGAGAGAGAGAGGGAGAGAGAGAGAGAGAAGCAGAGGGAGAAGCAGGCTCCCAAGGAGCAGGGAGCCCGATGCGGGACTCGATCCCAGGACCCTGGGATCATGACCTGAGCCGAAGGCAGACGCTTAACCATCTGGGCCACCCAGGCGCCCCAAATGATACTTTCTTATAGATACATCCTACAAAGTAAACATAGCAATCTTTAGAGAATGTCATAATTTAAACATTTGGGGGAAAAAAGCCAAATATATAATTTACGGTTCCTTTACATGTTCTAAAAAATGAGAGAATTTTGCCTCTGACTTACTTCTATGAGGTAAATAAAACTAGTTGTGGAAATACACTAACGCTATGTCTTATGTGACCTAACAGTTTGGCCAAAGTTGTACTGATATGAGATACAAAGTATTAATTTATGCAGCCTAAAGGCCAATTTGAATACATTCTATTGATTTCCAAGGAAGTTTCTTATTAGTATTAGTTAGATTTACTTTGTAATGTCCATCTTGATATTTACATTTTTTTATAGATTTTATTTGTTTGTCAGAGAGAGAGAGAGAAAGAGAGAGAGAGAGAGCATGAGCAGGGGGAACTGCAGAGGGAGAAGCATACTCTCCGCTGAGCAGGGAGCCTGACGTGGGACTCGAGCCCAGGACCCTCAGATCATGACCTGAGCCAAAGGCAGATGCTTAAACGACTGAGCTACCCAGATGCCCTTCGATATTTATGTTTTATGTTTTTTAATATTAATTTTCTGTCTGTGAAAGTCAAGAGCATGAATGGATGGACATATTGCTCAATACTAAATGAAACTCCAGTTCTTTGTAAGCCAAAAGAGGGGAGGAGATTTTGCGTGATTCATTGTCTGATCCCTAACACCTAGAATAATGCTGGCCATGCAAATAAATTAAATAAGTCAATGAGGAAGATATATTTATTGATTCTTTAACTAGAGTACTTATTCTATTTCAAATTATCAGATTTCTATGTTAAGAATTTAATTGCACTTAGCTACTAAAAAAAGTCACCTGAAGATAATACTTATTTTCTTACTCTTATTTGCTTCCTTTAAAATGGCAGCAGGTACTAAAAAATGAAATGAATCTACTTAAATCTTTTTTAGCTTCTTATATGTTTCTCAGTTGCATGAAAAATATCCCTCTTAGAAAAAAGGGTGTGTTTTCATTTAATTACACTTTAAACATGTAAGAAGCACAGCGTAATTTTCTATTTTAATTTAAAGTGGTCATAATATTGGGGAAAACTAAGGAAATAGAGGCGATTAGATAAAATACTGATTTAGGTCTAGAGACAATATTATATTTTGTATTGCTTCAGGTAAACACGGCATTGTTGTGTCCCTAAGGCACGTTCAGTTCAAGAAGAAGAAAGTTTATCACCCCCTAAAGGCAGAGTTTAAAATATGCACTGAGTGTGAACTAGGAAAAATAAAGACGGTTGTTCTGGGGAGTCTATTCTTATGGGATAACAGTGATTTCACAGCAAACGTGCCTCACTCTGTGGCATAAGTAACTGAGAAGCATGCATCACCACAATTTCAGGATGGAATACCAAGATCCAGCCTCATTCCCTTCCTCTCTGTCTGTCTGTCTCTCACACACACATATGCACGTAACTAGCTGGGGAAAATGTGGCGTAGTATGGCCAAGAGTCTGTGTGCATCATGCTTTCTGGAATAATCTGAGAAGATAGCTAATTAAGCACATTTTTGATAATGTTGGTATTTCAGCGATTAATAGAGTTTCATTTGGATTATAAAGAGAGGAGATCAGCAGGAGTTTTATTCGATTCATGTACCCAAAAAGACAGAAGAGGAAATGGCTTGACTGATTATTGGAAACTATCCTGCAAAAAAAATAACAATAACAAAATAAACAGTCTAGATTTATAAGCGAGTTTGTGAGCTCCACGACCTTGGGTGACCTTCCACGAGTAATGCATAGATTGGGGAGAGAAGGAGATCTGAGGCCATTTTTAATTCCAAAATTATTTCCCACCAACATTTTAACAAAGAGTTATCACCTTATTTACTTATTTTTTTCTCAATAAAGGTGACTGTTTCTTAATAAAAATAACTATTTAACTGATGTATAAAGACAAAATGCATAAAAGGCCATTATCAAGGGAATTAGTAAGCAATATAAAGCAATGCACACACATATACCTAAACACACACATACCCACGCATATTACAGTTATGTGCATACTGTTATAACTGTATGTTAGTATAACAGGAAATGGATCGTGAAATTTCCTAAATACAATAATTCCAACAAGACAAATCTTGAGCTATCACTAGCCCAGAGGAGCTATAAGGTCCGAAGGGATTTTGAGTTTTACCATTTTTGGATCATTCCAGGATTTCTCAACTTCCTGCCAGTAGCAAACCTGTGCTACTTTGCTTCTGCTAAGAATATTTTTTTGAAGATTTTATTTATTATTTGACAGAGAGAGACCAGTGAGAGAGGGAACACAAGCAGGGGGAGTGGGAGAGGGAGAAGCAGGCTCCCCGCAGAGCAGGGAGCCCGATGCGGGGCTCGATTCCAGGACCCTGGGATCAGGACTTGAGCTGAAGGCAGACGCTTAACAACTGAGCCACCCGGGTGCCCCTATTTTTATTACTATTTTTTTTAATTTTTTTTTTTTTAGAGAGAAAGAGTATACATGAGTAGGGGGAGGGGCAGAGGGGGAGGGAGAGAGAGAAGCTCAAGCAGGCTCTGCACCCAGTGCAGAGCCTGATGCCCGGCTCCATCCCATGGCCCTGAGATCATGACCTGAGATGAAACCAAGAGTTGGATGCTTAACCGACTGAGCCACCAGGTGTCCTTTAATATGAAATCCTTAAAATTGATTTTTTAGTTCATGTTAATTATTACTATTTTTAATAAAATGTTCCTTTTAGATAAAGAAAAGAAAGCTAAGCACTGATCTTCAATATTAATAGTTAAGAGCCTAGAAAATTTTCACATTTCATTTTATACGTTTAAGTCAGTTAAGAAAATGTAATGCTTACGTGACAACAATTAAAAATAAAACCCACTCCTACAGAAACTAATGAGGATACTAAGGCCCTGTGTCCTCAGAATCTATTGCTTTAGAGAGATATAAAATAAGAAGTCCTCAACTCTCGGGGCGCCTGGGTGGCTCAGTCGGTGAAGCGTCTGCCTTCGGCTCAGGTCGTGATCCCAGGGCCCTGGGATCGAGTCCCGTGTCGGGGGGGTCCCTGCTCAGCGGGGAGTCTGCTTCTCCCTCTCCTTCTGCCTGCCACTCTTGCCTGTTTGTGCTCTCTCTCTCAAATAAATGAATAAAACCTTAAAAAAGTAAAAGAAGTCCTCAACTCTCTTGCATGGCAGACTGTTAATTAACATCTGTTAATAAGAACAAAACATTTTAAATAATTTAAAGAAAGGAGGGTTGATAATTCATTGACTGGGATAGGAGAAGACTTGAAGAGAAACAGGAATGGTTCCTTAGTGGCACTGAGAGAAGTCTTGAAGGTTGAGGAATTAACACAATTATTCCACCTAGTAAAACTGATGAGAAACACACTTTCCCCCTTAGCTGTCCTTCCCTGTGCGCTCCTGAAACAGACAGCTGGTGTTTCAGTAAGTCCGGGGAGTGGGGAGTGCATGGGGCCAAGGACACTGAGCAGAGGTGTTGAGTGACTTCAAAACGAGTAGCCAGCATGCGTCCCTACTAGGGCACTCAATTTTAAGTAGATTAGCACATTTAATTTTCTGGACTGTCACAATTCAGGTTCTCCTTCCGGGAGCCCTTGCTGTGGGGACCAAGTTTACAATATCCCTCTAGTTCATACTGTACTCTTTTTCAGTTTTAAATGTGCATTTCCTCCTACAGCTGCGACTGGACTTCTAAGAGCTGGTTTGCTGACTGTGTGGTCTATGACAGGACTGGGCAAACTACAGCCCCCTAGGACAAATCCAGCGCACTGCCTGATTTTTGCAATGGCCAATAAAATGAGAATGGTTTTTACATTTTTAAGTGGTTGGGAAAAAATCAGAGCAAGAATAGTACTTCTTGGCACGTGAAAATTATATAAATTCTAATTTCAGTGTTCATAGTCTTGTCCACCCCTTTCCACAGGGCTGATAGTTTTCATGCTACAAGGGCAGAGGGAAGTCACTGCAACAGAGACCATCCGACCCACAAAGCCTAAATGATTTACTCTCTGGTCTTTACAGAAAATGTTTGCTGACTGCTGCTCTAGGAAAATTATTTTGGATATACGTAGATTTAGAAATACTGTGGAAAAAATCAACTGTGAACCTATGATATAATTTATTATTTTTATTTTTTTTAGAGAGAAAGAGAGGGTGGAGGAAGGGGCAGAGAGAGAGAGAGAGAGAATCCCAAGCAGGCTCCACACTCAGCACAGCCTCACAGAGCCCGATGCAGGGCTTGATCTCATGACCCTGAGATCATGACCTGAGCAAAAGTCAACAGGACGCTCAGCTGAATTAGCCACCTAGGTGTCCCTATGATACAATTATAGAGTAATGGAAAAGTCATCCAGAAAAAGTCTGATAAAATATCCATCTTATTACTTTATAATTACATGTCATATAGGAAAAATCTGATACAATGGATTTATTCTAATAGGTGGATATTAGATGATAAAATGATCCTGTTATTTCTAGTCCAACAAATGAAACTGAGCCCAAGCACAGTTTTGGGGGAAATTATCATGTAGAACAAATTACATAGGTTGTATTTAAAAATGGATTCTTTTTACTCTTCTGTGAAGGTCAAGGATACTAAATACACCAGATCACCTAAGAAGCCCGCATCAGCACATTTAAATCTTTGAATGCCATTACTGTCCGCTTTCTTGGGAAAGCTGAAAACCACATTTTATGATAGATGCCACTGAAAAATTGTGTCAGAAATTGTTCTTATTAGTATATAATTACGACAATCATAACAGAATAGCTTTTAAAACTATAAAATTGTATTTTCTATATGTTTGTATATTTCCTACATACCCTGCAGGATTGCTTGTATTTTGAATAGAATTATGCCTTTAGAAGAAAAAGAGGCACTCCATACCAATGCCATGCCATATTAAGGGAAATATTATCCATATGATGTTGCTATTATTCCCCTCAATTTAAAACCTGTTCATTAAAGAATCTCCCATGCTTTCCTTAAAAAAAAAAAAGATCTAGTACTAATATTATTGTAAATGAATAAAAATATCAATCTCTGAAAATTCAACAGAGAGAAAATACATCCTTTCTTTGAAAAACATCAAAATAGTAGATTTAAGTATGTTCCCTAAGGTTTACTGCATATGTAGAGAAAATTATTATTTATTATAAATGACACAGTTGTAGTTCACTTTGAAGTCTGGAAGCTACTCTCCATCACTGCCTCCACAGGCACTTCCCACAACCTCTCTCCTGTGGGTTCTTTCAAAGCAGTTTCTTGATTGTCAGTCCCCCAAGACCTGATGCGTCCTGCTTGCCACACTCAGATGCATTTTCTTCAAACATCACACTTTTTTTCAGGTTCCTTCTTCAACTGAATGCCTACTGGTTTCCCATTATCTCAGAATAAAGCCCAATCTCATCAGTCTAATTATTCACAGTTTGGTTCAACTGATTATTCTTTCCCTGCCTGACTTTCCTTGAATCTGTTCTAGGTAGACTGGTTTCTACTTTGTGTTGACTTCTTCCCTGGCATTGCTGTTTGCAGCCCTACCCATCTAAGAAAACACCATCCAGGGGCGCCTGGGTGGCTCAGTCAGTTAAGCAGCTGCCTTCCACTCAGGTCATGATCCTGGGGCCCTGGGATCGAGCCCCACGTCCGGCTCCCTGCTCAGCAGAGAGCCTGCCTGTCCCTCTCCCTGCCACTCTGCCTACTTATGCTCTCTCTCTGTCAAATAAATAAATAAAATCTCAAAAAAAAAACACCAACTTTAAAGAAAACACCATCCACTGGAATAACACAAAAGTCCCAGGTTGCTCACAGGCCTTGGAGTCTGCAGGGGTTTTGGTGGTAGAAGCGCCACACATGCCCAATGTGCCCCATTCAAGTTATCTCATGTATAACTTTAGGAAAATATTTGTATTTTTCTTTTTACTCTATTTTACACTGTCTTGGAAAAAAAATACATTTAGCTTTTACTGGTGTTTTAGCAGGAATAAAAACAATGCTAAATAAGCATAGGGAAAATTATGCCCCTTTAACTAAATAATGTAGAATATACTTATAAATGCAGAAGAGAACTTAAACATAAGGAGTCTATTATAAGCTAAGAAATCCTTATTTTCCATGAAAAATGTGGTATTTAGAAATTCATAATTAAAACATTTAAATAAAATATATTTTATTTCACTGAACTTTACTTGTAAAACTCAAATGGATTCCAAATTGCAATTGAATGGATACAGCAGATAATATTTTAAAGTTGAAATACAATTTTTAAATCATGTGGCATTAGTTATATTTAATAGATGTGGTAAAAATGATATCCACAGAGAATCCTGTTATATGACCATGAGTCTACTTTTTGATTGTTGTTTGTTTATTGCCGATAATGATGGAACACATCTGCAAGCAAGCAGCTTGTGGTTTGTGGTAGAATCTCAAGGGCTCAGGAGGAAGATGCACCTTCCTTTGTACGGTGTTGGTCTCAACCAATAAACCTGGATTACGTAGTCTCTATAAGCCTCGGGTGTTTGTAAAGTTTTAATTAGAATTACATATTAGTAGATGTGAAGAGTCTAGTAAAAAAATCTGGAAAACAGTAATTTGTGATCATTCATAAGCCCTATTATCATTGCATTTCTACCTAGTACATTATCTGGCAAAATACAAAAGATAAGTAAGTACCTGTTGAATTAATGAATTGGCAAATTAATGAATAATTAGTAGGATTCAAAGTATATATCTGGCTATTAAAATAGTAGTAAAATGTAAAGTTTGTAAAGAGTCCATGGTTCCTTACTGATTGTTGTAATACTTTCAAAAATTGAACTTATGGAGTGTTTGTGGTGTAGACAGTAAAATGGAACTTATGAAGTATTTATTTGTAGACAATACCAATTTTATTCTCATTTACTGTTGCCTTTCCTACATTTGAAAAATTATGTAGATATACTGTGTGTGTGTGTCTTTCACAGAATTAGACTGGTTTAACATTGTTAATACTTATTACATTTTACTTCTAAAGATTAATAACTATAACCTGAGTCTGAATGGAAGCTCTAAGTAGGTGGGCAACTAAATACTTGGGAGACGTCTTAGCAGCTTTTAAATTAATCCTTTCTCAGAAAAAGAAATCGAATTAAAAATACAAATTAAAATTATTAGCTGCCATATTCATCCTACTTACCAAGTTATTTGGCTTTTCTTAATATAATTGAGAGATGCCTATTTTCACAGATTAATGGATTTTTGCCATCTTTTGAAGGAGGTTATGATTGGAAAACAGGGATTAAAGAGTTTTCCATAGAAAGCAGCACATTTTTCTAGTATAAGGAGAACTATGACATTGGGTGGATTGTAGATAAACAAATGTCCTCCTTTTTAACTTGTTCTCTTTGGGGCAAATTTTCACATTGAATATATGCCATTACATGTGCTACCTGTGCGCTCAGAAACTCACAAACTACCTAGTTGGCAAGTTAAACAGTTCACTCTTTGCTTCCTGTGAAGATAAAGAGCATGGGGTTGTTTGCATAAAATTAGGTACATCCTTTCCCCTTTTCCAAGTATCAACAGAAGCAGCTGTTCTTTCTGAGCGTGTGTTAGGAGCTGATGGCCAGCATGCTGGAACAAAGTGAAGAGAACCTTCCACTGGCAAGAATAAGATGGCTCATGTTTTGGCCTCCTCCACAGCATATTTCTCCTTCAGGGGCCTAATACTTCACAAAAATTCATTGCTTATGCCAAATTGAGGGGTTTTATTATCAGTATGTTTTCACAGAAGTCAGCCTCTATCTTTGAGTATTCTTTTCTTCTAAAGCTGACCATGACTAGACAAAAAGAGAAGGGATGAAGAGTTGGATGAAAATATAATAAATTCAGAATGTTATAAAAATCAACTGTAATCTGTAGGGGAAAAAAATGTTAAGACCTGGCAAAGAAACCAACCAATAGAAAAGGTTGAAACAAAAGATATGTATGGGGGAAATCTTTAATCTTTTGTTTTAGTCTTATATTTCAGTGACACATTAGCAGCACGTTTTTATGAGAACATTTGCTATGCCATTTTCCTCACAGATAATGCTTCAGGCAACTAAAATCAACTTTGATTAATTATTATTGTTTGTTATCTGTACTCAATGTTTGGAATGTCATAAAGCATGTCTAAAAAATAAAACTAGGGATTTGATATCTGTACAGTTTTCTCTCAAAGGAATGAGTGAAAATATAAACTCATAGTTTCAATGATTTGTTTTTCTTCTTGTTTATGTACTGGAAGATGAATATTTTTTTAAATGGTGAAAAATAACATTGCTTCTGGAATTAAGGAGAATATTCAGGCATTAGGATATTTTTAAACATACACATATTTTCATCTAACCATTAACTCTTTCAACACATATTTATTGATATATTTGTGCATGTGCAATTTATCTATCTAGCAGTGGAATGAGACTCAGGCTGAATTTTATATAGGAGCAAAAATGGATTTAATGGCCACATTGCCAAGACTGAACATTGAAAGGCTCAAGAAAAACAAACAGTTAAAATAATCATGCCTAAGAGAGCACAAAGTAACAAGATCTGAATTCCATATTGAAAGGTCAGCTACAGAGGACAGGTACAAAAAATAAGCAATGTCGTGATTCCAACCATAGAGATTTCAGCTCAAACAGATGGAAGGAATATTTCATGGAGGTCTAACAGCCAAGCCAACAGGCAAACTAAGTAGTCCTTAAAGGCACACTGAGTTGCAGAGTAAACTTCCTACAAAATACCCATCTATAAAGATAAATATGACCCAGTTCTTACCTTAAAGGTTTGGATAGTCCAGTTGAGAAAAGAGATGAGTTATCCAGTATGATAAATGCTGTGTTGCTTGCAAGGCATACTAGACAGATGGAGCAGAGAGTGTGTAACTCTGCAAGGAATGGAGACAAAGGAAAGCTTCTAGGGAAGGAAGCCTGTGCTGGTTCTTTACAGATGAACAGGATGCTGGACAAACTCTAGAAAAGACACTGAGGATTAAGATGCATGTTTGGTTTTAGTCACTCTTGGTTGGTATGTATGTTAATCAGGTCAAATTTGAGTAGGTGAGTTTGAATATGGAACACTTTATAGACGAGGCTAATAGATTTAACTATTTTTAAATTACTTTTTTAGTGTTTATTTTTCAGAAAGAGTACTCTAAGAAACAGTGCAAGTTTGAGGAGGCAGCGAGGAGCCTGGTGTGCTTGTCAGAAAAATAGAACATGGAATCTTAACTAATAAACTAGCAAGGCCAAAATGAACAATGAACAAGACAGGAAACCACAAATGTTGGCGAGGACATGGAGAAAGGGGAACCCTCCTACACTGTTGGTGGGAATGCAAACTGGTGCAGCCACTCTGGAAAATGTTATGGAGGTTCCTCAAGATATTATAGAGCTACCCTATGACCCAGCAATTTCACTACTGGTTATTTACCCCAAAGACACAAATATAGTGATCTGAAGGGTCACACGCACCCCAATGTTCATAGCAACAATGTCCACAACAGCCAAACTGTGGAAGGAGCTGAGATGCCCTTCAATAGATGAATGGATAAAGAAGATGTGGTTCATAGATAAAATGGAATATTACTCAACCATCAGAGAGGGTGATTACTACCATTTGCATTGACATCAATGGAACTGGAGGGGATCATTCTAAGTGAAATAAGTCAAGCAGAGAAAGACAATTATCATATGGTTTCACTCATGTGGAACATAAGGAATAACACAGGGGACCATAGGGGATGGGAGGGAAAACTGAAGGGGGAGAAATCAGAGAGGGAGACAAACCATGAGAGACTATGGATTCCGGAAACCAAACTGAGGGTTACAGTGGGGAGGGGAGTGGGGGAGGGGGAAACCAGGTGATGGGTATTAAGGAGGGCACCTATTGCATGGAGCACAGGGTGTTATCCACAACTAATGAGTCGTTGAACACTACACCAAAAACTAATGATGTACTATATGTTGGCTAATTGAACATAATAAAACAAAAAGAAATAAAATAAAACAAAATAGCAAAGCATGTAGAAAGGAACTAATGCAACAAATAACAAGTAGAATCAACAGAACTAATATGTAGAAAGGCTCTACATACCTGAGAAGTGACAGAGAGAGGAGATCCAAGTTGTTTTTCAAAATCTGACTTAAGCAATTAGGAAGGTGAATAAATAAAGGAATGTGGTGCGAATGATGACTATTATAATTTTAGAGATTAGATTGAATACCTCTTGGACAATCAAGTGGTCAAAAACAGGATGAAATAATCCTACATTTAAAAAAAAAACGAATCCATTCAAAGCATAAAGCCTTTCAGTGGATTGTTTATTAACTTTGGTTGTATTCCTTCGATTTTCATTATATTTCTTCAATTTTCTGTCAGATTCCATAATTTATTTCGACTTAAAGGATTTGAAACCATCACTAAAGTGAATAAATGCTATGGTATTCCTTGTTCTGGGAAAACAACTAAAGATACAATGCACTACATTACTTTATCAGTTACTTACATGTGCATTCAATCACAGAAAAATTATATGGTCAATAGTTATTTAAAGGACATTCAGGGCAGCTGAATTTTAATATCCTAAAATAATTACAAAGGCATATCCATTAAATTCAAGCTATGAGGGGCATAAAATTCTATCCATTTTTGCTAGTGGTTTGCTAGTAGCTATTATACCATTATTACTGTTTTTCTCATATCTATCACAGCATTATGTATGAGCTGTGGACAACTGGAAATGACTACTTCTGATCTCAGTAAATGAGCACTAGCTATGCCAACCCTTGAAAGCAGGTCTTTAAGTCTGCATATTAAAGTGATAAGGAGAAAGCAGCAAGTGTAACTCCCTTTTGAGGATTCATATATATCTCCTTATATACAGATAGATACATTTCTCTGATTATTCCTAACTCTCCATCTACCCTAAAGAAGCAGATTAAAAATGAAATCATTAATTTTATTTTCTTCCCCACTTATACTCTATCTAATTGGATGTGTGTCACTTTATCATTGATTTTTTTCAACATTAGTGAGGGGAAATGTCAACCTACTTTTTTTCCCCCTAGTGAGATTTAAACAATGCCATATTTTGGGCTCTTAAAACCAAGCATCTGTTCTCTAAAACACTAAACTTCTTGAGTTGGCCCTCATGACTTAAAATGTGAACAACATTAAAAATCCATCTTCTTAATCAGGATGAAGCTGAGGTATTTTGGTTTCTAATAAAATTTTAGCTAATATTTGTGTGTTACATTTAATTAAATATTTTTTAAAACCTCATAGAAATAATTTAAAATGATATAAAGCAACAACATTAAAGGGAAGACATTTGAAATGTGTTTTGGGGATGAGGGGCACTGGCATCCTTACTCTTGAATCGTCCATTCTGAGGGAAAATATGAGAATTTGTACTTTCCCCAAGATTGGATCAAAAGAATAGATGCAGGCTTATTAACCACTTATCTGAAATTTCCAAATAAAAAATATGCCACAGATAGTAAAATCAGATGTCGATTCTGCCTCAAAAGGATTGGGAGTGCATGTTTCAAGGAAAAATATTAATAGTTTTTTGGAGAGCTGTGCATGTGTCATAGGTCAACTAGGATAGGCACTGAATAGGGTACGGGAAGATAAAAAGTAAGCAGGGAAAAGAAAATATATTCTCACTTGCTCAAATGAAATTATAACTCAATGAGAATCTCTGGTTACCAGATTAAAGCCTGAGCCTTGATTCCAAATTGTATTTGGTCTAACACCATGATGAGTAGGGAGATTGGAGCAGGTCCAAGAAATGAGATAACTTCCTGTGGAAGGAGTTACGCCATATTTTGTTTCAACGGAGTATCCTGAAGAAGGGACCATGGATAAACCGAAGGTCAGAGAGCCACATAATAAGTAGAGGGGCAACCACTGAGTACTTTCTCCTGGATGCCTTGGTTTTAAGCATATTGTTTTGTGAGAGGCAAAGAATACTGCATTCTGGATAGAATTTGAACTCTTTTCCTTGTCAAATTCTGATTCTTTTCAGAAGTTGATCTAATCATTCAGTCAAGAGATTTGCATGATCCCGAAGTTTGGGGAATTTGTTCTATAAAAAATAGGGAGTGTTGCCAAAGAGGCAAGAAGGTTGGTTGTTGATCACACATTGTCTAGCTCGGGCAGGGAAGGGAGGTGAAGCACCAGGTAGGGCACGTCTGAATCCAAGGGAGAGGCTGGAGAGAACTCAGAGCAACTTTCAGTGGAGAATGCCTTGACTGTATGAGAAGAGGACAGACCAGCAAAAGGCAGACAGATACTAACTGTCCACACAAATACTGACCCATTGAGGGAAACGGGGCTCTCTGTGATGTTCAGTTTCAGAAAATAAGAAGTATCTACAAACTGATGAACATACTCACTGTGCAGAGATCTCTCCACAACAAACATGCAGATCGTGAAAACTGAATCTAAGTCATAAAAAGAGTGTAGGCATATAGAGAGATTTTATGAAAATCAATAAATGAGGCAGCCAGAACTGTCCATGAGTCCATGGATCCCCTCATGTCCCAAGATGCCCACACACCAGCCATGCATCTTTCTCCTCCTCCGAACCATCCTCAGCTTCACAAATACCATCTATACTTTCAGTTTCCTTCTGTCCACAGCCAAATGACTGAGCTGAACTCAGAGGGCTCCTCATGCCCATATACCTGTATCATACACGTGCATTATTCTTATCAAGGACAACAGCAATACCACATTGGGAATGGAAATTTTTATAAGCGAAATTATGAGATCTTGACTACTGTTTTATATCCTTAAGAATGTGCTTTTTTTTTAGGGGCGTAGGGGCAGAAGGAGAAGGAAAGAGAGAATCTCAAACTGGTTCCACGCCCAGCGTGAAGCCTGACACAGGGCTCGATCTCATAACACCGAGACTGTGACCTGAGCTGAAATCAAGAGTTGGATGCTTAACTGACTGAGCCACCCGGGAGCTCCTCCTTAGAAATGTTCTGTGCCACGAGTTGAAGAAGGTCATAGATTGTGCCACGAGTTGAAGAAGGTCTGACTCCCAAGCTCACACTTCAACCACACTGCCATAGATAATCTTCCATCTCCACACACCACCAATGGGTATCATCTGTTAATCCTCCCGTGTTCCCCTCTGCTTGGACTGCACGCACGAGGCATAATGTATCAGGTTTGAATCTAATGCAGCTTGTCACTCGTTTTCCAAGTAACTCAAAACTATCTCATCCTAAAAATCTTTCTAGGACTAACTACAGCCAACACAGACTTTGACACACTTCAAAGAATGCTGTCCTTTTAACTCACTCCCTTTACAACCTACAGTATATACTGATTTATACTTGTGAGCTCTTTGTTCCTTGTACTGGTGTTTTGTATGAACTAGGCCGGTCTTGCCGGTCAGGGTCTTCACGAAGATCTGCATACCACCCCTCAGGTGCAGGACCAGGTGCAGGGTTGACTCTTTCTGGATGTTGTAATCAGAAAGAGTGCGGCCATCTTCCAGCTGCTTGCGGGCAAAGATAAGCCTCTGCTGGTCAGGGGGGATGCCCTCTTTATCTTGGATCTTGGCCTTCACATTTTCGATGGTGTCACTGGACATTCATGAGGTCAAAAAATGTACCTTATTGATATTTGCATCTCCAGAACTTAGCAAGAAGCTGGCACAATGGAGATGTTAATACATATATATTGAATAAATGGACAATAGGGATTGATCATGGCGCCATGATTCTCCAAGGTTCAATGGATCCAACTTTCTTGAGTCCTGCAGTGCTCTGTCTTAAGGCTACAAAATATAGTAGTTAAGACTGTGCCATCTTGAGCCATGCTGCCTGAAGTAGGATCATGGCCCTTAGATGTAGGAGCCCCATGATCTGACCCAAGACAGCTTCCTATCTGTAAAGCTTCAATTTCCTCATCTGGAAAATAGGAATAGTAATAGAATTTATCTTATGGGATTTTAGTGAAGCTTAAATATATTGAATAATAGAATATATACTTTGCTGAACATTCCTTTTTTCTTCTTGCTGTCCTGGAAATCTGGCTCTTCCCAGAGATTCTATTTTTCCATAGCACTGCCATCCTATTTAAAAGTGCATATACATATATACATGTCATGTGTATTATGTGTAAATAAGCAATGTGAGTAGAGTGTGTAGTATGGATAAGGCATGTGGCACTCAGAAATCACTTAGCTGCAATTATTAGAAATCTGATATGCATATAATAGATTATTAGAAATCTGATGTGCATATAATAGATGTTGCATATGCTCACTCTACCTGAATAGATGAATGAATGAAAATAAGGCATATAACGCATTACTGATATTTCTTTTAAATGCTGTGTCCTTTTCCCTGCGGGGTTATCATCAGAAATGCAACCCCTGTACTCATCAGACCAGCCATGGCCCAACGCCATGGATACAGCCCCGTGCAGGGTGGATGGCGACGCTCTTGCATGGCTGTTTTCACACTCAGTCTCAGGCTCAGACTGAAGAGTGCTCATCAGTATTCCAAGTGTTCAACAGAGACACTTAATAAACTCAGAGTAGCTGGACAGTCATCACTGAACAGTCTAATTGAGTGGCCCTGAGGGGCAGTAGAAGGTCTTACACAAGCAGGAAAGATTAGTGGCATGAGCTGGGCTACTGATCCAGGAATCAACACCACCGTGTGATCTGCCAACGTTGGGAACCAATGTCCAGAAGAGCAGCTGAGAATCAGAGAAAAGAAAGGTGGGAAGCACAGAAGAAGGAAGGATGGGTTCAGCTTGAGTTTTTCACAGACTTTGCTCAGTGACACACTATGATGGGGAAAATGTCAGCTGAATCTCTCAAAAATGACATATATATTCATATAGTTTACCTAAACCGTTTTCCCAACAGGATGCAGAAAACAAAAACAAATAGAAAAGAACCTAGCTATGTGCGACCTCTCCCTACCACGGGTATTTATTGATTGTTTTTGTCCCTGTGTCAATGTTGAGCAATGCCGTATAAATCAAACCCTAAGTATGTTTCTGCATTGTTGTGTGAATTCTAGTTGCTATTCTCGAACCTCACCAACTTGCCCTACATCGTTAAAAGAAACATTTCATCTCTCTAATATTTTTTCTTTAATTTCAATGCTTATTTATTTCAATAACCTCTAATTGGGTCATTCTGTCAAGGGCTGAGGAAAGTAAATGAGACAGTCTCTGCCTTCTGCAATTTATAATCATAACATAAAACAAACATTGTATGATGTGTTGGAATATAAAGGGGAAGAGAGGTATTATTTTTTTCAGCTTGATTGAGGTATAATTGACAAAAATTGTACCTACATGAGGTGCACAATGCGGTGTCTGGAAACTTGCACATTGCAAAATGACTACCATAATCAACTCAATTAACACAGCCAGCATCCACATAGTTATCTTATTTATGTATTTATGTATTTACGTGGCTGTGTATTTATGGATTGATGCCTGAATTTCTTTATTTTGCTGTGGTGAGACCGCTCAGTGTCTACTCTCTCAGTGAATTTCAAGCACACATTGCAGTGTTAGCAATGATCATCACCATCTACTGTATGCAGATCCCCAGAACTTATTCCTCCGTACCTTCAAGTTTATACCTGTTGACCAACTCTTCCATGTTGAATTTTAATTGAGTGCTATTAGTAACAACATCAAAGAATAATGAATAAGTTAGGATCAAGGAATAAGCAGAATTTGAGTAAAATCTGGAGGGGAAGATTAGATTCTGATGTCATAATAAAATAGCCCAGTGGACGGTGACTGCACGCAGAGCTGAGGTAAAGGTCTGGTTTGGGCTCTGTCACCTCCTAGTTATACCACATTGGGACAGCAAGTTCACCTGTCCGTGTCACTACAGCCTCCTGACCTGGCAGGGGCGGGATAGCAGAGAAATGCTACATGGTTGTTAGTATCAAATCCGCCATGGAATTCTCATGAAAATTAAACTAAAAACACAATGTACATGGAGGCTCGGTTAGTAAATGCTAAATAAACATTAGTGGTTATTGTTAAGAGATGTTTACACATAAAATACATATTGATATGATTCCTGATTTCAAAGAACTTGTTGAATATTCAGGAGCGATGTGTACACAAATATGTAGCAACACTTCTGAATAGTGTCTGAGAAGGCATGGAATACGATCAATTGCAAAATCTGAGCACTACAAACAACGGAGATATAGTTTCCAGGGATATCTCTGCCTTCCTCTGTCTCTGGTTCTGTCTCTTTCCATCTGTCTGTCTATCTGTCTTTGTCTCTCTCTCTCTCTCTTACACACACACACACACACACACACCAAAAACAGAAACCGTGGATGTGGTCAGCTAGAGTTCCATGAAGAGGATGATTTCATAGATAAGCCCAGGATAGATAATGATCACAAGCAAGCACATGTTGTTTTGTTACCTTCAGATACATTATCACCTAACATTTCCCGAATGAGGTCGTGAAACAGCACTCACAATCCTCGGTGTTGTGCAGAGATAACCTGTATACACCTGAAAACCAGAACACCAACTCAGTGTTCTACACCGTTTTCTGAAATTACCTATGGTCCTTAAGTTTCTTAACTTGGAAACTCAAAAATCTATCCTGCAAACAGTTTCTTACTATGTCTACCCCAAATTCTTCAGCAAATTTTCCATTGGTATTCTCCCAAAACACAGACACTGCGCATAATTTTATTAGTATATAGATCACATTGTACATTGACTATCTCTGTCATTATTATACTTGGATGAAGAGACTGCCTTGATTTTTAAAAGATTTTATTTATTTATTTGAGAGGGGGGAGGGACAGAGGGAAGGACAGAGAGAGGAAGAGAAGCAGACTCTCCGCGGAGCAGGGAGCCTAACGCGGAGCTGGGAGCCTAACGCGGAGCTCGATCCCAGGACCCTGAGATCATGACTTGAGCCGAAGGCAGACGCTTAACGACTGAGCCACCCAGGCGCCCTGAGACTGCCTCATTGTTGATGCCCACTGTCTTTTCTAGCGTTGATATGCAATAAAATGTTCACTAAATAAGTGAATCCAAATATGTGGACCACAGCCAACGTGACCGTAGGTACAGAGGGTGTGAAGGGAGAGGGACACTCTGTGCAAGGGAAGTGGCGTAGAAAATGACCACACTGTCAAAAAATATCAAAATCAATTTATTAAACGATATAGCTCCTTATGGAAATACAAACAAGAGTGGGACACTTTCAAAATCACAAAAAAGGAAGAGGTAGAATATTTACCAGGAAGATGGAGGAGGCTGATATGTACGTAATCAGAAAAAGTCAGTACAAAGAACCTCCGAGAAAACAAAGTTGGAAGGAGGGAGGGTCAATAGGGCTGCTTGCTGAAATGCAAGAAAATCATAGGATTTGTCCAAGAAAGGGGTCATTGGAGGCTTTAGAGTTGTGAGAAAAAGCAAATTGCAGAGCTTAAGGGAATTGGTGGAGAAGTGCTGGTAACAGGTACCGAGATTCGACAGGAAAAGACCCAGCGAAGAAGAGCCGCTCTGTCATGAGCTGTAGGCATCACTGCTGACTCGGAGCTGCGCAGGGTCACGATGGCATTTTTGCCCTATCTCAGTGTCTATTAAGGATACTTAAAATGAGTTCTGCCTTTCATGCATTTCATGGAATTAGGATAGGAGTATTTTATTTTTCAATGGGTTCCAGTTTTTCAGGTCGTTAGAGCCCCAAAGGGAAGCATCCACCTTACCACTTACCATTAGTTTTGTCTGCAGTGCTTGGACACTGAATTAGACCTTTCCTTTCTTTTCCCTATCTTCACAGGACAAATGGGGGCATCTGAAGTATCAGTACTTAGCTATTCCAAGCTATCTTGGAAATAACATGTGTGTTAGAGACAGAAAGAGAGGGAGAAAGCAAAGACACACAGATGAGCAGACAGAGAAACTTCTAAATACAATAACTGGTCTTCTGTTTATCAGTGCCCCACCCCCCCCCACCCCGGCTCTTTAGCTCTCTGGTCTTCCAGAGTATACAGATGGACTTTGAGTGAGCTGATTATAAGAGTATACAAAAGCCACAGAAGTAATCCTTCTAGGCACAAAGTTAGAGCTTAGAGGTTTTTTTTTCCTTTAATTTTTTATTGTTATGTTAATCACCATACATTACATCATTAGTTCTTGATGCAGTGTTCCATGATTCATTGTTTGTGCATAACACCCAGTGCTCCACGCAGAACGTGCCCTCTTTAACACCCATCACCAGGCTAACCCATCCCCCCACCCCCCTCCCCTCTAGAACCCTCAGTTTGTTTCTCAGAGTCCATCGTCTCTCATGGTTCGTGTCCCCCTCCGACTTACTCCCCTTCATTCTTCCCCTCCTGCTATCTTCTTCTTCTTTTTTTTTTTTTCTTAACATATATTGCATTATTTGTTTCAGAAGTACAGATCTGTGATTCAAAAGAGCTTAGAGTTTTTATCTGAATTTGCTTACTGGACAACTCCTGCTGAAACAAACTACGTAAAAGGTGTATATTTTCAAACCCTTACTCTAAAACAAAGTCCTCGGGGTGGTGGGGGGAGTGTTTAACATGAGCCACGTGATTACTCACTGCCATAAAAGAGGAGACAAGAAATGCAGGTGTGGGTATAACCTAAAGAGCGGACACAGCTAAACTTTTGTCTCAGAAAGATAATAGACTCTGTCAGATGGAATAAATTACAGGGGCAAACAAAAAAGATGTTTATAACATATTAAGCTAAAAACTTGCATAACAGGGGCGCCTGGGTGGCTCAGTCAGTTAAGCATCTGCCTTCGGCTCAGGTCGTGATCCCAGGGTCCTGGGATCGAGTCCCACATCGGGCTACTGGATCAGCGGGAAGCCTGCTTCTGCCTCTCTCCCTGCTCCTGCTCTCTCTCTCTTTCTATCTCTGTGTCTCAAATGAATACATAAAATCTTAAAAAAAAAGCCTTGCATAACAATACATGCTAGGGTTTTATTTTTGTCTAAAATGTGTATTATTTATGTATACAGGTAGATATGTGTGTGTGCACACATATTTGCTCACTTTCTAAGAACGGTGCCTTGAGAAATCAAATTTAAATGAGGGAGGAAGAGGCTTCACAGACAGCATAGGTCATGGAAAATTACTTACAATCTTCAATAACCATCTTTAGTTTAATTTGATTATAACTGAAAGGGACTCAAGAGAAACTTGCATGACACTATGTCCAGAGAAAGATAACGTTGTCAGGAAGAAGATCACATGCATTACACTTAGAAACAGCATATGCAGAGGATACGGGATTTTTGAGCAATGTCCTGCATGATCCTGGGGAGACAGTGAGGGTCCCATGCAAGTGGGGACCCGCCTGGCTTGGAAACCCACGTGTTTCAGCTTATTTGATAGTTATAAGCTCCTTATAATTCTATTATCAGCATTGCAATTGATAGGCCATTACCTTCTAAGGTTAATTAGCATCAGCCAATGTCACTGATGAAAATGAAGTTTCTAGGCTTGGCCTCAGACCTTAGACTGTCACACTCTTAACTGACTGGCATGTGTCTCCCTTCATTGACCTTCCATAGATTACAGAACAGCAAGCATGAAAATGAACCTGGAAACACTCCTCAAACATCCCCCCCCCACCGTTTCATGTGAGCCAGGAAGCTCGCTGAGGAGAGAATACAGTCATTAATACTTCCCAGAATGAAGGGTAATTTAACAACGTCTTCAAGGTGTTTGGTAAATTCGGACACACACACACACACACACACACACACACACAGAACATGTATACATGCACAGGGACACAAAGTACTCCTCTATAAATAAATATGTAGGTTTATTAAAAAAGAAGTATGATGATTTATAAGTGATGAGAAGTAATAATAGCAACAAAGATCAACAGTTACTTGAACATTAGCCATATACCAGATGCTATGCGAAACTTCCAATGTGAGTTCCAAGACTGAATGTTATTTATAAGAGAACAGGCTCAGGCCTGTTCAGGGGCTTATGTAGCTCATGTAGCAGCTGTCTTACATTGCAGATGTGTGTTAATTTATTTAACAGCTCAAGGGCAAGGCAGAAGATGTTTGGCTTCCAGCTAAATGCCTGAGCAGCCAGGAAAAACCATTTCTTTAATAAACGCAAGCTGGCTTTCATAGTGTGCTCACACTTGGTGAATCTTCCTCTCTCTGACAGACAGACAGGCAGACACACCCCCCCAATAGTACACATACCTTCTAAACCTCCTCTAACTCTAAACTTAGTCATAATGTTATAGATTACAGTTTGTTTTTTAAACAGATTTTCCCTGTCTGATTATGGCAGTAATACCGATTTAATATGGACAATTTGAAAAGGCAGAGGAAATCATATTATATAAAATAAAACCTACCCATTACCCATATATAATTGTCGCATTCTTGCTGTCTCTGTCTCTCTCCCTTTGAGGATTCATTCATGACTCAAAACCAACACAAAATCAACAAACAAACCCTGTGCACAGCTTTGCTTATTTACCTCCCTGTGAATAGCATGTTAGAACAAGAGACATCTTTTATAGATCTTTTTCCCCCACACCACACACAATTTAGCAGATGGCCCAGCTTCCTCTGCTGCTCAATGGTGCCTCCCTCCACCCGCCCTGCCCCCAGACTCCCCACAATCAATGTGGGATCAGAGCACATGTTTCCATTCAAATAAACTTGTCAGGACTCATAATGCATGAAACCACAAGCAAGAATATCAATTCCAATGCTATCAATGGGTAGAAAGAGACCATTAAACGAAGATGCATTATGTTCTTTTATTTTCTATCAGTTAGCTAAATTCTCACTTTGAAAGTTTAATATAATACAATCAATCTCACTTACACTATTAATGCTTGCTTAGATGTAGTCAACAAATGAATGAAGTGTCCGCTATGGAACAGGCCATCTGCAAATTTTATTACTGAATCTAGAAACTTCCCCCAGCCATTTGAGTGAAAAATATGAAAAGACTCAAAACTTAGCCGAAGTTTTCAAGTGAAAAAATCTGTTATATTTTAAATAATAATTATATATTTTCCTTTAGAAGCAGTTCTACACATTTGGCTAATACTAGAATATTTTATTTCAGGATAACGCCCATATGCCTGAACGGAAAAAAAGCAGAGGAAAAGCAGAGGAAACTGCTCTCAAGTTCATGACATCACCACTGTCTTCCTTCCATCTAACCTTATATACCTGCATCCCCAAGCATTTGGGTTAAAAACACATTGCTTCGAGAAATTCTTACTGCATATTCCAGTTTAGTGCTATTTTGTGTGTTAGTGGCACATTTCCGAGTTCTGATTTACTCCATAGTGTGGGCTTCCAATTTTATATAGATTTAAAAAAAATAGCAACCGTAAGAATGATTTTCAGCCACACATCACTGTACAACTGGATGACAGTGATACCACAGCGTCCCTGGTTGCGGGAGGTCAGAGAGAAGTGAAGACCTGGGTGGGGGGTACACAAGGAAAAGACTAAGACATCAGCACGGAGGTAGACGGGAGGGACCAAGGATGGAAGACATGCTAGGAAGCACATAAAGGGAAGAGACATCTACAAAACACGATACAGAATTCATGCTTCCCTAACAGCTCCAATCCCTTCCATCTTCCTGAGAACTGAGTGGGTCCCCTGGAGGAGGAGGCTGAGCAGGTGTCTCAGGAGGGCCACAGGGAGCCATCCCCAGTGCAGCCCCGCAGGGGCGGGCCTCCTGCAGGCAAGCCTGGGGCAGGTGTGAGGCTGCACCCTGCTTCAGAAAGGAGACTACGTGGTGGCCAGCAGTTGCCTGATCTTATTTTGGCGGCTATGTGAGCACATTTACAAAGAGTAAGAGGGGCGCCTGGGTGGCTCAGTTGGTTAAGCGACTGCCTTCGGCTCAGGTCATGATCCTGGCGTCCCGGGATCGAGTCCCGCATCAGGCTCCCTGCTCGGCAGGGAGTCTGCTTCTCCCTCTGACCCTCTTCCCTCTCGTGCTCTCTATCTCTCATTCTCTCTCTCTCAAACAAATAAAATCTTAAAAAAAAATAAAAATAGAAAGAGTAAGAGCTATAATGAGTTTATTAAGGGAACCAATCTATAGCATTCCAGGTTAAACGAGGTGTCATTTCCTCTGATAACCTAAATTATATTGCTGAAAAGTACAGGGCATGTGCCCGTCTAATGTGAGAAAAGTGAATCCTTCCTCACTCAGTGTGAATACTAAATATGAATAAAAATAGAATGCCTTATGACATAAAGAACTATCAATACAGATTTGTCATCTATTCCTGGGGCAAATTTAAAATACACCCTTTTGATAGAAAGTCATGTTTTTCTAAGTTTCATTGATTTTTATTTTTGCTTCAAAGTCACAGTTACCTTATTTATTTATTATGACACTTAATTTTTTTTTTTTAGAATGGAGATTTGCAATGCCAGAAATGGCAACGATATGAACACTGAGTTCAGAAATGCTTAAAGCACTGTGCTAATTAGCAACACTTCTCAAGGAATTAGGTAGGCTATTGACTTTATGAAAATAGTTGCTATTGCAAATTATTCTGCAACTCTCCAAAGAGTCATATTTTTCTAACTATGAAGGACTAAGAATGTCTTAATATGGCTGCAATTTGAATATTGTTTGGGATAAAGACAAATCTATTCATCTATCTTCAGATCATTCAATTTAGTTAAGCAAAGCATAAAAAAAAAATATTAATCCCATTCTTTGCGGTCACTAAGTGCAACCAGGTAACAGGGCAATGGGGGGGAAGAGGGTCAGCTTGCTTGTAGCTGGGGACCCCCAATGCTGAACAAATGTAGCGTAAAAGCAATGAAAAGCAAAAATAAAACAAAACTCAGTTTTCTAGAATGGACACATTTGTCCATTTCTTCCTTCTATTAAACCTAAAGTGTGTGTGTGTGTATATATATATTTATATATATATAAATATATATATAAAGTGTGTATCTATATATGTATATATATATATATAAAGTGTGTGTGTATATATATATAACTCTTATTACATGGTATTTAAAACAGATCCCTCTAATATTCAAATATCTAGGACACACACATTCAGGACCCTGCAGATAGAATGTGTTAAATGGTCCATTAGGAGCTTGATAACTAACATTTCTTTCTAAAGTGCCTGATTTACTATTAGGAAATAACTTACAAACTCTAATGTCAAGTCTTTTACCATTTTTTTTTCTTTCCAAATAAAATGGTGCTGGATGAAATAACATAATACCCATTTAAAGTGCTAACAGTAAAATCACCTAAAGCATCTACTTTTGAGCACTTCAGAGATCTTTTCTCATAGGACATTTTGGTATATTTTGTATTCTCAAACTTTATCTGAACCCTTGCTTGTGTCTATTCAAGAGTTAGTAAATAGAACTGAATGTTGTTGTTGTTGTTTTCCATAGCAATCACACATTTACTTAGTGATAATGAGTAAGTATTCAAAGGGAGGACTTGCTCTGGATTTTCTACTGAACCACAATCCTTATTAAGAAACGAGATGCACCCAGATGCCACTTTTGTAGGATTATTGTAACTAAGGTAAGTTATTGCACACAGCTACTAACCTTTGAAAATGAACTACAAATTAGCATTATTCATTTCAGTGTTGTGTTTCATTTTGCGTTTAATAACAGAAACCCCAGCTAACTCTCCAAGTCAGACTAGAAGCAGACTTACCATCATCATACTGGCTGAAGCAGATTGTGAAGAGGGCTGGGAGGATAATCCCTGAAGCTAACCATTTCCAGAGATAAAACTGTTGTAGCATCTTCTGTCAAATTCCACTCAAGGCTGATCTGAAATAACAAGAGGGAGAAGGAAACGAGGGACAAGTTCATTAATCTGTGATAGGTAAACACAGCTGTCACAGCACAGAAAACCCCTACTGACTTCTTAGACAATGACCTGCGCCACACTCTCCATTAACAAAGTAACACACCTGTTTAACACCCTGCAACTCTTCACCCACAGGAATTTGCAGACAAGTAATCTCTAAGGAAAGAAATATTTTCTGGGCCTCACTCTGTAAGCAAGTAAGTTGAGAAGTTAACATACAGATGGCACCCTAACTGCACCTTTTTAAACACTGAGACCCCGTGAGTGTACTAAATGTTAAACAGTTTAAGTTACTAAATTCATGGTGCCCACAGCATAGTTCAAGGATACAGTGTACATTATTTTATTTTTTAAAAGTTTATTTATTTAGAAATAGTGCTCCAGTCGTGAGAGGGGCGGAGGGACAGACTCTCAAGCAGACTCCCTTCTGAGCGTGGAGCTGGACATGGGGCTAAAACACATGACCCTGAGATCATGACCTGCCCGAAACCACCAGTCACTGGCTTAACTGACTGAGCTGCCTAGGCGCCCCACATGAAAGTTGTTTTATGACAATTTAAGCTGGGAAACTAGTTATTGATATCCTATATGAAGATTTCAATGGGCATTTGTTTTACACAAATAGAAAAACCCCTCATTACCACTCGAATTGTTTTTTTTAAAGATTTATTTATTTATTTGAGGGAGCGAGAATGAGAGAGAGAGAGCCCAAGAGGGGGGAGGGTCAGAGGGGGAAGCAGACTCCCCGCCGAGCAGGGAGCCGGATGCGGGACGCGATCCCGGGACTCCAGGATCATGACCCGAGCCGACGGCAGTCGCCCAACCAACTGAGCCACCCAGGCGCCCCTCGAATTGCTTTCTAGCGGAGCTATAGGAGATTGACTATGCCAAGTAAGACCAAAGATAAATCATCCATTTTTTTTTTTTTTTACCACATCTGTCTTCCAAAGCATTGGGATGCATTTCATTTTCATCCCTTTGCTTTTCTTTGCAATCTCCTAGCAAGTAAAGAAACCGAGTGAGGTATCAGTGGCCAGTGAGCACACCAAGAGGTCTTACTGAAAGAATGATGGGCCAAGTGTCCATGTAAATTGAAGAAATCGTTCCCTTGGAATTGCTCAAAGTGACCCTGGTTATAGATCATGGTGGGCCAGGGACAGGAGCTCTGCTTCTCTCACTCAGGGGTTCTACGCTCAAGCACCTACGGTGACAAGAAGACCAAAGGAAAGAGTGAATGAGCACAAAGGGGCGGTGGGGATGGTGAGGCTGTGATGGAGCACGGGGTTTGTCTGTGGGGGCAGCTGGGACTAATTTCTGTCAACCGCCGTTGGGTGGGAACGCAAACCAGTGTTGCCAGGTCTTCTGAGTTTCCAGAAGATCATAGAAATCCACATTTCCTTGTGAGATGGCCCAGTGTTTAGATGACTGTCCAACCCTTTTCATAACCAAGTACTTCTGGTGGGCCATACTGTTCTCTGAGGGTCTTGGGTTTACCATTCCTGCACAGGATTCTTTCTCCTTAGACAACTTGTGGTAAGACTCATCAGAATGTACCAAGGAAATATTTTCATTCTGCCTCTACATGCATTTTTTTCATCCATCTTTCTGTTTTATAAAGTTTATTTGTATAGTAGCAACTATAAATACACGGAAGTTATTTTAAACTTGAATTAAAAGTGCAAGCCCAGGGCGCCTGGGTGGCTCAGTTGGTTAAGTGACTGCCTTCGGCTCGGGTCGTGATCCTGGAGTCCTGGGATCGAGTCCCACATCAGGCTCCCTGCTCAGCGGGGAGTCTGCTTCTCCCTCTGACCCTCCCCCTGCAATGTGATCTCTCTCTCTCATTCTCACTCTCTCAAATAAATAAATAAAATCTTAAAAAAAAAAGTGCAAGCCCATTTTTTTTCCCCCCTCAGGATGCAGAGTCCTTAGGTCACTGCACTAGACCACACACATTTAAGAATGGGAGCTATTCTTCTGTTTCCTTATCTAAAACAAACAGACAAACAAAAAAGGAACCTTCTTTTTACCTGGCCTTCACACATTTTTTTCTCCTTTACTGGCAATAGACTCAGCCTCTGCTTTTATAAATTCTAGGCATAGACAGCCCAAAGAAGAGCCCAGTATTAAATATTAAGAGAACATAAGAAATCATGCTTACAACTGACCAGTGCTAGCATACGTAAGAGCAGTGGATTAGAGTTATAAATTCAAGTTATTCTTTATAAAGTTATTCAATGTACCAGTTACATGATTTTGAGCAAATTAGCATCTCTGTCTTACCTTCTTCATCATTAACATGAAGATAAAACAGTACCTACCCCAGAAGTTTCTCTTGAGGATTAAATGAGTGGCTATAAATGCATGCTCAGTGCATCAAACAGTGAGATAAATAGGAGCATTTCTGACTCAGCATCGATGGGGTCTTCCAAATGATTAGACATATATTTTCTCAACCTGTCTTTAGGATAGCCTCTAAGGTAGGTGCTATTATCTCCGTTCTGTGGAGGAAAGGTCATGTTGGATAGCTTAAAATTATAAACTGGCGAGGGGCTGAAGATGTGGTAGAGGTGGTGAGTCTGAAACCTATGCTTATTCCATTACAGGGAAGGACTAGACAATTTCACAAGAACACATGGCTCAGAAGGTTTCAGGGGAAATGGAGGCCTCTTCCCTGGATAGAGCCTGCTAAGATCTATACAAATGATAGCGCCATTTTTTATTTTCCCCTAAAAACCTGAGAAACAAACTGAGGGTTCTGGAGGGGAGGAGGTGGGGGGATGGGTTAGCCTGGTGATGGGTATTAAAGAGGGCACGTTCTGCGTAGAGCACTGGGTGTTATACTCAAACAATGATTCATAGAACACTACATCAAAAAATATATATATACAGAGAAAATACTTAAAAAATACTTATTAAGAAACACTTGAAGGAAAAGCAATACTATCTTCCCAAATGACAAAAGAGCAACGTTGTGTTTCTTCGTGGGTCCTGAATCAACCAACTTGACTTTCCTCTTACTGGCTTAGTTTTTAGTATTATGTTCTCACAATGTGTCATTTTCTTTTGCTTCTGAGTAAAACTATTTCGTTCCATTTAACAGCCTTCAAGATGAAAACCACCAGATGGGTCATAATTTTAAAATTACTAAAGCCACTTGCCTTATTTTATCTCCAGAAACAGAACCTCTCGGTCTGTGATCCTATATATTGTTACTAGAGAATCATACTTAGACTTTTGAAAATATCACAATAAAAACTTGCATAAAAATTCATCTAGACTAGATATATTACTTACCACCTGGGGTAATAAGACTATTTGGGAGAGTATGTTGTTTTGAATAACGAGAAGGATAGGAGCTTTCCTATCAAATATTTTTTACTACTCAGTTTATATATTTATCATTTCCAAGGCAATTTTAATCATTTCAGTGGGCTCAACATTTATAGCACCTGAAAGTTATGACTCATCATGTCAGCCTGATATCCTAAAACATAATGCACATATTGGCTTAATAAGAAAATCCCGATTTCTAAATAAAGACACAATGAAAACATACCTCCTGGAAAGAGGCTAAGCTTCTACAAACAAAAGACTGAGGACCCACATGATTAATAAATTTATGGTGCCAGTCAGCTGACAGGCTCTTCTGTCATCGAGTAAGTTGGAACAGTTCAAACATTTTAATTAAAATAACATTTTCATTACTAGTTATACAATCTGTAGGATTGCAGACAAAGTTCTTATAGGAGATGAAACCCCAAATCTTGTTAAATGAGAGCAGGTAAATGAAAGGCATTTCAAACGACATCTCCAATGTGGTGTGGTACCTTTACCATAAATTCCATATCAAGCTCTGCCATGTTCTCTGGGTACAGGTCTTCCCTCCAGATCTCCTTGGTCAACAATGTTACGCTGTAACGATCTAGAACATGCCCCATTCTAAAAAGGAATGGAGCTCACCTTCAAGTAAGTTCTTTGTACTTGCCTTTCAGGAGATAATTCAATTGGCAAAGTCAACACTGTGGTATACCTAATAAACTCCTGTTTTTGCTTAGTGATTTGGAAATAGCATTCTATTGTTAAACATATTGGAGAAAAAGACAGCTTTCCCAATTATGTTATAATTTTACATGTAAGTGGTTGAGTTTCATGACATTTACAATACATTTTCCATAGGCTTAAGAGTATTTTACTACAATTATTCAAGATATAATATATCCATCCTGACTTGCACATCATTTGGATTCCCTGCCAGACAAAACTCATTTATTTCTCTGGCTCTCGATGTTCCCAGAATTTCATTTCTTCGACAAGCCATCATGGAGGGTCTATGAGGTATCACTCATTCTTTTGGGCAGCGGGAAACTATCACTGACAAAAGCCCACTGACATCTCTACTCTCGTGCACCTAACATTCTAGGAACACGAGGAGAGACAAACAATAAACACAAACACGTTCCATAACATGCGAAAAGGTAGTGACATGAAAATAGCAGCTTGCATTTTTAAAATGTGATATGGTCACTTGACACTTAATTCTCGTTCAGAGAATAAAGTTAGATCATAGGAAGCAGCCACAAAACCTTCTAAGAAGAGAGCTGAAGGAGAACTTTACAAGGAGAGCATACCTATGCTAAGAGCCCTAGCTGGAAACATCCTCCACTATACCTCGCGCCCTGAGTACAGACTGCTATTCATCTCTTGGAAGAAGAATAAAGGCCTTTCACCGCCATTCATGTTCAAGTGTACATCCAGGGGCTGTAAACACACAACGCTCCGTGCGTCCAGGCTGGTTCTGTGACACATGGCAAGAGCACCCAAGGCTGCTATATATACATGCAAAATAAGTCAGAGAAAGATAAATACCGTATGATTTCACTCACCTGTAGAATTTAAGAAACAAAACAAAGGGAGAAAAAGAGAGAGAGAGAGTGGCAAACCGCAAACCAAAAAAACAGCTATTTTCCCTTCGACAATGGGGATGCATTTGACAATGTCAACTATATACATATATATATATACATATATATATATATATATAAAATTTTTTTTTGTAAGCCTCTGTCCCTGACTGCTATCTGAAAAAAACCGTAGTCTCCTTGATATATCAAAGTTTGGAGCACACTGCTAATATCACAGTGAGAACTCCCATACTGACACCATGTGAGGCCGTAAGCTGGGATGTCTCACAGGGAAGTGGGCGCCGTCCCCATGCCCCATGCGCCTGCCCCCAGCACTCTGCTCAGTCAGACTCTGCGACTTCTACCTCTCACAACATCTAGACAGCGCTGTAAAAATAAAACTTGTCACTGGTCCATGTTCCTTGCAAGAAAAGTATGCTATCCACTTGCAGGAATAAAGCAAACTCCCTTTCAAAGCAGCCTCAGCTATCAAACTGAAAACACGAGGTTTTCTAAAGTCACTACTTTTCATCACCCAATATGAGTTTCCTTAGGTAACTGGCTGGAAACCTTTCTTCTCCCTCACCATGGTGGGAAACACCAAAATGTTTTCATCACTACAGAGAACAGTTATTGCTCCTAAGGATGACCTGATGAATCATCCTTTATTTCTTCTTTTCTTTATTATATAAACTTCAAAAAAAAATAAAATTTCAAAGATTCTTTCAGAGATTTTCCTTCTTTATAGATCACTTTGTATGTATTATCTTATTATAATTTATATGTACATTTATTTTAAATATGTATATTTATGTTTATAGATACCCTTATACTACATATTTCCATATAATATACATTGTATTTATAAAATAATTTATAATTATATAATACAGAAAATATACATGTATACGATAAAATGTATTATATTTATGTATATATGAGATACATAAAGGAATATATTTATATAACTGTCTATTATATTTTTAAACATAAAATCTATAGAAAGAAATACATTTATATTTTATTTAAATTTATACCATATATAGTTAACTACCTAGATAAATATTGTTGTTATCTTTCATTTACACTTTTTTTAGTCATGAGCTAAATTCTGTTTCAAGAACAGAAATAGCCAATTTGTAACTAATTCTAGGTAAAAGCAACAAAATAACCTTGTTTTCACAGTGCATTGTGATCAAAGGCACCCCTTCAGCCTCGCCCAGACAAACCAGGCTTAGCTGATCTTTGTTGGAATTTATAGCCTGTTGACATGCCACAATGTCTGAGTATGCCTTGGTTGTCCACTTTAAACTATGTTTATCTGGCATGGAGTTTCCACAAAAAGTTAAAAATAGAACTAGCCTACAATTCAGCAATGGCACCACTAGGTATTTACTCAAAGGATACAGAAATACTAATTCGAGGAGATACATGCACCCTGATGTTTACAGTAGCATTATCTACAACAGCCAAATTATGGAGAGAGCCCAAATGTCCACTGACAGATGAGTGGATAAAAAAAGGTGTATATATACATGCAAAATAAGTCTGAGAAAGATAAATACCGTATGATTTCACTGACCTGTAGAATTTAAGAAACAAAACAAAGGCAGAAAAAGAGAGAGAGAGAGAGTGGCAAACCACAAACCAAAAAACAGACTCTTAAGTCTAGAGAACACACTGATGGTCACCAGAGGGGAGGTCGGTGGGGGGATGTCCCCGGGGAACAGGGGATGGGGATGAAGGAGTTCACTTGTGAGGAGCAGCAGGTATGTAATATGTATGTGTGTCAGTGTTGAATCACTAAATCCTACACCTGAAACTAATATCACACAATATGTTAACTAACTGGAATTTAAATAAAAACTAAAATGTGTATTTATTTGTTTATATGTTTCTGTGTTTGTGTGTGTGTTCATACACTCTCAATACGGTGGAAAAAAATAAAGTTGATGAAAATAATTTCAAAACCGAGGAAGAAAAGACATCCATGAGAACTAATCTTGCCTTCACTGCAACTGTTCATAGACAATGTCTTGCATTGGGTTTTAAACATTTCAAATACATACTCAACTGTTGTAAGCATTAAGTGAGACTGATTTGACTCAAAATACATTTCCCAAAACAATGCGATACACATAAGGAAAGTCCAAGTTTAGACATTTTTCTTCTGCAAACTTTGGTGGACTTTTGGGAACTTCAGTCAATACTTTAACATGTCTGGAGGGGTCTATCATTTTTTAAATGTTAGTTTTAACCATAAAGATCTAATTTAAAAAAAAAGAGGGACATTGATTATCTTTTTGGATAATACTCCCCATTAAGAAATTACTTTTACACTCTTTATCCTGTTCTATTGATCTATGCGTCTATATTTGTGCCAGTACCACACAGTTTTGATTGCTATACCTTTGCCGTATATCTTAAAATCTGGGACTCTGATACCTTCCATTTTGTTCTTTTTTTCAAGATTGTTTTGGCTGTTTGGGGTCTTTTGGGATTCCAGACAAGCTTATACCATACACAAAAATAAACTCAAATGGATAAAATACTTAAATGTGAGGGTTGATGCTAAGTGAAATAAGTCGAGCAGAGAAGTCAATTATCCTATGGTTTCACTTATTTGTGGAACATAAGGCACAGCATGGAGGACATTAGGAGAAGGAAGGGAAAAATGAGGGGGGGGTGGAATCAGAGGGGGAGATGAACCATGAGAGACGATGGACTCTGAAAAACAAACTGAGGGTTCTAGAGGGGAGGGGCTGGGGGATGGGTTAGCCTGGTGATGGGTATTAAAGAGGGCACGTTCTGCGTGGAGCACTGGGTGTTATGCGCAAACAATGAATCAGGGACCACTACATCAAAAACTAATGATGTATTGTATGGTGACTAACATAATAAAATAAAATTAAAAAAATAAATAAAAACCCATTTTCCCATAAAAAAATATGAGCGTTGAAACCATAAAACTTCTAAACGAAAACATAGGCAGTAATCTCTTAGACATCACCATTGGCACGTTTTTCTAGATACATCTCCTGAGGCAAGGGAAACAAAAGCAAAAATAAACTATTGGGACTACATCCGAAAAAATAAAACTTCTCCAAAGCAAACTGTCAACAAAACAAAAAAATAACCTACAGAATAGGAGAAGATATTTGCACCTGATTTATCTGCTATAGGGTTAATATCCAAAATATACCAAAAAAAAAAGCATTACACAACTCAACACCCCCCAAAATAAATAAGGATAATCCAGTTAAAAAATGGGCAGAGGACTTGAATAAACTCTTTACAAAGAAGACATACAGATGGCCAAAAGACACATGGAATGATGTTCAACATCACTAACTATCGGGTAAATGCGAATCAAAACCACAATGGAACTTTACACTAGTCAGAATGGCTAAAATAAAAAAGAAGTAACAAGTGTAGGGGCACCCGGCTGGCTCAGCCGGTAGAGCACGTGACTCTTGATCTCAGGGTTACGTGTTCAAGCCCCACATTAGGCGTAGGATTTACTTAAGAAAAAAATAATTTAAAAATTTAAAAAAAAATAACAAGTGTCAGTGAGAATGTAGAGAAAAGGGAACCCTCATTCACTGTTGGTGGGAATGTAAATTTGTGCAGCCATAGGGGAAAATATGAAGATTCCTCAAAAAACTAAAAAAATAGAAATACCATATGATCCACTACTGGGTATTTACCCAAAGAAAACAAAACCACTAATTCAAAAAGATATATGCGCCCCTATGTTTTTTGCATTATTTATGATGCCCCAGTGTATGTCCGCTGATAGCTGAAGAGATAAAAAAGATGGTATACAGACGATGAAATGTTACACAGCATGAATTCACCTAGAGGGTGTTATGCTAAGTGAAATAAGACAGAGAAAGACAAATACCATATGATCTCACTTCTATGTGGCATCTAAAAAACAAAACAGACCCTTAAATACAGAGAACAGACTGGTGGTTGCCCGAGGGGAGGAGTGGGGGATGGATGGGCAAACTAGATAAAAAAAGATTAAAAGGTACAAACTTCCAGTCGTAAATAAATCAAGGAGATTGAAAGTACAGCATAGGGAATATAGTCAATAGACTGAAATAAGGTAGTATGGTGCCAGATGATGAGGGCACTCATTGTAGTGAGCATTGACTGAGAAATGTACAGAGCTGTTCAATCGATATGTTGTACACCTGATACTAATATAACATTGTGTGTGACTCATACTTCAGTAAAAAATGGAAATAAATTGCTGACAAATATAATTAGTCTATTTAATTTCCATTTAAAAATTGTACCATGGGGTGCACCTGGGTGGCTCAGTCGGTTAGGCACCTGCCTTCGGCTCAGGTCATGATGCTGGAATCCTGGGACTGAGCCCCACATCGGGCTCCCTGCTCAGCGGGAAGCCTGCTTCTCCCTTTCCTTTTGCCGGTTGTTCCCACTGCTTGTGCTCTCTCTCAAATAAATAATAAAATCTTAAAAAATATATATATATCCTACTAGGAAAGCCAATACTCTATTTAATCAGTGGTATGTATAAAGCATATGTTAATAATCTAGCCATACTGGTTTGACCAAATGTGAAGAAGCAAAAAATTTAAATAGTAGATTTCAATACTTATATTCAATATTGTTATTATATTGGGTATTCTTTTTAATGTTTATACACACATTTATTCAATAGGAATTTACTGTATATTTAAAGCATGTCAGAAACTCTGCTTCTACTGCAGAAATAAATCAATTCAGTTCCTCACAATGACTTTGCTATCGAGCGAGTACTGTATTACGTATATATATATATTTTTTTTGCTTAATACATCATTTCAAAGTACTTCAGTAAAATGATTCTAAATTAGGGAAATATTAAATTTAATTTCCAATTTTCAGTGATTTTCATTTAATCTATGTTTTCTGAACTATCATGTAAATACTAGTCTTAGACATAAATATATTTCCCACAGTTTCTTAGAAAAGTAACAGGAAAAAAAACTCAGTTTGAAAGGAGCAAGCACTCTGAAATGGGAAAAGCTCAAGCATTATTTTATCTATAGGATGTTTAAATTACAAATATAACCAGGTACATTTAAAACCAAGTTTGAAAGCTCAGGCAAGTGCATGCATGATTTTTAAAAGAAAATGTGAAGAGGAGTTCTGTGTTATGTCGTTCACTTGCATAGAGAACAGATTATAGCTAACATTTTTGTTTGATGAAGGTTAAACATCCCAAGAAACATACATTAATAAATCAGTTATTATTTTCCTAAACGAAAATCAAAGTATTAAGTCAGCCAACAGAGACTGTAATAGAAAGTGTGACAACGTCAGTAACTTTTTTGGGGTATTATAAGCAAAAGTCTTGGCTTTGGGATGAGAGAGACTCCTGGTGCATTCCTAGCCCTAGCACTTCTCTGCAACATGAATGGTAAAACAATGAAAACCTATGAGACTCAGTTTAAAATTAGGGTAACAGAAACCATTTTAGGAGTTAGGAGCACCTGGCTGGCTCAGTCGGTAGAGAGGCCAACTCTTGATTTCAGCTCAGGTCATGATCTCAGGGTCCTGGGATGGAGCCCTGTGTCGGGCTCCCTGCTCAGAGGGGAGTCTCCTCGGGATTCTCTCTTTTCCTCTCCTCTGCCCCTCACCCCCTCTTAAATAAATAATCTATAAATCTATAAATAAATAAGTAAAATCCATTTTATCCCCTGTTAAAAACATATGAACATGTGATTGATGCAAAAAATAATGAGAATAGTACTAAGGAATTTTTATTTTAAAAACTTACTGCATAAGTGTTTATTGAGTGCTGATTCTGGGCAGTGCGTTTTATAGGATGCAGAGACTACAGCAGTATGAGAAAAAAAATAAATGAATGGGTGAATTAATAAATGCATGAATGAGTTCCATGTGCAGTCTTCAGCCTAACAGGGTGTGAAAGTTACACCCTAAAGTGCCCCACTATGAGTCATGCATTTGTGTGACCCCCTTCCACAATGGGCAGGTGAAATCTTTGACTTGCTTCCAACCAAGAGAATATGGTAAAGGTCATAAGGTGTCATCCCCTTGATTCAGTTAAATTACAGAAGGTTTGGCCTTCGGGAGAGACTTTCCATTTGAGCTTGAAGATGCAAATATTCACGTTGTAAATAGTCATGTCCCTATGGAGGGGGGTACATGCTGGGGAGTCATGGGTAGGATGCTGACAACAGCCCTCAGTCACACAACTGAGGGGGGATGAATTCCACCAACCATCTCAGTAAGTCTGCAGGGCTACTTCCCAAATCAACTCTGCAGATGAGGATGCAGAACAGCAGGCACGCGGTTGCAGCCTTGTAGGATGCTGAGCAGAGGTCCCAGTGAGGCTGCGGCTGAACTGCTCACCCACAGAAGTCATTAGATGGTCAGTGCAGCTTGTTTAAAGCCCCCAAACATGTGGTAGTTTGCATGTTGCAGGAGAGAATTAATCCATGGGAGGATCTGGTGGAAAATGTATGTAGGTAAAACGCCGGTCAGTTCAGTGTTTGTTCAAAATCTTCAGACTGTGGTTACTTATGGAATTGAGGATGGGAAGGGGAATGTTGCCCACAGTGAAAGTGGGAAACACACACTCTACAAACAGCAGAGTGGGTTTACAGCATCCGGTGGTCGTAGCTTCAGTGAAATGACACGTGTGAGTAACATCAGCTCCTGCACATCTTACAAGTAAGCCTTCCTCTAAGTGCTGCTTTTGGTCAGGGATTCATGGAAGCCTCATGTGCAAAACGGTTTTCCTATAGTTCACAAGCATTTCCTGAGATAAGAACACTAAAGAATAAAAGGTCAAAAATAGTTGATTCTAACTACCTACATCTATTTTCTTGGGTCTTGAATTAATTTCTTATAAGTTTAAAAAAACAAACTAACCAGAATGATGTAACAATATTTTTAAAAATATTTTTCCCCTCAACAACTGCCAGTCTTTTTAGAGTAAAATATATATTTAATTGCATTTATATTACTAGCCTAATAACGATTTTAATGAGCATAAACCAATTTACAGGTATAAAATAAAAGTAGGAAGAACAAATATGTCCCTTTGTGCTACAGTTGCCAAACACCATTACTAAAAAGTTATACAAATAATACAAGCAAATTAGTATTATGTTCTGGACTATGGAAATGTTGAGCATCCAGTGTGCCTTTAATAAACAGAGCTAATATTTTATCTAGGTAAGTAAAACGGAAAATTGGTTTACTAAATATGTACTAAAATAAAGTCAGAACTTAAAAAACTAAAATAATTCTTAATATACAGAAAACTGCATTCTATACTATAAATTATAGTTTGAAAATAAGTGTGAATTTAAACACAAAAGTGATGAGATTGTAATTATTTTAGATATGATCAATGATACACAAAATTCATTTTTTCCTGATAAATCTTTCTTTTCCCTGTTTCCTTAACTGAGAAAAAAATTGTCCTAGAATTTAGTCATATTATTTTACTCACTTTTGCCATCACTGAGATTTGGTAGGAAACATCGTTTTAAATAATAGTCTTTTAAGTAAGTAACAGATGATTGAGGATAAAAGATTCATAACCGTTCTGATTTGAAGAAACAATTGCAAGTGTTAAGTGACATGTGAAACAGTCGTCTTTAAATTTTTCATTTGTTTTTCTAAATTTGCATGCATGATGACCATGAGCGATCAATTAAAGAAGCACATCATTTTTCTTACATACAGTTGGTGAAAATAAGAAACATCACTTATGATATTTTCTTGATTATTAAGATGTATATAATAGATACTAGAATGAACACTGACTGGGAAACAGGATTTCTTTCTTTTTTTTTTTTTCTTTTTAAGATCTTATTTATTTATTTGAGAGAGAGAGAGAGCATGAGCAGGTGGAGAAGCAGAGGGAGAGGGAGAAGGAGACTTCCCGCCACACGGAGCCTGACGCAGGATTCGATCCCATGACTCTGAGATCACAACCTGAGCTGAAGGCAGACGCTTAACCGAGTGAGCCCACCCAGGTGCCCCAGGAAACAGGATTTCTAATCAATAAAATATTTTGTGTACTATGTAGTTTCAATATATACTTTTTAAAATTTATTTGTATGGGCGCCTGGGTGGCTCAGTTGGTTAAGCGACTGCCTTCGGCTCAGGTCATGATCCTGGAGTCCCGGGATCGAGTCCCGCATCGGGCTCCCTGCTCAGCAGGGGAGTCTGCTTCTCCCTCTGACCCTCCCTCCTCTCATGTGCTCTCTCTCATTCTCTCTTTCAAATAAATAAATAAAATCTTAAAAAAAAAATATCTATAACTTTTATTTAATGTGACTGGATTGAAAACTTTGTATTTTAACTAATTTGCTGAGTAAAATATAAAAGTAAAACAAATGAAATTAAGTTCATCTTCCAATGCCCCTCTTCATACCCTAAGAGACTTAGAGAATTGGGGCCTTTTCTAGACTTTATTTATAGTTCACATTATGCACATGCTAACCAGGGATCATAAAGTTGTTCACTAGGTCAATGCAAGTACAGAAGCTACATATATGTAGTATTTTGTACTGTCTTTTTTTTTTTAAGATTTTATTTATTTATTTGACAGAGAGAGACACAGCGAGAGAGGAACACAGCAGGGAGAGTGGGAGAGGGTGAAGCAGGCTTCCCGCGGAGCGGAGATCCCGAGGCGGGGCTTGATGCCAGGACCCTGGGACCATGACCTGAGCTGAAGGCAGATGCTTAACGACTGAGCCACCCAGGCGCCCCTTTTGTACTGTTTTTGTATAATATTTTAGGTAAGGTCCTCAGCAAACCGAATTAGAACTGCTTCATTTATCCTAATTTTAAAATTGGAAAATTTTGTTTAGAACAAAATCTGTATGCTTGCTGATGATAAAAATGCTGCTAAAGATGATTACTTTGAGTACGAGAGTACTATTACTAAAAATGTTAGACATATTCTCCTAATTTTGACAAGTGGTAGATTGTTCTGTTTAATTTAACTTTGCTTTTCTTCTTTATACTAATAAATTACAAGTGAAATTTATAGCTTAAAGTATTTGCAGAAATATCATCTCAAAAACAGTAACAGTAACTCAAATAATGGTTTAACAGGAAAAGGCATATGTATTTTTAGAAATATTTTCAGCTTTGTTTCATGCAATTATTTTAAACTTTTTATCTTATAACTCTATATGATTAAGGAAGTGTTCAATCTTCTCAAATGGCAAAAGTGTGAAGATGAATAATGTGACTCAGAGAAACAACCGATTATTGCAAGCCCTTCATTCATGCTAAAACCCCATCAAGGTCATTATGATCTTTCCTAAAGAGACTATAATTCTAATATGATACCAAGTTTTATTTGATCATACAGAAGTTGTGGCAAGCAACAATTTTGCTAGAGACTAGAAAAACAATCATGATACAATTTTATATCTAAATTTATATAATTTATATGTGGCCAAAAGAGCTGAAAAGAGATTATGATTAAAAATATCTGGAATATTTGGACGTTTGCAAATCACAGCATTAAAATGAGAACATAAAATTTTAAATATTTAGCTACTGTGCTGAAAACAAAGCAAAATCAAATTAAATTATGGCTATGAACTGACTTTGTAAAGAGGAAATAATATTCCATTTTGATTAATAAAAATACTATAAATCCTTTAATGGTCATTAAGACCCTACAGATTTTTTTTAATTGATACCTGTTTTAGAAATAGTAGGTTTGAGATTAAAATATATATAAGTCAAAACATCATGAACAATAGTATGTAGTAGAGGGGCGCCTGGGTGGCTCCGTCATTAAGCACCTGCCTTCCACTCAGGTCATGATCCCAGGGTCCTGGGATCGAGCCCCGCATCAGGCTCCCTGCTCAGCAGGAAGCCTGCTTCTCCCTCTCCCACTCCCCCCTGCTTGTGTTCCCTCTCTCGCTGTGTCTCTCTCTGTCAAATAAATAAGTAAAACCTTAAAAAAAATAGTATGTAGTATAAGAAAGGAGTAAAGATGCTTCTTCCACAGGAGTGTGGATGGAGAGTCCCTGACAACTGGAGTGTCAAACATGAATTATTTATGAATATCATGGAAATTCCACAGGGCCTTGAAGTCTAACAAGATCTAGATACGAAAAGGGAAGGGGGCAAAATCACTCAGGTAGGAGAAATAAGGCGGAAAAAGTAGAGGAAAAAGGATTAAGAAAACCCAAACCAATGACCTAGGATGGAGTCTGCATGGTGAACCAGCAGGTGATACATTTGGAAGTTTATATTACTAATCAAATCATATGGAACCAGAAAAGTTAAGCTAACAAGTGGTTCTGTTTTGTTTTGTTTTTAGAGAGAGAGCATGAGCAGGGAGGGAGGGGAAGAGGGAGAGAGAGCATCTTAAACAGGATCCATGCTCAGCGCGGAGCCCCACATGGGTTCGATCTCCCGACCCCGAGATCATGACCTGAGCCGAAGTCTGAGGCTTAACTGACTGAGCCACCCAGGCGCCCCTAGGCTAACAAGTCTTTGTTGCTGTTGTTGTTCTTTCTGTCCTTATCTGTTTTTATTAATAATAACATGTTGACATGTTTTAAAAAGAGGATGATACACAGATTCACTTGGTAGAAATATGTAGAAGGTACAGTAGGGAGGAACGATGAGTAACAGACAACTAAATGCTGCCGAGTGCTGAAATTATACCAGTTATGGCCTCCGTTTAAGTACACATGGGTATAAATACATATTAGCAGAGTTGCTTGATATTTGCAGGACACATCAATAAAACGATAAAGCCATTAGCTGGTCTTAGAGCATTCCTTAGAAGAGACAGTCCATGTTACCACTGCAAAATCCAATCCTATCTATCAAGAGTAACTCAGTACAATTAATACATTCTTTATGTTTGAGGGGAAAACACAATTTAGATAATTTCCTCTTACTCACACAGGTGATGCTTTATGAGTAATAAAATAAACATCCCCCCATGTCTGAGCACACCGATATTACCAGAGCCATCTTTAACCCGTAATGCTGTCTATTTTTAATATGGATCTTCATAGGAAAATCATTAAAATAAGTGAACAGAAGCCACATAATGCTATTTTAATATTTTTGTTGAAATGACAAAAGTAATGGGATATGATATAAATATAAGTACCTCCTTTAAAAAAATTTTCAGAAAACAAAAAGGGCTCAAACAAAGCATGTATGGAAATACGAGTTGGAGCTTTTGCCCTACTTAATTAGCATTCTCATCCAATTAAACAATAACCACTTTACAAAGTAATGCTTTTCCCCTTAGAATTACTGCTGTAGTTCAAAGTTCAAGTTGTTAACTGCTGCTCATAAAGCATGCAGTGTAACTTTCCAAACTCGGAAAAGTCTCCTGTTTCACATGACTCAGTAAGACATTTCTCTTAGAAAAGTATCATTAAAGAGTACTAACATTCATCCAAACTGATGGCTAGAAAGGCTCTACCCCCCACTTTCCAGCTTCAGAGGTGGGTGAATAAATCAGCATCAGGAATCTTTGGTGGATGAAAGGATGTAGAAGTCTTAAGATTGGAAACTTATTAATGTGATGCCCATAGGCAAAGACAGAATCAGATATTATGGATAATTTTGAAGTTGCAATTCTAATGATGATAAGGATAGTGTGAAAGGGGGGGTCAAAGAGGAAACAAATCCCGTCCCTCTGTCCATACCCACCAATCCGCCATGCACTGCAGAAGTAAATTTGCTAATAGCTTGTAAACAGTGGGCGTATGAAGATTAAAAAAAATCATCAGATATATGTGTGGTGGGATTAAAAAACGTGGGTGAAGCTGTAGGAAAGAGAAGCTAGAGAAAGAAGATGTGTGCGTGTGTGTTTGCGTGCGAGTGCATTGCCTGCGCATGCCGTGCAGTAGACTCCGTGTACTATGAAGTGTAAGTAGCCACAATATTAAATTGTTTTATTTACTTTCCGAAGATTTATTTATTTGAGAGAGAGAGAGAGAGAGAGTGTGAGCAGGGGGAGGGGCAAAGGGAGAGAGAGAATCCCCAGCGGGCTCCACACTGTGCTAGAGGAAGGGCTCCATCTCCTGATCCTGAGATGACAACCTGAGCCTAAAACAAGAGGCAGACGCCTAACCGATAGAGCCACCCAGTCAACCCCTATGTTGTTTTAATTAAACTACTTTTCACGTACGGTGTTGGCCGAAAAATTATAACCGTGCTGTCCAGTCCATGGTGCGACAGTTTGAAAGCTCAGGATTCAGCGTCTGTCATGGACTCTCAGTTATGTAATCACGGCTTTCTCTGTAAATACTGAAGACCACAGGGCTGTCATCACGTCCCACAAAGATTCTTTTTGCAGCCACAGTCTTGGAGAATTGCAGCAGTGCAGGGTGTCTTTCTGCCTGGAAAAATCTATCTCAGTAATATCACCAATTGCTATATAAAGATGATGTGCCGGGCTGCACCGTCTCCCAGGTGGACACTTTAGTAAAACTATTCCCAAAATTTCTTCAAAAGTTATCTTCAGAAAAGCCATGTAGTTACTTTAAAAAGTAATACACATATAGGATGCATATATATGGTCACAAAAGTTTTCTTAGATGTACATCGACCTGACCCAAGTCAATGTGCCTTTAGGGCAGAGTCATCATCATTGCAAAATTTGTTTTTGTCATTGAAAATTTAATTCTTGCCTCAAGTATTGATTTATGCTCTAAATTTTGTACATTAAGGAAAAAAAAGGAAAAGAAAAAAATAATTAAATTATTGTGACCACAAGACTTGTTCCCTACATTTTTTTTTTCTTTTTCATTCAACTGAATTAAAAGGAAGACTTCCTAAACAAGTTTCACTGTTTCCAGAACTCCTAAGTTTATCACGTAGGAAACCACAAAAAAAGATGGCATATATAGTATATTTGGAGAAAATGTAATTTTTTTGGAGTAAAATGTCTAAATATAGTAGGAAATAATAGCAATATAAAATTGAGGAGAACAATAAAGCCCCGATGCTATAGTTGGGATTCTAGAAACTTCTGCATACCACTCCTGTCACGAATGTGGATTTCAAAACATGTGATCAAAAATTTATGATAGAATAGGCTTTGCTAGTACCATCTGAGACATTTTCCCTTCAGATTACTGTATTGGAGAGAAAAAAGGGCATTTATATCTAAAGATGTTTACCGAGAAAGACTTCACACAGACAAAAGCCCTAGCAAAGCATACTGTTTCATGATGCATTCCTAATTAAACTGGGAAATTCTGTGTACAGACATTAGCCTCTAAAAATCACTTTTTTTGAAAATACATGAGAAGCACACTAACCCTAATACTTTCAGTTAGAATTAAAATTGTATTGTGCGCTACCCTCTACCAGCCAATCACACATACAGAGCAGAAACTATTCTAATTGTCATATTAAACACCTCTAAGTGTGGCTGATGTCTACAATTTTCTTGTAATCTCATTCTGAATGGAGCTTTCTTAAACAACAGTAATTACAGAGGAAGTGGGAGTCTGGTGATAGTGATTTGTTTACAGAACAAACAAAGGAAACTAATAAGAATGAAAATACTTAGTCTAATAAGAAAAGTTTTATTTAAAATTCTATACTGAAGGAAAATACTATCACAAATCGAAGTGAACCCCTGTTGGTTCTTTTAAAGATATTATTGCTACATTCGTTCATTAAAAAACAAATTAAGCAATTTTCCAGTAACTTGTAAACTTCTGAATTAGGGATATAATTATAATTCTTGGAGATATCTCATATTTGATGGATTAAGAACATTTTTATAAGATATTGGTGTATTTATTTGTGTAGATGATATATTAACATATATATGTTAAACTGATAAGATATATCTAATCCAAACATATTTTATTGAACTTTGATTAAATATATTCACTTCACAGATTTTGCTCATTTGTGAAAGCAAGTTAGGTTTTCTCCCCCAGGATAATAGCGATAATTGATCTATTTCTCCTGCACAGTGTGGCAAAGGTAGTGGTAGGAGATGAATGAAACTAAAAAGAAGCCCCTAACAAAACAGAAATAAAAGATCAATAATTCAGCAGTGCATCTGGAGAGATGCTCTTTGGGGTCTATGTTGGAGGTTATTTTTCTTCCCTTCTACAGTGAAATTCTACAACTTAAAAACAAACCTGAAGTGTATTAAGTATTCTCTGTAAGTATTAAAAATAAAGTGGCCAGACATATTTGTCTTTTTTTTTACCCTTTTCACCTTGTTTGGAAAGTATGATTTAACAAGGCCTTTATGGAGCTTGAATTTTTGAAAGAAGAGACAAAAGCACAAACATAATGTAGGCAGTGTTAGCACTTGATGATGGATGTGAGGGCTGGAGTAGCGAGAGAGTTGCTCGTTACGTAGTATATGCTCAGGGAAGGCTCTTTGATAAAGTGACATTTGAACTGAGACCTGAGTAGAGCAGGGGACGTTTCAGAAAATCCATCAGTGGGAAGCAGTAACACGTATTTCAAAGGCTCTGAGTTGGGAGCATGCCAGGCATGGTTGAGGAACAGCAAATAGTTCAATTTAACTGCAGCTCAACTGAGAGGGAGCCAGGAATAGATGAGAAAAGTAGGCAACTCAGGGGGCTTGCAGAGTTAGGGTGCCACTTACTGGGGTGTGTCATGTGGAAGGAAAAGTAGATTTAGAACAGATAACAGGAGTTTGGCTTGGAAAGTTAAAGGGTGACCAGACAAGTAAAGATGTCCTACCGCCTGATATCAGTGAGTTTGGAAGTCAAGTGAGGTACAAAACTGACATTCATGGAATAATTGTGGAGCTGATACAGACTATTTATGGGGTGAGTATAAAGGGAGAAGAAATGAGAACTACAAATAGTCAGAAAAATAAGCCGGGGGGGGGGGGGGGGTCTAGCTAAAGCAACTGAGAAAGACTGAGGAGTCTCAGTCCCAGTGAAAAAGGAGTTTCCAAAATGGAGAGTATGAACGTGTCAAGTGCTACCGATACGTCGGAAAAGATAAGGATTGAGAATTGACCACTGAATATGAGGGAAAACAAGGGTCACTGGTATCCTGAACAGAGAAGTAGCTTCAGGTGAGCAGTGGGAATAGAAGCTTTCCTAGAGATTTTCGAGAAATAGAGTATAGACCATTCTTTGATGTTCTTCCTGTACAAGTGAGCAGCAAAACATGGGGCCAAGAAGAGAGTGGTGATGATTAGTCAAGGAGTCATGCGTGGGGTGCATATTTGTGTGTTTAAGGACGGGGCATTACTGATGGGAATAATCCACGGGAGAGGATAGTGCAGACAGAGCTGGAGCAGGGAAGCGCGTGGGCATGACTGCAGGAGAGACGTCCTCGGGTTGGTACACGGGACTGAGTTCTGGGGGACAGGCACAGCTCATTATTTCTGGAGAGAATGCACAGGATATGCGGAAGCTTGGGGATGAGAAAGGTGTGTTGGAGGTTTGAGGAAAAAGGGAAGGCATAAAGTACTCATTTGGGAAATAAGAACACAGATGAATGGGGAAAATGTAAGATAATTACACAGGGATGACAGGCTACTTGAAGTTTACTTGGAGTTCATTTGTTTGTTTGTTTCTAGCCACCTTAAGCTATTAGGATGCAGGATTAGAATAGGCAAAAATGATATTGAGTTCTGTTGTTCATATTTATATATGATTTACTGTAAAATAAAATCTTTTAAAATTTTCCTATTAAATATTTTAAATATAATTGAATCCCAAATAAATATTTTCAAAGGTGGCAATTATTCAAAACACTTGGGTAGGCAGCAAATAATGAAACTGTTCTTCCTCTTGCATTATAGGAATCACCACTTCGGCCTGAACAACTGAACTAGAACTAGGTTCTTTGAGAGCTGACATGAGGTATGGCTCCTATTCATCAGCACAGGCTACGAAAAATTTTAGGACTGTATTTATACTGTAGATATTTATTACATGCTTCTCATAGACAAGGTATTGGGAAGCATTCAAAACAAATTCTATCATCAAGTTTCAGACGCAACTACAATATTTCAGCATCTACATTTTATTTTTAGATCCTTTTCAAGGCATATTAAATAAATATTGTCTTTTAACCTCTATATCAGATTTATAAAAATAAGTGTTTTCCTCTTTTTGTGAACGAGGCAGGAGCTGAGATGGAGAGGTCAGGTGGCCTCACCAAGATCACGTGCTGGACATGAGATGCAAGTCTGGAGTGAGGTCTTCAAATCGATTCCTTCTGTCTCTTCACAGCGCTGTGAAGACCGAGATGTCTCAGGCAAGGCATGTGTAATGACGAAAATTTGGGACAAGAGTCTGACTAATCTGAGCTGCACTCTGACCCTGCCCATGACCCGCTACGTCACCTTGGGAAAGTTTTTGAGCCTTTCAAAGCCTCAGTGTTTCCTTTGTGAAATGTTAAAGTGATGATTAGAAAAATAGTCTAGGAAGAGGTATTGATTCCACCATAACACAAGACAGAGTTTCAGTGTCATAAAAACAAAACCAAAAACATACAGGAATTTTCAATATATAAGAGAAAGGTCATTTATATCTCGAAGAGAGTTGATTTTTTTAGGGAACTTACAACTGAGATGAGCCTTAGAAGGCTACGTAATATTTGGAGGAGTGAAAATATAAGTTGCTCTTTACAAAAGCAGAAGTTGTGAGAAATAGAAGCATAAAATCATGTTTGAATTTTAATTACTATCATATTTTAGGCAATAGGTTTTCCCTCTACATCATGGGTTCTTTAACTGGGATCCACAGATTCTTTTTTAATGTTTGTGTTGAGTTGAATAGTGACCCCCCCCCGCCGCCAAAAAGATATGTCCAAGTCCTAACCCATAGATCATGTGAACATGAAAAGGGTCTTGTAGATTTAATTAAGGATCTTGAGATGAAATTATCCTGGATTGACTATGTGTGATCCCTAAATCCAATGACATCCATCCTAGAAGAGGTGGAAGAGTTGCAAGCACAGGCACACAGACAGAGGCCAGGAGAAAGCCCGTGAAGATGGAGACAGAGACTAGAAATTATGGCCATAAGCCCGGGAACCCTTGGAGCTGCCAGAAGCTTCAGGAGGCAGAGATGGATTCTCCCCCAGAGCCTTCAGAGGGAACGTGACCCTGACAATACCTTTTCAGATTTTGCACCTCCAGAACTGTGACAGAATACCGCTCTGCTGTTTTAAGCTTCTGAGATCATGGTAAGTGTTACGGCAACTGAGGGAAATTAATACAGTGCTTGAACTAGATATATTAGCAATGCATTTTATTTGATAGTCTCAACATTGTTTTTAATAAAATGGAAATCTCATAATAAAGTGTTAAGATTTCATTTCTTTTTTTTTTAAAGCTTTTATTTATTTATTTGAGAGAGAGAGAGTACGCACGAGTGGGGCCTGGCACAGGGAGAGAGAGAAACAGACTCCCCGCTGAGGAGGGAGCACAGCACTGGACTTGATCCCAGGACCCTGAGATCATGACCTGAGCCAAAGGCAGATATTTCACCAACTGAGCCACCCGGGTGTCCCTCATTTCATTTTTTTAAAGATTTCATTTGTAACAGGAATTTAGGATGCTATATTGTGGTGTAAGAAAAGGTACTTACTGTTTTTGTGTTATAATGAATATATTAATTTCCTACTGATAGGAATTAAAGAAAACTACCCTATTACTAGAAATCTGGGCATCTATCATTGTTTAAGAAAGGCCTAGGGGTGCCTGGGTGGCTCAGTTCAGTTGAGCCTCCAAGTCAGATTAACCTTGATTTCGGCTCAAGTCATGATCTCGGGTTCCTGAGATCAAGCTCTGCCTGTCCTTCCACACTGGACAGGGTGTCTGCTTGGAACTCTCTCTCTCCCTCTTCCTCTACCCCTCCGCCACACCACACACACTCTCTCTCTTCCTCTCAAACAAAAAACAAAACAAAACAACCACAAAAAACAGGCCTCGCATAGGTTGGGAAATGTGAAATGGAAACATAACAAAAAAAGAATATGTCAAATGTGATGGTATAAATATCTAGTTTATGCATAGCAGTTTCCTTAGCAACACAGGGGTGAAATCAATGAAAGAGAACACATTATATCTGCTCATCCTGAAAATAAGTCAGGCAGTGCAGATTTTTTATATTAAATATATTGTTTTGAAAAAGTTCTAAACATACTAAAATTTAGACTAAATCTAAAGCTTAACTTTGAAGCATCATTAAAAAAATTCTAAGTAAGGGAAAGATGGGGGTTCTGGGTGGCTTAATCAGGTGAGTGGCTGACTCTTGGTTTCGGCTCAGGTCATGATCTCAGGGTCTTGAGACTGAGCCCTGCCTTGGGCTCCATGCTCAGCTTGGAGTCCGTTTGAGATTCTCTCTCTGGGGCGCCTGGGTGGCTCAGTTGGTTCAGCGACTGCCTTCGGCTCAGGTCATGATCCTGGAGTCCCGGGATCGAGTCCCACATCGGGCTCCCTGCTCGGCGGGGAGTCTGCTTCTCCTTCTGACCTTCCCCCCTCTCGTGTGCTCTCTCTCATTCTCTCTTTCCAATAAATAAATAAAATCTTTAAAAAAAAAGAGAGAGATTCTCCCTCTGCCCCTCCCCTCCGCTCATATGAATACACTGTCTCTAAAATAAATAAATACATCTTTAAAAAAATAATAAATAATGGAAAGACATTAATCAAGAGACACACCAGGAAATATCCGAGCTAGCCAGCAGCTTTTAAGAGGGAAAGAAAAGATGGTACCTGCTACAAACCTATGGTACGTCGTCTGATACTGTGAAGTGTGGCTTGGACAAACAGCTAATACTGTTTCCTTTCAGTGTCCATAAAAAGAAATTTATGATGTTTTTCAATCAGTACATCAAAAAAGGCATTGGAAATCCTCAAAAAGAGCCAACACATTTTCAGATAGGCAGAAAGTATCTCTACTGAGTCAAACATAAACAGAAGGCACAAACTTTCGGTAGAAGCCTCTGTACGGTCCAAGAGCCACTGTGTGGGGAGTTCACCTGGTTTTGCTTCCTAAGTGAAGAAACAAATCCCCTATTACTGCCAAATGTTGTTTTCTGCTGACCTCAGGGGCTCTGCCAACTATTTTTGAAGGGATGGTAAGGCCTCTCCTACAAATATGAAGATCAGTGCCAGGATTCTGAACCTCCACCTCCTCAAGAGGCTTAACCAGGAAAACATACCTGATAATGCTCCTCTCTGCCATCCAGTAATTCGTGGATTTTCTGGAGGATGTTTGGAAGCAACTGACTACATTTCAAGAACTTTTAAAAAATTAGTTGATAGGCTGGAAAACAATACAGAAAAGTCCTCTGTAGGAAGAAATTGATAGGAATGATTTAATGACTCGACATATGGCTGTCCCTGTTCAAGTGTGTGTGCATGTATAAAAATATGAGCTTCTCTGGTAAATATGAACCTAGAAGCCACACTTCAGGGAAAGTATTAGATGCTCCAATGCTGGAGAAAGTGTTTCTGCAGATTAGGGCTCAGGAACATCAGTGCATCAATATCTCTGACATAATCTAAAGTTCCTTTCTGTCCAGATGACAGATTTCAAGATGAAAATAACAATACTGTTGGGGAAGAGGGCGTTAATGGTATTCATTATGTAGTCTTTCCCAAACAAAGAAAATAATGTGACAAAAAATACAACTAGAAGATTCTAATGTTTTCTTTGCAAAAAAAAAAAATAAGTCTTCTGGCAGAGACAGTTGTAGGGCTTTGGATCTTTTATGCTGTATAAACTTTCATTAATTGATGACTTCAGTCACACACTGTCATTTAAAAGGAGAATCATAAAAGCTAGGGTATAACAAATGCATGAGTTTGTGCCATGGTCATGGCAAAAACATGACTAAATTTCAAAATCTTATTTTTGAAAAAGCCATTCTATTGCAAATTATTTTTAATCAAAATCAAAATTTACTTTTTAAAAATATGTGGAGCTTGGGGCGCCTGGGTGGCTCAGTTGGTTAAGCGACTGCCTTCGGCTCGGGTCATGATCCTGGAGTCCCGGGATCGAGTCCCACATCGGGCTCCCTGCTTGGCAGGGAGTCTGCTTCTCCCTCTGACCCTCTTCCCTCTCGTGCTCTCTCTCATTCTCTCTCTCTCAAATAAATAAATAAAATCTTTAAAAAAAAATATGTGGAGCTTGAATTTATTTTCAGTGAAAAGATATGAGTTTTTAATAAAACAACTGAAAGCATATAATATAGTACTTTACATTCTGTTTGAGTAAAACAAGTCCCTGATTTCAAAGTACAATAAAATACCTGGTGTACACCATTTCTTACAAATGGCCCTATGTGAAGTATAGAGAAGAGTCTCCTTATTTTTTTTCAGTAACTCACCCAAAGCTGTTCATTGCTCATAAAGTTTATAAATCTCTGGTCTACAAAAAACTTTCTTAATGACAAATGAAAATACTTTTTCAGAATTCTGAATAAACTGTTTACTACAGGATGGTCTCAGGGTAGGGAATTCTGGTATCCAAGACTGAAAACCTTTTTCAGAAGTATCAAAGAAAAAAAAATCTAGCAACATTATTTCTTTCCCTGTTAGAACAACTATAATCAAAACACAAAATATGCAACACCATTTCCAAGTATAAATTTTTACAGAGAAGAACGTACATTGACTGAATTTGATTCTGATGTGAATGATGCTAAATCTAAAGGCATTGTAAGATTTATTCCAGTTTTGTTACAGGCTACAATTAGAAGATGGTGACTTTCCCTGAAAGTTACATTATCCCATTTTAACGCCAACTATACAAATACCATGATAACAAGTGTTAGTTTGCCGTTAGATATGTTGCTTGACAAGTCAGTGTTTTTTAAGAGGAATTGTATTTCTCCATGGGCCTGTTATGAAAATAAATTTGATTGCATTATCTCAGAAATTTAATATGGTAGAAAATATCAATGTTCATGAGTATACATTTCTCCCTTCCTTCCTAGAAAAATGGTATACTTCGCTTCCTGCATTTGTCAGGATCACAGGAGCCATTTAGGACCTTGTGAGGAAGTGATACATGTTATTTCTGTAGAGGAAGTAAGAAGTCCCAGTTCAGCTATATAGCTTCTCCCTCCCTATGTATGGTAATCATGGAGGAAGTCTTATTATTAAGCTTTGAGATCAAATTCAGCCTGATTTCTGGAATCACTAGATGGAAGTATGGATACACTGGATACAGGATACGGGGAAGACCTCATATGTGTTAGAAATAAAGTTTTGTGGTTTTAAGTCATTGTGATTTGGGGATTATTTGCTAATAATCCCCTTAGCATACACAGGCATGCACACACATATACACATAAAACTTATATATGCACACGCATGTACACACACACACAGTCTCTACCTACCGACCTATCTACACACACACACACACACACACAATACATACCCTAATACAACATTAATGAGAAAAATACATAATAAAACCATAAGATACTGTTTTCAGTGTATCAGACTGCCAAGATAAAATTTGGTAATTTATGTTAGATGAAGTGTGGGGAAACAGACACTCTCTCATACATTGCTAATGTAAATGCTTCAACTTCTACCACAAGTAATTTGGTAATATCTATCAAATATTAAGGTGCATGTGTTACATTAAGTAGCGATTCTTTATTTCCCTATAGATATGCTCAAATACATCTCCAAATGACTCTGTGTGAGGTATGAGGGATATTCACTGAAGTATCGTTTGTAAATACCAAGAAACTGGAAATAATCTGAATGTATACCAATAGGGACTAGATGAGAGAGAGATGGAGTTCTGTGCTGTTAATAGAATATATCATATATATCTATTGTTTTAAAGATTTATTTATCTTAGAGGGGGAGAGACAGCACAAGTGGGAGAGGCAGAGAGAAAATCTAAAGCCGACTCTGCCCTGAGCGCGGAGCCCAACTCGGGGCTCGATCCCATGACTCTGAGATCAGGAACTGAGCCAGAATCAAGAATCAGATGCTTAACCAACTGTGCCACCCAGGCGCCCCTATATGTATCTTTTTAAAATCATATTTATACACTGAAATGGAAAGATTTTCAAAGATAAGGAGGTAAGAAAAATATTTCGTTTAATAAGACGTAGATGTTTATATTGAATCTGCAAAGTTTTACATTTTCTAGAAAGAAAATCTAATAACAGTTATATGCCCCATTTGATAAAACATATGCAAATATGTGTTTTCATAATTTTATATAACACTACAAGATATTCCACTCAAAGTTGCAAAAATAATTTATTTGAATTTCTCTCGTATAGACACAGGCTGAAACTATTACAGAAGCCAGGCATTAATCAGTTAAAGCAAAACCTCTTTCACACTCCAGTGGCAGGTTTATAGCCTCTGAATAAAAGCCATTTAACACCTAGCCATGATAATAAAATAAGCTTTTATTTTTTATCTTAATTTGTACACATATCTAGGAAAAATAGCTTTTGAATATGTCAAGCTTATTAAAATTAAATTGTAATAAAAATGTATCAAGTTTTATTTTCTATGCACAGGAAACACTCAGGGGGTAGGGAAAACCTTCATATCAATATCACCTGGGTATTTAAATCTTCAAAGTTTACATTTCTGTTATAGAAAAGCTAACAGCAACAATAATTTATATCTTATCCCCAAATCAAATAATTTTCCCAGTGCACTCCCTTAGAAAATAAAGTGTCTAAGAGAATAGTAAGTCCATATTCCTTTAAACAGAGAAATAGAAAAAAAAAATCATCTTATCTCTGTAAGAGGTATCTGTATAAACAAGTCAGCAACTCCCTCATCATGTTCTTATACTTAAATTTATGTAACATTTGTAATAAAAATATGCTACTATTACATGCTTCAAAATGAAATGACAGAGCAGACGGGAAAAGCTAAGTACAATATCTGTCATCCACAACTTGCTTGCGTTGCTCATCATGCTGGGATAGGCACTCAGGTCTCACTGTTTGCTCCTCCGTCTCCGCGTCTCCCTGCATCCAGCTTTTCCCTCCATCAGTTCATCCTCTTTAGCCCCATTCGATCTGTTCATGAACTTCTGTGGTTTCTACTTTCAAAGTACGCCTTGACCTCAGCCCCTTCACTCCCTCTCCAAAGAAGCCACTGTGAATGAGTGTATGTACATGTGTCCACACATAGATTTCATGTCCATAACTGTATCATATATAACATGCAACAATATATAAGTTCTAGATTATATATATTTATATAATGATACTATATATATATTTGTTTTCAGTTATTATCCTTCTTTTTCTAATTTTGAATGGAAATCCAAATCCAAGAGAACAGGGTATCCGGTTTTAATGGTGACCCAGGAAAGATATATTTTAGAAAATTAAAACTGTCTACTACTAATTGTACTATTCTTATATATGTATGGATTTTTTATGGGAAAGAAAAAGTTTAAAGGCTTTTTAATACTTTGGCACGTTATTGAGGGTAATACTGAAAAATTTCATGTAAAGAGCTTTGCTTTAAATTGTTATTTTTAAGGAAACACTAGTAGGGAATGCTTTCCTGAGTTATTTTCAACTATTTTTTAGCAAAAATGACTAATTTTTTTGCTTTTAAAAAATTTATTTCACATAAGCATTTTTTACATTGATAGTCTTTCAAACTCTGCAAAGTTTGATTCAGTCTAATATTTATAATATTTACTTTTAGAAACTGAAGTCATATTAAACTTTGTGGTATATATTATATGTGATGAACAACTTTGCACATATTTTTTATTTTAATAGTTTGGGATGGTTTCCTATAATAGATCACAGTGTTTATTTTTAGATACTGGACAATGTAATTATATAATCAGATACCTCAAATTATAAATGATTCTATTTAGAAGTGTTAGATGGCAAGGCACCTCTTAAGTTAATTTTCAGCTAAAGTTAAACAGTCAAAAATTCTAAGTTATTAAAAAAGATATTTCTCATAAATTTATACCAAGGAAACTGAAAAGCCCCCAAACCCATTTGGGAGTCATTTAAAAGTATTTTCAGTGATTTAAAAGAAAAAGATTAAAATCTATCAATTTTAGATAAATTTCATAAAAGAATAGAATTTACCTAGCTTTACATTATTTAAAAAAAGGATAGAAAGTTTATACAGAGTGTTAGGATTTTATTCTGATTGTTAAAATTAGTTTATAGATTGTTAAAATTGGTATAAACTATGGTAGTAGTGGAGCTTTATTCTTGATTATTATATAACTAATCAGACCCATATAACTAATGATTTACATTGTAACTTTATTTTATTTTTTTATTTTATTTTTTTAAGATTTTATTTATTTATTTGACAGACACAGCGAGAGAGGGAACACAAGCAGGGGGAGTGGGAGAGGGAGAAGCACGCTTCACATCGAGCAGGGAGCCAGATGCGGGGCTTGATCCCAGGACCCTGGATCATGACCTGAGCCGAAGGCAGACACTAAATGACTAAGCCAACCAGGTGCCCCCAAAACTTTATTTTTTTTAAGAACTCAAATACATGGGGGCTAAAGAGCACCCTACTAAAGAATGAATGGGTCAACCAGGAAATTAAAGAAGAATTAAAAAAATTCATGGAAACAAATGAAAATGAAAACACAACTGTTCAAAATCTTTGGGATACAGCAAAGGCAGTCCTAAGAGGAAAGTATATACCAATACAAGCCTTTCTCAAGAAACAAGAAAGGTCTCAAATACACAACCTAACCCTACACCTAAAGGAGCTGGAGAAAGAACAGTGAATAAAGCCTAAACCCAGCAGGAGAAGAGAAATAATAAAAATCAGAGCAGAAATCAATGAAATAGAAAGCAAAAGAACAGTAGAACAGATCCACGAAACTAGGAGCTGGTTCTTTGAAAGAATCAACAAGATTGATAAACCCCTGGCCAGACTTATCAAAAAGAAAAGAGAAAGGACCCAAATATTTATTTATTTTAGAGAGAGAGAGAAAAAGTAGGAGGAGCAGAGGGAGAGAATCTCAAGCAGCCCCACACGGGGCTCTATCCCACGACCCTGAGATCATGACCTGAGCCAAAACCAAGAGTCAAACGCTTAACCTACTGAGCCTCCCAGGTGCCCCTGCACTGTAACTTAAAGTGAGAGCTATTTCAATTTGTTGTGTCAACTTTGTGATACTCATCCACCTGATGCATCATCTTAGAAAAAAATTCCCCAAGTTATTAGCATATTCAAATCCCATTCAAGTAGACGGAGCAATGACCACATGACAGATTACATCAAGTTTTGGTAGTTTTAAACAAAAATGATAAAAATTTTAATTCAGGAAACTACCTGTGAGGTAGTTTATTTAGTTTCAGATTATTATTTAATGCAGTGTTAATCTTTTGGATGCCCCACCTCTAGGAATTTACTGTCTTCCTATTGGGCAGACTGGGCTTCAACACACTAGACAATCAGAGGAAAATATAAGTTCACGACATCCAGTGTGTACATGTGTGTGCCTGCGCACGCATATACCTAGAGATATGGGGAAGAGCGTGGGGAGATGGTGATGGGGTCTATTATCAAAGATCTCAGGGATTCAGCCAGAGTAGTAGAAACATGAATTTTCAGTTATAACCCTCAAAACCATCATTGTCAATCATTATCATCTTCATCATCTTCATCATTATCAACTAAAGTTCTACAGTTCTGCTAACATCATTGACTTTTTTTGGAAGATTTCTTTTTTATGTATGTATTTACTTATTTATTTGTTTGAGAGAGAGACAGCGAGAGCATGAGGGGGGTATGGGGGGGGGATAAGGAGAAGCAGATTCCGTGCTGAGCAGGGAACCCAAGGTGGGGTTCGATCCCAGGACCCCGAGATCACGACCTCAGCGCGGGGCAGTGTGCTTAGACCACGCGCGTGCAGACTCCTCCCCCTCCCACCTCATGGAGAAAGTGTGGGAGTGTGCCATTAGAGTCGCTCGTTAGCAGTGACGCAGAGATCAGCTAGGCCATATTATACTTTCCATTCTGACTCCAGAACTACAGTGAAGTTAAACTCGGAAAGTAGCACCTCTAAAGCAACTACGAAAGGCAATTACTTTTTCAACAAGAAAAATTCATGAGGAAAATATGACACAGCAGTAGCAGGTGGTCTCTCCATACAGAAGAAAAGCAAGGCCTGCATTTATCTGTGGCCACTGTGAATGAGGAAATCTACAAGATTTCAGTCACTATTTCTATTAAGACTGTGCCTAAGAAAAGCAAAGCTGGCGGCATCACAATTCCGGACTTCCAGCTCTATTACAAAGCTGTCATCATCAGGACAGTATGGTACTGGCACAAAAACAGACACATCGATCAATGGAACAGAATCGAGAGCCCAGAAATGCATCCTCAACTCTATGGTCAACTCATCTTCGGCAAAGCAGGAAAGAATGTCCAATGGAAAAAAAGTCTCTTCAACAAATGGTGTTGGGAAAATTGGACAGCCACATGCAGAAGAATGACACTGGACCATTTCCTTACACCACACACAAAAATAGACTCCAAACGGTTGAAAGACCTCAATGTGAGACAGGAGTCCATCAAAATCCTAAAGGTGAACACAGGCAGCAACCTCTTCGACCTCAGCTGCAGCAACTTCTTCCTAGAAACATCGTCAAAGGCACGGGAAGCCAGGGCAAAAATGAACTATTGGGATTTCATCAAGATAAAAAGCTTTTGCACAGCAAAAAAAACAGTCCACAAAACCAAAAGACAACCGACAGAATGGGAGAAAATATTTGCAAATGACATATCAGATAAAGGGCTAGTATCCAAAATGTATAAAGAACTTATCAAACTCAACACCCAAAGAACAAATAATCCAATCAAGAAATGGGCAGAAGACATCAACAGACATTTTTCCAAAGAAGACATCCAAATGCCAACAGACACATGAAAAAGTGCTCAACATCGCTCGGCATCAGGGAAATCCAAATGAAAACCTCAATGAGATACCACCTCACACCCGTCAGAATGGCTAAAATTAACAAGTGAGGAAACGACAGATGTTGGCGGCGATGTGGAGAAAGGGGAACCCTCCTACACTGTTGGTGGGAATGCCAGCTGGTGCAGCCACTCTAGAAAACAGTATGGAGGTTCCTCAAAAAGTTGAAAATAGAGCTACCATGCGATCCAGCAATTGAACTCCTGGGTATTTACCCCAAAGATACAAATGTAGGGATCGGAAGGGGTACGTGCACCCCGATGTTTACAGCAGCAATGTCCACAATAGCCAAACTGTGGAAAGAGCCAAGATGTCCATCAACAGATGAATGGATAAAGAAGAAGGGGTGTGTGTATACACACACACACACACACACACACACACAATGGAGAATTATGCAGCCATCAAAAGGAATGAAATCTTGCCATTTGCAATGATGTGGATGGAACTGGAGGGTGTTATGCTGAGCGAAATAAGTGAATCAGAGAAAGACATGTATCATATGACCTCACTGATATGAGGAATTCTTAATTTTAGGAAACAAACTGAGGGTTGCTGGAGTGGTGGGGGGTGGGAGGGATGGGGTGGCTGGGTGATAGACACTGGGGAGGGTATGTGCTATGGTGAGCTCTGTGAATTGTGCAAGACTGTTGAATCACAGACCTGTACCTCTGAAACAAGTAATACATTATATGTTAAAAAAAAAAAAAAAGAAGATAGCAGGAGGGGAGAATGAAGGGGGGGAAATCGGAGGGGGAGATGGACCTTGAGAGACTATGGACTCTGAGAAACAAACTGAGGGTTCTAGAGGGGAGGGGGGTGGGGGGATGGGTTAGCCTGGTGATGGGTATTAAAGAGGGCACGTACTGCATGGAGCACTGGGTGTTATACACAAACAATGAATCATGGAACACTACATCAAAAACTAATGATGTAATGCATGGTGATTAGCATAACATAATAAAAAAAGAATGTGCATAAAGGCACAATAAATTAATGTGGTTTTTTGTTTGTTTGTTTGTTTGTTTACATCAGATGACTTGGGAAAGGCATGTCAGGCTGCTTAAAAATTCCACTGCTTAAAGAGTAATTCATTATTTTTATAGCTACCAGATTGAGTTCCTGCTTTCTCAGTAATGTTTCTAAAACATCTTTCTTCTCCTCTAATCACATTTAGGGTTTTGTTGTTGTTGTTGTTGGATTGTTTTTACTACACTGTATAGACAAGGTTTCCACAACCTCAAAAGTAAAAGTCCTGCTATATTAGTATTTGCATTTCTTTATCTACATATATAATAGGCTTAAATGGGTATAAAATAGTTCATTTCTAAGTACCTGACCTAACTTATGGTAATATAAGCAATTCCACAAACACATATGCGAAATGTTGTTTATTCATTTAAACCATCGAAATACAAAGCAGTCTTTTTTAGGTATGGTAATTGCAAAATTCCCAGAAGCAAAGAGCTTAAGTACTATGTAAAGCGTTCATAGAAACTGTTGGTCTCTAAACCAAAATTCATTATTAACTCATGAGAGTTCATAGATACTAGCAGACAAATTTTAGATCAAAACCTGTATTTTGTGGTAACCCCTTTCCTTATTGACTTATTATACAAAGAAAGCTCTTTTCATAATTTAGCAATTAGGGGATGAAGAAAGTATTGAGGAGATAAATACATTTGGAATATCCCTGACATTTTTACCATCACTCATCCATTTATGAAATAACAATATTAATGATGTCCATTCCAAAAGGAAAACATCAAATACTAAGTCCCATGGCTATGCTAGGCACAGAGTCCATAGCAGTGAAGATATAATCTTGGCCTTAGCGCTGTTCTTCACTAAACAGCAAATAATAATATAAGAGAGTACGTGTTATAATAAACGTGGTTACCAAGACCCTTGGGTACTGGGGGGACATGTAAACAAATTCTTCTGGATGGGGTAAGGCAGTAGGTAGAACTTGTAAGCATATGCGGTATTGGAGCATATTCTTGAAAGTTGAGTGAATCGTGGTCAGACAGGTAAGAACACATCTGGCATTGGTTGTCGGCCACAAAAAAACATGGGTGTATGAAGAACACAGTATGATCAGGAAGCAGTACCTGCCTCACTGGACTTCCGGATATTTGGGTGTGAGCGGGTTGGAAGAACAGGTTGAGGCCAGATTGTCATAGACGGAACAGAGAGTATAGTTACTAGAAATTTCTCAAAACATGAAATTCATTTTTTTTTTAAGATTTTATTTATTTATTTGACAGAGAGAGACACAGCGAGAGAGGGAACACAAGCAGAGGGAGTGGGAGAGGGAGAAGCAGGCTTCCCGCTGAGCAGGGAGCCCGATGCGGGGCTTGATCCCAGGACCCTGGGATCGTGACCTGAGCCGAAGGCAGTCGCTTAATGACTGAGCCACAGGCGCCCCTGAAATTCATTTTTTGAACTCTTCCAAGCCAGCTGACAGGTCGTGAAGCAGCCTTGTGCCTAGTCCCACATGGCGAAGAACAGAGGCAGGCCCTACAGTAGTGAAGGGGGCTGGAAGCAGATTTTCTGAGGCCTGCCAACAGTCACGTGGGTGCGCTTGGAAGCAGAGCTTACCCCAGTGACAGAATAACAGCTTGACTGCAACATCGTTCACAGCCTGGAGCCAGAACCAGCCAGTCAGGCCACTCCTAGGACGTCTAGCCATGGGGTATTGGCAAGAACATGTATTTGATTTTTCAGGCTGCTATATTTGGGGTAATGGTGATACATAATTAATACACAGTTAAAATAAAATGGGTGATCAAAACCAGTCATGAAACATTTCATTCACGGTACTGGGTACTGGAAGTTCTGTGATATGTGTGTGCGTGCACATGTGTGCACGTGTGTGTGTGCGCACACACATACCTGGAATTACGGGGGAATAGTGTGGGGAGATGGTGGTGGGGTCTGTTATCAAAGATCTCAGGGACTCGGCCAGAGTATTAGAAATATGCATTTTCAGCTACTATAAGTCTCAAAATGATCATTGTCAATCACCACCACCACCATCATCATCATCATCATCATCATCAATCAATCAACTAAAGTTCTACAGGTCTGCTAACATCATTGACTTTTTTGAAAGTTTTATTTATTTATTTATTTATTTGAGAGAGAGAGAGAGAGGAGGAGGGGAGGGAGAAAGAGAAGCAGACTCCCTGCTAAGCAGGGAACCCAAGGTGGGGCTCGATCCCAGGACCCCGAGATCATGACCTGAGCAGAGGACACTTAACTGACTGAGCCACCCAGGCGCCCCGATCATTGACTAACTTTTAAAACCACCTATAATGTTCAAAGCTTTGCTTATGACCTCAGTTTCTCTAGAATATCAAGTACTGCAACAGGTACATAAGATATTACAACCCCTCATAGAATCTGATAATAGGTTTAACGGGATGGTCAGGGAGGAAAATGCCAGGTCTGTCCTTCAAGTCCCTGCCCATGAGGAAGAGGAGTTCCTCTGAGCAGGTGGGGTGGGATCTATGCTCATGGTTTGCAAACGGTCCAGAGAGAGATGGTATAGGGTATGGTGGCCATGAGAAACAGAGTAATTCATGCCCTCGTGCAGCAGATTCATAATGATGCACAGCAGAAGGAAAGAGGGAAGTCTGCTCTTCTAATCAATTTTTAGTAACAAAAGATTCTTAATAGACATTTCAGATAAGAGAACCCATACATCCTTGCATCTTTGTTGAAAAAGGAGTCACTTTGGTGTCTAGATTTGTAGCTATGTCTCAGAAAACACTATACTCCTTGTTTTAGTGCTTTATTTTATTTTGTTCTTAGGAGCAGCCTTCAAATAATCCTGTTCATGAAAAAGAGTCAATGAGTGATAATCTACTGTATGTTTCTCTGCTGTGTGACTTTTTAGATCGGGTTGGTAGAGACCGTAACCAATAAAAGCTTTCAGAGCAAGAAATTCTCCTGATGTAACTCTAACTGTTCAACTGGAAAAACCTTTAGCTGGGAACCCATTGCATTCCATAATTCCCCTTCAATACCACAACCTCATATTAAACTATTATAAACCTCATGACTGACAAATTTTAAGTCCAGAGGATCTTTGACATTGATTTATCAATTGTGAAATCTTTTTTAAAAATATTTTATTTATTTATATGACAGAGAGAGACAGAGAGAGAGGGAACACAAGCAAGGAGAGTGGGAGAGGGAGAAGCAGGCTTCCCGCGGAGCAGGGAGCCCGATGTGGGGCTCGGTCCCAGGACCCTGGGATCATGACCTGAGCCGAAGACAGACGCTTAACGACTGAGCCACCCAGGCGCCCCACTGTGAAATCTTTCTGCACTAGGAGCTGGGGAGCACTCTTCGGGGTATGGAGGTGAGCATGCTGAAGTGAAAACTAAGGACAACACAGTGCTTTTCAACATGATCATCTAAATTTTTGTATTTTATAGACACTGAACACACGAACATCATTCCTCAAGGAAAGAGTATTTCTGAACAAGAACTTTCTTTATACCCTGCCTATAATTCTTCCATGAGACTTAGGTAAACAGTTTGATAGCTTGGAGAGTAAACCCATGCCTTCTGCAAGCTTTCTACTTGTGGGGTAAAGCCACTCAGAAATTTAGCTTTACTGATTTTACAACCTTTTGGGGGGAGGGGAACAGAGAAGCCACTAAATTAAAAAAAAAAAAAAATAGAGATTGTGTGTCCCTCACCTATTAAGTGCATAAAGTTAATCTTCAGTCATTTTACAAGAAAAGAGGAATCTAGTTTACAATTCCTATGAAATTCAAGGTAATAAATAATTATAACTATTTCAGAGCTGATAACATAAAATGTCTCCAATAACTTTAATTTGTTCCCAAATTACTTGCTGCTATGAAAGAACAATTTTAAAGCAAGATTCATAGTGTCTTTTAGCTTTAGTATATTTATCTGCATACATTGAACTGAAATTGTAGACTACTTTCTTCATTTAGATCAAGCTCACACAAGAAATATATTTATAATCATTACCTCTGCATCTTTTTACTAAGCTAAATATATTCACCCTATGTGTGCGTGTGTATACATACATTCATACAGGTGAAGATTATATGTGCATACATGAAGTAAAAAAGCAATGAAAAATTCAATTTTCTATGGAACCCATCACTACTTTTTAAACTCATAAACAGTACGCACTTCTTTCCAGCAGGATTTTAATTCTACTAAAATTCAGAGATTCAAATCATCTTCTACCATTTAAATTCTAAAAAGCAAACTAACTTCTCTGCAATTTAAGTTTTGATTTCCTCTCAAGTCAGATGCTCTGTAGATGAAATGCAATTAGGTTAAACTTTCACCTTATTCTCTGATTTAACCTTTACTGAGTCAGCTTATGCACAGAAAATAGCCTGCAAATAAGAAATGGTTAAAGCTTGTGACTTCAGTGACATGAGATATAGAAATATAACTTCCATAATTTCTAAACTAAGTCGTATGCCTAAGCTACTCTTAAAATTAAAATGGAATAATTCCAAACATCTCTGATGAAGAACTCCAAATAATAAGCTCATCCATCAGGTAAGAACTCCAATCTCAGGGACAGCACCAGCAAAATAAAAATGGTCTACTAAAGTTTAAATGATATAATGATGCCACACACTTAACATAAACACAAACACAAACTAAGTACTCAAGGGAATGAATGAAAGTGACTCTTATCCTGACATTGCTCCTTATCTCTTATAATTCAGGAAGAATTACAATCTTGACATTTGAGGTTCTTTTTGTTTCTTTCCTGATAGTTACACCTTGCTTTATATAAGTAAATGAGCTCTTGATAGGAAGTGTGCAATTCAAACTCTAGAAGATTTCCACTTTGTAACAACACTGTATGCTAGTTAATTCTATTTTTAAACACACATGATCACATCCTAAATTAGCAGCATTTTGTGAGATCTGGGTTTCTTAATCTTTTTAGAAGAAACAAACTCTTTTTGCAGCCCATCCGATTAAAATAGTAGTGGGACCTTCAGCGGTGTTGGACTACTGATTCTCCAACTTGATTTCTGAAGGGAAAACAGGCTCTAAAAGCGTTTTCCGTTTCCAGTCACTGAACTTTCAGGGAAATCCATGTTCTTATACTACTCGCCTTTTTCTAGAAAAAGTATGGGGAGAGAAAAAGTGTATAAATTTGATACTGAGAATTTCCCAGATCAGGGAGTCTTGGGTGGAGGAGGTTTCATGCCCACCAGAACAGGAGCCAATGCTAAGATCCTTACTGGGGGTGGCTCTCACACCTCAGTGACTGCCAGCATGAGAGATTGCACAACAGAGGCAAGGAAATAGAGTTCTCCTCCAAGGAACATATTTAGGAGTATGAATTTAAATTCAGTGAGGCTTTTCCTTGAGGAATGACATAAGCTCACCTATTTTCAACTGTCTCACTCATAAAATTGGGAGTAATTGTAACAGTTCAGGGGTTAAAATGAATTATAGACATAAATATTTTAGCAATCGCGGGTGGGAGGGATGGGGTGGCTGGGTAATAGACATTGGGCAGGGTATGTGCTATGGTGAGCTCTGTGAATTGTGCAAGACTGTTGAATCACAGATCTGTACTTCTGAAACAAATAATGCAATATATGTTAAGAAAAAAATAGGAGAAGATAGCAGGAGGGGAAGACGAACCATGAGAGACGATGGACTCTGAAAAACAAACTGAGGGTTCTAGAGGGGAGGGGTGGGGGATGGGTTAGCCTGGTGATGGGTATTAAAGAGGGCACGTTCTGCATGGAGCACTGGGTGTTATACGCAAACAATGAATCATGGAACACTACATCCAAAGAGAATATTTGGCATGATGTTATTATGAAGCCAAAACTATATATTTTTAAGGCTTTCAAGAACACATAAATGATAACAGAGGTTAACTTTAAAATTTCAAGTGATTTACCCTTTTAATCCTATTTGATAACATGCGGGTACCAATTCTTATCTATCAAAAAGTCTCTTCTTATGTAATAACTACAGTAAAAACAAACAACAAAACCAAACCAATCCTTTCTGCAGGTATATCCATATATAAATTTACATCTTCACTAATAATGAAAGTATAGCATTCTATTGAGAATGCAACTTACTTTATTTAACTCATTATATTAGACGGTTATGTTGTTTCTAATTTTCCACTATGTAGAATGCTATGAATATGGAAATGCACATACTTATATTTCTATCTTTGCACACTTGTGATTTTCTGTAGAAATGTTTATGCTTATGTTCATTCCATTTATAACTTCTCATGATATATCAGAAAAGGAAGGAAGGAAGAGAGGGAGGGAGGGAGGAAGAAATGAAGCAACAAAGGAACAACGGAAGAAAGAAAGAGAAAGAAAAAAAGGGTTCTCTTCCATTTACTGGTCACTTCTAATTCTGTACCACACTTAGATACAATTTAGGCCACTTCCTAACTTCTCTATTGAGTGGCATTCTGCACCTCTCCTTATCTTTGGCAGAGAGACTCCTAACTCAATACTTATCTAGAAAGAAAACCTTAATATGGGAAGAGTGATGTTTAAAAGTCATGAAGCAATCAAGGGGAAAAACAGGTCCATGTTAATCTGGAATCATCATCCCTTCACCCAATCTACTCCCAGTCACCTAGGGAAACAGAAATAATTCCAAATGGAGAACTGCAATGAAATCGAGTTTACATTCATTTGGCTAGAAAGCACACCCAGAAAGATTGATTTCATGAGCTGGAAAAAACAAAACAAACACACACACATTAACAAGTGTGCAAACTAGGGAGGAAGAGAATATTTGAAGGGTTGGGATCAAGTAATATATAAATGAGTTTCTTGACACAGTTAAAAGATCACTCATAGATCCAGTGACATGGAACCAACCAAGGAAAATTAGATAAGAATGTTTGGCATGTTTTGGCAGGATGTTTCCTTAGGTTCTATCATTTGTGTCAAATCTGGTCAGTACTATATAGATTCTGTGTTTAGAAGGATTTTAAGGGAGTGTGTTGTTGAGCAGAAACAAAAGCCATAATTTATTTGCTGTATCTGCCAGGGGAAAGGGGGTGAGATGGAATATTTGTCATCCATGGGGTATTGCAAACATGCTGGCCAGATGCTGGCCAGAACCTGGTTTAAGTCACCTCCGAGTCACTTAAAAGCTGTAAAATTTTGATCAATTGCCTATAACCTAATTCTTTATTCTCAATTTTATCACTTGTAAAATGAAGACAATAATGGCTACTCTGATGAGCTACAGTGATTTCGGAGATTATAGATAAGTAAATGTTCTAGCATGGTGCCTGGCACGGGACAGCCAACATTTCCCCCATACCTTCTAGTGTTATCCCTCATTCCTTCCATGACACTGAGCCACCTTTTCTCTTCCATAGAGAGACTAGTCATTCTTTAACTGCTGCTGGTCCCATGTGTGTAAAACTTTCTTATTGAAGCTACTTTTGATCATTATGCTGATTTTCCCATGCCCTCAAGAAAGGGCTCCTTGATTAAGAAGCTAGACAGGAAATTCCAAATACAAAGGAAAGTCGGTATTAATCAAGTGAGTGGGTTCATAAAAGTAATATCCTCCTTATCAGAAGTGGGGAGGGATAAGCTTGCCCAAAATTCATTTCTCTTCTTAGGATAAAGATTTAATCCCTGAAGGGGCAATAGGGTCTTGGACAAAGCATTAAAAATAAGCTTCAGACAATATAATACATTCATATGATATTTCAGAAGCTGTCCCAATGATGTGGCTGGCTACCTTTAAAAGGTGAGGAGTTTTGTGACATAATTTGACAGTTTTGAAATATAAGCCACCTGTAAAAGAAAAGGAATAGTACTATATATCTTCATCAAATCATTAGTTCCTATGTCGCAGGAGGAAAAAATTGCCACCTTTCGGAGTAAAAGTCATCAAGGTGCTATGACCTTGAATGTCCAGTAAATTTCATCATGAAGGCCCCATCCTAAATGAATATAACCAGCAGTAACAAGAGCTGTGAAGGAAAGCGTGTCTGCACGTGCTTCGTGTGGCTGCTGAGTGATGTTACCGCATCATGATGATAATGTTAACTGCAGGCCTAGCTCACCTTTGAAACTAGAGTTCAGTAGTTCTTCCGCATCTAACTTGTGGCCAACAGCAGAGCAGGTGGAGTGTGACAGGGTGGGAAACAGCCTTAGAAACAGAAACAGCCTCATGTAATTCTCACCGTACTATAATTTTAGCCAGCATGCCCTATACTGAATGTTACGGGGAAAAATATAAATGCATATATATAAATTTACATAAATTCTTAATGTATTCTAATAATATACCTGGAGTGTTATACAATTTAACATATTGATAGGGATATATACTCATTACTTTCTCTGTCTTTTGAAATTTTATAAAGGTATTGTACTGTACTGGTAAATTTGATATTTATGTGGTTGAAGACAAGTAAACAATATGAAGATAGAAAAATCAGCTTTGCCTTAATGAATATTTTGTATATATTTTTACTTTTATAGGTTACTTCTAATTATATTCTTTCAACTAACACTCAGTAAAATCCTTAAGTAGCTCATTAAATTTCCATTTTGGTTTAGAGAGGAAAATAAGACACTGAATCTTTTTCTGTGTGAAGAAATTTTCACCTTTAATCTTTTCCTAATGCCTATATAATGTTTTATCTAAAACCTTAAATGCACTATGTTTGGACATTCTGATTGGTTCTAAACTATCTTTTCCTTCTGTTGACATTCTGTTTGGTTCTAAACTATCATCTTTTCCTTCTGTTTTATGGCACTGAGATTACTCTTTTCCCAGAAAGCCCATATTCAATGGCAAAGATAGAAATCAAACCAGAGGATAAATGGAAATCCAGATAGTAATCATTCCTATAAGGAAAATAAGAACATTGAGACTGCCAAGAGGGTTACTTTATACTGGAGCACTTCCTTTTGCACAAAGTGGATATGCTCAGAAGTATATCATGATATGCATCTTTTTTTTTTAAAGATTTTCTTTATTTGAGAGAGAGAGAGAGAGAGAGAGAGAGCATAAGCAGGGGCAGCAGCAGAGGGAGAGGGAGAGGCAGACTCCCCGCTGAGCAGGGAGCCCGACACAGGACTTGATCCCAGGACCCTGGGACCATGACCAGAGCCAAAGGAAAACACTTCACCAACTGAGCCACCCAGATGCCTCTCTGTCACATATCTTTTTAAGACCAGTCATTTGAAGATTGGATATCAGGAAGTGTGGAGTGGAAATAGGGAAGTTTACAGATGGGGAAAGAATAGGGTAGTGACCAGGTTTGTACTGGGTACCAAACAACAAGAATAGAATAGTTCTGGGAGTAATTGATGTGGGATATAAGAATGCTTCACCAAACAAAAAAAAAAAAAATGCTTTACAGGTTTAGGGCTTGAAATCTCAGGCAGATAATGGTGTCATTTTTTTAAAGACAGGAATGACTACCTCTATCAAGTAATACTGTGATGTACATTCTTAGTCATAAATATCAGTGTAGCAATGACATTTTCTTTAGAGAAATTCTTAAAAATAGAGTTTATTCTTATTGTTTCTATATTCATTATCCACATTGCATGATTCCCCTCATAAACATTCCTACCAGTTTAAATTCATACTAACTGCAGGTGATAATATTGGTTTCACTGGACCTAAAAGTATTCTAAACCATTTAAATATTACATACTTTAATCACACAGTAATAGGTGATCGTTAATTTTATGTCAGCTTGACTGGGCTGAGGAATGCCCAGACAGAGGGTAAAACATTCTTTTCTCGGTGTGTTTATGTGGGTGTCTCTGGAAGAGATGAGAATTCGAATCAGTAGACTGAAAAGTCTACAGAAATCAAAGCAAGGTGGACACCATCCAATCCTCTGAGGGCTTGAGTAGAGGAAAAAGGTGGAGGAAGGAAGGAAGCACAAATCTGTGTTATCTGCTCCGCTAGGAGGCCCACTTGGTCCTGCCCTCCGACACTAGCGCTCCTGGTTCTCAGGCCTTTGGACTCAGTCTGGGACTCACAACACCGGCCCCTCAACTCTTAGGCTTTGGACTCAAACTGAAATACACCACTCACTTTCTTGGTTCCCCAGCTTGCAGACAGTGGTTCATGGGATTTCTTGGCCTCCATAAACTTGTGAGCCAATTCTTACAATAAATCTCCTCTTTTAACTATCTATCTATCTATCTATTTATCTATCTATTTATCTATCTATCTATCTATCTATCTATCTATCTATCTATCGTCTATCTATCCATCCATCCATCCACCCACCTCCACCACCCAGCCATCCATCCATCCATCCTTCCATCCATCCACCCACCCATCCATCCATCCATCCTTCCATCCATCCAGCCAGCCATACATCCATCCATCCATCCTTCCATCCAGCCATCCACCCATCCATCCATCCATCCACCCATCCATCCATCCACCCATCCATCCATCCATCCATCCATCCATCCATCCATCCACCCACCCACCCATCCATCCATCCATCCTTCCATCCAGCCAGCCATCCAGCCAGCCATACATCCATCCATCCACCCACCCAGACAGCCAGCCAGCCAGCCAGCCAGCCAGCCAGCCAGCCAGCCAGCCATCCATCCATCCATCCATTCATCCAGCCAGCCATGCACCCACCCATCCAGCCAGCCAGCCAGCCATCCACCCAGCCATCCGTCCATCCTTCCATCCATCCATCCATCCATCCTTCCATCCATCCATCCATCCATCCATCCATCCATCCATCCATCCAGTTAGTTGTTTCTCTGAAGAAATCTAATTCAGCCTACTTTACAAAAATGTATAAATTTTGGAGTACAGGTAAGTACATTAACAAAGCATGAACATACTTATGGAAACATCACAGAGGTAAAGAAAAATACTATTAGCCCACCAGAAACCCATCATACTTCCTCCCTTTTGGCTCCTCATAGCATGGAATAGTTTTCTCTGTTTTTGGAAATGGTCTAAAACAGTATTTGTCTGTGTTTGTGTTTGGCTAATGTTGCTCAATGTTTGCTAGTGAGATGGATCCATATTCTTCATTTAGCTGTATTATAATCTGTGGCTATCCCGTGGACCCCCTTACATGTGATCTCACTTTCCCACGGTCGATCACAGTCAGGAAGCAGATGATCCTCCTTCTGCCATATTGCCCGAAGTTTATTAGTCATGTAACGCTACATCAGAATGCCTACATATTCCATTCACTTCATCTCACTACTATTATTTCACATTATCAGTATTTCAGCATCTCAGATCATCACAAAAAGAAGAAAGGTAAAAATAGTACAATAAAATATTTTGAGAGAGAGATCACATTCACATAACTTTTACTAGACTATATTGTTATATCTGTTCTATTTTATTATCAGTTACTGTTATTCTTTTACTGTGTCTAATTTATAAATTAAACCTTATCATAGGTACGCATGTATGGGAAAATTGCATATACAGGGCTCAGTAATATCTATGGTTTCAGGCATCCACTGGGGGTCTTGGACTGTACCACTTACCAATAGGAGGAGACTAGTGGATATTCTCTACTTACCACAATTTATTCATTTATTCTACTATTGATGGTTACTTGAGTTGTTATCAGTTTGGGGCTATTTAAACAATTCTAAAAATATACTGATATTTTGGTTCTGTTAGGAGGACCATCTTCCTAGGAGTGAAATTTTGATATCCTAGTATATGCATTGATTTATATTTAGAAGATAATGTCAAACCATTCTTTCAAGTGAATTCACACTTTTATACTGGAAGCGGTCTTTGAAAATCCTGAATTATTCACACCCTTACAATTATTCTGTGTTACTCTTCTTTTGATTTTAGCCCTTCTCACTGGTGTGTAGTGGTACCCAGTTACAGTGGTAATTTGCATTTTCCTCAGAGATTTGGGCTCCTTTTCCTAAGTTTGTTGCCCATTAGAATAGCACCCTCATGAGGTTGTAGCTGGAGTCTCTTGTCTGCTCCTCTCCAGTTGTCTGCAATTTTCTTATTGACATGTTGGAGTACCCTATATATTCTTTATACAAGGCCTTTTTGGTTATATGTCTTAGAAATATATCCTTCCACTCTATGAAATGTCTTTTTTTTTAAGACTTTATTTATTTATTTGAGACAGAGAGAATGAGAGATAGAGAGAGAGCACGCGCAAGAGAAGGAAGAGGGTCAGAGGGAGAAGCAGACTCCCCGCCGAGCAGGGAGCCCGATGCTGGACTTGATCCCGGGACTCCAGGATCATGACCTGAGCTGAAGGCAGTCGCTTAACCAAATGAGCCACCCAGGCGCCCCTGAAATGTCTTTTCACTATCTTAATTATATATTTTGATGAGCATTTTTAACCTTAATAAAGAACAGTTTATCTACCTTTTCATCACGGTTAGTGCTGTCGGTTCTCCTTTAAGAAATCATTCTTTGCCCAGGTTTCGGAGGATACGCTCCCCTGGTACCTTCTAGAATCCTTATGGAGTCCACACACCAACTAGGACTTGATTTGTGTGTGACGTGTGAGGAAGGGAGCCGCTAAAGGCAAGATGCACCCTACAACACAATGAATTTCCTTGCAAATGTGAAAGGTGATGTTAAACCAGGCGCACGGGGAGAAGAGTTTATTATAGGAATGAAAAAATGAGTAACGGCTAAAATTGAGTTTGAAGCAGGAGTGTGGAGAGATGAAGCTGAAGAGATAATAATGACTAAAATAGGACTTATTAATAATACATTTGCAATATTATAATAAATTATATTACTTAGGGCTGCTACTTTTGACAGTAAGTGAGGCTTGATTCCTTTCAGCAACAGTAATAAGTGAAAGAATAATGAATAAGAGAGATTTACACAAAAATCTAGCTTGAAATGCATGTCTTATTTAAAAAAAATCCATAAGTTTTTAAAACAAATTCACTCTAAATAGCAATGCTTTATCAATAGTTGTAATAGTGAACAGATTAGACATCAAGATTTATACTTGAGTATTTTTAACATTTTTAAAATTCCCTCAAATATGAGCAAATTGCTAAGGTATGTAGATATGCTCACATATTTTCGGGGTGGAAGCCTTTTAAAGAACTTCTCCTCCAGAGATAGTTTTTAAGTAAAAAACATTTTAAAAAATAAAATGTATTTTTTTTCACCAAACATTTTCTGGCTTTGGTACTTAACATAATAATAACTGCTTTTTTATACAAACTAATAAGGTTAAGTGTCCACATGATTTTTATAGTGCTACTGAATTTTAATGGGTCTTGTGCACAATCAATTATGAAAATGTTTAGGTCATTCCCACTTGCTCATATTGGCAAAGAACAAGACAGAATAAAAATGTGTTCAAAGTATACACGGTTGTGAAACTGCAGTCATGTCACTTCCTGAAATCGTCCACATGCATATTTGAGAATACTGGGTTATAATATCAGATATTAGAAGCATTTATAGGAATCCATGAACCAGTCTCAGATTTCAGCCATATTAAACAATATCAGATAATCTTTTTTGAAAGAACCAGTTAGTAAATATGTATTTAGTCAAAATCTCCATTAGTAGCCATTAATGAAGAACATATAATAATATCAAACTTTGTCCCTGTCCTCAAGGTACTAGTAGTCTAATTGAAAAAGCTAATATCTCTATACATGAAAGTTAAAGACGAGTCTATTGATTAAACATTACCCAGAGTCGTCATTAGAATTCAGACTGCACTGATATCTTGCAGAAATATGTGATATGCAGAGCTGATCTTGATAGAGACAATGACTTAGATGGTAGGATAGGATAAAATGAAATTTTGGAATTATCGCCATGTTTCCTAATTCTTTAGTTTTTACCCACCATCCCGAGGGAGCATGCAGGCATTTGAGGCCCGACTCTTAGGGAATGGAAAATCAGGAGATATATATATATGAGACTTTAGAAAAAAGAAAGCAGATGGGGTGCCTGGGTGGCTCAGTCATTTAAGTGTCTGCCTTCAGCTCAGGTCATGATCCCAGGGTCCTGGGATCGAGCCCCGCATCGGGCTCCCTGCTCGGCGGGAAGCCTGCTTCTCTGTCTCCCACTCCCCCTGCTTGTGTTCCCTCTGTCACTGTCTCTCTCTGTCAAATAAATAAAATCTTAAAAAAAGAAAAAAGTAGACAATCCTGCTAAGAACATAGAACTGAGTTCACGATGCTATACGTACCGGCTTCTTTGAGGTGATGCTAAAAAGGTTTCAACATGTTTATAATAAGAAATATGGAGCTCTGTGGCTGCACTTGGCACACTCCTAACTGCTGATCTCTGTAGGTGATGAATGGAATTGGACTTTGAGCTACCCACTTAAGCTATTGACCTACGAGCTATTTCACATGGCAGGCAAGCCTGGTCAACCCCAAAGCAGGAGCAGAGACCTTCTTAAGTAAGACAACTGATGGAATGTGTTGCAAGCAAACTCCGGCGAGAATAGCCTCCCCTAGGATAAATAAATAGTGCACCAGTCAGCAGTATCTCAGGACTATAGATCGCAATGTTCTTGCCCATGCCCTTATGGGCTTAAGGAAGAAGGGTTTCAATATATCGGTAACCTGGAAGTGAATTCCTGGTAGAAACTGGTTACAGTTTGAAACAAGACCCAACCCTCAGAAGTTACATAAATAACAGATGTAGAATCAAAGAATGAATGAATGAATGAATGGTCTGAAAGCAGTCAAGAAAGACCAGGGTACGGACTTATGATCACTGGAGAAATCTAGCCTATCTAACTGCTTTATTGATGACCTAATTTCAAAATAATGCAAGAGCATTTTGTTAATGCCCAAACTTGAGACAAAATTCTGATTCTGATTTCATGAAACATTTTGGCTATTTCACGTCAACAAATATGCGTTACCACCTAAGTCTGCCAGACACAATGCTCAGTGATGAGCATACAAAGATGAAGGACACATTTGCTCTCCCAGCAAGGAATTTGCCATCTTAAAAAAAAAAAAGAAACCCATAAACAGACAATTTTGAGAAGGAAAAAGGTGGCACCATTTAAAGTCAGTCCAGTCATGGGGCGCCTGGGTGGCTCAGTTGGTTAAGCGACTGCCTTCGGCTCAGGTCATGATCCTGGAGTCCAGGGATCGAGTCCCGCATCGGGCTCCCTGCTCAGCGGGGAGTCTGCTTCTCCCTCTGACCCTCTTCCCTCTCGTGCTCTCTATCTCTCAGTCTCTCTCTCTCAAATAAATAAATAAAATCTTTAAAAAAAAAAAATAAAGTCAGTCCAGTCTACTAGATTGAGAATGTCTTTTTGGAGGACACAACATCTAACATAAACTTAAATGTAGGTAATGAGTTTGGTAAGTAAATCTTAGGGACTATTATGTTTCAGGCAAAGGGGAAAACATGAGTAAATGTAGGCAATCATAAAACCCATATCTAATCTATACTATTATAACATAAACATCAAGTTGGGGAGTGCTAGAAAGTAAGGCCCGGGAAACAGGCCAGGACCATGATACAAAGGACATGTTGTATGTCATATGGTTGATCCCGATGGAGCCACAGACATGCTCAGTAGAAGGGTAATAAGGCCAATTTCATATTGTAGATAAATCACTGCTGTTACACTGCAAACAGTGGATTCGGGAGTATAAGATGTAAAGCAAAGGGACATGGTTTATATTTGCTATTCAGGTTTCATCCAAGGAAGCAGACAAGCCAAGTTAGAATATGGCAAATATGCTGAATCTAACAGAGCAGTTTTCACTGATATCATATAATATATAACTTACTAAATGGCATAAATATCACCTATGTAAATATATACAAAGTGCAGAAAAGTTTCAGTTTTGATGCTGAAAAGAGCTTATAATGAGTCTATAAAAACAGAAAAATAGATTGTTGCCCCCATGGCTGTGTTTCAACCAAACTTCTAGCTTTTGTTTTTTTTCCCCCACTTATGTGATGAACTAGAATAAAATGTGTGTGAAAGAGAGAGAGACAGACAGAGCATCTGTGATTTGCCACCTTCATTCTTGCAGGGGAAGTTGCTTGGACAGGAAGGGTCTTGGGAAAGAAGTCGAACATGTATCAAAAATAACTGTTTATTATGTGCCAACATCTAAAAGCTTCAGAGAATTGAAACTGTAAAAATTAATTTTTTTACAAATAAATTAAAACATGCAAAATGAAGGCAGTGATTAAGATATGAATATAGAAATGTCAGTAGCATTGGAATAAAGTAGTTCGGTAATATTCCAGAGAAATGACTGTCTACTTAATTTTATCAGTATAATAAAATAATGGTGATAGCATATCTTTTGCATTTTTAATATTTAACTAGAGTAAGGGGGTGCCCATATTTTAAGAATACAGTTCCAAAGTATTTTGAGGGAGCTTTCAGGAGTGAAAATAATTTTCCTTCCCATATCGATACACTTCCAAGTCATTCTTCTTGCCTCCATTTTCTGACATTCTGCAAGCTCTGTGAACTTCGCTGTTAGGTTTGATTTCTCTCTTCTTTTTCTTTGTCCACAGTAAGCATTTTACCTGAGTGTCCAGACTGTCTCTCCGTGCTTATTTTACTAATTCTCATAGTATTGGCTTCCTGCGAGGTTCCTAACTGGCCCACTGAACACGCTTCCCTGCTGACCCCACAACCTCAGAATAGTCCGCACCAGCCTCTGGAGCCCAGAGTAAGGGTGTGTCCATGTGTGCGCATGCGCTTACATGACGTCACCTTCCTCCCTGGAGTGCTTGAATGAAACGTTCTATTTCCCCAGATAATGAGCTGTAGTAATTCTGAGGATCTCTGAAGCAAACATTTGTTTTTGCCATATCCTAGGAGGAGGTTTACATCTCTACCTCATGAGCTAAGCATCAAATTGTGACATGCCCTACTTTGGGAAAGAATAATTCTGGACTGACTATGAAGACATGGCTGTGGATTTTTGCCATAGATTTTCACAATCATTGATTATCTTCTTTCATTTTTAAGGGGGGGAAGAGAGGGACAATGCATTATATATAAATTGCCCTTTTCTCCAATTAGAAATTGGTTGTTTAACCAGTGAATGATCTTTGCAAATAAATTCCTCATAGTGTCTGAAATTTAATCACATGTTATAGAAAGAGCTTATTTATTTGTTTGTTTCCTTGTTTCTTTGTTGTAAATAAAGAATGTTATGCTTGGTTCTAATATTCTGCACATATTCTTGGATGGATTGAGGAGAATGGGAGATAAACTTACTCTATGCATTATTTTTTTGCATTATTATATATTAGTAAATAAATATGCATTTCCTCTAAAAGATACATTGTTTAATCTCTTTAAACCTGTTTTATTGGAACGCCTGGGTGGCTTGCTTGTTTAGCGTCTGCCTTCAGCTCAGGTCATGATCCCAGGGTCTTGGGATCATCGGGCTCCTTGCTCAGCGGGAGTCTGCTTTCTCCCTCTGCCTGCTACCCACCCCCATCTTGTGCACTCTCTGTCTCTCCGACAAGTAAATGAAATTAAAAAAAAAAATAAAAAAATAAGCCTGTTTTATTTTCTGTGTAATGGATATGAGGATAATATTAATAACAATTATGATACAAAATAACAGTATCTACCATCTATTGTTGTCCTGAGGATTAAATGAGTAAAAAACCCTTAGTGATATGCCTACCACAAGGAAACACTCAAGAAGCCTTAGCAATTACTAACAATTCCTAATTGTATATTATATCTTGCATAAAATTGAGCAATTCACAAAGATAATGGCATAATCCTACCAATCAAAAGGCTAAGTAATCCTTTTTACACTGATGGTACTAATTCCAACTGATGCGGTCTGTCCCCCTCCAGAGGAGGATCATGAGATGATTCTTTATAAAACTGGTAAACGAAACATCAATTATTCAGTGACAAGAGCTTGCCTCTAAGGGTTACAGACACTGAGAAATCAATAAATAGTGCTGGAAAAGTATTGTGATAGATGGTGCTAGTTTCAAAATTAATCATGTTTAGTTTAATCTCATTCAATAACAGTCATGATCTTGATTCTCACTGTTAAGTTACATTTCTTAGTGAAACAATCCTCTCTTAAGACTATCCTACCCATCATTCAGAGCTTTCTAATAGCAGTGTATTAAGTCATCATTAGCAGGTTCATTATCTATGGGCTGCTGTGGAAAATAAGAGCCTCTGTAATGGCCATGGACTAGAGTTCAGCCCATTTGTGTCAGAAGGATTTTGAATTATACTTTCCTTCTCACTCCTGCTCCTATCCTGCTGTAACGTGTTGCCAGAGAGCGTGAGATGCAGAACAGAAGTGTTTCTCTAATTGCTACTGTAAAAAATACTTAGTTTAGAACACAGTGAAACTTTCATTTATGTGAGCAGGAAAAAAAATAAACTATAAAAAAACACAGAGCAGAAGGTTTTAATCTTATTTCTTTTCCTTATGTAATAATCTGATTTATCAACTTTTCTGAATCTACTACCTCATTATTGTCATTTCAAATTTTATGATTAGCAGTAAGATGAGCGTTTAATTTCTGTTCCAAACTGGGACTGCTTTGGAAAAACCAGAATACTGAATCACCTGCCTGTGAGAACTACATTCTCCTGTTTGGCAAATGTGCAAACACTGGACTCAGAAATACCTTAGAGTTCATTTATTTTTTTAAAGATTTTATTTATTTATTTGACAGAGAGCACAGATGGGCAGAGCAGCAGGCAGAGGGAGAGGGAGAAGCAGGCTCTCCGATGAGCAGGGAGCCCCATGCGGGGCTTGATCCCAGGACCCTGGGATCATGACCTGAGCCGAAGGCAGACGCTTAAACGACTAAGCCACCTGGGTGCCCCAGCCTTAGAATTCTTTTAAAGTTCACTTCCCTGACCCATTGGATTACTCTATCTGCTCAGGCAGCCTGTCATCACAACTCAGGCCATTCACATGCTGAGCCTGAACAGTAGTCAGGAAGAGTTCCACTGATTAATCTATTTGTCACTCTAAAGAAAGAAAATGCCTTTACTTTAATGCTCCAAGTCACTGCGACATATTATTGAAGCACCATTAAGGAGGACCTGATATGATTTCTTTTCAAGAGTGACAGTGTGAATTGGTCTAGCAATATTCTCTTTCAGACATCTAATCTGACAAACTCACACCTTTTACATTTGGAAACAAGTGAACTTCATTTTCGAAATGGAATAAATTGTCAACACGAGTTTCTGGAACTCATATGGCCTCCACAAGCTATGGGCATCCATTTTCAGGGCAGTACAATAAAGGAAAACATGAAGTCTCTCAGCTATTACATGGATGAAAACTAAAGAACCAAATCATTTTGAATAGGTATAAAACCTTAGAGTCTATTATATACTCCAACATTACACTAAAAGAAAATCATCTCTGTAATAGTAAGCTTTTCTCTGCATAGAAATGTCCAGAGATGTCAAAAGAAAGTCCAGTTAAAAATATAAACATTTATTACTGATGTACTTTAACCTTAATTTGAAACCAAATATATGTTACTGTTTTTTTTAACTTTAGTTCTAATGTCTGTAAGCTATTCAGTAAGAGATGACTCAGGTTTTAAAATTCAAAACTTCAAGAATTGGCAACAACCAAATTTATAATAAAGTGTCTTCTTTTCATGTATAATACCTTCTGTTTTGATAATCATTGCTCACAGTTTAATTTCCAGGTCTTTCATTATTAATGGTGTTTAGATTTGTATGATGTTTAACTGGTTCTGACTTTTTTGTCCTTGATTATAAAAGCATGCATTAAACATTGCTGAATTTTGAAATACCTACACATATTTCCTTTTTAGGTACTGTCGGGGTAATTGCATCTCCTCAGGCACTCCTAAATTTGAATGTTGAGAGAGAATTTTTTTTCTTTTCCAAGGTATTATGAAATCATCTTATATGTTTTCCACGAGTCTTCAATTTGCTGCATAGCCTTTAGCGAAGATAAAGGAAATGCACTGTGTCTGCATAACCCAAAAACTGCTAGGACGAGAACAGCAAAGAGCAGGAATCTTTTTTTTTTTTTTTTTTTTGAGACAGGGAGAGACGGGGGGTGGGGGGAGAGGCGGGGCAGAGGGGGAGGAAGAGAGAGACTCCCAAGCAGGCTCACCTAGCCTGGAGCCCCACACAGGGCTCAACCTCATGACCCTGAGAGAATGACCTGAGCCAAAATCAAGAGTCAGGTGCTTAACTGACTGAGCCACCCAGGTGCTCCAAGAGCTAGAATCTTTGTTGAGCATTTAGGCTCAAAGGAAAGATTTACACCCCTCATTCAAGCAGAAGTGGCATATGAAGAAATCTTAGTGGAAGACACAGTGATGGGGACAAGATGCACTTGTAAAAGGCTTGTGATGAGCAGGGATGTTTTGAAGAAGTTCAAGTACAGGCTCATGTTTACAGTAGGACAAAAAGAGCTCCACAGGTCCGTTCAAATAAGGGAGAAAGAAGTTGATAGGTGGAGCCCGATCCATGCCTGGGAGAGGTTTCACTGGGGTTTTGGGTTGCAGAACTAAAGGATCGGTGACTTAACATTCCTACAGTTGCCGAGAGTGTCACTGGGAAGTAGGACTTGGAGGCTTTACTCAAAAATGCAGGAAGATGGTGAGAATAGAGAGAAGTAGTAGTAAACCAGCAGGGTTGGGGATTAATATGGGTGTAAACTAAAAACCACACAGAATTAATCATCTCATCAGTTATATTGTATCAAGACTCACTCCCTTAATTTTACTTAAAATAACCATGAAATGAATAGTTTAGATGAACTTTGAACCTTACTCTGTAGAAAAGCAGATCTTAGCACTCTATGTGTAAAATAGGCATATGATAGAAGAAGGTGGCGGGGATGAAACTTACAAAGATAGGTTTTGGTTCCCAGCCCAAAACTTAAACAGATTATCTCTCTATGGTCTTATCTAGTGGGAAGCACAAATCAGCAGCAGCAAGGCAGGTGCACTTGAACTTTCCCTCAATGCACTGGAGTAAAATTGGAGCAGTTGCTTGCTTAAGTTTTTTTATAGAATTCATTCAATTTGGCATGTGTGCTTAGACCCAGCTGTTCATAACTGAACGAAGTTGAAAAATGTTTCAAAATAACAATGGGGATACATTAAAGCTGTTTCCATTTAATAGTCCACATTGAAGAAAAAACTCAAATCAACCCATTTCAAAACTAGTCACAGTTTTGTCATCCTGCAGCTTTGCACTGTGGACAGAAGCAGAAGACTAGCGTGTTTTGTAAACAAGACTGGTTCTGGGTGAAAACTGTATTCCCCCTGTGAATAGCAGCCGAGTAAGTATTGCTCAGATTGCTAAGGCATGCTAATCCTATCTGCTTTTCTGTGGCCGTCTTGAAATTGAAGAAGTGACAGTTCAAATAAAATCTGGACTGATTATTCAGAGTTCTATAGACCATGGAAGATTTTAGAAGCCAGTATATATTTTAACCGATGAATATAACTAGTGTCTGTGCCAAGTCTCACTGTATCTAAAAACTTTATTATGGAACACTTAAATAGTTCTTGATAAATCTTTAAGAACTTTTTAATTTATTTGGCCATATAATACTATTGGGCTTTTTCTATTTTATAAGTACCTTATTTATACATTGAGAAATTAACCTAAAAATATTACCAAATTTCTTTCCCTAGGTTCAGAAAAACAAAACGTATTAAATTTATCAAAAAAGATCAAACACTTTCCCTACCAACTCCAATTTGATTTTTGACTTGATGAACCTTGGACTACAATTTTGTATTTGGGTTTCAGAAGAACCAAGCGCTCTTCTTAATTCCATGCCTGATGCTTGTCAATGAAGCAATGTGTTGTGTGGTAAACAGGATAGAGGCTATGAGGCTGACAAACTGACTGAAGTTACTTGACCTCTCTGAGCTTCCATTTTTGCATTAGAAATGCTGACCACTTAGCAGCCCTTATTAGTTGGTTATGTTTCCTTTCACAAACTCACAGATATATACTACTTAGAAGGAACTATGCCAGAAAAGCTGAAAATGGGACACAGCACAGTAATCAGAGAAGGAGATCCTGTTTTGAGGAAGGTGTCAGGTATCCTGTGAGGTGAACGGTCTACTGCAAACATCACCAGTTTCTGTAAATAGCTTCCCCAGTGAAAACCATAGGGCAGCTTTTCCAGTGGTGTTGAGGTGAGCAGAGAAACAGTACATGAAATGACTGAGCTTGGAGCATACACTCAGATAGTATTTGTGTCCAAAGTATTACACACAGGCTCAGATAGTGACACAGCATACACATATGTCCTGTAAAATACTCAATCTTTATCCTCAGTAAGACTCACCAGAGTTGTTTCAAAAAATCCTTAATCACTGAATTTAGTAGCATTATGATCTAATCCCAGTATAGGAATCATAACTTTTAAAAAGATACATTTGGCTGAGTAACTTTTTCCAAACGACATAATAAAATGATCTTGTAAGGCTCTCAAATAACCTAAGAAATTCATTAAAGAAAGCACTTCATGTCCTAATCACATGATTCCATTAACTTACTCTAAGATTTAGGAAGTTAAATTCAAGTCCTTGCCTGCAAGTGTTAACCTTCGAGGCCATCACTTAACACCTCTTCATATTTCACAGTGGTCCTTCTATCATTTCCAAACCAGGACTATGTATGTCTTCATATTTGCTATTCACTTAATCTTACATTTTTGTAATTTCTATGCCATGATGTAAATAAATACATTCAAATCCCAAAAATGTTAATATCGTCTCATCTACCACATTCTTTTCTATTCAGTTTTTGAGAAAAAGACATTTTTCTCAAAAAGTTAAAACCTTATTATCATGATTAATAGAAATTACTAGGCACAAGCTTGTTAATAAAAAAATATTGGAATTAGTAACTCCAACCAACTTTTTTGTAGGTCTGTCCCCAAACCAAAAATATACCAGGAAATAAACACAATGAATCTCCCAAAGACAACAAATATACATGCTTTAGTTCACCACCTTATCCCCAGTACAATGCTTGATTTGAATTTGAATTAAAATAATTATCCTTTCAAAAGATGGCTATATGAACCATTTGAATATAGTCGACTTTCTTATCCATTAATAAGTTACTATCAGCTGTAGAGAGTAGAGTACCTGCACTGAAAGTCTGTGGGTAAAGTTTATATGGCTCAACAGAATATACAAAAAATAAATAAATAAATAAACTGATACACAAATATATATAATTACAACATAATTATATATACAAAAATTTCCTTCTTAAAATGGTTATTGAAGCAGACCCTATCCCCTGAAACCCAGCCAGTTACAAGGAAACATGCTTTGGATCAAATGCTGTGTATACAGGCAGGACCCCTCACCAGCCTTGTGCTGTCTGTGCTTGGTGGAAGAAATAAGGCTTATCTCGATGAAAGAGCTATCAAATGCCCAGGGAAGACAACATGAAATAGCCTGAGAGATCTTATCCTAAGAGAAAGAGGGACAATGGGGGAGTACGATCCTAGGTTCACCTCCTCCCATGGATACAACCAGATAACACCCACATCATTGTAAATAACCCAGAAAAGGACCCAAAGACTGGCAGAATAGACTCTCCACACGTCACATCAAAAAAGATAGAAAGAATGGAGACATGGTCAGGAGCCAAATGGACCCAAGGGACTATCCACAGAAAGGAGGAATGCCTCAGGCATGGAGAGGGGAGAGAGGCAGACTCCACACAAGGTACTCCAGGCATGGAGCGCCTACACCGGGAAGATGAACCCCTATAACATCTGGCTTTGAAAACTAGAGGGCCTTAACTTCACAAGTTCTTAAAATCAGTGGGGCTTAATACCTGGAACTTTAAAATTAGCAAGCTAGGCTCTGGGAGAGCCAGAGGATGATGGGAAACTGAGTCCCTGCCCTTGAAGAGAGCATAAAAAACAGCCTGGCTGAGATATAGCACAGAAGCAGCAGTTTGAAAAACACCTGTATGGTAGGGAGATTTGTCTTTTAATTTTGGGGCCTATGCTAGAGGCAGTGATCTTTGGGAGACTTCTCTAGGAACAAAAGACCTGGTGGATGTAATTTCCCTCCCCCCACACCCCCACCTAGATATAAAGGAACCAGCAACAGGAGCACTCTCCACCTAGCTTGCTAATAGTGTGCCCCATTCCACACTCTCCTGCAGACCCGCCCCCCCAACCCAGCTTTAGCAGGAGTTCACCAAAGACAACCACTGCAGACGACAGCATTGAAGGCAAAAGTGGCTCAGTCACAACAAAAGGGCACATGCAACACACACCAGAGACACCTCTGAAGCACCAGGTTCTGGTGAAGAGGGAACACTACATTGCAGGTCACTACAGGAACTCATCTTCATAAGGCTGCTACTTGCAAGAGCAGGAAACACCACTGGCTTTCTTAACACATAGAAACAGACACAGAGTTAGACAAAATGAAGAGACAGAGAAGTATGTCCCAAATGAAAGAACAGGACAAAACCACAGCAAGAAACCAGAATGAAATAGAAAGAAGTAATATGCCTGATATAGAATTTAAAGTAATGGTAAAAAAGATACTCACTGGACTTGAGAAAAAAGGGCAGGACCACCGTGAGACCCTTAAAGGGGTAGAAAACATAAAAAAGAACCAATCAGAGATGAAGAACTAAATAATTAAAATTAAGGCTACACTAGAGGGAATAAACAGTAGACTAGAGGAAGCAGAAGAGTGGACCAGTGACCTGGAGGAGAGTAGTAGAAAGCAATCAAACTAAACAGGAGAGAGAGAAAAACAATGATACAAAAATGAAAATAGACTTAGGGAATGAGCAAAAGATCAAGTGTAATAACATTCACATTATAGGGATCCCAGAAGGAGAAGAGAGAGAAGGGGACAGAAAATTTATTTGAAGAAATAATAGCTTAAAACTTCCCAAATTAGGGGAAGAAAACAGAAATTCAGCTCCAGGAGGCACAAAGAGCCCCCAGTAAAATCAACCCAAGGAGGTCCACAACAAAACACATAGTTATTGAAAATGGCAAAAAGTAGTGATAAGAGAGAATTTTAAAAGCAACAAGAGAAAAAAAGACAGTTATACAGCACAAGGAAAAATCAACAAAACTAAAAGGCACCCTATGTTATGGGAGAACATATTTGCAAATGACATATCTGATAAAGGGTTACATATTTCTAAAATATGTAAAGAACTTATACAACTCAACACCAAAAAAGCATCAAGTAACCTTATTATAAATGGACAGAAGACATCCAGATGGACAAAAGATACATGAAAAGAGTCTGAACATCACTCATCATCAGAGAAATGCAAATCAAAACCACAATGAGTTATACCACACACCTGTCAGAGTGGCAAAAATTTAAAAACACAAGAAATGTTGGTGAAGGTGTGGAGAAAAAGGAGTCCTTGTGCACTCTTGGTAGGAATGCAAACTGGTGCAGCCACTGTGGAAAACAGTATGGGGGTTACTCAAAACGTTAAAAATAGAATTATCCTAGGATCCAGTAATTCCTCTATTGATTATTTACCCAAAGAATAAGAAAGCACTAATTCCAAAGGGATGTATGCACCCCTACATTTATAGCAGCATTACTTACAATAATCAAATTATGGAAACAGCCTGTGCCCATCAATAGGAGAATGGATAAAGAAAATGTGATATATATATATATATATATATATATATATATATATATATATATATAATGCCATATTACAGTCATAAAAAGGAATGAAATCTTGATATTTGCAATAGAGAAGGATCTAGAGCATATAAATCTAAATGAAATATGTCAGAGAAAGACAAATCCAATATTATTTCACTCATGTGGCATTTAAGAAATGAAACAAAGGAAAAAAGAGACAAATAAAAAAACAGACTCTTAACCAAAGAGAACAACTGGTGGTTACCAGAGGGGAAATAGTTGGGAGGGGAAATGTATGAAATAGGTGAAGCGGATTAAGTAAACCTATTGTAATGAGCTTTGAGCAATGTACAGAATTGTTGAATCATATTGTACATCTGAAAGTAATATAACACTGTATGTTAATTATACTTGAAATCAAATAAATAATAAATTTAAAATACAGAAAGAATGCAGCAGATATTTCAAAAAGGTCATTTACTAAAAGCCAATAAACAAAATTAGACCTACAAAAAATAAAATGGCTTCTGAAATAAACTACTCAACAGGAGAGAGAATTAAGACTGAAGAACAGAAGAAAATACTATCCATGCATCAATGCATCCATCCATCTAGCCATTCATTTATCTATGCTTCCATCCATCCATCCACCCATCCATCCATCCTTCCGTCCATCCACCCATCCATCCATCCACCCACCCATCCATCCATCCATCCATCCATCCATCCATCCATCCTTCCGTCCATCCATCCATCCACCCATCCATCCATCCATCCATCTATTATCCATCCATCCATTTATCCATCCATCCATCGATTCATCCATCTGTCCATTCATCTACCAATATCTCTTCCTAGTAGCTGCAAATACAACTCTTAGGGTTATGAGTCATTTTGAAAAACAGATGATAACAATAATGAATACCAATACTTTGGGCATTTCTTTTTTCTTTAAGTTTGTTTATTTATAATCTCTAAACCCAACATGGGGCTGGAACTCATGACCCCAAAATCAAGAGTTGCCTGCTCCAACAGCTAAGCCAGCTAGGTGCCTCTGCTTTGACCATTTCTAATAAAAATTCCTATGAATGAATATTACTTATTTTCAAGCATATATTTAATTTATAGTCAAAAGTTAAGGCACTACCAGGCTGAAGAACATTGAAGAAAATGTTTGTGTTCTTAGACTATGAATGGACGTCTAATACATAAAGTGATGAGCTAGATGAATTATGAGAAAGTAATGGGTTTAAGTTTCATTGATTCAAAGTTATGATTGAGCAGCTCATTTCTCTGATGTAAGGAGAAATGTAATTAGAAAGGAACTGCAATTGCAGTGTTCATTAAAAAAAATAGTCTACAAGCTCATACATCACTCTGAGTCAGTTAAGAACTTACTGAGGAACGTGATAATTCTATTTTTTACAGTTTTTTTCTTTTTTTTGCACCAAATTGCAGTCTTGGGCTGAAACTGAGGAGGAGGGACTAGCAGCATCCATGTGAGCAGCTGAGCTTAACAATACTTGCAGTGATGAGGATCCCAGAAAGTGAGCCTGGAATTCTGGGGAGCTGCCTTTCAGACTTCTATTTGGGAGACAAATACTGATGTGCATGGATGGCTGTCACAGGTCATCACATGAGCTAAATGGAAATCTGTCTGGACTCATGCCAGTGACGGTAACGAGTAACATCAAGCAAACTCAGGGCTTAACTCTCTCTTCTTAACAAGGGCTTGTCCAAGTTGGAGAGAGAGTGTTCTAGTCTATCTACATGTTACCTCTTCTTTTTCCTTCTGTGGGGCTGGGGGTGGATGGTAGCGTTAAAAGTCTTTTCTATCCCTTTCTAAAAAAATGGTCTATAAACTCAGAAATATTTAATAAGAAAGTAAATTCCACAGAACTTAATCTTCCAAGAAAATAAATTTTATTATAAATACTTATGGAAAAGAAAATAAGCATATATGTTTATAAAATAAGCCTGATTCTAGGGGTGCCTGGGTGGCTCAGTTGTTAAGTGTCTGCCTTCAGCTCAGGTCATGATCCCAGGGTCCTGGGATCGAGCCCCACATCGGGCTCCCTGCTCTGCGGAGAGCCTGCTTCTCCCTCTCCCACTCCCCCTGCTTGTGTTCCCTTTCTCACTCTCTCTGTCAAAAAATAAATAAAATCTTTAAAAAAATGAGCCTGATTCTATAGGTCATGTCTCAAAACCAATCTCATTACTGTTATGATGCTTTAGGTGTGGGAGCGCATGTGAGTGTTTTTGAATGGAGAGTGAATACCTATCGGTGAACCTGGGTGGCTCAGTCAGATAAACTGAAATCAAGAGTTGAAGACCAAAATCAACTCTTGATCTCAGTTCAGGTCTCGATCTCATGCTCACATCCCGGACATGCCACAACTAGCACCTAAACTATATGTTTTGCGTCCTTCATCTCTCTCTTCCCAGCAAAACCCAGCTTATCATTTAATACTTAATGAAGTTCACCTTCTTAACAAAACCCTTCTACTTCTCAGTTGTAAAAAGAGTTCCTTGTCCTTGAACTTGTGTCCTTTATATGTGCCCATAAGATAGATCACATGGTACTTTGTGGTAGTCATGTACGTCTGAATATAATATACCTTTTCTTGCTAGCATTCAAGGTCCTTAAAGGCAGTGTCTGGGTTTTGAAGGACTTTCATCAAAGAGGTCAAATAAACTGTCCCCAGGGACACAAAATCAGGCAAGCTCCTGTTTCCCACTGATGGAATGGAACATTAACTCCTTGTCCAACTCAGCCGCATATGCCTGGGTGCTAAGAGTGTTCCAAGGCATCCCATGCCTCCAGGGTGACACTGAAGCCCCTGAGGTGTGCCTCTGTCAGGCACTGCACCTGGACTGGCTGGAGATGACAGAGATGCTGTCCTGTGGCCACCTGGTCCAGAGGCAGGGGATCCTGATGGCCCCGAGGCAGCACCTGAGCACTCTCTGGTCTAGTATGTGGGCATCATAAAGCTGGAACCACCAGCTGGAACCCATCTTTGACACACTCTCTGTATTACAAGAGTATTTTACACATCACAGCTATTAATATACTTACTGAATAAATAAGAGTTCAGAAAGCAGAATGGAAAGATAAGAGTGAATGTCACATTAGAAGTGAAAAATTCCATTAAGAATACAATAAAGCACAATGAACACAATAGGTTAATCATTTTGAAATGGTGAAGGCTGGAAAGAGTCTTAGGTTGCTATTGTTGTATGAAGTCATGTAAATCACTGATACTCAGCTTTGTTAATGAGTTAAGAAAGTCAGAGCAGCTTTCTAATTCTACTTCTGGTGAAAATAGCTGTGTCATCTCTCTGGGTCTCATTTCTGCATTTGCGAAGTGAGAAATGAATTGGATGACATCTAAGCATTTTTCTAAACTTTGAAACTGATGTGCTTAAGATCCTCAGTCGATGGCAAAGAAGTAAACATTCACCTAACGGATACTGTCAAGCACAAATCAGGTGCTTAGGCCCCTATCTTGTTGCTAGCAAGACGGAGTAATGAACAAAACAGACTTAACGCCCCGCCGTCTTGGAGTTGAAATCTTAGTATGCGGAGTCATAAAGCAAAATACAAGTGTGTGGTCTGTTAGAAAATGATAAGTTACAGAGAAACAGAAGGGAAGGTGTATAATGAACAGGCCAGAGGGTGAATAAGCTGAACACGGTGGCGAAAGCCAGACTGTCTGGAAAGTGCGGTGAAGGGTCCAGGCTTGGGGATAATGCAGGAGGAGCGTCCCTGCCAGAAAGGACAGTGCCAACATCCTGATTGGGGGTGGGGGCAGGTGCCACCTGCTGGGAACACGATAAGGAACGCTGTGGCTTGAGCCAAGTAAGAGAAACAGAGCCCACTGTAGGCACTGTGCCAGCAAGTTAAGAGGAGGTTAGGTCACCTAGCATCCTCAGGACATTGAAAGAATTTGGCTTTCACTTGGAATGAGATGGAGAGTCACTGAGGATTTTGAGCAGAGTGGTTTGGCTTTCAAAGGGTCACTTGGGCTCCTGTGTTAAAATGGATTATAGTGGGGCGAGGAGGTGAACAGAGACATGGGAGTCAACAGTTTCTAGAAGATACTTCTGACAATAGTGCTTGAAAAATTAGTAACTTGGCTAAAGTTGCGGTAACGAGTCCACCTCTTTTAATTTAGGTTTTTCCACTGTGGCCATCAGAGTGACTAAAAGTTCTACCTTCCTAAAATATATAAGATATCCGAATCACTTTCTCCAGCAATCCAGAGCTAAAACACCGCAGTCAGGTAACATCTGGCTCTACGTAATGTGATAAAAAGGAAAAAAAAAAGAGAGAGAGAGATAAACAGTACTGTATTGGTTGCTAAAAAAAAAATGATTCATTGCAAGTATTCGTCATGATGTCATGAGATCAATAACATCTCCATTAACAGAAGAGGTCACACAGAAAGCAAAAGAGGGGACTTCCAATTTGGAGAAGGTATAATCACTCCTGGCAAAGAAATATGGAGAAAGGTGTATTTGTTTTCTATTGCTGCCGTAACAAATTACTGCAGAACTGGTGACTTATCCTTAGTTCTGAAGGTAAGAGATGAACACTATGTCTCACTGGGCTAAAATCACAAGGCTGGCAGGGCTGTGTTCCTCCTGCAGGCATAAGCCGAGACTTGTTCCTTGCTGTTCTACTTTCTACTGGGTGGCTCCCTTCCTTGGTGTGTGTTCCCTTTGATCCTGAAAACCAGCAATGGCCAGCTGAGTCGCTTTCAGTGGGGCATGATGCCTTCTGTCTCTCTCTTCCATCTTAAAGGATGTTTATGATCACCCTGGGCCCACCTCGATAATCTGGGATAATCTCCCCATCTCAAGGGCAAGTGATGAGTAACTTTAGTTCCCGCCTGCCATATATGGTACATACTCCCAGGTTCTGGGATTAGGACCCTTACATCTTCTGGGGGCTCTTCACTCTGTCTACCACCAATGGTAGGTTGGATAGGTTGAAGGGGATGATGCCAGGTAAATCTTTCCCTTGCGTCATAGCTTTCATCAAACTTGATCCAAACATATGTAGTAGGATATATGGCACATTTCAAAACTGTCCCATTTCATTATTTTATCTTATGAAGTCAACCCATCTTTAGAGACAACAACTGACATGTTATCAGATTACTGCCTTTCTGTGTGATCATGAGAGGAGTTGTCTGTGCAGGAGACTTTCCCAAACATGTTTAATCTTGCTTATCTTCGGAGTGCATGTGTGTTATTTTTCAGAAGGTGACTAAGGCAATTTTGAGCATAACATAAAGGCAGTTAGGATGTGTATGCCTACTCATTACCTCTCAGATGAACTGTAAAAGCCCCCACTTAAAAGGGATGATGATAATACTCAAGAATGAAGAAGCCACACTTGGAAAATATTCTAATACACTGATCATTGAATGGTGAAGACTCTGCCATGTGGAAGGACATGGAGAAAGATTATCCACCTATGTTTCTGGAAAGTTGTTTTGGGGTTTTGTTGTTGTTGTTTCCTGAAGAGACTGTAGATTTCCACTGCAGATTTCCATATGATGAGTGACAGACCTTGGGTAGAAATATTAGGTCTGTGGAGGCACGCCTTATTCTGGGGAAAGTCCGTACATATTCTTTCCTCAGAGACTTGTATTTAAGGTCTCCTTTCTGGATGGGAGAGAAATGCCCAAGGGCACTACCAAAATGCCTCAGGGGGCAGCCCTGGAAAGTCTACCTCTTTCGCTTTTTTTCAACCATCACTGCCATCTTCCAGTAATTCATCAAAATAACAAAGGGAAAGAGGAGAGTCACCTGCTACATGTCTAGGCCTCTTAGAAAATGGGGAGTTGTTCCTTTGGCCACACACGCATGATTCTATAAGAACAGTGATATTGTAGCCATCAAGGGAATGGCACTGATCAAAAGGAACGCCCTGTCAACATTGCCATGGGAAAGCAGGAGTCCGTGAGGTTACCCAGCATGCTGTTGGCACTGTTGTGAACAATCAAGGGAAGGCCGAGATTCTTGCCAAGAGAATTCATGTATGTATGGAGCACACTCAGGGCTCAAAGAGCCAGGATAGCTTCCTGAAGTGTGTGAAGGAAAATGATCAGAGAAACAGAAGGAAGCCAAAGAGAAAGGTACATGAGTTCAAGTGAAGAGCCAGCCTGCTCCACCCAGAGAAGCACACTTTGTGAGAACCAACAGAAAGGAGCCTGAGCTGTGGAACCCATCCTGTATGAATTCATGGCATGATAAGTATAAAAACAATAAAAGATCTCAGGATTGTACAAAAAAAAAAAAAAAAAAGGTCTACCTCTTGCACAGGTGACATATTACCCAGTAGTGGACATCTCTAGAGATGTAAGGATTTATGACCTTTGAGAACAGCCATATTGCATGCTGAATTTTACATGTCTTTTTGTTGAAATTTTCATCACTCTCTTATAATTTACATACAGCATAATTTTGGTTAGAAATTACAGATTTGCCTCTATTCTCACTGTATTTGCCGAAAGGATGGATAGGTGTCCACCACTCGGATGAAGTGTTTCACAAAAAGCTACATGGGCAAGAAGGAACCAGAGGGTGTCACTTGCAGGATGAGTGCCCTGCGTAAAAGGGGTTAGAGGTTCTGATCTGGGGCCAGATGGTAAATTGTGGTGGCAAGTAATGACCCAGAAAGATTTTGGAGCAGATACATGTCCCTGGAAATCTCTAGATACCTCATAAATGATTGAATTCTTACACATAATCAAGTAAACTTGGGGTCAGGCTTTTTTACTCAGGCATTCAGGGAAAACATGATTTTTAGACTAGAGATATCTAAGACATAAGTGCCAGACACAAGAGAAGGTGTAATAAATACTCTAAAGGAACTTAAAAGCTTATTTAGGGTTTGTCTTGCAAGCCAACCCTTTTCCCTGCACGTTCTTATAAGACTGTTAGTGGCATGATGCTACCAATGTGTATTTTATCCAAAGTTGCTATTTTGAAAACCACGTTTGGTGCATGCCAATAGGAAACGATGACAGAGTAAGACAAAAGAGAGTTTGTAGATGATGAGGCAGCACACGGGCCCACTTAGTCACCCTTTAATAAGCATACACTCGTACCCTACAGTACAGTTCTTCATTTGGTTCCAAGTGTACTTTAAGTCAGTCATTGTAAATCAGCACCACCTGAGAGCAAAAGGAGCGTGAGAGATGAACTTATCCTTTTTAACATAATATATGGGCAAGAGTAATATCCTACACATCACACATGCTGTGCAGTGCTCCTAAATACTGTAGGTGACGTAGGCATGCTGAAATTTCTCTTTGTCCTCATGTGTGGGGTTCTAAAATATTTGATGTATAAAGAAAATCAAAGAAAGGAAAACCAAATTGCTTTAAAAGAAGAAATTTGTTTTCGTTAAACACCACACACACACCACACCACACCACACCACACACACCCACACCCACACCCACACAGTGGCAGGCAGTTCCTGAATGGGCTCTCAGTGATGCCTTCCCCCTGATATTCATAGGCTCTCCACTCCCCATGATAGTGGGCTTGAGACTAATCATGCTTGAGATTAATGACTTCTGAGATGAGATAACAGAAGATTGTGACTTTTTCCTTGCTCACCGGGTCTTGCCCTCTTACTCTCTCTGTTGGGAGCTGCTTTACGGAGAAGATCCATGTCACAGACCATGAGGCAAGCCCCTGGCCAATAGCCATTAAGGAAGGGACTGAGATCCTCCATCCAGGAGCCCAGGAAAAACAGTCCTGCCAGTGATCTCTACATCCACTCACTCCCTGAGTGAACCTCAGGGTGCCGGGAGCCCCATTGAGATGTTGCCTGAGCTTTGCGAACTATTCACTCCTAGACAGCCCAGCTAAGCCCTGCCTGGACTTCTGACCTATAGAAACAGTGAGACAATAAATGGTTGTTGTTTTAGTGACTAAGATTTATAATCATTTATTAAACAGAAATGCACAACTAATGCACAAAAATACCCAAACATGCAAGAGAAAATACATTTTTTTTGTGCGGGGGGACCCTAGATGTTGGTACTAGAGCTGGCTACCATGAATTATCAAAGTTCAACATGTTATTTGACTGCAGCGTATGAATATTGTAAAGTGTCTTTTCCTTAGAATTTGTTAAACACGCAAATAGAAAACTAGAATACTGCAGAAATGTATACTGTGAACTTAAGAAAGACATAGAAAACAGAGGTATGGGAGGTAGTTACAAAAAAAGTATTAAAAGATTCAAAGTCAGAATTTATATTTTAAAGAAAATGTCAAGGATTCCAAACATACACATACCTCCTTCTCTGGGAGTTATTATTACTCTAATACTATATTACAATAAATAAATTCCCGAGTAACAAATTTTTGGCAGGTCTAATGCCCATACACTGCAGGAGAAACACTTTGTCTTTGCTTACAAACGTTTGTCCTGTAATGTTGCCAACAAATTGCAAAAGCCCCACTTCTTAAAAAAATAATAATTCCACCACTAACAATTTTATAAGGAAGGAAGGAAGGAAAATTTCCTTCATGACATGAAACTAATTTTTGAATACAGACTTTTTGCCCTATTTTGTTAATCAGTCCTTCAGGAGAAGGGGAAAAATCAAGTTTCAAAAGCAATCGTACCTCAATGATTCAAATCAACTCACCAGGCTGCTGACCGGTAGACAATAAAAAAAAATAAATTGCCTTATCAAAGTTAAGTTGATTACTACTTACTACCTACCTGTGTTCTTCTAAGATTTTATAAATTGCTTGTGATTGGAGCTCGGATGAAATTAGCTTGCTGATTGCCCGTAACCATAGGAAACACTATTCAAAGAAAGGTGAATGGGAAACCAGTCCTTTATATGCACAGTGAAAGAAATGTAAAAAGGGAAGAAAGCGATCTAATCGGAAGTGTTGCACAAAACAGACAAAAAAGAATCAATTAGGGTGTAATGTCTCTCCTAAGGGCAAAGGAGTTGTCTGTTTAAGTAGGCATGTGTCTACTGACGAATGATGGATGGATGCGTTACTTTCACAACATACCAAATCTGGCACTGAACTCGAAATCAGACTGCAGGAGGGTTTCTGGCTGGATTCCATACGGGGCTATTCCTTTGTGGGATCTTCGTGCTCTAGGCAGGTTGAGAAACCTGTTTCTTTATCTTATATAAGACAGATTATGTTTAGAAAAGTATGGAGGGTACGTGAGCAGAACTCACTGATTTAGAAACTGGTTAATATACACGAGCAAAATGTAAAATCAACCTGCAGTGGAGGCCCCAATATCGGCCAGCATGTTTCTGTAGTAGCTTCTAAATGTCTAGGAAGTTTAATCACTAGTTAGAAGATTTTCGAGTGAGCCAGAAATTACAGGAAGGACGATATTGTCACGGGATATCTTCTTGGAGTGGTAACAGTGGAGCAGGAATTTTAGGTAATAGCAATATCAGTGAATGGAAGAGTAGTCAGAACTTCCTCTCCTCTGAACAGTGGCATAAATACCTCCAAATTCACTCAATCCTGCCCTTCAACCTTTTCACTATTATGTCGCTGTTACTTTTTCACATTTCAAAACATGCCCCAACTGCCAAGTTTTCGATTCTCTCACATTTTTGGCTTTAAAGTGGCCTTTCAGCACTTTGACCTCAAACCACAAACCAGTAAAACCTATACCATATGGAAAGATACTCAATTCTGGGAATATTTCACAGCTATGATTTATTCAAGTGAAAGGATACAAAGCAAAATCAGCAAAGGGAAAATAAAGTTCAGAGAGGAAACCAGGTACAAGCTTCCAAGAGTCCTTTCCCTTTGGGGTCACACTGATGCAAGTAATTCCTCCAGCAATGAGTTCTAATAGCCTGTGGGAAGTTCTGTCCATCAAAGAAGCTCATTAGACATTTAATGTTCACTACCCAGTATGTACGAAAATTCCAGATTCGGAGAAGGGAAGCAAGTGTTTAGCCAGAACCACATTGATTGTAGAAACAATTTATGTACCATGAGCCATGTTTATCAGTTAGTAATGATGGGAATTTTCAAGAAATGCTAGTTCCCAAATGCTGGCCAGGGTTCACCCTTGAATGCAGGTCTTCCTAAGGGCAGTGGTTTCAAGCCTGCTTTGCTAACCCTTTCTGCACACTTTGCTACACAAAGTTCTGGGAAGGGTCAGCTAAAATTTTAGGTACCCCAAGACTTTTATGAGTCAGTTAACTATAGTCTATATCATTTTCCATAAGAATTCATCAAGCTTATTTATTTAAACTTCTGTTCCTAGGGATTCTCAGCCTTAAAACAAGGGAAATGTTCCAGGCAATGAAATATAATCACAGATTTTAGAATTAAATAAAAGATTTTAGTTAATTTAGTTGTGCCACCCTTGACATGCATTTCCAGAAATCTCCAAATAATTCAAAATGCCACAGAGGATTCCCTTTTCAGTGAAAAGAACATGGTGAATGGTAATGTTCTGATCACAAACTTTCCAAACACAACACTCAGAGAATAAGGAGTTTACTTTAAATCTAGACTATATGAACAACTCTTTTCTGTCAAGAAGACTATAACGTTTTTAAAGATAAAATCACTCAGTGCTTACGTTTTTTTAAACAGTTGAGCTGTCTACTGTCCTTCAGTCCAGACAAACTGCTCTGGGTTAATTGGATGGTTTGCAAAAAGTAGCTTCACAGAAGAGCCAATCTTTCTATGGTAATGAATGTCAAAACCCTTTCAACCACCACAGGGCCCTCTTTGTAACAGGTGCCCTGAGGGTCAGTTTAGGTTTTATTTTTGCAGTATTGTTGGCCACCAACCCTCGCCCACTCTGAGTAGAGTCTTTAAGAAGACCAGTGTCTTTGCTCTTTCCTCTCACAACCTTGTCTCCCCAGAATCTTGCACCGTCTGTGCCAAATAGTATTTAAAAAGTGTTTTTGTTTTGTTTTGTTTTTTAATAAACCTTAGAGGGATCACAGTCAAGAGTCCATGTATTTCCAGGGTATTTTATGTCCTTAGTTTGAAGGCAAACATAATTTTTTAAAAAATGTAATAGGGGCGCCTGGGTGGCTCAGTCGTTAAGTGTCTGCCTTCGGCTCAGGTCATGGTCCCAGGGTCCTGGGATCGAGTCCCGCATCGGGCTCCCTGCTCAGCAGGGAGTCTGCTTGTCCCTCTCCCACTCCCCCTGCTTGTGTTCCCTCTCTCGCTGTGTCTCTGTCAAATAAATAAGTAAAATCTTAAAAAAATAATAATAAAAATAAAAAATGTAATAAAGACAAAACAGAATGCCTTACAGGATTTGTTTCTTTGATTCTAAGGTGTGTTAAGAATGAGTTCCAGATGGACCCTGATCCCATTCAAAAGATTCCAAACAGGGCTTGGGAAGGCCTTAGGTTGTACCTAACACCACTGACACACACAAGCACCCTCCAGAGTGTGCCCCAAAAACCTTATCTTCTGTGTTTGCAAGTTTTGAGAACAGGATTGGAAAGCATTCATTAAATGGAGCACTTGGCTCTGCAGTGGTGTCCTCATTCCTTTTCATGTACCTATTTCTAGTTAGACGGATAAGATGCACTGGACCTAAGGGCGCCTGGGTGGCTCCGTTGGTTAAGCGACTGCCTTCGGCTCAGGTCATGATCCTGGAGTCCCGGCATCGAGCCCCGCATCGGGCTCCCCGCTCAGCGGGGAGCCTGCTTCTCCCCCTGAACCTCCTCCCATGCTCTCTCTCTATCTCATTCTCTCTCAAATAAATAAAATCTTAAAAAAAAAAAAGATGCACTGGGCCCAGGCCCCCCCCCCCCCGCCATGAGTTTGTTTGCATATTATTCCTTCTAACTCTCTCCCTCTGTGTTGTGATCCTCCTTTTGTTTCTTCCTGAACAACTGTAGCTTAAGAGAACTATTCTGTACCCATTATTTCCCAAAAGGTGAAAAGGGCTCAGCAAATGCCGCTGCCGGGAAGCATACCTGGGCTGAGATCACCAAGTTCCCATGATACGCCTGATTGCACTCCTGGAAGTAAGGACCAGTTAGATGTGCCAGTAAGAGCAACCTTCTAATTCCAGGCCAAACTCCCTCTGCCATATGCAAAGCTGCTTCAGGACCTACTCCAATAGCATTTTATTTAAGACATTTGAAGTAAATGTATTATTTTTGTGATGATATAAACACATAGTTCACAATGATAATTTATAGAAACTGCTACTGTCAGCGTTAAGAAGAAATACATTATAAAGCAGTTGCTTTTAAATCAACTGTTTCCTGGATCCTAAATGATGATAAAAGTTCACCCTAAGGAATGTATTAGAAGAATCCAAAACTTTATTCTTTGGAATGGTTTCAGGAAGATAATTTATATTTGAAATATTGTATTAGCATTTCCAGGTCCCTTTGTAAAATCCAGAACTCCACTTAACTCATTTTAATGGCTATACTTTTTTGGAAGTTCTTCAAATTGGCTCCATACAGTCTTCTTAGATAGAAACAGAATCAGCTAGTTGCTTCTCTCCAAGTGCTTTTGCTTACTATTCAGTTTTATTGTATTTTAAGCAGAGATCACAGAGGTCAATGCAATTGACAAAATTAAATGTGTGGTAGCAAGAGTTGGAAATTTAAAAACCTAAGTGTTTGACCTTCGTTTTTCTCGAGTAAATGAGTTGAGAGTATGGGCTTTGGAGCAACACAGACCTGGGTTTGAATCCTGATTTGCCACGACCTAGATTAGTTACTTTGAGCATCTTCCCCCCCACCCCCAACTTCTCAGTTTCCTCACACGTTCAAAGGAGTTGTGTGCGTGTGCGTGTGTTTGTGCATGTATGTGTTTGGAGTGCAAGATGTTAGTGCTCTCCTCAGAAAGAGATATCACTACCTCATTATCAGGCTCCTACTCCCCAGACAGATGCAATGCCTTTCTTCTCCCTCCTTTCCCCTTCTCTGGTCTTCCTCTGTTTGAGGGTAATTTAAAATACAGTTGGAGAAGTTAATCAGGATCAAAAAAAAGGTAAACTTTGGGTAAATAACTAAACGTTATACCTATTGCTTTTTCTCTTTAAACACTCTAGTGAACCAACAATAGGAAACATTCTCCTCAATGAAAAGGGGTCACTTAGGGCAAAGACTTGGTAGTGAGAGTATAAAGAACTAATTTCCACTGTGATGGAGCAAATCATAAAAAATTTACTTCACTGTGTTATACAATCCATCTTCAAGTTTTTTGTTTTTATTTTTTAAAGATATTATTTTTTTAAGTAATCTCTATACCCTACATAGGGCTTGAACTTATAACTCCGAGATTGAGAGTCACATGCTCTACCGACTGAGCCAGGCAGGAGCCGCCCTCCCCATTTTTAAAAAATCTTTAAATTATTTTTTTAATTTTAAATTCAATTTATTTGAAAATATTTTTGGAGACAACTCAAACATTCTTTGTTATGAATTACTATCTTGCTAATGTTATTTTAAATGAGTAATAAACTTATTTTTCCTGTACTTAAGGCAAATTGCATACTATTGTATTCAGAATAAAGTACAAATACATAAGGAAAATTGTTTAGTAAAAATAATATTACAGGCCCATATTTATTTCATAGTCAGTAATATCAATTTTTGTCAGTTGACTTAAGATATTTGAGAATTGCCAGCAACAAACTCAGTTACACCTAAAATTCAAAACTCCCAACTCAGAAATCATCACCAACAACAAAAGTGTAGTAATTTCTCAATTTTACTAATGGTGGATATATCCAGTGTATATTTGCCTAGAAATACCATCCCTGCATCTAATACCAATAGCAGTTAAGAAAATGTGTATCTTTATAATAAACAAATCAGAGTTCAAAGTACCCTGAGACAATAACAAGAGTTAATAACATTTAGTGGACATACAGTCTCTATTAAATATTATGCTAAGTACTTTTGAAAACTATATAAGATTACAATATATTTGCATTAGATAGAATAATGTATCTAAATATAATGTATCAGTCAGAATTAGTAGGAAGTATTCCACGGATAAGCACCTTACAGAGTAGTTCACTTATTCTTTACAACCTTGACAGATAAGAATTATCCCTACTATGCTAAAGAATTAAAACTTGAGGCTATAAGTGGTTAAAATTTTGCCCGCTTGGTGAGAGGGCCAGAATTCATAATGAGCTTTGTGTAATTCTAAGTCCGTGATTGTTCTTCTGTATCTTACTGCTACTCCAACAGGTGGGCTTTTAAAATTGCTTACAAAATATGCACAAACAGATGGCACCTGTTAAACATATAATGGACAACAATACCCTGATATTTTCAAATATTCAAGGGTATCCAGCACAAAGAGAGAGCTGGGGGATTTGCAATGTAACATACTGCACCCAGTTAGAACCATAAAAACTGGTCTAGTTTAACACTAGGTTAGAGAAAACTTGGACAAAGGGAGTGAAGTGGTTTAGCCAAACTGCTACTTAGAAAATTTCAAAGTCCAGACTTGATGCCAGTCTCTTCAATCCTTTTCGAGAGCTTTCTATATTCTATCAAGAAAGCAGATTTATGTTCAATATTTATGGCGCTTCTTTTCACCATGTAAAAGGTGAACAATACTAATTCTTAATAATGAAGAAGAAGAAAAATACTCAGAACTATTCATTAACTTTATCATCCTCATAGTATTAGCAAACACTTTTCAAACATGATAACTTTAGTTAGTAATAATTTAGTTGTACAACATTTTGTTTAGAAGTCTTTCCCAATATGTCAGGAAAGACAGGAGAGTATGTTTCTAGTTAGTAGTATAAAGACAACAATATCTTGTACCAATCAGTCTCATGGTCCTGTTTCAAAATCTATAATAAAATGTCTAGAAAAAGCTTGTTTTATTCTGAAACTATTGTGCAAAATAATTTATTCAGATAAATAAAAATTAAAGGACATCTCTAGTGCTTTTAATTTGCTTCACAAACTACATCTGTACTGCCAGGAATATGTACAAGCGCTAACAATTGTTGCAGAAGTTGTGGAAGGCTAATACCATTTTAAACATCTTGAAGAATGGAGCAATACTTCCTATGTGTCATAGAAATCCTTTTTGCTTTATTGTCTTTCTGGGGTGTATAAATCCCTTAACAAATACACTGAACTGGCTAATTCTACTACATTCTTTGATGTCTTCTATGCTCCTAAAAATATAATGTCAATGTATCTTTAGGATTTGTAAGCAATGGAAATGTCATATAGCCAACTGACAGGAAAGTGTTGGTGTCCTGCTGGTTTATCAGCATCATGATGGATTTGCACTCATTCAAACTCTCCCACCTATCATCTCTTGCAATCAACAGCATACAAAGAAGAAATCATGAAGGATGGTTCATGGTCTGAGCACATCAAACAAGTTGAAAGTCAGTGTTTTATACAGAAATAAGCCCACCACTGAGTTTAAATAAGTTAGTAAGAGAGGCACATGAATAGAGAAAGAGAAGAATCTTTAGAAATGCATCACATAAACATACTCACAATGCAATTCTCTGACAAAGATTAGTTTTTCACTCAGCACCATAGACTGACTGCCTAATATGTATCACCTGGCAGAGATACATATTAGGTTACCCACATATAAATCCCCCATCTATGTCGAATATATAGAGTACATGTTATGCAGATCTATCTAGCACCAGAGGATGTTGGTTAGTATGGATTAATAAAAAGGTGTGGATTTAAAAAAAAAATACTTGAATTACATTCTCATGCCAACTACTTATTTGATCTTACCAAGTCACTTAATCTCTGTCTTCAATTTCTTTTCAACCACAATTTAAGAAGATGTGTCTTTCCTTCCTACTGTGTTTTGTTAAGGATAGAACATACTATATGTAAAAGCTCTCTGAAAAGCATGAAGCAATAAATGAATACACTTCAGACTAAGAGGCTGAAGTGGTCTCACCTGGTAGCATGTCCCTGAGCAGAGAAATGTGACCTTGGCACCAGAGCATCCTGGCTCTCTGCCCTCAATCTGGTCGTACTTGAATTTTACTATCCAGATCTTTGCTGCTAAGCAGAGTGGGAGACCAGGTGATTTACTGGTATTCAAACTTCTTTAAAATAGATTCTTCATATTCTTTAGGTTAAAAGCACCAGGAAATTGCCAACTCTTTATAAAACTCTCGCTTAAGAGTGATAATCTAGTGGCGTGAGATGGTGCAATCAACAAACACTGAACCAAGAATGCATTATTGCTATTCTTGATTAGTATTGTTTGGCAAAGAACGGATGTACTCTTTCTTTCCACAGCTTGCAAAAGTGGTGGGGGGTGGGAGGGATGGGGTGGCTGGGTGATAGACATTGGGGAGGGTATGTGCTATGGTGAGCGCTGTGAATTGTGTAGGACTGTTGAATCACAGATCTGTACTTCTGAAACAAATAATACATTATATGTTAAAAAAGAGAAGATAGTAGGAAGGGAAAAATGAAGGGGGGTAAATTGGAAGGGGAGATGAACCATGAGAGACTATCAACTCTGAGAAACAAACTGAGGGTTCTAGAGGGGAGGGGGGTGGGGGAATGGGTTAGCCTGGTGATGGGTATTAAAGAGGGCACGTTCTGCGTGGAGCACTGGGTGTTATGCACAAACAATGAATCAAGGAACACTGCATCAAAAACTAATGATGGAATGTATGGGGATTAACATAATAAAATAAAAATAAAATACATACTACCACTATTCCTGAAAAAATACTAAAAGTAATATCATATAAATTCTAACTCTACTCAAAAAAATATATATATACTAAAAATATGCAATATCACATCAAACTAAATAGAATTTGAGTCATGGATGCTCAAATTTAATCAAAATTAAATTCTTATTAAGTCTTGGTAGACAAAAACAATATACCCCATTAATATGATACACATCAAATAATTTCAATTAAGGATGATTTTATGTTAGTTTTTTCATGGTAATCAGAAATAGATTTTCACTAGAAATTCTAAGAAATGTTGACACTGATATATAGCATATCATTTAATTATCAATTAATCAAATTTTAAGAGGTTATATTTGGCAGATTTGATTTCGATTCCAATTCAAAGATGAATCCCAATTCATATTCCATATGAATATTCAGTTCTTTTCAAAGTTTTTTACATCGAATAAAGAAACAAAAATATTGATGGAAATAACAATTACAGTGTGTTGCTGTTCACACAATAATTGGATTATCATTAATATGCCAGGAAAAAATTACAAAGCCAATTCAAATATGTATGTTCTTCTCAGATTCAAGATACAGGCTTTTAAATACTTTAAGTATATTAAGGGAAAATGATGTGTCTTGTTTGTTCATACTTACAGTTTTTCTTAGAAAGTGTTGTCAAAAAATAAAAACACAAACAATAAAAACAAAATAAAAATAAAATTTTTAAAAATTAAAAAAATTAAAATTAAGCAATGTCAATGCTGGTTTAATTCTCTCACATGGTACCAAGCATACAGGAAGTGATTAACATAATTCTTTTCTTGAAAACACATCCTAATATTACATGGGTTCGTCTAGAGTGTGAAATAAAGTTTATTCAAACTAAAATACTATTTGGTCACACCTTAGTGCCAAGTCTGATTCTCACTGGAGAATAAAATTACTTATAATCCCAGACATGTTTTAGAAAAAGAAATATGAATGGAAAAACCAGGGAAGACCAAGATTTTTGATCTTAGGATATAAGTAAGGTAAGATACTACGGTCTTATTGACACCGTATTAAACATGTGCATGGATTATGAATCCATACAAACACAGCCCCATAAAGACCCAGCTGTATATTTTTCACTGTAAGTCAGTAAAGTTAGTTAGATAACCTATTGCATAAAATTAATAAGAATGAACTGAAGGTATCTGTTGGCTCATAAGGAAAACGCAGTGCTTTCCTCATTGGGTCATCATGGCTAATATTCATAACCATAAATGCATGGGAGCGTTTATTTATTACAGTGCAGAGAATATAGGATGCTAAATCAATGTTGCTTGCTCTCCTCCTGTTACGTAAAGTCCATGAAGCCTGGCACAAAAGCTGCCTTATAACTTACTGGCACCCATCCTTACAGAGTGTTGTGTGTATAATAGGAGATGTGCAACGTCATTTCTTGAAAAGATAAATACAGAGAAGGGCCTGACTGCAGGGCTGGACTCTGTGTTTGTGTGGCTTTCTGTTCCCATTCCACTACTGCTTCTGAGCTATTCTTTCATACTTGCATTGTGAAATTTATGTTAATAAAAAAATAAAATTCACAAATAGGAGAGAGGAACATTTTATTATATTTTATTTTACTTTTTTGCTTACTTATTTGAGAGAGAGAGCAAGAGAGCGAGCAAGCACGGCGGAGGAGATAGAGGGAGAGAGAGAAACGGACTCCTGGCTGAGCAGGGAGCCCGATGTGGGGCTCCATCCCAGGACCCTGGGATCATGACCTGAGCGGAAGGCAGATGCTTAACCGACAGAGCCACCCAGTTGCCCTGAGGGAAGAACATTCTAATGTGTTTAGTATTTGGACTTTTTCTTTTGTTCGAAGACAAAGCATGCTTTGGTAAGTATTGGCTTTAATAAGCAACTCATAGTCAATAGAATTACCCTGAGTCTCAATAAACATGAGGACAACGTCCTTTAGATAATATGATGGATACAAGAGAAATATAATGCACCACTCTGAATGGTCTTCTGGACAAGGTGATTTCAGTTGCAGTGCAATAGCTGTATTAAATTATGTGGGGGCAATCTGAAATTCTTTCTATTACAGATTTATGTGTATGTTAGGGTGTCAATAATTGAGATGCACGGATCACCTGTTGGTTTTCCCGGGCATAGCATCTTTCTCTGTTTTTTCTTTTTTCCTTGAATTTTCTGTGGGGAACAAATTCCTTTGTCCTCTTTGTAGTAGTCACAGGTCATAACTACCACCAAGGACAGCTAAGAAATGTAAATAGGACCAATGAATGGGAGGATTCCCTGAAGTTTTTGTAATGTTTGCCAGGAGAGAGAAGTCCTCCTTTCCTTAGTAAATACAGTCATGATTTTAAATATTGGGTTATGAGCAGCCTTAACATGTGTCTGGGTAGACAAACCGTAACTGAGAATAAAAGCCCAACATCACTGGACCCGCCCAAAGAAGGCCATCCAAAAAGAAGTCTGTTGGAGTCCCTGAATGTAGCAATGCTTGAAGAATTCCCTGTGACATTCTTTATTGCTTAAGCTTATTTGACCGGCTTTTCTAATTCTTACAACCAAAGGAGTCCTAACACGCTAGTTGAGTAGAATATTGATGAGGACACACATGAAAAATAAAAACATGAGTATGCGGGGCACCTGGGTGGTGCAGTTGGTTAAGTGTCTGACTTTTGGTTTCCGCTCAGGTTGTGGGGGGAGGGTTGTTGGACTGAGTCCCACGTCAGGCTCCACACTCAGCGTGGAGTCTGCTTGGGATTCTCTCTCTCTCTCTCTCCGTCTCCCCATGCTCTGTCTCCATAATAAATTTAAAAAATAACATAAATATGCCTTTGATATGAACTTAATCGAAATTTTTAAACTATAAGTGATATACTATATAGCCCATTAAATGTAATTATCACTTCCTCAACTTAACATCTCTTAGTGTGTAAATAGGCCAAATCACTCAATTTTGAGTATCTTCAGATATTAATGTCAACTTTTCTTTTACACTTAAACTGTGGATGCTTTTCTCCTTTTTTTAAAGGAAGCAGAACCAGATCAATGAGAATACTCAGTTGATTCAGACTGTAGAGAAGCCTGAATGATATCATTACAAGGGAAATCCAAATAAAACCCCGAAGACTGAATTTTTGGTTTGAGTTTTGAACTGCATCCTGTCAACAAAGCAATATATTTTAATTTTTTAATCTGGTAAAGATTAATTCTTTTTTTTTGATTTTCCAATGTAGATTTTATTTTTTTATTTATTTTTATTTTTTATTGTTATGTTAATCACCATACATTACATCATTAGTTTTTGATGTAGTGTTCCATGATTCATTGTTTGTGCATAACACCCAGTGCTCCACGCAGAACCTGCCTTCTTTAATACCCGTCACCAGGCTAACCCATCCCCACCCCCTCCCCTCTAGAACCCTCAGTTTGTTTTTCAGAGTCCATCATCTCTCATGGTTCCTCTCCCCCTCCGATTTACTCCCCTTCATTCTTCCCCTCCTGCTTTCTTCTTCTTTTTTTTTTTCTTAACATGTATTGCATTATTTGTTTCAGAAGTACAGATCTGTGATTCAACAATCTTGCACAATTCACAGCACTCACCATAGCACATACCCTCCCCAATGTCTATCACCCAGCCACCCCATCCCTCCCGCCCCCCACCACTCCAGCAACCCTCAGTTTGTTTCCTGAGATTAAGAATTCCTCATATCAGTAAGTTCATGTGATACATGTCTTTTTTGATTGACTTATTTCACTCAGCATAACACCCTGGTAAAGATTAATTCTATAAGGTTTTTTTGTTTTTTTTTTCCTTCAGCAGAGCCTTCCTAGTTACACTGTTTCTCTGAATGAGTTTATCCTTCCAAGGTTCCTGACATGTGCCTGGATGTTCTTTTATCCTTGCCTCCTCTGGGGCTGGCTTCCAATGCCCTCTCATCACCCCGGCATGTGCCTGGGGGTTTCCATACCTCTGCCTGTACTGTGTCCGTGGACTGCTACCCCTGGCCCTCACTTTCCTCCCCCTCCTCCCGTCCTCCTTATCAGCACCCTTCTATACAAACAGGAAAAACACTCACTTGATATAAGCTAGATTTTAAGAAGGCATCGGAAGGATAGTACCATCTTAAACTTTACAATGAAGAATATGATCTTCAATATTCAAAGCAAATCATTTCCAGAACTGCTCGATTCCAAACACTATTCAAGCACAAACCTGAATTTTTCTTCAGGTTGCAAAATGTGAGTTTTTAAAATATTCTGTCAATGTAGCAATAAAGCAGGACACAATATTCAAAATATGAATAATTTAATAGTAATTAATATGAATTAGCTTCATTAAAATGGTATGTAAAAGAATAAAGATCAAGGCCTTTCATAAAATATATAAATCCTAAGGAAATTTCCATTTCCATACTTGCTTTTGATAGTTGCATAAATTCCTTAAGGATATATGCCCCCATTCTCCCTAAGTTGGAAAATATCAAGGCCCTTCGTGGGAACAGCACTGGGCATCATATGTCTCTTAGTAGGCCATTTTGTTTAATCTCCATGAATGAATAAGGAGACAACAGACCATCGAAGATGTACATTCACCTTCAAGCCATAATGCAAACCAGCATGACATAAAATACCCACCAACTTTTTTGATAAATCCTAAAGTCTACTCCGAGGATAGGTTTATGCTTAGTTTCTCTCATCTGTCCTACACTTATATTATTCTGGGGTTGAATTTGTTGAAGTTGGTGCCTCTGTGTAGCTACATCCCAGAATGATCCTTTCACTACTATTCCCAAGCAAAAAGTCTTACAGAGATGGAAAAATATTTTCTCCTCTGTTCCTGTTTTATAAGGAAATACTCTTCATTTGGTCTATGGGGCAAGGGAGGATAATCCTCCTCACGTGTGGGGCAAGGAAGGGTGGTCTTCCTTGCATGTGTGGGGCAAAGAAGGGTAGTACATTTACGCTGAGCTCAGGAGTTAGCAAAACAAATAGATACTTAGCTTTCAGGGCATAATATATTTACTAGAAAAATGTTCCCCCCAAATCCAGGGAAGCTTGCCTATTTACTTTCAGGAGTTTTCAGGAGTACATGCTTACAAACTTTTTTTCCATACTTATGAAGTTTTGAAAACTCTGATTGCAATTTATGAAGAGGTAAGCACTATATTATACAATTTATCAAAGCAACAATACCTTCATCTGTTTTCTCAAAATATCCTTTATAAATCACCAAAGTAAATAAATGACCATATTTTTATGTGAGTTTATCTTGCTAGTTCTTGGAAGTTCTATTTACCATTGCCTCTTTGAAAAGCTGTTTTAAAACAGAGGAGATGAACATTTCTCAATAGATAGAGGGATGGATGGATGGATGGATGGACAGAGATAGATAGATAGATGATAGAAAAGCCTCCCACAATCAATAACCTCACTCATGTGAGGCACATCTCCTCACACACACACCACCCTGGGCCTCATCTAATGTGTTAACACTTTGGATGATGAGAAGAGCAGAAGTGGCTACTAAGTATCTTATTCAAATTAGCTCAGATCCCAGTGTAAGTGTGGAAGTACACATGCAAGTCATGGGTTGCTGCCTGAGCCTGCGTTTTAATAAGAGCATTTGATGATGTTGGCACTCTTGATCATTTTCTGTCTTTGAAGTAACTGAATTCAATGATCCATCCTTTGTGTTTATTTATCAGGACGGTGAACATCATAAACAATTTAGGATGTTTAGAACTGAATGTTGAGTTTAGATGGCAGAAGAATGCAAAGTTAGGTAAAATTGATGAGCCCAATGCTCGTGTATCTGTTATCTCTTTGTTAATAGAAGTTCTCTTTCCCAGACAAAATGAAGTGGTGGAGGAAAGTGGGGGACGATCTGAGCTCAAATTTATGAATGCTAAGATAGAATAATAAGCATGCCTTTACCGTGTGTAGACATCCAAAGCCAAGATAGTTCATAAAATACATTGAGACAATTGACTCAAATAACTGGTAGTTCAAAGGAAGAGATGCTGGATTCAGAGCCTCAGACAATGTCATTAGAAGCCTGCATCTCTATTTCTCTGGCTTCTGCGATGCCTCAGTTTCCAAGCTGACTTCCCATAATGGTGGCCAAGATGACCATTATAAACCCTTACATCCTAAACCGCTGCCCTCCTCTTGATGGCCTCTCCCCCTCCCCCGCCAAAATAAAGAACTTCTTTCCAGGCATTTCTAGTAAAAATCTTAAGACTGATTCTGATTTTGCCTAGCATAGGTCATGTTTATGATATATAAACCAGTCATAGTTATTAGGGAACAGAATGACCTTGGTAATAATATACCCAACTCTGAAACTAGAGAGCAAGGTTTGAAACCAATGGACTAAGAACAGGTGAGAAGCAATTCTCCAAAGTAAAACTAGCATTCTTTTAACAAAATAATAAAGGAAGGATTCTGGTCATTCAAAACCAACCGGTTTCTTATAATTAAAATGCAAGCATTGTAAGAGAAATCCTTAACACAGAACTATAACATTCTTCTTAAGCAGTAGGAGCATTCCAGAGAAGAATCAGTGGTGAATGTTAAGAAAACACAAGGTCAGGCCTTGATAACAAAGTATGTATCACCTAATTCTAGTCCAAACACAGTGTTCACACCCCTGAGAGCAGATCTTCGCTGTGCTTAGTAGACCAATCTTCGTACTGGTAAGCTGAGAACTCATGTAAACTAATTCAATCTTGAATCACATTTTACCTAGTTCTGACTTGCAGCATACCATCAGAAGCATATATAATCATAATCATATGGAAAAATATTAGAGTGAATTTTTTATACCTCATTGTTTTTAACTTACTAAAATGCTAATTAGAGTTAAAATTCATGTTAAAAAAGTATTCACATGTAAATTAACTTGAAGAAAAAATATTGCTAAAGATATTGGCAAAAAATCCCCAAAGTATTGCACTTTCAATTAAAAAAAAAAAGGCAACACAAGAACTTGGTGTAGGCTGGGTTGAATATGGTTATAAGCAGGGTAGCCCTTTGAAGGAAAAGTTAGGTTAAAATTTCTTGAGTAATTATCTGATGATAATGAAGATATCAAAATGGGGTTCAGGACATACTACCCCAAAATATAGCACCTGGGCACACAGACTATTTTAAGCTGAAGGAATGTGAGAAAATGGCGGAGGTGGGAAAGTCACTCTGCTCCCCCCCTCCCCAAGTCTTTTCTCTTAAAACAGGTCACAAAACCTTTCTGTGAGACGTGTCCTGTCAGTACCATCAGTACCAGGATCATCATGATCTCTGAAGACAAGGGATGCTGAAAAGAATGCAAACAAATAGGTCTTGCTAAGTTTCTCCCCATGTGGCACATTTGTGCCAATGCTCCTGGACCTGCATCAGAGTTTTGCATGAGTATCCACTCTCCATCAGACCTAGCATAAAAACACTGAGGTTCGTTTCCTTCTGAAGATCCCATGTCACATAAGACTTATATTAAACACATTTGTGTGGGTTTCTCCTGTTAAACTGTCTGCCAGTTTATTTGTCAGACCCAGCCAGGGCCCCCAAGAGGGTTCAAGAAAATGTTTTCCTCCCCTACATCACAAATCCAAGAGTTGACATTTCTAATTGTTCAGCATAACTGATGGATCATTCAATAAACAAAAACAAAAACGTTCTTGAACGGTCAAATCAAACGCCATACTGTTGAGATCGAAGCTGTACGTTTATCTTTGAAAAGCTATATATATACACACACACACACACACACATATACATAAACATATAAATTTAAACCACCCTAATAGTTAAAATATTCTTCTTAGAGTAAGCATTTATGAAAGTCTTGAGCACCGTCACTAGCATTAAAGAAAGCAGAGTAATGCAAACTCGTGTTCTTGTAATGAAACGGCAATATTTTTCAATTGCATCCACACATCTGAGCTGTTTAGTCATGTTGCAATGAAATGAAATGTGACTGTCAAATGCACATTTTAAAGAGAGGATAGTTGCCAACATTGTTGTCATCTTGAAATAATCCCCCCCCCTTTTTTGCTCTATGCTTTTAGAACATAGGTTTGTGTCAAATTTTAAGTTGGTTCTAGCAACTTGCAGTCAATCCTTTACGACGCGTCATGATTAGATATTCAACTGAGGTAACAGACCATGTTCGAGAGAACATTATCTCATGTGTCTCCTGGGGAACAGGGGCACTTGTTTTGAGGAAGGGCCCACCCTGGCTTTGTGTGAAAGCTGGAGAGGGCCAGGTGGTTGGTGCAGATGAACACAAAGAATAATCCTGAAGGAGAAAACCCCAGGGCTTTGCCAGCAAGCCCCCGCAATGTTGCCATGCGCCAGGACAGGTGGTGCCCACGGAGAGCCAGGTGTCAGGTATGTGGACACGGACAGAATCGCACTCACATTCTGCAGCTCAGACTCCATGAGACAATATGAAATACTACCCTGAAATCCTCCCTTTCTTAAAGTGACCACACTTACCTTGCTATCCGCAGAAAGAGCTCCTGGGAGTAATTATGGGCACAGGTGGCATTTATGTTAATATGTAATACGAAGTTTCAAGACAAACCTGTAGATTTCCCTGGAAAACTGGAGGGCGGCCTGTTAACTAAGCAAATGTGATCTACTAGGCTCAATTTTTGAAAGTGAAAAGAGGGATGTTTTTTCCATGAACCTGAAGGGAGAGAGAGAGAATCTTCACCAAGGTTTCTTTGTCCTGAGCTCAATACATACCAAGGAAAGCAAGCTGGACTGGAAAGTAAGGCAAAGGAAAATAAATACATGTTCTTCCAGTGGTCTTTAGGCATTTTATGAACTTGAATATCCATATAGTATCTAGCTTAGTTCCAGGCACAGACAGATCAGAACGTGATTCACCAAGTGAGCTTGCCGTGCCAGATACAAAGTGTACAGATCTGTGAACACCAAAGAGAAGAACACAGTAAGCAGCAAGAGGAGATGGAAGACCGTGGGATATTAAGTCCACTGGCAAGCCATTTGGATCTATTTCCCTCCAGAATTTCTACACAACCCCCAAGCGATAACGACTTCTATGAACCACAGTCAGACCTGTTGGGCAAAGAAGAATTTTAAAAATTAGAAAAAAGGATTAGAGATGATAATCATGGATGGAAGGACAAATCCAAAATGATGTGAAGAAAAAGGAACTGGGACATAAACTTCATGAGTGCAGAATTTTCTTTTCCTTTTTTTTCCCCCTAACTACTGTGTCCCTACTGCTAAGAGCTGTGTTTGCACACCGTAAGTACTGAATAGATTTACTGAAGGACTGAACAAATTTTAAAAGATGGAAAATAATTTGTATCAGAGGAAATTACCACATGGCCTTCCACGATGTGCCCTGCTCTGTGCAAACTATTATATACAGATTAGCCCATGTAATCACTATGAAAGCCTCCAAGAAAGGTGATATCATCTTCATTTTATGGAAGAGAAACTACAGTCAGACATGTTGAGTAAGTTGTCCAAAGCCAAGCTGACTTCAAAGTCCAGACTCTTCCCTTGACAGCTGACATCATCCCCCAGAAGTTACTGGTCCTGAGAAAACATCACTGAGGAAACAGCACAACTTCATAGAAGACAGGAGATTCTATGAAATATTCTACACTTTTACACTTTAGTTAGAATACACTTTATGGAATTCTCCTCTGATTTGACTCTGCTTTAAATTATTCCAAGTGTTACTACTTTTTAAAAGTTATTACTAGTTAATTTATAAAGCAGTAGTGTTAGCATCTTGTCAAGGATAAAAGCTAAGTATAAATTTCTATCACACGGGTCAATGTGATTAATGCAAACTATGGCATTACTAATCAAGAAAAAAAAGATGCCCCTTTGTATGAATGAATCATACAGCGATAAAAAAAAAACTTTTCATGCATTATAAATAAGCTATTAGAAGTAAAAGAAAGTACTTTGCTTTGGTTTTTAGGAAAAAAAATCCATGTTAATCTTTTATTAAGAAAAACAAAAAGTTGGATTTACTCATCTGGAGGAGAGTAACATGAATCAAAACATTTGCTGTGTTTGATTTAGAAGACAAACAAACTGGCAAGAAGTGATAGGGGACTCTGGTCTCTTAGTATTTTTATATGACGTTATTCCATGTGACGGTATAATGACTCTGCTTTCATCTAGTCCAAGGTGTCACCCAGCAGCCATCCGTGTCTCTCAGTATCATCACCTGCCTCCCTCCGCCCCTGTCATACTCAGTAGCGTACATCCCATGTATTATGCCGCGGTTCCCATGGAAACCCTGTAGGAGGCATTCAGAGAGACCAGCGCACTCACCTCTCGCTGTTCCACCAGCTCTGTGTTCTCCTTTATATCTGCCCTCTGTCAACACGTGAACCCATTCTAATCAGTCTCCCACCTCTACCACAGTCCTGAACCCCCAGTGCCGACAACCAGATTACTCAAGACAGTGGCCAGTTCTCTATGCTCATCTTACTGGAACTATTAGCGATGCTTAATACAGCGGATTACTCTCTCCTCGTTGAAGGAAAAAAATATTTTCATTGTACTTCCAGGTTCAACATCCTCCAGGAACTTCCTTCTGCCTAACTTCTTAGTCTCCTTTCCTGAGAGGTCCTCTTGTCTCTGATCTCTAGATAGTGAGGTACAAAGGGTTTGGGCTGAGAATTACTCTTTATTCTGTGCGTACTCCCTCTCTTTATAATATCAACTAGTCCTCTGGCTTGAAATCCCATTTATAATTTAAAAATTGCCAAGGTTATATTTCCATTCTAAACCTCTCCTCTGAACTCCATCCACACTCATACTCATCTCATACTCTACACCTCATTTCCATTTGGAGTCCAATAGAGATCTCATTTAATGTCCAAAACTGAATTCCTCCTCAGCTTCTTCAGGCTAGATCTTTCTGTCTTCACCACTTTACTCAAAGGCAATACCCTTCAGCTTGCTAAGGCTAAAATCTTGGGGTCCTCCTTGACTCCTCTTATTCTCACACACTGCCTTATACCCATGAAGATGCACTGTTGGCTCTCTCCTAGATTTCCTCTCTGTAATTATTATCCATCTCATCATGTTTAGCACCACCTCCCTGGTCCAAGCCATACATGACCCCGTCTTTGTACTAGCTTCTTTATAGGTATCTTCTACCTTTGCCATTCAGAGTCCATTCACAACACAGTGCCTATAGGAATTCTATAAAAATAAGCCAGGTCACATAACTCTATCTTATTCAGATCCACAAACTCTAACATGATTTCATCCCCACAAACTCAACGACTTAACAGTACGCTTCTCTCCCTTTCACTCACTTTGATCCAACCACACTATTTTTGATGTTCTCCCCAATATGCCATGCACACTTCTGTCTCAGGATCTCTGCATTTGCTCTTCCTTTTTCCTAGAAAGTTCTTACTCCAGCCACCCACCTGGCTTATTAATCCCTTACCTTCTTCAACTCTATTCAATTGTCACCCCACTAGTAAAGTCTCATCTGACCTTCCATTCACCACACTTCGTCTCACTTATCTGCTCTGCTTTTTCCTTGGAACACCTGTTACCACATGATCTACTATGTATTTCACTTGTTAATTTGTCTTTCATTTCACGTCAGACCCAGACCCAAAGTTAAACATAAACTTTGTGTAGGCTCTTTTTGCATATTTTTTCACTGTTATATATTCAGACTTAAAATAATACCTGTCACACAGGTATGAAGAGATGTTTTATATGAAAAAATGAGTACTTCTTCAGAGAATGTATATAAAACCAGAGATATCTGGCATTGTGCTATTTTTTAAATGGGATAACAAATCTAAACCAGAACTACTTATCAGATTGCTTTGTAGGTTGTGTTGAAGTAAGATATTGGAACTCACTTTTCTATTATTTAGTAGACAAAATATTCAGGAAGGCCCACAGCCACATGGGCTAATTAGAAAGCAGAATAGAATAGTTCTTAAAAGCATGGACTTTGTCTTAAATACTTGGGCAGTTAAATTCACTGGGCTTCAGAATTCTAATTGGTAAAATAGAGAAAATAATGGCATTCCCTTCATGGTCTTATTGAGATTCTTAAATGTAAAGCACAAAACACAGAGTTTAATGTATGGTAAGGTTAAATAATTAATTAGCTATTTAATACTACCATTGATGATAAAGAAATTTTTAGATGAAAAGGCCATCAAATTAAGTGGGAAGAAATGGGAAAGAGAGCCTTAGGTCTTAACTCCTATTTTTTTCCTCCAGGAATGTCCAGAAATTAATGAAGAGCTGTGAAAAAATCAAGAGTGATTTATGAAAGTTCTTCCATTAAAATAGAATGCTACTTGTATAAGAATTGCACTTCTATTGACATAAAGAAAATGATGATTACCTTAATCAATAAAACAATTCATGAGTTCCCTAAATAATTTCCATTTAGATAGATTACACTTCCACTTAAGATATTAAATGACTAAAAATCATCAAATGTCTACAATAGTTATAATCCAGTATTTCTTAGCCTGAGAGCAAATGAGCTGACAAAAGATTATTGAGTATATAATTTATAGTTAAGAAATTTGACTTTAAATTTCAAACAATTTATTTAATTTGCTCAATAACGTGTCCTCTTCTCCATCTCATATTGTATAAATGAAAGAGCCCCTAGTGCATATTTATTTGGAACTGTTTGAATGGGATATTTTAAAGAGTAATGATCGCTTACTGATGTAAATGGAGAGAGGCAGATGTTGCTTGTAACAAATTTCCACTGTCACTGTAACAAATTACCAAAAACCTAGTGTCTTAAAACAATGCATCATTTGCCATATCCCAGTTTTGGAGGCCAGATGTTTGGCCGCTTCTGGGTTTCCTGAGGCTGAAGCTCAGAGACTGGTCAGCAGGGCTCTTAAGAGGAAGCATTGGAAGAATCTACTTTCAAGCTTATTTTGGGCAGAACTCACCCTCTTCTTGTACGGCTGGGGGACTGGGTGTCTGTTTTCTTGCTGGCTGTCCCTGGGCACTGCCCTTAGCTTCTCCAGGACCTTCCCCATCTCCACCTGCATTTGTCCTCCTCCAGCCCAGAACAAGCACGTTGAATCCTCCGGATGCTGGGGCACTCGCACTTTCCCTGGCTTCTCCTTCTGCCGCAATGCTCCCGTTTCCAGCCAGAGAAACCTCTGTTCTTTTAAGGGCTCATGCGATTTGACTGACTAAACCAAGATGATACAAGATAAGTTCCCTATCTTCAGGGCCGTAACCAGAATTCTATGTGCAAAATTCCTTTTGCCATGTAAGGTGATATATTCAAAATCCTGGCGTTTAAGGTGTGGCTATATTTGGGGGGACCTGACACTTCCTGTCGCACTGCTGCTTCTGACCTTGGGAATCCCAAATCACTTCCAATAGTGATATGCTTCACAATTTCAAAAATATTAAAACAAAATCAAGAATGAACACTGACTGACCAACACTATCACTAACTGTTCTTTGTCTCTTCTCTGTTCTTTGTTAATCAATTAAGAATATGTCACAATAACTCTCCTCAAATGATTTCTGGCTACTGAATTTAAGGACAAACACATCTGTGTTGGTAATTCTGTTAAATTAAGAGCAAATCAGAGCATGAAAGTTTAATTTAAACATTTGTTTCTGTATTGTTCACTGCATAGAATGAAAATCACAGTGAAAGAAACAACTTGATAATTTTTGCCCATAGAATCTATTATTTTCTCAATAATTAAGAATAATTCTTCATTGCTTCCAACGGAGCATGTAAAGCAAATCATAAACATGTAAGTTTGATAGAAGTGAAATATACTAAATGTATGGGTAAATTATATGATAAATTAAAATAATCTTTATTGTGCAGAATCATTATTTTATGAAGTTAAAATATAAATTAGCAGTGTGATTCTGGAATTAATTTTCTTCAAAGATGAAATCATATAATCTACCTCTGTATTAAACTACTATAGTTTTACTTTTTTTTAAAAAGATTTTATTTATTTATTTGACACAGAAAGAGAGACAGCCAGAGAGGGAACACAAGCAGGGGGAGTGGGAGAGGGAGGAGCAGGCTCCTCGCTGAGCAGGGAGCCCGACGTGGGGCTCGATCCCAGGACCCCGGGATCATGACCTGAGCCGAAGGCAGACGCTTAATGACTGAGCCACCCAGATGCCTCTGGTTTTACTTTTCAGTACTTACTACACATATATTGCAATGTATGTAATTTATGTAAACAAGCAATGATTAGAAAAATATCCCCAATGGAGTGATAGGTGATCAAGCCTTTTGGAAAGGATGTACATTCTAAAACAGCCTAAAAAAAAAAAAAATTATTCAGCTTCCAATGTGAGATATCACCGTGTCTGTAAAAAAATAAAATATTTTCTTTAAAAAATGTATCTTTAAGATTCTCTTATTTTTATTCCTTTATGTTAAAGTTGTCACAGTTTCTGTATCTGGCAAAGTATCAAGTATAAATTAGAAAAGAATCCTACTGTGAAGGCATTGGTCCAGGTCTTGACCCCACTTAGATATTCCCGGATTAACCGAGGCACATCCAGAATAGAGAGGGTACGTTTGGCTTTTATTTTAGAACTACTTTAGGGCTTTATTTCAGGATCATACTTGGACTCTATTTTCTCATGCTATCAAAAAATATAAAGTCTTATTTAATAAAATGGAGACTAATTTGGTTAGAATCACCTTGTAAGTACCACACTTTGCTTTTTAGTGGTTTTGTCTTGTTCTGTTGCAGTTGAAGACGGAGGTAATATATTGTTATTCCAGTTAGATTGGAATTCATGAGAAGAAAACATCATGCATGCATATGGGAAATTCAAAACGTTAAATATCACCTTTCCTCTGGTACAACTTATAAGTACTTTGTGGCAGGTCACACTGGAAATATTCTAGCATTACTTTTGCTATTTTTATTTAATAAATTGAACACTGCCTACAACTTGCTTACTACTAGACCCCATTAACTATGCCTCAAAAATATAATTTCAGGTCCAAGTAAAAAATACAGCATAAAGGAAAATGGAAAACACCAATTTGCCTGTGTTGTATAATAGCAATATATGGAATTTTTAATTCAAAGAATTCTAATTTTAATAGCATCTCTAAGGCTGTCTGGTGGAACTCAAATCTCAGAAATCATTTTATATAAGAGCCTGAGTCTCACAATGATCAAAATGAAAGAAGCATTTTATGTGTCTAGGAGGACATGTGTATGTTTATAGAATTTTGATAATATGTTTTAAAAACGTGGCAAATGTGTTTTTGAAACAAACAAGAGTGGATTTGATTTATTAATGTGATGTATAAAGTATATTTCCTTAACAGAAGAAATGGGATGACTCTCTCCTCCAGCATGAAGAAATGCGGGTCTTGGGAGATCCTGGAAAATAAGGTCAACAGGAACAGACATGGCAGTCTAGGTCTGAAAGTTTGATTAAAGATGTGTCAATTCTTAATAATTGCTATGAAAAGCCAGCAGTACTCTATTAAAATTTCCGTGAACCAAGATTGGTTTTTGTACCACTGGAGGCAAACTACCAAACTATTCATCATCTCCCAAAACCTCTACAGGGAGGAGACAGACTGTTCTTAGCTATCAGACAGTATGCGAGTTCACACATATACAGAAAGTTAGGTTTTCGGCATCAACTCTCATTCCTGGCCTTTAAATCAATCTGACACGCCCACATGGATAAGCTTCCGAAACTCAGAAGAAAATGCACAGAACACAGAGGGCAATCCTTGTTTCCTTTTCACACGGTCCCATGCAATTAAGTTCCCCAAACAATTCTTGTCCTTGCCTCCACTTCCAGTTTATAACATTCTCACTCCAAACTTGTTTTTTTTATTTGGGTCCTTTGGATTTGATGCTGGATCCAGATGAGATGTGTGTTTCGATCTCAACCCTGACACTTAACAGCTATGCAATCTAAGGCAAGTTGCCTGCCTTCTCTGGACCTCCGTTTTCTCATTTATAAAGAAATCAAGATAGCTTCAACAACAATAATGTCTGTTGTATTTATCGAGCTAATGGCCATTAATGTGTTTTAATCCATCAATCTCCCCCATCTTAGAATTCAGAAAGCTGAGAAGATTCAAAGCCAGTTACAAAGGGCAAAACAAAATCCAAATATTCAAATCCATTTGTTTGGGGGGTAATGCATCCTACTCATCAGGGTTGTTGGGAATTGAAATAATGAGCGTGCCTTAAAAATCACATGGCCTTAAAAAATCTCAATAAAAATAAGTACATAACAGTTCTCAGTTCACATCAACTCCTGCCATTAAGTTATGGCAATGGCTATTATTTATCAGACGATGACAGCACTACCGTATCTCTGTGATTGGAATTCATACTGTGCATCTGGCTTGTCTGAGGGCCCCTGACCAAGTTTCACACCTGGTGTTTCCTTCCTCAGTCCAGCCACCTCTTCCGGTGCCTATGGGGGTTCTGCATTAGCCATGCACGAAGGTGCTCGGATGGATATTTCTATGAAGCAGGGAACCCTTTCTCATTTAATAGGAAAATTGGAAATTTTTTTGGCCTTCATGAGAATAATCTCAACACTACTTCATAGGTTAAAAAAAAAAAAAGTACATAGAAATCAGGTACCCACACATATTACTGAGATTTCTAACATCTTAAACTTCAAACTGAATCTCATAATCACACAGGGAAATAATCCATAATGCCCTGTCTCCAAGTAATTAGGATGACATCACCTTGCTATTTTTATTATTTTATTTATTTATTTTTAGGTTTTATTTATTTATTTTGACAACGAGAGAGACAGCGAGAGAGGGAACACAAGCAGGGGGAGTGCGAGAGGGAGAAGCAGGCTTCCCGCCGAGCAGGGAGCCCGATGCGGGGCTCGATCCCAGGACCCTGGGACCATGACCCGACCCGAAGGCAGACGCTTAACAACTGAGCCACCCAGGTGCACAGGGAAATAATCCATAATGCCCTGTCTCAAAGTAATTGGGATGACATCGCCTTGCTATTTTTAAAGGAGATTTCACAAAGTACGTAAGTCTATATGTGATCTGCAGGGGTGCACCAGAAAGTACAAAAAAACGATACCCCATTTTATCTCTAAAACAATAGAATTCTGCTTCAACTGGAATGCACATTACTTTATCATTGTTTAAAATGTCTTGTACATATCTCTGTTAAATATGTACACAAACCGATCTTTATATAATGTTGATTCTTTGTGTCATTTTGGTTAAAAATGTAAAAAGTTTGTTAAGGTTTAAAAACATATATCTGTAATAAATTATCATGCTTTATTATCTGAAACAGTCAACTTTATGAACTAGGAGCCCTACTCAGCTGTTATCTGATCTGTGATACAAAACAAAATTATAAATTCCTTTACATCCCTTGTTCTCTGGACTTTACCCTGTATGTTATCATTTTTATACATGGTTGTAATTAAAGTTAAAAATTATGATACAGTATGATGTCCCCATGTTACGTTTTTTACTTTAATGAGAACTACAAAGAATAGATCCTTTCATGTGTTTGTGAGTTTGAAGGATTAATGAAGAGTGTCTTAATTAAGCAGTCTTGGGGAAAATGTTCTAAAATAGCAAATCAACTGAACCAAGTAAACTAGGTTAAAAAAATTCAGAAAACTGTTATATAAGCAGTTAGTGTGCTCTTCAGCCAATTGCCTTTTATGTCTAACCTGTGATTTTTAACTGTGGCTGACTGAAACATGGCATGGAATTGCCTCAAGTCTCATTCATCCATCCATGCATGTACTGAACAATTATCAAGTATCTAAAACAAGTGTATGTTCCAGTTAGAAGAAAAAGAATAGCAATAAATCTCTTTTAGTTTTATTTAAATTATTATCAAACATTTGTAATATTTTATCTTCTTAATATATACCCTGTAACCAGCTTAAAAAAATTTTATCTGGGATTTTGGATATCCTTCTATTTTAGCACTTATCACACTATAAATTTTATTTTAGGTCTTTCTATAATTATGAGCTCTTCAAGAGCAGGAAACATACTGAATGTATTATTACTATTTTAGGGATCAATAATATGTATTAAACAGATACAAATCAGTTAATTTTAAGGCTACAAATATATTTAAAAATCTATCCATTACTTTTTGTTCATAATATAAACTTCCTATTCAACATGCAATCCTATTTACTAAGTTTTTTTTTTCCTATTTACTAAGTTTTGCAACTATAAATGCTATGTGTTAACATTGTAAAGGATTGTGACTTAAACATGACACATGGTAATGGCTTTGTGTTCTCTAATCTGCAGATATTGTTTGACAGTTTTGAAAAATATGTAATTAATTGTCTCAAAATTCATTAAAATGCTCAGACATTTTGGGGCGCCTGGGTGGCTCAGTTGGTTGGGCGACTGCCTTCGGCTCGGGTCATGATCCCGGAGTCCCGGGATCGAGTCCCACATCGGGCTCCCTGCTCGGCGGGGAGTCTGCTTCTCCCTCTGACCCTCTTCCCTCTCATGCTCTCTATCTCTCGTTCTCTCTCTAATAAATAAAGAAAATCTTTAAAAAAAATGCTAAGACATTTTAAAATATTGAATGAAAATATAGAAAGTTGAAAATAATTGTTACAGATATTGAAAAGGACTGGGGAAAACCTTAATTCTACTAACAAAAAATAATATTAGATGATAATTCAAAGTATAGAACATATACACATATATTTATTTACATCAGTCCATATTGACAAAAACCCAAATGATTGAATAATAAATGGGGAGAAGAGACAAATTTCCCCTTAAGAATTCCAGATAATTATGCAGATACACCATGCATAAATTCTCAATTCTTTTTTTTTTTAGATTTTATTCATTTATTTATTTATCTATTTACAGCATGAGCAGGGGAGGGGCAGAGGCAGAGGGAAAGAGAGAATCTCATGCAGACTCAGCGCTGAGTGCAAAGCTGGATGTGGAGATGGATCTCACCACAAGATCTGGACCTGAGCCCAAATCAAGTCTGCCGCTCAACTGACTGACCCCCGCAAGGTGCCCCTCAACTCCTCACTTAACTGTGTACTGCATGCAGCGACTTCCTCCTAAAGACTATAGTCTGGACAGGGATAAAAAGGGGTGACTCCACAGTGGAAAAATCTGACAAGACTGCTTCTGCCAGTGATCCAGGTCAGTATCAACAGTTGTAAATCGTGTTGGTAGTACGTGGCTTTGATAACCCTGTGACTCTAAGTCTCTGTGTGGTTATGTGCCAATATCAGGTGTGTGTGACATTGCACATGGAAAGGGTAGAGTGCACCGTCTAGAGAACTTGGCAGGCAACTGTTCTCCGCTTGCCCTGACACAAGCTGCTGGTCTACTCCCAGATACATCATTTAACTTCTCTGATTTCCAGTTTACTGTGAAATGAATGAACAGAACTATAAGAGTTCTCAAGTCCCCACCTACCTCTGTTATTCTATTAATTTATCTCTAAAAAGATGTAACCCTAATTAAGATTATAATCTACACAAGAAACAACACTGAAACTAAAGAACACAAAACAAGCTGAGGAAGGGAGCTAAAGGCTGAGATCATATTCTGTGTGTTTGTATTTTGAGGACCCTGGAGAAAACGAGCAGCTTTAGGAAAGAATTAAGTGGGGACCAAAGGACCACTTCCAACACTGAAGAATATGGATGTAGTGAAGGACACCCTCCATCCGAAGTAATCTGAAACTGAATTTTATGTTAGCTTCTCATTTTACTTCAGTTTCTGGTTTTGACAGAGAGAAAGTGTTCCTTCAAATCCCTCAACACTTCTCCATCACCTTAAACACCAAATCCAAGTTACTTGCATGGCATATCCAACCTTCCCTGACCTCGCCCTTGTCCCCAGTCCAGACCCAGGTCATCCCATCAGAAACAGTTAGTGCAATTCTGAGCTGCTCTAAGTTTCCTGCACTGTTAAATACCTGCGTAATTTTGAAAATCTCTTTTCTTCCTCTAGAATTTAGTTCTGTCAAGAGCACTGAATACCCTCATTTAGCCTCTCACAGAATGCATCTATCACTGTCCTCTACATCACAAACACTGGCTAACTTTCCCCTCTACATTCAATGAAAGGGACGATGTCCTATTAATCTTTACATCTAAATCAATGGCTAGCAGATGACGGTGATGGTGATGGTGATGGAGATGATGGAGATGATGGTGGTGGTGGTGATGGTGGTGGTGAGGATGATGGTGATGATGATGGTGTTGAGGATAATGGTGGTGGTGGTGGTGATGATGGTGGTGGTGGTGATAATGGTGATGGTGGTGATAATGATGGAGACAGTGACAGTGGTGGTGATGATGGTGATGGTGGTGGTGGTGATGATGATGGTGGTGATGATGATGGAGACAGTGACAGTGGTGGTGATGATGGTGGTTGAGATGGTGATGATCATAGAGTGGTGATGATGGTAGTGATGGTGATGATGGTGGTGGTGGTGAAAATTGAGAATGACTTCTGTTATGGGTACCGACTGTTGTGTCATGCACTGAGATTCAGTTTTGAATTAAAAACAGGTTGTCTGACCCTAAATTTATTTTACGGGTCTGCTGAACACATATGTATGCCTGAAAATATTTATTATATTTGAACTAAGGGAGTTATTTTGACAAAATCTTATTTAAGTTTAAAAAAAACCTAAGGGAAGTTTAGAAGGCTCAAAGACAAAATTATGATGAATAGGATATGCTTGCACAATGGATATATACCCTATATAAACACGGAGATGTCCCTTCTCCATCATGCTGTGACACTTCATAATAGTATTTTCTAAATCTTCTTGTCTTTCAAGTACTCATATTATTCAGCCTCTCCAGAATTATACCAAATAAGAATCAACAAACAACATATAAGTCAAATGAACACCTTTTCTGATTTTTCCCGCTGCCTTATTTTATAAGATTGTGCTTTCACTAACCTTTTCTTTCCTATGCCCCACAGGCCAAATGCAACATTCTTTGGTTTGTATTTTAAATTCCATTTTAATGGTAGAACTTGAGGAGGCAGGTAAGGGAGAGTAGTTGAAAGCAAAAAACGTGTCCTTAAGTCAGAAAAACATTTTTTTTTTCTCTTAATGCACCAAAGCCAAAAATACGACTGATTTAGTATTTCTCAGGGATAGTATTCTTCAGCTTAATCCTGCAAGAGAACTGTATTACTGTCTTATGGAGAGAAAACATTACACTAGAGTGATAGTCCCCTACCATCTCTTGTCATTATTTGATATGGACTTACTCAAAATCTCCTTCAACAACTTAAACATACTTTAGTTTTCTGAAACAAACTAATAGCCATATCATAGTTGCCTTGCTTACATGTCAGATGTGTGTTTCATGTCATTTTGTTCCTGGTTAGATGACTCTTAAACATATGTGCACACAATGTTCCAGGCCAAGTTGTACATATGAATAGTTTAGACTGTAATCTTCGGAAGTTGCATTTCTTCACATTTGTATTCTGGCATTATAAGGTTTAGGATAATAAATACAACATGTTTTCAGCTACCTATTCTAAAGATTAGTGCCCGTAGGGTCAGATACAATCTAAATGTACTTTGAAAGATACCAATTTGGACTTCTGCTAATGGTGGATTAAATAATTTGCATAAGCCTATCTTCTGAGAATTACTTAAAAAGCTAGAAAGAACATTTTAAAAAATCTGCCTGAAGGTATCATGGAGTCAACAAAATAGTGAAGAATTACCAGACTACGATGTGGGGATGAGGAGGTACAATAGAAACCTAGGGAAATAAGCTGAGTGTTTTCGGATGTTTCGATCCTGAGGACATTTCCCAATCCCACAGGGATCACTGAAAGGTTGAGTGGGTAAAGTGAGAAATTTACCCTTCTTGTGGATCTAGAGAGAAAAACACATTACAGCCCATAGCCTGATAAACAGGAACTGATGAACTCTACTTTCTGCCAGAAATCAGAAAGTTCACATCTACAGAATGGAGAGGACTGGAAGTATAAAGCCCTGCATGTGGTATGCGGTTCAGCCGTTAATTCTGTCAGTTGCAGAAACTGAGTTACTATGATCCTGGATTGTGAGTGTCCTCCTCTTCCTGACAATTCCTCCCTGGAGGTAAATATCGTCTTCCTAAGCTTCAAATTATCGCAACAATGGGGCGCCTGGGTGGTTCAGATGGTTAAACGTCTGCCTTCGGCTCAGGTCATGATCCCAGGGTCCTGGGATCGAGTCCTGCATCGGGCTCCCTGCTCCTTGGGAGCCTGCTTCTCCCTCTGCTTCTCTCTCTCTCTCTCTCTCTCTCTCCCTCTGTCTCTCATGAATAAATAAATAAAATCTTTAAAAAAAATTATCGCAACAATGGTTTCACAACTATGATGTCAGACAGGCATACACAAAGCAGGTGCACGAGAAAAATACACACCATAACAAAGATAAACGGAGGTGGTCAGAAAGAGACCAACAGATAGAAATACTGGTCCTGGAAGCAGGTCCTGATATGCCTCCTCCAAGATAACCTCCATGTCAGAGTCGTCTTTATGAGGAACCCAAGTATAGCAATTATTGGAGCCACAGATGGCCTGAGAAAATGGACATGAAGATGAGAGTGTGGAGTCACGTGGGTTGCTGCCCAGCAAGCAATGGGGACCCCATCACTGGGTGTGGTGGCGTACAGACAGCCATGGAATGAGATAGCTTGTGATTGTCAAGTTCTCCCCAGTGACAGTGAACTGACATGGGGTTCTAGCAGAAGGATGTGGTGGAGGACGTGGCATATATCAAGTGTTTGGAAATTATGCAAGGTTAGTCATTGTAAAAACACTGACATGGGATGGTTCCTACTGAGGCAACGGGCACTTTGAGAAACATGATGACAGGCTGAGAATGATTTATTATCCACTGAAGACTAGAGCCTCCTGGTAGCAAAGAAAGAAAAGTTTATCTCCTGTGGCCAGAAAGCAAAGGAAAGAAGAGGACTTCAATCTTCAAATGCCAGAACTCCAGATGAGGGCACATGTGAAACCTAGACAGTCCGCTACACCAAGGGCAGGTCTCTGACTGGGAAGAGATGCAACCTTGAGACTCGGTATAGAAACAGTCATTAATTTTAATTCTCTAGACCATCGGCATCACATGAGCCTACACAGCAATGGCAACCTCATCATTTCTCTCAAGCAACCAAATGATCTGAAGACAAATTTTCATACACAAGAAATCAGATTCCTATCAGTAGTTTGTTCCTCTATAGGAGCCTAGTGGAAAGAAAAATATCTACCTTCAAACAATCGTTATAATCAGAGTTGCAAGATACTTCACATTGAGAGAGACAGAAACAGGAAACAGTAAAATGTGTGAGGATAACAGTGGGTTCCATGCTCATGGATTGGGAGAATCAACATTGTGAAGATGTCAATGCTACCTAGAGCAATCTACACATTCAATGCAATCCCCATCAAAATACCATCCACTTTTTTCAAAGAAATGGAACAAATAATCCTAAAATTTGTATGGAACCAGAAGAGACCCAGAATAGCCAGAGGAATACTGAAAAAGAAAAGCAAAGCTGGCGGCATCACAATTCCGGACTTCCAGCTCTATTACAAAGCTGTCATCATCAAGACAGTATGGTACTGGCACAAAAACAGACCCATAGATCAATGGAACAGAATCGAGAGCCCAGAAATGGACCCTCAACTCTATGGTCAACTTATCTTTGACAAAGCAGGAAAGAATGTCCAATGGCAAAAAGACAGTCTCTTCAACAAATGGTGTTGGGAAAATTGGACAGCCACATGCAGAAGAATGAAACTGGACCATTTCCTTACACCACACACAAAAATAGACTCCAAATGGTTGAAAGACCTAAACGTGGGACAGGAGTCCATCAAAATCCTAAAGGAGAACACAGGTAGCAACCTTTTCGACCTTAGCCGCAGCAACTTCTTCCTAGAAACATCACCAAAGGCACGGGAAGCCAGGGCAAAAATGAACTATTGGGATTTCATCAAGATAAAAAGCTTTTGCACAGCAAAAGAAACAGTCCACAAAACCAAAAGACAACCGACAGATTGGGAGAAAATATTTGCAAATGACATATCAGATAAAGGGCTAGTATCCAAAATCTATAAAGAACTTATCAAACTCAACACCCAAAGAACAAATAATCCAATCAAGAAATGGGCAGAAGACAGGAACAGACATTTTTCCAAAGAAGACATCCAAATGGCCAACAGGCACATGAAAAAGTGCTCAACATCGCTCGGCATCAGGGAAATCCAAATCAAAACCTCAATGAGATACCACCTCACACCCGTCAGAATGGCTAAAATGAACAAGTCAGGGAACGACAGATGTTGGTGGGGATGTGGAGAAAGGGGAACCCTCCTACACTGTTGCTGGGAATGCAAGCTGGTGCAGCCACTCTGGAAAACAGTATGGAGGTTCCTCAAACAGTTGAAAGTAGAGCTACCATACGATCCAGCAATTGCACTACTGGGTATTTACCCCAAAGATACAAATGTAGGGACCCGAAGGGGTACGTGTACCCCAATGTTTATAGCAGCAATGTCCACAATAGCCAAACTGTGGAAAGAGCCAAGATGTCCATCGACAGATGAATGGATAAAGAAGAGGTGGTATATATATACACAATGGAATATTATGCAGCCATCAAAAGGAATGAGATCTTGCCATTTGCAAGGACGTGGATGGAACTGGAGGGTGTTATGCTGAGTGAAATAAGTCAATCAGAGAAAGAGATGTATCATATGCCCTCACTGATATGAGGAATTCTTAATCTCAGGAAACAAACTGAGGGTTGCTGGAGTGGTGGGGGGTGGGAGGGATGGGGTGGCTGGGTGATAGACATTGGGCAGGGTATGTGCTATGGTGAGCTCTGTTGAATCACAGATCTGTACTTCTGAAACAAATAACGCAACATATTTTAAGAAAAAAGAAAAAGAAGAAGATAACAGGAGAGGAAGAAAAGGGGAGTATGTCAGAGGGGGAGACGAACCATGAGAGATGATGGACTCTGAAAAACAAACTGAGGGTTCTAGAGGGGAGGGGGGTAGGGGGATGGGTTAGCCTGGTGATGGGTATTGAGGAGGGCACGTTCTGCATGGAGCACTGGGTGTTAAGAACAAACAATGAATCATGGAACACTGCACCAAAAACTAATGATGTAATATATGGTGATTAACAGTGGGTTCACATGGCCAGTCACCACAGGGCTTACACGTACTGAACACAATGGCAGGCACATTTGCCAACAAAATACGAATTGCATTTTTTAAATCTTCAGTGGAAGATTTTGCTTTTTTACCAAGCATCTATAATTGACCCTTTTCTAAGTTAAAAGATGCTTGCGACATCTGCAGGAATGTTTCTCAGAACACGGTGGCTGATGCCATAATGAAGTTTTACTCTTTCTTAAGTTCAGTCATTCTTATGAACATTGGTGATGTGAAGGAACTCAGCACCCTTCGTGAACTCATCTTCTGAGTCTGTGCATCCCAAGATAGAACACAGAGACTCAACCACCTAGATTTCCTTATGGGTCAGATGCTAGCATGTAACCAGGGACCCACAGCTGTGGCATACTCACAGGAGACATCAATACAATAAAGCATGAAAGAGCAGTTTCTGTACAGAGCTCATTCCAGGGAAGGCATCCCCCTTGGGGAAACAGCTGTGACAAAGTTTCTAGAATCTACTGCCCAAGAGTCAGCAGGAAAACTGGCATTCGGTATCCCTCAGTCATATTTTCTTCCTGTATAATCTTGTTGGTATGAAGTCTATTGTTTGCAACTCAGGACACTGATAGACATAATCTTTCTCTTCTTCTGGCAATATCTTGAATTCCTTCGCAGATAATTTTTTTTTTCCTGTATGGGTCTCTACTTCTGGCTTGTCAAATGAAAGCAAACACTCAGAAAGCTATCACATGTGACAGTGCAGATATAGGACGTTTCTATCACTGAAGAAAGTTCTCTCGGACAGCTGGCTCTCAGGCATGGGCAATATAGGATGCACGTGCCTGGATTCAGATTAGAGAAGACTTTCTTAGTGGATTGATTCTGTTAATGGTTTCAAGTTATAACCTTGATACCATGTGATATTACATTCATCCTTCACTCCATTATTCTATTTGATTTTGCTGGTAAGGTTATAAGTGATCAAATTAGGTGCAGAGAGCTCACTTCATTTTATCAAAATCAAATCTCATTAGCACTCATTATCAAACATTGAAGGCTTCCTCAGAGCAACCTCCTCATGAACGATATTATAGTCTATTAGTAAAATCTAAATGGTGACATTAAAAGACTCATCCTTTTAGGAAACGATGTTTGGCTTATGTTTGAGAGTTCAGTTTGGTTCAGGGATGCCTGAAATGCAGTGGGTAAGGTAAGCATTTACTATTTGTACCTGCCTAGCATATACTTCCCTTTCTTCGGCCAATTTTGAAAATCTCCCCTGACAGAGGTAAACTTTGTGCCTCTGTCAATCAAAATGGTCTACCCACCCTCCGCTGGCCTAGTGCTTGACTTTGGAAACAAGTTAACCAACTGGATTATGCTGCAGGAATTTACCACAAGGAACAAAAATAAACTGAGTTAATTTACACAACAGCAGTTACATGAAACAAGTTCTCATTAGTTCCTCTTCTCTAGACCCCCAGAGCTGTCCTCATTTGGTCCTTCCCGCAATTTGATTTTTTAGCCTTTCTTTGAAATGGGTGTCTTTCTGCAAGCTTCTAATGATTTTTTTTTTAACTTACTTCTACGATAGCCAGTTTGTTTTTGGGAAAATATTTAGGGCAGCAGGAGGGGACCCTAAATATCAGTATCAGAATCGACTTGGGATGTGTACTTGACATTCCGATGTGGGCCATTCATGCCTCTGTGCCCTCTGCCCATGACAACTTCCCGCACCTTCAGTACAAGTCTCATGGCCCAGATAGGGACTCTGAACTCAGCTGCCCAGGAATGATTCAACCACCACGATTCTCTCCTTATGCCAGAATATTGCTTTAATGTCCCCACAATGGTTAACTGTGTTTCAAGTTAAATGTCCATCTGTGTGTGCTATGAGAGATGTTGGCAAACAAAACAGGGGAGAGAAACTACTACTTTAGATGGATTTAACCTTGTCAAATCTGTTTAGATTTAAATGCTGTGAAAGTCATCAGTTTGGGGAAAAAACCCCGAACAACAACATATGTTTAACTCTTATTTTCTGTGTCACCATATAACTTAATACCTTTAAGCTAGACATTCGATAATATATTTTCCTGAACGATCTCTTCAAAGCCATTATCATAAGACAAATCTCTAAAACCTGATAGTTTAAACTAGTCAGGATTCAGTGATGACATTATAGGGCTTAGTTTCTAAGTAAATTTTACCAACAGGCTTGAATTGGTTCAGATATTATGAAAAATTTGGTATGCCAACAGTAATCCCACAAACTCAAAAGGGCTTAACAAAATTGCCAATGTAAAATAACACCAAGAAAATACACAGTCCTTTTGATAAATACAAATTAAGCATAATTATAAAGATTTGTTATACTGCTACTTAAACACAGGATAAAGAAGATCAACTGAGGTTTGATTTAAATTCACACATCTGGGGCACCTGAGTGGCTCAGCTGGCAAAACATCTGACTCTTGGTTTCAGCTCAGGTTGTGATTTCACGGTCCTGGGATCGAGCCCCAGTCGGGCTCTGTGCTCAGCAGGAGTCAGTTTGACATTCTGTCTCTCCCTCTCCCTCTGCCCCTCCCCACCAAATAAATAAATCTTTAAAATAATTAATTAATTCACACATCTATCCTAAAACATTTTTTAGAAGATTTTATTTATTTATTTGAGAAAGAGAACAAAAGGGGTGAAGGGCAGAGGGAGAAGCAGACTCCCCGCCGAGCAGGAAGTCAGATAAGGGGCAAGATCATGGGACCCTGATATCATGATCTGAGCCAAAGGCTGATGCTTAACCATCTGAACCACCCGGGTGCCACAACCTAAAACATTTATAAAATACACCTTCTATTTACTTACACATGTAGACTGGTCTGTCTCACCATTCGAATATAAATTAGTAAGTGAAAAGTGTTCTTTTACGTTTTTACTTAAATTCTAGTTAGTTAACGTGCAGTGTAATATTAGTGTCAGGCGTACAACACAGTGAGCCAACACTTCCATACATCACCCCGTGCTCATCACAAGTCCCTCCTTCGTCCCTGTCAGTCTCCCCCATCCCCGCCCCCCCCTCCGGTGACCATCCGTGTGTTTTCTAAAGTTAAGAGTCTGTTTCTTGGTGTGTCTCAATTTCTCTCTTCTTCCCTATGCTTGTTTGTTTCTTAAATTCCATATATGTAAATTCAGGCAAAGTCATGCATAAAAATCTTCCTTATGGTACCACACTGCAAAGGACAGAGGGTTTGAATGCTGCGTATTAAATATTTGGTGGGATTAGGTGGCACAGCACGAAACATCCTCTGAATTATCAGCTGTGAAGTGTAAAAACATCTAACAGGAAAATCCACCCATTAGTCTACTCTGTGTTTTCCTCTTTCCTGTTTTACAAGAGAAAGGAATAGAAACTTAAAAACCTGAAATCAATGAAACTTCCAACATGTCTTTATAGCTACATATTATATAAATTTAAGTTGTTACTTTTAACTTACCAGCCTTTCAGCTGCATTCCAAGGCTTAAGTGAGTTTATTTAGGAAGAGACATTAAATCCACATTTTCAAGCATTCTCTACTCTTTGTTATGTCCATGTTTGAACATTTCTTATGTACTGTTTTTCTAATATTTACTTCTTTAAAAAAAAAAAAGATTTTAGGGCGCCTGGGTGGCTCAGTTGGTTAAGCGACTGCCTTCGGCTCAGGTCATGATCCCGGAGTCCCGGGATCAAGTCCTGCATCGGGGTCCCTGCTCGGCAGGGAGTCTGCTTCTCCCTCTGACCCTCTTCCCTCTCGTGCTCTCTGTCTCTCATTCTCTTTCTCTCTCAAATAAATAAATAAAATTTTAAAAAAAGATTTTATTTATTTACTTGAGAAAGAGACAGAGCACAAGCAGAGGGAGGGGCAGGCAGAGGGAAAAGCAGGCTTCCCGCCGAGCAGGGAGCCCGATGCCAGGCTTGATCGCAGGACCCCGGGATCATGATCTGAGCCGAAATCAGATGCTTCACCGACTGAACCACCCAGGCGCCCCTCTAATATTTATTTCCAAAATAAATAATTTAAAGGTCTCGTATTATAACTACAATACAAAATGTACAGTACAACTTATACATATTGACTTAGGGAAATCAGACCTAAATGAACCGTGGATAGCAAATGAGATACAAATGTACACAAATGCTCAGTGCTCCTAATTGTATTTTTTTCTAATAATTAAAACTGTGCTTATCAGTGATGTGGGGTGTCAGAAAACATCATGAAAGATCTTCACAAAGCAGGTGTAGCTAGCATCTGGGTCCTGACACTGGGCTGTTATATTTTGTCATTAATCACCCACATCTGCAGATGCAGTCTCAAGCCCCACTCAGTTTCAGTGTCACATTAACAAGGGAGAAATCTAGTTAAATCTTCTAGCTATGAGTGCTTTGGAGGTGGCAGAGATAATTGTCATATTGTCACATGGGGACTTGTTGCTTCTGGCACTTCTTGCTTTTTCTATAAATATGTGAGATCATTATGAATAAGTCAATAACTTGCCCTTCTCACCTCTGACTAGAGACACTGTTGCTCAAAGTTCTTGATTGTTTCTAGTTGTTTTTATTTTTATCATTTGCAAAAATATCAAGAAAATATGTAATGCTGCCAAGATAATCTGGCTGGAAAAAAAAATCTAGCAACCTCGTACAATAAGGATAAGCTGATTTCTTACATCATCAGCTTTGTGACAGCATAAGACCCAAATCTTTTCTCTGGCAACCTGTTGCTTAACACCTGTTGCTTACCACTTCATAAAAGTCAAGTCTAGATGAGCTGGCATTCTCCAGTGTTACAAATTCATTAGTGTCATAATCATTAAGGGCAGTAAAAACAATCAGGGTTTACTATAAACTGGCAGACTGAAATCTAGAATGAATGGGCTTATATCAGTCTATTATACCATGAAACTAAAAGGAAAAACAAGTATCACACATTTTAAACACACATTTCTCCAGGAATAAACCCCCTCACATGGGCCTATGTAATTGTACACACATATAATGTTAAATGAAACCTATGTCTAGCAAACCCTACACATTTAAATTCACCAATGGTTAGTTATTCCAGACAGTATCACCTACTAAGCCTAAGAGGCCATTATTTTCATCTAAATTCCACTAGTAGGCAAAATCTAAATGTCAAAATTTAGCACAGTGTTTAATGAGTGAATAAATATTAGAAACTACAGCTCTTGAAATTTTAGGTAAGTCATTATTAGGGGCTTACTACTTTCAGTTTCTGACATTTACTGCTTTTTATCATATCAGTTTCATTTCTTATTAAATATCCTCCTGCTTTGAAGATAATCTATTTAATAGAGAAGAAAAAAAAGTTTGTGGGTTTTTTTTTTCTCTTTGAGGTTAAACACAAGCATCACTTTTATAATATGCCCTCCAAAGCAATTGGCCTGAATCATATTGGTGGATTATTAAACCCTAAATGCAATTTAGCAGGACAAAAGTATAATCTAATTATGTGGGAGGGAAATACACAGATGTTGTTAGTGTCCACTAAAAATACATCATGTAACCTTCTGAGAATCCAAGGAAGAGAAATGCCTCAAAAACTTCGTAATAAATAGCCAAGAGAATCTCGGGCAGAATAGTAATCCCAGAAATAATCTGATTTACTGTCATTATATTTTTACCCTAACAAGATTAAGGACTTTATGTACTGAAGTTTTATTGCAATTCCCATCCATAGGATCTCAACACAATGACATTATTTTATCAACTGACATTTTAATTCAAGGAATGATTTGTCAAACTGGTGACAAAATTGACCAGTCCCAGTTTAAGTCATCTGGGATCTAGAACCACAGTGCATTTGGACAAGACTGCAACTGTGCTATCAACAGAGTAAAAATAAACATGCAATAACAGCTTATATCTGCAGGCCTAAGACCTCAACCCTCAACCTAGCCTGTAATTAAATATGAGGGCAATGGTTTTCTATTGATATTTATAAAGCATCTGCATGGAGGTAAACACTGATGGTCTAGAGTTTGTGCCAGAGAAGAGCAGCCTCCAACAGAGAGAATTCAGGAGAGGGCACATCATAGAATGCTTCAGTTTTTAGTTCAGACTAAAGGCAATGCAACACACACACACACCCACACCCACACACACACACACACACACACACACACACACAGTGTTGGCGGTGGGGGGGGGGGACACAAAAAAGTCACGCAAGCAGGGTTTTCCCCTAAAAGAAGGCTTGATTTTACTGGGTGCTAAGTTTGGTTTACTATATTTTGTAGGTGTTCCCTAATTCTCTTGCAGGTGAGGGGAGGTGAAGCCAGCACAGGGCAGGGGGGGAAGCAGGAGACAGTCCAAGTTTAACAACAGAAGGAGACTGGAGGCAGGGTGAGGGACACACATATCAAAAGGAGGTCTCTAGGAAGACCAAAAAAAAAAAAAATACAAAAAAACTCCTAAAGAACAAGCAAGTGGGGAAAATGCATTTTAAGATAATTTTTAATTCTATGTTGTACAGAGTATGATATAAATCCTTGTCTCAACCCTTATGTTCAAACTTCATTAAAAAATCCATTTCTCTTTGATGTGTCAGATTTGTTTGGGGAGATACCATGAGGGATGACTAGGTTGGCTGCCATGGAAACAGATATTGTTACACCTATTTATACGTAAATGTTTCAGAATTAGCACCTGAGAGTTGTCTCTCCTTGATGCAGGTGTTGGAAATCTTTACATAACACCTTCTGCATCACCCCCACACCACCGCTAGACCAGTCATTGGGTGCTGGCTGCTCAGATGGTGTGGGTGTGTGGACACACTCACAGCACCTCTCTTCAGCGGAAGGCGATTTCTAAACGGTGACTCAAGTCAAGAGATGTCAGTGGTCAACATTGCTGATGGTTCAGGGGAAGGAAAATGCGATCTTGACGGTTTCTTTTGCTAAGAAGCTTTTAAGTTTGATGTAGTTCTGTTTGTTGAGTTTTGGGTTGTTGTTTGAGTTTTGGTATCATATCCAAAAAATCACTGCCACGACCAATGTCAAGGAACTTCTGCATGTTTTCTTGTAGGCATTTTGTGGTATTGGCTCCTACATTTAAGCCTTTGATCCATATAGACTTAATATTCATGAGTGGCATAATACAGGGGTCCAATTTCATTTTTCTGTATACGGTTACCCAGGTTTTCAAACCATTTGTTGAAGAGACTATCCATTATCCATTGGGTGTTCTTGACTGCCTTGTCAAATATTAGTTGACTAAAAATGCAGCAGTTTAATTTTGGGCTCTCTTTTCTGTTCCATTGGTCAATGTGTCTATTAAACAATGTAACTGCTTATCAATGGATGATTGGATAAAGAAGATATGGGGTGTGTGTATGTAATTATGTATGTGTAAAATGAAATATTCAGATGTGAGAAAGAAGGAAGTCTTGTCATTTGTGCCAACAAGAATGGACTTTCAGGTAATTATGCTAAAGGACATAAGTCAGACAGAGAAAGACAAATATTATACATCTAAGGAATCTAAAAAAAAATCTGAACTTGTAAAAACAGAGAGTAGAGTGGTAACTAGCAGGGGCTGAGGGGTTGGGGAATTGGAGAGATGTTGTTTAAGAGTATAAACTTTCAATTAGTAGATAAATAAGGCCTGGAGATCTAATGAGCGGTAGAACAAACACAGGCAACAATATGGTATTATGATAATTAAACTTGCTAAGAGACTAGATCTTAATTATTCCTATCATACAAAGGAATGAATTATGTGGCCTGATAGAGGGATTAGATAATACTCTAAGGCAATCACATTGCAATATATAAATGTATCAAAGCAACATACTGTGCACCTTAAACTGATACAATGTTATCTAGCAAATATGTTTCAATTAAAAAAAAAAGAGCAATCTTGGAGATACCTATTACAAAAGGGGAAACAGAAGTCCAAAGAGGGCTTGAAGCAAGAGCCAAGACTGCCTATAAGAGGGTCACTTCCTCTGGGTTAGAGGAGAATTTCAAGGATATAAGGGACTCTCCTCACAATAAAGCTGACATAAAGAAAGTAACATGGACTCAGATAAGGCTCCAGTCGCTTCACTTAAGCATCCATCCAATTTAAGTACACTTTTCTTTTTGCAGTTTCAAGGTGCTCCTTTTCCTCTATGATTCCCCACATAATCAGACTTTCTAATTTGAAATAATTTCTGAAACTCTCTTTTGTACTTATTTGAAGAATAACTGAAAAGGAAAAAATGAAAAAAATGAAAAGGATTTATTTTTGCCAACAGAAAATATGGGCTATTTATAGCAAGCATGAAGTGAGGACCCCTCAAGAGTTTTCCAAAGTATGTCAGCTAGTAGCATGGGGTTTTAGAGCGTTCCTTTATTGCAATCAATCCTACTGGAAATAAGGAGTCAGTTCACGAGATCAGTAGGCTATAGCTAGCAAAGAATGAACCTGAAAAGAGTTATTAACTATGTGCATACCGTGTGCAGAAAGGATCAGAAGCTAGCTGTCAAGACACATGAAATGAGGAAACAGTCATGAGAAACACCTTAACTGCCACATCCGAGATGCAACGTTCCTTTCACCAGATTTTATAGTCATCTACTGACACTGGACAAAAAAAAATAAATAAATAAAAAATAAAAAAAAGAAAAGAAATGAAACGAAACGAAACTAACACCAAAGCTACATATTTGCATGCGTAAGTTCAACCTGAGGATTGACTCTTAGGCTGATTTATTGATGAATTCCCTTGTGTTTAGCAGCAGCAATTTCTAGGGTAGAGAGACAGGTATTTTGTGTGTTTATTTGTTTGTTGCAGATTCCCTATTTATACTACAGTACCCCAGTATTTTGAAGATATTGTAGCTCTATTAAATGCCACTCATAAAACTCATGAATAGTTCCAGGGAGTTTTAGCAGCTATTATTTCTCTGGATAAGTATCATTAAATATTGTCTGCCCTGTGGAAGCCCTACAGAATAAGGAAAGCTCAAAGTATGTGAGGAGCATATATTCTTGCTTACTTTTCTTCTCCTTTAAATTTTTTTACTGTTATGTTAATCACCATACATCATTAGTTCTTGATGTAGTGTTCCATGATTCATTGTTTGTGCGTAACACCCAGTGCTCCACGCAGAACATGCCCTCTTTAATACCCATCACCAGGCTAACCCATCCCCCCACCCCCCTCCCCTCTAGAACCCTCAGTTTGTTTCTCAGAGTCCATCGTCTCTCCTGGTTCGTCTCCCCCTCCGATTTCCCCCCCTTCCCCTTCTGCTATCTTCTTTGATTTTTTTTAAACATATAATGTATTGTTTCAGAGGTACAGATCTGTGATTCAACAGTCTTGCACAATTCACAGCGCTCACCGTAGCACATACCCTCCCCAATGTCTATCACCCAGCCACCCCATCCCTCCCACCCCCCACCACTCCAGCAACCCTCAGTTTGTTTCCTGAGATTAAGAATTCCTCATATCAGTGAGGTCATATGATACATGTCTTTCTCTGATTGACTTATTTCACTCAGCATAACACCCTCCAGTTCCATCCACATCCTTGCAACTTTTAAAAGTTGTAAGTCCAGGGGCGCCCGGGTGGCTCAGTTGTTAAGCGTCTGCCTTTGGCTCAGGTCATGATCCCAGGGTCCTGGGATCGAGCCCCGCATTGGGCTCTCTGCTCGGCCGGAAGCCTGCTTGTGTTCCCTCTCTCGCTGTCTCTCTCTCTGTCAAATAAATAAAATCTTTAAAAAAAAAAAAGTTCTAAGTCCAGGTGTGGGTTTAGGCTTTGGCTTCTGACTGATGTTTTATTACCCTGTTAGAATGATGCATAATCCTCCTTAAAATTAGGATATATCTAGGGGTATTAATTATATCAGGTTTCATTAAATATAATTATTTTTAAGGTTTTATTTATTTATTTGACAGAGAGAGAGAAAGCACAGCAAGGGGAGGGGCAGAGAGAGAGGGAGAAGCAGACTCCCTGCCGAGCAGGGAGCCCAATGCGGGGCTCGATCCCAGGACCCGGGGATCATGACCTGAGCCGAAGGCAGACGCTTAACTGACTGAGCCACCCAGGTGGCCCACATTAAATACAATTCTAAAACGGGCACCTGGGTGGCTCAGTCGTTAAGCGTCTGCCTTCGGCTCAGGTCATGATCCCCGGGTCCTGCGATCGAGCCCCGCATCGGGCTCCCCACTCGGCGGGAAGCCTGCTTCTCCCTCTCCCACTCCCCCTGCTTGTGTTTCCTCTCGCTGTGTCTCTCTCTGTCAAATAAACAAAATCTTTAAAATATATATAATTCTAAAAGAAATTCTCCATCTCTCTCTACTCTTTGTTGGTCAGAATGAATTTCATATTAATTACTGAAATAAGTTGAAATGTCCTTGATAATTGAGAACCAAATATACAGTCACAATTTATAAAGAAGGTAAAGACTCTAACATTGGAATCACGTTAGGTTGAGACACCAGAATGAGAAAATGCATGTCAAGGGCTGTACGTAGGTTGGTGGTGCTGGTGGCGTCACCCAGGGGTAGATGGGTTTCATTCTCCCCTTGGCCCCAGTGGCCCGGTTTTATGGGGCTTAGATAGTGCTGATGTGCGAAGAGACTTCTCTCACATATATACAACTTCTAATTCAGTGATGGAATAAGGAGCCTAATCTGGTGAGCAGAACTCATCAGCAGGGACAGATCCACGTCCTTTATAATCTCAACTCCGCCAGGGTTGGTAGCATCCAGGACCAAGATTCAGTCATAAACATAAGCACATTTAGCCATAGATGACATTTTTTTGCTACCTTTTTTTCTCCATTTCTTCCACTTCCTGTTGATAATGACACCCTCACTCTCCTGTGTTATGTGATGCTCTGGCTGGAATGTAAATTCTTGCTAGAATACAAATCACTTAGCCAAAAGTTGGATAGAGAATTAGCAGAGCTTAAGTGAATCCTGCACTCACTTCCAGTAATTTGAATTGAGTGTAATGACCAGGAATGAGAAAAATGAATGGACTTCATCCATTCAGTTGGTGGAACCTTGTCAACCTTGTCAATGTGACTTTGCTATTTAGACCCTGGAGGCTTACTACACCATGTATATGCACGTTTCATTCTCAAATCTTCTCTTCAGTTCTGTGGGCTAATATCCTCCAGATGAGTTCCTTCTGGAGCTAATTGGCTAGTGTTGGTTTCTTTTATTATAACCATAGAGCATGCCCACTGTAGGAAAAAGACTTGCCCTTATTCTTATAAAAAGCAGTGGGGGAAAAATACTAAATTGTTCAGCCTTTTACTGTGTGTTACTTGATTTCAGTAATAAATTTACATGTTCCCTAAAGTTGTTCTCAGGTACGCTCACTGTCATCACATAAGAGAAGCAAAAAAGTCCTTGGTTCAAGGTACCACAAACTAGTTCTAGGAAGTACTTGGTCATTTTTGGGCAGATTGGCAAGAAAGCCCGACAACAAAGAGAACATACTTCAGAGAGAAATGTCAGTCAGTGGTTATAGCTTGAATATATTGGAAGGTTATCAATCTGACCTCTACTGTAAATATAGAAATCTTTGAGACAGGGTGAGTGCTCACTCACCCTAGGTCAACTGTCTAACGCAAAATCTGTAAGCCTTGAGAACGAGAGAACTGTTTGCTCTCAAAAGCAGATGTGCAACCAAAAATATCTCAAAAGGAGATGTGCAACCAGAAATATCTCTTTTGAGGATGGGTTTTTTGTGTGCATTCTTTATACTCTTTGCTAACAAATTGTGTGAGATTTCACTGCATAATCAACATAATCTGATAAAGGTGAGTTGTCTCATAAATCAAATATTCCTAGAAACATTTTGAGGAAAGGAACCTCTGATAGGAGGTTTGAACGCCGACAAACTTCTGAGGAGAGGGGCTTGGGGCACCAGGATTTGAGGCATGAATAAAAATGCGGCCCTTTCTATACCATGCTTATTGTGAAAAATGCTGCAGGGAACACGGGAGTTCTAACTTGTCTTCATGCCCATCATGGATGCATGAATCAAGATGTGATGCTTCTTCCCTAATGAGAAAGAAGGAAATCCTGTTGTTTGCAATGAATCTTGGGGGCTCTATGTTAAGTGAAATAAGTCAGACAGAGAAATACAAATACTGTATGATCTTACTTGTAATCTTAAAATGCTAAACTCAGACAAACAGAGAACAAAGTGGTGGTTACCAGGGGCTGGTGGTTTGTGGGAAAATGGGGAGATACTGGTCAAAGCTTATAAACTTCCAATAGTGAGATTAACAAGTGCTGAGGAATCTAATAAACGGCATAGTGATTACAGATCAACATAATGTATTATATACTTGAAAGTTGCTAAGAGAGTAGAATTTAAACGTTCTCACCACAGAAAAGGAATGGTAATTATGTGATGGGATGGAGGTGTTAGCTATGGGGGTAATTACTTTGTAATATATAGATGCATCAAATCAACACACTGTTCACCTTAAACTTACACAATGTTATATGTAAATTATATCTCAGTGAAGCTGGAAAAAGGTGGCCCCTTTTGCATCCATTAGTTCATAAAGCATTTGCAAAAGAAAATTCTGGAATGTAAATTTTGTCTTAACAAATGAGAACCAACTATTTTGGAGACATTCAGTAGCTGATCAATCCCAGTGGCACTGATAGAGACCCTTGACTGGTGACAAAAGTCAAAGCCAGAGCAGGAGCCTAAAATGCTGCAGCAAAATGAAAAGCTCCTTAGAAAGAAAGAACATTGTCATAATGTGCCCAAAATAGAAATAGAGAAGGAGAGAACTCGACATGCATTATCTGCGGTAGAGGGCAGTGACAGTTGCAGTCTGGCAAAGCCACCTCAGACCCCACTTTCCCTCTCACTTCTAGCTGAGCCTCTTTTAAAATAAATGCCATCAGTAGTTTATAACACAATACATTTGGGATCCAGGCCATATGGGAAATGTCAAACATTTTTTACATGGCATGCACATGCCTCAAAAAAAAAAAAATAACACACCTAAGGAGACAATTGTTGACTAGAGGAAGACACCATGTTTCTCTGAATATGATGTGCCCTTTTCATATTCCAGTGGCTTTGTGATAATGATACATGCATCATCAAAATACATTTACATTTAATGTAAGTTTGTTTTTCTATGTAATGTTATTATTAACATGAGGCTGTATTTTACGAATGAAAAGTTATTCATGGGAATAAAGTAATCCTTATGGAATAATCACACTAATATATTTTTCCAATAAATGTACTATGAATCACTGAGCCCACAAAATACTTTTAAACAAAAATTGTCAGTTTTTTTTCAAGCAAACTATTATTTTTCTATCTTTGAACTATTGGATATTAGTTCTCTAAATGTTTATACTTCCCACTGAATTTAAATATGGTAGCTCCCTAAACATCTTTACCATCTGCTTCCTCTAGATACATCCTTCCTTCTGGAAGGAAGATAGTGCTTTGAAAGAATATTACCCATATGAAGAGATGTTTCAAATGTAAGTTTCCTTTTTCCAATTACCTCAACAGCTGGTGTTGTGTGTTTACATTTAGACAGAAGAAATCTTACGAAGCAATTGTGCAGCTTCAAGTAATTTAGATTTGTCACAGGGCACGGAAAACACACTGGCAAATAATTCAAATGAGCTCATAAGTCTTAGAGATAAGGGGCTTTAAAAAATATATATAGTCTTCAATCAGTGAGGTTATAGAACAAATCTCTACAACAGAATTGACCAGTCTTTAGAAGCATTATGTGTAAGAGAGAGGATTTAGTCACCTGGTTTGAAAAGAACTTGATACTCACTCAAGAGTAGTGATTACACAATCAGTGGAGGGCGGATTTTGAGAATGCCGTATGATTGCATGGTCTGGTATTCAGACCTCGGGAAAAAGCATGGGCTGTGGAGCCGACATACACGGGTTCTGTATGATTTATCCCGACCGTATGATTTATCAGTACATTTCACTCTCTTAAACTCCGTGAGCCTCAGTTTCTAGATCTTTGAAATTCGGCTAATAACGCCTATGTGAGCATTTGGTGAAAGGTGAGTTCCAGATGATCACCGATGTTTTCCCATCATCTAGCAAAGAGCAGCATTCAATTAATATATGTCAAACAAGATAAGACGAAAAAATGCCACGCCATTGAGTCTCCTCTATTTCAAAGTATTTACAGAAACACTTCCCAACATGAGTAGCAAAGAGGTCTGCACGTGCCTCTTGGGGTCCCCCTTCCTGCTGGGCCTCCTACATCTCCTGGAGACTCAGGCAGCCCAACAGAGCAGGAGGATAACTCCCAAACTCCAAGCAGAGAGGACTCCCAGGGCTGACAAGACGCCACCAATCTACTCTAGGAAGATGCTCCAGTAGCCCATGTTCCTGGAAGGGTCTCCATTGTCTCCTGGGGACAAAGAGCTCATTCTATCAGTTTTCATGGGTTCAAGGAGTGTGTCATGTTGGACTCCACGATTACAATTCATAGTGCTTCCCTTTCAGAATCACACTCGGGCATTCCTGTGGGCATAAGCAGCCTCAGTAGGCCTAAAATAAAACTAGTTCCAACTCTACAAACTCAGATTCATGATCTCCTTGGGATTACACAAAGGAAAGAGTAAAATTAATGTGCAAAGGTAGGGGACATACAGTGAATTTGTAACATTGGCCTGGGATGCACTGTACCTACCCAATAAGTTTAACTCTTCTCTGGCACAATTCTAAATAAGTATGTGGAGTGAATATGCTCGTTGTTTTTTAAAACATACGCAGGTATAGATGTGCGTATTTCCCAGCTGAAACATAGTGGCTTTCTCCAGGGAGTGACCGTGAAAATTCCCAGGTGTGACCCACATTAACTCTATTTAGCCTGGATCAGGACACGTTTCCTGGGTTGGGGAATCATGGTGCTTCTGATTCATCATGCATGTTCCTGTGGCCATGCATGGAACCATTGGGTGGGATATCACCACTCAAACTATGTGAATTAGAACTGAGGTAGAGAAGGCTGTCTCCCAAGGAAAAGTGGGGTGCTATTAACCAGAAGGAGAAAATGGATAGAAGGCCAAAAGCAGTAGCTATCTATGTATAAACCCCATATAAACATATAATGCAGCATGCTACTGATTTTTACTTTCTTTATACCCTTATATCATTCTGCTTTGGGCCGTGAATAATGGAAAGCTGATAATGGGTGAATGACTTCAACTTTTACAGGAGCTATTATTTTAATTTTTCTTCCTCTGACCGCCCCACTCCCTTGACTCCATGCTAAACTCACTAGTGGCTTTCCACCTGTCACATCAGTCACCAACCATCCCTAAGCCCTGAGATAACACTGACCAAGAACAGAAGTACAGCAGCATTTCAGAACAGAACAAACCTTCAGCTACACAAATGTGACCAAAAATCAGGTCAGGGGAAGACACAGAAAAGAAAGAGGGAAAAAAAAAAAAGCAAAGACAGCATAAAGCTAGATCTATGCTATAAAAATGTCTTTCTCTCTTATTTATTCCCCTTGAAAAATAACTGCTCAGTCTTTCCTGACCCACAGGCTCCTACATCAATTTTTCCCTCTTTCTTACTGTGCCTGGGCCCATAGCTCGGAATTAATACTAGAATGATGAGTGTGTTTTTCTCTCTCAAACCCCTCCCTCTTTCCTACCTTCATTTTCTTTTTTTTTTTTTAAGATATGCTTATTAGAGAGAGAGAGAGTGAGAAAGAGAGACCACGGGAGATCTTCAAGCAGACTCCCAGCTGAACATGGGAGCATGGGGCTCAATCTCACGACCCTGAGATCATGACTTGAGCTGAAATCAAGAGTCAGATGCTTAACTGACTGAGCCACACAGGTGCCCCTCCTACCTTCATTTTCTATCCCCTAATAAGCTCCCAGATGGGTGATGCCTCATAAGCACCCCATACCCCTCCTGAGAGATCATGTGAGGAAACGCTGACAGAGTCACTGGCTGAACGCCGTGACAGGTGTAACCGGGTCCCTGCTGGTCTGAAGTCATGTTCCTAAGAAGCGCTGGTTCCCTAACATCTTTAACACTCATTAGATACCAACATAAATGCACATAGCTGCTCAAATTTCAAGCCCCTCTGTTCCAGCCCTATAACCTCAGGCTGAGTCAAGAAAAAAAATGTATATTGTTCTCTGTAGAAGTTTTAAATTCTGGCATCAGGGATGACAGCTACCTCCATCTGTCTCTTCAGAGACAGAACTCAGAAAAGAGATAATATCGTTGACTCTCACCTTCAATTCTAACATTAGATGTTTCCTTACTGTGGTTAGGGACCTAAGAACAGCTGAGCTGGAAACAGCATGGGGACAGAACACTGAAGGAGTCCTCATGAAGTGCTTATAAACCTAAAATCTACTATGCGCCCCCCTTTGAATTCCTTTCTTGAGTGGGGAAAAGGGTCCTGTGTGGTTCCCCATTATTCTAGATTTAAATCACCACCAGCAACAAGCAATAGCCTTAGCTTCCTTATCTCTTATCTCCCAAGACTTAGAAATCAACTTCTCATTTTATTCCAGAATCCAGAGGCAGAGTCATGACTGATGAGGTGCCTAAATTTTCCCTAATTTTCCTTGTTGGAATTGGGTTTCATGGCATTATCAGCCCGAGAGGGCTCTGGCGATTGACACCTTCCTCTCCTTGGTCTCCAGTTCCTGTAGCCTACTTCGGAGTACCAGAATGCCACTTTGCCCCTAATTCCTAATCTGCTACCCAGTGGCCATACTCATCAGCACAAGACCCTGAATGCTATACCTTGGAGTTATCAGGGTCCTTCCACTCATAGAGAGCTTCCTCACTCAGACATGCCATCCATCTGACTCCCCACTATGAGCCACCATTTGAATTCCCCACCTCTTGCTCCACTATTGAAAAAGCTAAGTCCCTGAAACAATTTTCTAATACGGATATTTTGAGATAATTCATGTATATATGTATGTAAGCAATCATATATATAAAATATGCTGCCCAAATATCCCTCATCCCCACTTTTCCCTGCATCCTCTCTTTCCGCCATGTAACTTAACAGGGTCCTCCCACTCTGACTCTGAGTTCAGCCTGTGACTTGCTTTAACAGATGGAGACCCTGTAAAGCACTTGAGTGTTTGAGCTTGCCCTATCTTTGGTGCTTTTTCCATCTGCATGATACAATGCCATAATAGCTTGGAGGGTTAGAGACTTGGGAAACATGGCCAAGCAGACCCAGTGTTCTCAGCAAAGGACAGCAGACATCAGCCAATGGATAGCCAGCACTTAGACTGAGCCCAGTCAAGAATTACAGAGCTGTTGTGTGTCTTGCTACAGGCTGCTGAGATTTTGAGGTAACTTGTTACACAGCAGTATTTTGGCAATAGATGACTGATACATGAGTTGGATGCTGGTTTTAACATGTGATCACTCATCCCACTTCATTGTCCACATTCCTCAGAACGGCAATTATCATCACATTATGTCAGAATCTCCAAACATTTCTTGACAATAGAAAGAATCAACTATTGGGTGCAATTATCCATCCAATCACTTTGGCATGTATCAACAGGAAAACGACAGTATAATGATTAAATACAAAAAGACAAAAGTAATTGTAATTGAAACCATGACTTAGGAAGTTTCTATGTATCAGTCTGTATACTATTCAGGGTAAACAAATCAAATTAGAAGCAAATTTATGGCAAGGTTTCTTTACTTTTTCTCCTCAACATATTCATGTGATAATGCTAATAATCAAAATGCCAAAAGATACTGTAAAATGATAATTGACCAGAATAAGTACAAATATCCCAATGTGCATAAAGTTGTATATTATTCATACTTTCTTTTGTCATGTCCACAAAATAATTATTAATAGGGTATACACAGAAAACTAGTTTTCCCTCTGAGAATTTTCACCAGCCGAGTCTGATCTGGGCTTAGCGAATTTTGCATAGGTAAAGGAGTAAAATAGTAAGAAACAGGTATCATTCTTTTCATTCAAATGGATTATCCATGTTTTTGTGGGTTAAAGAAGATTAAGCTATTCAGTTAGAATCCTCCAGAGGTTCACAAAAAAGTATACGTATTTGTAAATTTCACTCTAAGCCTTTAATGAGGACCCTTGTTATATTCTACTGCACAACAAGGACACTTTGCCTCAGGTCCTCCCATCTATTCAGTATCTCTAAAGACATCAAAACAATAAATATCTCAAACTTTTTCAATGATTTATACTGAACATCTTAAATATCTATTTTTATATTTTTTTAATTAAGAACAAAACAGATATACTTCTCATTCTAATAAATACTAGGTATAACTATCAAATGGTATTATAACAAACTTTAATTGAATAGAAAAAAATACTTTGTTCCTATATTCACTCAATCAATGCATTGTATGCCACACTTATGACATGATATGCTCTTTCGCTGCTCTCAATGTGTGAATATAGACACAGTGACTGATGTCTGGGATGATGGAAAGGGAAGTCTCATCATCACCACGAATTACATATTGTGTGATTGTAAAATGGATGAAGCAAAGCTGAAAACGAGATGAGAACGTGACCTCCATCACTCATCAATGTATCGGTGTTAGAGGATATTTTAAGGGGCTCACATCATCTGGGAAGTCCACAGTTAAATCCTCTAACATAGCTTCTGAATGAATTGCATATGACACGTATCATCACCAAGAACAGGCCCTTGATTGTGATATTGCTTCAGTATCTGCCACTAATTACAGTAAGAACTTCTGTAAAAATATCTTCCATAATATAACTCAAAAGACTTGATGAAATTCTCAACAAAATACTCTCAACAAGATTTTCTAAGGATTCAGGCAATTCAGTTTTCAAATGTCTTTAATAATGCTCTGTTTATAGAAATAAAAGATATAAAGTATAGATTACTCACAAGAAAAAGCTGTCTTGAAAAACAAATCTGATTTATTCATTTAATAAACATTTGTTGGCACCATACAGGTCACTGCTGTTGGGAATATAAATATGAAAAATATAAATATAGCAGAATTTCTAATGAGTAGGATATCTTCTAGACTATGATGAGTTATAAATTCTTGAATCCATGTCAATACAAAGAAATGAGAAACCAGAGTTTGTTAGCATTTATTCTTAACTGTGTGAGTTGGGCATTTTCTCTGGTATCTTTTACTGAGATAACAATTATTATTTTAACACAAAGAGAATAAAATCAAATATGGAATGGCAGGACCTGATATTATCCTGTCACTATGGTGCTTTTACAGTCTGTACCCATTGCAATTATCATTGCTACCTCCTTCTAAGGTTAACTATGTATTTATATTTCTATTGCTATGCAGTATCAGCGAAGATGCTTGTTCTAGATTTTGCTGGTCTGGCCTAGACCAACATCAAAAACTCATTTCTTCAAATGTCTGCTTCTGAGGATCTTACCTTCAGACAGAACGTCAATTTGACATAAAAGTAATACGTGATCTCCCTTTTAAAGTGAATCACGTCATATTGTTTAATTAAAACTGCTCATTTAAAAATTTTTAATTTAAAATTTTTAACAAATACATGCTGAAAGCAGTTTATAAATTATATTCTGAAGTTTATTTATCTTTTGTTATGTTAGTCACTGTACAATGCTTCATTAGTTTTTGATGTAGTGTTCCATGATTCATTGTTTATGTATAACACCCAGGCTGGTATCCAAGATCTATAAAGAACTGCTCAAACTCAACACCCCCCCCAAAAAAAAATAATCAAGTCAAAAAACGAGAAGACATGAACAGACACTTCTCCAAAGAAGACATACAAATGGCTAACAGACACATGAACAAATGTTCAACATCACTAGCCATCAGCAAAATACAAATCAAAACCACACTGAGATATCACCTTACACCAGTTAGAATGGCAAAAATTGACAAGGCAGGGAACAACAAATGTTGGAGAGGTTGTGGAGAAAAGGGAACCCTCCTACACTGTTGGTGGGAATGCAAGGTGGTGCAGCTGCTCTGGAAAACAGTATGGAGCTTCCTCAAGATGTTAAGAACATAGCTACCCTGTGATCCAGCAATGGCACACCTGGGTATTTACCCCAAAGATAAAGAAGGGCCACATGCACCCCAACATTCATAGCAGCAATGTCCACAATAGCCAAACTGTGGAAAGAGCCAAGATGACCATTGACAGATGAATGGATAAAGAAGATGTGGTCCATATATACAATGGAAGATTACTCAGCCATCAGAAAGGATGAATACCGACCATTTGCATAGACATGGATGGGACTGGAGGGGAATATGTTAAGCAAAATAAGTCAAGCAGAGAAAGACCATTATCATGTGGTTTCACTTATATGTAGAAAATAAGGAAGAGCACGGAGGACATTAGGAGAAAAAAGGGGAAAAATGAAGGGGGGGAATCGGAGGGGGAGACGAACCATGAGAGACGATGGACTCCGGGAAACAAACTGAGGGTTCTAGAGGGGAGGGGGGTGGGGGATGTGTTAGTCCAGTGATGGGTATTAAGGAGGGCATGTATACTCCAAAGTTTAAAAGTTTTCAAAAATATTCTACCTGAAGATGGAAAGAGAAAAAAAAAATCCATGCCACAAGAATGCAAATGATCAAACATAACAATCTGTACCATACTTCTGGATGCATGCTCTCTGCAACTGTCATACTGATGCGTTTATATGATACGTGGTAGGAACAGTCCTTTGCTTAGGAAGTATATATATTTGAAAGTTTGCATTTGGCTTTTTAGAGAACATGCCTAAGGATTCATACATCAGTATGTGATAGTCAATGTTAATGTCAAAAGACTACATTTGGTTCAGTGTAAGAAGCTATTAAAGTGTTTACTACTTCAGTTATTTTCAAGTGTTCTCTTTTGCAAACTAAGGCACATTGCAACTATATTATCTAGAAGTGACCCTTCTCCAGGGAACTGAGAGTAGAGCCTTTGACCAGGAATGTTCATAGAAATCAAAAAAGATATGAAGTATGGATTAGTCACAAGAAAAATCTGTTTTGACTTAAAATGTTTTTCATCTTCCGCTCATTGGACTGATAAAGCAATTAGGTAAATTAGAACCAAGCAGACCCAATATAGAGATTTTTCGTTGAACTATCACAGCACAGACTTCCTTATTTTCTTTTGTCCTAGATGCTGTGATGGTACGAGCTCAAAGGGGCCAAAAGCCAACACAAGGATTTGGAGAACAGATTCCACTAGCGAAGAAAGTAAATGAGGAGATGCATCTCAAGCAAGACTCTAATTTAGACTCAGGGAAGAATCTAAATAAATAGAATGAGAAAATATTGAAATACCTTAGCAAGTCAGGGATGAGATGGGCAGCACAAGCACACCTGGGAGATATCGGGAGTTGATTCCAGACCACTCTAGTAAAGCAAATATCACAATAAAGCGAGTCAAATAAATTTTTTGGTTTCCCACTGCATATAAAAGTCATATTCACACAATGCTGTAGCCTATTCGGAACGCGATAGTATTCCATCGAAAACAAAGTACATACCTTAATTAAAAAATACTTTGTTCCTAATAAATTCTAGGAATAATCTGAGCTTTGAGGGAGCCATAATCTCCCTTCACAGATCAGTATAACAAATATAATAATAAAAAGTTTAAAATATTGTGAGAATTATCAACATGTGGCCCAGAAACACAAAGTGAACAGATGTTGCTAGGAAAGGGGTACAGATAGACGTGCTTGATTCAGGGTTCATAAACCGTCCACCTGTAAAGCACGCAGCATCTACACAGTGCCATGAAGTGAATCACTATAGAATAAGGTATGCATGCACGATAGAGGAAGAATGAAGACCGAAGAATGGAGAAGAGCTGCACACAAAGCAGAAGAAGGGAAAACAGTGGGGTATCCCGTTAAGAAAGGAGGAGGACCTCCAGGGAAGCGGGGGAGGAGGGTTTGGTTCTCCACCCACTGAGGAGGTAGACTGACAGTTAAACAGGCAGAACTCAAAGGCTGATTCCCAGGTTTTGAGCTTGTGCCCTACGGTGTTGTTTGTTAATGGTGAGTGAAATAGGATGCAGCAGAGAATAGGAGAGGAGGCGAGCCCAGCTCATGCTCTGTGAACCTGAAACACCCATGCAGCATCTGTAGGTGGTTGGTTGTGCAGACCTCATCTTTGGAATGACAGCTGCAGGTGTTGGAGGTATGACGTTAGCTGCCATCTGCAGACAGAGACGAGTTAAGAACTCAACAGTACGTGTGGGAAATGGGAAGTCATGTGAAAGAAGGGAAGGGGAACGGTAAGGAAGAGAACCTGAGCACGGGAACATGTGAGACGTTCATTAAGGAAGAACTGCCTGAAGACAAACCTGAAGTGCAGCCTAAGAAATAAGATTCAGAAACCAAACTGCCGTAACAAGAGAACCAAAGAGAAATGTGTGCCATGGAAAGTCAGAGAGGAGAGGGGTTCAAAGATGAAGGAGTCATCAGAATACTGAGTCTTGCGGATGGGTACAGGAAGACCTGGCCTGAGAGGGTCCGCTGGCCGCGGCAGGGAGCACTCGAGGGGTGGGGTGGGGACGTGCTATTATACATCTTGGACAAGCCGGGGGCAGGTGGGGGGCTGTGGGAACAGAGCAACGGCTTCAAGAATTCTCTTAATGGGTCTCTGCATTTGAAGCTGAATTCAAACGTATGCACCCAATTCTTTACAGAACCAAGCACCCCCGGAAAACTGTTCATTTCCTATATGAGACTCTCAAGACACAATATCACTTCCCACAAGAAGAATCCCGATGCCTACCCAGGACAGGGGGAAAGGACAGGGAATGTCTCAGAAGGTGTGGCTGATCTTTACCCCATGACAAAACAAGCACCTCCCCCGTGGTGGGTGGCTTCAGCAACATTCATAACTTAAAACTGATTTGACAACCGAGATATTTTATGACCTTTACAAGAATCTCTTTGATGCAGCCAAAAAATAAATAAGAAATAGAGACCCCCTAAGACATACTCTTGTGTGAATGCTGTATTTTATCCAAAGATCTTGTTTCTATTTTGTTCCATGTTAAATCCCTATCCTGTGACTTGCTGAAAAGCTGCAGGACAGAGAATTTCCTGATGAGCTGTGTAACAGCTCTTCCTTCCTCCGAACAAGACTTGAACCTCCGTGCCCAGCAGTAAATTGCACCGCAGCACATATAAGTGTGATAGGAAGCCTGGCCTGTGTGCACACGCGCGCGTGCGTGCGTGTGTGTGTGTGTGTGAAGCAAAACGTAGAGGCTCAAGGTCACTTGAATAGCTGCAAATATAATTCACTGACAAGGAACTGACACATACCTGACAGCTTCAAAACCAAGTATTTCCAAAGAAGCAATGATTATAATCATGGGTATGCAGAAAGCAATTGATATATTTCCAATAGCTTGTCATCAATAAAAGATATTCAATGAATATTTTAATTTTAGATCCCATGTTTAAATACAACCCCTACAAACCAATTATCCCTCATAACTCCTTTTCTTAACTTGGTTTTGGAATGCAAATTTGTGATATTAAGATGTAGATTGTTCAAAAGTGCTTATCTGTTATCCTCTACACACTCAGGTCAGCGCAGAAATTGAAAGAAATATGAAACCACAAGGACAAAGAAGGGGCAAAGGAAAATGTGTGATTTCAACAAATTTGAAAGTGGACGATGAGAAACTTATGTAGCGAAGTAGAGAAGATTACCTAGCAGATGGCCGAGGTGGGGAGACAGCGGTTATGCCGAAGAGCCCATCAAGGCTGCAGAACATTCCAGAACATACGGTAGGGGGAGCTCCACAAAGAAGCATCAGGACAAGCAGGGGAGGGTGCTGGAGTTAAGGCATCTGTTGGATGACCTGGGCCCCTCCCCAAGTGCTGAGCAATTGTCCCCTAAGCCTTCCCTGCTCCACAGCGCAGACATCAGTGTTTTCTGAAGATGCTGTCATAGATCCCCGGACTCTGGGTCACCACACACAAGGCCATCTCTCTGCCTGGATCCATGACACTTGCGGACAAGCCCTGAGCAAACATGGGGACCATCAAAGAGCATTTCAGTGACTTGCCTTTAGTGACAAAGACACCTCTCTGCGCATAAAAATTCATGTCCCTCTTCTGTCTGGACCCACTTCAAAAGTACAAAAGTTGAGTGACTTAACCTGCCTCGTGATTAAAAGTGGCCACGTGACCGAGTTCGAGGCAAAGGAATGTTCACGGATGTCACATGTGTCCCATCCAGTCCAGGCTTGACCCACAAAACCTCCCTTGCATATTTTTCTTGTTTTCCATGGAGGGCTGTCTGGATAACAAACTCGGAGAACACTTGGAAGCCATGTGTTGAAGAGCATTCCCCAGACCCCCAACATCCCATTGACGTAAAAATTACCTTCAGAAAGCTACATGAGCAAAATATAAATGTTGCACAGGGACCTGTAAGAGTATATTTGATTCCATGGCCTGCATACCCTAACATATTCGTACATGTGAGTGAAGAGGCATGAATAACCAATCACTTAATGTCTGTTGGAGCAAAGCAACACAAAGGAGAAAACGTGGGGGTGGGAGGGAAAATATTACAGAGGGAGCCAAACGACAAATAAACAGGGCTACAACCAATGTCTTATAAAGATCAGAGAATAAGTTAATAAAAACAGAAAGCAAATGAAGTAACAGAACAAGAAAGGAGCTCTTGAAAGTGTAAATATTAAAACAAAGATGCAAAAGTAATGACAAGAACAACGACCAAAACACTTCCAGGCCAACTGCCTTCCAATCAGTAACACCTTTGAACTGCCTCGATGGTTACCCACACACTCCAACTGCTGAGGCCGGTGTTTACGTCCTGGTTCCTGTCATCCCGGGATCATAAAAGGCCTTGGACACATGGGTCCTTCTAAGACAAAAGAGCCCCAGAGCTCAGTCCTCAGACCTCTTTTCTTAGACATGCACACCCAGTGCCAAGCTCCACTCTGAACTCCATGTCTTCAGGGTCCTCTGATTTGGGCACCTTGGATTCTGCTCCTGCACAGCATGCTGGAGGCAGGGGCAGAACCAGAAGTCTGAGGAAGGGTGGGTTTGCACTCTCTTCCATTCTTCAGGCTGGACACTGGTCTTCCCCTACCCTCTGGCTTGGACTGAACTGAACCACACACCATGGGCTCTCCTGCTCTTTAGCTACCTGCTAGAGAGGTCCCAAGACCCACAGCTTCCGCGAGTGCATGAGCTGACTCCTTGTAATCAATCAATCAATCAATCTCTCTCTCCTGGGCATCACAAGTAAATACCTGTCAGAGAGCCCCTTCATGAAGTGCACCAGGTAAGCCCCCACTCCAGTCCAGAACCAGGCAGACTTAATTAGGGAAGCGTGAAGGCTGGATGCCCCCTGTAGACACCACTCCCCCTTGCCCTGCAGCCACAGAGCAGTGTGAATGGCCGTCGATTTCCCTCACCCCCACTCTCAGTGGCTGTGGGGTCCCAGTGGGCCGCGGGCCTCACACCTGACTCAGAGGCAATGCACCAGTGTAAGTCTACATGCCAGTATGCCTGAATAGAGGGTCACCATGTTGGGAAAGCAATGGTACTGGAGGACCAGTGTTTCCGAGAACTTGGGAAGATGTATTGACTAGCATGATTTGTGGAATCATTTGTGGAATTTAATTTTTTTTGCAAAAAAATTCAAGAGAGATATTCAGAAAAGCAAACATAAAAAAACACATATTGAAGATGGACAAACAAAAACTGGAAAATAAAATCACAGTTTATTGTTGGCTGAGCATTAGCATATTAAAGTAACTAGAATTTATGATACTGTACTGTATTTCGAACGTAGGATAGAATAAAACATGTGGTGATAATAAAAGCAACCGAATGTTTAGTAGTGCAATGGGAAATAATACTTTGAATTAATAAATCAAGAGGTAGCATCATAAGCATATTATTTAGAGATGTAGGTAGAAATAAAGGAGAAACACCCAAAAAAGAGTTGAACAAAGTTGTGTGGGGACTTAGTTAGAGAAGCAGGACCTAGTGTATATTTAATTATATGCCCAATCTGATTTTTTTAACCATGCACACCTGCTTTGATCAAAATAAACATGAGCTCTAAGAAAGTGCTTTGATTTATGCATTTACTCATATGCCTATGTGTGTGTGTGTGTGTGTGTGTGTATGTTTAAAAAAGTGAGGGCATAGTAATCTACATCTAAATGGCAACTGTTTAGAAAATATGTATTATCCCCCATAAATACTAGATATGCTCTTTGCTTCAGCATTATCTCATTCACACAATATCTTCCTGATGGTAGCTGAAGTTAATATTTGGAAAAAAATTTTGTGACTGTAATAAAGTGAAGCCTTATTATCTGAAGCTCTGTTGAATTTTATTCAATTCTTTACCGTCGTTTATGAATACGAAATAAGAATTCCTATAATGAATGCTATACAGAACTCAGTATATTCTGAGCGAAGATATCTCCATAAACCTTGTAAAAATGCTTAAAAGTTCTGCCGTCATTTTCTGTAAAATATTAGCACACCAGAGTAACAATCGCTAACGGTCCAAAACAGAACATTTCCTGTGCACGGCATCAGACAAAGTGAGGTTTAACAGACTGTGAGCACCTCTTCGATGCAGAAACTCATGCAGGGATACTCAGAAGTCAAATTTATCGGGGGAGGGAACATCTGTTCTATACCTTCTATCCCACAGAAGTTATACGGATAACGTATTTAAACGTCCTGGGAATACTTCTGGGCACGCAGTAGACACTCAATATTTATTTTTTTCTTCATTCATTTATCAAACAAATTCAACAACCCATCAAAGAAGACGGAAAAAATCCAATGCTTGCATACATTCTTAGATTGCTTTCCTCCAAATATAGCCATGCAGAAGGAATCTATTTAGTGAGGAGAGCTCAGTATTTAACAATTCAAGAATTAAAGAAGAGTAAAAGAAAACAATTGAAATTGAAATTTTGAGCACTTCAAAGATTTTCTGGTAAAGTGCTTTATGTTCTCATTATCTGCCTTAAAGCCAGCAATAACTTTAGAGCTTTTATAGTGTACATTGTCATTTATAAACCGTATGCACACGCCTTCCTCTTGGCTCATCTTGGAATTCAGAAAAGGAAGCGCCCATTTATCTCATTTTTACAAAATCTTCCTCCCTCCTCAGTCGCGTGCCTTCTTCTAACTGAATTGTCCACTTCTGGTCCCCGAGGCCATCTCCATGCTTCTTACTACAAAGGTTCCCTCATTTCCAAATCCCCACCACCTCTCTCTTCCACAAATAGTCCCCACATTGAGTGAGAAAGGACCACGAGGGGCCACCAGGACCAGACACGTGTGTGTCGCCACAGCTATTCTCTGTTCTTCAGAAAGTTGGATGCGCAGCAGGGGCCCCGGGTGTGCGGATCCCGCAGGTCAGCAGCCCATCCTCGGGATGGGGCAGTTTCCAGGGGTGCAGGGGTTCCTACTGAAACACCAAGATACCATTTCAGCTCTTCCTGACTCCAGGAGTGAATACTCAGGGCAAATATGCAGTCATTGATGAGATTGTTATGGAGCCCTTGCTAAATTCTGGGCCCTGAGCTAGTTAGTGGAGGTAGTAAACCACACTGTGCAGGGCCCCGATGAAATCTGCACTTTCATCTAATTCCCAGAGCAAGAGGACAAGGAAGACAATAGTCTCTGAGCCTCCTAGGTGAGGCAGCAGGAGCCTATCCAGCTTAGACCCTTCACTACAGTCCCCACAGAGTGAGGGGCTCCCACCCCAAAGCCTGCTCTGTCGGGGTTCTCCCTGGATGCGGGTGGGCACATGGCAGACGCTAACCCCAGGACTGAGCTGGCCCTGGTTGCAGGCCCTGGGCAGGGCTGATTTACATGCCTGAATGGCACCCTTCCTTGGTCAGCCCCGTACAGACAGAAACCAGGACGGAGACCTTCGACACAAGCTCAAGCTCGTCACTACAAGGGGCCGGTGCAGGGTGGAGGCGCAGCTCCACCTGCTCTCCTCTCAGCCTCCCAACCTCCCTGTCTCCCTCTCCCCATCCCTCTCTCCCTCCACCCCCCTTCTGTCTCTCCCTGTCTCCCCCTGCCTCACCTCTCCATCCCTGCATCACAGTCTCTCTCCTCTGTCTTTCTGCTTCTCTCTCTGTGTCTGATCAGTCTGCTTCTCTCTTTCAATCTCCTTTTCTGACTCTATTCCTCTTTCCCTGTGCATTGCTCTTTCCGGCAGTCTGGCAGTCTTCTTCTGTTCACCCCCGTCTCACACTGTCCTACCCCTCTCCTGTCTCTGCCTCGACCCCTACTCATGGAGCACCTCTGGGCCCCTGTTCTGTGTTTGCCCAGCTTTCACTCCGTGTCTCTAACTTCCTGTATCTCTCCTTTTGGGAGTTTCTCTACTTCTCTTGCTCCCCGCGGACAATCTCTGGGTCTCTCTGAGCCTGCATGTCTGTGAGCGTCCTTCTGTGACTTCTCCCCGTCTCTCAGATAGGGACGTAAGGTTCTAAAGAAATAAGCACCTCTCATCCCGTTTTAATGAACCTTCTCTGGATTCCAGTGGTGTGCTGCAAAGTTGAAGAAATCGGTCCCTTAAATGATAAAGCAAAAAGGAAAGTCACTGTCCTTGGATAAACAATTTGCATTTCCATAAGGATTCAGTGATGCTGAATCAGAAAAGGCTCATTCTGACACCTCCATGAAAACGACAGGAAGGGCATTCATTAGCTGGGCTCCCATTTGAATGATGCACTTCATCGCACACACACCGCTATCTTCCCCTTCAGGAAACAGTGCTCACTTCTGTCCGAAACCCGCCCTTTCACTGGGCATTAGAATGAATGACTTTTCAAAAGTAATAGGGACTACACATCCGCCGTGGCCTGAGAATGAGAATGCTTACACTCAAAGCCATAAAGAAAGTTACACCTCCTGTCAATTTTTTACCCATCGTGGTACACAATAAACAAGCTTTGAATTTTTCCATTTACCAGTGCAAAGGAAAGCAACGCTTTATTTTCTTTGGTTTTCAAAATAATGACTGTCTCTGCCTTTTACATTTATAGCTTCAATAGGTATGATCTGATATTTAAGGTTGAGTGCAGCCTTTAAACAACTTGTGAGATAAAAGGAGATTTATCCGTGATGGTGCTCAGGTAGAAACTCTTATTCACAAGAGTGGAAAGTATCTCACTGCTATTATTTGTAGACACACACACACACACACACACACACACACACACACACACGATCATCTTGAGAAGTAAATGCTAGAAGATTAGAACTAATTGTACTTTAGGTTATTAGCCATTTGTCAGTTTCTTATTCATTATTTTAGCTGATCCTTGCAAAATCTCCGATGGGCTGACTTTTACAGATGTGGTCACTGAGGCAAAAATGTTTAGGGAATATGCCAGGGCTTCCAAGGACAAGAACTGTCTTTGTACCAGAAGCAGAGGTTTCCAAGTTCCTTCAATAAATTAATAAATTGTGTGCACGTGCATGTATGTGTGTGTGTGTGTGTGTCCATCTTGTTTCATGGCGTGTGACCTATTTGCAGGCTGAAACCAAGTGCCTTGTATCTCCACAGTCCTGTAAATCTGGGACTTTGGTTTGTACAACACAGGTGGTGATTTTACTTCAAGGTCAGGCTCTTCTGACCCACACTCAAAATCAGCACCTCACCCCTGCCTCCCGCTCACACGTGTAAGGGAGGAATGGCTGCATTGGGAATATCTGGGTAAGTTCTCTGGTTTCACCACCATCCCAATGTAAGGGGCTCTAGGATGTGATTCAAATGAATGTTATACACAAAATCCATTTCTGAGGGCTCTGATCCTTTGGACTTTGTACAGAGACTCTATCCACAGGACATAATCTTGCCACACATTCCTTAACGACAACTCTTTTTTCTCACTAGAAGTTGACTCTCAGTGCTAACGAGTCCCTACAGGTGCCCCAAATACATCCTCACACAACACAGGAGCATCTGAGCATAGAAGTTCAGAGAGGAGGTCCCAAGTGCCATCAGGAGTTTTGAATCACCAAGGGTGAGGAAAAAAAAAAAAAAACCCTATAAAAAAGGAAAAAACACCTACATCCAAACAGAGTTTTAGCTGAGAGTAATAAAAACAGCTTTGAAAAGTCGCCCTATCGAGTGACACTGGTTTTCAGTATTATAATTGTAAGGTGTTCCCCATGAACACGGAAGTCAGGACACATGAGTCAGGACACCAACCATCCCACAAGTGAGGACAAACTGTTTGCAAAAAAAAAAAAAAAAAATAGAGGAAAAAAAATCAAACAAAAAGAGTATGACCAAAATCTACTCATTAACATAGAGTCCAAGTAAAATTAAACTTTCAGACGATGAACATGCTCACTCCACTTAGAAGCAATGCAGTCCCCTTTGTGGAGATTATTTCTGCCAATCGGAATGTATTCTTAGGTTGGGGTTCAGCATAAAACTTAAAACCCTACGTTTTTCTTCAATGTGAAGGCTGCAATAAAAAGTAAACATATATGGGGGATTTCTGGGCCAGAGAAAAGTTGAGATAACAGCTGGTTTACGAGAAGAGTTTTGTATTATTTTACACCACGTAAGTAGGAACAGAAGTCCCTATTGTCTGAAATTGTACCTGCACAAATACAACAATGCGGAGGATACTCATCTACACTTAGACAAAAATTCACATTTAGAGGATTATTTTTTTTCCTTTTACTATGATTGTAAAGGTTCATTATTTATTCAGGGAGTCAAAGCCCACGTGATCAAGTGATTACTGAAAGGAATCATTAGTTACTCAACATACATTTGCTTGACACACATTGTGTGATCAAAGACAGAGAGTTATTTCCCTTGACCAGAAAAAATAATAGTTGCCTTTTGCATTGACCTTCCAACTGAGGCTGGGTACCAAAAAACACTGGGGAATTTTTGCAAATGGCTTCAGTTTACATCTGCCCGTCTGCCATTAAAGCTGGATGGTAAAAGCAAAACAAAACAAAAACCACAACACACACTTTGCACAACTGAAACGTGGGAAGGCTAAGGAAAAATATTGCAATATGGGCATTTAGCTTAAACTCTGAGTTCTTTTATCCTTAGAACTGTAATTACCAGTGTTCCTTTGAAAACTACTGTTTTAGATCAGACCTGTACTTATCAAATAATATTAATGGATTTAAGTTTTAAAATCTCTTAGAAAATGGAAGGCTTTATTTAAACCTCTTTTTAGAAAAAGTATTCAAACTTCTACCCCCACGATATTCCCAAAGCCAGCTAACAGTAAGATAGCTCAGATCCCTTAACGGCTAACACTCAGGGGTCAATTCCGTGGTGAAGGGATGAGGATTCATGTGCCCTGCTCACCCCATCGTTGCAGGAGCTGAAAGGGGAGGATGGCCCCACCTGTGCCACTGCACACGCACGAGGCTGCACCTTTACTTCAGAGGAGAATGAGCCCACAGTCGAGAGGATCAAGTTTCTGAAACCTGAAGACTCACACGTAAAGATACGTACACTGACTCACACTTAGCCAAGGCAAAAGGAAAGAATAGAAACTAATGGGAGAACCAATTTGTAGTGAACAGACACTCCATGGGAGGGTATGCAAACAGCTTCCAAATTGTTGTGAAATAACAGGAAACATTCTATGCTTCAGCATGTATCTCTTTTACAGTGGTTTGCTTCTGACATTAAGCCACACCATAACTCTGCCCCTTAAGTATTCGGTTACTAGATTTGACAATCAGCTCTGTTGGTGAAAGCAAATGAGTTCAGACTTGGCGCCAGCCTGATGTGAGGCTGTCGTGTTACACCCCAGTGAACAGTGCTCCCCCCCCCCAAATGCATGTATGCATGCCACGATTCTGTCAAATGGGTGACCATCTGCACCTACTGGAGAGACCCATCAGAGTGCTTGGAAACTACTTCTTAGGCCCACCTTCCCTACAATATCCAGAGTGTGCTTGTAAAGACCAAGCCACAAAGCAGGAAAACTGTTAGTACTACCTAGCCCTAATTCTGCATTTTGAGGAGAAAGTCTATCTGGATCCAAATTCTAAATGGTCAATGCTCCCGGGCACTTTCGTAAAGGAGCACAGATTCTAACACACTAACGCATCTATAGTGAAAACGTCAGGACCCTCCAGATCCCAATAAATCACAACATAGAATGTTGGTCATTGTGGGGCAGAGTTAACCACTTACGCTTACCCATTAACTATCATCTCCAGCAACTGCGGCTCACAAAATGAAATGACACACAGGTGCATTCGCGCACAAGAAAACAAACACCATGTCAACACTCTTGCCCCCTCTCTACGTTTTGTCAGGTAGAGAGAAGTGGCGAAAGAAAGTGGTTGAGAATTCGCATTTTTTCAAAACATGTCAAGCAGCAAGGAGTCATAATTCAAAACCATGTGACTTTCTAAATAGTACATTAACATCTCAACAAAACTGTAAGCCCACATGCAGGGATCGGGAAGAACGAGAAGACCGCACTGTGTTTCCTTTTCCACCAGATAATTACTTGTCCATCTTTAGCACTCTATTCTTTGAGCAAGCAGGACAGAAAGTGATAGCCTGACACAGACCCACGGCACTGGAACAGTCTTGACTTTCCCTATACTTCACTGCTGCCTTACGTTGGAAAAATTAAGAGAAGGGAGAGGGGAAAAAAGAAGAAACTTACTTGCCGGTTTAAAGTTTCCTCTTTTAGCCCATGTAAGATTATGCAGCAAGTTTTCTTGCCAAGGCTGCGTCCTGCACATTCCTTTCAAAACAGCCAACGCTCATCCTCCAAGTCCGAGAGGATTCGCTCACATGTGACGCTTCTGGTTTCTGGGAGGCATTAGTATCCAGTCTTGCATCATCAAGATGTTATCAGGGATTTTTAAAAAAGCCCCTCAACATGTTAAGCCAGGAGGCATACTCTCCTCCGCGTCCTGAGATGCACGCCAACTGCCTTCTTATCACAAGCAGCTAACTCGGAGCTGCTAGCAGGGATCCGTCTGCCCTCTATCTGTCACTATTAGCTCAGCACGTTCACTCACTGGGACTGGAGCAATCCCAATCAGCTGGCTGGAGAGCTGGGTGCCCGAAACCCCGGGGGACCCGCCAGCCCGCCGCGCCAGTTAGCAGCAGGTGCTGCAGCCCCGAAGACAAACTGATGCCATGCTGAGCATCGGTGTTGGTGGCTTTATTGTACTGTGTTCCCTCGGCCTGTCTGTGATTCTCCGCTCTCTTTTGTGTGGCTGTATTTTCTGTTTTACCCCATCATCAGTACGAAGAAGTTTAGCAGCTTACACTCCATGACCATATTAGCAACAAGTGGAAATAATCCCCGAGGCACCATCCACCTCCCATCATCCGTTCTGCGCCCCACCCCCACTTTGTTTAAACCCACTCCCTTATAACAAGCTGTCCACTTCTCCGCATCTCCTGGGCATAGAGAAACTTCACACTTTCTATAGGAGCTAAAAAGACAGTTTTTAGGTTTTGAAAAGCACATATAAGTCACCTAAGGGTGTCATGGAGAATCCTATTATAAGAAAAGTAACAACGTTATTTCTTTTTTTCTTTAAAGATTTTATTTATTTATTTGAGAGAGAGAGAATGAGAGATAGAGAGCATGAGAGGGAAGAGGGTCAGAGGGAGAAGCAGGCTCCCCGCTGAGCAGGGAGCCCGATGCGGGACTCGATCCCAGGACTCCAGGATCATGACCTGACAGTTGCTTAACCAACTGAGCCACCCAGGCACCCGGTAACAATGTATTTCTTAAATGCAAGATCCTCACAACAAAGTTACATGTAAGCTGGTGGAAACACACACACACACACACACACACACACACACACACACACACACACACAGTTATTCTGTTACCTAAATCAAGAGCATATCTTTTTTTTTTTAAGATTTTGCTTATTTATTTGACAGAGAGAGAGAGAATATGAGCAGGGGGAGTTGCAGAGGGAGAGGGAGAAGCAGGCTCCCTGCTCAGCAGGGAGCCCGATATGGGACTTGATTCCAGGACCTGAGATCACGACCTGAGCCGAAGGCAGAAACTGAACCAACTGAGCCACCCAGGCGCCCCCAAGTGCACATTTCTTAAGGAACTTGCCATGCCTAAAACTTACTCACGCCCATACCAAAATTTGCCCACAGGCTCATCTGAACCCCTGAGAAGGAAGAATCTAAAAACAAAAGCTACCTCAGAACTTATTAGAGCAACGGTTTCAACAAACCAAAGTTCTGAGTTTGGTTAAAAATGACAAGGTGAGGGGGACACAGGCAGAATCTCCTATCCCACATTTTCCTCACGGACAAGGTGGATTGTGTATCATTATCACGCAACCTATTTAAGACAAAAGTATGTATCCCACAATGCCTCGAGCGCTGTCGTATTTGGATGAATATGTTCGCAGAGGGTAGCATCTCATTTAATGCAAAATTCACTTATCTTCCAAGTTCACTTTTCCAAAGGAGAGGAAAAAAATCTCGAACAGTGTGGAAATGATCCGAAGTCAGCCAAATGTGTCATGAATGTCAAGCAGAAAAATATGTATAATTAAATCACAGAAAAATCATAGGTGAACCCCCAGGGCCCTGGGGCAGAACCCAGTTGCTCTTATTTTATTTACAACCCAAACAAACGGAATCATTTTCTTCCTTCAAGACACAGAAGATTGGGGGCCAGTGGGGAGGAAGTGTTAGGGACAGACGCATTTCACAGTTGTAAGAATTGATGTCGTGAAGGTTTAAATATATTGATGCTTTAATAAAGACGTCTTTATCCATAATGTTTAAAGGAATTTGGGTATATTTTGTTTGAGACTTTTTTATCATTTCACCAAAACATGACATTTGTGGAACAATCTATACATTGATTTTGCTGGTTAAATAAAGCAGCTGCTGTTACAAAGATGTTTTTAGTAACATGAATGAGTAAATGTAGTTTTCATGAATGATAAAGTCAGCCTCATTCCTGGTGAGGTTTAGTTATAAGTTTGATACATCAGAAAGATAACTAGAATACAGAAAAGTTCATCTCTTTCTCACCTCCTGTGAGAAATTACATTATTATGAATTAAGCTCTCATGGGCAACAACAGCTGATATTCCTTTCTTTTTAAAGGACCGTATTTAGGCTTTCAGAAAAGTATATATTTTTTAATAAGATGTAAGAAATGCACTACATAGTGCAGGATGAGTTTGGCTGAATTTTAGGGAGCCAATTTAAAAACACAATAAACAACAGGGAAAAGTCACTGAAAATGCCACTATCTTGAGACAGTGGGGGAAAATATGGTGTCGATTTCTCTACATCTCTTTCTCTCTCTTTTCTCTCTCACACACATTTTATTTGTTTTCTTCTTTTTAGAGATTGTATTTATTTATTTATTTGAGAGAGAGAGAGAGCTTGAGTGCTACGCTGGAGGGAGAGGGACAGGATCTCAAGCAGGTTTCCTGCTCAGTGTGGAGCCCAGTGTGGGGCTCGATCTCATGACCTTGAGATCATGACCCGAACCGAAACCAGGAGTCTGGGGCTTAATCAAGTAAACCCCCCAGCGCCCCTCACACACATACTTTTTACTTTAAAATCAAATTGAATCCTGCTTAACACACATTTTAACCTCTTTTTTTTTCTTTTAAGAAAATGTCACGGACATTCCTTTTGTCAATAAATCTAGAGCTAAGGGAACATTACTGATCTTTCTTTTTCTTTTTTAAAGATTTTATGTATTTGAGAGAGAGTATGAGATAGAGAGCACGAGAGGGAAGAGGGTCAGAGGGAGAAGCAGACTCCCCGCTGAGCAGGGAGCCCGATGCGGGACTCGATCCCGGGACTCCAGGACCATGACCTGAGCCGAGGGCAGTCTCCCAACCAACTGAGCCACCCAGGCGCCCCTGATCTTTCAATATATATGCATATACATAGATAAAATTTATTTCACCAAATACTTATGGTTTGACATTTAGTTTCTAATTCTGATATATTTGTCTAACTATCTTTTATTCTACCCTGTTAGCATGACATTCCAGGAGTGGAAACAGTTGGTCATTCAGTATTATTGCGTGAACTCTTACGGATGATACTTGATGGGTTCTGCATGTGTCTGAGCATCCCTAATGCTTTGTTCTGTGAAGGCTGGGTCTGTTTAATTGAGGTCTGTATGCCCACTGCCTCTAGCCACATGTCTCACATGTAAAGTTACATCTAAAACTACAACAACCAATAGGCATGTCCAATATGCCCTCCAAGTGAATGGATTTAAATGCTGTAAAATACTCCTTTTCAGTAAACACTCTGAGGCTTCCCTTCCTTGGCAATATGGAGAGAAGTAGTGCAGCTTGTGGTGGACAGAGAACGGGGGACACAGAATTCTGAAGGACCAGAAGCAACAATGGAGGACATGCAGAGACCAGACTGAGCTCTCAAATCAGAGAACACAAACATGTGTGGAAATCAGGCCTGTGTGAGAGATACACATGGAAACAGGAACCACTATGGACCAGGTTCCTACGAAGCAGGAGAATTGAAAAAGAATGAAGAAAACACTTTTGCTTCAGAGACACCTATTCTCACAGTGTGACTGTGATTGGACTGTGATCCTGCTGAACTCCAGGACCGGAGTGCAGTAACGGGAATCCATAACGATTTCCAAAGCGGGGGCTCCAGCAAAGTGGACTGAGTGACAGGTGCCGTCAAGAAAGAAGACGC